>NC_137696.1:88323112-89782732 GCF_964034855.1 Anser brachyrhynchus | reverse complement strand
CCCTCCCCTCCCCTCCCCTCTCCTCTCCTCTCCTCTCCTCTCCTCTCCTCTCCTCTCCTCTCCTCTCCTCTCCTCTCCTCTCCTCTCCTCTCCTCTCCTCTTCGCTTCTCTTTTTTCTCCCTTCTGAACAAAGTCAAAACAGGCTAAAATGAAAAGAAGTAAACAAACAACCCAGCACAAAAAGTTTAATTTCATCTAAAAGCAGTTCTGGACCAGACTACATCAGATCATCTTGTCTTTAATTAAAAACTAACTTTAAACTTATTTTTAATTTTAATCTAATAAATAATAGGAACATATGAAATTTGCAGTTTACTCCTACACTGAAAGGTCAGGTGAGTTTGATTACATTTTCACTGGTAAATATAATGACTGGCAAAAATATAAATGAAGACAGGATTGATGCAAGGTAAAAATTACTGCTCTAGAAGTTCATTTAATTTTATAGCCATTTCAACCCTCATTCAACCTGATAATTTTGATTTTTTTTTTCTTGTTATGCTTACTGGTTGGCTGTAAAACAGAATTGTCAGGGTTTTATTTTTGTACTTTTCATAAATAAACAATTCTGAATGACCATTTCAAGTGTTCTGGAGAAAGCTTGGAGTGAGCCAGCAGATTCTCTGTTGACACTGCTGTGGAGCTAACATGCAAGCGCTTCTGCATAAAAAAGAGAAAGGATTTGATGTAAAGTCCAGCTGTCTGGTTCTTCATGTTGAAAGTGTCTTTTTCTTTTCAGCTATTACAAAATTGCTTCAGATTCAGATGTCCAATTCCGACTTTTGCACAAAGTATTTTTTACCAATATATTTTTCTTTGCTGATGATCTTCTTTAGTGACTTGTTTTTCTTCAGTGAAGAGGAGGAAGCAGTGAAGTGACAAACTTAAAACAAAGACATCATTTATATATGACACATTATATGTTAGAAGAACTTGAAGAACTCTTTGGTTCAAAGCCAAGCATTCAGAGGTCGAGGAAAGCCAGAATGAAAATTGCCTGGGCAAACTTAATCAAGCAATACAGGCTTTCATTACATGAATGCACACAATCATTTTCTGTTAGACCCCTATTGTCCCTTGGCTGCTGTGCTGTGCCCATTACTGTGTTCTATGCGCAACGTGTTTTCAACTCAGAAAGAAATTCGTCTGGGGACATTTGTGTAGGTGTTTCTCACTTCTTTCCTCCACAGTTCATCTTTTCCCCCTCTTTTGGTCACGCCAGACAGATTCTGCTTCCCTAATGTGAGGGCAACTGTAGGGTAGTTGGGAGAGAAGGGCTTTTATTTCAGATAAGACTTTTCAGTCCCAGTAACCAAACTGGAACCAGCCACTCATGCCCAGACCACACGTGAGGTATCATTTCAAGAGCAGCATGACTTTAGTGCATTAGATGAAGGGAATATGTCCAACTGTCATATGGAAATTATATGTGAAAGCCTGGCTCTTTCTAGGAGTTAGGAAGGGACTGAGTGTGATTAGTACACTAGCTCAGGCTGCTGAGATCTACAAAGTCTCCTAACGGTGTGTAAATTGCAATATTTCAGAGATGAATTAGGGCAGATATTCATGAGGTGTACTGTAAAGACAAGTTTCCAGTCTCATTTTCAACGTATAGAACTATGAAGTTTTCCAAAAAGAAACACCCAAACTATTACTTACCCTTAGACAAAGCTGACTTTTTTCCAAGTATAAAATATGAAACACAACCTGAGGCAAAGGTATGGCATAGAAAACTTTCGTCCTAACTTGGCAAGATTAAAAGTAACTTTAAAAGCAAAGTTAAAAAGAGTTTGATGATGGGAAATATCAAGAAGGCTTAACCATAGATAATACCACTATTATGCTAGCCAAATGAAGAGATATTACAATGTCTTTTGTGGCAGGTAAATACTGCTTTTCCTATTGGCTTCAAGGTGTTTTTTAAATAAAATTACATTTAAATCAAACAGACATTTTGGTAAGAGCAGTTGACTTCTGCATGTTTTTCTAATTCTGTATGTTTTTCTAATTCTAATCAGCTCTGCATGTCCCATGAAAATCTGAACTCAGATAGGCATATCTCTTTAGCGGTGAGTAGATGAATGTCAAAGTTTTTCAGGTTTTGAGCTCACAGATCACAAAATATTGTCTATTTCTACAGTGTTAGAAGTCATCAAAGTTCTACAAAAGCAAGGGGGACCCAATCTGTGTCCTGAAGACTGAAATCTAGGTCATCCACAATTATTTTTCCAGCAGGTGAAATTCCTACCTTACAAAACTATCTCAGCACATCTTTCTAACAGAAAGGGAGAAAGCTGTTTGGCCCACCAATATAGTTCAGTATCAGTATTAATATCAACTGCATAGTTAACAGACCATTTGAAAATCTGGAACTTCAGCTGTAAAACCAAGGTTGGCTGACATCACAAAGAGAATTTAAACTCACAAGAATTTCTTTACCAACCCCTACTCTTATTTTTCTTTGGCTTAGCAGATTTTCTTGCTGTTTTCCCATTTAAGCTATAAAGTTTGCTGAAATGTCAGAGTGCAGAGTTGTTGATCGTAACCAAGTCACATATCAGCCAGAACAGAGTATCATACTGCTTGCTAAATAATGGCTTGCTATCTTTGGCATTTCTATAGACCAGGCAGGCTTTCCCTTCTGACAACAGTCAGCTTCAGTAGGAGCCAACTAATCCTGTGGTCACTTTGAGTAGAGAGGACCAATTGTCACAGGCATCCATTGCCATTTCTCCTGTTTACATAATTTCAAAAGGAAAAGCAGACTGTCCTGGAGTCTCAGTGCATTAGAATCTACTGGTTCATGGCCATCACTCAGAAAGCACATGCGGTGCTCTGTAAAAACCCCAGAGTATTGACCAGCCATATAACTGCCTATGATATAATGCTGAGAAAGATTTGCCTTTCAGAGGAAGCTCTGAATTGGAAAGCCTTGACAGCATAAAATTTGCACCTAGAAGAGCTCATGTGTGAAGAGAGAGATGAACATGGCCACCTTAAGATAAAACAAAATGGTACTGAGCCAAACCTTAGTGATTGTACTTTAAAAACACAGAAAGCAATGCTTGAATTTAGTATTATTTCTGTACATCTGTCTTTAAATATAGCCCCTCTGAAGGTTCAAGCCTAAAATACATCCTTTTTCAACTAGCCAGGCACCCTACAACTCAGGCTGGGCATGAGGAAAATGTGTTTTATTGGTATTGAAGCTACATTTTTCTGAATAGGAATTACTAAAAAATAAAATAAATAAAATAAAATAAAATAAAATAAAATGAAAATAAAATAAAATATAAAACAAAATAAAATAAAATAAAATAAAATAAAATAAAATAAAATAAAATAAAATAAAATAAAATAAAATAAAATAAAATAAAATAAAATAAAATAAAAGAGCAGGCTAAAACAAACACTTGTGTTTGAATATTTTTTCCCCACCTGTCCACCAATTATCATAGTCTTCTTTTGCTTAGTCACCACAGTTTCTATCAAATAAGGTCAAATGGGAACTTCTGGTCAAATGGGAACTTCAAGGTCAAATGGGAACTTCTGTAAATGACTGCTTTATCACTGCCCCAGCAGTGGAATCCCAGGTAGGAGCTCTCCCAAACTGTAGTGCAATGTTTTGTCTTCTGCTGCAGTAATGAAGGTTCATCTCTAAGAGATTTTGCTCTAATCTGTTTATTGCAATGTTTCTGAACCACAGCTACAGAGCCCAGCATGTAACCTCCAGTGTAAACTGAACCCATTAGGGCAGTACCTACTAAAATGGCAGACCTACCTAAATGACAAGCAAAATTACTGCAATTTTGTTAAACTTTAAGCCCTCTTGAGGAAAGAAGCTCCTCTGCTTCAAACATTGTACATTTTATATTCTGTAGCAATAAATTCTAAAAGATGTCAATATTGACAGAAGTTTTTCAGTCATGTTACCCTAAATGCCCTCAGTGTGTTATGGCAGCAAATGGTAGTGCAGGTTGTGTCCTAGGAGGGAAATTTTCTTTGGCCACTCCCTTGCCAAGGATAGATATAACACAAATATTGCCCATTACAAATATTTCTTCTGAGACAGTTTCCCAGACTACCAAAAGATTTATAGCATTTTCCCCCTTGAGATTGGCTTATGTATAAAAACATCTTTATCCGAAAAACGAAGGTGAAAAGTTTTCTTTTTTTCTACACCAAATATACATTACAAAAATGCCCCATATTCATAAAAATATAGATATTAATTTTCCAATAGGAAGAGATGGTTGACACACGCCATTCATCTAAACAAGGAGTACTAAAGGCATCAGAGATTTTCGTGAATACAAACAAAACAACGTGGCACAATACTTGAGCAGTTAATGAATTATCCTTAAAGGACCTATTAATTTTACCTAGCTTGTGATTAGTTCATTTTGTTTAAAATTATCTCTCACTTTTTTTTTTTCCTTTTTTTTTTTTTCTTTTTTTTTTTTTTCTCACTCTTCCTGTTTTACAGGACGGCAAACAAAAAATCTAGAAAGTAGAAAGACAATCTGTAAGGTCAATCTAGATGAGCCTACAGTGCATGACAGGTGCAGTCCTGGTAGGTGCAGCGTATCTGGTCTCCCATGCAAACCATGGCCACACTTTGCCTCCAAATCTGGCCATGCATGATCCCCTTGTCTGAAAAGGTTGCCTTTGGAATGAAATAGTGGTATAGACTGAGAAGCTGCAGTGCATTCCAGTAGGTCCCCGGCCTCTTTGATAAAGAGATGACATTGAGAGTACCTCCAGAGTTCATCTACCACACAGTTCAGACATATGCATGATCCCTGCTAAGTGTCACATACTTGACACCCTCTTCAATTTTACTGAAATAAAAGATATTCTTGATTTTTACTAGGATTTCCCAGTGATATGCATTTTGACAATTCACTAGAATGGAACATTTTCATAACAACTTGTCATGAAATATGAATGTTACAAATCAGCAAACATTTTAAGGCATGTGGGGAGATATAAGTATTTGCATATGACATTTGGAAGGAATCCAGTAAAATCGGAGCATCTTGGAAAACTGAGAACGTTTCTAATGTATTTATGCTTTGGCTATCATAAATGATTTAACTGATTTACTTATACGTGAAGAAGCAGGTAGAAACAAGCTAAAGTGTATATACATTCTCCTTGCTAACTTACCTAGAAGGAAAGAAGCTGTTTAGGAGGAAGTGGTAATTTCACAAACAGAAGACAATAAACAGCTTCAAAGGTGCAATACTTTGCCATCAGTATGCTTGTTTTATTCTATTATCATTTCTTTGAATTACGTAAATCAGAGTGGAACGGTACCATAACACATCCCCAGGGCATGAATCACACCACCAACTGTTTCTCCACCAACTCTTCTGTAAGACAGATGAAAAAAAACAGCCTTGGACCACATGGCTTCTCCCACTTAATATGGAAGTCTAGTATGATGTGAGAAGTAAACAGTGCCTTTATACCCTGCTTTTCCTCAATGGCAGACTAAACCTTTGCTTTTTCCAGGAGCATGTTTACCTAATTCTCCCTGTTACCTCTGGGTACCACTGCCCACCACATATCCCTCTCTCCCAGATGCAAGTGTTCCCATCTAGAGAGACACAAAGTGCACATGATTTATTTATTTATTCATTTATTTTTATCCTAGCATTAAAATTACACAATTTATATGAGAAATGATATATTCAACAACATCACCAAGAACACGTCAATAAACGCTAGTTTACAAAGAGGCATGTTAATATGATTGAATTTGGTGTGAAATTTCAACACCTAATGAAGAGATTCTGAAGATATGGAAATTTTCTTAAAAAGATTGGACTCATTATTCTTAGAGTCATGTGTGTGTAAAAATAAGAGAGATGTTGTTTTATTCAACACAGTAAAATTATTTCAAATGCATGTATTTTTAAATGCACAGCTCTGACTTTTTTTGTTTCACTTATGAGTTTTCCAGGGAATCAAAATCAATAGATAATAACTCAACATTTCACAAATCTCTCTCTACCTCTGTGTCTACATTTGACTTGTATGGGGTCCCTAGGACCAGGAGCAAAGGTTCAAATATGAATCCTGCTTGACCTTCTGCTGCTCAATTAACTAGCTTTTGCTATTGATCTGTGTTGCAGAATCTACCCCAAAACCACATCTTAAACTTGCTTAAACCAGCAACCTAACTACCTAACATAACAGCATTCTGATGTAGAATAAAAGTGCCCAGACAACATAAGTTGGACTTCATACACACTTTTGTTGTTGTTAAAATCCCAATAAAATTATTATTATTATTTAATCTCACGGAAATTCTGTCATTTCTCAGACTACTTTGAATGAAAAATAATCACAGATGGAAGAACAGCCTGAGTACACATTGCCTGTGGTAGCTGATTTTGCTATGAAGTACCTGACAAACATACTACCTACAGTAAGTATATTTGCTTACCCCCTAACAAGAACAGGATGGGTTTATACTTTGACTGGAGTTTCAGGAAAGAGCTTGAGAGAGCTCCTGATGCAGGTAAACTGGTTTCAATATCTCACCCAAAAATTGAGACATTGCAAACACACACTATGGAAAGTTCAACTTATTTTGACAGAGGTAAAGAAAAAATTAACTGAAGTCTTCCTCTACTCATGGATGTCTGTAATATTCACTGTCAGGTCATGTCTACAAAGGTTAAGTTTTGGTAAACTGGAGGGAAAAGCATTGGATTTGTCCAGCTCTCTGTGCTCTGAAACACTTGCCATTTGTGAGATAAAATGATAAAATGATTGTAACACCCTGAGCACTTTCTTGGCAGATGCTGACAGTTCCATAGTAACTGGAAACTTAGTAAGAAATCTAAAGCCTAATCACTCAAGTCAGACTGCTTCTTCTCTCGGTAGCACTATGACTGGTACCTTTCAATTGAATAATTGAGTCTGTGTTTTGTTGTTGTTGTTGTTGTTTTCTTTTTTTCTTTTTCTTTTTTTCTTTGAAAGTACTCGGATTAGTTTAGGCTCCCTGTCATTATTGCAGGACAGGAAAATGGGATTGTATGATGTGGTGGAAAGGGGTATTTAATGTGTATTTCACATCCACAGCTTGAAATTACTTACAGCCATTCTCACATCATTTAATTGAAGCATGAGAACAAAATCTTTTTAAGATGGTTAATTTTTCCTGTGGTATAAAGTAACCCATCCCATATTCTTATTTTATAATTACTACTGCACACTGGAAACAGCAACTAAAAGAGCTCATGCCATTCTTTACCTGACATAAACTGCAAGAAGGCAGTTGTGAAGTTTTTAGCCAATAAAAAAGAAGGATCTCTACAAGTCATTATGTGTTCTCTGTAGTCTAAAAAAAGCTTTACCAGGGGTGACTTTTATGTCCTTTACCACTTTCTCTCCTACCCACTTTGGAAAGATAAACATAACAGGCAGTGCAGATCATTCTAATTACCTTTCAGATACCCAGGTAAGCAAGTCCCATACACTGTCCCAAATGCCTTAATTACAGAGACATATCTGTGTCTTTACCTGCTGCGTGAATGAAAACTCTAGTCAACACCACTCTTTTTGAATCAGAACTGTGTCAGTACTTTCCAGCTTTCATCACAACATCTTCCTGCTTGTGCAAAGTGGTTTCATTCTCCTCCTGCTTTGCTCCTTTGCTGCAGTGACTTGTTCAGTCTGATGTAGTAACCTAACAGCAATTTTGTCCTCCCCGGTCCTCACTTATAAAAACCAAGAAAAGTAGTAATTCTCACACTTGTGCTTGCTAGAAAATAGTCTTGTTCTTATCACCAAGTTTCAAACTCACTTCAATAAGGCAACTAAGAAATTACTTAGAGGAACAAAGAATTTTAGCCTATTTTTCTCTAAGGGATTTTTTCACAGGTTTCTCCAAAGCTATTACCCCAACACTGGTATCCACAGCTGCAGTACTTGCTGACTCAGACTGTTATATATTTATTTATATACTGTCATAAAACTCTTCACAGGAAAGGAGGTATGACTCCCAGCAAGCTCTTCACAGAAATTGTTCTCTCTGCCTTGTTTGTCATGTCTGCAAGAAAATTGTTCCAGTAATCTTCCTAAAGATTTGACATTGCCTATCTGGTGAATCAAAACAGTGGCAACCTGATGGAGTTGTCCCCCTCTGAATGACTGAATGTTGCTTAAAGCTGTTGAGTGTACCTTTGTTCCAGGACACATTGCACCATAACTTGTTGATTCATGTTTTTACAAAGCATGATTTGTAGAGATGCTAACTAGGGTTCCTGTGTTTCTGGTTCTTTCTGGAGTCAAGTTGTTACTGTTACAGCGTGATATACATCTTTAGGAAAAGCTATCAAGTACTTTTCAATAACATATGTAAGGTTATTCACTTATTATTTGCTGCAATGTATCGAGCATTTGAAAAGCATTTCATATTTATTTACTGAAAGTCATAGAAAAAGACATGAGTGCATATTACTTTCATTTAAACCCAGGAACCCTAAGGTTGGGATAAGAATAAACAAAGACATAAAAAATTGTTCTCACAAGTATGTTAGTATAACATTCAAATGACTTTTATGAGTATTTTATAGTGTTTGCTCTCTTGTCCTTCACCCAGAATGTGGATTACGCAGAATCAGGTGTTGGTTTTGTTTGGGATCTGGGTTGGTTTTGTAACACACGGCACCTAGGCATTTCTATATTAGAGAGCGAAAGTTTAAAGAAACTTGTCATGCACATGGACAGGAAGTGGCAAAATCAATAAAATTGGTTAGATCCTGGAAAACTCACTAGGGGAATTCTGTTAAAGGTGAAGAGTAAAGGAAAAAAAATTCTACACGGACATCAGTGTGAGAAGACACTTCAACCACCAAATTAACATAAGAAATGCTCTGTGGGTCAAACCAGCAGTACACTGGATCCAGCATTATCTCCAAAAGTTGCTGTTGGAGATGCCTTAAAGGAAAAGCACTCAAGTTTCACTGTTATCTGTGATATGTTTTACCCCTGCTCTGACAGCACTCACAATCATTGGATCATGGATGTTGTTACACAGCACGTTCCCTGTATTATCTGTTTATGGACTGGCTGTCCAAATAATGACCTTCACACACAAACAGAAGTTTCACTGATAGCTTCTCAACTGACATCTCTATTAATTTTTCTGAATGCCCTGGAGGCAAAACTATCCTTATCACAGCACGAGCACTTCCCCATCCACCAGCCCACAGAATGGTGTCAGTGGCTCTCACATGCCTGTCTCCAGGCCTCTGGGAAAAAGTGCCTTGGCCTATCCTGTGACTTTGCTATCTATGACTACTAACATGACCTGAGCCTTTTGCAGTGGCAGAAGATAAGAGACTTAAAAAAAGATGAATCAGGTTTACAGACTTGCCTCTATTCTGTATTTTGTAAAATACCTTCCACAAGTGGCACCAACCTTGTGCTATCAGGTACTCATGTGTCTTCCCAAATCAGTGCTTGGTGGAGGCCAACCAAAAGATGATTGTCAAGCAGCAGCCCTGTGCCCATCTCTCAATTCATTATCATTGCCCAGTCCTGAAGTCCAGGTACTTCAAATAGATCTTATAACCCCACCAGCAGATCCAGGCTGTCAACTGTACAACCCATATAAAAATATTTTCCCTTTTCATTGGCAGATATGAGAAAGCATCACCTTTCCAACTTGTGATTCTGTCCATATGGAGCTCTGGATGGACAGAGCTTATTCAGATTAAAAAGCACTGCACCTTTCCGTCTCCTGAATTCCAGCAGCAGGGGCCCAAAAATCCAAGATTCACCCTGTAATATTCCAGGCAGAAAAAGCATTTAATAAGATTGTTTGCAAGCTCTTCCTACAATGAAAGTCTTGAAGCGCAAAACATCATAAACACATTTTATGAGCTGTATTTTGTAAAATCTTTTCTAAACACAGAGAGGGCATTAAACAAAGATTCCTACTAAAGCAGGCAAACAGAATGTTTAGAAGTAAAACACTTTTAAAATGAGAAAATAACAATGTAGGTTAATAAGCTATACATGTACATAATCATAAAATATTAATTTTACAAAACAATTCAATTTTAGGTTTTCTATTGTGACAAATGAAGTATTGGATTAAAAATAATAAGATGAACTTAATTATCCGATGAATAAAAAAACCTGTGGGCTATCATACTAATATGGGTCTATGTCTAGGGTACTGAAAACAGAGCACCCTAAGTGATCTTGAGAATTTTGAATTTTCCCTTTCATTTCTGCTACGTCCTTTGGCATAACGAGGGATGATCACAACACTGTCCCTCAAAGCATCTCCTTTTCTCTGGCTTTGAGGCATTCAGTAATGCTTGTGTCCATACAGGATGGTATTCAAAAAGCATTTTCTTCTCTTCACTTCCCCTCCATTTTCTGCTGCATCAATATAAGCTATTTCTCTTTATTTTACAAGCTCTCCACAGCATGTCAGTGTTGTATCTACCACTTATTCAGTAGCCTACTGAGCTCAACTGGCTTACAGGGCTTGTCCCCATTACCCGTTTATTATATTTTTTAGGCAGTAAAGGCTCTGTTCAGTTTTGAATGATGCATCAATAAGATCCTAATAGATATGTCAACTTCTTTCAAAGCTTTATTGCCTATTTCTCATTTGATGTGAGGTCTTCAAAAATGTTGATAAGGGCATTGTGAAGGCCTGTTGTTATGACTGTCTTACTGATTCTATGCTAGGCACAAATGCTGTCTTTTAGCAATGCATTTATGGACACAAGCATATAAAACTTAATCTATAACAGGAATTCCTAGCTAATTAGAAATATTAAACATTCATAAATGCAAGTCTGAAAAAGAAACCAATTAACTTCTTCAGCAAAGAGTAGTGTCAGGTAAAGATTAAAACTGGAAAGTATATTTGATAAAATCATGTAATAATGAATGATTTTTTGTTTTGGTAATTTCTCCAGGCAGAAGTTAAGATATAGTTATAAAAACCATTTGTTTTTTTGGTAAGTGTAGGCTCAAGGAATTTAATTTGTTCGTTAATGTTCTAGTCCATATCAGAAAGAGATATGAATATCCCTCTCCATTTTACAGACAAACTAGAGCAGAAGAGAAATGTTTCACTTCTAGTCACATGGCAGAGCAATGTGAGGGTCAGGAACAGAAGTTCTGTCCCCTGAATAGATGTCTTGTCCTCTGTCTGTTGTGGTACTCAGCTTCTCTGAGATTCATTGGTATCACTGTTGTAGAACATGCATGCTAAATAGGATGGAGGATTCTGGATTCTGATATTGAAATTTGCCATGAATTTCACATAGAAAAGTGTCTCAAAACCAAAGATGAGGGTATTTCTTAAGAAATAGAAAAAAAAAATCCTCTCTGAATAATGAAAACTTAATTTGAACCTGCTATGTCTTTGTTTAAGAAAAAGAGAGTAAATATTTTCCTGGACATAGTCCTTATTTATTAGGTGTGTCAAGCTGAGTTAAAACATTCTCAGCAATATAATCTGAAATAAGTGAGTGAAACTACTGAGGACTTCCAAGGAACCTTTTTCAAACACAAGTGACATATGCTCATGCCCATAAGTGAGTGAAACTACTGAGGACTTCCAAGGAACCTTTTTCAAACACAAGTGACATATGCTCATGCCCAAGCTTACTGAATTATTTACCTGATAAGTTCATAGTACATTTTGGACTATATTGTTTTGTTTATTTGTTTGTTCGTTTTCTTCAAAAAACACTGAACAATGAACTCCTTCATCCTATTACAGGCCATACAGGATGAAACAGTGATATAGAGGATGATATAGCCACTGAGGAACTCTTCCGTCTTATGTTATTGATTGTTTCATATCTGCAAGACATAAGCCATTCCCTGAATGACTGGTTTTAGAATTAGGCAAGAAGAATTTAAAGATGGTTTTCTTGGCTGAAAAATAAGCAGTCAGGAAAAACTCTGGGTTTGTGCAGATGAAGTGCTTGAACTGGCAACTCCTGTTGATACTTCTGGAATAAACCTGAGCCGCAGGGAAGACTGGCTGCAATTATAGGCATTACACACTGTAATAAATAGAGCTGCATATATCATTACTAGTGATTGCCATTGAAAGAGTGTCTATAGTGGAGAAGGAAGGGTAATCACTGAGGAGCCAGGAGAGTTTAGCACTTGGCAAAGATTCAGGGACTTGTCTTTTGAAGGGGTGAAGCTAAAGGATTTCTATGTTTTAACAGATCTTCTGAGTTTAAAATATGTAACCTTATTTGATATATTTATTTTTTATAACTCCATAGGTTCAGGTTTACTGATCATCAAGATGGAGGTCTCCCAGAGCTCCTCACAACTTCAGTTACTCAAACTCTCAGGATGGTTTACAAACAAAAAGGATTTTCCAAACAAATATCACTGTGCACTGTACTCATATGCTCTAGTAAGGACTACTTTTCTCACGGTAGATACAGAAATGCAACTTATCATTGAATGGAAACAGAACAGCCCTTTGCTAAAAGGCTGCAGGACTGGATGTGCCCCTTCCATTGCCATCCACAAACAGGTAGAGAAACTATTCTAAATCACCCCTTTGCCTTTATATCTGTAGTCCTTCTAGTTTCCCTAGTTAGCCAAAAGTGTCAAATAGAGGCAAAGGCCCAAACCCTGCTTTTCTTCTAGCCTAAGGACCTTATTCCCATCAAGCTCATCTTGAGAACTGCAAATATCCAATAATCTCAGCACAGTTAAAAGCTCTCTAAGCTTCTGTTAACACAAGCCCCTAAAATCTCTCTCATAGGATCTCTGTCGGATGTATACGAACATCTCCAACACTGTGTGAACTCTCAGAAGGATTTTGCTAGCATAGCAATCTTGATATTGTAATAATAAATCAGTAGTTGCAGAAATTTTCAGCTTATGTATTGTGATAGAGGGACTTTCCCTCTTTTAATGTGTTAACCAGATGAATGTTGGCTTCTTCAGAAATAAACAGCCACAGGGATATTTAGAAATGCCCACACACATAAAGATGAAGAGTGGAGCTGTCCTGTGTTAAATCTCCAGGCAAGGTAACTCATACCCCAAATTATGAGAAATCTGCAGTAACCTTTGAAAATGAACTTGTTCAGTGTTTCATGTAGACACAAACCCATCAACTGCTGCAGTTTGGAGCTGAATTTTTGCTATTGTTATTTTCTTGTCCATGAAGTTCAAACAGCTAGCTAAAGACATAGAAGCGTGTTCATGCCACAATATTAAATCAGTTCAACAGAGAATGGAGAGGTATTTGGATGTTATATAGAGTCTACACCATACAGCATTGCTCCCCTCTTGAGGGATGCAATCACACATACTTTTCCTGTGCTAACTGAACCATAATGTTTTGTAATTTTCCAGGGTAATACTTTATCATTTCCCTTCATTTTCATTATGAAGTATTTGAACTCTTCATCAATTACTCACTGTGACCTCCAGTTAAGAAAGCATAATACAGTGAATTCAAACTTGAAGCTTATTTATCCAGTCAAGTTTTAGGCTATGAATAAAACACATAGCAAGTTTTCTGTCTTAAGCATTAACTTGTTTTGGAAATAGGTACAAAGTTATGATTTGAACTTAATCTGAACTTCTAAAGATCATTTTAATATAGATATAACAAGTGAAAGCTCCTCATCACTTACAAAAGAAAAGAAAAACCCAACCCTGAATATCCTGAGATGAACTTATTGCATTTGCTGAGCCATGGATCTTAATGTTAAGCTTATTTGTGTAATCACAAATAGTACCTGGGATGTGAAACACTGCCATAATCAAGCCACAGGAAAAATCTCTTCTTCCTTTCTTCTATTGGGTTGGTTAAACCTAGAAAGTTCCAGCCAAATATTTCGAGGAATGCAACAAAATGTTTGGAGAAGAAAAACCCTGATTGCGCATTACAACAATGACAGGCGTGTGAAGTGGACTAGTCTGACATGTGCTAATGAGGACTGGGATGTTAAAGAAAAAGTGGACAAGTTTTCGTGGCTTCTACTGCCTTAGGTTTCCCACAAGATCTTTCCTTCTGAGATGCTTTTCGGCTTGCAGAACAGCATTTCTGGGAAACTGTAGAAATGTGTGGCTTTCCAGATAAGATCTTTTTCTTTTTTACAAAGTTATGTGTATATGGAAACTTGCAGGCCTGCATGAATTTTGTGAAGAATTAAGCTATAATTTAGTAGATGACAAAAGAGTTTGAGACCACAATAGCTTGCCCTTCTGCACAATAACATCAGATGATTTGATGAGCACAGTACTATATGATCTTAAGTTCAGCATTTCACTTGCCATTTTACAACTGGATTTAAGGTTCACTGAGCTAAATAGGTATAAATATTTGGAATTGTAATGAAATAATTAAAAATATGTTTTATTTCCTTTTTTTTTTTTTTTAACTCAAGTTTATCTATGACACAAAGCTGGCTTGATAACTATGCCCTTTTTGTGTGTCAAGATGACATTTTCCCCCTCAGAATGACATCATATTAGTCTTAAATGTCAGCTTTTAAGAATTTTTTTTTCCAGGATTCTAGTGGTTTGCATTGTATTTAAGTTATTTACTCAAACGATATTTAAACAAAATATGAATGAAGCATCTCTCTAGTTTGTATCTAAATGTTCTGACAAATTAGGTATACAGAAACACTTGAATTCTTTCTATTTACATTTTACTCTAACATTAGGGCAGACAAATCAGAAGTCTAATTATGTTAAAAAGATACAGCAAAGATGCATCTATACATGCAGAAGCCGGTTTTCAGATACTCTTATTGGGAATTAACTTTGTCACTATTTATTATTATTCAACTAAAATACCAAAACTGTGTAACCATTTATCAGATTTAGATGGCCTTCCCCAAGGATCTAGGCATCATTACACCAACTCCATTTGTAAGATTGGGATATATCTGAACCACCAGTCATTGCTCAGACAACGGTTGCAATAAAAACTGAGGTCATATACGTCTTCAGTGAATTTATAAATCGTTTATAAATCTGACTAGGTTAGCTGTTAACAAGAATTTCACCTGAATCTTATGCAATACAAAAGGAGTTTTTTTTTTTTTTTTTCCTTTGTTAATCTTCAGGTTCCTTCTTTCTTTTACAGAGTTATGCCACAGTCTGTTTATTTAGCTGCTTGCATGATTCTTTATATTCTGCTCTCGGTAAACTTTGCACATGGAAAAAGTCTAACATTGAAGATGATTGTAGCAATGTCATTCTGTGCACATTCTGCTGTGCATTCATCACATCCCATCCATGCTATAGCTGTATCACTGTGTCTTGCATTTCCTACTTAACTTGAAAATAAAGTATGTCAAATGGATAAAAAATTGAAGTTACTCAACCTAGTTCACCAAAATATCAGCATATTCAAAAGAACAAAGCACATACCAGGTCCCTCAGCAATGACCCAAACCTTCCTTGACCCTACATTCACTTTTTAAATCAAGAATTAAATAGAAACTGTGGTTTTATAAGTTATTAAATCCATTTCCTCTCAATAAAGTCTGTTTTAGACATTCTGACTTGGCAGTATCAGCTGGGATCTTTCAACAATACCAAAATTCATTTCTAAATGACCAAAGTAGGGTGCGGGTGGGGAGAACATGCAGAACTATTATTCCATCATATTTCAAGGACCAGCTGTGACACAAAAGGAAAGGGTGGGAACAGGATCAGCAAACAGTCTTTCATTTCTCCTGCTAAGCAAGACAAAATTAAAACCAGAAAGAAACTAGAGCTACTGAGAAAAAGGAAGGGAAGACAAAGAAGAAACAGGAGAGAACACTAATAATTTTTTTTAAGTGTTACTTAAAAATAACTCAAATGAAGATCTGAAAACAGGGTTTAGTGGAACTGAGAGAGGGAAATGTTAACAATAAACAAGAAACAGACTGCACAAGATTAATAAAGGCTGGTAAACAGGTGCTTTATAGCTCTTGCAGAAAGGGTCTCCTTGTATGAGCATCACTTGTATGAGGAACTGGTGTTGCTGCCCAGGATGTCTCTTCTGGTTAGGAAGAATGACAAGAGCATGAATGGACCTGGCTGTCCCTTCACCTTTCCCACAGCACTTTCTCAACTCTGGGTCTCAGCAGTAACCCAAAGAGAAAGGCTTCAATGCAGCAGAGCTCTGTGTCAAGGGCAAGGGCGGCCTGGACAGAACTGACCTCTACTGTGTACAGGTACATGGAATAAGTGTGCTGAGCCTGGAAAGAGCCTGTTGCTGATCTGTGTGGCCTGAACACACAACATGAGCACCCTTAGGGCTGCTTCCAACCTGGCCGCAACTGGGAATAACCCACTGAAGTGTTTTGAGGGTGTTCCTGCCTTTGACTGACTAGAGGTCTCTAAAACAAGAGATCAGCTCTTGTCAGTGAAGGTAAAAGAAGACTCCAACATGTGTTTTCTGTTGTTGTTGTTTGTTTTTTTGTGTGTTTGTTTGTTGTTTTTTTTCTCTAACACCTCTTCTAGATTAGATGTGATGTGAGGAAGTGACCAAGTGACCTCAGCCGCTCCTCATATGTGTTCCCCTCTAGGCCCTTCACCATCTTAGTAGCCAAGGAAAGGTTGGATCTGGTGCACAGGGACGTGGTTTAGTGGGTGGCATTGGTAGTAGGGTGATGGTTGGACCAGATGATCTCAAAGGTCTTTTCCAACTTTAATGTTTCTATGATTCTATGATTCTATATCCTTATCATATGGGAGAAATGGCCAGGATGGGAATGGATGAATGGAACCAAGATCTGCTATGTCTTATCCATATAAGTCATTTCAGCAAGAGAAATGGGCAGTTTGTTATGATGACTTTCCTCCCTGGGCAAGGTTACCCAAGAGGAGAGATTGGAAGTATCTCCTTAGGCTTCTGTCAGGCATTGAGAAAAATCTGAAGTTCAGTGGGTGGAGTTCAGCCCACAGCATTGTCTGTGTTTTCAATGCCCAAAATCAAGGAATTATGTTGAGCAAAAATCAGGGTAAGGAAGAAAATATTACAGGTAGGGATAACACAGAGCGTGGAAGGCAGAGGCAGCTTTGTATTCCTTGTACGTTTAGACAGCGGTCTTAATGTCAGAAACCTTTACATCCCTAATGGCTCCCAAGATGGTTTTCTGTTGTTTTTGCCCAGAGTGGCAACAAAGTTGGGATCTTATTTCCTTGTTCTTTACCACGTGACTGGTGGCTCTTGCTTCTGAAAGAGGAGCTGCACATAACTTGGCACAGGGAGGTTGACACATCACTGGGAAAAAGACCTCCTTATGCAGAACAGTGGAACTTTGAAGTGGTTCTTCATTCCTCCTACTGGAATCCTGGCCAGAGAGGAATTTGGGGTGTGACACCAGCTGACCCACTATGCTTTGAGAGCACAGAAGTACAGAGCAAATTGCTCTGAGCCTGAGAACTGCTCTTTAAGAAACTACTCATTTCTCACTGAATGCTCTTCTGTCCAAACCTCTGTTTCTTGTACCTTTCCAGCTCTTAGCAAAGCAGTTTATACAAGAATGGAGAGATTCAAAACTGTGATTGCATAAACAAGATGAAATGCAAGCTGTTGACATTTAATAACTGGCATAAGGATAAAGAAGACATACTTGCCACTTTTGTAGAAAGGAGTAATAAGATGATCAATCTGAATAGAAAAATGACAAATTACTTCCTTCATAACTAAGAATTTTAAGCTTCCTGCCAAGAGCACTGAATCTCCGAAAGTGAAGCAACAAGGATCTGTGATCTGCTCTCACTGTCCATGTGCCACCAATGCAGGTCACCTTGCTTTCCCCAAGTAGAGCCTAGTTACTTGTGCTTTGCTGAAGCACATCTCTCAGAAGGGCAGTCTGTATTAATCTGAAGACAATAAGAGATGGAAAGTCTATCACTTCTCTTGGTAGTTAGTTTCTGTTGTTCCATTCCTACCTCACTTCTAAAGACACTTGCCTCATTTCCTGTTTGCATTTGCCTGTCTTTGGCATGCAAGGATGCTTCTTATGGCTTTTTCTTTCAAAAAGTCTTTTAATGTCTGCTGTTTTCCAGAAATGCTTATGCACACATCTAAATCTTACACAATACAAATCTAAATACACAATACAAATCTAAATCTTACACAATACAAATGCATTTTTGTGTGAGTCTACATTAATAAATTTTCAAGATTATTCTACCTGGAGCATTATTAACTTATCACTCTGACAAACTTTTTATGCTAACCCAGTAAAATTAGTGGATTATGACAAACATGCTTTGGCATTTAACAAAAACAACTTAATAAGCTTAGTTGTGCACCTTGAAACAAGAAGATAAAAAGACAGCTGAAAACACAACATTTGGACAGTGGTAAGGAACTGAGTTACTAACATTTTCTTTAATAAATAAAAAAAATAACAGAATAACTTTAAGTGTTACTAGAGACAGTCTCTCTCTAGAGAGAGACAGTTTAGGAGTAGAGGTAAGCTTACTCATTTTTTTTCAAATGATGAATTCCCTCATTCCATTCAGAGGAGAAGAAAAGGTGGAGGGGGAAGTAAATTAATGGAAAGAACTACCTCTGGTTTTCAGAGGACATCTTCTTATGAAGTCCAATAACAGTATCTTCCTTTTCAGCTGTAGTACAACGTTAAATCATTGGTCTTTTCTTTTAGGCTGTTCTAATTGAAATATTTCACTGACTTTTTGGAAATTTTTACTTCAGTTAAAACCCTTGAATAAAGTTCTCCATTGGCTTTATGGGCAGATGGAATCTGAACTCAGATCTGGACCAGAAAAACAATTAATAAAAGCCTTGTAAACAAGTGTGAGGCAAGTCTCTAAATGTAATGTAGGAAATAGATGGGACAGAAGCACACAAACCAGAGCAAAGCACTCTTCATGTGTGTGTTCTGAAACTTTTCTTTTACTGTGATAACACTGTGTTCTTTGTAAATGCCCCTTCCACATTACATCTCACAGACAGTTAAGTAACAGTAAGCTGTAATTGAAAACGAATTGGGTTTGTATAGTCTACAGAAGAGAAGCCTGAAGGAAGACCTGATAACGCTCTTCAAGTACAGAGAGGGCTGCCGCAAAGAGCAAAGGAATAATCTGTTCTTCATGTCCTCGGAGAGAGAACAAGAAGAAATGCGCTCAAATTACCGCTAGAGAAATTCAGGTTGGATATCAGGAAGAATCCCTAGGCATGGGAATAGATTACCTTGGGTGATTGTGAAATCTCTGTCAAGGGGAGCTGCAAAGAAGGGGCTGGACAAGTGTTTGCCTGGAGTGGTAAAGGCAGAGTTGAATTCTTGAGGCTGAGTATAGACTACATAACCTCTCCAAACCTTTGTCAATTCTGTTTTTTGTGAACTTTCCTTTACTCTGTCCATTTATAGAAGGGACAGAGTAATTTATACTCTGCAATTTCTACAGCATATTTATAGATATTCACCAGTTCCACCAAACAACAACAAACAGAAGCTTATAAAGACATGTAAGGAATAAAAATCAATATTTCTGTAAGTAGCACCGACTCTATAGCTTGTAATGTAACTGCTAAGGGTCATAATTACATTATAACATAATTATGAAAATATTTATGAAAACATTTGACAGTGCTAAAGCAGTAAAAGCACCAGAACCTGTGGATTAATACCATTTACATATATCTTTCAGCTGTCAAGCATACTTACAGTCCACAATTTTTCTTGACAAAGCTCAAAAGTTCATGAGGAGAAAAACAAATGCATTGTAGTTATCCAGACCAAATGACTAACTTTTAAATAAGCCCCTCTCCCTACCATGCAAGGAAAAAATGTCTACAGGGCTAAGACATGTTTTTCCATGAGGTAATATTTTTTAAAGCCAAATATCTGATTTTGCAATACATACTAAGGTATCATTGCCCAAACAATAAATACACAGTCCTCTGATGCAAAAATCCTGCTAGAATATAGTAAAAACCAATCCTTTCCCATTCATTTTGTAGTCTTTTTAAATGAACAATGAAACCATTATTCTTCCCACTTGAATATCCCCCAGTCTGTATTACCAGCACATTTGTATTGGCAGTATCATAATTTTCAGGATTTTTCTCAGGAACATCATTTCACAGTGACCAGTGGGATCCAAGCAACTTTATTTACTTTTGTGTTTGTTTCCAAAACATTTGCATCCAAACAGAATTGCTATAAAGTCTGTTGCAGAACCAAAGGTAACACATGCATCAACATACTAATTTTTTTTTTTTTTTTTGAGGATCTGAATCAACTTTCTTTGATAGCAAGTTGCTCTTGACATTAACAAAAACAAGTATGGTCCCAAATTGTTCATTCACAGCACCAGTTAACAGCAGTTTAGTAAGAACCAGGACTGCATTATAAGGACAAATATTTGGTATGATTCATATCTTATGCAATATCGAAATAAGCTCAAGGCAAGATTGCTTTTGATGCTATAGTCAGTCATCTCTGTAGTGTGACTTGTCATAAGTCTTCCTTGCAGAAAATACACTGAAGAAGTAGAAGCAAAGGGAATATCCAGTTAATGGTTACATAAGGCAAGGCTCATACCATGTGAAAATCAAAGAAAACTGAATAATACATATATTAAAATACACACCTGCTACATAAGGATTTGTCATATTATCCCCATGTTCTTGCCATTCAAACTTTTTTCTTTAATAGCAAATCCCTGCTTGAGAGGAATTTGGTTTAGTTTCCAATATCAAAATGAAATTTAGCTGTACGAAACATATTTAGTAAAGTAACCTGTTCCAGCATTTCTGGAAATCTGTCCATCTTCCTGCTTCAGTGCTCTGAATGCAGCTGTGTATGTGAGCTTCCTCACTCACCATTTAGCTCACTGAAGCAGCAGACAGAGTTGGCAGTAGGCAACTTTTAAGTTTTATATTCATTAGCATAAAGTTGCTTATGCACTTGCTGCATAGCCACTTGGTAATACCATAACCCTTGCCTTTCCTCTCCCTTCTCCTTACAACTTAAAAAAAAAAAAAAAAAAAAAAAACTTTGACCCTTTACCATTCTAACTTCTTACATTCAAAATGTCCCTTTAGTTATACATGCAGGGGGGCAGCTCAATTTTGGTATCTCACGGTAAGTGATTAGCACAATGACTGCAGTGAAAGTCAGTTCAGCTTCTGGGAAACATCAAAAATTTTCACTTCTTTGTGAGCCAATATATACCCTAAATAGCTTTTTGGTTGGGTAACAGACCTTTGTGTATTTGGATTCATTTTCTAACCTTTGGGGCTTTGATACTGTTGTTCATGCTTCTACCAATGTTTTAAAACAACAAAAAGTTTAGATCATCCAAAACCTAAATACAAAGCATGCTAGTGAAATCTGCATACTACACCTGGCCTGTGCTTTGCACCATGTGAGTCCAGCATCTATGCAAGTTTAAATTTATAATCTGAAGCATAAAACCTTGACACTAAATAAGGAAAAAAAAATATGTTCAATGTTTTCAATGAAGTGTGGATAGACTTGCATATAGAAGCATTTCCTGAGCATAGCTACATAAATAGGCCAGCTTTAGTGTTGCTACAGAGGCACAGTCCTGGCTGATGTCAGCTGGAAAAGTATTGGAATAATCATTGTAAACTATTCTGGAGGTGATTTTCTTGCCAGGAAAAATATTGCCAAGAAACTCAACTATATATTCAAAGAATATTTTTAATACTATTTTGATACATTTCACTGAGAAGTGTATAGCTGTTTCCACTTGTATTGCATATTCTCTGTCCTGAAGCAATTGTAAAGCAAATTGTAAACTATCATATCATCTGTTTTCACGGAAATAGCATGGAAAGTGATTTACTGTGTGTTCAAAAACAGTATAAAAATGTATTAACTATGAATATTCAGAGAAAAATGGATTTTAATCTGATTGTCATAAGTCTGCCACAACTCATGAGCAAAAAGGACAAATCTGTAACTGGAGTGGTAACACAACAAAAACTTGAGGAAAATGGTGGTGGTACCATCAGTATTAACCAGCTGGGTAAAATTCTATATGCTAGGTGAGCTACTGGTGGTCACTAACAACATGTAAGAGAGTTGTTATGCTTTCCATAGTCTTCTGATAAAAATATGTTTTTAATTCCTCTTGGGGGTGTTATTGTTCTTCACTTCCTATCCTAAAATGTGTGAGCATCAGCTACTGAGCAGCTGTCATGTCCTAGCCACAACTGGCTCTGTTTCTCTGATGACTGAAGCAATCTCTATACATAAACAGACATACATAAATATGAAGTTTGTATCTCTTTGGGAATAAGATCTTGAAAGTTGATTGCAAGATGTTATTTTACTGCTATAAACACCCACCAGTTTTCCCCACGCTACTCAGTCTTGGAACTATGGCACATTGTTTTCAGGAAATAATGCTTATTGAGATTATTATATGTGTCCAAAAACCAGTTAACATGTTCTCTTTAGATGGACAGTGTGGAGAAGGCTGTACGTGTTAGCTCATTTGTGAAGCAAGATGGATTATTAATAATAGAATTAATGATATTATATTCCTCAGTCCCACCAAATACACGCAAGAAAAAGAATACATGAGGAGACTTTATGGAAAAAAAACCTTTCCTTGATGAATTCTACAAAGCAACATCATTACATTTTTCTGATACTTTCATATTTTCTTCTTACTTTTTCGCACACACCCTTGATGAGATGTATCTCCTCTTTCCATGTACTGAACAAAGGATTTACCAATAGATGAAGACTTTTTTTCACCTGACACTCTCCAAGTGGTCTCACAGGATCTCTCCTGTGTTAATATCTGAGAAATCTCAGCATTTAAAGGCACAACAGAACAGCCAGCACTGACCTCACCAGGCTCCCCAGGATGTACTGGCTGAGGCTGTAAATTAAAGGCATCCCGCTCCTGTAGGGATTCCTTTAGGTCAAGGGTAGGCTAAGTACTTGTCATCATTTTCCAGTTCACAATGCCTAAAATAAAGTGAGGATTGTGATGCAGTCTGGTACAGCTGTGTTTTTCATAGCATGACACCATGAATATGTGCTGTATTACCACATGGGATAATGTAGGAGGAATGTCCTAGATGGAAAGAGTCAATGTTGACGTGGGCTGCATCCATACAGCCTGTCAGGAACAGACCCTGGAACAAATTATCATGTTAACTGTGTCTAGGTCTCCTCTTGAAAGGAAATAGCTGGCTTACTCCAGAGTGGAGTCTGGAAGAAAAGCAGGCAACAAAGATATTCAGTAACGCGCCTGCAAAAGCACACAATTTCACTTTTAGTTGGACCAGATTTTAGGTCACTTTTGAGCACCACTAAGAGTGTAAAAAATCTTTTTCTCACATTTTCCAGCCTTGAAATGGTTTTGTGTTTGATATTATAAGCAATTATCTTGGAAGAGCATAAAGTGCATTTTGCTGTAAAAAAAAAAATAAAAAAAAAATGAGGCCTACGGTACTTCCCACCCTTAATTTACAGATTAATACACAAAACCACAAAGCAATTGAGGCAGAATCCCTGCCCTTCATATCAACAAATCTCACTGCCGAGGGTAACATTCCCCTCTTCAGGCGAAATATTCGCCAATGTGGAGAGTCACATGCACACACTGAAATTTAATGGCCTAAGTCATTCACACTTTGGGGCATAGTACTAAAAATTTTGGTCTAGCTCAATCTTTGGAGGGACCCACATCCAGAGATCAGGGCCTAGGGGCACTGTCTTCTCAGCAGCCTGCCTCGTTCATTTTCTTAAGTGAGAACAAACTGCGCATTTTCAGCTTAGTCACCTCATTCCTGTAGATCAAGCCCAGAGGTCACTAGCGCAAGGAGTGTCTCTCCTCCCAGCACACAAGACTGACCAGTGACTCAACAGAGCTGTAAGCGCTGTATTGCATACTGTGGTGCTGAGCTGAAGGGAAAGCTATTCGAAATGGTTTAACAACACAGCCTGAACTTTACACTAGAGTAATCGTTCTCTCCTTCTTACCTGTCTTCACAGTTCTCCAGACTGCAAAAGGATTAAGTAGACCTTTGCACAGTTATATGCCTCCTTTATTACATACTTCTCAACTGATGTTCTTTGACCAGTCTTTGACCTTGAGGCAGGGAAAGTGGTTGGAGAATACTCACTAGCACCCTCCCTTGCATGTCCTACATGTGGAAAGCTCTGACAGTACAAGATCTCAGAAACAAGCTGTATCTTCCCAGCTAGAGAAATGCATCTAAAAGATCAAAGAACAGCATTTCCAAAGCATGGGATTTGCACCACCTCACCAACCCCTCTCTGGGACACCCACAGATTCCCTAAGCTCTAAGGTGATTGCTCTAAGCGTCTTAAACACACCCCAAGTACCTTGCTCCTGAATCTAAACCCAACCCCTCACTCATCTCTCTCATTAAACACTTATCATTTCCATCAGGCTTCACTCTGTTTATATCCTCTTCTCCTAACACTTGCCTTCTGTCTCAGCCTTTGTCAAATTGCCCACTGCTGTAGGCCCAAACCCCCTTGAACACCAAAGCCCCAGCCAGCCTATTGCCCCAAGGTGTTTCAGGCTCAGTAGCTGCCTGTTAGGATTTAATGACCACCTTGTCAGGCAGGTCTCATCAAGCCAACCTGTGCTGACAGAGAGGCATTCATGACACAGCAATTTTCATAGCAGTAATTCCCTAATAACTTCATGATCTGCATTTACTGAGTTCACTAAACCAACACTGTGGCCACATTTGGAATAAGCTATCAAGGTTTCTTTCAACATACAAACTGGATTCTCATACTTTTTTCATTTCTTGCTTCTTAAAAGTAGTGAATAATATTGCAAGCAAACCATCTGAAAAGTCATGAGAGCAAAAGACACAGCAGTAACTAGTTTCATTTTAAGAGTTAAAATGATAGTATGTAGATTCATGTCAAGTAGTTACCTCAGTTTTAGTAAGAATGATGTCCTATGCTTGCAAAGCCCTTGAACACCCTTTTCACAGAAGCATGAAAACAAAACTCTGTCCCAGGGACACTTGCTGTCCATTGGATTTTATCGTAATTCAGATTAATTCTTTTAGTCAATGTACTTTGTACAAGAGATACTGGCTTTAATGGTGGAGGTGGGGAATACTGCCTTAAAAAGACACACCATTAAAAGTCACTGTTGAGATTCTCTTATAATATATTCTTAATAACAATTGGACAGTGGACAAAGAAACTGGTTTGTCTGTTTAGCTGCAAGGGCTATGCATGTTTAGCTTTAACTCTATTTTATCCTGGAAGATTTCCTATCAGCGTTGGTTAGCAGCCCATCTTAGTCTGAGAGCTAAGCATCCCAGGTCAAACTCTCTGTTCTGGATTTTGATGTTTCATTTTGGCAAGCTCTCTGTTTATTTAGTTTCCAGGCAGGCACACAGGGCTGAGGTAATAAGACCAATGAACCAGTTTTCCTCAGGAGAGTTGAGCTATCATTTACAGATGTGCTCTGAGCTTTTTTGAGCTCAGACATTCAAACTCCATTCTTGTAAAGAGCAAAGAGTAAAAACATTTAGTATTCTTCTGGTGCTGTCACTTTTTTCTTCCTTTATTTTGACACATAGATTCAATGAAAAAAAAAAAAAAAACACTAATGGCATGTTTTTGGATTCAGGTTTAAAGCAGCTATGAGGCACCGTGGACACGGTTTGTGCTTGCAATTTGTGGCTATATGGAAATTAAAAATTTCACTTGGAAAGGCTGACAACTACAGTATATTTAGTTAAAACACCAGATGTACCTACTTCTCAATTAAATGCTTAGACTGGCATTCCTGAAATGGAAACCACATGGTCCTTCTAATTCTAATATATCACATCAGGGTCCCTTTCAGTGTGTTTTAAAAAGTCACATCCTGATGGAACAGTGAATAAAAGAAAATTCAAAATGAAGTTATATTAATAAGAGTCCTGTCATAATGCTGTTTTACATGACTGCTTTTCATACATAAGAACCCACCTTTAACTTCTTAGGATCTCATGTAGAGTGTAGTGTACAAATCTGTGTACTCCACAGATTTGTCAGCCTTGTGGTCTCTCTGAGGTCATCGTGTGGCAGTCCTTTTATCCAGGGTAAAAGATGTCATCAGTTTTGTCCTTATTGTTTGTGTAAAATCATACATTGCTTAAGCATGTTTGTCCCACAGTGGAGGACACCCATATTTTTAATACAACATGTAGCACTGTAACTGAACTCATTCACAGGACAGGTTTGATCTAAGCTACTATTTATCAATTGCACCATTCTGAAAACAAAATAAAACAGATGATGTTCCTTTTGACTGAGCTTCTCAAGATATTTCTGAAAAAAATACATAAATGTATTGTGATGTACTGATCACTATCTAAAGCCAAACGCTGCACCTTCAGTACATCACGGAATCACAGAATGGCTGAGGTTGGAAGGGACGTCCAGAGATCATCCAGTCCAACCCCCCTGCAGGGTCACCTCGAGCCTGCTACACAGGATTGCATCCAGGTGGGTTTTGAATATCTCCCAAAAAGGAGACTCTAAAACTACTCTGAGCAGCCAGTTCCAGTGCTCTGTCACCTGAACTCTAAAGTTCTCCTTCATATGGCGATGAAACCTCCTGTGGTTCAATTTATACCCACTACCCCTTGTCCTATCAGCAGCTACCACTGAGATGTGTTTGGCCCTAACCTCTTTACATTGTCCCCTTAGGTATCTATAAGAGATTGATAAGATCCCTTCTCAATCTCCTCTTCTCTAGGCTAAACAGGCCCAGCTCGCTTAGTCTTTCCTCATAGGACAGATGCTCCAATCCCTTAATCATCTTCATGGCTGTACTTTGGACCCACTCCAGCAGTCCTATGTCCCTCTTGTACTGGGGAGTCCAGAACTGCACACAATACTCCAGGTATGGCCTCACCAGAGCTGAGTAGAGGGAGAGGATCACCTCCCTTGACCTGCTGTCCACACTCCTCCCGATGCAGGCTAGAATCCCCTTGGCCTTCTTGGCCACAAGGGCACACTGTTAGCTCATGGTTAACTTGTTGTCCACCACGACCCCCAGGTTGCTCTCTGCAGAGCTGCTCTCCAGCAGGTCGGCCTCCAACCTCTACTGGTGCCTGGGGTTGTTCCTCCCCAGGTGCAGGACCCTGCACTTGCCCTTGTTGAATCTCCACCCAGCTCTTCAGCTTGTCCAGGCCCCTCTGAATGGCCACACAGGCCTCTGGTGTGTCAGCCACTCTGCCAAGCTTTGTATCGTCTGCAAACTTGCTGAGGGTGCACTCTGTCCCTTCATCTGGGGTTTATTTCTGGGGCTGCTGCAAATTAAGATTCTCACTAATGTCTGTGTATTTTTCTAGGTGCTAGAAACTGAGTCATTAGTTACTCTAAGGACAACAAACAGAATTTCCTTGAGTAGTTTGGTTCACATGACCTTGCTTGTATTTTCTTAGTAATTTTTCCTGGAAAGTACAGGGATCCTAATGCTCTTCAGCTTCAGTCTTTCTGATGGATTTGCTCCCAGAATAAGCTGTAGTTTTCAGATGTCTGGATGGAAAATTTTCTGAGAACCTGCCCTCCTATTACTGATGTATCTGGCCCATGAAGACTTTTCAACAGATCATCTGTTTAGGACTTCTCTGTTTGCTCAGAGCTGAAAAGAACAGTTATTCCTTTTTTTCATTTTAGCTGCCTTGCCTCCCAGTTCAAGCACTGTTTCAGTCTGAAGACTTCACAATGCCCTATAGTGGATAGAAAACAAGACAATTCTCAGAGAAGGAATTCAATGACCCATGAGCCAGTTTTATTAAACAGAAAACATTTGTCTATCAATATAATTATATTTTCATATTTCATAATATCCTAATGCAAATATTTTGTTTGGATTTTTTTTTTATTCATCTTGGAACCCATTCCATCTCTTCTTCGGTTACAAAGAGGTTGTAGGACCATATTTCCTGGTTCATCCTGTTGCAATGCAATTGCTACACACAGTGCTGTTTGCTTAATTAGCAGTTCTGTGAAAGCACTGCCTGTGATTTCCTTAGAACCACAGCTTTAAATTCAGTGATATACTTTTAAATACTAATGCAATTTATACATACAAAGTGAGGCAGTGAAACTGCATTTCCTCCATCCATGTAACAAATAAAATGATTTTCTCTTAATTGGAGAAACCTTTGACACATCTGCTGTGTGTGAACCCATGCAGCGGTGTTTTTTGTTGTTGTTGTTAAGTTTTAAATAAATGTCAGTTTGCTCAGAGCAGTGATTTTTATTATTTCTTTATGAATAGTCGGATCTGAGAATTTTTCAATTCCCTTTGAAACATGAAGCTAAAATACCCTTGAAAGCAGAGATGTTAAAAATAATAGTGTGTTGCCATTTAAGAAAGATGTTCTTCAGACAGAGAATAGCTCAGCTTCCACTTTATCTGCAGAATCATTTTGCAGTGCAAGTGCTGACAATAAATCATGTTAACAAGTGCTTTCATTTTAATCTTCCTTTGTCATTGCTTCTAAAAATAATGAAAATGTAACATTCATGAAAGTTACTTGTATTAATGGAAATTAGACCTGTCAGATTCCCACTGTAGTCAGTGTAATAAGCTGACAAGCAAAATTAATTTTTTTTTTTTTTTGTGTAACACACTGATTTGTGTTCACTGATGACAAAATGTAGATGCTAAGGTTACCATATCAAGCTACTTGACACCTGAACATGCTCAATCTGTTCTTCTAACACTCAGAAGATAACTCACACCACAATTTTTCTTTCATAACACTGGGAAGCCATAAGACAGAGAATGTCTAATCTTGAACTCCTATACAAATCATAATCATAAACACTTTGCTACTGTATTTTATCATTTTATCCAATTTGTTTTGTATAGGACACTTGTTAAGGAAGGAGACCTTTTTTTCTTCTCTTATTTTTTTCCTTTTTTTCTTTTGTTTCTTTTATTTTTTATTTTGGAAAGTCTTTAGATCTGTGTAATCACAAAAAAAATAAAAGAAATACCACTTGAAGTATTATCTGACATCTTATCCAACAGTTACACCAATTTCTACAGCTGATAATCTGAATCATTGGTTGTCACCAAGTATTTGACTTTCATTATTCCACTGTCTAAAATACCTCTTAATATACTTCAGTCATCTCATCAGAAAGTTGATTGTTCCATGCCCTATGAATCAGGTGACTGATCACACATCAAGAATAAATAATTGAGAATAGGGTGGATTCAAAATCAACAATTCATGAGCAATTGATATGAAGAAAATTGTCTAACCTAGTCAGTGACATGTTGTGATTAATACATTTGTATTTATGAT
The DNA here is from genome assembly GCF_964034855.1 of Anser brachyrhynchus. NCBI lineage: Eukaryota > Metazoa > Chordata > Aves > Anseriformes > Anatidae > Anser > Anser brachyrhynchus. Next base: position 89,753,412 of record NC_137696.1, on the reverse strand, counting down.
ATGCTTGCAATTGTGTGTGAGTATAAACAAGCATAAAGAACATTAATTTGTAATACAAACTGGTTCCAGAGATCATGTTATCTGCTGAAGTATAAAATGTGTGCAAGAACATAGCTGGAAAGCATAGACCTTCTGTTTGAAGTAAAGGTAGGACATACTTCTAGCACTGAAACTTTTTTTGTGTGTGTGTGTGTGTCTGTATATTAATTTTAATTAGTAATAAATGTAAGTTCTTTTTCTGCAAGGTGTTACTTCCTAACTTACCAAAATAGACAAGGTGTTTCCTGAACTGGCATCAAGCCAGTTTAAGAAAAGCCCTGTGACTGGGTACACAACAACAGGGCAGGCAGTCTACTCCTCCACACCCAGCCTTCAGTAACCATCTTAAACCTTTTATTTCTTCTTATTTATTTATTTATTATTATTTTTTTCATGCAAATCTGCCAGCCCATAGCCTTTTCAGGACAAAGTTACTGAGTGACTGATATTGCCATCACACAAGAAGTCTCTGATCTCAAGTGACTGGGTCTGAGTGAGCATTCCAGCCTGGTGAGTAGTTTAGGAATATTGCAGGGACTCCAAATTAGGAAGCAAAAAATGTATGGATTTAAAGCAAACAAGGTACCACATTGTGTTATCATCTGCCCTATCCAAAGGTGTTGGCAGGTAGCCACAGGAAAAGGTAAGGTGAAATTATCATGTTATTCAAGCTACCAAATTAGCTAGAAAGACTAAGGAAATGTTCAACATCACCAGGACTACGGCACATCAAAGGTATTCCAGGCCCTTTAATAACCTTTACCAAAGGGAATTTTGCCAAAGGCAAGGCTGAAGATGACACCAGCAAGGGCAAGACCTTGACAAGTTTGAGAAGATGCTCTAGGAAATCTGTTGCTGATCTCCAGCAACGAAAAGTTTTGTGAGAGCAAAACCATCTCAGTTCCTCCCTCTGAAGTGTTGATTTTGTGTTTGAGGAGAGACCTGATAATTGCCCACATTTATTTCCTAATATTTGCATTGGTAAATAAGGCTGCACAGGTGAGGTTAGCCATATGATAATTCACTGAACCTTTTCCAGGCACATCAGATTTCCCTATGCCTCTCTGATTTTTCAGTGCCCATTTTATAGAATTAACAAGACACTAAGAACACATTAGAAAAACCTGTAAATCCTCTCAGTTCTGCAGGAAAAATAAAACAAAACAAACAACAACAACAACCAAAAAAAAAAATAGATTTGATGATCGTCCTGTGCCTAGCACTAAAATTTTACTACGTTTGTGAAATCATGGATGGAAGACTCAATGGAAGAGTCAATGCGAGAGTCACAAAATAGGTATATCACAGCAGCTAGCAATACCAAAGCAGTCAGAATCAGATACCGAGTCTGTATTTCATTCCTTTATTTTCCTTCTTCATTTCTTTCTTTTGTAAATTCTGGCCTCTTTCCACTTCATCTTCGATGTCCCTTCTGTGTTCCTAGTTTCCATCTTGCAATCAGAACATGCAAGGATAGCAAAAAAAAAAAAAAAAAAAAAAAAAAGGAACCAACATTAGCGAAATCACCCAAGATTTTAATTACTTAGAGACACCTGGGAGTCCTGGGGTGGACAGCAGGCTGACCATGAGTCAGCGATGTGCCCTTGTGGGCAAGAAGGCCAAAGATACCCTGGGCTGTATTTGGAGGACTATTGCCAGCAGGTCAAGGGAGGTGATCCTCCCCCTCTACTCAGCCCTAGTGAATGTGTTGTCTAGTTCTGGGCTCTACATTACCAGAGGGACATAGAACTACTGGAGTAAGTTTAGAAGAGGGCTACAAAGATGATGAGAGGGCTGGAGCACCTGTCGTACGAGGACAGGCTGAGAGAGTTGGGCCTGTTTAGCCTGGAAAAGAGAAGACTGAGAGAAGACCTCACCAATGTGTATAAATATCTGAGGGGAGGGTGTCGAGAGGATGGAGCCGGTCCCTTTTCAGGGTACAAACTGAAGCACAGGAGGTTCTGGCTGGATATGAGGGGGCACTTCTGTACTGTGAGAGTAACAGAGCACTGGGACAGGTTGCCCAGAGAGGTTGTGGAGTCTCCTTCTCTGGAGATATTCCAACCCTACCTGGATACCATCCTGCGCAACGTGCTCCAGGTGATCCTGCTCGGCAGGTGGATTGGACTAGATGATCGTCAGAGGTCCCTTCTAACCTCGGCCATTCTGTGATACTTGAAGACTTAAAATGAGTACATTCAACACTTGCCTAAGAGAGAAAGAAGAGTTGTCAACTGAAAAGTGGCATAAGTCACAGAGTATTTTATTAGTCTACAGTTTTTATGATGATTGTGTTTTAAATCAATTGGGAGTAATATCAGAAATTATGGTCCAAAAGGAGAGTCCTAAATTTTATTTTACCATTGTATAGGGCACCTTGTAAGTTTGAAAAAGTAAAGTCAGAAGAAAAAGAAAGAAAAGTATATTAGGAATTAATGAAACCTAATCCAAATTTTGTGGATGATCTTAATAAGCCAAACTTAACATTCCTGATCTGGGAAATACATACATACCTGAGACATTACTTTAATCTCCACGTGTTTTTACACTTTGAAGTGCTCATGGTTGCACAGGTATTTCTATCCAAGAACAGTTTGCTCTTCTTTATCTGAACTTGATCAGTTGATCACCTCCTTGTATATTTAACTAATAAAAATTTTAACTAGTTAGTGGAAGATACATTTGGTCACACAAAAAAACATACAAACAACTGTTAATGTGTAGGGCTATTTACCAAGGAAACTCTGGATACTGTGATCTATGTGACAAAATATTTAATTGAATGTGATAGGGAATTTAATGAGCACTGCACACTTGTGGAGCTTCCTTTTCTCCTCAATGAGGTGGCACAGGAGCACCGATTGCACATATTCTCCAAGTGCCTGAAGAGTTAGAAAACCAACTGTAGCACATCAAACACCTGAAGCTGCAGAGACCCTTCAAACCCAAACAGCATAGCTCTTGAGAGATTTTTCAGCATGAGATTTAACAATGTAGAATTACAACAGGCTTCAGGAATTCCTGAAAAAATGCTGGTTCTGCTTTTCTTCTGCAGCAGTTTAAAACAGCAAAAGCCACTAGCTTTGAGAAATCCTATACAAAGTCGTGGGCAAGCAGAATATGATTAAGGGTGGAAAGATTCTTTTTCCCTGTATTTAGCTTGGTAGCACTTTGGGGGCATAAGCATATTTTTCATACATCAGACAGCATACAGATGTACAAGAACCTTTTTGAGATGTGATCTCATTTTAGCCTCCTCTGCTTAAGGTAAAGAGATCTAAGTGGGGAAAAAAAAAAAAAAAAAAAAAAAAAAAAGCAAGCCTTCTTAATCACTCCTAATTTTGAAAAAAAAAATAACAAAAAAAAGCAAACAGCTTTAATTATCTGAAAACGTCTTGTTTGGAAAACTACAATTACCCAGACTGTGTGAAAAGGACACTATCTGTAACGCTAATGTGAATCTCAGACTACTGTAGAAAGGAAAACAAGCAAGGAAAATGCTGTCTTTATTCTATGATATGTTCTGCAAAACAAAAACAAAAACAAACAAAAAAGGTCATCTGCAGCGTTTAGCAGGTGGAAAGGCAGTATTTCAACTGCATTCAACACATCAAGTGATTTTTTAAATGATATCTACTTGAAGTGCTAACTTACTTTCATAGTGTCGAAGACAAAAAGAAGATGCGCTTTCTGTCCCAGACAGTACTTTTGCTTTCTGTATATTGGGTCTTCCTGCACCAATTTTTCCACAGACTTGATACCACACCTTTTTTTTTAGTTTACCACAAATATATTTCTCTAACTCAATTCAAACTCTAACATGAATTTTTGAAAAAATAAAAAGCAACAATAATCTTGAGACACTTTCCTGTACTGATTCAATAGAATCAATTAGAAAGTTCAGTCTTTGTCATTCTTTTGTCACATATCCAAAAGGCAACCAACGTTCATGTGACTGAGGGATCTAAGGCTTATTGACTTTGTTTCCTTTGAAAGTGTCTCTCCCATTTAGAATGAATGCAACTTTTAAAGTTGATGAACTCTCAGCTCTCAGTGATTTCTGATGCTATATGAGTCCTATCGCCATGTAGAAGCTAGAGACGCATATCAATATTTCAGAATATACTTTAAAAAAGAGTTATAAGCACCTCACTTTGAATTTTTTTGCTTATGTAACCAAAGAATTACTTTACAGCTGAAAAATAAAACATGTTAAAAACAGTCCTAAGAACAACTAAACTCACACACCGGCTCACTGATATCAAGCCAAGAATGAAGAAAAACCTCATAAAAAAGAATGACAATATTTATTACGATTTAGTAGGTCACACAGACCATCTGCCTGCAAGTCGGGGACTATTCATTGCGATACCATAATCATTGCTGTGGACTGTCTAGTTCTGACTGCCTCAAAAGGTTGTGTTGTCACTCCTTCCTAAATAGATCATTGCCCTTCTAAGCTAACATGTGACATTTTAAAATTATGATGTGTCAGATAAGTATATTGTACTGATTTGGGGGGCGGGAGGGGAGAGAGGATTCAATTTTCCTGTTATAGAGTGAACAAATATACTAATTACCATAGTTTCTATAATGATTTAATTAAAAAATCATTATTGCATTGAGATTAAAATCTGTGACACTGAGAAGTACCTTCTTTTGACATAATCCTGTTTGCTTTTCCCTCATCTGTAATGTTTGCCTGACATTCATGAATAAATTTACCCCAGCTTGGCAATTCTTACTGTTTCATAAGGTACTACAATTCCTAGTTACATGTGCTCTGCTTGGACTGGTGTGTAATAAATCTAGAAAGCATTGAAGAGAAAGAGATTTTTTTTTCTTTAACTTTTTGGCAGCAGCATGTTTAAACATTATGACTCAGAGCACCAAGGGATCAATAAAAACACATTTATCTCTCTAGTTCCTTAAAATGAACTCTAATCCTACTTTCTGCATTTCCTGTTTGCAAGAGGGTGGGAAGAGATTCCTAAGCAGCAGTGGAAAAAAAGAAAAGAAAAAAAAAAAACCCTTATTTTTAATTATAGATTGAGAACAATCAATCTTTTATGGCTTTTTCAACAGCTATAAGACAACCCTGCTTGAGTTGCTAGTGATGTAGTTCTGGAATATAAGTGAATTGTTCATAAATTATATTATATATAGAAAATGCTTGTGCAGAAATGAAAAAGTTTTAAATCCAACAAGCACATTGCTAAAAAAAAAAAAAAAAAAAAAACAGAAAAAAAAAGCTGCTGGCTACTGTAATCATCCCATAAGTGATAAAAATGAAGGTAGTTTCACTTGAACTTGGAAATTCCCCTGAAACCATTTATGTTGGAAACACAACAGTGAGGATGAGGATTACTAGGCATTACATGGAGATAGGGTGGTAAGAGGCATTCCTGTCATAGAAATGTAATATGAAACTGAAACTGTACATTCTGATCTTTTCTCCAAATATCTCAAATCATATGTCAAGATACAGTAAGAGTATTATAGTGAAAACATATTCTCCAAAGTAAAAGGCACAGAGAGCCTGCTTGAGCCACAACTGAAGCGCAGAGGTGTTGGGTTATGCCCTCAGGACCTGATCACAACTGGCAATAGACCTTAATTTGACATCCACGTTGAGTCAGTTTGCACACAAGTTTAAATCCAGTAAGCCTGTACCCTGTGGGATGGCAGAGAGGATATTCTTTCTGATATAATACTAATTTCCAATCACTAGGAGCAAGTGTGGCAATTAAAAGCAATGGATTTGCCACTGGGTGAACACATGGACTCATTATGGTTCGGTTATTAATTTGCACTTTCAACAACACTGTCCTAGATTGATCCCTTGGAGTCAGAAGGTCAGCCTGAGCTTGCTGAGATAAAACATTGTGGGCTTTGCATTGAAAATGTCAGCTCCTTCCCACCTCTTCTCCCTCCTCCACAAGCTGAATTCACCCAGGTGATGTACCTGGGTACTCAATGATTTTAGCATCTTAGCTTCTAACCAATGTCTCCAAAATTCAGCAGTTTCCATAAGGGGAGGTTTTGCAGGACAGCTAATATTGCCTTGAAAAGAAATTACAGAGCACAGCATTGTAGAAATATTAATGACTCAACAAAGCAGTTATAACTTCATCACTTGGGGGTAGAGCTGAGCAAGTACATTCTAATGAACTATTGATTTGCTTCTTTTTTTCTGCCTGTGGGATAGCCTTAGAAGATTAGCCCATAAACTGATCTGTTTCTTTTTAGAATTGTTATTATTATTATTTGATCTTATCATGTGCAAATCCTTAACTATTGATTAGCATCAGGAAGTTCTACAGGTGTTCAATATTTGGCAGTCTAGTTGTTAGGATTAACTGGGATACTAATAAGTCATGTAGAATGGTTTCTTTCACCTGGCTGGATGAGACTACGGGCTCTTCCAAAACAAATATTCACATAAGCAAATGGAAAAACAGATGATTAAAGTCCATTTACTTAAATGCTCATGGACATTAAAGGCAGAGTGACAACTGAAGGAAACTTCCAGAAAATTATTTATTTGAGTATTTTATCTCCATTCACCCAGCCTTAATTACAATGTCATGGTGGGGGGGAAAAAAAAAGTACTGCTAAAAAATGTGTCTGTGAAAGTAAGAAAAAATCTATTATAAAAACACACCCAACTCAGATCTGTGAGACTGGAATGCCATTATATAAAATCAGCAAGAAAACATTGATTACTGTAAAATTTCAAAAGAAACACAAAAGATATGGCAGGGAAAATGACCATTTCATGAGGAGAAAAAAAAAAAAAAAAGCTACATAAGCTATATCATTCTAGCCAAGGAATGGAGAGATGACAGGTCTATAGAGCAGAAACAGGCTTGAGATCCAGACAACAAGGTTGAAGGATCTGAGGACAAGCCAAGTCCTGAGTTTATGCTGCTGTAACTAGAAACAAAATCTGGCCCAGAAGTTTATGGAAGGCTGCCAAGAAAATTCTTGGCATATTGAGTTAAAGATGTAGGTGGTTAACAGGAAGATCAAGGTCAAATAAGGAGACCCTCACTTGGCCTGGGTTCCATCAGATAAGACAGCCCACCAGGCAAACGGCAGTAAGATTTCAAGATTTAAAGGGCTACTCTTCACTGTAGTTCAAGACTCTATCAAGCAGAATGCTTCATTTCTAGAATAATATGAGTTTCTCCAAATACTGACATTTAATCATTCTTTATTAATGCGCCAAGCTTTTGAATCAAAAGAAGTGTTCCCATCATAAATTAACTTCTCTTTTATTCCCAGTGTGCCAGGCATTGTAATATATATCCCATGGGTGAAGCTTGAAAGATTAATGTTTAAGTTATACCTTCCATATTGTTAGTTTGTTTGCAATCTGTGGTTGCGCAAAGGGACTGAGGTGCTGAGAATCTGTTGGTGGGCTGGTCAAGAGCCACCTTAGATGAGATAAATCTGTAGCATAGATAAATTAGTTTTGTGGATCTTTTTCCCAAGAATCCTACAACAAATATTCTGGGTCCTCATTCTTTCATTAATACATAAATAAACATGTATGTATATATATATATATATATATATATATATATAAAGTGTCTAGCTCAAATAACTAACTATCTCATTAGGAAGCAAGATTCTGTGTATTTCACATAGATCTGCAAGTCAAATTGAAGCCTAGGCTCACCCATAATCCTATTAACCTGTGTAAAAACTACAGACTTCACATCTGAATTTGCTTCAAATGGGCAGTATGACACTGCTGCGTTTCATAGCTATTTCATGAGTTAATTCTGCCCAAAAACATATCTGAGGAAAAAAAGACACAGTATTGAATTACTGTCCTACATAAAGTATTCTGGCTTCCAGTCATCAAGACTTCAGAGAAGGAAATATACTATTATTATTTTCCTTCCACAGATGCCAGAGCCCAGATTACAGGCTGAAATTCAGCTGGCTTTTTGTTACTCCCTTTAAGCACCTTTCCTAAGAATGCTTTGGATTACCACCAGCATTGGGATGATAAGAGTTTAGCCTCTGTGCTAATCTGAGTGATTTCCTTTCTCTATGTCTAGAAATCACTGAAGACAGAGTCCAATGTTCATGTCATCGATGAGGTTTCTTGTGGACAAAGCAACAGAGAACTATGTGCAATGCATATAAATGCAGTGTGCATTCCCTGCATAAAAATGCAAACCACCCCACCTGATGTTTCATCGTCTTTCTCTTATTATCATAACCTCATCCAGAAACAGGCTGAGTTTACTACACAATATGTCCTGTCCTGCAATACAAATGTCAAGCATCCATCTTTTTGCTACGTCACACTAAAAGACAGCTGCTGATGCAAGTGATTGCCCTAGAGAAAGTGACACTGAAATGATACTGTTCTCTGTGATGCTGAAAGCCAGCAATTATGTCCAGGTCCTCACTTCTCGCAATGAGTCATCCATCTGCTTATTCCACCTCCTCCGACAATGACTGTCCCAGCTATTTAGGAATCTCAACAACTGAACACATCAATAAGTCACACTCTCATTCTGCCCATAATTTTAAGCAATTAAACTGGAGCCTGCTCATCTGTACAATCCCCTCAGGTTAATAATTTTGCAATTTGCTAGCAAATTCTGCCTCCTAGGTGAAATGGTGAGTAGAGAAAATGAAGTGACTGTATAGCTCTAACTTAAAAACTGGCTCACATCTCTCCATCTTGGAGCATTGGTACAGAGAGCACGTGATAGTCAGCACTGACTCTGGAGAGAGGCCTATGATCTTTAGCCCATTCTCTGTGAATAAAACATTCTTTGTATCACCACATATAGTTTTTCTGCAACTTAATGAAGAGATCACTTCAGGAAGTTATAATATCATCACATGTTAATGCTTCTTCACAGAAGACAAAGCACAAAACTCAACTGGTGCACACTGTAACAAAGCCCAGATATTTATTTGCCAAGATAATAACAATTTTATTATTGAATCACTTTATTCTGGAGACTGTATTTTCTTATATCAGACTATTCAGGCAATAGATGTTGCCACTGTCTCTGGTGGATAATTGTTTTGAGAAGGGGGGTTGATGGATCATCTGATTCTGCAATTTTATTAATGCCTACTCTGGCTGTCATGCCAAAAGGACTCTTTTATTTAATATCAGTGTAATTCAAAAGAAAGTGTATCTACAGACTGAATATTTTTTGTTAAAATATTCAGCACTGAAAGGGGAATGAAATATTCACTGGATAAATACAAGACCACTAACACAAAAGATCACATAGAAAGAGGAAATATGGGGAAAAGACAAAATCAATACTGATATATACATATTATGTACTTACATATATATGTAAGTATAAGGTAATTTACAAAGAAATCTATTCTTTCAGGTTAAATTTGAATAGCACATAATATTTGGATAGAAAGGAGGTTTTGTTTTCACCTGAACTGCACATAAGCAGACTTTCCAGAAGTAAATATTTGAACACTTCTGCAAGCACTAATTCTATTTAAAATGTTTCCAAGTACAGCATTAATTTATTTCAAGTAAAATAATTTATAAGATACAGCTTCTCCAATTCACCATAAATAAATAAATAAATAAATGATCAGTCAACAAATATTACATTTGAAAACCTAGTAGGAGAAAAAAAAAAAAAGACTCAAAGAAATGTTTGTTATCAGACTAGCTCTTCAAAAAAGAAGTAGTGAGCAATGCAATTTCCACATGTTCGAGTCTTTGCTTTCCAAAGGAAAGGAATCGCTTTTATGATATTTGAAAAATAACTTTATGTGATCATCAGGTTTTGCTCCAGTTTTGCTATGCAGTCAAAGTCCTCCAGGAAAGATGGGATCCTGACCCTGGAGTTCTTAAATATTCTCTATTGAAAGATAAATGGACACTCCATAAACTTTTCATTGATCTAAACATCTGTTTAGACTCATGAACAGCTTTTCAGCCAACTTCAGCAATAAGGAGATTCACTTCATATATCTGTTCTTTACTTCTTGCAAACAACAAAACATGTCTGTAGTCAGTGTGAGTTACCAGAAAGAAAGGGAATATCTAAACCTGTACAGAAAAAAATAAAAGAATAAAAATAATAACTTGTATACTCTCCTGTTTCCCACCCTTATACATGTAAAGAAGCCCAGACATCCAGGATGTGAAAGTAGGTGGATCCCCTACACTGCTTCTGAATGAGTTACTTAGCCAATTTATTATAGTCTTTTTTTTTTCTTTTTTTTTTTTTTTCTGGCTAAGTGAATAATTATTTTCCCAAGAAAAACAGAACTGCAACAACAACAACAATAAGAAAACTGAGAAATATATTATTCCAGAATATATTTTGTAAGAAAGATGTAGAAATGAGCCTTTCTTCAAGAGTCTGGGACATTTTCTAGATTTCTTATATATGTAACTTACAGCAGATCACATGTTTCTGCATCATCAATCATCTATTTCAAAGCAATTGGAACTTTGGCATTGCTGCAACATGTATGTGTCAAGAGTTTGATACTTCTTGCTCACACCTCCCTGTGACATTTTGAGGAAACAGCTCATAATAGTAGTTTCTGTGTATCCTATTCTGAACACTTCAATCTTTGCGCAAAATTCAAGGGCATTGTTCAGATCTGTACTCAGAGCCACCAAGTCCTCTGCTTGCTAGATTTTCTACAAGTTAGACCGTGAAGACCAGGATGCTGAGACCTCAGAGCCTGAGAAATGTTGTGTTTAGTGACTTTCACAGCACAATTGTCCTCCTAATAAAGAAGATGAGACAAGGTAAAACAAGTAATACAGATGTGAATATGACAATATATATATATATATAATGAAAACTAACTGCACATATTCAATGTTAAACATGATAATGGAAAGTGAAAACACTTTGTATTTGTTTATTTATTAATGATTCATTGAATGGTAGGGTTTATAAGGGCCTAATCATATTACATGTCCTAACAATGTTTTTTGTAGCCATGGGATGGAAAACAATGGGACAGTAGGAAACGTGTTTTATATGACCTTCATAAACTTGTCAAGCAGGTCCATCGGTTCCAGTATTTCTCTTCTAAGCTTGCACAAACTCAGTCTACAGGGCTGCACATTATCTTTTCTTCAAAATCCTTTAGAACTGAGCCCAGGAACATGCTGAATCTGTCCAAGAGACTACTGTCCAAGAAACAAGGAATTCAGAGCCACTTGAGGTTCAAATGTGATGCTTGTCACCTTGCAGACCCACACTCCCAAGGAATGAATCAAAATTTTAAATTTAACTTAGTTAAAGAAAATTATATTGTTTTCTTGCTGGATATTATAATAGAGTATGGAGCAAAAAAGAACCTCTGAGAGAGCACGTACAATTTATTCAATGTTATGCCCCGCCCTTGGATTAAAATTGTAGCTTTCTGTTGATGGCAATCTCTCAGCCAGAAGTTTTGTCCTGAGAAACATGAAATGAAAGTTTAATTGCTGGAACAAAATATATTTTCTAGCCCCAAGACCACAAAGGAGAGCAAGGCCAAGATATAGAATACTAGATGCCAAAAGTATTTGAGTGCAGTTCCTTCATGCATTGTTTTTAGCGGTGCTTTTAATTTGGGAATGGCTACTCCTGTCCCTGACACAAACAGATAAATGCCACCACCAAGGTGAAAATACTGACAGCTTAAGGGCTGATCTTCCTCTTTTTATCCATAAAATTTCAGGGACAGAGGTGAAGTGTAGGATTTAGTCGGCTTTTGTGTGCACTTGAATATTATTTCCAATACTTTTGGCCGGTATATGATCTTATCTCACTGCCTCATGCTCTAGGGTAAAGTTTATCATATCTTAGCTCAGTTGTTCCACACCATTTACAAGTAGTGGCCTTCTTTAACATTCTTATAAATGAATATATATTCTTTAAAAAGCAAATAAGTGGTTATTCTTTTATTATTATTATTATTATTTTGTTGTTGTTGTTTTGTTGACTGGTTGGTTTTATTTTGTTTTATAATGTAGGACCATAGAGAACAAGTCAACAAAGCTGATTAATTCAGGAGCTTTATTATATAATCAGATGCCAGCTACTTTGAGTAGAGGAGGCAGCACTAGGTTTTATTTAGGGAAGACAAATTTTGTTTTCCTAATATATCTGAAGCACAACACATAACAAATTTCCTCACTGAATTGGCCCTCACCTGATGTCTGTCACTGTACCACTTCTATGCAAGTATAGCACTATCAAATATTCAGCACTCCAATCTGTTAATCCTCTTGGAATCTTTAAATTCCACACATTTAGAAGTCAGATGACCATGTGCTGACTATATAATATGTAGGCAATTTTTTCTACCTTACAATCTTCTTTTCCAGGTTCTACAGGAAAATGATTTATAGAGGTCAGCTCCATTTGCTCTGATATCACAATAATGGAACATATATTGCCTTTTTATCTTACTGATTGTCTCATAGTATGACAGAAATATCAATTTAGTGCCTAAAACAGACTTCAGTGAATCATTTGTCACAAAACAGTTATGTTCCCTGAAAATAGTTATTCCCTATAAATAGTTATTCTGCTTAAAATTTATCCAAAAATGTCATACACATATTCAGGAATTACTTTCAAAATAATTTTGCACTTGCTTTTGAAAGTATTTACTATCTGAAATTTGACCTTTTACCATGGGAAAGAGAGGTCACATGGTACTATATGAGTCGCATACCTGAAGGAATAAGCTTGTGCCCTTTTCAACATATGTTCTCAACATTTACGATTACTACTTTTGCTTTCTAAGTATGCGATAGTTACTTGACCTTTGCTAGGTCTGTAAAAAATCTTGCCAGAAGATTTGTTTTTGGCACATGCTCTAAAACAAATAAACAAGAATGGTGCAAACACTGCCCACTGGTGCAAAGTGGATATGTTTCAAAGCACAAAGAGATATTCATATAATGTCTTTTAATTGTGTCCTGCAAGGATTTCTCTTTAATCACTCGACACAAAATCTTTTTCCCTGTCTTGCACATCTGGTTGTAAATCATTCCTGCATTATGATATGTGTTCTAGCTTGGTACCATGCCTTTGAATAGAGCAAATGCTGCCAGACCACTGTTAAGCTTGAGAAAGAGCACTTTTTGTTCCTATACGCATCCTACTGTTCAAGCAGCACGTGCTCTCTGATGGAGAGCTTCTCTCTACGCCCGCGAGTTGCAGCTGCAAATGGCAGACATATTTCAGTTGTTAGTTCCCAGGACAGATCTGAGAAGGGCAGGAGAAAAGCATTTCCAGTGGGAAGCCTTTAAATGTGGCTGTCTTTCTCACTGTAAAGGAGCTTTCAACTGAGAGTAGTGCCCTTCAGAGCACAATGCATGACTCATTTTTGTCTGGGCTGTCTAGGATCATTAAATATGTCCTGAAGGGTCTTCTGTGCGTGAGTAGGTGGCATGCCCACCCTTCAGAATTCCCCTTAGACAATCCCAGACATCATATCTCTTCACCACCTCTCCTGATAGACTTTATTTATTTATTTATTCATTCATTTATCTGCCAAAAAGTAGAGAAGAAACAAAATTTCCCAAACTGTGGAAACGTGTTTTTTATATTCCTCTTTTGGGGAAAGGAGACAATAATTCAGATACAGGGCCTTTTACTGTCTCTGATAGGGTGCTAAGGGAGTTGGCAGATGTGATTGCCAGGCCAATTTCCATCATCTGTCAGCAGTCATGATCATCTGGAGACATCCTGGATGACTGGAGACTTGCTAATGTGATGCCCATCTATAAGAAGGGTCATAAGGAGAACCTGGAGAACTACAGGCCCATCAGCATGACCTTGGTGCCAGGAAAGGTGATGGAACAGGTCGTCTTGAAAGAAATTACACAGCATGTGCGGGACAACCAGGGGATCAGGCCCAGACAGCACGGGTTCATGAAAGGCAAATCCTGCCTGACCAACCTTATCTCCTTCATCACCCTGACCGGGTGACTCAGCTGGTGGATGAGGGAATCACAGAATCACAGAATTGAAGGGGTTGGAAGGGGCCTCAAAAGATCATTGGGTCCAACCCCCCTGCCAAAGCAGGTTCCTTAGAACAGGTTGCCCAGGTAGGCGTCCAGACGGGCCTTGAATATCTCCAGAGAAGGAGACTCCACAACCTCACTGGGTAGCCTGTTCCAGTGCTCCGTCACCCTCACTGTGAAGAAGTTCTTTCTCATGTTGGTGCGGAACTTCCTGTGCTCCATTTTGTGGCCATTACCCCTTGTCCTGTCCCCACAAACCACTGAAAAGAGGTTGGTCAAATCCCTCTGTCTCCCACACCTGAGGTATTTATACACATTGATGAGATCCCCTCTCAGTCTTCTTTTCTCCAGGCTGAACAGACCAAGGTCTCTCAGCCTTTCTTCATAGGGAAGATGCTCCAGGCCCCATATCATCTTTGTGGCCCTCTGCTGGACTCTTTCCAGGAGATTCCTGTCTTTTTTGTACTGGGGAGCCCAGAACTGGACACAGTACTCCAGGTGAGACCTGACCAGGGCAGAGTAGAGGGGGAGGATCACCTCCCTTGACCTGCTGGCCACGCTCCTTTTAATGCATGCCAGGATCCCATTGGCCCTCTTGGCCACCAGGGCACACTGCTGGCTCATGGTCAACCTGTCGTCCACCAGGACCCCCAGGTCCTTCTCCTCAGAGCTCCTCACCAGCAGGTCGTCCCCCAGCCTGTACTGATACGTGCGGTTGTTCCTTCCCAGGTGCAGGACTCTACACTTGCTCTTATTAAACCTCATTTGGTTTCTTCCTGCCCATCTCTCCAGCCTGTCCAGGTCTCATTGAATGGCAGCACAGCCTTCTGGCGTGTCAGCCACTCCTCCCAGCTTTGTGTCATCGGTGTACTTGCTGAGGGCAGACACTATTCCCTCATCAGGGACGTCAATGAAGATGTTGAAGAAGACCGGACCCAGCACCGACCCCTGGGGAACACCACTAGTCACAGGTCTCCAGCCGGACTCTTTGCCACCAATCACCACCCTCTGAGCTCAGCCAGTGAGCCAGTTCTCAACCCACCTTACCGTCCACTCCATGGGAGACAGTATCAAAAGCCTAGCTAAAGTCAAGGTAGATGACATCCACTTCTCTCCCCCCATCTACCCAGCCGATGATGCCATCATAGAAAGCAACAAGGTTGGTTGAGCACGACTTCCCCTTGGTGAATCCATGCTGACTACTCCTCATAACATTCTTCTCTTCCAATTGCTTGGAGATGGCATCCAGAACAAACTGTTCCAACACCTTTCCAGGGACAGGGGTGAGACTGACTGGCCTGTAGTTTCCCAGATCCTCCTTCTTGCCCTTCTTGAAGACTGGAGTGACATTGGCTATCCTCCAGTCTTCAGGCACCTCTCCCGTTCTCCAGGACCTTTCAAAGATACTAGAGAGTGGTTCGGCGATCACCTCAGCCAACTCCCTTAGCACACGTGGATGCATCCCATCGGGGCCCATGGATTTGTGTGCATTGAGCCCACTCAGACGCTCCTGAACCACTCCCTCATCAACCAGGGGGGAGCTCTCCATTTCCCAGACCCTTTGTTCTCCTGCCAGGGTCGAGGAGTCCCGGAGGGAAGTCCCTGAAGCAAAGAAAGCATTCAGTATCTCCACTTTCTCGGCAGCTCCCGTTACCAGGACACTCGCCTCGTTCAGCAAGGGACTCACATTATCCCTAGTCTTCCTTTTACTGTTTACATACTTAAAAAAACCCTTCTTATTACCTTTTATCTCTTTTGCAAGCCTCATCTCTAGGTGAGCTTTAGCCTTCCTCATCGGGTCCCTGCAGGCCCTGACAACACTTCTATACTCCTCCCAAGAGGACAGGCCCTTTTTCCACATTGCATAGACTTTCCTCTTTTGATCTTATCGATGAGCTCCTTGCTCATCCACACAAGTTTCCTGCCCCCCTTCCCCAATTTCCTACTCTTAGGGATGCACCGATCCTGAGCTTGGAAGAAGTGCTGTTTAAATGTAGCCCAGCTCTCACAAGCACCCTTGCCTTCTAGCAACCTAGCCCATGAGATACTCCCAAGTAGGTCCTGGAAGAGGTCGAAGTTGGCTCTCTGAAAGTCCAGGGTAGCAATCCTGCTTTTAGCCTTACTTCTTCCACCTAGTTCCATCTTGAACTCCACCATCTCATGGTCACTGCATCCCAAGCTGCTCCCAACCTTCACATTCCTAACAAGCCCATCCCTGTTGGTAAGGACAAGGTCCAGAAGCACCCCTTGCCTCGTCGGCTCCTCCACCACCTGCATCAGAAAATTGTCTTCAACGCATTGTAGGAACCGTTTGGACTGCGCGTGCCTGGTCGAGTTGCTTACCCAACAGATGTCTGGATAACTGAAGTCCTGCATGAGAACCAGTGTCCGTGATCATGAGGCTACTACCAGTTGCTTGTAGGCCTCATCGACCTCCTCCTCCTGATCTGCTGACCTGTAGTACACCCCCACAACAGTGTCCCCCATACCAGCCCACCCCTTAATTCTCACCCACAAGCTCTCCACTTGTCCTTCGCCCTCCCCCAGGTGGAGCTGGGTACACTCTAATTGCTCCCTCAGATAAAGGGCAACTCCACCCCCTCGCTTCCCCAGCCTGTCTTTCCTAAAAAGGACATAGCCCTCCAGGACAGCATTCCAGTCATGCAAGCTGTCCCACCACGTCTCTGTGATCGCAATGAGATCGTGGCCCTGCGACTGAACACAGATCTCAAGCTCATCCTGTTTATTTCCCATGCTCCATGTATTGGTATACAGGCACTTTAGGGAAGCAGCAGGCACAGTTACCCCTGGAAGGATGCAAGAAGATATTCTGGACGGGGTATCGGGATCATTACCTTCTCTGAGGAGCCCTCAGACAATCCTGTGGGACAACTCAGAGGTTTTTCCCTACTATCTTCAGCAATGACAGCATTGACAACTTCCCCTAGCCCCTCTCTGTCACTTTTAGCTCTCCTCCCTTCCCCCATCAAAACTAGTTTAAAGCCCTGGTAATCAGCCCAGAGAGCTTGCTCCCCAACACACTTGTGCCCCACTTGCTGAGTTGGAGTCAGTCAGCAGCCCACATACCTGGCTTCTCAAAGGACTGCCCAAGATTGAAATACCCAAATCCTTGGTCCAGACACCACCCCCTCAGCCAGTGGTTCACCTGTCCTGTCCTCCTCCTTCTTTCTGGGTCCTGGTCACCCAGCGGGAGGACAGAGGAGAACACTACCTGCACCCCTGATCCCTTCAACAACCTTCCCAGGGATGCAAAGTCCTTTTTAACATTCCTCATTTTTCTAGTTGCAGCTTCCCGGGATCCAACCTGAATGACAACAAGAGGATAGTAGTCTTCTGGTTTACTGAGCTGTGGCAGAGCCTTCCTAATGTCTCTGACACATGCCCCAGGAAGACAGCACACCTCTCTGCATAGGTTATCTGGGTGACAAATGGGAGCCTCAGTGTCCCTCAGCAAGGAGTCTCTGATCACTAAGACTCTCCGCTCTTTTTTTGTGGCACCATGTCCTGGTTCCAGTTAGGACAGAGTTAAGTAGCTCATAGTAGCTGGTAGGGTGCTATGTTTTGGATTAGGATGAGAAGAGCGCTGATAACATGCTGATGTTTTAATTGTTGCAGAGCAGTGTTTACACCAGGCCAAGGACTTTTCAGCTTCTTGCTCTGTCCTGCCAGCGAGCAGGCTGGGGGTGCAGCAGGAGCTGGGAGGGGACAGACCCAGGACAGCTGACCCAAACTGGCCAAAGGGGTATTCCATACCATCTGACGTCATGCTAAACAATATATAGGGGTGGCTGGCCGGGGTGGGGGGGCCGGCTGCTCGGGAATAGGCTGGGCATCGGTCAGCGGGTGGTGAGCAATTGCATTGTGCATCACTTGTTTTCTTACACATTATTATTGTTAATACTATTACCATTATCACTATTATTATTATTATTGTTATTATTATTTTCCTGTCTTAATAAACTGTCTTTATCTCAACTCACAGGCTTCACTTTCCCGTTTCTCTCCCCCATCCCAGAGAGGGAGGGGGGAGGGTGAGCGAACAGCTGTGTGGTGTTTAGCTGCCGGCCGGGTTAAACCACAACACACCAGTTGTGATGCAGTGCTCTGTCCAGCCCCAATCCCTATGCTCAGTACTTCCCCCAATCTTGACACACTTCTCAGGGTTGCTTCCCGGGTTCGGACTACTGTCCAGACCCTTAACCTCTTCCTTTTCCTCCCTGAGAACCTCAGATCTATTACCCAGGGACACCGTGGGGGTTGGTGGCACCATGGGTGTCAAGGGCAAACGTCTCTTTCTGCTTCGAGCTGAGACGAGGGTCCAGCCCCTTTTCTCTTGTGGGTGGTCAAGCCCTCTTTCCTGCAAAGGGAAAAGCTGTTGATGAGTCTACCTAGACTTTGGCAAGGCCTTTGACACAGTCTCCCACAGTATTCTCTTAGAGAAGGTGGCAGCCCATGGCTTGGACAGGTACACTCTTTGCTGGGTTAAAAACTGGCTGGATGGCTGGGCCCAGAGAGTGGTGGTGAACAGAGTGAAATCCAACAGGTGACTGGTCACCAGTGGTGTTCCCCAAGGATCAGTGTTGGGGCCTATTCTCTTTAATATCTTTATTGAAGGTTTGGATGAGGGAATTGAGTGCACCCTCAGTAAGTTTGTAGATGACACCAAGCTGGGGGGAAGTGTCCATCTGCTGGAAGGTACGAAGGCCCTGCAGAGGGACTTGGACAGGATGGGTTGATGGGCAGAGGCCAATGGGATGAGGTTCAACATGGCTAAGTGCCTGGTCCTGCACTTTGGCCTCAAAAACACCATGCAGCACTATAGGCTTGGGGCAGAGTGGCTGGAAATCTGTGCAGAGAAAAAAGACCTGGGGGTGCTGGGCAATGCTCACCTGAACATGAGTCGGCAGTGTGCCCAGGTGGCCAAGAAGGCCAACAGCATCCTGGCTTATAACAGGAATAGTGTAGCCAGCAGGACCAGGGAGGTATTTGTATTCTGCTCTGGTGAGGCTGCACCTTGAGTATGGTGTTCAGTTTTGGGCCCCTCACTACAAGAAGGACATCGAGGCCCTGGAGTGTGTCCAGAGAAGGGCTAGGAAGCTGGTGAAGGGCCTGGAGCACAAGTCCTATGAGGAGTGGCTGAGGGAACCAGGGTTATTTGGTCTGGAGAAGAGGAGGCTCAGGGGAGAGCTTATTGCTCTCTACAACTATCTGAAAGGAAGTTTTGGGGAGCTGGGGTTTGGCCTCTTCTCACAGATAACTAGTGATAGTACTAGAGGGAATGGTTTCAAGTTGCACCAGGGGAGGTTTAGGTTAGAAATTAGGAGACGTTTCTTCTCAGAAAGAGCAGTCAGGCATTGGGACGGGTTGCTCAGGGAGGTGGTGGCATCACTGTCCCTGTGGGTGTTTAAGGAAAGGCTGGACCTGGTGCTTAGGGACATGGTTTAGTGGGAGATATTGGTGGTAGGGGGATGGTTGGACCAGATGATCTTGGAGGTCTTTTCCAACGTTAATGATCCTATGGATTTATATTATAAAATGTTTTTTTTTTTTTTTTTTTCTGGATAACAGCACCTGAAAAAAAGACTAAATTCATGGTATTTTTTAATTACTTAAACTTTCAGAACTCCAGCAACAGATTTTTATATCTATATGTATATCTGCTTTTTCATTTATGCCATATATGACAGACATGTTATGCATCTAGTATTATTGTATAATTAATACTAGTAGTTTGAAAGTAAAATAATGTTATAATTACAAAGCTGAAAGATCTACCACCTGGTACACTGCAGCTAACTCAGGAGATAAAGAAATGATAATGTTACTACCAAATGACCTTATAATTGTCAGTTGTAAAGTTCACTCCAAATCTCACATTAACCATTTGCTTGAATTAAAGCCAACTGAAGATTTACTTCATCCCTCTGGGTTTCAGAAAGTTATCAGCTGTTACAGACAAACGACTCTACTGTCTCCCAGACTGAAGGTCCATGTATTCAGCATCCTTTCTCCTAGAGCCACTAGCAACAGATGTTTGCAGAGCAGCTTGAGAACAGAACACACATAAAAGAGCTCTTCTTCTGTTGTAATCTCCTGCTTCCAGCTATCAGTGGGAGTGTCTGACATGAAGCTTGCATCTCAATGACTGTATGAAACAGCCACAAATGGACCTAATCTTCATTAATCTATCCAGTTCCTTTCCAGCTCTGTCTATACTTTTGGCCTCCACCATGTCCCACAAGGATTCCCACAGTTTAATTATGCATCATAAAGATTTCCTTTTGTTTGCTTTAAACCTGCTGCAGTATAGTTTCACTGAGGCCCACTAGTTTTTCCTCTGTGAAAAATGATGACTGATCACTCCTTGCTCACATTTTCCACATAATTCATGATTTAACAGGACTTCAACACACCCCTCCCCAGCTTTGCTTGCTGCAGTTTATCAAACTGTAATTTCATTTGATTTTAAATGCTTGTTTTATGCCCTTCTATACAAAAAAGGTTGTATTTGTATTCCAGCTGGTTGTTACACTTTTTTTTTTTTTATCAAGAGATTTTGCAAATAATTCGGTCCAAGTGAGGTGAAGAGAATAATTTCAATGTCAGAATGACTCTTGCAAAATCTCCAGTGTGATCAGTTCCAAAATAATATCTAAGTTTGTTTCAACACCTCACATCAGTTCCCTAGAAACTGAAATCCTCACCCTTTACAACAAAAGTTTGGGAAAGATTTGGTGTTGCATAGGATATCCTAGAAGGTATTCATCATCTTAGCAAATGGAGAGAAGAATTTCCATGCTTAGGCTCTCATCCTTCATTCATGAAAAGTCCTTGAACTGTCCTGTAGGTAATTTTTTCTTCTGATTCAGGAGTTGCATTAAGAGCCTGCAAGGAACAGAAGTATCCTGTAAGTGACCTAGATACTTTGAAATAGTTATTAACTATAATGTTAACTCATATAGCTAAAAGAAGGAGCACATATGTTTTTGTAATAAAAGATTAGCACAGAGAAAGCAGAATAATCAGAAATACAGGGAGGGAATACCTCACAGATTTGCTTCTTAAGGTCTCTTTTCTATTGTGTGCCTGGAGGGATGAAGACCTTCACATCTGACTTGGCAAATCATTTTGCTATTTTACATGGAAGAAGAAAGTAACACAATTTTGTCTCCTAATGTTTTAGATAAATCACCCTCTCTTAATCCCAGTCTGATGCTCCTGATGTATTAAGGGCAAGAATACCCCAAATCTGTTGGCCTTTTCAGGATTCCAGTATCTCATACCTAATTCCCTGGGGTCTGTCTTGCCAATCTCAATGTATTTTGCTCTCTTTGAGCTTTCTTTAAAAGCAACCCCTGACTTATCTCCTCCACTCCATTTGCTTTCTTGCTACTCAGAAATACTATCTTTACCTCTGAAACAGAAAAAGATGAAGTCAGTACATCAGGCCCATCACTTCCTGCTTGAGTAATGCAATATTTCTGGGCATGTATCATCGCAGCTCATTAGGTTCTGGACTAATGTGCAAAGTCACATCTAGAACATTAGTCTCTGCTGCTGTTTTGTTAGTTTGGGGAGTGGTGTTTTCTACATTTCTGCCTCATTTTATAGCTGGAATTAAGTTAATTTTCCCTGAGGAGTACTAGAACTGTATTAAACCAAATTGAATATCTTATATTATTTCCCATTGGTACTTTTACTTTCAAGATGAAATCAAATTACGTATACTTTTTTACTCGTGTACATAAAATAGTAAAGTGCTGCACTGAAGGTAGTAACTCAAGTTCTATAATTTATTTTAAGGAGGCAGAAAAATGTTAATTGCATTTATAAACGTAATTAACGTTTGTAGATGTGAGCCTCCGAGGGGGTATACATATCAATATATGGTCATGGAGAAGTTAAAATCACCTCATGATCAACTAAGCCTACAAAACAGTGAAGGCACTCCCCACCACTGCAAGACTGCCATTCAAAAGAAACATATATCAGAGCCTATGTCCTAGAGCACAGAGCACAGTTTGTCTGTCCTTTTTTTTTTTCCCTCTGTACCTCTCTTGTGAAATACTGTGATGTCAGTTACTGTTTAAATCTATTACAGACCAACAAGACTTTGAGATTTCTGTAAGAAAGAGCATTAACCTGCTGTATCATGAAGGTGCTAATTATTTCATTACCACAAAAGGGAGACAAGCACCAGCCTGAGGTTTTTGATTCAAAGGACAGCAAGTGATAAAGAAGTGAAACAGCTAAATAAATTACATTTGAGAGGGTCAGCAAAATCTACACAAATCCATCAAGATGGTAGAAAGAAGGTCAGTAGAACAAAGAAAGAGTATATGATGGAAATAAACATAGTTGTAATATTGTACAGCTGACTGTTCTAACATTTCTGCTTTGGACCAGCGAACAAAGAGTGAGTTCAGAGGTGGAGGCTCCAGGAAACATCCAGGACGTGGCCACAGCATCAACAATCATTGTAAAGAAGGGGAGAAATAGTTGTTTTGGTTTCGGTATTTGTGTTTTTTTCTCAAAGTGAAAGAAAGGGGAAAAAACAGTTTTAGAAGAAGGTGTTGAGTTAAAAAAAAAAAAAAGACAATGATTTGTGTTTTGGTGACTCAGTGTCTGTGTGTCTGAATAATTTGGTTTCTGCTACTAACAGAGAAAAGAGATAGAAGAACAGGTTACATAATTCCTCCATTAAATATCCATTTAATTTGGACAGACGACTCACTTGGGCAGTCTGTTAAAATCTCACAGAAGACAGGTTGCTGTCAGCAAAAGGTAACATCTGAAGCTACGAAAGAACCATGAGAGAAGACTGAAAAAAAAAATGTAGATAGGAATAGGAAAAGATAGCTAAAAGAAAAATTGAGATTTGAGAAATCATAAGATACTGATAACAACAACAACAAAAAAATTATCAGTCTTACCAAAGACTTCCTAATGTTAGGGAAATGTCACATCCATCTTAACATAAGATCAGACAAGAAACTACGTACCTTTCTAAGACAACGTCTTCTGTCACAAATGTGCTAAGAAAGGCTCATGTGTCAACAAAAGTATTTTTATTAGCTCACTTAAGATTTTTTTTAATATTGGGACCAGACCTGTTTAAGGTTGTGTCATTGACATAGACAGTGGCATCAAGTGCACCCTCAGCAAGTTTGTAGAGGACACCATGTTATGTGGTGCGGTTGACATGGTGGAGGGAAGGGATGCCATGCAGAGGAACCTGAACAGGCTTGAGAGGTGGGCCTGTGAGAACCTCATGAAGCTGTACAAGGCCAAGTGCAAGGTCCTGCATGTGGGCTGGGGCAATCCCAAGCAATACAGGCTAGGGGGGTGGGAGGGAATGGATTGAAAGCAGCCCTGAAGAGAAGGACCTGGGGGTGTTGGTGGATAAGAAGCTCAACATAAGCCAGCAATGTGCTCTTGAAGCCTGGAAAGCCAACCGTATCCTGGGCTGCATCAAAAGAAGCACGGCCAGCAGGTCAAGGGATGTTATTCTCCCCCTCTGCTCTGCTCTTGTGAGACCCTATCTGGAGTGCTGTGTTCAGCTCTGGGACCCCCAGAATAAGAAGGACATGGATGTATTAGAACAAATCCAGAGAAGAGCCATGAAGATGATCAAGGGGCTGGAGCACCTCTCCTACAAAGACAGGCTTGGGGTTGTTCAGCCCCAAGATTTGGGGTTGTTCAGCCTGGAGAACAGAAGGCTCCAAGGAGACCTTACAGCGGCCTTCCAGGACCTAAGGGGGGCCTACAGGAGAGATGGGAAGGGACTCTTTGTCAGGGAGTTAGTTACAGGACAAGGGGTAATGGCTTTAAACTAAAAGAGGGTAGGTTTAGATTAGATATTCAGCAGAAATTCTTCACTCAGAGGGTGGTGAGGCACTGGCACAGGTTGCCCAGAGAAGCTCTGGATGCCCCATCCATGGAAGTGTTCAGTGCTAGGTTGGATGGGACTTTGAGCGACCTGGTCTAGCGGTAGGTGTCCCTGCCCATGGCAGAGGCATTGGAATTAAACGATCTTTAAGGTCCCTTCCAACCCCCACCATTTTATGATTCTATGATTCACATTGCTAACAAAACAGAATCATAAATAAATAAATAAATAAATAAATAAATGGGGGAAGTCCGGGAAGTTTATTCTCTGTATTCATCCATATATATGTACTATAAATTGAAGTGAAGTGAAGTGAAGTGAAGTGAAGTGAAGTGAAGTGAAGTGAAGTGAAGTGAAGTGAAGTGAAGTGTTGGATGGTGACTGCCCCAACCCTATATCAATAAACCATGGAAATGTCAGTGTCAGCACTGAAGTAGCAGGATGACCAACATTTATATGGAAACATATGTGAGGAAGGACATTACCTTAGAGGGAAAAGTTTGCAGATATAGTCTGCTTACCACAGCTGAAAGAGTTTGGACTGAGATGAGAGTGTAAATAGTGAAAAAACAACAGTCATAAGGAACTGCTATGCATCTCCAGGGCAGGATTACGTGGCAGAACATGAAGCATTTATTAATTAAAAAAAAAAAAAAAAAAAGGAAATTTAGGAAATTTGTAAAAATGCCCAGACATTGATCATGGAGATTTCAATTATGTTGATGTTTACTGGAAATCAAGTGACAAGTAAAAACATTTTCTCAAAATTCTCAAGGCTCGTTCCATATGAAGCTCTCTGCAAAGTCACCAAACTGCAGCTTATAAGTAAAGCTGAATTCTAGGCTCTGCCTACAAGGTAGCACTTAAAGGTGTCAAAACAAGCTCTGAATGAAGGAATTTGGAGTCTGGAAGCACTACAGGTTACAGCAACACAGCAGTTCCAGCAGTCCGAGTTTATTACCCAGCTGCTTTAGCAACACCTATATTTTCAGACCTCTTGGGAGGCTGCAATAAGTGACCCCAGCTGACTATTATCCACATCACTATAAACAAGAGGAACAAGGAAAATGAGGGAAAAAACTGTAAGGACACTTTAAAATATTTTAATGGTAAATAGGCATACAAGAACTCCAAAATCCTTGGGGAGGGAGGGGGCGGCGGTCAGAGACTGATTAGTTGAAAATGTGTTACAGAAATTATAGCATTCACTTATCCCTGACAAATTCATCAGTCCCGTTGAATATTATCTACTTAGAGCATTACAGAATGACTTTGAAGGGAAATAAATAAATAAATAAATAAAATAAAATAAGATTAAAATAAAATAAAACAAATAAATAAAATAAAATAGAATAAAATAAAATAAAATAAAATAAAATAAAATAAAATAAAATAAAATAAAATAAAATAAAATAAAATAAAATAAAAGCTTCTTGGGAAGTAACACTGAAAGGGTCGATCAGAGAAAATAAACATATGTCCTGTAAGTACTTCCTAAACATTGGTCTTACGCCTGCAAGTACTTCCTACCTAACTTGGTCCTAATAATTTCAAGTGATAATTCTGCAGCTCTTTTAGCAGCAATCTTTACTGCTCTATTCAGCTAGTGATTCTCTCTTTAAGTTTAGAATACACGTTGAAAAATTGGATGCAATCAAAACAGGTATAAACAGGCTAATCTTACCTAATTCTCCATATTTTATTGCAATGAGGTTATCCACCCTTTCAAACACTAATTAAACAGGTTTGCTCCAAAATCTTGGAACAGGGGCAATAAAATAGTACATTGATTGATTTCATTTTTCAGGTTTCTACCTACATAAATAGGGTGAAGCAAAGAAACCTCCATTTAACAGACTTCAATTTTTACAGCTAACTCTTCCATTTACCCTTTTGTGTCTTTTCATCCTCTATGGAAAGTGTTTGCAGAGGACTAACTTGTACCAACAATGATATTTAAATATTTAGATATATATATATCAAGCAGAAAGTTAGCCCCACCTTGGAACAGCTTGATGGTAGCACAAAGCAGAAAAAAAAAAAAAGAACAAAAAAAAAAGTTTGTTCTTATGCAAGTCCCAAGGGCAGAACTTCACTGTTTAGCAAAGAGGTTGACAAGCGCTGCAGAGCAGGAAGAGGGGCTGGGGCAGTGCATTGCTCTCATACAATGGTTCCTAGGCAAAAAGAAGGATAAGAAAGAGAACGGGCAAAAGCATCCTTTCTCCCAGACTTCTCTTGTTACTGAGATTCTGGAAAAAAAAAATATATATATATATATATATATATATATATAAGGGTTAATTTTATCACTTATAAAAAAAAAAAAAAAACAAAATTTATGATTTTTCCCACAATGCAAACAGGGTCACTTCTCATTTCAAGTAGAAAAGACAAATTAAATATAGATGGTAGTGTGATCTTGTACTAATGGCAATAAAGTAAATAGCTTAAACTGTATTTCACCTCATCAGAGTAACAATACTCAATCTTTTCTAAAGTTTGCAGACTACTCTTTACAAAAAAAAAAAACAATAACAACAACAAAACTCATCTTTAAATATCTCTGGCTATTTTTTTTTCCAGTTTGAAGCAATGAACAGACAAATAAATGTTTGAGTACATACATTTACATGCACACCAAAACTTATGAATAACCCCAACTTAACTCATATCTGAGGGAATTTGGACAAATACAGATCATTGTGCTAAGAAAAGGCTATTGCTTAAAGTAGGCTACTGATACAAGATTGTTGATCAAAATAGACAAAAAGATAAATTACTCCACAAGCTCCAGGTTTTATGTGAAGAAAATTAGTGTCACTAATATAATACGGGATGCATCTGTAAAAAGTAATAATAACAATGAGTGATCAAAAATGTTTAAAGGAGTAGGTAAGAATCATCTGACCCTATGATGTACTTAGGTGTGTAAACAAGGTAATGGTTTCAAATCTCTTATAATCAATAAAAATAACCCATTTACCAGACTGGGTAAGCAAAGGAGAGAATCCATGAGTAGGATCATAGAATCATAGAATAATAGAATGGTTTGGGTTGGAAGGGACCTTAAAGATCATCTAATTCTATGTCCCTGTCATGAACAGGGACACCTACTACTAAAAACAACAGGAACAGTTGACAGCATTGTATTCACAGCGAACTAAAACAAAATGAATAGCAGGTTTGGAAAATAATCTGTACCAGTCACTGTGATTTCATGGAAGAATAGTCACAAAACAAACAAATCTGATTTCAATTTTTGAGGGAAAATTGCATACTTGATTGATAAAGACAATGGTACTTTTTATATTTAGACTTTTGTAAAATATAAACCATTTGCCTTAACAATGTTAATAAACAGAAACATCAATGATGCAGATTAACAGATAGCTAAATCACATATACGTATTTAAAAAAGAAAGAAAGAAAGAAAGAAAGAAAGAAAGAAAGAAAGAAAGAAAGAAAGAAAGAAAGAAAGAAAGAAAGAGAAAATAAAAAGAAAAAGATTATAATTGCTAAGAAAAAGATTACAATTGCTAATTTCACCAAGAGGCCTAGCATTCAACGTCATCAACAATAAACTGATAGTGCATATTACATACTTTTGTTGAAGCTTACTGATGGGATAAGTAGTATAACAAAATATTAAATGGTGCAAATGTCTGAATGGCCATGTAGTATATTTAGTACTTTGATACAGAGAAAGACAAGCATATGTCACAGATTCATCAAACTTTCATTGGAGATCATAAGCTCCAGCTTCTTGTCCAACACACAGCAATCTCTAATGCAAGGTAAGGTCAGCTGTGGTTTTCATCTGGCCAGCTATCCTTTCTCCAAGCACAACCTGTTCCAGTGCTGGGCAAACCTCCAAAGGAAAGACCTCTTCCTTATGTCATGGTCAGTAAACCTCCCAAACCGCATTTTTTAGCCTCTTTATACCATCTGTCATCAATGAAAAGGTCTCGGATCCATTACCTTTTAACTGCCCACATGTACGTGTATGCAGCTGTTAAATTGCACCATAGTTTCCTTCTGTCAATGTCAGTAAACCCAGCTCCTTCAGCCCCTCTAGGAAGATCACATGCCTTAGGCCACTGACCATCCTGGCAACTTTCTGCTAATGCTGGCCAATCTCTTAACAGTCCTCTTGAATAGTTAATCCCAAAACGATGCCATCTTCCAGCCACACTAGAACTGAGCAAAGGAGAAAAATTACGTATCTCAATATGCTGGCTTTACTTCTCCTATTTCGTGGTGCCCTGAGGGCACTGCCCTGCACACAAACAATGTTGAGTGTTATTATTTTGCCTCTGATGTGGAAGAGTAAACTTTTTTTGATGAAATCTGTGATGGTCCTGATGATTCAATCCTTAAGTTTGTCTTGACTGAAATTCTGCCGTTCACCATCTGATCTACCTTCCAAATTTAATGTCCTTTATGCTTTTTTTAATGTTCTCATTAAGTTTTTTTAAGGATGTTTATCCTCTGGACTCTGGATAAAACTATTGAATAATAGCAGTATTTATCTGTTGCATTTATCCACTCATTACAAATCCTCATCTAAACTCAGTCGTCCAGCTAGTTTCAAGCCAACTAAGACAGTCCATTCACCCAGTCCATGTATTTGTCAGCTTCTAAATGAGGATGTTGATCAAGGTAGTATAAAAAGCTTTACTGAAGTCAAGACAGGTTACATCTATTGCTCCCTGCTTATCCAAATCAAAAGCCATTTAATTATAGAAGGCAGCCCTCAGATTGCCTTCCTGTCCTTGGTGTACTTGGAAATGAATTAAAAGAGGACACACTCCATGATATATACATGGACTGGGATGAGGTTCACCCATCTATAGCTCTCAAGTCCTTCTTAACTTTCTGAAAGATGGGTTTAACATAAATTTTTTCCCCAGTCATCAGGGACCTCCCACAGCTACTGTGATGATTTTTACAAGTAATAAGCAATGACTTTGCAAGCAAGGCGTCAACACAAGAAAGTCCTCAATCACAAAGGGCTTAGCTGCAGTGAAACAACATAACATGATTTCTCATGCTAAGGCAAGAAGGATGTAGAAAAGGAAAAAAGTGAGAAAGAAAAATGAAAATATGACACTATCTGTTTATGGAACATTTTCAAGTATATGCAGGAATATACTATGCATTTCTGTTACCCCTCCTATAAAGGAGATATATTGAATTCTCCAATATTTCATAAAGATAAACAAAAAATGACTGAGAGTGGCAACAAATGCCAAGTTTTAATGTTTTATTTGCTACAGAGATGATGTAGAGAGTTCTGCAATTACAGTACAAATGAGCCCCCAGAAAGGGAGGACTATGGGGATTAACTTCTCTAACTTTCCATGAAAGGTGCAACAAGAGCCACTGGATGAAAGCTTTTCTGTATGACATTATTTAATCAAGTTCATGACATTTGGCTCAATATATTAATAACTGGATGAAATATGAAGAATCCACAGATCAGGCAAGATAATAGAATGGCTCCTTTTGCCCTTTCACTCTATGGATCTTAAATTTTATGGTGATAACAACATTATTGTGAGAACAATAAAAAGAACATGACCAGTAAATCTATATCAGAATATCAAATGTAAATCTTATGATACTTCTTTCAGAATATCTCATTTACTGAACAGAAAGCCAAATGTAGGGTAAAATAGAAGACCTTTCTCCTAAATAAATTAGAAGCACGTCATTTTTCATGTGGCAAAGCACTAACACTGTGACCAAAGTACTAAAGAATTTACTGTAATACACAACTTAAAAAAAAAAAAAAAAAAAAAAAAGACTTGTGCCTTCAGGTCAATGTGCAGCTGCAGACAAAACCAGAAACAGTGCTGTGTTGCATTATTGTAGCAATACAAAGAAAAAAGAAAAAAAAAAAAAGTCACTAGGATATTTATATAATAAGAGTTAGGATTAAGTATTAATATATCCTTGTGGTCCAGTAGATACTTACCCACATTAAGGTATGGGAAGCTTAATTAACCCTTATTGGAACAAGAGATCACACACATAGATTCAAAGGAAAATGAGAAAAAGAAGTCATTTTGTTGCCAATGAAATAATAAAGCAAGTTTCTGTACAACAATAACACTCTACATCCTTAATCCTTTGATAATGCTTAAGATATTTCCCAAGACAACAACTACTGGTGATTGGTGAATCAGTCTTGACAAATATTAGTCCAAATCAGAACACCAAATACATAGAGAATTTTAATGTATTTAAAGTTTCTCCCGTTCTTTTCAAGTGACCTCAAATTTTCAAGTTGCTAATTAGATCTCAAAGGAGAGTGATGCAAGCTCCTCAGAGAGTCTCTGGTAAGGAAATACTGGCAAAGGGTTAGGTATCCTAAAATAATTTTTCCTTATATGAGACTATACTCAGCTGGCCAGCCAGCCAGTGTTTACGTATTTTCTGGATAGCATGACAAATAGGGGACAAAAGTAAGGGACACAGAAAAGTGGAGCAAATTGCTAGAATGCAATTCCCAGGGAGAGGGGTGGAGAGAGAAGGAGCCTAGAAAAGGACAGGAGAAGGGGGAGCTGAAGACATTGAGGTTAAATC
Organism: Anser brachyrhynchus; assembly: GCF_964034855.1. Lineage (NCBI taxonomy): Eukaryota > Metazoa > Chordata > Aves > Anseriformes > Anatidae > Anser > Anser brachyrhynchus. The sequence continues at coordinate 89,722,870 of NC_137696.1, read as the reverse complement.
ACAATGTATAAAGCTGTAAGAAACGTGGTTTCATTAACTTTACTCTTCAAAGAATTCCTTGTTTTGTAAAGTGTAGCAGCGCCTGCTGTCATCCCAATGCCAGGTTAGCTTTTGAATCGTAGGTCGCAAACGGCCCTCTTCTCGCTTGGCATCATTGCTAGGCTGGGATAAAGGGGGAAACTTTGAACAGAACATGTCTCTGTTCCCTCACATACACAAAGAAAAAGAACAAGACTACAGTTAGATTAGAGAACAGAGTAAGAGGCTATATTCGGTCTCGTTAGCCAGCAGGACTGTGGGAATGATGCAAGGACATTAAGACACCTATCCATTTAGAGCCTTTTAAAGCCCTCCATGCTTCTTTTAGACCACGGATCTGATTTACATACATAGCACAGTCTCCATTTAAAGAGCATGAGTGAAATTTGAGCCAAACTACTTTGTTTTTCCTGCTTGCCTTCTACCATTGAAACTTCTCTTGCAGTAAATTATCATAGATAAACAAGATGTGTCTTAAAATTAGCATCTGATTGCCCTCAAATTAAACCCATGCTTTTGCTTCAGAGAGATCAGTCCAGGATCAAGAAAATACTGTTAGTTTTACTAGAGTTCTTCATTAGAAAGGTGGCACAGAATTCAGAATAAATTTTATTGTGTCAGTCCCTCAATAGCATGAGGACTGATTGATAATTGTATACTGAAATCCTGGGGGAGGGTGAGGGGAGGGAAGAGAGGGAAAAAAAAAAAAAGGAAAAAAAAAAACAGTAAATGAATTACTCAGTATTCCTTATCCCAATGCATTATTTACCTTAGTTTAGCTAATATTAATCCCACAAAACCAGGTGGTGAAAACTGGCATTGGTCCATTGCAAAATGTTTCTTCACTTCTTGTAACTTAAACATTAAGTAAATTAGAACAAACAACATTCAACACTGTGGGTGGTGCACAGATGATACCACTGTGAATGGTAAGACTTCCAGCAGATTTAACATAGTCATGACTGTTCTAGAATAAAACTTTGTGTATGTGAAATGTGCCACTGGACTCCAATCAACCAAGATCAGGTGTCCAGTGCTGAAACTATCCCATCTGGTCTTCAGCTGCCAGTCAAGATGTACACAGATCCTCTCTCCTACATGCCATCCCCGTAAAAGCATCTCAGGTGTCTCTGGCACCCAGTGTGCGAGATACCCCCTGTGTGTAGGTGTGGTGGTTTTACTCAGGTGGGCAGCCAAGCTCCACCAAAGCTGCTCTCTTGTTCCCTCTCCTCAAAGGGAAAGGAGGAAAAAATACAATGCAAAGGCCTCACAGGTTGAGACAAGAATGGGGAGATCACTCAAAAATTATCATGATGGGCAAAACAGAGTCAGAGTAGGGAGACAGTAAAATTTATTGCCTATTAATAACAAGCTAAAGAAGTGAGAAACAAAGGAAAGAAACCAAAAAACACCTTCACCCCATCCACCCTCTTCCATCTCCTCCCCCCAAGTGGCGCAGGTGAACGGGAAAATGGGGGCTGCGGTCAGTTCCTGACGCTTCTTCTCTGCTGCTCCTTCTCGGTCCCTCTCTGCCCCTGCTCCACGCGGGGTCCCTCCCACGGGATGCCGTCCTGCCCGAACTGAGCCTGCGGGGGCTGCCCACAGGCAGCAGCTCTTCAAGAACTGCTCCCACACGGCTCCGTACCACGGGGTCCATCCCCCAGGAGCAAACTGCTCCAGCACGGGTCCCCCACAGGCGGCAGCTCCCCCCAGACCCCCTGCTCTTGCGTGGGCTCCTCTCCACGGGCTGCAGCTCCGGCCCGGGGCCTGCTCCTGCGGGGGCTCTCCATGGGCCGCAGCCTCCTCCAGGCCACATCCACTTGCTACACAGTGGTGTTAATATCCTAATCTGGTCTTCTATGAAATGCCACTCTTCAATATCTAGGAATCTCTATATTCTACCTGAGCAAGACTTTCCTATATTAAGATGTGACTATGTATGTCATCTTTTGCAATACTTTTTCCTTTGCAGCATAATAATGGGCTGGAAATCTCCTTTACCACATAAAATTCTGGTTGTTCTCCCTTGAGTCACTGTTTTACAGCTTACATCTTAGTTTTCATTTAGTACAGCTCCCCTGTGAGCTCTACTCTGTCCCCTCCTGAAGTTCCAGCTCCTAAATAAAAAGGAGCCCCACAGCTTTCTTAAGCTAGTATATTTCATGTCAAACCCTGGTTCTTGCTTGCAGGGACTGTGCAGTAACCAGGGTCTATGAAAGAAAACTTCTTTCTTGCCCTCATCTCCCTTCCTCCATGAGGACTCAAACCTGCCCTTGTTCCGTCACTCATGAAATTTGATTGTGGCATCTGTTCTGGATGTACTTTTCTGGAAGTTGTAAGATGGTTTCAAATGTGTTCTGAAAAAGACTGTTCCATAGCTAGACTTTCATTATTCCAAATTTCAGGTAGCATTACAGAAAATGCTGTGACCCAATGGTTTCTATCCTCAAGATCCGAGATGAGAGCTTAGTAAGGGATTTGATCCCATGCCTTCTTCTAGGGCATTGTCATCATCTATTTCTTCACAAATAGCCATGACACCTTCAAAAATCATCAGTCATTTCAAGTATACTGCAACAGCACTGACAGCCATAAGTTTTGCTTTGTTTCTTTTCACCTCTCAAATATTGTTTTCTTGTTAATTTATTCTGCTTTGCACACAGAGCCTTGGTCATTTCCCTCACAGAGGCCTGAGTGACTCAGATCTTTGATAATACTGCAGCATATCCCACCTACACTATACTGAGTTCACACTTCAGATATTTTCATCAAGTTTATTTATAGGTTTGCTGAAGTTTGTAAAATAGACAGAATACTCCATTACAAGGCTGGGTACTATTTAAAACTTTCTAATGTCAAATAGTTGCTGGTATTACAGTAGGCTTCCATAGATAAATGACAAACATGGTCTGTGAAAATGTAAAGAAAAAAAAAAAAAACTTAGTCACACAAAATACAAATTTTGAGAATTTCTACCGTTTTTAAACTAGGCGTAGAGAGATTTTTATCTTGGTTTACGTTAGCATCTTGTGGAAAAAATGCCAAATCCTATTTACCAAGCTGGTTTTGCCTTTAGTTCTTCTTACTCTTTCCTAAATTCAGCTGTGAATTCTTTCTGTAACTTATCTTCTCTGTCATCTGTTCTTGTTTGTTTTGAAGCATGGATTCAAATCAAACAAGACAAGGGGAAATGGCTTTCTTTCTACATAAAAAGGGCCGAAGGTGAAGGGACTATTTTCTAAACTCTGTTGTCTACAGCTTTATTCAGAGATCTCAAAATTAAATGAAAACCTCTGTACTATGTATAGTCCTTTTGACCTAAGCATCAAAACAAACAGAAAATATTGCATAAGTTAGGATATACATCTCAAACAGATAGAATTGATTAGGACTCAATATAAGATCTTTTAAGCGAATTATTCCATATTTATATTTTTTATGAAGTAAGAGCAAATAAAAATAAGAATAAAAGTTAACCAGCTCTTGCAGAATATTTTCTCTATTTGCACAAACCAATCCCCATTTTTCTTTGCACAAAAGGGAAAAATAAAAATAGAATAATATATATATATATGTTTTTTAAAGAGATGATTGTTCTTTGTTGGCCTAGGAATACATCTGACTTTTGACAAAGTCCTCTACATGTAAGAATTCACCGTATATTTACATTTACAGTTTGATTTTACCAATATTGTCCAGACTTCCCAAAAGCATTCTTTCTTTCTCCAAGTTCTCAAGCAGGAGAAAGCACTGGTTCCTTTTTAGTTTCTAATTAAATATCATTACTCTCAGTTATAACTGTGGATTTGGGGGTTTTTTTGCAGAGTTTTCAATAGCTAAGGATCTGGCTACTGCGAAAATGCAATATAACCATTGCTGCTATCAGTGAATGAGCTTGTATAAAACACCCAGTGACTTCACATGCAGGCTTTGCTGCAAGTCTTTATGTGTAGCATCAGAACCTCCCCGTTCTTCTACGAAATCTGACTCCACTAAGCTACACAATGTAGTTGGAGATATGAGAAAATATACGAGATTTCTGAAGAGTGGAAGGAAAAAAATAAAGTTCTTTGTTGAATAGTATTAACAGTTGGCCAATTAAGTGGACAAGATGTACTTGAAGAAAGAGCATTGGGGCTTAAGAAAAATAAACCACCAATTCATTCTGTTCAGTCTTAAAAGAAAAAAAAAAAAAACAAACTCAGCCAAACAGGATGAAGAGCTATTTAAATAAGAATATTGCTAACACTGGGATCCAAGTCAAGAGAATCGGGTCCAAAATGTGTCTGGGCATGGTGTGCATAGTGATCAAAAACTTTTTATTTGCATATTTCAGTGCAAATCTCTGGTACCCAGAATGAAAGAATTCACAGTGTTTATGCACTGCAATCTCTAGATTTCACTTTCATTGAACTTGCAGAAAGGATTTTTTCTTCTTTTTTGGTTGGGGAAGATAGTTGGGGGGGGTATTTTTTTAAACCATTTTGGATCTTTATCTGTAATTAACATTATTTATTATGTCTTTATTATCCTTGCATTACTTATCACCCTATTTCAACTGTTTCAGTACAATAGGAATAGGAAAAAATGTGGTTTTTTTCCTTTTTTATTTTTTAACATGTTATTTTAGGTCTTTAATCTGTTCATAAAATTAAAATAATTTATAAAGAAGTGTTCCTTACAATCCTTCAAACAGTTGTCCTTACAGAAATGTTTTCCACAACTGAAGAGTTTTAGTACAATATTAACAAAATAATATAGAGAATTTATCCATTATCCATCTGTGGGCTACTGGCCCACAGGAAAAGCATTAGTACAGATTGTGGCATGATTCCCAAGAAGGATTCAAGATGCCTCATGCCTGTATCCAATTTGGACAACCACCACGGAGGCATCAGTGTCAGCCAAACATGAAGATATACAATCTGTAAATGATAGATTGCGTCACCACCTGAAGTAATAATTGGTGTTCAGGTACTACAATAGGACAGACTCCATTTCTCGAAGTCCCTCTTATCTTACAGCTCACACACAAGAACATGATGTGCAGCTGAGCACTTGGCATTGACCAAACAAGAAAAGAAGATTTCCAGCTGGATCCTTGAAACACTTCCTTTCACCAAGGAGCACAGTGTGGATAATGTCAAAAGAAGTGTTCAAGCACATTAGCAGAGATCTGACATTCCCTTGTAACAAATACATGATGAGCATCTAGTGTACAGCAATACCCAGCTACACAGTAACATCTCTGGATAACAAATTTTTGGGGAAAAAAAATAGAGAAAAAAAGGTAGCTGGAAAAGAAAAGTGTAGAAACAGTTTTGTAGGGGGAAGGGAAGGGAAGGGAAGGGAAGGGAAGGGAAGGGAAGGGAAGGGAAGGGAAGGGAAGGGAAGGGAAGGGAAGGGAAGGGAAGGGAAGGGAAGGGAAGGGAAGGGAAGGGAAGGGAAGGGAAGGGAAGGGAAGGGAAGGGAAGGGAAGGGAAGGGAAGGGAAGGGAAGGGAAGGGAAGGGAAGGGAAGGGAAGGGAAGGGAAGGGAAGGGAAGGGAAGGGAAGGGAAGGGAAGGGAAGGGAAGGGAAGGGAAGGGAAGGGAAGGGAAGGGAAGGGAAGGGAAGGGAAGGGAAGGGAAGGGAAGGGAAGGGAAGGGAAGGGAAGGGAAGGGAAGGGAAGGGAAGGGAAGGGAAGGGAAGGGAAGGGAAGGGAAGGGAAGGGAAGGGAAGGGAAGGGAAGGGAAGGGAAGGGAAGGGAAGGGAAGGGAAGGGAAGGGAAGGGAAGAAGACCAGTTAAGCCATTATTTTTGTCCCAAAAATTAAGTTACATTACAGGTTCAAACATATCCTGGGGGAAAAAAATAAAAAAAAAAAAAAAAATGAAAAAGCTTTTTGAAGACTAACTGTAACCTACATAGGAAACTTTTAAAGACAGAAATTTTGTAAGTAAAGATAACTGGTTAATTGTCAAAGCACTGATGAAACCCAGTCATTGTAATGGTTGCCATAGAAAAAAATCTTCAGTGGAGACAGCACTAGCCAAATTCTGCATGTGAAGTGAGGAATGGTGTCTGGGCCAACATATGTGTTCCGGCCTCATATTCATTGCAGTTTGAGGGCAGAACAGATATAGAAAGGAAATGAAAGAGGTGGACAGGCTCCACCAGACCATATGCAAGCCTGGTCACAGACCATATACTTGAAAGCCCTCATAGGACTGACTTATCACATCATATTGAGAAGATTATGCTTGCTGGGGACATGAGTAGAAAGACTGTGTTGTAGAGACTGCTATAAAATCTTTTTTCTCATAACAGTGGAAAAAGTCGAGATCGGGTCGGGGGACAGGGAGATAAATGGTACAAATAGCTAAGAGAGTTGGCTCACATACTCCTGAACTCTTGCCATAAACAATGTCTGGGAATGGCCAGAGGCTCCTCCAGGATAGAAGCTGTGCTTGTTCCAATGGCTGAAAACTGGAATTTCCAGCATGAGCTCTGTGTGAATTACAAGATCAAGCCTCCCAAACCTGCAGTTTTCTGAGTATATGAAGAGAACAGAACTGAAATGCCCACATCTGATTTCGTCATTGCTGTTGTCCCAAACCCTTGGTAAGCTTCAAAGAATGCTGACTCAGCAGATCTGACAGAGGGTCTCAGAACTGGCCCAGGAAGAGTTCTTGGTGGCATAGAGAGAACATGGTTTTTAAGCTTTACCACACCCAGACAACCTGGACTTTTCCCCGTTGTTCAGCATAGCTCACTGCCTGTCCCCTCACCTTGCAGGATCAGTGGTGATACCAAAGTGACATATTAATTTGCTTTTAAATATAGCATTTGAAAATAGCAGGAATACAAGAATGGATTTAAAAATATGTTTTGAAGATATTAAGTGAATATCCCCAGCAGTTACCATTCAGATGTTGGGAGAATGGTTTTTGAAGACACTCTGCATTCTCTTTTTAAAAATTACATCAAAGTGATATGAATAATGTCTTGTTCTCATTTTATGAAAACAAAGCATATGCTTAAAACTCCAGATACACACCAGGAACACTGGGAACACTAATAGCATTTGGATTTTATAATGATGAATTAACAAGTAAACAGGAAACCATCATTTTGAAAGTCTCATGAGGCAGATAAGGAATGAGAGAATTCTGGCCCAACATATATCTCTTCACATATTTCTATGCATACCTAATAAATACACTTTGCATAAACACATATATGTTTGAGCACACACATATGTGAAAAGACTCAGAGAAACAATTTCCAGATTAGCTTAAATAATAAACGCAAACTGTTTCAGTTGAATAGGATACTAGGGTAGCACAGTTAAGCCTTCAAAATTTGAAGTGTCCAAATAAGTTTGCACAGGAAACCTTATATTCTTCTTCTCTCTGCTATTTGCCAAGACAAAGTTTCATTCAAGTATCATGCATTTATTTTTCCCCAGAGGATCTCTGTCTACTTAATGCACAGGATGGACTGTTCTCAATGAAAAAACACTTAATGAAAATAGACCAAAATATTTAAATGTTTAAATATGTAGGTTCATGGCTTATTTACATGGTATTATTGCAAATCTCTTCTGAAGGCAGAATAACTTTTATAAAAGCTCATTTCCATGGAGTTCATCAGCATAATATGTATTTTACATTAAATAGTTATTATTTAAACTACAAAAAAATCACATACAACAAACAAATAGCTAGAGAAACAAAAGCACAGGCTCAAACTCACAACCAAGTCACAAAATCCATCTTCTCTCCTTCTGCAACTGCTCATCCTGCAATTTTATCTGTAACAAAGGAGGAAGGGATCTTACAGAGAGTAGCTGCCATTGTTACATAGCCCTAGCTCACCCTCTGAGCACTGAACACCCTTGGGAAAAAAAAAATGGAAAAAATTGGAAAAAATATTATTGCTCCTACAGTTCAGAGCTGCATAACCACGCATGCACATACACACACATGAGCCCTCTAGAAGTTGTATAAAGGCAGTGTTCAGTGACTTTCAGCTGTTTCCAATCTCCTCATGCCCTGCTGCTTCCTTGTTCCCTAAGGATGCCAATACCCATCTTAGCATCAACTCCCAGCTCCTTTCTTCAAGCAGCCTGGTCTCCTTGTCTTTTTTTACATCTTTGAGTTTCTGGTCCCACACCTGACATTTTGGCAGCTTCTCGTTATGGTGAGGACTGATGGATCCCATGCCACCCCACCACCCCCAGAGGGAATGTGTTCAGCCAGGCTCTGCTGATGGAACATGGGTGTGCAGGGTCAATGTGGAAATGGCAAGGGGTAGGAGCACACACAGTGCATGCGAAAACGTTGTGTAAAGCTACAAGTAAATTCAACTTTGGAGAAGTTGTAAGCCATTGAAAACAGTAATTTGTAATGGAAATTGCTGCCTTCAGTATAGCTGTGATGGGTTAGAATGAGGAGCAGGAGGAGGCATTCAGACCCTGCAATGGCAGGAGTGGTTAGCATTGGCTGCACAGCATTTGGGAAATGGATTAGTCAAGAAGTTCCAGCTCTGTGGTCTGTGGAGCACTTGCCTGTGGTCCACAAAGAACTGCTTGGTTACATGATGCTAGATCTCCTCATTTCCAGCTGCTAAATTACATGAAAAGACAGATCAGGTTTCCTAATATTTGTCTTGATGTACACAGGCCACTGCAAGAAGACATGTAATTGTAATTGTTTGAGGAAGGGAAAATTGGTGTCATCATGGATGAAAAAGAAGCATGTCCACAATATGAGCCTTCTCATTAGATGTGGTCTGTGCTGTGAAATGGTGGGGAGCCTTGCATTAGACCATCAATTTCACTGGTATTTGTAGAATACATTTAGATGAGGAATTCTTTCCCATACCTTGTTCCTCCCTCTGTCTTGCAACCAGTTCTTTACTACACCAGGGGAAAAACAGCAGAGATGTCATCTGTGAACCCTAGACCTTACTGACTTCTGAAGGAGTGAAACTGCATCTATCTTTCTCAGTTGAAATAGAAATAAAAGCTTCAATGCAGTTTTGCTTAACTTTATTTTAAAAAAAATAACTAAAACATGGAGAAAAAAATAATTCTGACAGAGGAAGTGGGTCCCTCCTTCACATAATTTACACCATTCAGCACATTCATTGCAACACAGGCACTTTATTGTAAATATAGACGAGTGAAAGGGAAAAAAGAAAGCAGAAATAGCTACTATCTCATCCACATCCATGCACAGATGAGAACCATGCAGGGTAAATCTTAGGCCAACAGGCAGGCCAACAAAGGAGCAGTAACTCCTTGGGTTATCTCAGACAAATATGTACAAACATACAACAAATTCAGGACCCCTTAAATCAGGATGAAGCGAGTTGCCACTAATTGCAACTCTATTTCCCTTTGCTGTACACCTCACAATTTCTTTGTGAATAAAGGTAATTTACATTATTGTTGGTCAAAAAGATACAAAGATACACTGTGCCTCTTTGTGTTCAGAGGAGCATTTTGTGTGCAAATGTGGAGGATGAGAAGGTGGATCAGTGATCTTCCTCTCTGATGCATATCTGCAAGGGACAGACAGAAGAAAAAAAAGGAAGAGAAAATAACTGTGGTGCAATACAGATGAATGGTCTTGACTAAGGAAATTGTAATACTTGATATTGCCCAAGTAGAAATGTATATATTTACACACATAGAAATTTAATAAAATATCTAAATAAATAATATTTTCAAAAACACATATATGCACGCATTCATACTTAAGCTAGTATGTACACATATACACAGAGAAAATTTCAGTAACTACTGTAAAAAGATAATACTGATATATTATTATTTATCAAACATTACGTATGGAATTACAATTTACCTTAAAATTAAACTTGGAATCAGTTCCTGTACTTGAAATCATCCCAGTATTGCAGTATTTATCAAATGGTGCTTTTAGAGACAATTACTGAAGAATTCATAATATGAGTATACATTCATACCACTAAAGAGAAAGGACTTCTGACTAGGAGGATTATAAATTTTTAAAGAAGGGAGCCTTCTGGAAAACAACTGTAAGAAAGCAGACCCTAATTTTCTATTCAATAATTCAAGAAAAATGTCTTCAATAGCCTGCCAATGGATAAGAAATTTATTAACACACTTTAAATTCCAGAAGAATTATTATGAAGATCACCCATGAAGAGTCAAACAGCCAAAATGTGTCAACCCAGGAAAAAAAAATAAAAAAAAAAAAGTAGAGGATAGTCAGAGGATAGGCTAACCACAAATCAAAAGCCCAGCATTGGTGTTTAAGACAGGTATGTGTTACCCATTATTCAGAGTGTGGGTTCCTCAGAGGTGGAATGTTTTTCATTTTCAGCTAAGAAACGTCTTAAGTGGCATATGAGAATCAAAACCAAAGACGACATGCTAGCTTGTTTCAATAAAATCATCATCTGCTTGCCAGCTACAAACCAGAAATCCCAGAACATTTCAATGAGCTGCATAGCAACAGGCTGGTTTTGCTTCTTTACATGACAGCCAGGACAATCTGGAAGCCAGAAGCGTATGTCACAGACATTGGGGTTGGCTCTATTTCTAAGTCCACCTTCGAACTTAATATATTAGAAGGCCAAAATGCAGCCTTGATTGGATTGTCATAGGTAAAAAGGTTTGTGTATCACTTTTTTTTTCCTCACTATTACTATTATTTTTAACTGATTCCTTTTGTGGAAGACAATGGTTGAAAGATTTCCTTTGAAATGTCTTTGGAAGTCTCGGGGTCTGGATTCATCTTATCTAATTTCAATTACTTGCCTGAAGCCCTAAGTACTCTGCTTTTAGTCAGTGGAGACTATCTGCCTTTTCAGTCATTCTGAAAGATCTTCCATCAAGTACAGAGAAAGCCTTGTGTGACTAGATTAATAGTTCAGATGTTCTGGTTTGGGTGGAAGGAAACCAAATTTAAGACTGTCTGGTAAGTTTTCCTCCTTTATTTATTTATTTATTTATTTATTTATTTATTTATTTTTATTCCTAATAAGCTTGCATTCCAACTGAAAGATGAAGAACATGAAGAGAGCAATCCCAACTATTTTAGTGTTGGTGGTGGGTTTTAATTTGTCAAAGTAAAATAATGACAGCCTCTATAAGATGAGTTTACCTCAGCCATATATATCCCCCAGTGTCTCAAAAGTTTTAGGAATGGTCTCCTGTATTTTTCCTCCAAACACATCCAGTGCTGGTTGCTCCACAATATAGCCTGATAATATCTAACCAAACATTATGTTTCTACAAGATCATCTTTGATGCAAATAACTAAACCCAACCCTTCATTAGCCTATCTTGGCTGAGTAACTTAATGCAGAATATGGTACCATTATTCATACATTATTTCAGGCCAGGTCTCATGTCTTCCTGTGATGGATCCTCTAGAAATTACATGGCACAACTCATAAATCATATGATGAAATCATACAGCCAACAGTACATTCCAGTACGAGTAGGCAAGGATGGTGGGACCCCTTTGGATTGACATCCTAAACATCTCAGTATTTTTTGTCTATTCTTTTCTTCAAAAGAGAATTCAATTAACAGAATTCTTCATGTACCTTTGTAAAGGGATATTCAAGGTGCTTATAAATGTTTTTCCCTGACTGCTTGATCACAGTATCACACAGTATCACAGATTTCTAGGTTGGAAGAGACCTCAAGATCATCGAGTCCAACCTCCGACCTAACACTAAGTACTCCACTAAACCATATCGCTAAGCTCTACATCTAAACGTCTTTTAAAGACCTCCAGGGATGGTGACTCCACCACCTCCCTGGGCAGCCCGTTCCAATGCTTAATAACCCTTTCGGTAAAGAAGTACTTCCTAACATCCAACCTAAAACTCCCCTGTCGCAACTTTCGCCCATTCCCCCTCGTCCTGTCACCAGGCACGTAGGAGAACAGACCAACCCCCACCTCTCTACAGCCTCCTTTAAGGTAACTGTAGAGAGCGATAAGGTCGCCCCTGAGCCTCCTCTTCTCCAGGCTGAACAAGCCCAGCTCCCTCAGCCGCTCCTCGTAAGACTTGTTCTCCAGACCCCTCACCAGCTTGGTCGCCCTTCTCTGGACTCGCTCGAGCACGTCCATGTCCTTCCTGTAGCGAGGGGCCCAAAACTGAACACAGTACTCGAGGTGCGGCCTCACCAGAGCCGAGTACAGGGGCACAATCACTTCCCTAGACCTGCTGGCCACACTGCTTCTTATGCAGGCCAGGGTGCTGTTGGCCTTCTTGGCCACCTGGGCATACTGCTGGCTCATATTCAGCCGACTATCAACCAATACTCCCAGGTCCCTCTCGACCAGGCAGCTTTCCAGCCACTCATCTCCCAGCCTGTAGCTCTGCTTGGGGTTGTTGCGCCCCAGGTGCAGGACCCGGCACTTGGCCTTGTTGAACTTCATACAGTTGACCTCAGCCCATCGCTCCAGCCTATCCAGATCCTCCTGCAGAGCCTTCCTGCCCTCGAGCAGATCGACACATGCACTTAGCTTGGTGTCATCTGCAAACTTACTGAGGGTGCACTGGATGCCCTCATCCAGATCATCGATAAAGATATTAAAGAGGACCGGCCCCAGTACCGAGCCCTGGGGGACACCACTAGTGACCGGCCTCCAACCAGATTTGACTCCATTCACCACAACTCTCTGGGCCCGGCTATCCAGCCAGTTTCTAACCCAGCGAAGCGTACGTGATCTTTGAAAGGATCCCATCATTAATTGTAGCAAGGAATTATAAGGCAAGAGGGATGCTTGAGATCCTTAGATTTATAGCTATAATACTTTTTCATAGTAGCAATGATGAAATTGGCTTGTTTTAAAGTGGAAGTCTCTGTTACAGAACTGGTCTCCTCTAGCAAGCCTAATCAGTTGAAGCTAAAGGAAAACTTTATCTATGTTCTACTTCAATTTAACTAGCTAAATTCAGGTTAAAACAAACAAAAAAGTTTGTCTGTGTCAGGAAAAGGGGATCATAATTGCACTAAAAAGAATTCCACTACTGATACAAATAGCGCTGTTTTAAACTATCCATTTCCAGATCTCTTTCAGTGGTTCTGTGGGAAGAAGCAGAAACCATGGAACCAGTTAGTCATCATGATAGTAAAGCTCTTTTAAAGCAGTTCCAGTTGTTTATTATTGCTGATTTCAAGAAAATAAGCTAAAAATGTTCACTGATGCATGAGATTGGTATGAAACTTAAAAACACATACTAACTTTTTAAGACTAGGTTTGCCATTCTGTGAGAGAGACAGACAGGCAGACAGAGACTCTGAGAAGCAGGGACTGAAGAAAGAAACCAAAAGATAAAAATGTGCCACTTTCGATGTGAGAAGGCATAGGGGAGCTTCCTTATTTTGGTCACTTCCTCTTCCCTCTTTCTTGCTGATACACAAATATAAGCACAGTGTACAGTCCCCCACAGAATGCTCCTGAACCTGTAAGCCTTTGTGAAAATCTCTCTACTCTAATTAGCTGAATTCTCTTTGGAATAAAGGAGATTAAATAAAAATTCCAGCACAACAGAGGAGTCATGTTTAAGACAAGAATGAATGGTCAGGGTGGGATCATGAATAAGTAAGTAAGTAAATAAATAAATAAATTAAATAAATAAATAAATAAATAAATAAATCGAAGCAAAACCAGATAAAAACTTCCATCAAACTATTGTCCTTGTAAGTTCAGATTTCCAGCTGCCCATTAAATCATCTGAATTCTTCTTGGGCTCAAATATCTCCTACAGATCAATTTGTAAATCAGGATTTAAGGTTGACAATGTGAAATGTCCCCTGAGTAAAAGTCGCATCACAAAAGTTTTCACTATATTCACTCACAAGAGAGGAAGACAAAAGAAATACTAAAGTGCTTCAGGAACAGATTCAAAAAGAAGAAAAAATATTAAAATTGAATTGTTGTTGTAGCTTATTTAAATTTTGAGTGTTAAGGAAACACTCTACTGCCTAGTACCATACAACATGGAGGAATTTAGGGATATCTGATACCACTTTATCAGGACTGTATTACTTTTTCAGTCCTATATTTTATAATTCTTTAGTTCATAATTGAGACCTCTTGCTCCTTTTCCAATGCCAAGAGGGAAGATGCCTCAGCATTTCAAATAACAATGAGATCATGACTCCTATTAATTTGATCTGGGTTTTTAAGTCTAGTCTTCCAGCACAAAACTCAGCCATACAGCAGAACTTTAACTAGTAAACAGCTTCAGTTCACCAAAAATGTACACCATCCACCCTATAATAGGCTTAAAGCCTTTCACATACAAAATTAAAAACTTCAAGAAAAGCAATTCTGTCACCAGAATGGAGGAATATTCCTGCAATAGTAGGCAATTACTCCTCTGAATATGCCTATAGATCAAGAGGATCCATCTATTGCAGCTGTAGCACCCATACTGAAGATTTGAGATTCTGCTCCTAAGTGAAAAAGACAGAAGGCTGGCTGGAGGCTGCCCCCCAGCTGGCCCAGAGGTCACAGTACCTCCAAGCACTGGAAAGTGGTCAGATTTAAAAAGACCAAGCAACAGTTCTTGTCAATTTGAAAGAAAACTTTTTTTCTGGCTGGTAGTTTAACTGAGTATAATTAAAAGACATACCAGCGAATCACCTGAGATTCACAATTGTAAGGTGAAGCAAAAAAAGTATCAAGATAATTTCAGCAATTACCAAAGCATGATTAGAAGAATGTCTGCCTCCTAGTCATCTAGTAGATGACTACTAGAAACCTCACGTTCCACTGTTTGCACAAAAATAAAATCAGTTAACACTGTTTGCACAAAAATACAATCAGTTAACACTGTTTGCTTTCACTCTTCCCTAAAGAACATGAATAAATCCAAACACCCAGAGTCTCAAAAGGGTTATAAAGGTGACTATGGAAAATGATGAGTTTAGAGTTATTTATGTTATTTGACTATTGTCCATATTTAAAAAAACATATAAGTAGACATCTGGGAGGAAGGGGAATAGAAGTAGAAATATTTCTTGGGGTGTGAGAAACATTGGTTTCATATGCCTCAATATAAAACATTAAATAAATTCCCCTTAAATTTTGCAGAAGACTCTTTCTTGTTTAATTAAAAATCACAGAATCATAGCAGGGTTTGGGTTGGAAGAAACCTTAAAGAACATTTAATTCCAACTCCCCTGCCATGGGCAGGGACACCTCCCACTAGACCAAGTTGCTCAAAGTCCCATCCAGCCTGGCCTTAAACATTTCCAGGGATGGGGCATCCACAGCTTTTCTGGGCAACCTGTGCCAGTGCTTCACCACCCTCTGAGTGGAAAAATTTCCTTCTAACCTCTAATCTAAATCTCCCCTCTTTTAGTTTAAAACCATTCTCCTTTGTTCTATCCCTACACTCCCTGACAAAGTGTCCCTCCCTAGCTTTCTTGGAAGGCCACTATAAGGCTTCCCTGGAGCCTTCCCTTCTCCAGGCTGAACAACCCCAACTCCCCCAGCCTGTCTTCACTGGAGAGGTGTCCCAGCCCCTTGATCATCTTCGTGGCTCTCCTCTGGACTCATTCTAATAATTCTATGTCCATCCATGAGCAAAGTAGAGGGGGAGAATCACCTCCCTTGACCTGCTGGCAATGCTGCTTTTGATGCAGCCCAGGGTACGGTTGGCTTTCTGGGCTTCAAGCTCACATTGCTGGCTCACTTTGAGCTTCTCATCCACCAACATCCCCAGGTCTTTCTCCTCAGGGCTGCTCTCAAAAATAAATAAATAAATTAATGAATGAATTAATTAATTAAAATAAAATAAAATAAAATAAAATAGAATAAAATAAAATAAAATAAAATAAAATAAAATAAAATTAAATAAATAAAAAGTTTAGTAGAATATCAACATATTCAAGAGTCAAGTCCTCACAGGGTACTTGATCTCATCTAAAAATAATAAGCAAAACACAAAATCATTTTATCTGTGATAAACTTGCAGGATGAATTGAAGAATGTGATTTTGAACTCTTAGTTATCTGCATACAAATCACCGTCTAGAAACTTCAGATGCATCTAAAACTAAGTTTAAATTTACTGGTATGCAACTTAAAATTACTAGTATGTATAACAAAAAGTGTTGCCTATGGAAATATCATTCAGTTTTATCAACACTGAAAAAGCCTCTGTTTAACATAAGATGTAGTCTGTGAAGACACATTTCAAGTCATAGTTCACCTGGAAAGAGTCTGGAGGAAAAAAAGAGAAATATATTTGGAGGTATGAAAAACTCCAACTCCAAAAGCAAGCTGCTAAACCTATGGAGAAAAGATCAAAGAGAGTAAACAAAGGGTGAAAGACAGTATATGACTAAGTATGTAAAAATGATCCATAACAAACATGGATCTCTGTGCTTGTGATGGACAGAATAAAAGTAGCATAAATGGTGCATAAAAGTAGCACAGTATCACAGCATGGAAGATGCAGTTAGATTTAGTGAAAAGCTTTCCAGTTTTAAAGACAATGAAGTACTAGAATAGCTTACACACTGTAGACCTTAAGAGGTTACATCTATAAGTGTAAACATCTGTTAACTTGTTTAAAAGCCAACTTAATTCAATTAGCACAAATCCTTGTGTGGCATTTCATTGAGTTAGTTAAACTAAAATCATAAACTCCCTGAACTGGAAGGGTTCTCAGGAGGTCACCTAGTTCATTCTCTGTCCCCAGGCAGGATCAGCTTCACTCACGTCATCCCTGACAGATGTTTGTCTGTCCTGTTTTTAAAAGGCCACCAAGAATGGAGACTTTATAACTTCCTTAGACAATCACTTTACTGTGAGAATGGTTTCACTAATCTACATAGCACAATATTACACAGCCACAGCAAAGTAGGAGCACACACTGACAGATATCAAAGTGATAAAAAGCAATATATTAAGCAATGGTAATTGCTTTTAATCATGTGAACATTTTTATTACAATCTCTTAACAAATTACCATGTATCAGCTGACAGATGGTAACAAAGCAAGCACACACACAACCTATCACAAATATAAAATAAAATACATTTGCTTAAACTAAATTAAGCCTTTTACCTCCATTTGCCAGGGGCTAAAAATATGCATGTGATTAATTTCTTCTGCTCAATTGGCAGCTGGTTAAGTCAGGATAACTTTATTTTTACTCTAAGTTCATAGGTAATTTCTATTATAAGTTGATTTACATATCACTATTTGAGAATATATTTATTCTACTCACAGCATTAATATATTTTCCTTTTTCTGCATACTCATATAACAAAGTCTGTGGGCTCTAATCAAGCTTTGATAAAGATACATAAGAAATACATCCAGAAGATGTATTTCAACAGCCAACAATGCTCCTATCCATATTTTTGCCAAAATACTTCCCACTCCTTTGACAAAAAAAGATAATGTAGTCACTAGTACCACAGAGTAACACCTGTCCTTACCGGTGCATTTAGCAGAGGAAAAAAAAAAAAAACATGCAAGAGAAAGTTTGCAAGAGAAAGATCGTCTCTTTCTTCTGAATTTAAACCTCTCTTTGCAGCTACACTAGTGTAGCATAATACATCTGCTTTTACAATGCATTGTCTTTGATGTAGTATATTGTAAAAAACATTTTAATATTTGTTATGCTGAACAGAGACTCCTGCCCTCCCAGTCAAGTGGCAGATGTGCCCACCCTTCATACCCACACCTCCCTCTGTTATTGTGGTACATTCTTTTCAGATGAGAAGACAAGCATGAAAGACATTTTTCATCACATTCAAGTGCACTGGCAAAGATAACTTCAGGGACATCCCTGGAAACTTGCATTTTCTTGCAAAGTCAATATTAAAAATATATAAACAAATAAGTCTGAAAGGTTTTGTTGTTTACTTCTGAAAAAATAATGATACGTAATAACAAGTCCCTTTATACTTTGTTTGACAGGAAGATGCCAGGCATGTATTACATTTGTTCACAAATTACCATTTGTTCATGGTAAACTTTTATAACTCCAAGGAATGAGTAAAGAACTAGGCTTACTTTCCTCAAAAAGACTTAGAAAATTAACATTTTCTTTTATTATTTCAGGTCTAGTAAATGCCACTTTCACCAAATTCTAAGAACTAAATAAGGCCCAACTATATTATGTAAAACAACAGGGTGAAAAAGATATTAGAGTATTTCACACTTTTTGAAATACCCCATAAACAATGTTAAAGAGCTTACCTGCACATTACAATGCAGGTCTCAAAAAAAAAAAAATTTAAAAATGTATAGAGTTACATTAAAAGAAAGAAATATTGGTACATTTTATAGATGTCTTAGCATTTCATACAAAAAAAATCACACACTCTGGAGTCAGGGATGGAGAGAGGATGGTTACTTATGGAAACACCTTAGACAATCGTATTATGTGTTGTTAATGGCAACTTTCAAATTCACTAGTCAAATTCAACAAAAAATAGAAAAAATGTAAAAAAAAAAAATGTTCAGCCTGGATAGAGGAAAGACATCCCAGTTATTGCCTAGTAAGGTGATAATTCTTTTGTGCAATAAAGAAGACATTATCTTGTGCTTATGAGTTACCACCCACAGGTATGTAAAACCATAGCAGCAACAAGGTGCACATCCCTCTGCAAACCAAACAGGAAACTTTATGAACCTAACAGGCTAGAGAGAGAGAGGGAAGAGATCCAGACAAGCAGGACACAAACCTGTGGGAAACCAGGATTTGGTAGTTCCATTGCTGTTTGACCAATTAGGGGTGTCTCATTTAAAATGAGTGAGAGATTTCCTTGTGATGAAAAGGCTACTACTATTTTCTTCTGTGCATTTTCTTTTGTGAAATTTTCTTTTTAGTAAATTGGGTACTGCACCACTATGTAAGCATATTTAAAGTTGCCAAACAACTGGATTTACTTGTCCGAAAAGTGATTTGTACCCACACTCAGATGCTACCGAAGAATCATTAGAACATAAACATGAAGACTTTAGATATCAAAGCATTATATCTGATATCAAATAACTGAATATAATAGAAAAATA
Source organism: Anser brachyrhynchus (assembly GCF_964034855.1). Lineage (NCBI taxonomy): Eukaryota > Metazoa > Chordata > Aves > Anseriformes > Anatidae > Anser > Anser brachyrhynchus. The sequence continues at coordinate 89,703,794 of NC_137696.1, read as the reverse complement.
TTTTATTGTTATTATAAAATCAATGTCAAATTAACCTGGAGCCACTGAACTTCCTCATTTCATTGTCTAACAAAAGATTCAGCTGCTCAGTTTCCAGAAGTCCTACGTGGAGCACAGCTTCTGCCCAATTACCAAGATGTATATCATAGACATCACTCTTTATGGTATTAATATAAAACTAGAATTTCTATTTTAACTTTTCACAGGCATTTGTAATGAGATCACATATAATATAAAAAACAGTTCTCAAAAGGAGACATATCCCATTTGACTGGAGTTTCACTTTGAAATTTATGACAAATACTTAAATAATTGAGCATGTAAGGATAACGTGAACATTTATGTTTCATGGTTCTTTTTATAAGACTGTGGTAAATAATAATATTTAGAAATATCTTATGTCTAAAAAGGCTTCCTGAAAATTCCTAACTTTTTTTTTTTTAACAAATCTATAATCTGGCAGAATATATATATATTTATATTTATTATATTTTACATTTTATATTTTATTATATGTATGTATATATATAAAATCAATAACATTAATAAATCCTACTATGATGATTTACCCAGAGCAAATTAACTGCTGGCTATTTACAATTTTGCTGGTACTTTAAGCCAAGTAACTTTGCCTTAAAATATCAGTTATATTCTAATCTGCTCTCTTCAGAGAAAGAAAAACTTATTAAGTTGCACTATTTTCTTTAATTCATTAACATTGTCATTAATAATGTTTGGTGATTCCCCAAAGTCAGCTGACAATTTCTTTCTTTAAATTACCTTTCTAATATTCATTTTAATGACTAAATATGCAATCTTTGTAGAGTTAAGAAAATGTGTAATAACACAATCTAGAATGCAATTGGCAGAAGGCAAAGAGTCTCATAGATCATTTGTTCTCTTACTGTAGATATATGTCCAAAGAATAAGTGAGGTTATCACTGGCATGCATTAGCCACAAGAATGGTTATTTTCACTACATAGTCACTGAGCTGTTTCCCTGCACACTAAAGTTAAAGCTGCCAGTCCTAATGAGGATAAGCCTTAGAATGGCTGAAAAAATATCACTGTCAATTGCCTGATGTTGACTGAATGCCTAGGGACAATCTTTCTCCTTGCTGAGAGAGAGAGAGAAAACAGATTGTTTGTAGCTGTTTTGCATTCAGGTTGTTTTCCAGGTTACAATCTTTAGTTAACAGAGGACACTACAAATAGTCCCATAAAATTCTTCAAGGAAGTCATCTCCACACCACATTTAAGGAAAATGATATAAAAGAAATGGGTTTCTTACAAGAGGTCTAATTTAAATCATTGTTGATAGCAATGTTCTTTACCCAGAATCAGAAGGCTTTGGAAAATATTTTACAACTTTTATAGTTCTTTGGATTATATTAGGGACTTTTCTAAAGTTTGAGGCACTATTTTTTAATCTTTTAAGTAATTTGAACCTGATAGCAACGAACACTCAACAGAAAAAAAAAAAATACTTCTACCAGGTTCCTGAATGGAATGCAAAATACAAAGTTTGGGTTGGTTGTTTAGAACTGAAGTGGATTTGAAATTATTGAGCTCTAGAGCAAAATACATCAATAGTAATGAGTATTTGTAATGTGTATGAGGTAATGCAGAAGTAAGACTGATACGGTGAAATTTTAAGCCAATATATAAATGCTCCCAAGACACTCGTTATCTGAGCATCTGGATGCACATCTCATACTCAACTGAAAATCTGTTTTAACAAATCTCTGTGACTGAGGTGTACATTCATGATGTGCTGTGATGATAATAAACCCTGGAAATCCCAAAGCCAGATGTTTCAACACCCCATCAATAGGGGGAACTACTAGGTGCAAGAGCAAGGTAATGTGCAAACCAAAGGAGACAGTAAGAAACTTGACTAGCTATGATTGACGTAGATGGGAATCATACCTTTGGATTTTTGGACTTGTGACTTGATGAGCAAGCAACATACATATTTAATCATCACCATCTAGCTTTAACAGGAAAATGCATTTCTGGATTCTTATTCCAGACAGACTCTAAGCAATATCCCCCTTTTATTTAAATAAGCTGTTTTAAGAGTATATTCTGTGTATGTTAGTTTGGTGTATTTTATGATAAAGAAAAAGTTTGCTGAAGATTAACTTCTCCACTCCCACACTCACCCCATGTTGCTTGGATATGTGATTAGCAGTTTATTAGAACAGACCTAGTAGATTTAAACATCTTGGTTTATGGTTGTACAAAGTCAGCAAAAGAACCACAATACTTTATAATAGCAGGCAGATATCATATTGAGGTTCTTTTTCAGATCAATACTCAACACAGGCCTTGCCATTTTTATGCAGTCATCTGGAGAGCAAAAACTCTCTTCCCCAGCTCAAAGAAGACCAAACAAGCAGAGAGACCTTGCCCTACAATGGACATTTCACTTATTAAGAGTGATCTCTGGTAGTCTCACAGTCTTCAATTTCCCCATCACATGTTAAGATCATTTGTTAGACACTTCTAACAGGAAAGCTGTCTTTCAACCTCTTCTGCTGGCAGTGTCCAAAGGAACATCAGATGGGATGTTAACTTAATGGGTGAAAGTTTACCCCTGAAGAACTACAGTGAGATTGTACAGGCTCCAGAGAAGAACCTTGATGAATTATTGGCTGGATTACACTTTGGTAGGATTTAACATCAACTCACTCCAAGTCTGAATTTAATTCTCTATTTACTATGGGATCACACGACAGAGTAGTTGTTAAACTGGCTTCACTGCTTGCTGATGTTGAACAGAGATGCTGGCAGTCTACATTTTGTCCTTTCTCTTCTAGTAAGGGCAATCCAGAAAAGTAAATCAAGCTGTGGCTCTTGAAGAGCAACTAGTTTAACATATAATGATTTAAACCTAAGCTGCTGTTGCAATCCTTTTTGTTTGTTTCACATTTACAAAATCTTCCAATAAGCAGCAATCAAGCTAATGATATAGACAACTACTAGTTTTGACCTAATTAAAACATTAAAGGTTTTTACTTTTAGGCCTGTTTGGCTAAAAAAAAAAAAAAAAAAAAAAAAAAAGTATTCTTCCCATGTTTATTTACATCATCTTTGTAACAGACAAAGTCTTCCTGTTTTTCCTCAGTGGAATAAATAAAAATGTATGCCATCTGAATAGTTATTCATTCAGATGAGTTGTTATTAGGGTAGGCTATTCATTAACTGCTCCTTTGTGTGTGGATAATTGGTGTTATACACCAAATTACACGTTTTCCCAGTTTTTCCAGTTCACACAGGGTTCCTAGTCACCATTTCATTCACAGTCATCTGTCATTCCCCTTCCATGTGACAGTGCAAAAGAGAAAACAAAAAAATAGACTAAAAACAACTGTCTTGATGATCATTAGGTGGAATGTTTACACTTACAAACAAGCTGGCTAATGCTTCAGTCCATAGGTCGTGGTTCTAATGCAGATTATTCATCTGAGCTATCTCTAGTAGAATTAATATGTTCTTTATAAAGAAGTTCTATGCTGTTTCAAAAATCATTTCCTTCTGTTCCATGATCCCTTTGAGTTCCCCTTGCTATCAACAACAATTCAGATTGGACAAACAAAAGAGAAATATAACAGCCATGACATCAGGTTCAAAACATTAACCTATCACTCTTCTCTCCACAGTTGCCCAAATCCTTAAAACAAACAAACAAACAAACAAAAAATAATTTTCTTGGACCTTCCTGAAAAACATGAATAGTAATCAGAATATTTTCAAAGAGCATTTTATGAAGCACCTGTAAAATACATAGAAAAACAATTTCCTTACTCCACTTTTTTATTTTTTTAAAGCAGAACAGTGTTTTAAAAAGACCATTAGAAAGGACACCTCTTTTATTTATTTATTTGTTTGTTTTTCTCTTCCCTGTTGCTTCACTTTCCATTCTGAGACATCTGGATCTGGTGAAGTACATTGTGGTTGACAAACAAGAGAAATGCATGTGCTTTTGGTTGCAAGAGTCAGGCCTATTGACAAAGTTTTCATTGTCCTGTTGTATCTCACTCACACACACACACAAGCTATGAAAATATGAAAATCCAAATCTTCAAACAAAGAAATAACTACTGCTTTTCCTTTCTACTACATATAAAGCAGGGCCCTGCACCTACCCAAGGGCCCTGTATCCTGTAATTACCAGGAACAAATTGTAGTTGTCTAAGACAGACTCTGAGGGGACAGGAAGTATATTGTACCCAACAGAACTGTCTCACCCTCTTTAATGGTTTTGTGCCACAAAGGCTTCCTGAATTAGTGGTGGTGTCCTTGAATTTAACTACCAAGATGGAATTCTTCCATGAATTCCCTTGGCCAATTTTGTGACAAGAAATGTTCATACCTACAACATACCCAGGTAAGATGTTCTGCAGAGTTACTACATATGCAACTATTACCCTACCTGTCAAGTTCACTCAATGCTTCCTAGCCCTTGTATGGAGTAAGACTCCGAACAATTTTTCCTAGTTCATCTTCCACAGAGTGCTCATGCTTATATAGCCTTCTGTCATTTCTCTCCAGGCTGACAACTTATAATCTTGGGCCATCCTTCTTTCCCTCTTTTCCAGCCATAACAGCTCTTTTTGAACTTGACAACCCAAGGCACAAAATACTATTTCATAAGCAAAACAAACACTGTTTTACATAAAATTTTGTATTGATTAATAATAATTCTTAGCATTGTTTGCTTACCTCCCTGAAAAGGAATGAACTAATGTTTTTGTTGATGCTCTGTTTCTGTTCCAAAATCGTATTCCTAGAGACCAATTCAAATTGGCCCAGAAAGCAGCACAGAGCATTCAAAATTTAAGTTTTTTCTCTTTCCACCTTGTTTTAAATTTAACTGGATACAACTTCAGCTGTTATTTTATTCCTTAGTATCAGCAGGTGCTCTTGTGACTCTCTTCAACTAGGCCTTACTATTCTAAATAACTTGACGCTTCACTTTTTTCTAAACCAGTTACAAGTATGTTGAACACTGTAGATCCCTGAAGAGACTCTTGTAAGGTCCCACTAATTATATGGCTTTTTGTAGCTTTGAACCATTTTTTATACTTGTAAGGACATTACAGAAACTTAGATTCTTCAATTTTCAGGCACAGAGCATGTCAACTGCATTAGTAAAACCAGCTATACTACATTAGCCTAGTCTTCTTTATCCTTAACTTCCGCTATAAACTCTTTAAAGAAGTTCAAGCATTTGAATGTTCTGTCTACAAATACCATATTTGCCTTTTAGTAGTAGCTTGCTCGCAGAGAAAAATGACTTCCAGCCACATAAATTAGATCCAGAGCTTTAGTTCCCCAGAAATTCAACAATCTTTGAATTCAGCATTTTGTTTGGTGTTGTAAGAAAACAGCAGTTTCATTGGCATGAATTTAGTCAAAGTGACAGGATGTTGGCAGTTGGTCCATACTGGTAATTTTGATTGAATGAGCAGCTCTTTTACTGCACTCTTCTTCATTTTGTCTTGCCAGTCCGATATCAATATGAAGATATAGAAATTAATTCAGGCTCTTGATTGCTGCTGATGGATTATTGTAAACAAATAGGCTCAATACAATGTAAAATGAGGGAGTGATTGATGCAGTGACAAACAGAAGACAAGGCACCACTGACAAAGTATTTTTCAAGGAAGAATAAATAGAAACCAGTTTGACTTGGATTCCTAGATGACAAAGTACTTTAAATATAGTCATCTGGATGCTAACAAAATTATAGTTTGGAAGCAAAAAATAATAATAATAATAATAACAAGAATAAAAGCTGAACACAAGCAAAGCGGGAATCAGAGACTGAAAAAATCATCATGCAAATCATGCAAGACACAGGAATCCTCCTCATCTTGTGACTGAAATCCTGGCCAACAAAGTCCTGAACAAGTTATTCATCCCATATGTAATGGATATTATGTTGTTGCTCTGTTTTCTATAAGTTGTCAATAAATCAGCGTACCCCATATGATTGGAATGGTTTGGGGCTTTACTTATTACTATTTCCTGTTCACCTGTAACTGCTGCAGCTGCAACAGGCTTATCAGAGAGCATGTGCCAGAATGAATACAGATCACAGGGTTCACCCAATTAAAAAGCTCAGAACTGGAATGTCTTCTGTAAAAAGTTTCAGGAAAAAAAAAAATAAAAAATTACTTATAAGTGAAAAGAAAGCACTTTCAAGTAAATAGTCACAGCTCTATGTAAGTCCCCCAAAAGAAGCCTGAAGTGGCCTAAGGTCCCGGAACGATGATGTTTGCATCTGTACCAAGAGAGCCTCTCACTTGTTGTCTGCACAGGTCAAAGCATGAAATGTAGATTTGGCTGACCTGTTTTTGAGAAGTTACTCATACTGGGGCGTGTTCCTTAGTAGCCTTCTTTTTCCTAGTAAACCTCAGCTAAACTTAGTTAAATATATTAAATAGAAATTACTGGTATGATAATTAGCCTGTTTCCTCTGCAGGCTCTTGATCCTTGCATCCTGCAGCTGAGAGGTGGGGCATTAAAGTGTGCTACCTTGGTCTGGGCAGCAGCCCCTAAAATAATGCTTTATTGCATTAATCTTTCCAGTTAGGGAAGAAAAAATAAAATAAAATAAAATAAAAAAGACAATTTAGTAATGTAACTGCTGTGATATATTTCTCTCTCCATAAAAATGCACAAGCTGTTTCTAATTTCTTTTGTTATCAACTGCTCTTTGTTCTGGCCTTTACATTATTTCTCACTTTATTCTGACATTGTAAGGCCTGGGTTGGACCTTCTTCTCAATTTTTAGAGGTGTCACTGGAAAGGAAAAGTTAATTCAGCTCCAAGAGAGAAAATTATGAATAGGTTTGCAAATGATTTTTTTTCTTTCCTATCTCTGAAAGCTCAGTAAACTCCAGTAGAAGATGAAGAGGCATTATCAAGAACTGGGCATAGGCACAATAAATGTCCCAGAAGTGACACTGCTTTCTCTCACAGTTGACAGTTCAGAATTCTGTCAATTAAGAGATCAGAGCAGTTTCATTTCCCCATAGATACTAGAACTCTTTTCTTGTACACCATATTATGTTATTCTACAAATAAGATGCAGGTTATAATAATTAGCATTTACCTTATAAAACTGATTAAGTGCTTTCCTAGGTTTCTCATATTCTGAGCAAGTGTCCTAAAATACTACAAACTGTGACTCATTCTTGTTCAGCAATGTGAAATCTAACTCTTCGGGTATGCAAACCTCCAGAAGACAACACAGAGACCTGGGTGAGGTACCACAGGACCTCAGACCACACATTCTTGTGGTCTGTCATGTTAATATGTCCATGAGTAAGTAGTCTGTGAGTTTTTCAGATTAGACCAGTTACCACCTCTCTTACTTTTGCCAAGTCTATGTTTTCCAACAACCCAATGTAGTGATTACAACTCTATTGTCTGTATTTTTTCTGCTTTGAGATATCACTCATTATCACGCAGTTCCTCTCTGTGGCACTGATCTTCCTCACCCCAAACCACCAGTTGCTTTTATCTCCTTCAGGTCCACAAACACTGCCACCAACTTCTTTGGTGACATCTCATGTACAGAAGAAATCTTGAAAGGATTCCTGGAGAAGTTACTCAGTTCCCTTCAGCATTATTTATAACAGAAGGAAATTCCAAATTGAAAATTCAAATTACTTTATGATTCCAAACACTTGGCTTATACTCAAAATGGAAAATGTTCCCCACCATTGAACTAGATTGGACTCTCCCAGCTCTCTGAGATGGTAATACCAAGAAAAATGGTCTTGGACACACTAAATCCTGAAGTCACCTATCCCAATTGCAACACCTTTGTCATTGATGGGCAATGAGGGGGACCATTGTCAGCTAAGGGGAAGGATGGCACTTGGAGGCTGCATTAGATCTGACTACTTCACTCTACTATTAAATGTGGTGAGGGTGTGATGTCAATAAAGGAACTCTATTCTGGCCGACCACCCATCCTCCTGAAGGTTTTTTTTTTTCCTTCTTCCAGACACTGTGCCCAGAAGCCCCTCTATCAACTCTTCATGGATGCTCTTTACCACATTGTCACCTTCAACTTTTTGTTGTCCTGTTAAGGAGTTTTGAGATGGCTTTTCCGTATGGGGTTACAGAGTTTGGGTGTTAGTAGTTCAAGCCTCCACAATTTTCCCTCTAGATTCATCCCCATGCTTTTTATTTCTGCTTGCCTGCACATTCCAGCCCTGCATTGCTTGTGAGATTTCTAATGAGGTCAAAACTCAATATAATATAATTGAAAGGAGTGATATGTTTTCCTTCTTTCTTTTTACTTGGAAAATAAAAAAGAAAAAGAAAAGAAAAGAAAAAAAGAAAAGAAAAGAAAAAAAGAAAAGAAAAGAAAAGAAAAGAAAAGAAAAGAAAAGAAAAGAAAAGAAAAGAAAAGAAAAGAAAAGAAAAGAAAAGAAAAGAAAAGAAAAGAAAAGAAAAGAAAAGAAAAGAAAAGAAAAGAAAAGAAAAGAAAAGAAAAGAAAAGAAAAGAAAAGAAAAGAAAAGAAAAGAAAAGAAAAGAAAAGAAAAGAAAAGAAAAGAAAAGAAAAGAAAAGAAAAGAAAAGAAAAGAAAAGAAAAGAAAAGAAAAGAAAAGAAAAGAAAAGAAAAGAAAAGAAAAGAAAAGAAAAGAAAAGAAAAGAAAAGAAAAGAAAAGAAAAGAAAAGAAAAGAAAAGAAAAGAAAAGAAAAGAAAAGAAAAGAAAAGAAAAGAAAAGAAAAGAAAAGAAAAGAAAAGAAAAGAAAAGAAAAGAAAAGAAAAGAAAAGAAAAGAAAAGAAAAGAAAAGAAAAGAAAAAAAGAAAAGAAGAAAAGAAAAGAAAAGAAAAGAAAAGAAAAGAAAAGAAAAGAAAAGAAAAGAAAAGAAAAGAAAAGAAAAGAAAAGAAAAGAAAAGAAAAGAAAAGAAAAGAAAAGAAAAGAAAAGAAAAGAAAAGAAAAGAAAAGAAAAGAAAAGAAAAGAAAAGAAAAGAAAAGAAAAGAAAAGAAAAGAAAAGAAAAGAAAAGAAAAGAAAAGAAAAGAAAAGAAAAGAAAAGAAAAGAAAAGAAAAGCTCACCAGTGCAATCAGAAGCCTGTAGCACTTCCCTGCCTACAGAAAGAGCACAGCTTTAAATACTTCTCTGCCTGCAGAAAGAGCCCAGTTTTAAACAATGATGCTAACAATTTTGACTGGCAGTATTGGCTTTTGCAGTGTATAATCTCAGGTGTGTGGAAGTAGAGATTGTTTCACATTATCATTCCAGGGCCCCACGAAACACAGGTTCCAATACAGAGTAGACAAGAGGTGGGCTCTGAGCAAGCAGAAGTTGCACACACAACATTGCAGCAAACTGCTTTAACACCAAGCCTTGAATATATAATCATTTGATCTGGTACCCAGACCCACAGCAGCAGAAGCCAACCAAGGTCAAAGGAGCAGTTTCTGCTCAGTGTGGTAATTCTATAATGCATACAAGACAAATTCTACAATAATTCCGGGAAATGGTAATTTATAATTTCTAGAAATCTCTTATAGATTATATGTCTCACATACATTTTTAAGTTCCCACAATGGGTAGTAATGTTCAATTTTCAATTGATGGTGCTGGACATGAAAGTTAAATCGAGTGTGCTAGCAATTACTGGATGATTATTTTAAAAGTGATGATGTCCTAGATTTTTTTTTCTATAATTGATGCCCTACACACCTCAATGAAAGCACTTTCTCATTAGAAATTCATAAAAGCAAAATATAGTTTATGTTCTAAATATGCTAGAAAACTTTGTCTATTACAATTTAACTGTTCATTGAGTTCCCAGAGGTTTTATGCTCCCAAACCATAAAAATTGTTATACATACACAAACACATAAAATACCCATGCATACATAGTAAAATTTTCAATACCAAGAAAAACAGAGCTTGAATGCTTGAAGCCATGACGAAACCTAGCTTTCAACCAGTTAGGTTTCCTAACTTACAGCAAAGTGGTGTCTCAAAAACAAAAGCTTTTTAAAACAGGAAAAAAGATCTTATCGATTACTGAATATTTAAATAAAACAAAGTAGGGAAACCCATTCATTGAAAGATGTAACTATGGGTGGCAAGAAGTATTTGGCATTAGGCAATGCAGAATGCAAGGTTCCTTGCTTACTGTTGCTATTGTGTTGCTTCCTGCCTTGCATTAATTTCCCTTCAATCTCCTTGGCAGTTCAGGCTATTTAATGATCCTGATTTCTGTACCTTTGAATTGTTAGATGTGAAACAAAAGGCATTATTCAAAGAGAAAGGACTACTCTCTCCCCTGGTTCTTCATCAAGAGCTCACAGCATGAGCTGTACTTGCCATTATCAAGTAAAGGATATCAGTAAAATCAGTGGGAGAGCAGCAAAAGAGTGAATTACTATGGAATCCGCATGAATGGAAAAAAAACAGTGTAAGAGACAAATACTTTCTCTTGATGGTTCAGATAAACTTGTATCCTATTTCATGATCTGTCAGTGGTAGCCAAAATTTAGATTATTCTTTTCGTGTCCTCTAAGCCTGTGTCAATTAACTAAATATTTAGCAGGGGACTATACAGAAAAGGTGGAGAAAAGAAAACTCTGATTTGTTTAAATTCAATAACAAGACTAAACTCACCCCTGACTACACCCGATTTTGCCAGTAGGACCTATCTGCAGGGACTCTGCTAGCGATCACTTAGAAAGAAATTGTAGGTGGCTTAGAACTTGCCCCGCATATGTAGCACAACTAGGTAAACAAGGGTTAAAAAGCCTGGGTGGTAAAAGGACTCTATGACGTGCAAATTCAGCACATCTCTGCAAGAGCATGTGCTGGTGGGAATCCTTCCTAGAGCACACCCGGCAAGAAGCAAACTCCTTCAGATACACTGGCAGCACTCCCTCGCAACTGAACCCACATTGGCACAGCTTAGTGCAGAACAATTTCTCTGTCTTGTGACACAGTATGTCAAGGCCTTTTATTTTGCTAATGAGCTCTGTTATGTCTGTTTTAGTAACTCTATCTGATGTTCTGAAATGGAAACTCTGCTGCTCAATTATTGTTAATTTTTACTTGGAACATCTCTCCAAGCACTTTCGATCCAGGTGGAAAGCAGCAGCCACTCTAAAGGGTGACCTCAATCTATCAGGAAACAGGTTTATTTTTAGACTGTGACTGTTAGTTGTGCAAATGATATGGCAAGTTGAGCTTGCAGTTTCCCAATGAATCAGTCAAAGGATCATGCACTGGCAAAGCAGTATGGTGTTATGACATCCGCTTGGCAACAAGACTCTCAACTAAAATATGAAGAAACACATGTACAGAAAGGAATCCTGATCATGCTGTCACACAGATTTAAAATAAAGTAATCAGTCAAAAGCCCAGGTATTCAGAAGAATAGTCACACACTGCAAGCAATAGCCATCTGAGGTTAAATGTTTAGCTAATATAGTAGCTGTGCAGCAAGAAGTTACACTTAATGAAGTCAGTATGTCAGATATTCAGGAGCAAGATGCTATCTTCAGTACACCTCTAAGCCTTATTAAACTGCATGACTACTGTGTTTGGTAGTATGCTGGTAGACACCAGCACCACGTGTACTAAGTGTAGTCAGAGTTCATACATGACCACAAACCCTACTTGTTGCCACCATCTGCTCTCGGTTCTGTGATCACCTCTGCAAGGCAAACCACAGCAAAAGGTTTGTTTTGGAGCATGGCAGCTGCCATGTCTCAAGAAGAGAAAGCCTGGTACATGAGGCTCAGTACCATTAACTCTTCAAAAGTAACTTGATTCCTTTCTTCCCAGCCAAGTTTTATCTGAGAAAACCCATTAGTCTTGCATGATGATAGCACTGGAGGGAACTCTTAGTGACAGCACTCAAGGATCTGAGTGGTGGACTACCTCTGATGTTTTTTCCTTCAAGAGCATGGGACCTAAGCTAGCATGACATTTTCCAGTCTCTCTTCAGCAGCTGAAGCTTTTGCTTCAGGTCACTGTTAAAGTGCTAGAGAGAGAAAAGCATTGCACTATAAATGCTGAGTTAGTTCTTCATTAGTCTGTGATAAAACAACATTGTCACTACATTACTTTTGAGACAACAGCTCTTCCTGTGGCTCAAGATTTTTTTTTTCCATGAAGAGCAGAAATCCACTACAGAGGAGGAATAAATGGGAAAAAAATGCATACCACCATGTCTCCTAGACCTTCCTATTTGCACATATTTCCTTACCTACTTACAGACAAGAATCCCATAGGGACACCTGTTTGCTACCACTGAGGTGGAGCACAACATCTCTCAGGCTCACCAAGTTCTGTTCTCCTTGCAAGGAAAGTAGCTGTAGTATTGTTGCCAAATGACAGCCTAGTGCCAGAGGAGAATAACAAAGCTTTGCATCAGTGTTGCTTGTTTTCCTCCCTTTCTGCACTGTGAACTGGATGGAGCAATCAGCTTCCCACGACAGCAGCAAGCTATTCATTAAGACAGTTTAAATACAGGTTGGTGCAGCAGACAATGTAGGAGCTCTACAAGTACCTGTGTTTATAGCTCCTGAGTCATCAGCTAAAATAAGTTTCAAGGAAGGAAGCTAGAAATGCTTTATACATGCCCTACACACATTAAAATAAATAAATCGACAACAACAAACAGAAAATCTGCTCATCTAATCTGAACAGCAAGTTGGCACCAACAGGGTCCTGGAGGCACTGACATTTTTTCCACAACAGGAAAATGTCTCAGGGACAAACCTTTCCTGAAGTCAGAGAAAAGAAGAAAGAGAGAAGTTTCAGAGGAGTCTTCCCCTCTGCTTTCTCATGCTCATTCTTAAGTATTTAAGAGCTGCTGGAAGCCAAGACCCAGTTTTAATTTTCACATCTGAACTACCTGATTTTTCTTTTTTTTTTTCTCACATCTGCTGTATGGCATGACCTAAAAACATATGGGTCCACTGGTCAGCTTAGGCTCACTCAGCTACATAAACTCTGTTGCTTAGGAATCAGACACTAAACTCTCAAAGGGAAAAATCACATCAATAAGCTATGACAACCCCCCAGATTCTATGGAAGTTGTTCTATTGACAGTATGAATTCAGTTGTGCAGGTCCTTACAGCCCACAGTTTTGTGGTTCAGAACTCACAGCTCTCCCTTCTAAGTTCTGTGGGCTGCTCTGACCTGGTGCTGAAGTCCATCAAAAAAAATATATATATATATATGTCTCATAATTATTGCTTTCACCACAGCATTCATAAATCACTGTGTAGAACTACATGTACTGTTAAAACCTATAATGCTATTTGCAGACTGCAAAATCATCCATATTCTCCTACACTGAATGATCCAAAGGAGTGTTAGAACAGATGGTGAAAGAGCAATACAGATACCTCTTCCAGCGTTCATTATTCCTACACCCAGCTGAAGGCAGAGGAACACCTCTTTTTGACACTACTGTCTTAGGGTTGCTGTCTCTATACAGGTTCTGGCCCTGTACAGTCTATCCATTCACTGAGCTCATCTGCCCATCACAAAAATCATGCTGCTCATGCTCCAGAAATAGAAAGAAAACTAATAGAGAGATTAAAAAAAAAAAAATAGAGAGAAAGCTAACTGAGGGAAAACTAATACTTCTGTAGCAAAGACTACCAGGAAAGCATGGCCTGAATGCAAAGGCAGACTAATGCAACAGTCTATAAGCATGAGAATTCTCCTCTTGAGGAGGATGCCCCATTATTTGATTATCTTGGTAGGCAAACAAACCTCCAATTTCACGCTATGAAGCAAGAAAACTCTATTTATTGTCACAGACAGAGAAAGAAGAATGGAAAATAGTATCTATTAATAAATCTGGGATTCAAAAACATATTCCAAAAAAAAAATAAAAAAGGAACACAAAGAGTTCTGTGCTTGGTCACTGCTTCTATACGCAAGCCAATCCTTCACTTATACAACTCGTATGACTTGTAAGCATTTTTTTAACTGACATTTTTCTTGAACTGACACATTGTTCTGACATTGACGCATGTCAGGTCACATTGTTAGGCTCTCATAGAAATGGCTAAAAACCAGTCATATTTGTCAAGCTGCACAAAACAATTCCATTGCCATGAAGTAATTCAGGCATGAATTGGAAAAGGTACAGAATTAACCCACACTTGAAAGCTTTTATCAAGGAAGTTCACAAAGATGTCACAGCTTTGCTGTATTTCCAATAGGTTACAGAGTTATGTTCCTGCCACAAGAACAGTTATGTTTGTTTGTCAAGTGGTTTATTTATAGTAAGGGAATATTATTCAGTTACATTTTTTTTTATTCCAATTACTGCTTCTAAAAATCTATTCTTTTTCCTCACTAAAGTGTGCATAGGCATGACAATGTTGTATTTCATTTTAAAAATGAAAAGTGCATTTACTGAAGCTCCAGGAAACATTTAAAAGAGAAAAGAAGTAAGTTAGGATAATTGAAGCAATATAAGATATTTAAAGAATGTGTAATTTTCTCATCAGAATGATTAAAAAAAATAAAAATAAAAAAAATCTCTTCGTGTAAATTCCCAAGTGCTATTTTTAACCCTTCTGTCTGTTTTTCTTCACTGTGCTAGGGTTTTTGTAGGTACCACAGTACCATAAAAGTATGTTGCATCCTGGGCTGCCAAATCATACAAGCAGTATGCTCAGGAATTAATTTCATTTCTTTTCTTATCCATAGAACTTCAGTGCTTGAATCACATCCCAGGGCTTCTGCTTTCATTTTCCATATCTAAATGCTGCTACAGCTTAGTCAGAAACCAAGTGACCCATGCATGCTTGCTGACAAGCCGGTGCAGGTTGTAGGGAATACGCAAGTCAGCTTGTATGTCCTGGCTCATGGATTTCATCTGTACAGACTTGCTGGCCTAGAGATCTGACGCAAGCTTTTTATTGTCTCAACAAAAACAAACAAAGAGAAAAGTGAAGAATTCCTGAAGAATAAACAACAGTTTCACTACCAACACCTTCCAGTTTAGAGAGAGACAGAAAAACCTATACGTTCCTTGGAATCCTTTGGCTAACAGCACATGGAAGCTCACCTGTTTTTTCAGCAGAAGAAAAACTTTTTCCTGAAAGTACATAAACAAACAAACAAAACAACAAAAAACAGAAGCTCCTGTTGTAATCAAACTTTATCAAGTCTAAATTCCACCACTAAGAAATGCAGACAAAATTAGACGTGCCTTACAGAGCATCTGCCTTTTACTCAGAGCAATAACTACCAGTGGGATCACACCAAAGTTGTCGTCTTATGTAGAAGAGGTCTTCATCTGGTCACTTACATGAAAGTTAAGCATATCTCCAGGGGTAAGAACCAGGCTTGCTAAAAGTGATTATTGCAGAATTGAAAATGTAGGCACTTGGTCTGTACAGAAGCATACAGGTTCCCAAGCATAAAGGTTCCCTGTGCTGTCTGAAGGATTGTCACAAACGCCTTGACATGGAGAGCAAAACCTAAGGACATCCAGAAGGAAAATACTGTATATTCGGATGATGTCTGAACTGCCTGGAGCCTAAATTGCATCCATCTGAATTTTCATCCACCTGTGATCTGTGGCATCCAGTGCACCACAGCTGATACCATGACCAGAGGGGTAGAGTTGGTGGTTGTTGCCTTTTTGCATCATAGGGGTTTAGAGTGTTCATCCAGGCATGAAATGGAAACACTGTCTTCCAGCTCTGCCAGCTTGAGGAGATTCAAATCTATGTCACTTATCTTACAACAGACCTTCCTAGTTACTATGCTATGCTTGGCTGATGTGTTTTCTGTTCTGTTTTTTTAAGGATAAGACAATGCTCAGCCATGAAGCCCAAGCTCACTCAACCAAAAGCGTAAAATGCAAGACAGACATAGCCTCTATATATTAGAGGCTTTGATACCTGCTAGAAAGGGGCAAAGCTGATTTCCGCTTCCTTAAAAAAATAAGAGGAATTTAGGGATATATTTTTTTTTAATTTTCTAACTCAGCAACTCGTTTTATGGAAAATGCATGCAGACTCCTATAAATGGACCCCTTCAAACACTGTACCTTCTGTCTGACCTGCCCAACCGATAGATTTCTGGGGATTTTCAGAGAACCAAATGGCTGGGACACCTCTGTGAACACTGACATACAGTTGCCAGAGTTAGCAAGGATTAAGCAGCATTGCAGCAGTCCTGAGTGGTCCTCCAGACCTGAGTGCTAAATTCCCCATCCACCCACCTCCACCACCTCAAGTAGTTGGCTTGAACCTTCTCCTCTGCTCAGCACATTCAGCATGAGTTCTGCTTTGATTTTTTTTAAGTTTAGCCTATAATTTCAAGTTTACAGATGGTGCAGCTGCTGATAAAGAAATGTCTTTTCTCAACTGTTAGATCAAACCAGATACAAGGTGGAATGTTCTGTGGTTTGAAAAGGACTAAATGTCATCCTAGATGTAACTTTTGAATAGTGAAAATGCACTGAACTCCAGCCCATTGGTAACATCTACAAAAATGAGGTTACAGATGTATAGCCAATGTGCATGGAAGTTCTGGAGAATATCATCAAATTGTAGCATTTACTATGACACCCGTTCCTTTATGAGGCAGTATGCAG
This sequence comes from Anser brachyrhynchus, assembly GCF_964034855.1. Classification (NCBI taxonomy): domain Eukaryota; kingdom Metazoa; phylum Chordata; class Aves; order Anseriformes; family Anatidae; genus Anser; species Anser brachyrhynchus. The sequence continues at coordinate 89,687,174 of NC_137696.1, read as the reverse complement.
CCCCATGGAGATCTATAAAGACTTTCATGTACAGTGTAAAGCCACAAGAAGCCACGGGACATGTAACCTCTGAAAATTAAACCAGTTGTTAAGTACCAAAATCTGAAAGTATTGGTTTCATCTAATCAAATACTTGGAATTACTTGAATCTGGCAGAGAACAAAAATGTATTTTTCCCGGTGTTTCAAGATTAATTCTCTAGTACTGATATGCTCTTCAATTTTTCACTCCTGGCAGTACAGATAATAACTGCTGGTACTGGCAGAATTCATAAATGGGCTCCTGTGCCCATTTCAGTCTGTATTAATATGGACATTTACTGGCAAAACTCCTTTCCAAGGATTTAAGACATCAAATTTGGTGAGTTTATAAGTGAAGAGATCAAGAAATCCATGGATAAAAACAAATCCCATAAAATCTTGCCAAATGTACTATGGGATTCCCTAAAGGCTTACTTGAGAAAAAGAGAATCATTTATTTTTCCTTACCAAGAGCCAAAACAACAGAAAGAATACCACTGGAAACTCTAAAACAGATGACAAAGAAGACAAAAAATATATCTGTTTAAGGTTAGCATTACCGATGATAATTCTAGCATATTAATCAAATTGATATTTAAATTGTATAACATAAGTCATGTCAGAGCAAGTTTCTTGACCAAAAAAAAAATAAAAATTTACACCATAGAATGATGTAGTAAGTCAAGGAAATAACAAGAAACTGCATGTCTAGAATTATAAAAAGTTAGGATTAGTAATAAAAATGAAAAATGAAATGAGTGCTGTCATGGAAAGAAATAGTCCTCTGTATCAGAATACATTTTTGATGTTCATTATGATCAGGAATCTTTTTTTTTTCTTTTTTTTATGAATTAAAAACAAACCAAAAATAGCTCATTAAATTTTTATCTCTATAATTTATCATTAGGGCTTGCATTCTGACATCTCTACTGGAAGAGTAATTCTTAAGTACAGTTTATCATCTTTGCATAAATTTAGAAGGATTTTTACCATGTTTTGGGCATACAACATTTAAAATTTGCTTCTGTAATATTTAATATATTGACAATAAGGAAGGAGATACTTCTCTGAAACATTTATAGGTCTTCAAATGAATTTCAGTAGAATTTGCCTATGGTTTTTAATGAGGCTTGAAGTCCTGTAGAAGTTAATAATGGAAAAGGCTAAGTATTCCATTTTGTGGGTTCTTTTTACTTCAAAGTAAAAACAGTTTTACTGACTTACTATTAGTATCATTTTAATTATGTTTTGTGAAAGGCCAGTTACAAGAAAATAAGAAGCGTTTATTACCCATTTGCCTATTACTACCTGTTTGCCCCAACTAAAAAACGACCCTCTTTATACCAAGACCTACAAGCACAATTCAGTTTGACTATGCAAATCAATAAATTAGCCTAAACATTTGATAAGAAAACATATTATAAATGTATATTTTATTTAGAGTCATACATGAAAAGATGCAAAGTGCCTAAAATAAAATCTAAGCAGGTATGTTAAAATAAATAAATAAATAAATAAATAAAAAGATGAGTGAGCACAGAGGATGAATTTTTAATATAAATGGTTTCAAAGTTTTGTGGGTTTCTAAGCTTAATTCCATTTTAGCAGCAATCCCTACACAAGCTAATTGAATATACACTGTCTTTTTACCACGTCTCAGTGTGAAAATTTCCTTGAAAATCTCCAGCTCTGGATCACACAAACAGCAGACTCTGCCCACACGTGACACCACCAGAGGTAGGTTTCTTACATCCAATACTAAAGCTTGGTTCTTAGATAACACTTGAGCGGAAGTGGGAAAAGATGAGACTCAGGAAAGAACTCGGTCCCAGTCTACAACAAGTGAAATTGGACAGGGTCCCAGTTTCTCTCCAAATTGCAATTAATTTTTCACGCTTCATTTCTGTCTGTCTCTGACCTGGAGTCAGTACTGGACCCTTCACAGCTTAATGGTGCATGTTCTACACCCACTGATCTTAAAGAAATTAAGCTTATCAGCTTCCCTATTCTTCTTTCTTCCTCCTCCACCCCAGTTGTATGAGCAATTGACCTCCAACATGTTCTCCCTACCCTCTGCTAAAACCTGCCCTAGATCACATCAATGGGATATGACCACAACTATCACTGTCTCTTCTATCATTGTAAATGAACAGTAGTACTGCAGTCACAAACAAGCCACAGCATCAAAGCAGCAGGAGACATAGAGACATATAGCCAGATCCACCTCATAAATGAAACTAACCCTAAAGCTTTTCCACCTTTTACTTGCTATATTGCTTCCAGAAATAAGTATGAAATTAACTTTACAATTTTAGTTGGCCAAAACCCAGAAGGTGTCAGGAAGAAGGAGTTTTCCTTCAGACAGTCAATGTATAAGAGCCAAGAATAACAATCAGCAAACCCTGTAGGAACATAAATGTGGGTTCATAAGGCACACTTAACACCTGCCATAGAATCAAAATTCAAGAGAACAATAAGCAGCTTAGATATCCCATTGAAAGGATGCCAATATTTGGCTGTGGGGTCTCACTTCACTATGGGAAGTTCTGATTTAAGTACCTACTACGTGTCATCAGAATATGGTTCTGGTCATCAAAACAAAAAGTATTGCAAAACATTGAGATATTCTTTCAGGTTTACATCACATCTTCCTTGTAAAAGGTTGTTAAGTAAATGAACAAAGACAACATGAAGCAATCTGAAGTGAAGCACTCTACTCCGGTGAGCAGGAGACAAAGGCCAAGGTAAGAGGTGATGCTATAGCATGATCCAGTGACCCACTATGAGTGCTCTGAACAGCAAGAGCTTAGCAGGGCCAGCCTGCTTCATTGGTCAAAAAGGAAAGCTGTAGCAATTTTTCTATTATTAAATAATAATAATAATAATAATAATAATAATAATTAATAATTAATAATAATAAACTTTAGCTTTCAGGAGACTGATTTTTGTATTTGTCTATCCAGGCCCCAGGGACAAGAAGGAAGTATGTTCCCTTACAGAAATAGATAAAATGCTTCATCTTATTCCACAGCTGTGTAAGACGCACATGTCCAAAGTTTCTTCCTTTCTTTCTTTTGTGGTGCAGATTTTAATTTCTCATATATTTAACAGAGAGTTTAGGTTATTTTTTTTTTAAAAAACATTTAATCTATCTATCAAGGATGGAGGAAGGCAGCACGTGGTAAGTGCAGGAATCTTGTCATTTGTGAAATACATGGACAATGAACTGGCCTCCACAGCATCTAGATGTTAGACAGGGAAAAGGGGCAGGCAATACCAAGAGGAATAAAAAATATATTTTGTTGTCTATTCCAGCAACTACCACAGGGTCCTCTTTCTATGGCTTGAACATAGTCTTTCCCCTCCTCTTTCACCCAACTCTCTCAGTGACACTATTCTGCTGAAACTTCTCACGCACTTTACATATCAGATTTTAAGACATTAAAGCTCCCATCAAAATAGGGAATGAAAAGTCAGCCTGGGAATCAATGGATTGTTACTCAGGGTGACTCATTTAAGACAACACAGTTATGTTAAATAACTATTTTAAGATATTATGATTCGATTTGATTTGAATTGATTCTTCTTGAACTTGTAACCTTTCACTCCACCCTCTCCCTCTTGGGCCTACTTCTGTTGAAGTCACTTGGATCTCTGCCATAACACATACAGCCTGCAAGCAACGGTGTAGAAAAAGTAATTCAGAAAAGTTGTGTGATGGAAGAATTTGGCACCCTTTTCAAGGAGAAATAGAATAACTACCAATGTGACATTGAATTTCTAGAACCCTTTACCCCTCCTTCTCAGATCTTGGATCAAAAAAAAATAAAAAATAAGCTCGAATGATTTAGATAACAACGTTTATAGACTCACAATTTACTGTAAGGAGTGTCTCAGGTCTGCAATAATAGACATGTCAAACTCAGGAATGAAGTTCACTGGCATATATTAAAACTAATAAAGCCTATCTCCATACTTGGTCTGCTGCCTCTTAGCCTGTGCCATGTTAGTAATCATTCCCTTTTAAATAGTGTCATAATTTTTACTTAAACATGACAGAAATCAAGGCAAGAGCACCACAGGATCACAGAACTGTGTTATGTGGATCTAACTTCTGCATCTAATAATAATTTATTTGAAGGCAGACCTCCCATTCCTTAGCTTCCTAGTAATATTTTCCATTAAGATTCAATAACGAAGGCAGGAAAGGGAAAGGAAAGACATTTATGTCGTGTTAAATCTTTATTCATATCTCTAGTTATTTGTCTAAGGTCTTTTCCACCTTTGATTTCCAATAGCAGCAATATCAAGGAATCTCAATGCACTTAGATGTAAAAAAGGCTCTTGCCAGAGGCGTAAGTATCCAGAGGATAATAAATATTATATATAAAACAACAGTTATTATATATTTATTATATATAAAACAACACTAGGACATACACAACATGCAAACAGAGTAGTGAAGATCTTTGACTTTAGTGCAGCCAGCAGCATAATTGATTTAGAAAAGCCCAGTGAGATGAAAGATACCCACATGAATAAAAATTACCGACTGAGAGCATACTAGTGTATCTACTGGGAGAAGGGGTGTCAAAGAAGAAAATATTATAGAACAATGTGTACTATGGAGTATTGATAATCTCATTTTGCCTAGAATAGTCCCAGATCCACTTGGATGCCAGCTACATTAAAGGTTTGAAGTGACAGCCGGTTGGACCATAGCTTCTAGGTATTTTAAACTTATCCCTGCCTCAAAAAAAATATGCATGAAGTAGAAATTTAATATCTGACCATTCTTTTAGACTTGGATGTCCCATCAGGCTCATTTTCTTTCAGATCTTCAGCAATCCCGTTTAGCTATACCTTTATGAATTCCACAGCCAAGACGGATGGTTCTGGTCATCTGTTCTAATTTCCTGGATAACACAACCCATCACACCAGTTCACCTGGTGGCTGAACTGCATGTCCTGAATTCTTTTTCAGGTCAAATCTTCCAGACAGACTTGTAGTCCCCCATTGACTAATACATCTCTGGATTGTGCATTCATGTTCTTCAAGTTGCAATCCATTGAATTCATCTAATATTGTTACTAAACTCTCTCAGGAAACCAGAGAAACAATCTACAGATCTGCTGAACTTTATCCCTCCGGCACCCCTGAGTTATCAAAAAGGCTTCAAGCAGCACCACATATCATACAAAAGATGAAAACCTTGTGACCCAAAGGAGCAGCTGGTTCAACAGAAGAAGGACTACATAAAAGAAAAAAAAATCCAAAGCAATTGATAGAATATACTAGAGTCTCTTTCTGGTCTCAGTGCATGCTCTTCACCACCAAAATCAGTGAGTATAAGAATCCAAAGGTTTCATTTAAATATATTTCTTCTTCCCATTGACACATACAATAAAGACAGCTTTGACTGCAGTTGTCATAGAATGCACATATGTAAATACATAAGACCTGAGAATTCTTTTCTCAGTATGATATCTAAGACTATGAATTGTAGAAGTTAGCATTTAAGTAAAAATCAGGAAGAATCAGGAAAAATTTGAGCTCTGTCACTGGAAACCACAAAAAAAAAAAAAAAAAAAAAAAAAAAGTACGTCCTTACCACAGAAGTTATTACTACTTAGCAAGTAATGGACAGAATATGAAAATTTTGGGTGCATTTTCCTTAATGAAATTTATTTTTTTCTGAATATTTCAGGTGATCTCTTTTATCTACTTAGGTATAAAATTGCCTTGCAGATTACATGAGCAGTCAGAATAACATTTTGCAGACCTAAAACTAATGGAACTGGTTGCATTTTGGTGTAATGGTAGAGATGTATACCAGGGAAATGCCAGTAACTCTTTCAACCAACTTTTGTTCCAAGTTAATCTGCAGTACAACCTAGGATGCTTGATACACCAAGAAAGCTATAAAACTAATTCATCCTTTCTACGTGCTGCTGATTCCAAGGCTGTAGTTTTTCTAAGCAGGATAGTATTTATTTTTCATCAAACAGTGACAATATTTTCGGTTATAATTTCCTCTGCCACAAGACAATTTAGGGCCTGATCCTGGGAAGTGGTGATTAATCTCTACACTATGAGAGACTAATTGCAAAACTGGAACATGCTGCCCAGGGAAGTAGTTGAGTCAACATCCCTTGAGGTCTTCAAAAAACATGTATATGTAGTGTTTAGTGACATAGTTTAATGGTGAATTTGGCAGTGCTAGATTAATGGTTGGACCAGATGATCGTAGAGATCTTCTCCAACCTAAATGATTTTATGATTCTATGGTTCAAAAGAACCAATAATTAGCTACAATTGGCATACTAGAACATGAACTTTCGGTTTTGATGTCCCAGGCCTTTCACCAAGCAGACAGTCCATTTTGAAGACTAGACTGCGTAAACCTTCCTAGTGCTACAGAGCAGGGATATTCATTCAGCCCCACATCCTGCTCCCAAAGCCTCATCAGGCATTAATTCTAGCAACCAAGAGGTATCCATGCTACTTCATAGACAATCTGGATCAGACACTATATATAACTCACTGGAGAAATTTAACAGTAACTAATTTAAGAACACACTTCTTGCCCATCAGAGGTGGATATTTTTTTCAGCATATTGGTAGTTTCCTGATCACTGATCTGCTCAATACATTTGGAAAAGGTTTTCTTATGTTTTGTTCTTGTTGTTGTTCTTGAAATTGTCACCTCAGTTGAATTTCATGATAAGGATTTTGATTGCTTAAAAATTATTTTCCGCATGTAATTATTTCCTAGCATTCACTGTCCTTCTCAATTTATTCAACTGCAATAACAGGTTATATTTTCCAATAGCCTGGAATGGCTACACAAGAAAACATTGCAGTTTCTGTTTGCCTTCGTTTCACCTTGAACTGCTGTCTCCCACCAAACTGAGGGAGAACTGGAACTTCCCTCAACACCTTCATAAATCTTTGCTACAAATCCTCTTCAAGTAACTCATGAAATTTCAATCTTCCATTTTTTATCTCTTCATCAAGGAGTGTAGTGATGGGACTAGAGGGAATGGATTTGAACTAAAAGAGGGTAGATTTAGATTAGATATTTGGAAGAAATTTTTTACTCAGAGGGTGATGAGGTACTGGAGCATCTACTCAGAGAAGCTGTGGATGCCCCATCCCTGGAATTGTTCAAGGCCAGATTGGAATGGGACTTTGGGCAACCTGGTCTTGTGGGAGGTGTCCCTGCCCATGGCAGAGGGGGTTGGAACTGGATGGTCTTTATGGTCCCTTCCAACCCAAACCATTCTATGATTCTATGCTTCTGTGATATAACAGAATATTCAAACCTCTTTGCCTACAGGTGAATGACATGGTCAGTTTATGGAGCTCAGCAGTTAATCTACCTTGCAGTACTACAGGCTGAGCAAAGGTTGTTAATGCTCATGCTTTTGCAGACAAAGTTAAATAGATATTAAGTTCCTTAAGCAGTCATAGTTATATAGATACTAAGTTCTCTAAACCAACAAAAAGAAAACAAAATCACACATTATCAGATGCTATTTTAGAAAGACAAGAATATGCTTCCTCCTCAGAGAAACAGGAAGCAGATGGAGAGAACAGTAAGAGCAGTAAGGGCAGCCAGCTGCCAAAGGTGAAGGGACAAAAATACAATTAGCTGTTTTGAGGCTGCATCCAGGTGTTACCGCCAAATGTAAAGAGCTAACCGTAGAAAAGCCATGCTGAAGAACTACTTCTGTAAGACAGTAATTTTACATTAATAAGCTTGTATGAACTAAAAACAATGAAGTAATTGTTGCAAGAGGAGAGAAAAGTGCAGAAGTATGTCTGCATGTCATTACACATGGTATAAGTGGTAGTGTTAATTCACAAGAAGTATGAAGGTGAACAGGAGACACAGCAGCGGTTTCAGTAAGTTGCCTTGGTTATGATTACCTCCTTTATGATCTTATTGCGTTTTTCTGTTGTTGTTGTTTTGTTTGGTTGGTTTTTTTTTTTTTTCATTATGCTTGTGCTTAGATAATTGGATTTTACACTTCTGGGGAGGGCGTATGGCAAAATCAATGGCACTACTTCTGCTTCCTGCTTTTTATGGGAAGTCTTTTTCTGTGGGCATGTTCTGAGAATATCTATGAGGAGGAGTAACTGGTTATCTGCATACTGGGCAGGGACTCATGTCTATTAGTACAGCTCCTCAGACTTCATACCCCCAATGAATTCCAACATGTAGAAAACATTGAAAGCACAGATCATTGGAATGTTTGTATCCCTAGAAAAAGGTGACAACTGAGTGCAAGTTTTGAATATCTATAATTTGGACTCATGGCAGTGTTCCTGTTGGGAATCTGGCTCAGAAACTATTCTGTGTCTTGAGAAACTCAAAGACCAAGGCAGAGGATTTGTTACATAGAAAGTTTGTAGTTTAAATCAACATAACCAAATCTATCTCTTTGAATCACATCGTGTATCAAATGACAGCACGATTAAAGATGTCTCACTCAACAACTCTTCTGCATGTCTGCTTCATTATCAAGAGTTTAAATATGTGCCCATCTTTCAATTCCATCAATCTATTTGTCTGAAATTCTCACACTCACAGGCTGTCTCTGTTCCACATGGTATCTTCATTAACATGTTGGCAGTGACTTATTCTATCCTGCCTGTCCATTTGCCCCTTCATTTGTAAAACATATGAATTCGAAACCCACAAAACTTCTCAAATGAAAAGTACCTGTGAATTGAAATATTGGAACCGGCTGCCCAGGGAAGTGGTTGAGTCACCATCCCTGGCAGTATTCAAAAGATGTATAGATGTGGTGCTTAGAGACATGGTTTAGAATCATAGAATCATAAAATCATTAAGGTTGGAAAAGACCTCCAAAATCATCTGGTCCAACCATCTCCCTAAGTGGTAGACCTGGCACTGCTAGGTTAACAGTTGAACTTGATGATCTTAGAGATCTTTTCCAACCTAAATGATTCTGTGATTCTATGTTCTTTGCCATCTTCTCACACCAACGTTCCTGTTTGGCAGTTTATGATGTCTTGTCCAGCAGTTTCCCACCTCCTGTTCTGTGAGATTACCCTGAGCCTGAAAACCACTCAGCAGCCTGGTCACTTGTCAGTAGCGTCCTAGGTAAGACCACACTGCTGTCTCCTCCAGGTCACTCATAAAGGTGTTAAGCAGGGCAGCTCCCAGTTGTGGGGAAAGTAACTAATATCCCTCTTCATTTTTGCCATTAATGAGAATATGGAAGGATCTGGCCCACTTGACAGAGTTACTGGTATTCAGAAATGACTGTAGATATCATAGGTGAGGATTTCCAAAGAGCTTTATAGTCCCCAGAACTGACTTTGACCTACATTTGTGACCCTAGAAAGACTTCTAACACTTCTTTTGGGTGTCAGTCACTCTGGCACTCACTTATTTTGGTTCTGCTCCCAACTGCATGACCAAGACTAACTCTGCCTAGCAAACATCTTTACCAGCAGAGCAAACAACGCCATCCAAGTGAGTGGAGATGAAGCCTGTAGAGGTGTTACAGTCTGTTACCACTAGAATAACTTCCTTTATACAGGTAAAGGAGCCATGCTGATACGCTCTACTTTGAGGGCTTTTGTGGAGGAGAGAGATTTTTTTAGAAGGAGGCATAGGACTGATTCTTACAATGCTCTTGCCTTTGCTTGTGAATGCAAGGACAGTAGTGATGTACAATCACAAGAACACAGAACAAAAAGTCGCTTCTGTCCCAGAGCTGTTCCCACTCAAGCTCTGTCACTGAACATCTTCTGGGTATCTGGCTGAAGCAGTCTAATGCAGCAAAGAAAGACTATCAGTTTTATGCTTTAATTCTTGTTTATCTTCTATGCAGTCACAAAAGCACCTTTTTTATTTTTAAATCAGGTAGAAAATCACCATCTTGACTCCAGTGTGAAGGATGAAATATCAAAAACATCACTATCCACCTAAGTAATTTTTAATGAATCGAGTCCTTTGTCCAACAACAAATGAACTTCTCCTCTTGGCACAGTAATACAATCTAATCTGTTCTTATTTTTGGATTAATTTCAAAAACTGTCTCTCTGCATTTGAGAGCTTTCTCTTATCCTTTTATGTGCAATTTTTCTTTCTTAAAATAAACTTTAAATATTATTTTTACTTTCCTTCTTAATTTCCACCTGAGGGAAGATTTCTTACTGTAAAAGGACTAGAGCTAAACTGAGATATCCTTGCCAATGCATAGTTTCATTTGCATTTACCTTGCAGAAAAATAAATGGTATATTTCTTGTCCTGGCTTGATGCACGCAGGCTCTGAGGTGCTTTATCCACTGGTTCTACTCTGATATATATATATTTTTTATGCTGGACTATGCCACACATTTACTGTGTTAGAACTTCACAGAATGGCATCGGTGTTGTGACATTCCTCCTGATGATACTTAGCAAGTATCCTTGGCTTATATATGTTTTAAATTCGGAAGCTTGGGCTCTTTTTCATTCTAAATAACAGCTCAAATAATAAATGCATATACATGCATATTTCATGTATAAAATTATACTAGTCATAAATGTCATTACAATAAAGACAACATATTTTAAGCCCATCCAGTTTCATGAACCTTCTTATTTTAACTGTCACATCACCGGTCATGACAAATGCCTTTGTCTCCTTTTCATGATATGCTGCTATTTCTGGGTTTGTTCACCCACTGCCAGACTCTGATCTCAGTAACATTGGTGTAATTCCAGTGTAACTCCAGAGTGGCCCCCAGTGTCTGGATGAAAGTCTGATACTCTTGGTTCAATCCAGATAAAACAGTAGTAATGCGTGCTGGCAGAAGGAAATATTTTTGGGGATTTGACAAGGACCGTGACCAGACTTCAGACTGAGGGCAAACATGCATATCCATCTGTTGTCAAGACAATGTGCAGTCCCAGGGTCTGTTGGGTTTGGCTGCGGTGGGTCTGCTCTCAGTCCCCAGGGCTGGGCTCATGGGCTGCGTTCTCAGGATCCCGCGCTCCAGCTTTCATTCCCACTGCTGTCTGCTGGAGTGGGACCAGTGCCAGCCCCAGTGCACTGTGCGAGGGCTCTCTGGGCCAGCTTCTTCCTCTGTGGCACAGGCCCTGTCATGCCCTTGGGCAATCATGCCTTTCAGACAGTGCTCCACTCTGGGCTCAGAGAGGCCAGCTGTGCTCTGCAGAAGAGGGGGACTTTTTCAGGATGTTGCGAGACATCATGGCATAGACGTACATTCTCCTAATCTGAGCTACTTAATTATTTGACAAAAGCTAGCGGACTATGCCTGCATCTGAGTTGATGTCAATGGAACAAATAATGAAAATCAGTTCTGTTCAGTCCTGTCTTTTCAATCTCATACAATCCTTGCGCTGTAACAAACCTCTATTTACTATACCTAAAAGACCAGTGATATTTTTCCTAGTTGACATACCCACAGACTTACATATTTGTCTCATTTATTGTGGTATTTCCTCCTCTGACATTTTCCCTGCTGTACTGTTTGTGCTGTACAGATGACTTTTAAAGCCTCTCCCTTTACTCCCTTACCTGCTGAGACTCGCTTCTATCCAAACACTGGATCAGAGTCTATCAAACAAAGTGCTATGCTATCTTCACTCCTAGCCTGCAGTACCTGCTTGCCACTGGACCGTTACTCTACAAGCCTGCCTGTGGTTGGTAGGTGACAGCCCAGTTCAGTTTGCAGTGCTAGTCACTGGTGATACTGGTGTTTAGCATCTGCCCTGACTGCCTGATGAGCAGCGACAACATGAGCTGAAGTTTTGTTCTCTACACACTGGATGGCTTGGACTCTGCTTACTTCTTCTGCTGAGGCACCATCTCTGCACTGGTTAGTACCACCAGAGCTGAAGCCCCTACAACCTAAAATATGATGTGGCAGCCCCTTGGCTTTGCAATTTATTTCACTTGTTTGAGCTGTAATATCTTCTATCTACTCACTTTCAAGGCAAATTTTGTTTACAGGAATAGCAAACACAGGACACAGGCTGCTATTTATTCCTTACAAATGAGATACTGTTTAGCTGATTTTAATTCTATAGGAGGTATATGTGAAGACTTCTGTTTTACTTGTCCTTGTACCGTGCTTTCACAGTAGAGCACTTGGAAAAAGAGATGGGAACATTTAAAATGCCTGTACTAGTTATAGATGCACACAGTAAATGGCACACATGCACTGTAGACAGGCGTGCAGGGCCACACACCCACCTCGCCCTGCACGGCTACCCTGTGCCTTCTCCCAGAGCCCAGGCAGACGGAGCCGGCTTGTCTCCACAGGCATAAATACCCCTTCACACTCCCAGAAGAGTCTGACAAGGGCTGATTCAAGAGATGCAGAGGGAAGAAGGATAACATACCCACACAGCTAATCTGGCAGTCTGACTCCTGATCTGTACCATTCTTCCAATAATTGCCTGCCAGGATCAAATGCACAGTGCACCCATTACAACCTCCTCTTTTTTGTGTCACAGTTCAGGAAATCATCTCTATTAAACAGAACATTAATACACATTCTCAAGTGTCATTATTGCTGCTGAAGTAATGATGGAGGTGGTTATGGTGGCAGCCAAGTAGCTGGGTGGAGGTGTGTTGATGCAAAAGAGCTGGGTAGTTAAATTCAGTCTGAAGTGATAGGGCAAGGTATTGGGCTTTGGTACTAGCAAATAAAAAAGTCCAACTTCACCCCAAAAGAAAGAAAATAATAATAATAATAATAATAAAATCTTTTTCACAGGTTAACAAAAGAGGAACAATCTGTGTGAAGCAGAAATTAAGATACTGAGCAACACAAATTGTTGCTCAAGTAAGCAAATATTACTTATTTAGGGTTTACACAGTCTCAAGATAAACCTTCAGAAATCAGAGGCCTGTAATTATCTCATTTCACTTCAGCTACCCAAAAATTGCCTAGCTTCAGGGCACAGCCAGGCTGCACAGAGAGGCAAAAACCTCTGAGGATTTCTACCTTCAGCCACTAGAGTTGTGGTAGGAACACACTTCCCGTTATAATATGCTCTCCTAATTCCTGCACAAATTCGGAATATTTTCCCCAAAGTGCAGTTTGATTATTGTTCACTTTATTCCAATAAAATTCAAGCAGACTAAATCCCTTACCATTGTGACACCTATGCCAGCTTCAACACAGCTTTGCATTCACAGGGAATCAGTCAAAAATTCTCCTCCACTTTGCTTTTTGCCCTAAACCAGATAACTATTAGCATGAGAGATGGCAGATTATTGTTAAATAGTCCACTGCTTTACCACTGAACTGAATAATTAGGGTAGCCTTGCCTGAAGGCTGACATTATGGACTTTAATCAAGAACAGAGGTCAACAGTGAAAAATTAAAGTTCCTATTTTTTCCAGAGTATGTAATTTATCTTATGATTTAATCAAGACTAGCATGCCACTTTTTATTACTTAGCATATCTTTTGTCATAAAAGGGCCAAATTTCCCCTAGGATTTGGGTGACTGAAGACTCTCAAGTCTTCAGGAGATTTTCAAATGCCATAAGATATGTTCAAGCTTGTAGGTGTCCTTTCAAAATCAGGCCCAAACCATTAACTCCTAAAAACAAACTCAGAGCTGTAGTTAGTTACCCAGCACCAAATCAGCAAAGAAGCAATTATGAAACAAACAAATGAAAGGAAGGAACAAAAAAGCAGGGCTGCTGCCAAAACAGTAACCAGCAAGTGTGTATAAACGAGAAAGGAAATCAAATTCATCCCTTTGTCAGACAAAATCACACACTTGCCGTCATTCCTTGTAATTACCTCTGTCGATCCAGCCCTTCCTGTCTGCTCCCACACAGAGAACCAGAAGTCCTATGTCCTCTTCTCACACTTCTTTCAGGGGGAAAGGGACTAGAAAACTGCTATGTGTGGCTATCTAGGGCTCTTATGTAGGTGTCTGCAAAAAGTTGTGCCACTGGCACGTCACATCCTCCTCATCGTTATTCAGTGGCTCTGGTCAGTGTATGTTTTTGGAGTCACACCAGTCAGGAAGCCCAGGGCCACTATTAGAGCTTAAATCTCATGTTACAGCTAATTGGAAGATTCAGACTTCAAGGAGATAAATGAAAATGCCAGAAGGTAGCATAGCACAGTGCCTGTTAATGCTTGAGGGGTTTGTTTGTTTTTCTTTCCAGGACCCATTTCACTGCAGTGACGATGAAAATTATCATTATGTGCTGCAGGTAAAGGCAAGGTGTTGGCAATGTGTTGTTCAGCATTGCCATCATGGCTTTCTCTCTGAAACCCAGGCTGCCTCACTGGCACACGTGCTCCCCGTCGAAGTCACCCAGGGAGCCCCCACTGCAGGCTCACAGCTGGCAAGACGAGTTCTTCAGCAAAACAAGTAACATATGTAATTTGCTCATAATCCTGTTCTCCTGGACATGTACAACACATGCATGTAGGACTATAAATGAAGCATGAAGATACAATGTGACCCAATGGGAAGGCAGCATAGTTGGAAGGGAGACTGCATTTCTACATTTCTGCTCTTGTTTCCAAACCAGTGGTAAACTGGCTCTGGGATCCCTTGAAAAAAACTGCATAAAGTAGAAGGCATCAGGAAAGACTGCAAAAGTAGTTTGGCTATACTAATGTCCATAATCTAAGAAGCAACAGTGGACAAGAGGCTATTAGAAAATTGTTTGGTTATCACTGAAATGGCTTTTTTCAAAGAGATTTGCCTAGCAGAGCCTCATTTCACAAGATAGACGGTGACAAATGTTCAACTCCAGAGCCTATCTGTGAGAAGAAAAAAAAAAGATCAAAAGATTTATGCTTTGGCTACTCTGCTGGTATTTTACACAGACAACTCTCTATATCAGGCAACTGCTTACTTGGATTCTCTCACCCGTGTCTTGTGTGTAACCTAGTCATCTCTCGCAGATAGAGAGGACTGTGGACTTGAGTGTCAAGTATCACAGATGTTTCCTTTAGTCTGCACAAAGCACGGCAGTTAACTCTAAGTCCTGCATATCCAGGGTATCTCAAATGTACAGCACTTACACTGATGATGTCCAAACGAGCTGTAAGTCAGCTCTGTCTTTGTATTCCCCCCACAACCCATTGGGACGTGTCCGATTCCCATCATCTGCACACATAAGACATGTCTGGGAAAACTTCTTCTCCCCACAAGTCATTACACCTGAGTCTTAACCCACCTTGCAGAAAGTTTCTATTTCTAGCTATTTTTAATACTCTAGTTATCAAGGATGACGAAAGTGCATTGAGTTGCACAGGGAACACAGGAAATACTGAATGTTAATGAAGACGGGCTTTATTATTTTTTCTCTTGCACTCTTTTTTTTTTTGGTCTACTTAAGTCAACTTTAGACATTCTTTTCAAGAAAACAGTACTTAGAAAAACAGTGAGCCAATATTGCTTGAAAATATGCCTTACAATTAATCAGAACCATATCTTTAAAAATCACATGATAATTCTATAAAAGGTCAAGATACGATACTAACTCAGTTGAGTTGTGTGTTTGGATGTAATGCATGGCTACCTTAACCATGGCCTATCTGAACTGCCTCATTTATCTAATTTGGCATACATCCCTTTCATTAACAGACAGCAAAACCTATGTAAATGAACACATGCTATCAAAGACATCCAAGTGCCTTTCTTCCTCCATCACTCTAAAATGTTTAGACCCAGCCAGGGGCTTTTAAACCACGGGAAGAACCAAATTCTTGTTTCAAAAAATTGATATCCAGATTTTAATAAAGCTATTTTTAAGTTATTTGTGAAAATAGAAAAGCTTTGTCGAGGCAATTTTTAAAATTTTGATCCAAGCAGGACTAATACACATGAAAAGCCATTTTGATTAATTAGAAATCTTTCTCCTTTAACATGAGGGCCTGGCTGAAGTCTGGGTGTCTGATAGTGTGGTTGGACTATGAGGAATAATGAGGGTGGTGAGGCAGTAGCTCAGGTTGCCCAGAGAAGCTGTGGATGCCCCATCCCTGGAGGTGTTCAAGGCTAGATTGGATGGGGCTTTGGGCAACCTGGTCTGGTGGGAGGTGTCCCTGCCCATGGCAGGAGGGTTTGGAACTGGATAGTCTGTAAGGTCCCTTCCACCCAAGACATTCTGTGATTCTGTGATTCTGTGATTCTTTGATTCTATGATTCTGTGATTCTATGATTTTATTCTATGCTATACTATGGTACGCAGGTGAGAGGTCCTCTTAGTTCTACAGGGAGAAAGGTAGGATTCACATGGGGTTTTACTGGAGACTTGGGACTGGAGATCACCCTGGCATTATTTTTTCCTAAAATATAATCCAAACAATATGACCTGGAAAAAAAAGCCTTTCAACTATTGTTTTTAAGAGTCCAAACAGGAAAAAATAAAAATAAATCAGAAGTGGAGAGTCAGCAGATTTTTAATCTTGTGGAGGAGGGAACTGGAGGCACAGAGCACAAACACAAGACACCCTGCAGTGGGGAATGAATGTACAAATGTTTGTCCCCACTCACTGCCTTCCTGGGACAGGCAACGCAGACAGAGCCAAGGCATGGTACTCCTTTTTGAGGAGTAAAAAAAAACCTTTTTGAGGTTTTGAACTTGCTATTGCTCTCAGCATCATGGAATTTCCTTCAGCCAGAGCTGTTCAGCAGCAAGGAAGATCTGCTGCTTTCCACCCTGTTTCTCCATATCTTCTTTGTTTGCCAAGAGGGACAGGTTTTTCTTTGTGGGCTGGATGTGCCCCCAGGTTGTGAAGAAAAGCTAAGGTCTTGAGTTTGACAGGATCATCTATTTCCAACTCACACAATTTCACCTCAAAGATTGTGGGGAGAAGCAAGTCAAGAAAGGGTTTTTGTTGTTGTCGTTGTTGTTGTTTTACCCTAAAACACCATGCAGTTTGTTAAGCTCATGATGAGATTTTTTTATGTCTCACTGAAGCCAGTTAACAGGTTTTACAGCAAGCTAAGTCAAAAGTTAGCAAAGAAGGTATCAGAAGGAGCGTCACTAACCATGACATTGCCAGGAATTTCAGATGTATTGAATCATGGGTCATGCTGGTTTGAAAGCTTCTTAAAAATATAATAATAATAAAATGATGATGATGATAATAATAATAACAATAATAAATAATAATAATAATAATAGTGTGTATTTTTACAGATGAGAACACAATGAAATACTGCTTAAAGAAAACATTTTTCATACCCCAAGTCTCACACCCAATGTACGACTTTTGAGCGCTCTTAAAGAATTAGCTTTAAATGTGCCATTCTTTTAACTTAGTTTTCAGTGAGACTGTTCAACATGTCTATCATTACCTGACAAGTCTATTGTGGGGGTTGCACTTTGCTGATCTTCTACGGTCAAGTTTGATAGGACTGCTGCTATTTGGACTTTCAGGCTAACACCCGCAGCCGTTAGTGAGGGCTTTGCTGCAGAGATCTAGACTGCTGACTTGGATCCATGGCAAATTGCATTATGAAACAGAGAATCACCTGCACTGTATTTCCAGAAGTTCTGCATAAACAGGAACAATTTCTCTCTTTGCCTTCTTCCAATACATTGATGACTTTTCTGTGCATGTGTAACCAGATCTGCGTGAAATGATGGGTAATAGCAGCCTGGAGTAACGGGGGGAAAAACAAATTTTATTCTCTTGCATAAAATGTCAAAACATGGATCAGACTGGCTGAACATCCAGAAATTCTTTCCATCCCATCACCGGATTTGCCAGCCATTCTAGGATGTCTTTTTTCAAAAAAAAAAAAAAAAAACGAAGACGACTTACGAAATTGTCTAGCTTGAGTAAAGACAGATATTGTTTCCAATAGGAGGAGTGAGTTTATTTTGGAGTTTTAGATTATCTCTTTTTAATGTCTTATATTTAGGGATTGCTTTTCATTCCAAAATAGTCAAAGATGCTTTATATCATAAAAAAGGTCTCTAAAAAGTGTCTTCTTTGTTTGTTTATGTGAGGCATTATCTTATTCTTAGCATTTAATATAATCCTTTTGGAGTCCATTAGGTCTTGTCCAAGTTGCTGATCATGTAAAATTCCAAAATATTTTAAAAGAGGCCAGAAACAGCACAAAGATTAATAAACAAAACATTACTGCCCAGCTTTATGGCAAAGCAAAAGACCCATTTGGATATTTTTCATATGTGGGCAAAAGGAAGGGAAAAAAATGTAAGTTGATTATCCTTACAGAGGGCAACTGGTGGAATTGTAACTTGCATTGTAAATGGCTCATTAGTAATGAAACTGAGAAGAAAAGTGATGTCGAATCATCAAAGATTTACCACAACCTCCCTCTTTTTTTTTTTTTGTTTGTTTGTTTGCTTGTTTGTTTTTTGGGGGGTGCAATCAGAGTAAAAAAATGATACTTATGATTACTTACTAAAGTTGATGTGTATAGCAGCTACAGGTGGTGGTGACAAAATTCTTTCAGGAGTTCTTTCTTTGCTCTTTTTGTGTCTACATTCAGCAAAGCGTCAGGAATAAACACAAGAGCATTTGGAAAGTCCGTGCTGTGCATACTTAGCAAATTTGAAGCTTGAACTGTTAAAGATGTGGCCAATGAGAACAAAAGCTGATGTATATGTATATGCTACGCATATATGCTGCACTGAATGAGCAAAAAATATTTGCCGTCTGGAGAAGTCATAGATGGAAAGTGTTTGTATGCTGAAACAGCCATAAAATAGGAAATCTGACATTATTTTTCCTACCATTGGCAGTAGAGATTGTCAATGCATCCTTTGTTGGAAATGTGTTTTAGTGTCAGGAAGACACCCTACCTTCAAGGCCCTCAGCTTCTTAAAGTTATTGCCTCTCAGAGGAAGGCAATACACATCTGAGAGCGGCTGTTATGTTGAGTGCAAATAGCCCAGGTCTGACCCAGAGGAAACCGCGCTCCTCCTGAGCAATCTACCAAACACCCAGACTGATTTTCCTGGTTAAACCAAGCCTGGCCTTCCTCTTCACGGTGCCTGTTACCTTTTTAGTGCTTATCGGGCTCATGACAATTCTTAAACCCATCATTTACCAACACGCAGCATGTCTTCTCAAGCTGCACCTCTGCACCTTCACTAAGGGGAGATCACCTGTGGTTTTACTGGTGGCCGTCAGTTTGGTGACGGTGCAGTTCCCATGACTGCAGTGCACCCACTCCTGTTTTATCATCATGGGAGGAGACAGGATCTCCTCATCAAGCAGCTTTTGGACCACTTTGGGCAGGAGGCTCCTGTTTCTGGGGGGCAATACCCTACCTCATGATGGGCTGCTCCACCACGACCAACCTACAGCACTCTGAAACCAGACAGATGACAAAGCTGTGGACCAGCTGAGCAAACTGGCAAGCAGACAGAAACATCTCCCCCTTCTTTGTCAGCCCAGCGAGGGGTTTTAGTCAAGGACAGATGGCATGGCTGGATTACTGCTGTGGGACAAGAGGAGTTGTAGAAGAAGCAATCCCCATGAAGGGAGCACAGGAGAGACCAAATGTCATGAATCTTGTGCTTTTAGAGTCATTAGAGCAGGAAGATGCCTAACACAAAATGAAGATACTTATTTTTGCGAGGTTACTTATTGTGAGTTTGCAACGACCTTCTTCTGTAACAGGAAATGTAGTGCATGTAGGTGTATGTAGTCTATAGTGTAACATATAGCCCATGATCTCCCCTTATTCACTGCACCCCCAGCTGCAGTTTTGGGCCCACAGATAAGAAGTCAACCCTGTGAATGTAGCAGTTGCTGCTTTTATTCAGTCCGCCCCAAGGAAACAAAACAGGTAGCTGCTTCAGCAAGAGTATTTTCCGTCAGAAGACAGATTTACAAAGGGAAGGCTTACCTCAAATGACCTTAAACTAAAGATGCAACCTTCTCCCCTCTTCCCATCAACTTTGCACCAGCAGATTCCTATATGAGTAAACAAACCCAGATCCAGCTGTTGACACCTATAGAGAATGATGTCAGATCATTACAGGATGCTCTTTAGTGCATAGAGACTGTCTAACCTGAGTACTTAAAATAAGCTTACATTTCTAAGATTCAGTATTACCATCTTTTCCATATGAAAGGTGATATTTCAATTGGCAATTTCCAATTGCAAATAAAATACTACAGCTGGAAAAATATACATGCTGGAATTCACAAAATTCCCATGAAAACGAGAGAGGAAGTCTTCTCCTAGTTTGAAGTTGTATGTGGAAAAGACATTAGATACTGTCATAATCTGAATTGAAGCCCGATATCTTTACCCTGTTATTAATGTGGAAAAACAGTGACTTAACGGGTAAAATAATGTCTATAAGAGCAGTCTTCAGCTTTTCATTTCAGCTTCTCAAAATGTGGAACTTTAGGTACCCAAGTGGAGCACATAACTGGAAAATCTGGCCTAAAAATGCTACTGCTCAAAGAGAATATCCTAGGGAAACATATAAAGTTGGCTTTCTCTCCTTTTTTTTTTTTTCCCTCTACATTTCTTCTTTTATTCCTAGCAGGACTGTAAGTTTAGTGAGATCATAAGGAAAGAAAATAAGATAACACAGAATATTTGGGACATAGCTAGGATTCAGCTATTTAGATAAACCCTAGATAAAGATCTAGATTTTGAGATGGCAAGCCAAATCTAAATCCAATCCTTCTTACCTTGATCTATGAGCCAGGTGACAGACAGTCTCTCACCCAATGAGTAGCAAGAGGAAAGACCACAGATTCACATACTGCTTTGATTTTATTTCCCAACAATCTCAGAAGAACTGCCAGACATTGTGATCTCACGTAAGGGAGTATGTGCTCTATAAGGCACGAGTACTGCAAGTAAGAGCTGGAGTCCAACTAGCAATCCAACTTATTAACCTACAGTCAAAGCCAATTGACTTCAACACGTTTTGGGGCATGTATTTGGATCCTGTGGATTCTGCCAACTCCTGGTTAGCAACAGCGGTGAAATTAAATGCATGTTACTCTGGGGCTAGAATAACACAAAACTATTGTGGCAACCAAACAAACATTTGTGCACGAAACTCAGTGAGATCTGGAATGCAAGGCTGCTTGCAAAACTTTTTTTTTTTTTTTTTTGTCTCATAATAGAAACTGTGGGCATCTTGGAGAGGCTGAAACTACTAAAAGCCTGCAAATAATCGTGCCCTGGAATGCTGGAGGCCAAACACTGATGGAGAGGAAGCAGAGGAAGCTGAGGGCACTGTGCTTTGGTCACAACTGGTTTTAATTGCTCCTATTACAAAATAAGAAACAAATCAAGGTCCCACTGAAGCCAATGGCAAATCTTTGGGTTTGGTTCTACAGAGCTGCTTTTCTCACTATTAATTTCTCCCCACTTCCCAGAAAACAGAGATTGCTTTTAGCAATATTCTAATTCCTCATCAGCATGCTATTGTTACTTGTCATTTCTAGGTAATTCTACAACCATGAATGATTTAATTTATAGCATCAAATATTGGCCTCAAAACCACTTTCAGTTTTGTGTTTTTTATCTTTCAGATATTTCACTGTTTATACTTACAGCCCTTAGTGATGCTTAGTTTGTTTTTTACTCTGTTAGATGTGACATGGCCAACTGTCATTATCAGTTTACTGGGATTCCACTACAAACCCAGGATTGTATCATGCTCTGTGGTATACTCAGCTGGCTAAAGGAAGTTTTCAGCACAGTTTTAACTGTGAAGAAAATAGTTTGCTGGAGAACTTCTGCAATTCCAGATGTGACAAAGTCTGGTACTCAGACTGCCTGACACAAAGCACAGCAAAGTGTTAATAGATTGGACTAAGTAACCAGTTTGAAAATGAGTAGGGGGGTTAAACCATCTTGTAGTGGTAGAAAATCCAGACAAATGGCCAACTCCCACAGTTTCCAGAGGGTTTGGGGGGGTTTTTGGTATCTCATAACCCATTTGCATTGCTCTGAGAGAACTTCTGCGGTGCTCATTACAATGAGTATTTATGTATAACCTGCACTGTTTACAGCCCAAGCCCAGAGATGAGAACAAATTTCAGGAATTTTGAAGCGGCAAAATGTTAATGTGACACCAGAGGCTAACAGGATAAAAGGGACTGGGAACATGACCTGTTCAGGTAAAATATGAACTGCCACCCATTATTTGGAGCGATGGAAAGTAGACACTAAAGACAGTCTCCATCAAGCCTGTTAGAAAAGAGACAAGACTATGGATGCTACACAACTGAGACTGGCTTTCAAAATCAGATTCATATTAATAAAATCCTGGGTATTTTACCTGTCTTCTATTCCCACTACTAAAGCCAATGTCATATGCAGAAAGTTCCCAGATCTTGCAAAGTCCTTTCATGGGAGTGAGATGGTCTTGCAACAGTTTCCATCCTTTAGTCCCTGCTCTATCATGTCACAGGACTCTGCATCCTTCATTTTTTATTTATTTATTTTTTAATAGGTAGTTGGTTATTAGTTGTTGGAGTCAAGGAATCAAAGGCTGTAAGGGAATGGCAGATGACATGCATATTGTGCATGTCAGGAGAAATGAACTACTGCTCCAATAAATACTGGGCTTAAAACTCTGCTCAAGCATCTAAGGAGGAGGCAAACAATATCCATTGAGTGACCAGGCTCTAATATAATTGCTAGGAGTTCAAATGCAATGTGAAATGCATCTCCCAGGTGAGTCTTTGCCGCACCACATAAACTGCAGCTGCTCCTCAACACCGTAGCCCGAACTTATTTTTCACAGGCTCCTTATCATTTCATTCTTCCCAGTCTTTTTCAGCAGCAGAGACCCCGAAACACAAAGTAGCAGTGCAAGATTGCAGAAAAGCAGTCTTAGTAACTTCTCTTTGGGACAGTTGTAGCCCCCAGAAATAAATGGGAGTTGAACACTTATCTGCGAGGCACACCAAGATGATCAGGAGACAATAACAGAACAATAGGGCTGGAGGACAAAGGTTTGGTGAGTTGTGCTGGGGAGCATAAGGATGATGAGAACAGGCTAAAAATTATTTCAGGGAACAAAAACAACCACTCCAAGCCTCATCCCTGCAGCTTTCCTAGACTCAGCATCTGTTGCTCCATCCTGTGCTTCTGTATTTTGCATCATACCTTCCCCTGATGCTCAGCAAGAATGAGCTGGAGGCAGTACGTGCTGCAAGTCTGCACACATGCGAGGCGTCTGTCCAGCTGCATCCTTGCAGCCACACACTGATGTGTGCAGTGAGGCCCAGCAGATAGCTACACACCAAGAGTCATGAGATAAAGGAGACACCAAGAAACAGAAATGTGGCAATAAAATTTGATGTCACTTCTGATTTTTTTGCTCAGCGCATTAAGTAAAATGCCTCTACCTTAAAACAGACTCATTCAGTTTCAGTGTCTAGCCATCTGAAAGGCTCAGAAGCACTGAAATTTCATGGGGCAAACAGATCTGCTGGCTTGAAGAAGTCTTCACTCAACAGATACTTTCCCTCTGCATCTGCCGCACAAAGTTTTTAAACAGAAATCTTTCCACTCTTCCCCTCCTGGCCAGCTCCTGACAAAATATGCTGATCCCTTGCCTGCACCCATCCTCAGTACACATCATTTCCAATTAGTCTGGGATATGAAAGGCTAATCATCTGTCAGCTTTGGAATGCATTGGGTCTCCTCTTGCCTGGCCAGGCGAGGAGGTGTGGGACATTTGCTTCGCAGCTGCCCGACCAGGCAGGCAGGGCAGAGCGCTCTGGGGGTGGAGGAGCTAACGCGAACTGACTTTCTCTCACCCCACTCGAAGGGCTTGCTACAAGAAACTATGCTAGATATTTGTTTGCTCTGGCTGCAAGTGCACAATAAGGAACATTTTATGGACAGCTGATCCTGCCTTTGGGCAAAGAGATGATGCAGAGTACACTTGTGGGCTCTTCCCACCACTTTCTCTGATAAGGGGATTACACAGACTGACAGATTTAAAAGCACTGACATGCATCCCCCATCCCCAGAAACAGCTTGAAAAGCCTTTCACCATTTCACCTCCTTCCCATCCCAACATGCTCCAGCAGATTTGGGTACTTACAGCAACAGGCTGGGCCCTGTCCGAGGAGGAGCTGAGCTCCCCGGGTGCCACACCAGGTGCTCACAGCAGCGCAAGGAGAGGGACTGGTTTTGAGGGGGTTTGCAGTCAGCAGCTTTGCATGGGAAGGATCCAAAGCTTTTTATACTTTCCTTGCAACATAGTTTTCTCAATACACATTATGAAGGAAGCAAGGAGCTCAGGAAGGACAAAGAGAAGGTGAACCTGGAGGAAGGCATCTGAGCAGCACTGTACAGAAGACAATACTCACCCACGAATGGAGGGCTTTCAGGCATAATGGGTTCTCACTGGGAAGCTAAAAATCTCTACATGGTCTTTGTGACAGCAGGGTTCTGACTGCAGACATCATTTTGCGGATTATTGCCAAAAATCAAGAGGCCTGAAAAGAAAGCTGAGAACTGTCCGCTGGGGAAAGAAATCCCCATGCCTTTCATGAAAAGTTAATAAATGTCAGAGAAAAAAAATGAATATGTAGTAATGGCTGTGCAGATCAACTTTCTCTTATGGCAGCAGTGCCAGATTATTTACTGGAGATATGGTTTTCCTATTTGGGGATTTTTTTCTTATAAATAGATAATAAACAGTTTATGAATGAAAGGTGGACTGGAAAAAAAAAATCTATTTGACACACAAAATTAAGTTTCAGTGCCAAAAAGCTTGGACCTAGTTCACAAGGAAAAAAGTATTTTTCATGCAGACATCCTACTGCAAAAAGGAAAGCCACTGGAGATTAAGGAGGAAATAAATAGAATTAATATATGAGGAGTAAATAGGGAGGAAGTTTGGGCCATTGGAGATTAATGAGGAACATAAACTTGCTCTTGCTTTGCCCAAGACATATGAGCTGAATTGTATTTTATGTGTTTCAAGGTGAATGGAAACCAACAGAACAGTGAAGAAACTTCCCAAGAGTTTTCACTCATAGCCCTCCTGGGACTCTTTCCCTTGGAGATATAGATGGCTGGCCAGAAAAGATGCTAGCTCTGCAGTGTTTTGTGATGAGCTGGGGAAGATCCTCCAGACAGCTTCATTGGCACGTTTCCTTCCTTCGAGCATGAGACAAACAGTGCAAATTACTTGGTTTTGTACAGAAGCCACTGAACTGCCAGTGAATAGGCCTTAACTAAGCTGCCTTTTGAATCACAAAATTAAAAACAGTGAATAAAAACTTAAAATGCATTATCCAGTCTTTATATGCACACAACCACATGCACGCGCACACGCTTTCACACATGCACACCCATGCATGTGCTCAGGCAGACCAGAAAATTTGTTATTTCAAAACAAATTTACCACATAGCTTCAGATAAATATTTTGACCATGAAATGTCAAAATGCTCAATAGAATTATTATCATGGAAAGCATATTTTTTATTTCTACATTGACCTTGTATTTTAAAAAAAGTTGAAGTACATTTAAAACAATTTGTTCTGTTTCAGATAGAATAAAATCTCAGATGAGACTTAAACACAATGAGCTGTGCAATTATCATTAAATCCTCAGTTTTAGTACCAATTTTTCCCCAACTCTGACACCCCACCTCCTCCTTCATTTTCAAGTGTGTTGACCTATGTAATTTCATTTCCCCATCCACTTTCTCAGGTTTTGTCCCAGAACCAAAAAATGTCTTTCTGGCTGAGCTTTAGACTTACTCACCTCTACCATCCCCGCTCCTGGCAGGGGCCAGCAATAACTGGGGGGTCCCAGGGGTGTCCAAAACCCTCAGCTGTGCAGCATGGCAGGCTGCCTCAGCTTCCTTTGGTCTCTCTCTTTCCATGCATGTTAGGGGACTTTCTGATGCCTTTGAAGGCTCCAGCTGGGTGCCACGGCAGGAGTGGTCACTCTATGTGAAATCAGGTGGAGCTCCCCCTGGGCACCCCAGGAGCATCACAATCAGTGGGGCAGCTGCTGGAGTGCAGTGTAGGCCAGGCATGAAGAAGGGGTGGAGTTTAGGGGGTGAAAAAGAGCAGGAACTACAGAAATTGAGAGACTGCTGAGAAGTGGGAAAAAAAAAACAGCCAGATGGAAGCGTATCCTTGGGACCATGTCTAACAAAACCTAGGACAGAGCTACTGAACTGAAGAGGTAAAGCTATGGGGCATCCCACATATTTACAAGAACACAGTGAGCGGAGATGTGTTTGCAAACATTTTAATCTGTTTTAGTCTTCACTTTCTCTTCAGAATCCACGCTAGTTTACCCTCAGTACAGGTTTTGGAGTTTCAAAGACTATCACAAATTTCTGTCATGTTCACTATAAGATCCTAGGCAGGCCTACCTAAAAATCCTGTCCACTTTAGGTGTCATCACAAACAAGGTATGAAGTCCCATATCCTGTATTCCCACAGTCTCTTCCTACAGCTCTACTGAAATTCAGCTCTCCTTCATAAGCAAAAGGTTGGCATAATCCAGCTGTATTGTAACGCAGATTTCATAAGTCACTTTTTGCCTGTTGCATATCCAGCATATTGCCTGTGCACCACAGCTACCGCACAGGTCAGGGCCAGCTCTGTGGTCTCCCTTTGTTTGGCCATGGTCACTCCAGGTTCTTCATGCCAGTGTCCTGAAAGGGCTGTTGACACCAAGGATGGGTTCTGCCCACACAGTGTGTGGGTGTCTAGGAGAAAATAACAACAGAGCAAGCTGTACCCTGTATTGCAGACCTCCTTCAGATCCAAAGGGATGGGACAGGTGGCTTCTCCCAGCCTACATGCTTTTCACTCTCATCCGTCAACAGAATAAAGAAGAAATGACATCAACTCTATACTATGTAGGAAAGAGTTTGAACTATGAGCTATCATTGTTCTTTCAGAAAGCTAACTCATGCCATTGTGAGAAGGACATTCTCTGTGGTGGACAAGCCATGCCTCTGATTAGCAAAGCAGTTGCTTCCCAGGAAATTAATGGCTTATGATTAATTTGCCGATTTTTGCTTTTACTACATTTAGGAAAAACTGGATCTAAAATTATTGGTGCAAGCTAAATGCATATGAGCCCAACCTTCTAAATAAGAATGTTTCTATCTATTGCACTATCAAAGTGAGCAACATTTGAAATACTTTTCAAAAAAATTATCATTCTGGTCTTTCTCAGCATGTTATTTAAACTATACCTAACAAATGGATTCATTTAGAAATACGAATGCATTTCAGAAAGTAAATAAAGTTTTTATTTGAATAAGTTCCTATATTTGTTGCCAAGCTCTCAGGGAAAATATCCACTAATGTTTATCACATCATCAGAGATGTGAGCCAAACTTTTGCCAATGCACTGCATTATGCTTTATTTAGGGCGAGGGGAGGGAATTGTATCTTACAGAAGTATCTCATATTAACCAACAACTGTACTGCAAAGAGCTGCAGACTGCATGAAGGAGATCTCCACAGGCCAGAGGCCTTCCTGATAGGCAGCACAGCAAGATGTGAGAGCCTGGTGGGGAGGTAGAATGCAGTATTCCAACCCAAATTCTGAATTTCTTGCCTTCTGCAGGTTTAAACCACATGTGGACTCACCCAGTTCCTTATGGGTGTTTAACAGCCATACTGTAAACCCTGAGAATATGGAACGAAGACGGAAACATAGACCACCCCATAACCACAACCCATGGCTCTCATGGGCAGCGCTGCAGGCCCAGGCCTGCAGCTGAGTTTCAATTTATTCTATTGAATTACAAAAAGGACTATTACTAGATTCCCCTCCCCTCAACCTCATTATATACAGTGGTTTGCCATCATTAAACCTGCTTTCTGACAATCTTTGTCTATAAACTGCTTAACATGTCAAGATTTTTCTGAACATTGCAATTTGATATATTAAAGAGGTAATGCATTGAGTAAGACTATGTGTCCCAGGAAAATGATTTCCCGCTGTCAGTGTAGGACTGAGGCATTGTGGATTTATGGTAGTGAGTATTTGGGGGATTCACTAGCCAACTGGTGAAGGTAGCCCTTCAGGGGCTAATCTTTAATCTTTTAAATCTTTTTAATTTTTGTTTATTAAGAAAATCCCTGAGTCCAATGCATTTATCTGGCAGACAACCTAAATAAATAAATAAATAAATAAAATTTGGTATCAACTTCATAGAAATAAAAAGCAATACACCCTGCCAGGACACCCACTCACTTCAAGAGGCACAATATACGGACCCAACTTCTGCAGCGTGTTTGTTACTTGTAGCTCTAGAGTCATATAATAGTTCTGCACATTACTCAACAGTTGTTTCATTTCACCTCCTGAAGTGATTGCAATTCAATGGAAGGGAAAAAATGCACCTGTTTTAGCATCAACTATAGGAAAAGCACTGGCTTCAGTTCCCAGTGACAGAAATGTATCAGATCAAACACACAGCTTTTAAAAAAGTGGGTTCAGCAATTTATGAAGGCAAGCTGAGGTTCTGACATGACGTTCTTAGCAAGTGAACAAATTTACAGAACTCGATAATACTTCATGAAAAATTACTCTTTGGAAACACTTTTTGCAGTGTATATCCCATTTCATAGAGAAGCAAGAGCTTATCTTAAGCAAATGAGTTGACTTATAGCAAGACATGTAAAGAATGAGTGCATTGAAAGCCCCACATGAAGAAGCTCTAAGGGAAGGGATTCGCACACAGCTGTTTGCACAGTGCCTGGTACAATGGGTCCTAACCTGGTCATGCGTTTTGGTTGCTATTGCAGTGCAAACATTCAACAACAAAGAACTAGCAAGCAGTGCTACGGTCAAGCTCAGCTATCAAATCTGCTTTGTGTGCTTCTTGCGTGCCTCTACGAGCACTGGCGTAACTGCTCTGGCTTCATCCACAGGCCTGCCAGAGTCAAAGGAAAACTCTGCTCTTGGCCCTAGCAGCTTTAGCTCAGGAGTCTGGAGCATTGGTCAGCATTTCATCAGATCATTCCTGTCATTTGTGGATGTTCCCATTGCTGTGGGAAGGCATTTCTGAGAGGACAAAAGATTGTCACCCGATATTAAATACTCCCACGTGAATGTCTTCAGAGCTTGGCGAACAAGCTCTTGGCACTGGAAAATATCTGCTGGACAACCGTTTATGAAGAATATCCTCTGATCGGTCAAAAAGCACAGTTTAAAAGAGTATTTCTATGTGTATTGGCCAGTAATGTGCACCCAGAACAATTAAAATGAAACTAATGCATTAGGTGATCTGCAGCAAATATGACAACTGCCCAAAAACCCTCCAGAAATATTCAAATTAGGTGGTGAGCCTCTCCCATGCTGTGCGTGCACTTGCCAGAAAGATTGCTAGTAGTTCCCCATCAGCACCTGAAGCCCTTTTTTCTTTCTTCTTAAGATATTATTTTTGAGGTGACCACCAGTCCATCCACGAAGAAGCTCTGCTGCCTAATAAGTTGTCTTCAGGGAAGTGACAGCAATAGCCTGACCCGAGGCAGCTGCTGCATTCCCCATGTGCATATGAAATACAGATATCCTTCCTGGGGGCAGACAACAGCTGGTGACAAGTGGCATCTCCAAGACCCTGGAGACAACCATGGGGCTGCTAGGTTTGGGGTGAAATTTTGTTAGTTTCAAGTTCTTGGAATTTCTGTGATCTTTGAATACTTTTATAAAATATGACATACTTGAAGACCCACGGTGGCTGCAAGAAAGCAGATGCTGCTCCCCAAGCATCTGGTACACAGCATGAATGTCTCTGCGCTCAACCCCAGGGGACTGTGACTCCGTCTCACACAGGCACAGAATTAGTTTGGCAGATGAGAAAACCCAGCCTTAAATAATTGACATTATTGGTGGCAGAGGGCTGGGAAGAAATGAAAAGCACGTTGGAAAGCTAAATCTAAAAAAAATGTGTGATTCAGTTTTACAGTTCTATAAAAAAAGGCAAGAGAGCAGTTCACAGCTGGCAAGAAGGAAGGCCCAAGCTCTTAGTTTCACTTCCTCCACTGCCTGACATTTATAGGATTACTTATAAACAACATTTATGGTAATCGGTCAAGTCATAGTTCACAACACTGTCACAAAGCAGAGAAATATCATGTTTTCATTGTTTTCCAAATGAAAAAGCACAGGGTGAGGAGGATGCAATGTATATGCTTCTCTGGTGGGTACTTTAGCCCAAAGCTATGTGTCTGGATTGCGAAGAGTGTGAATAAACTACTACAACCCAAAGAGAATCCTTCAAACTGAGTAAGAGCTCTACTCTCTACTAGTTTGGATGACGACATTTTTAATTAACATCTTGCAGTACACTTTTTTTTTTCTTGACTTAATCATAATTGTTAAACTGCTAGTTTTAATTCATTTGAACTGTTTCTCTGCACTTCCTGAGATGACCAAGTAACTGCTTGTACAAGCCCGTACGCATAAATCCCTGCCTGTATCATGACGAACTGGCAATGAAAAACTTAGTTTCAAATATTTCTGAATCCACACCTGTTGCTGAACTTAGTTAACAAACCTTCGAGCATGGATGTCACATCAGTGGTTCTCAAGCACCAGGAAGCAGCTGGATTATTGATAATCTGAAGAGCACATGAAGCTGTTGCCTCCATTTCTGCTGCCACAATCAGGATGAGAAGGCAGCAGAGAAACATGCACAGAAGAGCAATGCAGAAGTGAGAGCAAGAGAAATTACTCAAGAGTAAAACATTAAACCAACCAACAAACAAAAAGACTGTGGCTTTACTTTTTCCTCAAAGCATGAGTTGAATTAAGAACAGTTACAATTATAGAAAGATTTCCGTCCAATTACTTTTCCATATCAGAACGTGCTGCAGGAACTCCTTGGATGTCTTGGACTGAGGGAATGACACAACCAAAGGAATCACCGTGAAAATGAAGGTCATGCAGCCACTGTGGACACAGCAGTGCTCTTGAAGCACTAAGGAAGATGTTCAATGAGAGAAGATCTTTGCAGAGCCACATACATCTCCACCAGGAACCCCTGACTTCCTGCTCTAGGCACCTCCCTTCATTCAAATTGCAGAAGGGAAACTAGAGGTGCACAATGGCACGGATGAGCTAGATGTCTCCATAACATATTTATTGGTTGCTGTCGTTGCTTTAGCATTGATTTTAGAAATTAATCAATTCTTTACCTTGCATGGGAGAAGCTGAACGGAAGAAAGCCTGTGTAGGTAGATACTGAGACTTCCACTTCTTAAAACCACTGGTCAGTCTGGATTTCTCCATGGTTGGAAGACAAACTTAATCACCAGGAGAGTTGTTCACCCAAAAGAGTTGCTCACCCTCCATTCCAACAGAAGGGAAAGTATATTTACACCTAATATCCTCTTGAAAAGAAGAGATTTATGCCTTTCAAGACATTATGGAAATCTAAGAGACCTTTTTACCCTGGAGAATATCCAAATTCTGTGTACAATATTTAAGTGTGCATTTGGGATGCAGTTTTTCCACAAAAAATAAAGAAAAAGGAATTTTTTCTGGTGTGTATTGGCACTGCATACCCTGATGAAATAGCAGCCAGAGGAAACGGTGGAATTGCGCATCCACAAAACGATCATTCAGAGTAGCCTAAGATTATGTAAGTGTTTAGGAGATGAGTCTGCTCATTATGTTTTATCAGGCCTTTGAAGGCTTAGTATTTCTTCTCTAAAACTGCAGATTTTGATTTTGTCCTCCTGCTCCATACATGAGGAGATAAGAGTCCCACACACAGAGCTGCTTCTACAGACAGCTGCAAAACTACACCAGTTCTAATACCATGATCCCAGAATGGCTGAGGCTGGCAGGGCCCTCTGGAGGCCATCTGCTCCAACCCCTGCTCCAGCAGGGCCACCCAGAGCAGGCTGCCCAAGACCACATCCAGGTGGCCTTTGAAGACCTCCAAAGAGGGAGACCACTATCACAATGAAACAGCTCATAGCTATAGACTGTGCTTTATCTAAGGGCAGGTAGCCATATGCATTGAAATTTACTATAAATAAATAAATGTGAGGAATTTGTTTGGTGGCAGTTTCAGGAAGGCATGACTGGATCCACACAAACATTTGTGAATGAAACCCACACAACTGTGCCACAAAAAATCTCTGCAAATGTTTCATGGGCGTTTCCCAAGAGGTGATTTATAATACAGACCTCAGTATTATGAATTTATTTCCTTTCCAGGATTCCACATACTTTCACTAGAGGATGTAGTGCTGACTTAGCCTATGCGTAGCTTCATTCCCAGGCAAAGGGGTTCCTGTTTTTTATTTTTTTATTTTTTTAATTCAATAAAATAAAAACATGTTGCTGCACATCTTGCTGATGCCAAGAGAAACTACAAACTGTTGCTTATCTTCAAAAGTGACAGCTTCCCTGATCATATTAATTTTAGCAGGGTGAACACAAAGATTTGAGCCCTTTCTCCACTTCTACTTTAACATCTATTAACATGTCCTCCCACTGATGTTGTCAGTCGGGTGACTCAGGGTCTCACACCTTGCTTTTGCCCTCCCTCTTCCACAGTTCTCAGTGCTCCTCCCTCCATAAAAAAATCCAGCTTACTGAAGCACAGCATTCAGCTGGCTCTGTCTCCATCATATTCTTCCAAACGGGAAGGAGGACTCACCACATTCCTGATACTCAATTGGCATTCATCTCAAAAAAAAAAAAAAAAAAAAAAAAAAGAGAGAAGCTCCAAAGTGTAAGAGCATCCTCAATCCCCATTCAGGCTTGTCTTTTGAGAGGCGTATAAAGACATTTGAATTTAGATAGTTTCCAGTCCTGCAATTTGCACTTGCTTCTTCAGGCATTGCAGACACCTCAGACAGACTGCTTGCAGTATTTTAGAGCTGGGCAAGCTAACAGGAGGAAGCGCCGCATGGCCAGGGACACCGAGCGCATCCCTCTCTGGCACCGCTGCCTGGCCTCCCTCGGCCGGCCTCTCAAAGGAGGCTCTGTGCAGGAAGGCACCCAGCGCCGGGCAAGGGGGCTGCTCCTGTGCCTGGAAAAACGAGCAGCCCCAGCAGCTTGTTTGTTTGTTTGTTTTTCTAGGGGAATACAGGTTCACTCATCATTAGAATAAGCGCATTCAAGCGAGCACTTAAACCAGCATTAAGTCTTCCAAGAGGAGAGGGGTGTATGAATGAGGCCAGTAAGAGCTGCATACTGCAGGGTCTTAGTCAATATTTTTCAAATCTGGGCCAGGCTGAGGCACCCTGGTTTAAAAAGTATCACCACTAGCATTGTAAATTAATATTCTATATTCCCTTGAAGTGCCTTTTGAGGAAATTAGCCTTCATTACTGAAGTGTCTCCCCTGTAAACACAGCGAATACCACTGCTGACAAGGACAGCACCGTAGGGCAGGCAAGGATAGCAAATGTTGAGGCTGGGGGAAGAACTGGATAGATCCAGCAGCTGTGTCCAACAGGCATGTGAATCCCCTCTCCCGAGCTGCAGTGCCTGCCTTTCTGCTACAGACAGACCCATCTCGGCACCTCTTGCCCCTCAGGACTACTCAAACGGCGAGTGGAGGCATTGGGACCCTCGTGCCACTGCTGGCAGGGCACTTCACCATCCACAAGCACCAGGCCTCACAAGAAGGTTTCAATCCCGCTACCTACACTGGGAAGGCAGTAAGAGCAGTGCTGGTTGGGCAAGGCACCAGATTTTGGAGCATTTACACGGCCTGACAAGATCTGGACCAAGTGGTTTTGGTGCTGGCTGGGGAGCTTCTCCACGGCCCAGTGGTCCTGACGTTGGGCAAGGCTTTTCAAAATGGCTGCACTCCCATCAGAAAGCAGCCCAATGCTGCTCTTCTCGGAAAAGTGGTGCCCTCGTCTTTTCTTTAATGAAAGCGAGTTGGTATTCATTAGGAGCAGGCCAGAGCTATTTCAGACATGGAAGACAGCAGACACAAATCAATAGAAAAAAATAACTTCTTTTTATTTACAAAAAAAAAAAATCCAAATATTGGATGCTGTAAACAAAATTCACAATCTGTTCCCTCTAGAGTCTGTTTTCCATCAGCTCTTTTTCTGTGACAAAGCCTATAGTCAAAATGTTCCAAAAGAGCAATCCAAGGAGCAGTTTGCTGCAACAGGATGCCTTGCAGAAGGCAACAGTTGTAAGGAAATCTGAGGGAAAGCAAATCTGCACAGACTCCTACAGACTGCAGGAGCCTGCAGTGCTTCAGCCAAGCTGTCTTGAAATTTGCAAGTTTTTTTTTTTTTTTTACTATTTATTTTGTTAGCAAACCATTATTACAACAGCAAAACAGTACACTGATTTTCTTTCTCGCAAGGGAAACTCTCTGCATAAAGAAAACCATACAAAAGAATATATTCAAATAGGAGCTGAATATGCAGTTACAGTTTTTCCTCTTCTGTGCAGTTTTATCTAACACACTTCATATTCTCAATAAAAAAAAAAAAAAAGCTTCTTTTGAACTGGTAGGAGTTTCTGACATGATGCAAACCAAGCATTTAGTAAGAAGTGTTTAGAAGATTTGTGTGAAGGCCTTTGTGCAAGACAAAACAAAAAAGTATTTTAAGTCCAATAAAACTAGAAAAATATCACTTTTTTGGTCTTCTAACTGCCCATCTATTTTTAGAAGAAATGTTCTTGCATTTGGGGGGACAGCTACATCTAAGGAAAAAAAATCCCATTTCAAAGCTCTCGGTTGTTTCACGATAACTACGCTGAACCAAGTTTAGGTCCCTGTTGGTTAGCAATAAATTCAGCTGCGGCACAAACAGTTTTACTGTAATCAGGTCAATGTTTTTAATCAGTTCAGCTCTTTAAAAGGGGCACTGTCTCTTGTAGCAAGTTGTAGCCTTACAGCTGATTGGATGGGAAAAATGAAGTCTACAAAGCAAGAATGTGGTTGTTAACTTTAAAAGTACCAGTGTGCTGAAGAGGAGGGGAAAAAACAGTTAAAAAAGAGTCAGACTTTACGGAGGGGAAGGTGTGCAAACCGCAGAAATAAACCAGCTTTGAAAAGGGGTTCTTATTTTACTCTTGGCCTGAACTCACGCCTTCTTCCCACCTCTAACACCGGGCACCTTTTAAACTCCCAGTCACAGATACAACAAAGCTCCACCAGTTCCACCACTTGCTCATTAACATATGCAAAACAGATCCAGAATACCTATATAATATATATAAAAACATATTATATATGTATCAAAATGCAAACGCTGAAAGGTGCAGTTTAGCTCAGAGCCCTACTGCATGCACTATAAGGTAACTAGCTGCTGTCAATCATAAAAACACAATAAAATTTGAGCGGAGAGGAAGTAAATCAAAACTTTCTTCTAAGCAATGGAAAAAGGGTCCTTCAAAGGAAAAAATACATTGTGTCATGTATTATCAGCATCTTGTGGTTATGGCACCGCTATAGATTCTCAACCCCCTCGAAAGAGCGGATGACTCATTTATTTGCTGCAAATAGTTGTGGCGAGAGAAGACATACCACATTACCAGCTGATCCTATTTCCCCAGCCCTCCCCGGCGCTTCCGCTAGAAACCCTCCCCAGAGCTGCCGGCAGTGCTCGGGTTTGAGCAGCGCCTTCCAGCCCCGCTCCACCGTTGGGACACGGTGGGGCACGGGCCCCCAGCCTGGGGCTGGGAGAGGAGGAAGCCCACAGGAGGCTGCAGCCTCCACAGGAGGAAGGGACGGCGGGGACAAGGTCTCCGAGCAAACACAGCAAAGGGCAATGAAACAGCTTTTACATTTCCTGAAGAATTCACAGGGAAGGTGCTTCAGTAAACAAATCGGGTTCCTGTTAGATTGCCTTCAGAGTTAGAAGTACAAAGCGTGACAAAAATAGATGTACCTTAGTATCTCTGTAGGGAAAGCACTGCCGGGATACCAGTCTTGTCCTCCCTCGCCCCTGCCTCCACAAGACCATGCAACGAAGCAGGTCGCATTTTCTCTCAAAAGCCTGATTTCTCTTTTTTTTTTTTTCCTTTTCCTCAGTACAAAAAAAGCAAAATATTAGCGTCAAGTGTCATTTAGTCATCAGGGTTTCAAAGCCCAACGAAGAATCTAACACCTTCAGGGATGGCACTGAAGTGAAAACAACAGCAGAGGTTTGATTTTCCCCCTGCTGGTCTTTTGGGAGAGGAAATGAAAGTGAATAGTTATTGTTCCAATGTAAAGTGATTCCATTTAAATAAAGTACAGTACTGAAATTGTAAATGCAGTGTGACAACCAGATCAAAGATGTTTAATATTTGCATAAAAATATATATATAATATATATATATATAAAATATAATTTTAAGCAATCGTGCAACACTCTTAAAAAGGGTTCATTTCACATTTACTAAATTCTAGTGGTCCTGGAATGCGTAACGCATTCTATTAAAATACTCCTTTAAATACTAACAATTAGTGTTCAGATCACCAACTAATACAATATTCTTTAGCTGTCAGGGGGTTTAAATAAACCTATCTTTGATCCACGTTCCACTGAATTACACATCATGGAGGTATGCAGTCACAACATTAGTGGGTTAAATGTCAAAATGGCATTACAGTACAAAACAGTTAAAAAAATCAGCTAGTCATATGTTTCTCCATTTGTGGAATTATTATGGCTCACAAGCAACTCACTGAATTACTGTAATCCTTGTTCTTGCAACCAAAGACATTATCTGAATCCCACCTTAATCCTGACTGGTTCGTTTACTCCAAATTTCTCAGGTGTGGGTTAAAAATTCACTGCAAGGTGCCCACTGTCCTATGACATCCTGTTGCAAACTGGAAAACACATAGTACTTTATTTAAACATTCCTTAATTGCTACATTTTCCTAGACCACATTAATATATATTGTGTGTGTATATATATAGATATACACATAGAACATGTACATATATACACACACAAACATATATACACACATACACACACGTACCTAGGATAATAGCACACCAACATAACATTTACTCTATACAAGTATTTGCCAAGAAAAAAAATAGGGCATTTCCTCCACCACTTATTCACAAGCTTATGGTTGTTTTTTTTTTGTTTTTAATCCTTGTGTCCCTGATAAAACAAAATGTATGGTTAAACCACAAAACTATATTTTTCTCACTTCAAATTCTATGAAGGCATCAGGCACTTTTGATTACTATTGGTGTGTACAAATATAGCAACATCTTTTCTTTTTTAATATATATATATATTTATATATATACTCTACTGTATCTTCTTTGCTCGGATAACTTATTTGTGAAATCTTTGGTCCTTGAGCATATTTTGTTTGCCACAGCTCGTTTCCCTGCATTCTCACATTTTTAAAATGTGAGGCATGCACACACAGCTGGAAATAATGGACTTTGTCATCGTACGTGTTTCTGTTTTTATAACTGTACCAATCTACTACTGTTCATTTGGAGCAAGCTGTTTCTGGTAAAGCATTCTCTATTCAAGCAAGCTATACATTCTACACGGTCAATCCATAGACGGCACTTGCTGCAAGCCCCAAATGCAGTAATTCCAATATACATTTTTATTCAGCTTATCTCTGCTTTATGCCTCTACTTTTAATTCCTGAATATATATATAGAATTGTTTTTTGTATTTTTTTTCTTTTTGTTGTTTTTTTTTTTGTTTCTTTCTTTCGTAATTCTCCCTTTTGCAGATCCCATTCTAGAGTAAGGATAAAAATAAAAGAAAATAAGGCTTTCCCACCTTCTCTATGCCAAAGCTATGGGAGCAGATACTGCCAACCCATATTGTCATCAAGCATTCCTCCCTCGCTTATTTCAGGGGAAGCTGGTTGCTTTTAATGACAGGCCTCTTGTGCTCTGGGGTAGGATCCAATTATTTTGGGGTTCTTTCTAGATCATGCTCCCGTTGTTTATTAGAAGAACCACAGGCTTTTACCAAGCTTGAAAACCAGAGCAGATCATCATTGCACAAAACACCCCATTTCAAAGGGGCACAGGACCCCCTTCTACGTGTTAGAAAACGTTCTCCCCACCGGGTCTACTAATTTCGGTCCTTAATTACAGGGCAGCCAAGTAGAGTATGTGTGCTGCTGGCACGGGAACACCGTCTGAACCTGGGCAATATAGTAATTGCTGAAGTTAGCATCTGCTACATATGGGGCTGGCTGGTAATAGCAGGTGACATTGGCCACATTGGGGATGATATTTTGCTCAGCTAGGACCCGGATGGCCAGCATGGTGATCAGATTCAGCGTCTGTCTCCTCTCATGTCCCATCAGGCACACTGTGCTCTCATTCACCACACCGTGGAGGGTCATGAGATAGTCATACTTGCGGTCCTCTAATCCCACAAAGTGGTTCTGCAAGTAGGACTCCAGCTTCCTCTGCTGCTCTCCAATGTCTGAGAAGTCAATGAAAAACCTCGAGCACATGTATCTCTGCAGGGACTTAATCTCGGACTCGGAGGCAGCCCTAAAGCCCCTTACCAAAAGGTTGCAGTACTTGAGCAGACCCCCTCCTCTAATCTCTTCCGGGTTTCTGGTGGCAATTATCTTGTTGCAGAGGTGATCGAAAGCTTCTTGGAAATCCCCATAGACGCTCTCACCGATGATAGTCGGGTGAAAGGTTTCAGTCATTGGGTTCTCCGAGCATTCATAAAAAAGCAGCAGGGAGTCCAGCTTGATTTGAAAGGAGTCGACGCTGAATTCGAACTGCCGCCTCAGAGAGTCCACAAATTTCAGCTCCACGTTCTTGCCGCTGTTGTTGGACAAGGAGATGAGACTCCACCGGTCAGAATCATTGCATACCTTTACCATTTTCTGCACGTAGGCTTCCTACAAGGGGAAAGACAAAATGAGCAAATGAAGACACGGTGGGGAGAGATCTCCCCCCCCTGCAGCAGCCGCTTGCCTTCTCCCCCACCTCCACCCCGTCCTAGCGAAAAGGCTGTAAGGAGCCTGCAGGCACGGATCGGAGGAGAAACGCTCAGTGTAAGAGCCCAGAGCACTGTCATTGCACAGGGATGGCAGGGGAGGACGTTCCTGGGACTGTCGTGCAAGGGAAGTACTTGGCAGGGCTGCTTCTAAATACATCTACATGCAAAACTGATGGCGCGCATGCCAAATATCCATGCACCCCCACACAGAGAGTCACCGCTACAATTAAGATAAGAAACCCTTTTTATCGGTTTCCACTTCCCCTCCCCCCAAAAAAAGAAAACTCAGCAAGTGTTCAACGCTCCCCGACCCTGCTCTTGCGGCGCCGCTTCCGCAAATCTGCCCCATATGCCAAGAAATCCCTCTAAAAACCTTAAAGGCATTTGGCACGCCGCCTAATTAACCCGAGCGAGCCGTCTGCGCGGCAAGGGAATGTGGCTCAGCACCGGGGCATTTAAACACCCCCAGAAGAGCGCAGCGCGAGCACTTGCTTCCTTCTCGCAGCCACAAAAGCCCCCCTAAGCCCCCCGGGGACCGGGTCTGGCACCACAGGCTGCTGTAGGGCTGAGCCAGGAGACTGGCAGCGCCTTGGCTGCAGCAGGTACACCACCGGTGCTGGCAAATGCAGTGACACGGAGGGAAGGAAGCTGATCAGTGCCGGGGAGCACCAAGCCCAGCTGCTTTACCGCAGACCCCTCTTCACGTGCAAGGATGGGGGGGAAAAGTCCCCCGTGTGTCCCCGTGGGTCCCAGGGAGCGGGGCAGGAGGGGACACTGCCCCTCTCCTCGCAGGGTTACCTTGAGGGTGAGCGGCGTGATCTTCTCCTTGTTCACCCCCTCGGGCAAGAAATCCAAGAGGCAGTCCAAGACCACGTCCTTGACAGTCTGAAACTCGGCTTCCCCTTTGAGGTCGGCGCAGAAGATGAGGTCCAAGTCCTTGTAGCCCAGGCCGCTGTCCTGGTGGAGGACGTGGCTGGCGGCCGAGCCGTTGAGCCGCACGTCCCTCAGCCCGATGCCCTTCTCCTCCAGCCGGCTCCGCACCACCTTGACGATCTGCCGGGGCTGCATGGCCAGCGTGGGGAAGTTGCCGCGGCCGTGGATGGGGATGGTCTCGCTGAGGATGCGGTCCAGGCGCTGCACTTGCTCCCAGCTCAGCACGTTGCACTGCGCGCTCTCGCAGCCGCCCGCGTACCTCCCGGCGGGGCAGCCGCCGGCCTGCCCGTCCTCTGCCATGCTGGGCTGGATGGCACCGCTCCGGCTCCTCACCGCCCCCCCGGCG
Organism: Anser brachyrhynchus; assembly: GCF_964034855.1. Taxonomy (NCBI): domain Eukaryota; kingdom Metazoa; phylum Chordata; class Aves; order Anseriformes; family Anatidae; genus Anser; species Anser brachyrhynchus. The sequence goes on along the minus strand of NC_137696.1, from coordinate 89,646,989 downwards.
CCCCTCGTCCTCCGCGCCTGGCGAAAAGAGCAAAAAGCGAGCGGTCAGCGGCGGCGGCGGCGGCGGCGCTCCCCCGGCCCCCGCTGCGCACACCTTAAATTAACCAAAATGTAAAAAAAAAAAATACAAAAATAAAAACCCGCCGAGGGGGGTAGGGGGGGAAAGCCCCCCGCGAGCACGGCGGAGGAAGGCGCCCGGACCTGCAGAGCCGCCGCTCTCCTCGCCCCCCGCCGGGGCTGAGGCCGCCCCGCGCCGTCGGAGAGGCCGCCCCGCGCCGCCCGCCGCCCCGCTCGCCCCCGCCGCGGGCCGCCGCCGTCTCCGGAGCTTTCGTAGTTGTGCCCGGGGAAGGTCCCCAGTAGTTTTTATACGGGCTTTCTCCGCTCTTCCGGGGCTCCGAGTCACGGCGCCCGCGGCCCGCCCCCTCCATCTGCATGGCCGGCCTCGCCGGTGCCCCCGGCACGCCCACGGAGCGCGCACCCACGGGCCGCCCCGCCGCCACGGCACGGCTCGGCACGGCTCGGCACGGCTCGGCGAGGCGCTGCGCAGCCGCCCCGCCCCGCTGGAAATCCCGCGCAGCGCCGCGCAGCCGCCCGCCCCTCGCCCTGCTTTTGGGGGGGGGGGGACAACAAGTGGAGTCCCCTCGCGCTGCCCCGTATTTTCGTCCCCAATTTTTAACACCCCCCCCCCCCCCCCCCCTTTAGGGACGTTCCCGGGAGGCCCAAACTTCGCAGCAGAGCGGCGGGATTTGGCAGGGCCCCGCTGCGAGCGGTTGCCGAAGATCCCGGAGCTGGGGGGGGTCTCGGCTGCGCCATCCCCGACGGGATTTTCAAAGGCGGCGGCGCAGGGACGTCGCGCAGTGCCTGCGCATCCCGGGAAGAATATTATATATATATATATGTGAATATATATATACATACATATAATAAGCAGCCTGCCCGTTTATTACAACGTTGGTGATTTCGGAGGGAAAAATAAATAAAAATACCAGGATAATGCACACACACGTCTAATTTTCAAATTTTTTTCATCTTGATTTTTAATTTTCAACGTTTTTTCACCTTCAATTCCTCTGATTTTTAATGTAATCACTCCGCATTTGCGCCTTTTTCACCTGCTCCAGCGCTAAATTTGTTTGCGCCGGTCCCGTCGCGCTGCGCGCCCCCGCGCACCCCCCTGCGCGCCCCCGAGGTGGGGGGGGGGCGCGCAGCGCGCGGCTTGCGCGGGGAGGGAGGGGGGATGGGGGGGGTCGTTGCGTCACCGCTCGGAGCTTTGTGACGCGCGGAGCGCGGGGCCAATGGGGGCGCGCGGCGGCGTGACGCGCGGCCGGCCCGAGCGGGCGCTGCGCCAAATGGCGGCGGGGGTGGGGTGGGAGCAGTGGCGGTCGACGCACGGAGCCCCCTCCCCACATGTCGCCCCCCCCCACCCACCCCCCCGCCATTACGCAGCGGGCTGGGGTTGGGGTCCGTGCCTGCATGGCACGGGGAAAGGCTCAGGAACGCCCCCCCCCCGCCTAATGAAAGCCCCGAGGGTGCCGCTCGGTGCCCCCCCCGCCCAGCCGGGGCGCCCCCCGGTACGAGCGGGGAAGCCCCCGCCGCCCTCCCCCGCTCGTCGCCGGCCGCAGCCGTGTGGCAACGGTGCCCCCTGCCGGGCAGCCGGCCCTCCCCGTGGGGGGAGACACGGTTTGGTCGAGCTTGAGGGGGTGTTTTGGGGGGTAGGGGGTGTTAAGGTGTGTGCGGTGGGGGCAGCGCGACACCGGGGGGGGGGAAGCAAAGGTTGCGAGGTGCAACCCAGAAGGTCCCGCTGACCCTGCTGGAGACACTGCTGGTGTCGGATGGAATAAAGCACTGAGGTGTGTAGGGTCCTGTGCCAGCGGGTTAAAGAAAAAAGAAAAGGGGGGGAACGGGAGGGGGGGGAGAAAAAGATAAACGGGAAAAGAAAAGGGAAAGAAAAGAAAAGGAGGGGAACGGGGGGGGGGGGGGGGAGAAAAAGATAAACGGGAAAAGAAAAGGGAAAAGAAAAGAAAAAGGAAAAGAAAAAAGAAAAAAAATAAAAAGGAAAGAAAAGGAAAGGAAAGGAAAAGAAGAAAAGAAAAGAAAAGAAAAGAAAAGAAAAGAAAAGAAAAGAAAAGAAAAGAAAAGAAAAGAAAAGAAAAGAAAAGAAAAGAAAGAAAAGAAAAGAAAAGAAAAGAAAAGAAAAGAAAAGAAAAGAAAGGAAAAGCAAAAAAGGGAAAAAAGGAAGAGAAAAAGAAAAAGGGGAAAAGAGGAAAACGAAAAGGAAGAGAAAAAGAAAACAGAAAAGAAAAAAAGAAGGGAAAGAAAATGAAAAGAAAAAAGGGGGAAAGAAACGAAAAAGAAAATGGGAAGAGAAAAAAAGGGGAAGAGAAAAAGAAAAAAGAAAACGGAAAAGAAAAAAATGAAAGAGAAAAAAGAAAGGGGAAAAGAAAAAGGGAAAAAGAAGTAAGGGGGGAAGAAAAAAAAAGGAAAATGAGAAGAAAAAGGGGAAAAGAAAAAAAAAGGAAAATAAAAACCTTAAAATCGGGGAAAGAAAAAGAAGAAAAGGAAAATAAAAGGGAAAAAAAGACAAAAGGGGGAAAGAAAAAAAAATGAAAGAAAAAAATGAAAGAAAAGGGAAAAGAAAAAAATGAAAAAAATGAGAAAAAGAAAAAGGGGAAAATAAAAAGGTAAAGAAAAAGTAAAGAGAAATGAAAAGAAAAAGGGGAAAATAAAAAAAGGAAAAGGGGAAAATGATTTTAAAAAAAGGGGGGGAAGAAAAAGGAAAAGAAAGATGAAAAGGGGGAAATGAAAAAGAAAAAAGGGGAAAAGAAAAGAAAAAGTGGAAAAGAAAAAAAAAGAAAATGGAAAAGGGGAAAAGAAAAAAGAGGAAGAGAAAAAGGAAAAGCAAAAGGGTAAAAAAATAAAAAAGAAATGAGAAAAAAAGAAAAGAAAAAAAGAAAAGAAAAAAAGGAAAAGAAAAAAAGAAAAGGAAAAAAAAAAAGAAAAGAAAAGTAAAAGAATAAAAGGAGAAAGGAAATTAAAGGGAAAAAAAAAAGGCAGGAAGCTTTTAAAGTCTGGATGTGTACACGTGAATGCAACTTGAAAGCAGAAGCCGGGTATCTCGTATCCGCCGGCAGGTCTTTTGCCTTGCCAGCGAATTCATTATTTAAAATAAATACTCAGGCTGCAAGGGGCAGCAGCTGGCCTGCTGCAGGCCCGGCTGCCGGGAGGCCCAGCGCAGCAGCAGCACTGCTGCAGGTGCCTGCAGCGCCCGCGGCCGCAGAGGCCGAGGAGACGGAGCCGGGTTGAGGCCGAGGAGGCCCCATGTTCAGGGCACCTGGGGAGGTTCCAACACCACCCAGCCGAGCAGAGCCCCACTCCCAGCATCGCTTCAGCCAGAGGAAGCACGGCACACCTGCCCTCTCATCCCGTTTTAATCTAGGCCATCGCTGAACCTGGGGAAAGATGAGCTAGCAATAGTTAACACTTGGACTTCCTATTTGACTTCTCAGCATGCTGCAACTAAATTTTAGCAGCATTAAGTTCAGCAATACCACGGAATGTCTCCGTGCATTTACCCTGGCCAGTAGGATTTAATGCTATTTTACATGCATCTTGTTTCCTTTCTCCTCTGTAAATTGATGCCAGTTGCAGACTTAAGAAGAAAAATAGGCAGAAGCTCGCTCATGCTGAAGAATACTGCTCTGGTAAAGGCCACGCGAGCGTAGTTCAGAGGAAGCCGTTCACACCGGGCAGCTTCGCTGAAGGAGCAACGCCAGCCAAGCCTGCTGTGAGCACCTGCAGATCACATCCCACTCACTTGAAGCAGGAGGGGAAATTGTTTCCAGTCAGAATTGTAGCATGGACACTTTTTCAGTTCAGAAAAGTACACAGGATGTTGATCATCGTGCCTTTTTTAGTATAAATTAAAAACTATTTGAATCAGTGTGAAATTATTTTCATGTCTGGGGTATACTTCAGGGTACAGGTGTATTCTGTACTTGCTGCTCTTAAGCCAACTCGAATGTGAAAGCCCACATTACTTTAAATCAGTAGAAATAATTGAGAATTGTAGTAGGAAATTTAATTAGGGTGTGTTATGTTATAAGAACTATAGAAATATTTGCATGAGTTTCAGGAATCACTCATTATGACTGATGCTGGTAATGCTGTTGCTATTAAAAGCATTAATTCAGTTTATGAACATGCTGTGTCTCTTTAATGACAAATATGTATTTTGGAAGGAAAAGTTTTCATTGGTGTTTGTTTTTTTTTTATTGAAATTGTGAGCAGAAATTCTTTGACAGAATTTGGATGGGGTTACTCACACAAGCTGTTTGAATTGCCCATGCAATTAATGGGAAGGTAAGATGTGCGGTGTGAACCATGCCTTTCTGTGGGCCCGCACAATATTGTTCAATTAGTCCCTTCACCCCACCAATACTCTCCATCCGGCTGCAGAAAAATTAAGATTAATAACACCAAGTGTGTTTCTGTATGCATTTGTGTGTATTTGGCTAATAAATTCTTCAGCGTGAGTTGTTCATTCATCCCAGCTGCATGGGGGAGAGCGCACTCCAGGTGAATTCTTACTGAATTGAAGAATTTTTAGTATTTTCCTGACTGAACTCCATGGAGGTAGACCATAACATCATCCTGGCTCCCTTTTGACCACTATACAGTGCCTAAAACAGGAATGTGTTCTTTAGCTGTAAAAAAGGAAAAACCTGTGACTCTGCGTCTATCTGAGCTCCAAATCAGGTGAAGGGGTAGCAGTAGATGGAGGCAGACACTTCTGAGGCCTCAGCCTCTCCTGCCCATGGCCTGCGGACTTTGCCTTGGCCCACTCATGTTTTGCCTGGTTTGTGAGGCTGAGCCTCCCCATCCTGCACCTTTCCAAGCTTGAAGGTTTTCAACAGGAGGAATTGGGTTTGTATGCCACAGCTCCTCTGCTAACACAGCCAAGGTTCAGGACAGACAGACAGACGGTCAGGGGATTTGGTTCTGAGCAGCAATGCCACTTCAGTCCAAACACTAGTGTTGATTCAGCCAGAGGTGTTTGCTTTTGTTAAAATCACAATAAATATCAACACTGTTAATATCACTAGGTATTAAAGGCCTTCTCTCTAGGCCTTCTGTCTGGGGATGACATGGCAGAAAGAAAGACATACAGGAAGAGCAAGGGAAGTCTAAAGAACTCCCTCAGAAGTTTAGAAAGAAGATACAGCAAAACTTTATCCCAACTATGTCATAAAAAAAGTTTTGTAATATCATTTCATACAGAGCCCAAGGGCAATGAAAACATTACAAATGACACCTGTTTTCTGCCTGCTGAAGATGGAAGACGTAACCGGGCAGCAATCATCTGAAAACTTAATTGTGCTGGCACACAATTTTCTTTCTGGAAAACAACAAGAACGTGGCTGAAGAACATCCCTAGCTGTTCTCCACCCAGCCAACATCTGGGAGGATCAGCTCACCGCCAGATACACATTTCTGGAGAGCTCAGGCCATCATTGTGCCCTTCCTTCCCCACCACCTCGGGTAGAGCAGCTGGGACCTGCTGGGAACAGCCTTTATCTCCATCCTGCTCCCTCTGTGGTGCAGTGGGGAGCCACCGGCACGGGTTCATTATGGCTGTTGCTGGCAGGGAGATGCCAAGGAGACATCAGCCACCAGGACAGGGATTCGGAGGACTGCAGGCTTGGCCAGGAAACGCTCTGGGCTACCACAAAAGCCTGCAGAGCCAAACACAGCCCAACCTCACCCCTGTGCACACACACATGCACACAGCCCAAAACCTGAGTTTCATGGAAACGGCCCATGGTGAACGGGGAGTAACTGGAAGTAACGATGCTTAGCAAAATGACTAATGTTGCTTTCAACAATAGCACAGAACAGTGCACTTTCAAAATAAACTCATAGACTTTGTCTATACTAGACACACTTGCAAGCCTTCCTTAACCTTTACTCATTCACCTCTTTCCCAGACCTGGTCTGGGCAAAGTCTGAGCATGGGTGTGGAAGCAGAGCTCAGGCTGGTCTGGTTTTGTTTCGTTTTCTGTCTCAAGAGTACACAAGCCTGATTTTAAAACTACTTTTAAAGACCTTGACTTTCTCGTGTACGTGCATAAGGGAGTCCCCTGATACCTTCGTGTTCTATATATTTTATTTCTGAAATTTATTTCCTTTGGTGATACCAATAAAAATTATTACATTTTGGAATGGAAGAGTCTATACTAGGAATTAGCACTGGAGTTAGCGTTGACTACTGGAATATTCAACACTAAGGCCCTTTGAATAAAATGAAAATCAGAGATTTCTAGGAAATGATCTTTCAAAGATAAATAAAAGAAGCATTTGTGCTTTCAAAGTACTACAGTTCTATTAGCTTTGTTTTCCTTCTGCCAGTTTTTACTGGAAAGATATTTTACTCGTCCTGGGAAAAATGTCATTGTTTGGACTAAATGCCGTGTTGTTTTGAAAAGGTACAGTTTAAAGTAGGCCAAATTATCAGACTTTTCTGATGAGCCTGCCAGTAGCTTTTTGCGATTCTGTTGAGAAAGTGTGTGTCAAATGAAATAGTAGCGCTCACCATCTGCATTGTTGCAGCAGCTACAGGACAAGTCAGAGATCGGGGCACCAAATGGTCCATCAAACTAAAGACAGGCTGCTGCCTAACCTAAAGAGTTCGTAGTGTCAGTACATCAGGAAATGGCAGTATTTTCCATTTCATAAACCCAGCATTTGCTCCCAGGGGAAGAGTTGTTAGGGTCGCCTCCTGGCCAGGATTAGTTGAATACAGGCGAAGGCAGAGGCTCCAGCAAGGCTCCTGTCTCCTCCACCCCAGACCCGCGGTTGTCCCACCCTGTAGGACACGGGCAGGTGAGGTCCCATCAAGCCCCTTCCTGTGGGTGCTCCTGCAGAAAAAGCAGCTGTGCTCCCAGATTCAGTGCAGTGCTACAGTCATGGTGGAGCCCATTGCTTACATATTCTGGGCCCTTGGGATCTGAATGCAATTAAAATGGGCTGCCCAGGTATGCCTGTTCATTTGGGAGGCAAGGATCAGGCTTTACTCTCTTGAAGAGACTACATTTTTCATTGCTATGTGAGAAAGTCAACGTCTTCGGTCTTCTTGCCCACATAGGAAAGGCGAAACCCCGATGTTTCATGACTCATGCAGCCATGCAATCCCAGTTGCATATGACTGATAGGATTTTATGCCGATTTTACTGTTCCATGTTTTGTTTATCCTAAAATGCATTAAGCTCATGTGGGAATACTCCAGTGGATTTCACCATTCTGCGTCTTATTCAGGGGAGCTGGGGAAACACATCATTTCGGATTTAAACAAGCTGTCCTGCATTTGGAACAGCGAACTGCAGAAAACACACAACTAACAGAAATCGGGTTACCGTTCATTCGGACAGAACTGGTTTCACAGATTCAAAGCCATCATTTAGTTTCACCTACTACAAAACAAAAGCTGTTTACCAAATGCTTTCACTATCAAGAGAATGACTCCTGATGCAGCCAGAGCACATTTCAGTCTCGATTAACATTTATAAATTCTGGAAATTAACTGTATTCTTGCAGAAAAATTGTTCCATTTCCTAGTTACTCTCATTTTTTAAAATGTGCACAACATTCCTAGTCGGAAGGCACGTTTACACAGAATGGGATTGTTCCCAGTGATTTTTCTTGCTGCACACTGAACTGACATGTATTTCTAGGATGCAGTTCTTGGCAGCTGTCAAAAGGTGAGACGCATTCAGTGCTGCTTCTGTCTAAAACTGCCTGCTGAAGCAATACAAATTGTGCAGCTGACTCCCCACACTACTCAGCACCCCGCCCAAGTTGACTACTGCAGATAGTGGGCTGCTGTGAAAGAAGGTTCTCTATTGCTACATGCCCCTGGGGTGCGAAAATGATCTTCTTACAACTGCACATACACCAACAGCCAACACAAAACCATTATTACCAGACTAGAGTAGACTTTGGTCATCTACAGTTGTATGGGTGCTCCAGGCCTTTGGGATGGAGGCAAAGAATCAGAGTGACTTAAAAACAAAAGAATGAAACCCAGCATTTTAGGGCTGTGCAAGTGGGACCACAATCAAAGCACTGCAGCAATGGACCAAAAGGGTGGGGGAGTCCTCTTCCAAGGAAGCAAAGAACCGGAAGGTACCACAGTCCATGTGTGCACATCAAGAGAGACAAAGAGGCGTTCTGGTGGCACTAGTGTGCTACCATTTGAAAACCAGACTTTGTGCCAAACATCTTAGTCAGAAGTATACTTCCTGCTGCCCATGGGATGCCACCATGCTGGGCTAATGTGCCCTGCTAGCCTTCTCGGATCCTGGTGCTGCCTTAGCACTTCCAAAATTCACAGAAGCCCAGAAGGGCTGAGGCTGGCAGGGCCCTCTGAAGGCCACCTGCTCCAACCCCTGCTCAAGCAGGGCCACCCAGAGCAGGCTGTGCAGGACCACGTCCAGGAGGTTTCTGAGGATCTCCAAGGATGGAGGCTCCACCAGCCCTCCAGCTGATTGGCCCCAGCACAATTGCATAGTCAGTAGGGATCTGTTCTTAATTTTAATCTCCTTTTTGTATTTCTCAGTCTCCAGCAAAACTGTCACCCAAAAAATAAGAGGTCACCTCTTTCTGGTTTGTTTCCTTTATCCTTTCTCCACCCCCCACCCTCACCCCGGATCATTTCCAGTTATCCATGTGCTGATGATGGCAGCTGCTGCAAGGACCTGGTTCAGAGCCGTGCTGCTCTCATAAGCAGGAGTGTAACGACATACTTCACCAAAGCACCCACCCACAACACTCCTTTTTCACCCACAACACTCCTTTTTCTTTCATGGGTTTCCTTTTCCTGCGTGTGAAGCCTTATTCCTCCACACCCTGTGCTGCTTTGGTATGCTAGATTCAAGAGCAAAATCCTGCCAGAGAAGAGTGTTTGGTCAGAGTATGGAGAAAAAAAGAAAAAAGAAAAAAGAAAAAAGAAAAAAAAAAGAAAAAAGAAAAAAGAAAAAAGAAAAAAAAAAGAAAATAGGTAATTTATCAACTACATTTCAAAGCAAAAGTAAGGTATCTTGTGAAAATATATACATATATATATATAATTTTTTTTCCAAGTAGAAAGGGGAGTATGTTATGAATGCAATAAAAAAAAATAAAAAAATAATTAAAAAAAAAAGGTGAAGCATTTTTTCCCATGCAAGATTTTTCCACCAGGAACGTGAAAATGCTACAGATCAGTACCTGAAGTGAGTTATTATGCAGTAGCATGCCGTGCCTCCACTTCATGGGAAGGGCAGAGAGCCACTTCTGAGGAGGAAAATGCTCCAGCCTGTGCTCTTGCTGAGACCCTGCGGGACCCCAAGTGGAGCCAGCTGCATCAAGGGCCACCAGCTCCCACAGCTGCAGGTTACTACTGATTTTAGTGCCAGGCAAGGCAGGCACCCCAGGACTCCAGCCCTTCCTGAGCATCACTGAGCGTCGCCAGTACCGTTTACTTCTGGCAGAGATGGACAGCTGCACAGCAGCACCTGCAGCCCATTTTTTGCTCAGGGCAGGCTACAAACCCCTGGTGCTCAGGGTGGTAAAGCTGCTTCCCCGAGGAGCATTTGCTAGAGCATAGCTATCTTCTCTGAGCTCTGCCACAGAGGCATGCGTCTCACTGCTGTGGAAGAGCTCAAAAATCAGCAAGACCTTGGAGGCAGGAGCTGTTCCCAACTGGGAAAGCACCAGAACAGCTCCTGCCCCCAGCTCTTGCCCAGTTTGGAGCTCAGCTGCTGCCCCACTCTCAGGAGGCAGAAGCAGCCTGTTCTTCAGGGTGGCAGCTTCAGCGCCTCAGCCCTGCTGAGCTCAGCAGTAGCCCAGCTGAGCTCTGAACCCTAAGCTGGCTTTGTGCATGGATAAAAATAGCAAGGCACAAATAATGTTTATAACAAAATAAGGGCAATTGTCACATATCTGTTCTATTTTTTTTTACTGCAAAGCCCTCACATTTCTGAAGGGGCAGAGACTTGTACAAAAATGATCTCCCAGCCAAAGCACTACAGGGCACTTTTAGATCTTATTTGTTCCTTGGGTATGCAGTTTTGGGTGGCTCTGCTGAGGAACATGGAGGAGGCACCCCAGAGGGTAACCTCAGCCCACCATGGGGTTGTAGGATGGAGCTGAGTCAGGAACAGAGCTTTTATCTCCAGCTCTGATGTTTGAATATTCCCCATCACAGTGGAAATCTTCTAAGACAGCTCATCTGACATGATACTGAGCCAAAATACGGAGAACAGTTTGTGAAATTTCATCCTTTTGAAACAGAGCCCTGAGCTTGCCTCCTACTCATACCCAAACCTAATCTTTTCCTGAACAACAGCCTCAGCTTGATCCCTGTCCCAGTTTGGACACCATCTCCTCCTTGAGTCCTTCCCCAGTGTTAAGGAATTTCATTGTGGATGTACCACTCAGCATCTGAAAGCACAGATAAGTGTCACAGGCCTATGAGGTGACCTGATAAATTAAAGGAGAGCGGATGGTACACTAATATTATTAGTCCAATCCCTGTTCCTCTGCCAAGGACCAGTCTCGCTGTTCAAAATTAACCCCCAGAGGTTCTTATTTATCGGCATAACATTTGCTTCACTTGCCACTGACTTCACCCAGGAGACCTGTTGTCCTAATGCAAAGCTTTTTGGAAAGATTTATATTCCATATGCCAAATGCTGCTCTCATTTGGACTACAATAACAGAGGCAGGGTTTTGGCTCTGGATACACAGAACTTCAGGAAGAGGCAATCTGTGCATTTGTGCAAAAGGCTCAACAAACAACACTGGATTATTCCTGGAAGTAGTGCACAAAAGTCCTCCATTCAGGAGGGATGATTCCCCACCAGTCTCTTCCCCACAGTCTCAGGATATCCTTTGGGTAGGAGCCCCACATCTCCGCCATGCCCACTGACCAGGCAACTTCTTAGGAAAAAGCTCCCCATGTTGGGTGTTGCTCCACAGGCCATCCAACATGGCTTTTTGCTGCAAGGAACCAGCAGAGCATTATTCCGTGGTCGCTGATGCATCCCACTGTGTGCCCACTTGAGGCAGGTAACACATTTCTGTCATTTTAGGATGGTACATATCCACAGCAGAATTTACAGCAATTTGTTGCTCTGAAATATGGCACCTAGATTGCTGTCAAGTAGCGCATGCCCTTCACTGGGCATGTGTTTGTTCCACGCATCATTGCAGCCTCCGTCTTAGACTACATCATCTTGTAAGCAAACTGGTAACATTTTAAAAGCAGCTGATGCCGTGCAGACAAAGTGGTTCTGTTTTCCTATTAACTGAAGTGTGCTGCTTTTCATCACTCACTACCTTCATCACCTTCACTTCAAAAAATAGGTGGGAAATGATTTCACCATTTTGCTTCTAATCAACTGTAATCCTGAGCTGATTTGTCTTTAAGAAGTTCTGGCCTTGCTCCAAAGGGCTGCACGTCCCAGAGACGAGCTATCCATTTCCTCCGGCCTTTTTAACATGGCTGCAGCTGAACTTTTAAGCCAGATCATCCCCCTTTACCACACATGAGATTATTGCTAGTGTGCAAATTGAGGCAGAGAATTAAAAATAGCTGTGCTGGTGGCTGTGAAGTCACTTGATCTAAGGCTTAGTTAGAGGTTTATGTGTCACTTGCAAGTACGTGAGTTCCTGAATAGGCTGTTTGGTAAGTCTGTGCTGTGGGGAGCCCTGCTGTACAGATCTGACTTCTTTGCTGTCCACAGGTCAGCTTAGGACATAGAGAAATGAAAAAAAAAAATAATACTAATAAAATAAAAAAAAGGCACATTTTAGAACTAAATAGCTAGGTGATTGAACTACTTGTGATGCAAGCCAGTAGTGTACTTGTACATGCTTAGCTCAGCTGAGCTCAAAGTAGTCGTACTGTGCATGTGTTGGATGCTCTCATATAGTGCAGCACAGTAGATGTGTGAGCCACAAAGGCAGAAGTGGTTGAACCCAACTTTTGTAGAAATGATGCAGGAGAAATTTCAAATTTCTAATTTTCCATGGGCTTAGTTATTTTGGCAAAATGCCTGTTGTTGTTTTTTAACATGAGCATTCTTAGCTAGGGAATTAGTTAAGAGAGATTTTTAATCAGGCATCCAAGAGGAAGGAAAGCAAAGTTCCAGGGTAAGAAAGCAGCATGTTCTTCCTTCCAAAACCTATAATCTTAAACACAAAAACAATTTGTTTGTCAAATTATTCCTTACTTTTTTCCAGACTAGGTGTAATTCTTCATTTTTATCACTGGGCAAATGCCATACATCTAAGTGCAGTTCATAATTCTTCTGTACCTACTAATGAGGAACAGGTTTGCAGCCCTCAAAGAGAGGCCGGACAGACTGCAGTCACGCGACTGCAGAAGCTGCTCACACATCCTAAGCTCCTCTTGTTCTTCATCTCCTTTTCTCATGTACGTCTTTTCATTCCTACATAAAGAAGGAGGACTTCCTATGGTTTTTCAAAGCAAACATTGTGCAGAAGGAGATTTACTTCGCATTTCTCTTGTGCTTTTGAAAAGAGGCTCTTTAATTTTGGACACTTTAGAATACATTAGCAATTCATCACTTGGCCCTTCTTAACAACTGACTCTCTCATTCTTCTTGCTAGCTAACACACATCTCGGTTTTGTTGCTGAGATGCCTGAAGTTTTAAAGCTGTACTTCCTACTCACCCCGAATAGTACAAGTGCCCCAGCTGCCGTGACATATCTGGCAGGTTTTCTGCCACCACATCTGAAGTATCTGTCAAGGTTTCACTAATCTAACACCATGGAGAGGCACGAACCACAGGGAGCTGTGTTCATTGATGGTATCCGATGGACAAACATGGCTCAGTGTCCCTGAGAAAGGCTGGGGATTTCATGAACTTTCAGCATAAGTGATTTCACTTCTAATCCTTTATTTGCCAAGGGTTCCCCTCAGCCCTGCTCCTGCCTCCTCTGAGCAGAGCGAACATCCATCTTCACACCCCGTCCCATTCCTGACAGCACCCTGGTGGCATCTTTTGCCTGACCTTGGCTCAAAAGCCCAGTACTGTGGCTGGGGAGAAGGGTGGAGAGGCATGTGGGATGGATGGGGTGACACAGGAGCTACTCGGGGGGCACATTTCAGGCAGCTTGAGTGAAAATGCACCCACTGTTCAATGGCCCCCTGGAGCGGCTTATCTTGTGCCAATAGCCTTACTACGAAATGTGTGCTTTTCATAGACACAGCTCTGCAAATTTCATCTAACATGTAAGTATTCTTAAAAATGAGGCCATTTATAAACTCCTCTCTTTCCTCCTCTCCCTCCCTGCCCTGCTCCCCAGATATGCCTTTTGGCAGGGGGAACCCTGCCTGTCACAGGCTTATTCCGCATGGCTCCAGACCAAACAATGAAGCAGTGAAAGGCGTAATGGCAGTTAGCGATGAAAGGAAAAAGAATAAATAAATAAATAAATAAATAAAGCAGCTGTAAACCTAATGGTACATATAAAACTCACCCAACTTGGACCAGAACCACTGAATACATTTCTGTTATCTGATTTCCAGTTATAGATTGCCCTATCCTTTATGCACTCATGGGTATTTCCCACAAGTGCTCACCTTTCAATACGTTTAAGTCAACCTATTGTTTTCAAAACCTGACATAAAAAAGGCCTCTCCAGGGCCTCATAGGGCCTCATAATTTGAGCAAGCTGTGCAATCTCAGCAACGGCTCTTTTGGCAGAGGCTCCCTGCCACATGGCAGGTTTTGGTTCTGTCAGGGCACCACTCTTCTGGAGCAAAACAAGGAGGCCATGTACCCAAACACAACGTTGGCTCTAAATACCTCTCCCATCTGTAGTCATACCAACTGGGGACGTGGGTTTCCGGCAGGACACCTGGACTCTGGCATACCAAAACCCAGTGCAGACTTGGGGGCTGGGTCATTTCAAAGCCACCCAGCTGCTGGAACAAGTCTGGTGGCTAATCTTGTGGAGGAACACTGAAGAACAAGACGGCATTTGTGTGCCAGACTCGTTCTCTGCTCTTCCACCTTTCTGCTCAGGTACTGGATGTCAAAGTTGGATGGAGGGTTGTCATTCATAAAAGTAATCTGGTGCCAATCCTGTAAAAGCTTCCTTTTAAGAGAGATAAGATAATGCAGTCCAACAGTTCTTTAACTAAATAGGATTAATTAGCAGGAAGTTGGCTGCTTAATTCACCACTGACCTGTAGAACCTAGTAAGAATGAGGTCGTTGGACATAATAGAGCTATTTATGAGTTTAGGGCAAACTCTAATAACAGAAAATATCATTTAAAGCTCACTCTGATATAATAAATTTTGGGGGTAAGAAAATATTACTTATTAAGGAGAGATCTAATCTTTAAAATAGTGTGCTCTGTGTACTCAAAAGTTTATCCCTTCCAAAACAAACTATTGCAACATCTAAGCATTCAGTCAGTGGACACCAGACTTTGATATTCAAACCCATCAGGTTTTCATATCCTTTCTCCCAAACTTTGTTATACAAAGCTCACTTTTTCTATGACCTTAACGTCTCACAAGAGCTTCACATTATGAGAATCTTATTTCATGTTTCAGTGCACAAGGATCAGCGCTTCTCTGTGCATATCCTGATTAATCATCTTGATTAAATGAGGTTTGTTTAAGAATCACAAAAAACAGCATACATATATTTCTATAGCTCCCCAATTTCCTTCCAGCTTCTACCTACTTTTTCACTTGCTTTTTCTGATAGCAGCTGTTTGCAAATGACAGTTTGTATTACTAATACACATGTGCATCTATAGCATTTCTGTCAAAACAATATTCCCCTTTTTACCAAAGAATCTCTGATTTCTTCCCTCTCCTCCCCCAATTACATCCTGTCATCCTGTCTGTCCCCACACCATTTAAAGGATTATCAAGCTGGGTTTCAGTTGATTATAGTGTATATCATGTTCCAAAATGGCAGGTCCAAAACCATTTATAGATCAGAAATACCACCTGAAGCCATTCTTGGCAGCTAAGTGCACCTATTTCGGCGTTCTGTGGTCATGTAGAAACCAGGCACAACAACTACAAGGATGACCAGAGGGCTGGAGCAACTGTCCTATGAAGACAGTCTGAGGGAGTTGGTGTTGTTCAGCCTGGAGAAGAGAAGGCTCTGGGGAAACCTTATAGTGGCTTTCAGTACCTAAAGGGGGCCTGCAGGAAAGCTGGGGAGGGACACTTTGTCAGGGAGTGTAGGGATAGGACAAAGGGAAATGGTTTTAAAATAATAAAAAAAAAAAGTTATATTTAGACTAGATTCAAGGAAGAAATTCTATACTCAGAGGGTGTTGAGGCACTGGCACAGGCTGCCCAGAGAAGCTGTGGATGCCCCATCCCTGGAAGTGTTCAAGGCCAGGCTGGATGGGGCTTTGGGCAACCTGGTCTGGTGGGAGGTGTCCCTGCCCATAGCAGGGGGGTTGGAACTGGATGGGCTTTAAGATCCCTTCCAGTCTGAACCATTCTATGATTTTATGATCCAAGCTACAACACAGTCAAAAAAAGAAGTATTGATTTTTCATGCACCAGGTCTACTAGTCTTTCTGCTTGCAAAGCAGAGGGATGAATGGTTACCCCTCAGCTGCCCATGTGGGAACTAAAAGACTTTCCTCTTTAATTTTTTTTTTCTATTATTATTCCCTCCATCTTCAAAGCCTTCATGTAGTAACTGGCTAGTGTCCCACCTTAGCTTGCCAGGGAAGCTTGAACATATTCCTTAAGATGGCCAAAAAGGTCGTTATGGTTTGAAAGAAAACATTTCTTCTACCCAGGAGCTCAGCACACCATGTCCCCATTTCTCCAGCCTGCTGCCAATACTGAGAAGTGAGATTGCTTTTCAAGCTCAATAGTGAACAGTTTTGTGTGTCTAATACAAAAGATCAGGAAGCCAGACCCACTTTTTTATTTAATACATGGAGCCAGATTCTCAGCTGGTATATGCTGAAATAACTCTACTGGTGCGAAGAAAAATATACTGATTAACACCAGCCAAATTTCTGCTCTACATATTATGTTTGCAAAGTAAATGGCATAAATCATGGAAACCGTACTTATTTTTTCCATTTTGAGACATTCTTCTTCCAGTATACCCTGGGAAAACACTGTTGCCTTTCCTAAAGTGCTAAGGATTCAATTAACAACAACAAAAGAGGGCCAAAAGTGCTTCCATAAACCTTCAAAACTTTACTAGCACTGTTCATCCCTATTACCTCCATAGCCACAGAGACAAAGGAATGAATAGTTCCTCGTCTAGACTTTTCTTCTCCTGTCTAGTATTGCTTTAATATGTCAGAACTGGAGGCATGTGTGGAGGGAGGAATGCATGCACACACATGATGCACTCTCCATCACGATACACATCTCTGTCTTTCTCTCTGGTAGCTCAGTAGCTCAGGCTACTGGAATTCCCATCAGCTGAGTGTATCCAAATGGCCAGATGATTCATCAGTAGAAAAGGAAAATATCTAAACTTTGCCTGTCTTTTAGGGAAAGTTATTAGTAGAAAGTGTTGCACTTAGGAAAAAAAAAAAAAAAAAAACATTTGCTAAGTTTTATTGAACTGATCTATCTTCCAGCATATCAGCTTAGAACCTACATATCTGCACCTCATATCTTCCGAAATCTACTGTTCATACAATGTTTGGGGGTGTGGATGCAACTTTGAAAAAATGAGTGTTACTTGGTGGTAAATTATTAGTGCTTTGATTTGTTAGGTCTTTTTAAGTGGACATGTAAATCACTGCAACATTCGCAATGAGTAAACAAGTACTCCCACGCTGTGAAAGAAGATAGGGATATGTACAAGGCGATAGTACAGCTAGTTTACTTTGAGCCTCAGATTAAATAAGTGTTTTCACTGTTTGATAGATATCTGAGCTGGCAAAATGAGGCAGAAAAAGGGGAAGGGAAGGGAAGGGAAGGGAAGGGAAGGGAAGGGAAGGGAAGGGAAGGGAAGGGAAGGGAAGGGAAGGGAAGGGAAGGGAAGGGAAGGGAAGGGAAGGGAAGGGAAGGGAAGGGAAGGGAAGGGAAGGGAAGGGAAGGGAAGGGAAGGGAAGGGAAGGGAAGGGAAGGGAAGGGAAGGGAAGGGAAGGGAAGGGAAGGGAAGGGAAGGGAAGGGAAGGGAAGGGAAGGGAAGGGAAGGGAAGGGAAGGGAAGGGAAGGGAAGGGAAGGGAAGGGAAGGGAAGGGAAGGGAAGGGAAGGGAAGGGAAGGGAAGGGAAGGGAAGGGAAGGGAAGGGAAGGGAAGGGAAGGGAAGGGAAGGGAAGGGAAGGGAAGGGAAGGGAAGGGAAGGGAAGGGAAGGGAAGGGAAGGGAAGGGAAGGAAGGGAAGGGAAGGGAAGGGAAGGGAAGGGAAGGGAAGGGAAGGGAAGGGAAGGGAAGGGAAGGGAAGGGAAGGGAAGGGAAGGGAAGGGAAGGGAAGACTATTTGCTTGCTATGAACATAGTGAATCTTATATTTCTAGTTTGCTAAATTAAATACGTCCAAGTGTCTGGAAGATCTGATCAGGTAATAAAAAATATTAGCAGCCTACCCTCATTCTCCTCTGAAGATTGTTTGGAAAACTGGGATCCAGTTTACTGCAGAGAATAATCAGCCTTGTTATTCTTCTAAAAACACTTGAAAATTGAACTTTCTCACTCAAGAAATTCACCTTCCGCCTCTGCCCTGCCATCCATTTCCCCCACCCACTAATGTCCCAGAAAAAACAACAAAAAAAAAGTTTCAAAATACTGGCTGATATTCAGGATTTTGAACACACGTATTCTGAAATTTTGGGAAAGACTGTGAATAGCCTTTCCTGTCATTCCTGCCTGCTTGCGATGGGGATTAGGTGGGGGGGGATTATCCTCTTCCATGGATATCCTATTCCATGATTACAACATGCCCATGAGCAGAGAAACTCCTTCTAACACTTTGCTGAGATGGATGAACTCCTAGGACTTCCAGTTCCTACACACATACGTCTGTCATCCTAATAATCAATAAATCTGGCAACAGCAAGAGGTCTCACTCTAGAATAATCTTCCCCAGCATGCTCCAGTTACTTGAACTATAGCTGGATAAGCATTAATAGCCTCAGAGAAAATCCAGGCCGTGCCAGAAGGGAAACCAACCCTAGGTGAGGACCAGGAATTCAGCAGCAGCTGAAGCCTGCTGACATGCCTAATGCATGCACTTCCTCCTGTTCAAACCGACCACTTGCCTAATCCCACTGACATCAGCAGGTTGCAAGCAGCTCGGTAATTCTGCACATCCCAGCAGGTTCATCTAGAATGGTGGCCAGTCTGGGCCTTGCACACCAAATTTCCATTGCCCAGGGTGGGATTATGCCACACACCACAGCTAGGGCTGGTAAACTGGATCGCCTGATGGGACACTTCCTGCTGGCCTCACCCAAATTCCTTGGACACTTCTGTTTGTGCTTAAACAGCTGCACAGGCTCTGTCAGCACCAAGATTTTATTTTGCCATTTTGTTCTTCTCTCTCTCTGCCCACTGCACCTTTTCTTCTCCTGCCGCTTCTTTGCCCTTGCAAACTCAGCAGCCTGGAGCTAACACTTATTTCAAAAGTGGTGCTACAGCCATCAGCTGAAAGCAGATTTTTTTTTTTTCCTGAGCCTTGAACATCTGTCAACAAACATTGCGGGGGAGTGCTTGTTACCGTAACAGGTTGTGTGGAAAAACACAGCACTGCTGTTCTCTCCTCCCCACAGTCTTCCTCTGGTTTGATAAACCTGAACTGTCCTTCATCTCAGGCCTATAACATGGGTAAACAGGGATCTTTTTCAAATCAAAATGAGGGAGAACATTTTAGGGAGTAGGCCGTACAACTAAAGGGATTACAGGCCAAAAAATAAAAATTAAAAAAAAAAAAAAAGCCAAACCTCTGCAATAGCTAAAGGGCAGAAATTATTGCTGCAGGCTGCTGCTATCAAATCCACCAAGACATAACCTCATTTATTAGTCATCGTATTGCCACCGATGAGAAAATGAATGAAAACAGTGAATAGAATAAAGTTTCCAAAGAGAAGGTCTTGAAATAGTTGTGTGATGCACCCCTCTGGGTATGTGCTGCCGGGTTGTAAGGTCAGTTCTTGCCCAACACCTTGTATGTGAGAGACTCCAGTGATGAAAGATCTCCAGAACATGCAAACCCTTAACACATCTGCTAACGTGTGGCAGTCTTGCTTTATTCTTTCATTTACTTGCCCTTTTTAATTGGAGATGTGAGGCACAACGAAATAAGCTGCACAAGGTGCTATACCCAGGGAAAAAACACAGACCAGATCTCATGGGCAGGGGCAACTCTGGTTTTAACTGTAAAGTATTTGACTAAGAATAGTTTATTTAACCTCTAGGACCTTTCATGGAGGTGCTCTGTGTTCTGCTGCAGTGAAGGAAAAGTAAACACTGTTACTTTATTAAAACTATTTATTCTAGTGAGTGTCTTTCCTTAGGGTGCAAGTGACCAATACCCTCCAAGCACCACTTCTTGCACATGTAGTCTGAGATAGCACTTGCACAGCAAGTGTTTAGATTTAAAAGACAGATATTCCCCAAATCCAGGGCTGCTAGGGCAGGTCCCCAGAGTACTTTGTGCCTGCACCTCACCACTTACAGACATGATCCCAAGTACATTGAAATCAACGTGTGACTTTCCACCCACTCTACTGGGCTTTTAGACCATGGATTTCGGCACTAACCCTACCCAGAAGTGGAAATTGCCTTATACAGACTGCCTTGGTGTTGGCTTACAGCAGTCAGCTTTGACAGGTTGATATTCAGCTTGTTCCATATACTCAGTTTAATGGGGAGATTGCCACTGATGGGGTTTTTACTGATAAATGTTTGCTGTCATGAATAGTGTGATTCTCAGGAACTGACTTTCTGAGCTACACGACGTTGGCAAGGGCAGAGGAGCTCTAATAGGGTTAGGGATTGGCACTCCTCAAGGGTGCAAGAAGACTTGGGACTATGGGGAGGTAGCAAGGGGAGGGAAGGAAGGTGGGAAGAAAGGAGGTACAAAGAGGAAGGGGAAAAAAAATCATCCTGACCATATTCATTCTCCTTCAGGACAGCTTTTCCATAACTGGAGCTTGTCATACCAACAAGGACCACTCACTCTCACTGTTCTGTGTCCCAGCTCCAGAAAAATGCTAGCATTAGTGGATTACGTATTAGTTTGGGGTTATGTGTGCCATAAATAATATGAAGACATGTTACTATGTTCTGGGACTGAGGCTGTCCGTTTGCTGTTGCTGCTGTATGAGGAAGAAAATGGAAATAACAGTGAAAATCCAGAGGAAGCACATGACCGTATCTCCCACATGCTATGCACAGGCACCGTGTGCTCTCTCTTTCCTGAACCAGAAAACAGGATTGCCATGTTAGGTGCTGAATTGGACACATTGCACTGGGTGAGGGTGAAATGCATTCACGCTGTGCATGAGCTGCCTGGCCCATGCCTGATGTTGGTAGGAGCTTCTCCCATGGAGGCTGCTCAGCCCCATCCAGAGGTTGGAGACCTTCAGAGGCTGGCTTCTGGGACAGTGCAGGTTTGATGGTGCTCTCGTGTCTGAGCAGCACAGAGCTGGCAGCTGTTGTGTCTTCCTCATCAAGTTTTCCTAGCCTCTGCGTATGATGGAGCAGAGTCAAACGCAAGACCGTATTTCCAGGCCAGGTCATTAATCCATTCCTCTCTTGGCCCACTGAGGTGCTTATATATTGTGTGTTTCCAAAACTGCTTTGCCTTTGGTCTCCATGGTGAGTTTACCAGCCAAGGTAGCATCTGATCCACGTGAACCTTTGGGCAGAGCTGTCCTCAGCAGGGGCAAGCAGAGCCCTCCTTTACGCCTGCATTCTCAGCATCGCCTCTGCAGACAGAGCAGAAAATGTGGCTTTGAGGGATTTTGTTTGTTTGTTTTTGTTTTGCTGTGTTGTTTTTTTTTCCCACAAAGCCTTAAATGACAAAATAAATTTTAAAGAAGTTAAATTTGAAAGGCTGTGAAGGTTTGACTGCTACATCCCATCTTCTTGCCTCCAGAAAGACAAGACCTGAGTTTTTACATTGGATTCCAGTATCAGTTTTATTCAGCAAAACTTCTTTGGCTGAGTGAAAAATGCAAAATCAGACAGTTTTCTGCATGAGAAAAAGCGAATCATTGCTGCCTTGATAGCTTACTCCATTTATTAAAACTGCTGGGCCAAGATTTATTTTTAATGAACTCTGATCAGTCACAGCCAGTGATTTCACAATTTCTGTTAGTACTGTAGGCATTTGTTGCACTGCAAACAGCTCATTTGCTTACTTTCTGGAAGAATTTTTTTTTTCATCTGCCTTGAAATTGGTCACACAGGCCTCTATGGGATTTTTCAGGCTAAGTATTTTTGTTCCCATGGATAGAGGCCGTATGTCAAGCCCTTTATTGTCACCAAAGATGAAAAAAGAAAATAAGAAAGAAAGAAAGAAAGAAAAAAAAAAAAAAAAACACTTCTTGCTTCTATTCTGCTAAGGCTTTTCCCTTTTTTTTTTCTTTTTTTTTTTCAGTGTTTACTGTGCCTTGACATCCTGCCTCACTGAATGATACTTCATCCTTCTACTTTCTGTAATATGCATATGTGTGTAGAGGAAACAACATGCTTTACAGATGGCAAAGGACAACACATAAATCAAACTGAATGCCAAAACAGAGACAGTCAGAATGAAGGTTGTAGTACCACGTGTCTGCATTATATCTTTTTGTTTAAAAAAAAAAATGGAGCTGTGAAGTAGAAATCAAAGTGCTCTGTCTTGAATCATATAAGCTAAAATGCCTGCAAAGTTTCTCACTGGAACTGGAGCTTTTGGGCTGGCTGTCAGAATGGCAAATTGTTATATTAAGGAGTGCCAGCACAAAAATGAATCTTATTGACCATTTTCTTATGTTTTTTTTTCTTTTTTTAATTTTTTTTCTCCCTTCATAACTATTTTGTATTTTATAAAAGCAGGAGGTGGTTCACCAGGAAATGCACTTCAGGGCAATTATTGCATGCTTCAGGTGGTCTTAGCAAAGCTGTAATCAGATGTAAATAGGTTTACTGTTGTGTATTTTGCTTAATAGTATGGGTAATCCCTTGCAAAAAGTGGAAAAAAATATCAAATAGTGACCTTATCAGCTTGGAGGGGGATGTACCCTAGAGTCTGTTACATGGTTAGATCTTAGGCAGACGGACAAGTTCTTCATCCAGCCCATGGTTGTGGAGTCTGGCTGAGGATTCTTTTGGGTTTCTTGGTTGAAAAGCGATGCAGAACAGCCGCACACCAGGGCTTGGGGCCGACATGAGGCCCATGCCTGGCCAGCAGCACCTCAGCCTATGCGTCACAGCCAAGCCCTTCGCTTTCTCCCTGCGTTCCCCGGGATCCAGAAGAATGAAACCACTCACGCTGGAGAGTGTTTATTTTGGTTTTCTGAAACAATTTTAAAGCAGGCAATGAAGGCTTATCAAAGGGACACCACTGCTTAAAGAAATTAAACGAACTACAAAACCTGCACAACTCACTATTTGAAGAGGATATTCCTGCCAAGCCTCCCCTATTTCTTTTACCGTGCCGCCTTCTGCTACAATGCGGCCTCATCTTCCCTGAGAAACCTTGGAAATCAGATCATTCAATACAACAACCATTGTATCTTAGTTATTCTCCATATCTTTATCCCGTATTTACTCTCTCAGTGTCCATGCTGATGCTGCGGGCAGTAGCAAGAGCAGCAGCTGTATCTAATGGTAGAAAAGAAGGGGACTGGACTGACACCTGGGTTGTTCATCTGTTTGTCTACTTGGAGGCTGGGTCTGTGCCATGGAATTGTAGCCAAGATACGAATTTGGAGGATGTGGGAGGTTTAATCTCCTCTGGCCCCCGAGTTTAGTCAACTACGTGTTTGCTTCCCTGTAGACTTGAGCATTAATGATGTTGACCGGTTCTGTGAGATAACGGGTATCCACCAGTAATTTGAGTAAACTCACAGGGAATGTAACTGCAACCCTGGCCTCTCTGTGAGGAGCCTTGCTTCAGCCAAGCCTCAAGCAGTGATTTGTCCCCTCCACATCTGGGAAGAAGGACTGGAGTGACATCCAGAGTGGAGTGAAGTGACATCTGGGCTGTGCTTGAGGTACGGACGCCTTGTTAGTGGGCCGCGTTGCTTTCCACCTTTGACACCTGGCAGTCACCCAGAAATGCACTGAAACACGGGCTGCCCAGACCAAACCCAGGTGTCTGTCAGTTTTAGCTCATGATACAGTCTTTGTATTAGTTTACATTTGTGTAATACTACCAGAACACTTGGTTCCTACTGCATTACTTTAGAAAGAAAATAAAATGTACAAAAAAAATACTTAAAATCCCATGTAACCCAAATATTTGCACAGCAGAAACTTATTAAATAGCTAGATCCATCTATCTAAAGCACTAATATTTGCTTTTACATGTTAATACCCTAGCACTTCACAGATTTGAAAGAAAACCGTGTTCACAGCAAAATTCACGGCCATGCTTGTACCACAGAGAACAATACACTGTTCTCAGACAACAAATCAGACACTCCTCTATTTTGCTTTTTAACATCAGAGCATAAGGAGATTCCTTGATATGGGAGTACTTATACCTGGGTAAAGTTCCAATTCATTCTTTACTCATACAAAACAGAGTTATCTGTCAGGTAAACGATTTTTTTTACCTTTATTTTCCAATATGTTTCATGCTGACTCTTGAGGAAAAATACACATTTCTCTCTTAATTTCTAGAGTATTTCAGTGACAAAGTTTTATTTTTTAAAATATTAAAATAAACAACGTACATTTCAGCCTGAGAATTCGCTGTGCATGCCAGATCTACAGCTGTAGCCAGTGTGACCAGATGTCCAGGGGCAAATAAGAGGACAACTGCTTCTGCTTAGCGGGATTCCAAGACTGACACTACATCAGTGCTCCAACAGAGCCAAGGAGTAAAAATATGGCTGGAGTAAAAAACACTGCTTTTTTAGACACTTCTTTGCTCCAAGAATAGCCTGTTTAGTCTAACAGCACAGGACAGCTGAGAAGCAGTAATAAAAGCTGCATCACTCGAGACGCACATGCAGGATGGCATTTACCAGTTAAGGGATAGCCCTCCTAAAGCTTTTCCCACATGGGTAATCTCCTCATCGCTTGGGTAATCCCATTAACTTCCTGCAAGATCCAAATTCCCAGGCAGCTGAAGAGCTTCCGGTGAAGCCCAGACTGTTTGTACCTTTGTTTTTAGTTTTTGTGGGTTTTTTTTTTTTTGTTTGGTTGGTCGGTTAGTTGATTGGTTGGTTGGTTGGTTTGGTTTGGTTTCGTTTGGTTTCTTTTTTGTTTTTCAAACTGGGAAATGGAGATAGATTATATGGTTTGTTTAGCGAATCACAAGCCATCAGGTAGACAATAGCCTGTGAATTGGAAATATGGACTTTGCCATTTCTTCACCCAAAGCTATCGGTGGCTGTGTTTGACCTGAACTAAGCCCTGCTTGGCAAATACTGTGTCTGACTCAATGACAGAAAGGTCAGAAATGAGGAAGCACCCTGTGCTGTGAGAACCTCATCACTTTTGTGTTCCAGGGTTCATAGTTCTGCATTGACTGCGCTAAATCTTTACAATAAAGACTCAGGCTAAGTCGAAAATCCCAGTTCTCATTCAAATGCTCTGCTTTATTCAGAGAACAGAAGAAGAGCTCATAAACTTTTCAACAAAGCTCAGCTGAATTTTAAATGTGCAAGGAAACAACTGAATCTTGGATGGTTTGGAAAGGAAGGATCTCAAATGTGAAAGTATTTTGTTTGAAACATGCAGATCTGTTTAAAACAAACAGTGCAATAAATTCAGCACTGAACTTGTTGAACAACTTAATAGACCTCACTTCCTCCTCTATCAAATGAACTGTTTACATGGGACAATTAGCCCAAGACTCCGCAAACAAACCAAGAAGAGCTTTCTCCTTCCCCCGGTTTTTAAAAGCATTGCCTGTGAGTCTCATTAAAATCCATAGGAACTGACACAACTGTTTTAATGCTCCCCATTGCCTTTTTGTCTTCACTTTCGCAATTTGACTTGCTGCTCTATTATTTGCCTCTTAATATCACAAGTGACATTAATTAAGGCTTTAGGCTCCCCTGCTTGCCAAGTTTAACAAACAAGCATGCAAACTAGAAGCTCTTTTGCTTGATGGGGCACATTTTCCCATTCAGAGCCAAGCTTCAGGCTGATCCATTGTGAAAACACTAGCATAAGAAGAGCAGTTTTGCAATGGAAATCTGAACACTTGATTTTTTTCTATATACTGTTATGACAATTTATTGTCCTATTCTTTCTCAGCTTTATTCTTAACTTTTATTTTTACAATGATCAGACAAATTGCGTATGACTACAAGGCAACAAACTTCATTTATTTTTGGCTTAATCCTAGAAACCTCACTCAGTCCAAACTCCTACTGTTTCCTGGGAGATTTTATCAAGCAAGAATTCAGCACAGAGTGTGAGGATCTTCTCAAGGCACAGGGATGAACTGTCTTCATAGGTAAGTTGTGTTCACCAGCAGAGCTGGCTGAGAATGAGCTCACAAAGGGTTATCTCATCAGAAGCTGTGTGCCCCAGTTTCAAAAGTGAAGGGAGTTTCAGAGTGGCTCTTCTGGTCAGAAAAAAGAGAACAAACCACCTGGACCAGGGCAATAGTCTGGTACCAGGAGCCCTGAACTTCAGTGTTGGAGACCACAGGTTCCTGCTCCCCACCAGACAGAGAGGAGGCTTTGGTGTGCTTTCACACATTTCACATAAGCTCAAAGCGCTGGCTATTGATGAGTTTGGTCTCTGTGTCTTAACAAATTATTAAACTCCTTCCATCCTAATGTAGAAAGATCCTATGGTGTTGCGATGCACTGGAGGCAACATGCCTTCAGTCCATGGTTGAGGTGCCTCTTGTATAAGCAAAGCAATAAAGAAAAAAATTAAAATTTATCAGGGAGTTCCAGTTCTCCTCATGCAATGACCTTTTTGGTGCCTTCTAGGCAGCACCTCTCCAACGTTTTCCCCTTGTCATAGCCATGCAGTTTGTGACAGGGATCAGAAGGCCAGGGTGTCTCAAATAATTTTCTTTCCAGAAATATACTGACACTGTAGAAATCAGAATGATGAGATAATTTGGTCTTAAAGATAGTCCACACACTTCAGTAAATGTACAAACATTTTGACTGTAGTTGGCATAATTTCTTTTGGAACGGATAGGCAATTTCTGTATGCAGAGCAGCAGAGCCCCTTCACAAGTAATCTTTGCTGCCATAAATTAACTCCCCTTTTTCTCTCTCCATTACAAATATTAGTCTGGATAATTCCAAAATGCCCAATAGATAATTCTGCCTGACAAATAGTTCTTAAAAAAAAAAAAGAAAGAAAAAAGAAAAAAGCCAGAGAAATCTATGTAATGTAGCCTGGTTGAGCAACATGGCAGTTTAGCTCTGACGTTTCTGAATTGGTATTTCAGTATTTTGGTGGGGAGCAGTACAATGGATGGTCAGAGAGCCTGTTTCAGCAGATCATAGATTGCTCGAGCTGTATGTGTGGTATGTTAGCTAGACAGCAAACCCAAGAGGCCTTTCTGAATATTTGTCTGACACTGATAGATAACGAATGCTGGGAATATAAGGCACCAGCTCATCTCTGAACTAACACAACAGCCTCAAGCTGAAAAGCATTTTACCATTCCCAGATGCATTCCTACACTTCAGTATGCTGTCTCCTAAGCCTGATTGGTAGCCCTTTGTCAGATCAGGCAGTGGAACAAACTGTGCCACAAAAACAGACTGGAGAAAATACAGCCGGCATCGAAAACTACCCAGTTGCCTTTCCTTGTGCACATGTCCAGTATGAAAACCTCAGGAAACAAAAGTGTTCAGCAGCCACCTCCTGCTCTCTGGTGTAGGGCAGCCATGGGCACTTTCACTTTCCACTTCCCCGCTGGTTTGCAGAGGAGCCAAGATTGCTGCTCAGCCCTGCCTCACCTAGTGTGGAGACACCAACAGAGCACTCTTTCAGCACGGCTGCTGGCATGTGCAAACAGATGACCGGCCATAAAATATTGTTCTTTGCTCAGGCTCCCTTTCAGCCATGGAGAATTGTTGTCCCGGCTGCACGCTAAACACAGGCACTGACATCTAGGTGTAGAAGCACAGTGCTACTTTACTTGCAAAAACTCAGTGTAGGGCCTTCCCTCCTGTCTTTGAAACAGCTCATCCTTTCTTTGTTCCTTTTCTGTACTTAATTATAGTTTTCCTTGTCCCACCTCGGCTAACTCTGCTTAAATATTTATTTTACTGGTTTACATTGCACAGTATGCCATATACCTTGAAGGAGTACTATATAAAATAAAACCAATAAAAATGGTTTTAAAGCACAAATAAGGGGCTTCTCTCTCTGCTAGGCTCTAGCAATCAAATGAGTGTAATTCACTGCCTCTGCACTCAGATACTTCAAAGCAATTTGTGAATAAGTAGATTTCTATCTCTTTACAATATAATGACACAGGAAATTGAATTTAATGGAAATTACTCTGTGAAAAACAGATTATACTCCATGAAGTGTACTCAGCAGCGCTGTCACCACCAAGTTGTACTAGCGTAACTTTGCAATTGGGTCTATGCTCCATTTCTAGCTGGAGACAGTGAGAAATGCAAGGATAGAGAGCATTGGGGCATTTCTTGTATTATTTCCTAGCATTTTAACACAGACATAAACTGATAGTACCTGGACAATCAATCTCTTGAAAATCCTGCAGTAGTCACAGAATACTCAGCAAAGTCCTAATTATATTGGCTGAACGTTTTTGTAGGTACATAAAGCCCAGATAAAATTGGGGAATCTGAAAGTCTGGCAGCTCTGGGAGAAGCTACATGCTCATGGTTGGATGCAACCCTGTTTGGGAGCTAACTAACAAGCTGCAGCTTCAACCCAGTGAAATGATAATTGGGAGGTAGGATTTTCTGCAGGCGACAGCAGAAATTGCCACATTCCCATAAACAGAGAGGAAATGAAGCACAGAGAAACACCTCCTGCAAAAGAGACTGCAGGAAATTTAGGTCAGTAGTCATTATTTTAACATTACAGATTAAAAAAGCAAAGAGAAAGGCATGTTTCTTCTTTCTGCTGGCAAAATATGTAATCTATAAAATGGTAGACCTGAGACCTGTAATTCCCTCATAACTAATAAAGGCCAGCTAATGAACATCTACCCATTAGGAAGAGAAGAGCTGAGACAACTCTAACTCTTAAAGGTCTCTGCTTAATACCAGCTCCTGGCCCATGGCAAAGCACAGAAGGACCTCTGGCTGTACAGAAATCTGCCCTAGATTTCTAGAGATGACTAACCTGGCTGCAAAATCCCTTTCAGGGGACCTTGATTTTCATAGGGCAATCTGTCCCTTCTGAAAATAAACTTTTGGATGCCCCAAGCTGGACTCCAAACACCATTAGTCAGTTCTAAATTATAATGTAAACATGTGAAACAGCCACGTGCACAGATGACTGCATATATGTGCATGTGTTTGCAGACCCATCCTTAGAGGCAATTTGTAATGTGTTCATATGGAGACAAGTCATTTGGCCATATGGGAGACTCATAATAAGAAAACAGTGATTTAAATTGTGTGAACTACACAAATGGTGTCAGCTAATTCTGAACAGCGACAGTATTAGCTTAAATAATTGTTTGAGGATTAGAAGGATTAGTTGTTGAGATTCGGTATAAACAGATCCCAGAAACAATGCAATCACTCAGAGCACTCTGCTCCAACACACACTCATGCTGTGGCTGCAAAATATACACAGGGCACAAGGTCTGGAAAATAAATGCAGAGGCAATGGCAGTTGATGTCTGGATACTGGATTTCTCTTTGGTAAGGAAGCCAATATCAAGAGTAGTGGACGTTCACCCTGTTGCACTCATTACATGCTTTTTTAGGCTGATATAATAACCCTGGAAAGCAGCATGTCAGTGAATCTGCTCTAGATAAATATCCAGCCACTTCTACTCCACCTAAACCTCAATATCTACACGACTTCAGGCTATGCAGTGGGCAGGAGGTAGCTGCATAAACAACAAAGAAGAGTCACCTCAGAGGTGACCCAGGGTCTTGTCTGGCCTCTGGTTCTATTCACATACACGTGCTTTTTTGAAACAAAGATAAATACTGGGAATCAAAGTGGCTGCACGCAGAAAGGGTCTCATTCTTCTTTGATCTTAAAAGATACTTGCTACAGAGAACAAATGCAAACAACCTTCATCATATTTAGTGTATTTTTTGTTAGTTTTAGCCTCTCTGAAATGTGTGGAGTCCAGTTGTTTTTGGCACAGGCCTGGGCTGCAGCATTGCATGGGTGAAGAACCTATCCAAGTCCAAGTGGGCTTACAGGAGAACATTTCCACTACGAAGAGCACGTACAGCAAAGTAAATGTAAAGGACTGCAGCAGCTCACATGCAAGCTTATTGAACTCTGAGGGGCATCTATTTTTAATAAAATATCACCACTTGTGCTCTTGAGTCCATAGAAAGTAATTTAGTTTCTTTTCAGTACTTCGTGGCAATTATGGAGAGGTTTCTTGGCTTTGTGTTTGCTTTTAAAAGCCAGTTGGTCTCCACTCTTTGCTCCTGTCCAGTTAGATTATCTTTCATTGCATAAGGGTACATAACAATTTGAAAAAACAATGGTAATTTATCTATTAACACAGGGGAAAAAAAGAAAGAAAAAAAAAAGAAAAAAAAAAAAAAAAGAAGAAAAGAAACAGAAACCCGGCATGTGTTAAGCATCTCTTTCATCAGTCCACCCTGTTGTCTTGGACTGTGACCAATGAAATAATACAGTACATCAATCTTTTTCTAAAACCAATGTAATTCTTGCAATGTCTAGATGGCTTCTGGGATTTGAGACTATTTACTACAGTTTCTGAAATGTTAAGACGCTGTTTATGTAAATGAAAATATTTATCTAGGTTACTGCTGTCAAGTACCCAGTAAGAAACATTTTGAATTCATAGACAACATTAAGCAACAACAGCAACAGAAACAACTAGCAGCCAGCATTTGGGATAGGCATAAAAGACTATATAAATCTAAAAAACGATAGTCTGGATTCTGCTGTTAGGTGACCACCTGGTGCTCCTAGTTATACAGCATTAATTCCCATTAGAAACACAAAATTTTGCCCTTGAATTATAATTCCAACCACAGAAATTAAACTGTAGCAGCTTTCCTGACAAGTACCAATACTGTTTCATGTCATCGGTAACAAGTTTTACAGAAAGTTACTGTCTGTCCTTTTAGTCAGAGGTGAGGAACTTCTTTTAACATTTCAATATATCAGAAAAAAAATAATATCAGCTTACCTTCCCTGGGCTACTATGATATTATATGGCTGCAGGTTATGTGAAATAAAGTTGCAACCGTACTCAGATCAAGGGATGAGGTTCCATTAGCCTTATGAAAGGATTCACCTAGGTGGGAAGAGTAAAGACAGTTAATCTAAATTACTATTTTAAACAGACTATCAAAAAATTTTGAAAACCTAGAATAGACAGCATCGTTCACAATGAAAGCAGTCCTTATTCAATATAATTTATTCCACTTCAAATTGAGCTATCAATTGATGACAAATCAGAACTTGTTTCCATTTTGCAAAGCTTGAAGAGGAGGACAGCATTTGATATCAAGTTATAGGTAGTAAGGGCCTCAACACTAGTGTCCACTAGTGGCACATGCTCTCTAGCTGAAACAATGGAAAGATATGGGAAGAAATTATATATGCTCATTTTTTTATCAGATGGAGCCAATACAATTTTCGTAAGTCTTCTTAGGAAATAGTGATGCTATCACTGTTCTACTGTTCTACAGTCAATAATGTATTACAGTTTCAGAGTGGTGGTCAGGAAGCTCCAGTAGCTATTGTGCAACCAAGAGAAGAAATGAAAGCAGGAAGAAGCCCCAACATGCTCATCTCCCTTCTTCCAGCACAGAACTGCTCTCTGCACAGCACCGTGCAAGGTCCTCTCCTCCTTTCCTCAAGACAGGTTTCCACCTTAATGAGGAGTCAGCTGCCAAGCCAGAGGCCACAGGCCTTCATGCTTGAGGCAGCAGTGCCCAGCACCAGGAGCCTCTTCAGCCCAGTGCCCTTCTGTTTCCATCCCAGTGCTCCTATTTATAATCTCTTATGCCACCGCACGCTTCTAAGTTGGACACAAAAGTTATCTATATTTTCTGTATTTATTTGCACAAAGTCATTTCACTCACACCTCTAATTATTATGTGGCTCCTCTCTGAATACATTCCCTTTAGCTGGTGGCTCCTGCTGAGGTGATTCACACCCAAAGCATCTCTCCCAGCCCCCATGCTGACGATGAAAAAGAGGCAGTCTCACCCTAGCCTGGGGAGCACTGTGCTGCCTAGCCATGGCTCCATCACCTGGGGCCTCACACGTCCTCTCCTGCAGCAGGGAGGTGACACTGGCTGTGGTCTCTGTGTCTTCAGGGTCTGCCCAAGGCATCTTTACGGCACAGACTAAGCTATCCTGGAATAGCTAGGCCCAAAGCTGTAACAGGTTTGCCAGGAAATATGGGCTGTGTCACTGCATCAAGTCAGATAATTAGGTTGTAGGGAATATAACGCTAAAGGTCAGAAAACAGAATTTCTCCTTGCAGCCAGCTGCAAACTAGTTTTTCATTTTATATAATATGTAATATACGTGTATATATGTTTCCACACATGCATGAACATATATGTGTCTGTATACATGTAAATGTGTGCATGAATCCCCAGATATGTGTCTGTGCTTCCATGCATTTACACGCATATATGGATATACACACTTTCACATATAGGCCAACAATCAAATTAGCTGAATTCACAATGGTACCAGAAGTTCATATGAGGATTGTTACAGAGTGTTTTGCATTCCGATTTCCACCTAGGGTCAGGTCCTTCAGCATCATAAACCATTTTCTCCCCTACAACAAGGGGAGTATATATACAGTAAGAATTGCAGCAAGGGTGATGTAGCATGACCAGAAAACTTGTTGCCTAGAAGAAAATGGAAGTGTAAATCCATTTAACATTCACTCCCAGGAGATGTCCACTGGATTAAAATATAGCTGTGTTTGACTCTTTTAATAAACTAATTTTCTGAGAAAATGTCACATTTCGAAAGAGGGCATTTTACATAAAAGTTCTTTAGTTGAGAAATACATTTTCCAGTTATTAAACAATTCTGACTGAACACAGTCCTCACAGCAAGGGTGGTCAAGCACAGTGGCTGGCTGCCCGGAGAGGCTGTGTAGTCTCCATCCCCAGGGATTTTCAAAACTGGACTCAGCATGGCCCTGAGCCATCTCTTGCCTTAAGCAGGAGGCTGGACTAGCCCACCTTGCGTTTTTTGTAAGAGTCTGAGGTTTTCGGCTAGTTACCACACTGAGGAACCGTAGTTTATGCCAGCTACCTGGCAGGCTTTTAGGACTTAAAAAGTGATGAGCTCTTTTTGTAGCCCTCAGAAGGAACTAGCATACTTTTAAGCTTTCAAAGGATCCTAAAGAATTCCTGTTCTCAGTTGTCATCTAATCCCATCTTTAGCCATGTCTAATTTATTACTTTCTGGCTAGCAACAGAATGAAGGATGAGGACCTAACTGAAGTGGTCCAAGCTTTTGCAACTTTCACAGTCTCACTGAAGCACATTAAACAGCAGCTGGCAGCAAGCCCTTCAGAAGCAAATTCAGCTCCTTCAGCATCCCATTGAGGAACAGAATCAGATGCACATGCGCTTCTTGTTCCCCATCCTGCTTTCTCGCATCTCTGGGTATAATCCGAGAGGCCTGATTCACCACCCATCACTCTCCAGCCTAAGCAGTGTAACCACATTGATGACACTATGATCAGCAGAGCTTCTTTCTCAAAACCCTCTGTGTAGAATCTGGAGCACCACAAGTATTTCTGCAGGGAGACACTAAGGTCTGGAACAAAGGCCTGAAGGTGGCCTGGCCACACTCAGCTCAGTACATCATATTTTTCTTTCTATCCTCTCAGGAAGACATATCTTGACCCACAACTTGAGGGAAGGCTGACTGGCTTCTGATTAACATACTCAGTGCATATTTCATGCACCATTCCTGTGCAAGCTACATAGCATGTGAGGCAGTCTTAAAAGATGCCACAGACCCACGAGATTATGCATCTCGGCAGGTCCATCGGGAAGATTTTTGAGAGCCACCCCATTGCTGAATGGTTGAAAGGTTTCTGGTGCATACTTCAGCCACATTTTTCTTGATATTGTTCTCTGTTTATCTCCTGCTTTGATTTCACTTCACTATTTCCCATCTTTCATGTTCCACTTGTGCAAACAAACAAGACATAATATTAACACTAATTCATTTAGCAAAATTGTAGCCTTGGCAAAAAGGGCCACTTTCAAAGAGTGCTGGCAGAAAAATAAACATAGGAGAAAATAAACGGGGAGTGCTCCTTTTTCTCTGAGCTACTGAACTTGTCTTTGATCTCACTGGAGATCATTTTATCCAGAAGAGACAAAGAAAACTCAAATGCAAAGTGAAGGGAATGACATGGCAAGGTTTACCTAGAAACTGTATGTTTCACAAGAAAAAAAAAAAAAAGGTACAATTCAAAGTAGGGAAAGTCTGAAATTCTTCACACACCATGGTATTGAAGAGAGAATAATTCATAAGGGAAGTAGTGCAAGGATATGAGCAACATATCTCCAGCCTGTAACTACTATTTGTTCCGTCCTTCTCCATCAAGAGATCAAATAGTTTGGTAACTGCCAAGCAAATTTTGGCTTTTTTGTCACCATTCAAGCAGGAAATTTCAGTAATGAAAATATAATCATGCAATAAAAACTAGTAATAGTAAAAAAAAAAAAACAAAACCAGAGAAAATAAGAAAAAAAAAAGCTCTAAGGAAGGAAGAAATATACAGAGTTGCAACACCTTCCTAGCATCTGTTAAATGAAATAGCAAAACCATGTAGTATATGACTTTTTTCCCCTTAAGGGACCAATATATTTTAGCTTTTTCTCATTGACAGTGACTGTTAAAATAATCTCTTTTTTTCACATACTCATAACATTCTGGAAAAACAATTTATTTTGGAGACTGAAATTCTTTAAATCTGGTCCCAGCCCAGAGACATTTCTGGAAATTTGAACAAAATGCTGTCGAGTATTTCTGAATTATATGTAGATGTCTGTCAAAACATACATTCTTTCAAGCCTTTCTTTCTTTCTTTCTTTCTTTCTTTCTTTCTTTCTTTCTTTCTTTCTTTCTTTCTTTCTTTCTTTCTTTCTTTCTTTCTCTTTCCTCATTCATAACTTAAAACATGATAATTTCTTTAACATAAGAAATCAAATCTTCATAAGTGATTTAAAAACTGTGATTTTTTTGTTTATTTTTAATTATAGCAGAGTATAGTGTTTAAAATATTCAAAGCTAACAATGGTTATGGTTGCCATATGAAGTTAGTAATTTTAGAAGTTTTCTGTCTCAAAAAAATCCATTTTTCCAGAGACTCATCAATGCAGACAGGCCACGGTGAAATATTTTTGTTCATGTATAAAACAAAGGTAAAATAAGCAGAAAAAAAACAGCACATCACACCTCATTTGTAACGTTAAAAATGTAAAACAATCACAAAGCCACTTTTCAGAAACACTGTCATGTTCAAATATTGAGGCTTTTAGGCTGTGTCAATACTATAAAAAAATATTTTGCTGGTAACCTAGTCACAAAATATCATGCTATTTGTTGAATACAGGCTCTGGTCAAGGTTATTGAAATTAAAGTTTCTTTAAGGAGCTTGTAAGAACTGGAGATCCTTTCCTTCCTGCAGAACTGGAAATGTCAGTGGCTATGAGCACAAGATGTACACTGACACAGGGACAACCTTTTGTCAATAATTGTGTCAACTGGGCCTGTTAGGTTACAGCAATGGGCAGAGGTGGCCTGGAGAGCCCTGATCTGGAGGGGTGTCCCATGGGAGCCCCAAGCACCGCTACTCACAGCAAAATATGTCCGTGACGCCAGAGCTGGAACCCTGCTCTTACTACAAATGCCTTGTGATTTTCAACGACCACAAGTGGTCAAGTCCTTAGGTTTAAATTTCATCTCCAAGCTGGGACAGGTTCACCAAGATCAAAAAGAAATACCCGAGGAGAGGGAGAGGGAGAGGGCAGTGGACGTCTGGGAAAACTAGTTCTTACAGAATAAAAGAGATCAAATTCCCCATGGACAGTCTGGCTTCGTGTTTTGAATGCCATTCACTTAAATTGGTTGCCTGGTGTAGTCATATCTGCTATAATTGCAGCAGATTGCAATTGCAGAAACATCTCCTGCATGCATACCCTTTTATTATGGCATATAAGCACAACATTTCCAGTAATTTAGGGGCAGCTAAAATCTCCCATTCTTTGGAAGCTGCCTCCCCTGTAGTAGTTTATGCAACATCACTGGAGCAATACAAGCCAAAGTGAAGTACAGTAGTTACTATGTTAGAAGTTGATGTCACTAGCTATAAGTTCTACTTGGAATTTAAAACAAAACAAAACAAAACAAAACAAAAAAAAAAACAGCCTGCTAAAATCCAAAAGAGAAATATACTGCTCGAAGTTCAATTAAAAAACACCCACAGAGTTTTTGTCTCTCTCATTGAACTGCAGTGTCAATCTGACAAACAGTTTCTGTCTAGCCTGCTAAAGATTCGCAGTATATAAGATTTTTCTTAGCATCCTTTGAAGCAATAACTTGTTTTTAAGAAAGACTAGGTTCTTGTCCATGATATTCTTTCATAACAGCTTGAAAGGCAGTATGATTTACAGGAAAAGAGGCCCAATGTTAGCAGCCTGAAGCCATCAAATCATGGTGATCTCAGTGCCACTAACTTTTGCAATATTGAGTGTTTTTCATGAAGCACCCTCTACTGGAATTGTCTTTCACTATAAAGAGGTAAATTGCCAGCTTTCTTGGTTTTGGAAAGACACTTGAAAATCTGAAGTGAGTGCAGAAACCTCGAGGCAATTAAAAAAAGAAAAAAATAGGTTGATTCTCATGAAATCTTAAAGCTAAATGATTTCTTAGGATATGCTTCATGAGTTTTGATCTCATACAGCTGGCAGTACTGTATTTTTTCCCTAACTACAATGTGGCTTCTACTTCTCATTAATTGCCATATCTTATGCTTCAATAAAGACTCAGCCTGTGGAGTTACACAACTATAAGAAACATTTTTGGCTTCCCCTTCCTCCTCCCCAACATTTCAGACAAAATCTTGAAAATAGAAAGCCTGAAAATTAGAATGTGAAAAAAAACAAACAAACAAACAAAAAAACCAGACAAAATACTACTTTTTTTTTTCAGGAATCTCTCAATACTTAAATCTGATAGTCTTTTGGAGAGCCAGCTCACAGTTTATGGACCCATGGGATGAACACTGTTGCTAGTTAGCACTTAAAGGAGGAATTGGGTTGTTTTTTCTCTCACAGTGCCTTGAAAATGGAAAGTACTGCTCGCCAAAAGTGCCATACACTTTATACTTTTATATCCCTTTATTATGTGTATTACTGTGCCAAGAAGCCTGGAGGAATCACAAGCCCGTTCCACCAGTTACTACACGCAGCACAAGAGAGCCTCTTCCCTACAGACCCTGCGGTCTAACTGGATTGCCCAGGTCAATTTGTTCAATAAGTGGCATTTTGTTCCACTTATCTTTGCTAGTGTAGGGGCACCAATTACGTTTTATCCAAAGACAGCCCCAGAGGCTCAGGAGAGGGCATAATTTCAGCCAGAACAAGGGAGCAGACACCTAATTTGCCACCGGAAGAGGCCCTCAAGGGTGGCCGAGCTCTTGCTCGAGGTGGAGCTGCCAACAGGCAAAGGCAGAGGGCTCTGCTGCCTGCTGGGGCATGGCAGAGCAACATTTACTTTATATGCTCCTTGGCCACACTTTTTACCATTATCCAGGGGTTATGTACACACATGTACAGGTTAATCCAGAATGTAGCCAAGATATGATAGCATCTACCAGCTATTAAGGTAGTGCCTTAGAGTTGTTATAGCCAATGAGAGCATCTCCATTAATTTTGATTGGGCAACCCACAACAGTACAAACATAGCATTACAACCTTTGTGTCCCAAGCAGAAAAAACATGCCCCCTCTCCTCCCCTATCCCTTAAGAATAAGTACAACTCTACAAGTGTAGATAACAAAAGCTGAAAAAAAATACCACCAATGAAATGATAAACAGGACAAGAACCAGCAGTGTAATAACACTATTGATTTCCAGCCCTGTCCCAATCAGGTTTTGCAAGACATTGCAACTGCTAGCCATTCACAGACTTTTCAAAGAAGCGCCAGGCCATGCCTAGATGAAAAGCTGAAAATTGGAGAACCGATAACACAGGAGCTGCTGGTAGGGACTGTCATCTGTCCAGCCAGGAAGATATTTATTTATAGAAAAGCCTTTGAACCAGACCACTACAGTTCAGCGTAGTAATGACAAGTTATAGTGAATTCAAAGAGTGGTAGGGTATAACACAGCCATGCATTATATACTCCGTTGTAAATGGTCTCTGAGGGAAAGCCTGTAATTTAGGGAGGTTTGAATGGCAAAACCTGGGTCATTGTAACAGATACTTTTTCTTAGTTATTTTTGTGGAAAGGGTGAAAAAGAAAAACTGGCCTGAAAATGTCAGGCAGTGTGTGTTTTCATTCAACCTTAGTTAGCAATGAAACCTGGAGCTCAATTTCCCTCGAACAAATATTTGTTTTAAGATTAATTGTTCACACAGGAACTAAACAGCAAATTGCTGAACATGAAGCTCCTTTTGAAGGAGATTTCTGTTCCTTCTCAGGTCTGTTTTCTCATGTGTTGTTGGCTCTTTCATATGTTCTGTCACCTTCAGGAAGCAGAATTTGAGCAGAATCAAGGAAATAGTTTTTTCATTTGTTTGTTTGTTTTTAAATTTCATCCACATAGGTGTTGTTTTTAGGATTAATATTGCAGGAGAGACTTGGGGCTCTGCTCAGAGCTCCCTGTTGTGTCAGATCACTGCACCACAAGCACTCAGCAGGCAGCATACTCCAGAGCACAACTTAAGGAGTGCAACACCACCTCAGTTAGGTGCCTTGGACAGACTGAGAGATACAGACAGAAGGAAAAAAACAAACAAACAAAAAAAAAACATGAGAAAGGAAGCAGAAGATCAGATGGTGAAATCCTGGCTGCCTGGAAGTCAGTGGTCCAGCCTGGCTTCCCCAAGGCCAAGTATTGTCCCAGGGGCACATCACCTAACTCAGCGTGACAAAGCATGTCACCTCACTCAGACGGAGAGCAGAGAGAAAAGCCTGACCTTGCCCCCCACCCAGCCCCCAGTTTTGTCAGACTGCTCCTTCAAAAGACAACCAAACCCAACATCTAAGCTCTTGGGACCATATAGTCATTACAGTCCAGAGTGTTCTGCTTTGCTTTGGCAACCCACATCTCAGACCCATGTTCAAGTCAAATGTAGACATTCCTGACCTCATTCTAATCCCAGTACCTGCACCTTACATTTCTCTTCAGCAGTTCATTTTGCACTCCCTTTCTTCTCTGCACAGAATATAAGTATTACAGGTAATTTCTCCTTTAATCTGAGGCTGTAAATACGTATATCTCCACACATATATTCATCAAGTGGTGCAGATGGTTGTCCAAGTATTCTGTTGTGGGCAGGCCTCAATGTACAGCTTCTAGCATCACCATAGAAAAAGGTGCTTCACCAGTGTTAGAGTTCAGAATTGAGAGAAAAAACAACCAAATCCAAACCCAAATATGAGAAACCAAGATGTGCAAAAGTAAGATTTCACTAAAGCCATAGAGTACTTTCAGGTCGTCATCGCTGAATAGGAAATTAAATATGAAGACACGTAGTACAAAATTGTTTCCCTGTCACTAAAAATGAATTCTTTTCAAATGAATTTAAAACCTCCTCATATCCATCTGCCTACTTTTAACGAAATTCCACCCAGAATAGGTCCAAATTTTATCTGCATGATCACTCTCAACTCTCTTATCCAAATTTCCTGTTGATACAGAATAGTCATAACAAAGAATTGGAACTTGTGTGTGAGAAAAGCAAGATTTCTGTCTGCTGTTCATGGATTATGTTGATAGACTGAATAAATTAATAAAATAAAATGGAAGGAAATATTGACACAACCATCTCTTTTATTTACACTTGTGTTTTATGCAAGAATTCTTTGTAGTCCTTCTTCTCTGACTTCCAACAGTCCCTTGATTCCCAAAACTAACATTCAAAATCAGGGCATAGCATAAAGATGAGATTTTTACCACCCCACCTGAACCTCAAAATAATGGGAAAAAAAAAATCACACCCTTAAAATGGTGCAGAATAAGCTGCTGGCATCTTTTGAAGCTTTGTCAAATTGAGCAGTATATTACTCATGGAGCAGTTTAAATTTTCAAACTTCCTTTTTGGTTTGGTTGTTCTTCTATTTATTTATTTATTTATTGGAGAGGGGTTGGGGGGATGCAAAATGGTAGAACAACACTGAGTATCTCTAGAACCAAATGCTGAGAAACTCAGCACAGTTCTCTAACCATGACACCAGTTAAAAGGAAAAGCATCACTAGTAAATATTAGG
The DNA here is from genome assembly GCF_964034855.1 of Anser brachyrhynchus. Taxonomy (NCBI): domain Eukaryota; kingdom Metazoa; phylum Chordata; class Aves; order Anseriformes; family Anatidae; genus Anser; species Anser brachyrhynchus. The sequence goes on along the minus strand of NC_137696.1, from coordinate 89,607,183 downwards.
TGTTATAAGGAAATATGAGTGTAAGGCATAAGCTATGGTGAGCCTGATTCTCAGGTACTATAAATCATTTCTTCATTAATCTGTGAAGCAATCTACCGGAAGTTGTATACTAACATTAAGTGAGAATTAGATCCTCTGTTATTGAAACCAAAGCCAAAACCAACTAAACAAACATCATCCAGACAGCATTCAGTAGCACATTGTTTCAGATAATTATCAGAAATTGATAATTAGCCATTCTTCCTACAATACTTAGTTAAACCCCTATGGTGTAGCATATTGGTACTAGCATTCTCTTTTATGGCAAAGAAAGGTTATTTAGATCTATTAATTAAGTCAAAGGAATGAACCACCAATTCAATTTCACATTCACTAGCACCAATTAAATGAGAAACGTGATGAAGCACCATGACTACTTGCACTACAGCTTTAGGATGAAAAAGAAAAAGCAAGCCCTAAGTGACAGTCACTACCTCTGTGGTCTCTAGTGAAAGAGTATGAGCTGTAATGAGAATGTGTTCAGGACTGAAGGTCAGAATCCAGGTTTGCTATGTTCCAGAGTTTGATTTGGTTTAGAGCATGCTTAAATCTTTCTCAAGATCAAAATTAATTATCTTACCATCATGCAGTAATGTCTGGAGTTTTTTTGTAGCATTCACATTCAAATCACAGTCCAGTCAGTACTCAGCATGAGTTAAAGACCTTTGCAAATGCACACTCTGGCTGAGTTTCACATACAGATCACTGCTAAAGTCTCCCCTAGCTCAGCAGTGCAATTTAACACTACAACAAATATGCTTTTCATACTGTTGCAGTAAAAACAATTCAGTATGCAAAAACAGTCATTCAACAACATGTTTTTCTACCTTACCTCATGTCAATATTGATAGCAAATAAATACGTGATGTGATCAGAAATTGCTAGCAACCAGTGCCCTCTGAATGGCAATGCTTGTTATTAACAAGAAAAGTTTAAAGTGTACTTCTTTTTCCCCACAGCTTTCTGAGAGTAAAATAAATAAATAAATAAATAAATAAATAAATAAAACGGCATGTAAAGTGACTTGATTTTGGCATAGCTAGAGACAGAGATTCTCAGTGTGAAATATGGGTTTTATTTAAAATAAGTCATTAGTGCAGCTGTTGAAAGTGTTTAAATACAAGTAATTGCTGCTAAGCTATGTTTTCAGAAAGTAATATTTTGTGGGTATCATCTTGGTCAGAGATCTGTATCCCAGTGATAAACATTATTTGAAGTATTTATTTTACGTTTTAGAGGCTCAAAGAAAAAAAAAAAGGAAAAAAAAAAAAGGAAAAAAAAGTGTCAAAATCAGATGTGGTTCCTGGTCAAGATCATGACTGGAATCAACCCAAATACAAAAACAAGTACAGCTAAAACCATGCAGCTATTTCCTGGATTTGTAGGTGAACATGCCAGCCTTTGCCTTTTTTATGTTCCTAACAGTCAAGGGATTTTCCATACTTCCTTGCCTTGCCTATCCTCCCTTTTTGCAGGTGAAGCAAGCAAGGAGCATAATGTGTCGATAGAAACAGCAGCTCCAGTCCTGGTATCAGGGGAAGATTGGCTTGTGCACTTGAGGACACTGAACAGGACGATAAGTGAGGTTAATCACGCCTAATCAGCTGCACTCACCCACACCGTTGCAGCACAGAAATCTTGGAAAACCAGGTGCCCCCGAGGATGACGCGGGACAGGGAAGCTTGCACCAGTGATTGAATCAGGAATCGAAACTGCAGTGGCTCATTTCTCTTCATTATCTTCACAGGGAGAGCTGCATGACTAGGCTGGATTTAGACAGTTAATCTTTAACTTCTGAAGTTAGGTGTGATGAAGCCAATCTGAAGTAATTACAGAACAGGGAAAATGCAAACTCTATCTTCCACTCTTGGGCTCATAAATTTGTAGCACTAACAGCAACACTCACAGGAGAAGCTAATGGGACATTAAATTCCACAGTAGGCCTCTGCACATCATCTTGCTTTTGCTGCAGGGTGGGCAGTTTTGCATAAGTTTTGGCCCTGCTCTGTAGACTTCTACAGGTCTGAGACTGTACTGCCACAGTGCTCTATGTGGCATGCTTCCAACCATCCCATCCCGCTCATACTTTAAATTATGCATATGCTCAGTCAGTATACATAAATCACTTTTTTTTTTTCCCCTTAGGTCTAAAGGCCAAAATTCACCAATAGCAAAAGCCCAGCCTTCTGGGAGTTCATCAGAAGCAATACAATTTCCTTCAAGAACTTCATCATCTGTTGCAATGACTTGTGCTTGAAATGGAGCATATATTTTAAAAGATCTAACATAATGTAGGCTTTACTTTATTCACAGATTGTAATAGCTAACAGTTAATATATATATAATAGTCAATGGCCCTCACTTAAAATGCTGTGTCTTATACCATGACTGACTTTGTCCGCATGCAGATTCCTGATCTCATTGTGCCTGTGCCTGCAAAGTTTTCCTACTGGGCACCTTTTCCTCGTCTGAGTATACATACACATACACATATATATTCACTAGGGTCAGATTCAATTTCATCTTTTTACTTGGGTTTATAGACTGAAGCGGGAACAGAACACTATTGTTGCCAATGTTTTTGACTGAAAATGCAAGTTTTTTTTCTGCATCTTCCAAACACTTCCAAATTTTGAGTATTTTGGGAATACTCATGAGTATCTGCATCACAGTAGAGGAGCAGCTCTTTACCAAAAACCTTGAGATGGCTTGAGAGGAAAGCAGAGAGAACAGACCTACTGATTTGGGAAATCCATGCATTTTCTTGCCCAGACCCACAGCATTTTTAGATCCTTCAATTTGCTGTAGCTAATCTGATTCACGGTCAGCTGTGCATTATACCCAAGCACTCTGAATTCTCAGAGTGCAAAATCCAGCATTCATTGCTTCAATGTACTTCTTTACTAACGCTCCCATCCCCACTAATGTGCAGAGGCATAAAAAGGCACGTAAAGAAGAACACAACATTCTTTAAATGATGGCTTTTAACCCTGAAGTAACATTATAAGACTTAAACACTGGGAGGGCTGGGGGGAATGGGGATATTTTGAGGGTTTTTTTAGAGCACTTTTCTAAATCATATCAAGTAGTGTCGGAAAATCTTAAACTGATCTATCCTGTTAGCTAAGAAAATTCCAGACACTTCATTGAGGGGAGACTATAAAGACATTGTTAATTCTCCAGTGAGACCAGTTATTCTGTAACAAGTTGATTAGTCATCTGGCAGCTGCTCTGTTTGATCTAATCATCCACAGAATGCAACAGGCAGAAGAGCCAAAACACATCTCCTGTACATGGCAGTCTTTCAAGTCTGAAAGCTGTTTCCAGAAATAACAAGAAAAGAAAAGAAAATTAGACTTACTTAGTACCAACACCAAGATGGAAAATTAAAAAAAAAAAAAAAAAAGCAGGGGAGAGGAGGGGAAGGAAAGTGTGGCTGAAGATTCATTGCCCGTGATTTTTGCAAATCTGTTCACTCGCACCGAGTTTGGTCAATGCTCAGCTTTCATGAGGCCCAATGGGAAGGTGGCTGCCACTGAGGAGTCGTTGCCTGCGTGTTTACCATCAGGACAGTTCTCTGCCAAAGTAATTCAGCCAAGAAAGTACAAGTTAAGCCCTATGAGTGGAAGCCACAAGAGAATAGGACAGCACAGTAGCTATATATGGAGATTCAGGCATGGGAACAGGGCATCCCAGTGTACTGTACATGCTTCACTGCTCCACTGGCAGCTAGAAATAGACTCTCATGCATGGGCATCAGTAAAGCAAGATTTATTAAGCAGGAGAAAAGTAATATTTTTTATCACGTTATATTTCCCTACTTAACTACATTAAATGCTGGCTCAATTTCCAATCCAAAGACTAATTTAAAAATACTTATTTTTCTCCTATTATGCTTCATGAAGTTCACCCATAAATTTTCTGTAACCCTGCTTGATGCTATTTATGATATTATATTATATTCTCGCTTGATTCCAATATTTCAATTTCTTACAGCTTAAAAAAATACTGTAAAATGCCAAGTTGCATTAACAGGAAAATATATCAAGTCCTGCAACTAAATCTTAAGCCCAACTTCCAGATTCAAAATTTATTGTTACCCAGAAAATCATTTATTGGAAAAGAGTAGATTTAGTTTGGATCTGATTTAGTGGGAACCACTCACAAATAGAACTAACAACTTCAAAAATGAAAAAAAGACCCTATGTTTGAACTAGATATATCCAGGAAATCATCCGATAAATTTTTCATTAAGATGAGCATAACAGTTTAGTGTAATCTAATCAAATAAAACTGCTGGTTCTTAGTCACTTCTACAGCAAGATATGAGTGATATTATTTTAGACTTTGAAACAAATATATATAATACATTAACACATTATTATATATGTATATACTATCCACTGTAAAACTGAAAAATCTGCTGTGGAGAAAAGTATTTAAGCAGCACCATGTCACAGCTGCAGCATGAAGGAATTTCTGCTTGCTAGATAAGTTACTTACTTTGTATTTATGGGCATCTAAATGCATACTTTTACCTGTCTAGCTACACTATTTTACCATCACTGTCAGTACAGACAGCAAAACATCACTTCTTTCACGCATCCTTGGAAGAATGCTGATCCAAGATGATAAAATTGAGCAATTTTCTAACAAGTGAATCTCATGACAGGCCAGGCTGAGGTCCCGTATAAGCAAGTGCCACAGTTCTGAAAATTCAGGGATGAAATTCTGAAGGGCAATTGACTAGTTCATTTTTATGGTTCTCCAAAAAATAAATGCAATTTCCTCATCAGCATAACCCTTAGGCAAACCAAGCCCAACTCAGCAGACACAACTTAGTAGATACAATAAATTGGACACACAAACCAGATCCACCTCTGTCTTTGCAAGTCCTAAAACATTTACATAACTTCACATGTAAACATCATGGCATCAAGTGACCCTTTCGATGTCAGTGGCACTATATGCTATAGTAAAGTTACAGATTATGGAAATGTGTGTAACCTCTAGCTGCAATTTATTTAGGGTGAAGAATGTGTTTTTGCAGCATGTTCGTAACGTGTACTACAAACATGCCCTGGTCACCCATTAGGGTTATGAGGCTTCTTCTAATTTATCACCATAAATGATGCTTCATAGGATAACAGCACAGGAGAACCTGCTTATGTCTAAAGACACTGCAAAAGCACAATTCAGAGTCTGAAGGACTGTCTCTAACAACAACAACAACAAAAATACATTGAAATTATTTAGGATTCCCCATCCTCTAATTGTTAACAATTTCTCATCTAAATGTAATGGTCACGATCCTGATAAACTAACATTCTTACATTTTCTCTATTACTACACTTTGAAAACTCTCAGAGGAATTTTGAGTTATGTTAAAAAAAAAAAAAAATCTGTAAAAAGCCCTTTCATGTGGAAAAATGCTGATAATGAATTAAATGTGTTCTCAGTGAGCACTCAAAGCATACAGCAAAATTTTGATAATAGGATGTTCTCCTGTAGGCAGCTAATAGCATATCGGTCTGGTTTTAAAAACAAATGCTCCACAGGTTCCTCTCTCACAGTGGGTACAGCATTTACATAGAATCACAGAATCATTAGGGTTGGAAGAGACCTCCAAGATCATCTGGTCCAACCATCACCCTACTACCAACGTCACCTAACTAAACGTTTTTGCATTATGCAATGTCAGACATCAGGCACAGAGGAATATTTTCATTCTTTGCTATTTAAAATATCAGGCTCAGGAAAAGAAAAGATAAAACAAGTTTGCCTGGAATTAGACAATTCATGTGTATTCCTAAAACAAACAAACAAAAAAAAATCATTTCGTATTTGTTTTGTATAAAAATGTGATTATTTTTTTCTATAAATGGAGAATTTTTGGCAGTTAATCTACTGGCAGTTAATCTACTTCACTGTACTTCACTTATTGTATGTGATAGGTACCATGATGATATTTCATACATCAGATATAATTATGCTTTTCTTGTTTCTCATGTGCTCCTTGCCATCATAGAGCATAACGCCATCAGTCAAGATATGAGGAGGAGTTGCTCATTATACCTTTACTGACTCACATACCCAGCCTCTGGATTTCAGGCACATTACCCTTCTCAATTAAATATTACACAGTATTTTAAAGCCCCTTCTTTCATTCCTATATAGAACTTCATTTACACTGAAACCTCTTGAAGGATTTCAGCTGATTTCACCAGGCTTTTAGTCAAACCCAAATTATTTTCAATATCAGAACAGAATAGGTGGATAAGGAAACTCTCAGCAAAATCAGCCAGCTCCAAAAGTCAGCATGCTACCACGTTAACACCCCAGATTAACCCCAGCTATTCATCGTGCTGCAATTTTGCGCTTAGCACACATATGTGCAACCAGCAGTTTCTGTGTGAGAGCTGAAATGTCAGGAGCAGACACATACCCACCTTAGGAGCCCAGAAAACCTCAGCAGCCCATGAAGAAAAGCAGGGTAGATCACAGCAGGAGCATAACTGCGTTGGAAGCAGGCTCGCTCAGTTGGCTGTTCCAGTTAAGTCCCTGGATAAGCCACAAATACCCTGGTATGACCCCTCTTTTTGTAAGAACACTACACTGCCATATATCATCACCATACTTATGTAATGTATCCTGCAGCTGAAGGATGGGAGTAGGCTGGCAGACTTTTCCCGGCTTTCTTTGGCTCTTCAGAATTGTGCTGAGTGATGGAGACAAAGCTCCAGCCACCCCATCCCTCTGCATCCCTGAGATTTGCTTTTTGGGGGCAGGAAGTGTACAGGTCCACAGGCCCCAAAGCAGCTGTCTTTAGCAAGGTTCCTGAGATTAAACACTTGCAAATGTCTCCTTGCCTCTCTGGTGCTCCAGTTTCCCAGCTGAAACCCTACCCCACAAGAGCATAGCAGAGCTCACAAAGGGTTTTCAGATCCAGAAATCTCAGTGTTTAAAAAAAATAGGGCTTCTGAAACACCAGAAGTACAATCAAGTGCATCACAAAAACTAGGAAGTACATCCTACGGACACAGTGAACCAGCTAAGACAACTGTACATTGAAGGCATCAGTAGAAAACCTCGGTGGGTGTTTAGTAATTAAAGATATTGATGAAATACTTCAGTGATATCTACAGCTAGTGTAAGAAGCACATGAAGCTGCAACAAGGCTAATTTTTCCGCAGGAATGCCAACCCAATTCCTTCTACCAACCCACCCTATGAAGAGGAGTGATTTGGCAGATCTCTTGAGAAAAGAGACCAAACAACTCTTGAGTCGTATTGCCATGGAGATACAAACACAAACAGAGCACCTCCTGCTGCTTACACAGGCTCCAAGGCACCATACAGCAAGAGATGTAACAGACCCAGGAGCTCAGGTAATACACAAATTCAATTGCTGCCCCCTTTCTGAAACTTTTCCTGAAGGCCACGTCATTTCTGTGTGATCCAGCATGGTCTTACTATAACACTATCATAAATTTGCATTTTTGTGTGTCTCTGCCTTTCTCTGTTTCAGCTGGGAATAAAAGCAAGAATACTGAAATGCCATACGAAGGGGTTTTTTTTGTTTGATTGTTTGTTTGTTTTGTTTTGTTTTCCCCGGTTCTTTCTTTTTTTGATGTGAAATAGAAAATTCCAGAAATCTCCTGAGTGAACGTGTTTTTACAAGATTCTTAGCCCAGGTTTTTGGAGAAGCAAGCAATTTTTTTCTCAGTTAAACCACTGAGTCTTTTGAGGGGCAGCCAATTGTCCGTAATGCTTAATATTCAGGTTTTCTTCCCCCTGTTTTTCCCTCTGATATATTGTCAGGGTGGAACTATTCCAGCCTGCTTCAGCAGACGCCCTAACGCCTCCTCCATTTCTGTGTGCTATGGAAGAGCAGCTGAACCAAGCACTACATTTTACGCTGATGGAAAAGTTATCAGGGAGATCAAAGAGGCAAGCAGGAGAAAGTCATAATCCTACATACGCGCTGGATGTGTAATGAATTATTTGAATAAATGAGAATTTAAGGAAACCAGTGTTTTGTTAAATACCTTCGGTAAAACAACTTGCTGAGTTTTATCAGGGACAAAAGTCATAAACGGGCTATAAATACTCTTCGCTATCTACTGTTTTGTTCTTGCAAAAGGGGAAGGATCTGTAGCATTACCTATCTGAAGCTTCACATGTGTCAGATGCTCCAGACTGGTTGGACTCTCACCCAGAACAGGAGCACAGGTGTTCACTGTAACGATATTAAAATATTTTATGTACAAAATCTCTCCCTGAAAGCTGCAATCAGCAATCTGTGCTCTTTTAGAGGCTTTCCTGGGCTTGGCAACACCTTTTCTAAACAGGCAGTTTATCTTCTGATAAGAAGCAGAAAGACTTCATTTACAGTTGTTTAATGCTATTAGAGTCTGTGAATGCAGTTTCCGTAACAAGATAGGAAAAACAAGCCAAGTCTTCTGCGTAGGATATTTCTGATCTCCAGGATATATGGTATTGTGGTGCGTGACTCACCGGGCTGCTGATGTCACACGGTATGTGCTATTCGGCTCGGGTAACTGATAGAGAGAGTTCACTGCACGACAATAGTTTGTGCTACGCTGACGTATCTCACCTATCCATTATAAGATGGTAACCAGGAAGAAACTTAATGTAAAACATATAAAAATACTATTAGAGATAGAAAAGAGACACTCTCTTTTTCCATTTGCAACACGATGCTGTTAAGCCCACAGGAAGCATGTGACCATAGTGCTGAGCATGGAAAATCAAAGGCAGTGGCTGCCCTTTGTCCCCTGGTCTGTCTGTCTGTCTGTCTCGCTGCCGCTGGGCACCCTGCGAGCCCCGGCGGTGACACCCACGGCATGCAGCATGCTGTGGGAGAGGCTGCCAATTTTAGACGCTCCTTGAGCTCTCGGAAAGTTTGTTCTTTAAATATGGCTCAGCAAACAAAGCAGTAAGCACCCTCCCGAGCACTTTGCAACATTCAGAAAGGAGTCTCAGCTGCTGCAGGGACTGAGGTGTGCTATGCACACACACAGCTGTGTGGTTGCTCTCAGAGAGTGCATTCACACACCCCTGACGCACACAGGGTTAGGAGCAAGAGCAGATATTTTCAAGAGGAAAACCATCAAGAAATGGCTCAGCCCTAAGAGGAATGAAGATGAGACACTGCGCTGAGACATTGCTGTCACTGGTGGGAATGCACACGTGCAGTGACCCCATGGTTGGCAATCACTGCTGTGACTGCGCCAGCAGACATAAATCTGCTTTCACCTGACCACTGCAGTGAAGAGGAGTCTGTTGCCTGCAGAAGTTAACGCACACCCTTCAACATCCACCAGCCAGCTATGCTCTGCGGACCTCTCATACGGAGATGATAAATAGAATGAGTTTGGTTAGACAGGTGATCATTTTCCTCACCTGTTCACATACATACAAATAGTATTAATCCAGATAGAAAAAAAAAAAAAATGGTTGTTCTGTTAAGCGGGCAATAAATCTAATTCCCCCCTCAGCTAGGAAGAAATCCAGGTATTTTCCACTATTTTGCTGCTTGGATCTCTGTTGATAGCATAATACATTTATTTTTCCTATGGAAAAGGAGCAAAGAGAGTTTTTGAAGTGAGAAGAAAGCCTTCTCATCATTGTCACCTTAAAATGCTCCCTTGATTTCTCTGAATGGTGCAACCCATGCAATTAACAACCAAGGAACTGCCCAGGTTTTATAGAGTTCAGCATCTAATGAAGGCAACGAATACCGCTCGCAAAGCTGGACTGTGGCACACCCAGCTCCAACTTCTTCTCACCACACTCCCCACTGGACCAGCGCCCCTAGGGCTTCCCCACCCCTTGACATGCACATATGCTTTTGAGGACTGAACTATGGAAATTCAATAGCAATTCAGTGGCAGTTAGGATTTTTTTTTCCACGTCCAATATTCTTCTGATCCCTGTTAAACTATCCATTACAAAATTAAGGTCCCGCTCCCTGGCATTTCCGAGGTTTATTTAAAACCCCACTTCTATTCTTATCCTACAGAAAAAGCAACTCCAGCTATCCTCTTCCTTTTGCCTGGTGAGGTGAGTCCATTCCCATACCTCCGAGGACCCCAATTTTTCTGCAGATAACTTTTTTCTCTGCAAATCTTTGTGCTTTCACCTTCCAAAGAATTGTCACCACATAACACTATTCAAAGCAAGTACCCAAACTTTCATTCACTCAACTCAGAGATCAAATTTACCTGAAGATAGTCACGTGTTGCCACCTGTGTGAGACCTGAAGCAGGAGGAAGATAAGTTCATGTAAGAAACTGAAACCAGGAAAACTTTATTCCTGTAAACAGGACCAGTCATATTCTCCAGTTTTACTATTCAAACTCTCACCCATTTGAAGCAATGCTAATCACGGTATTTGGAATTTACAGTTTGAAAGAAATCATGTGCTCAGCCACATGCTACCCTTCACTTAGAAACAGCAAATGAACACCAGTCATAAAACTCATCCCTTTCCAGGCAATTCACAAAGAAGGGGGAAATGGCTAAGCCTGACAAATATTCATTATAAATACTTTGTACCTGGCTATCTGATGTGTGGGTAGTTAGATGGGTGAGCAGAATATATACTTTAGAAGCTTTCTAAACAACTTCCTTGAATTTTCACAGTTTCATGTTCACAGATAACAGCCTTTTTTAATAGTAGCTGATAAGAAGAAAGTCTTTCCCCATCACAACTAAACTAAGTGGAAATAGTACAAAATTCACAGTTCACATATATTACTTTGCAAATAATTAGGTAAACACAATAAAAACATTTTGCTTATGCTGCGTTGACTGGGGGACCACAAGAAGGCATTTAGCCTGCTGCCTACTCAGTCCTTAGGAAAGCTGTGCTGTGCAGCTGGGGTAAACCTCTTTCTCAGAGGCACCAAGACACACTCTGCTTGCTGTGGTTGTGCAGAAACCAGGATCAACAACTCAAGCATAGGGAAGGTTACCTGGGGGCAGGGTCGAAGTTCTCCATAGGAAAGCATTCTTGCATGAACAAGCAATCATCTTTGACCATTAGATAGGTCTTCTTTCTTGCTGGTAAATAATTTTCAATCAAGTGGGAGAGGCCATGTCTGTATCTCTTGAATTAGGGTGATTTAACTCCTCCTCGCTAGTCAACAACCAGTTTTATTTTTAGTAAATGTCTTTATTGTTGTTGTTGCTGTGTTCAAATATGTGGTACGTCATCTGCAGTCATGAGGCTTAGGCAGGCTGATGGGTATACCTGGCAGAGTCATTAATGCTGCCTGTATTTCAGTGATGCTCTACAGCTTTGGGAAAAACACATTTCTTAGCTTCCCTCAGTGTTCTTGCCTTTACAATGGGGCTCATTCAGATGCTGAATGGAAAACAGAAAATTAGTAATATTAATATCCTGCTTAGTGATTTTGATTGATTCCAGAACAGTTGCTCATGACTCAGATATCTCTGGCAATGGTATAACATCATCACTGATAGCAATGTAAATGTGGAGTGGCATTCGTTGACTAGGCACTTCAGCATGCATTCTTCTTGCCTGATCAATATCAGAATGCACAGACAGCTATATGAGGTATTTATTTACTACTCAGGAATAATGTATTTTGGGACTAGTCTCCTCATTGTTTTCATAGGTGAGCAAGCTCAATGTAATTTACAAATTACCCAAATTGGGATACATTGTCAGGAAAGGATCTTAACAAACATCTTACAAAAGGAATCAGGTTTTTTGTTTGTTTGTTGAAGTGCAAGTTATGCCATGAACTGATGCTCTGAACTGGCAGTGAGTAATAATATATTGTTCATTCTCAGGACAGATTTGTGCTATTGACATGAGGAAAAAATTACAAAAAAAAAAAAAGCCAAATACAATGCCAGTATGCATTCAAAGGGGCATTTCAATTAATACATTGTCTCAATCTCCATCAAGACCTCATTTCATGTTGGGAAAAGAGGAATACCATCTGGGATAGGTGCAGATGGGTGCTGAGTTGTCTAAAATTTTGAGTCAATCAAACGGAAAAGGTCATAGAAATTATTTTATCCATTTGCAGGAGATAAATGAGCAAGATAAGGACTGCTGACTGTCAGTGGTAAAAGAGAAGGGTCACAGGGATCATCTCAGAACATTTACCACAAATGCATGAAAGCAAATGGGAATAAAGTGGCTGTAAAGAAAGAAATGTAGTGAATTAGAGAAAAGTTTTTACCATCAGACTGATACTTTATAGCATTAATAAGAGCAGAAAAACAGTTTGGCTTTGAGGTTGAGCTCAAATCATGATGAAAAGTTGCTTACTGTGATAGCAGAGAACAGGTCTTGAAAATGCATGAGATCACCTCTAGTCATCCTGTTTAATATTTGTTGAACTATACTTGTTATGCCTAAAAAGAACATTTGCAAGATATGGACAAAAGAAAGGAGTCTCTCTAGTGCTGCTCATATGAATAAGGCAAGCACTTAAATGAGGCCAACTGGATCCAACTAGAAGCCAAATGTTTCTGTCAAGCCTGTGTAATCTTGAAGCATCCCTTTGTTCCTCAGGGATGCCTGGTGGTTCTGCTGAGCTGGCACGCAGCGCATGGGGGCACCGCTCTCAGCTCTGCATCCCCTTCCACCAGCAGCTTGGTGTGGCTGTCCTCCAGCAAGCACAAGGTACCTGGCCCTTTCAAACTGAGAATGAATACAGAGATTTGGTAATATTGCTCTATAGTGGGGAACAAAGTCTCTAATTAGTTGGCAAAGGTACCTGTATTTATTCATTTGTCGAAGATGGCCAGAGAAACTATGTGTTTTTAAGTGCTTAAAGCAAAGACAACAAGCTTTAAAAAATTATAAGGGCAGAATTTTACCTATGCATCATCTATTAACCCTTTCATAAGCAGTTTTCTTTGGCAAATGCTGAAATACCTATTCATGCATGTCAGGGTTATACTGACATTTATATATAACTAGATAAATGAATATCTGAACATAGTCAAGAAGTTTACCAAATCAACTGGTAAAAAACAAGAAAACATATGGCAAACATTGGTGGCAAGTTTCAAGCAATTATTCAGCATGCTGTTTTCCCACTACTGCCAGGACCCTAAATGAGATCAAATACAAAACCAAGTCCCATGGAAATCTATAAACCACTCAAATAGTGAATAAAAAAATACTGGGGCACAAGCTAGTCAAAAATTAACAATGAAAAATATAATGAATTGTTATCATTCACGAGTCATGAAGTATGAGTGGAGAGTCTGAAATTAGAGGAGACTTGGAGAGAGAAGACAAAATAATCATTGAAATTTAAAAATTCTGAAAATTGCAACAACTACTAAACTTTGAACTATATGCCTTAGAAAGCTTTAGAGAAGTTTCTATCTTCTGTCATATGAAATAAGAACAATGAGGCATTCACCTGTATCAGGACGGGAACGGTAAATCTTGTTATGCAATTTGATCTTGGAATTTATTGCTCCAGGATGTCAGTGAGGCCAAAAAAGTCTAGATAAACTGAAAGAATAATTGCATTTTCATAAAGAGCAAATATATCCAGTACTGAAGCGATTAATATTAATATTAGAAAAGCATAGGAAAGAATACGAAATCATTTTTCAGAATTTGTGCCAGGAGACATTTCCTAGGAGACAAAAGAAGTCCCATCTATTAGACAAGGGTCTTCCATTTTTTAATTATATTTTCTTTTAATCACCTGGTCCTAGCTATTTTCAGAAAGAACACAAAAAGTTATCCTCTTATACTGACTATTCCAACATTAAAACTTACACAGAAAGTGGGAGGAAGCATCAGGAAAATATATTAGCAGAAGAAAAAATGAATAGCAATTTTAAAGCTTATTAATTCTTGCTCCACTGAAGGCAAGAAAATCGTTACTATATCCTCTGCACTGTACTCAGGAATATTCCCAAACCTTTGCTATGTTCCAGCATTATGGATTAATGAGGATATGACACAGTTAGCTAAGAGCATCTCCCTATTAACCTTACGGGTTAGCCAAGACAGTTAATACATCGGCCTTGATGGCATTACTTGGTGATTGTAGGTCAGGCTTTTTGCCAGCACTTACCCTCTAAGTGCTCTTTAAAAGAGCAATAAAAATAAGAGAAATGGCTGTCAAGTAGAAATAGACATAGATTGAAAGGACAGGTGGCTTTAATTAAAAAATCAGTGCAAGAACTGTCCCTGTTGCTCCAGAAGGCATTTCATTCCTTGTCTCTGATTTCAAAAGGCTATAAATTATGCTTTCAGGAGGCAGGGCTGGAATGCTGACTGACCATAGGTGTAGTGCTCTTTGAGCTGGCAGATATAACAGAGGACCTATGGGAGGGAGGCGTGTACCCTTCTGCAAGGACAGCCAGAGGCCAGGGTACTTGAGGGCATCAGATGGCTCCAGACACGTGTGGGCAACTGAATCTTGCCCCCAGGACACAGAGCTTCACTGATTTCAACAGAACATTAATTTATGATGCCTGAGAGTGTAGCTGAATGCATTATTCAGAACTAAAGCACAGCATTATTAAAACTTGCCTCTTACCCAAACTTCATAATTAAAAACAGGGAGAGAAGAGTGAACACCAGGTCCTGTTTTGCTGATGCTATTCAGGGATCAGATTTTAAAACTTTAGCTTTGGTTCTGAATGAATATCACATGCTGTTTATCAGCAATTAGGATACTTTCATTTCTCTAAAATCTTACAGAAGAAGGCGGGGAGGGGAAGAAGGATCATGTTATTACCCTTATGGAACCTATATAAAGGAAGCTTGCATGAATTTCTTTACAAGTGCTATATAATTTTGAAAATCCTAATTAAAACCAAATGATACTCTCACAACGTTTGTTAAAATAAAGGTTAATCAGCCAAACCTGTCATGTCCAAAAAATATTATTTTTTCCATATATATTTTTAAAAGCCATCTCAATACCTTCTGAATTCATGACAAAAGCTGCTGTCTGATCTGGGGAGGAACTACACCAACATACATTTTAAAGTGCACCGCCTTTGGCCTAGGAAAATATAAGCTTGGAAAAGAAACATCACAACCTTCCACCTGCATATTTTTTTCTCCTGTGACAGGAACTGAAATCACATTGCATCAAAGTCAGAAAAATACAGATTGTTGCTGAATACTAGTTTAAATAAGATTTGAACAAATCCATGCACAACACCTCTCCTTGAGTCGTTCTTGGTAGTGTTTGTGGTTTAGCAGTCACAGCCCCATCTTCCCATTACAAAAGATTTTTTCTTTCCTGTTGATATGTGTAAGAATAGCACAAACAAAAAATTGACAGTCCAGGTAAAACAGCAAAGCAACCCTACAAAGCATTTAATGTCATGAGGTGAAAACAAAAAAGGAAAAGGTAAAACAGTGGAGAATTCATAAGTGTGTAAGGTCAATTCTAACAAAGAGTGGCAAAATTCTCAGACAATTTTAGGCTATTTTAAAAATGGAAAATATCACATGATCATGAGATAAGGAATTTCAATGGTGTAGAATCAGGAAGGTATTTTTTGATATAATGCTTCTCCTTGTAAAGTGAGATTTATTTTTAGCAGTGTATTAGAAGAAAGTGAAATCACGATGTTATTCCTACCAAGTGTCAGTAACATAAAGAAAACTGTTGTATAAAGAAAGCTACATAACCAGATAGACAGAGAGTTTGTGTGCATGTGTGTGTGCATACACATGTTGACAACACTGAAGCAATCATGAGGAATCCTGATGACAGAATTGAATAAAAGCCTATATAAGATACTGGTAACAGATGTCATCTCCTGCAAGCATCATGATAGTTACCATTTTTCCCCCCTTGACATTATAATTTGCAAAAGCAGAGCATAAAGCTCTACAAATTCTAAACAGATGCAGCCAAGAAGAAGCAGCCAAGAACTGAGTCCCTATCAATGAGTAAACTTTGAGCAGAAAAGCAGACTTCTCCCTGTTTTCAACCTTTCAACATGCTTATCTGGAAATGGACTTTTTCCCCTCCCTGTTTTCTACTCTCCCCCCCTCTCCCCACCCAGGAGCTGGAGCAGCTCTGCTGGCTCCTGGGTACTACTCCTTGTTCAGTGCTTGCATAGCTGGTCTCCCATCATCAAACAAGTCAGCTGTGCAGCAGGGAAATGAAAAGGCCGAATTAACCCAAATGCATAATGAAGCACATTTAGCAGACCATACTATGGTTCCTGTAGGTCTCTATTGTCTCTCCTCCCAGGCAAGGGTGGGTTTGATTGCTTTCAGTAGTTCACTAGCCAGCTTATAACTGCACTGCTGTCCTGAGGGCAGGGTTGAAGGATTTTGCCAAGAGGATGCTGGCTCTGCATCAAGCAGCATAAATAACTTCCTTCTCTTACTTCTGTCATTCCTAATAAAGCTGGTCAAAATATAAAATGTTTTTTTTTTTCTTTTCTTTATTTCCCCCATGAAATTTTGCCAAGGTGTGAGGATACAGACCAAGTCAGAGGGAGGGGAGGAATCTCTGCACCAAGCCTCCATCTGCCTTGTAGAGCAATGCCGCAGGAGCTCACAGCTTGCTGAAAAGCCCCTGCCTAGCTCCAAAGCTTCAGACGTTACCTTAGTAGCACACTTAATGGTGCACCCTTCAGAGAACTTGACATTACAAGCATAAATGGGGTTTTCAGAAACATCAGGAGAAATTTGGGGATCAGGTTTGTTATTCTTCTCAAGGTAGTCGGATTTACCAGTGATAGTGTCACTATCAAAAAGCTAGATAGACCCACAGCCAGTTTACTAGCACCTCACACTAGAAGAATAAATCTCACTTAAGTACAATGAAGCTATATATCATTTTCCTATTGCCAAAAGAGCATATGTTCACAAAACTTAAATATTAATTATTTAAATACTTGTAACTAAAAGTATGATTGGGAATGGCTAGGCATGAATACAACATCCAACAAGAAACATTCCCTTGCCAAACACAGGCACAGGCCAGGTACTAAAAACTCAAGGTTTCCAGCCCCACCTTTGCAATGGCCTCATCTTGCAATCCACTCATTTCCTTCCATTGTATGAAGTGGGTAAACACTGCTGCCATCTTCACAGAGGTTTAAGGAGCTTTATTTATCCATATCTGTAGCAGCATTTTGTAGTGTTGGTATAAGACCTTTATGTAAATGTGTAACATACCCAGGGGAGAAAGGAAGGGAGAAAACAGATCAGCCCCACTTGAAGTGAAAATGGACCTCATTGCCTCATCAGATCTGGGTGATAAAAATGCTGAACTCCTCCTCCTGCCCAGCATTATTATGTAGCATAGCTTTTCTTTAGTCGATGCAGTTTTAGATTACCCTCTCTAGTAGGCAATATTATTACTTTTATCTTCTCACTTATCAACCAAATTTCTAAACCTTAAATGGCCTATCATTCTAGTTGAGTAACAAAATAAACAGAGTAATTCTACCAAGGCAATTAAGGAAACATTACACAACATCACTACCTGAGATTGTTAGCCTACCAGATACCTCATATTGTTCCAGCTAAACTAATTGAAACTTGAAACAATTAGGAAATGGAACAATAGGAGCAGGCTGGAAGGAGCACTAAATGGGGAAAAAAGATGGATGCTGACTCTTGACACTGTGGCTCCATGACAGATGGAAAAGATTGGGTAGGGGATGCACACATAGGCAGGGAGCAGGTGCCCTAGTTGCCAACTCCTTCTCCTATTCTTCTGGTAAGGACTACATTTTTGGTTAGATTTCCTGTTTTAAAAGATTGCTGGGAGGAAAGGGAGAGCAATATACGTTTGTCTTTTGACCTTCCTATCCTCCACCCGTATGGAGGCAAAAACTTTGAGCCTTGTACTAAAAAGGAATCAAATTATATGTTATTGTATGTTTTGAAGCAAAACATTTAGGAAAATTGTTGAGGAAACTAACTCATATTTTTATATCAGTTGGAGCTAGGCTGTCATAAAGCACTGAGAAACAGCTGAAGTACAAGAGCGATGAGATTATGGAAAAGGCAGTATGAAAGACCAAAAACATTTTCATAAATAAAAAGACAGTACAAAAGGGTGCTTATTCATCTGAGAAAAAGAAGAAAAATTTTCTCCTAAACAGAACTGAAGTCGTACAGGATAAGATGAGGGAAATGGCCAGCCTGAAGGAGTGCCATACATACCCAAAAGTCAAGTAGAGTTAGTCAAGATCAATACTTAGAATTTACCTAAATGGATTTACAGAAACTTAGGTGATTCCTTAATGAAATATGGATATCAACCACCTTTAAATTATATTGGTTCATTTCTCGTTCTTTGCCAAAGTCTACATTCTATTTTTCAATTTTGCTGAGTCTCGCTTTGAATGCAACACAAAGTGAAGGGTTTGCCATTCATTCCTGTTTAATACTTTATGGCATTAAATCCGTTGGAACAGTTTTCTCTACATCAGCCAGACTAAATATCCCCATTTCTTGCTTCTGTAATTGCCAATAGAATGGGTCAAAACAGAATGATTTTTTCCTTTTGTTCCCCCATATTGATGAATATATTCAGGCAGTTCTTACTCTTAATTATCTCCGTAGATTATTCATCTGGGACTTCTTGCAGTCCATTTACTGCAAATGCCATAAGCAATTATGTCTCCCTACAGAGTTATCATTTACCTGTGATTTTCATCATTTTTACTGAGCCATCTCATTACAACTGCATTGCCCTCTCCATGTTTCCTCCAGATTTTCTTGCCAAGGAAATGTCCAGAAATAACATTCCAGGAGCTGGAAGTGTGAGCTGGTATGGTATCACCTCACTGTCCTACACCCCACCCAGCTCTCAGCACAAAAGATTCACATGGCACATCTCTCAGGGATTCCTCTCCACACTCCTCTCTGTCACACCTCCTCTGCTGATGCCCATCAGCTCTGGAGTGGTAGAAATCTAGACCAGAGCAATTTGCTTGAGATAATTTAACACAATTATAAACAAAGCCTATTCAGCTGATTTTGTGTCAACGTGTCAAAGCGGCAATTGTTTTACATTTGCTTGAGCAACTCTCAGCGTGTTGTTTTTTCACCAGAAATTTGGCCTCAACAGGTGCCAAGTCCCAGTCTCTGAGATGGATGGATGCTGCTCTTTCTCCCTGGCTGCCATCAGCTCCTCGCAGTAGGAGTTCCCCCCACGCTCCCAGGTGTACACGGGGTGTGACAGTACAGCTGCCTCCCTGATATGTCCAAATAATGACCTGATCTTCAGCCGTCCTCCTGGGCTCCCCCAGCACGCTCCTGCTGGGGCTAGCTCTGCACAGTGCTGTCTGGAAGGTGCTCACCAATGCCTCTTCAGAAGAAGCATTGAAATGCCTCTTCAGAGAAATGCCTCTTCAGTCATATCTTTTAATCAGTCCGGATAAATGTTGTCAGTGGAAAGTTGCTACTGCTCACAACCTCTACAACTTTTAACATGTACCACATGTTCCTGCATTACGGCTGGCTCGCTCTGCATTCGTATAGAAAAGACGGCGTGCAAACGCATCCAACTGCTTTTAAAATCAAAAGGAATCTTTCCACTGAGTTTAACAAGAGCTGAATTGAGGTCTTGTGACCCTGCTGCAGAAAAGTATTTACACACATGCCAAACTCCAAGCATGTGAAGAAGCCCCATGAGTTCAACAGGCTTATCAGATGCTTAAACACTTCAGTCAAGGCACCAGTGTTTTTTTAAGTTGCTGTAATAGCGCCTCTGTTGTACAAAATAAAATCCATGGGAGACTTCCCTTGCTCCAATGAAAGGAGGAATAGCCCTTGAATAAATATATTATGCATAGAAGTATAAATAATGTGTGTGTTTATATACATATGCATACACATGCATATACATATCTTAGCCTCAGTTCTGCAGTTCATATTCCTGGAAAAAAAGCTTTCGTCTGATTTATGTGATTAACTGCAAAATCCAGTGCTCGAGCCCACATTCTTTACACTGAAAAAAGCTTTCTTTTAAATGCCCTTGTCCCAGTGCTGACAGATGCTCTCCAAGCTGGGGCACTCTCATACAGCAGACAAATAAAAAGCCTGAAGTGCCTGAGAGGTAGAAATATCTGCCTTGCAAAGGTAAAATAAGAAATAAAGACAGTTAGGCAACATATTGAAAGATTTACTTCAAAGACTATCAAAAGGAGGAATAATTTCCTTTCCTGCTTTAGGGCAACGTGTATTTAGATTAAAATGTAAAAGGTGCAGTGGAAGTAAATGCCCTCTTTGTTGTCTATAGAACCTTTAAAAATCTGTATCATATAATGGTGTTTAGGGGAAGTTTTAGGTCATCTCCCTCCATTCTGTTTCCCTCCTTTATCTGTTTTTTTTTTGTTTTGTTTTGTTTTGTTTTGTTTTTTTGTTGTTGTTCCATCAAAAACTGTAATAGGCTTTAGCTTAAAAATGGCTTTATCTTAAAAATTCCCTACTGAAATGGAGTGAATTCTTGCATACATATACTGAGTAGCTGCAATTACATGTGATTCAGAAAGGGGCAATGCAGCATTTCAGCTGCAAAGTCTCCAAAAATGAAATGAGAATAACAGAAATCTACCTTGGGGTGAGGGCTGACAGATAACAGCAAAAAAAAAAAAAAAAAAAAAAAAAGACACTGAAGCAATATGTCCCCAATTCTTCAGCTTCTAAAGAAAAAGACCAAATTGCTGCATAACTTCACTGAAGAAAAGATTCCTCCAGATTCACTGTAACTCATTTGTAGCAATATAGAAACAGATGGTTAGGTAGATATAATTTTCTATTTAACTAGCAAGTTGCTTCTGCTCTACTTTTATTTGATGCTCCATAATACATAAATAAAATCAATAACATCTGTGAACATCACTGCCCTTCCTCTCTTCTGAAATACCACATAACCTTCCATAACCTTATTTATTGCTATTTAGCCTCATGTCACTATCTTAAAACTTCTAGCCCAACAGGAAATAAAGTCTGGATTACGAATGCTTGGGATTTTTACAGCAGCAGGCAGGTAGGCAAGGGAGCAAACACTTCAGTTCAGGGGTATTAAAAAGATTTTGACAACTCTTGGGTTTTGAGAGGATTTTTGGAGGCTTCTCTCTCCTTCAAGTGCAAAATACATGGGAAGGCAGGCAGCCAGCACAAATAGACTCTGGAATATTAAATTCAGCAGAGGAGAACACCAATTTATCCCACCAGCTCCTCTGGTACATGCTCCCCGGAGGCTTAGCCCCCATGAAAGAGGTCTGCAGATAATGCAGATGCCATGAACAGCAAATGTGGTTTGTGTAAAGACCTGAGTTTAATCAGTGGCAAAGCCACTTCTGTACCATCAACAGCTGAAGGGTACTCACCACAATAGTCCAAGAGCTAGCCCAGTATTTTCTCTACTGTGCCGTCTCTCATCAGAGACTAAAGAAGCAAAAGGATACTTCCAGCAGGAAGCTGCCAGAGGCAGAGGTTGTTAGGAGAGACGCCTGTTGCTGGTGAGGTCTGGTGGCATAGATCAACAAGAACATTGCACTACAGCATGTCACTCACAGCTCTGCTGGGACTATGAAGTATGGAGGTAGAGTGTTGGGCTATGATTTCTTAAGAGAAATTTATCATTCTTCCTCTTTTCTCCATTCAAAATATCTGAGACGAGAGAGCTGTGGTTATTGTTTTGCATATCGTGGCTCTAGCAAGAGATGTTTGATGGTGACAGGCTTTTGGGACAGAGGTGGAGGACTGAACAGGATAAAGGAAGACATTTATTGCAGTTTCCCCCATACTGACTATGGGGAACAGTCCCTATGATATACTGTCACCTCAGCCATGTTTAGATGCAGTCTAGAAGAGAGGCAGTTGGAGCAGAGCCAGAAAACAAATTAACAGCTATCTGTAAATAATGGCCTGGGGTCTGGTGCTTGAGCTTATTCCCTGCTCCTTTCTGGACATAACCCTTCAGCCTAGATTAACTCTCTGCCCACCGAAGAAAAAAGCTATTATCCTTAGTGATGTTCATCCCCATGCCTGTACCATGTAGTTATAGATCAAACTTCATTTATGGAGTAGCTATGGATGTGGTCTGGATCTGCAGTCTACATTCTGAATGAGGTCAAAATTTATCTTAATGGTCTCGTTTCTTCCCCAGACTTATGAATCCCTCCACAAAGGATCACAAGGAGCCTTATAGGATCCCGTTTACACACAAACTCTCACTAATTTCTTACTTGTGATTCGGTACATGAGAATCAGCAGCCACAAACCAAGACCATCCTATACAGTTGCATACAACCACATTTGAGCCTGAACATGGCACTAAACACAAGCAAAATCTTATGTAGAGTAATTTGGGTGCAAGCTTGACAGATATCTGGAGCTGTACAAGCATTCTAGGGCTATGTCTGAACCTCACGTTGTTGTTCATCAGACACAAGCATACATGAAGCACAAAAAGCAGAGTTATCACTGAGAGGTCACTCGATCATACTTTCCACTATAACTCTCAAGCAAAATGATATCAAATGATATATAAGGACAGGCAGTATATGCCAGGGTAAAAGTAAGCCCAGCATTGAAAGCAATTTAGGCTAATACGTATGTCTTTGTCTTCAACTCACTCAGAGCACATGCGTGTTCAATTACAGATGATGTGAGACCAATGGAGTAAGCTCCCTGCAGCTTTAGTCCTCCCATCCCAGAAGAAAATCTGTGAATGTTAAAATATCCAAGGTGGATACATTCCAGTCGTTTCTTTTGCCTTTAATGTAGCTTTTGTATACACTATCAGTAGGGTAGTAGCTTTTGAATACACTATCAAAACCCAACGGATTTACCATATGAGATTTTTTGGAGTGTATTAGCCCCCTCATATGCTGAATCTGAGAAAAGCTGAATACCTGATTCCACTGATCTGACCTGGTTAAATGGTTCTTATAAATGCCGTCATTTCCTACTGTTTATGCAATTTCTCCTTATCTAATCATTTTCAGGAGGAAAGTCAGGGGTTGTACAGTCAGGATCCATAAAACATGATCAAGAAAGTCTAGCTGATTTTCTGCAAGTTTTAATCATTTTTACAGAGATCCACTACTGGGAGATTTCTAGTGGTTAACAAATAAAAGAAGTTGAAAGATGTTGTTTTCTGTGTCTAAATTACTAATTTCACTTGACAATTATCACAGACGGATATTATATTTAACTATGTTCAGTACCATGTTTATCCTCATTTTTCTAGCATATCAAACCAAGCATTTACATGTTCTTTCTGTCATCAGCCTGAAACAAACAAACAAATAAAAAGAGATCACATCTCTAAAATACCCTGTTTTTCTCAGCAGGTTTGATAAATAGATGAAAACAAAAAACAAACAAACAAAAATATTTCCATTAAATAAAAGTTTTATCACAGAACTCTGAGATTAATTTTCTTGTCTCTTTTCTTTCCTACTTGCACACTACCTCCTGCATCAACCTCCTGGCAAGTCAACAAGCTGTGAGAGCAGTCAGTCCCTGCTTCTGTGACTCAGAGCATTAAAGCCTGAAGTTTGGCAGGTGCCCAGGATGAAGAAATTTTAACAAATCTCCCACAAAGAGCACACTAATCATAACAAGCACTGAAGCCTTGAACATAATACTTCCTCCATATGTAAGATTCCCAATTTGCTTAATGGACTCTTCTCAAACTTTGCAGTATAATATTGCAAATGTTCTTTTACAAATCCCAGGTCCTCCTTCGACACATGACCAGCATGTACATCTCATAAAGGAAAAAATATAATTTACTATTCAGTTCTGGCTTCTGCCAAGAAGTCTTTTTCCAAGGCATAGTTTATTGGAAAATAAACAAGAAATACCATGTTCAAATTATCTCTGAGGGATACCTCATCTCGTAATTCCCATTGCAACAGCAGAGGCACATACTTGCAAGAAAAAATGTTGTTGATCTCTTTTTGGGTGACCTCATCAAAGGTTATTTGGAAGAAAATGGAAAACCAAACTGATTTATTGGGAGCTGGACTCCGTGAATTTCATACAGAAATTCAAATGATATATTTTGTAACTACAGCTAAAGAGCCTCCATTTTGTAAGGTGTAAGTCATTTCCACAAGTATGTACTCAGTTGTCTGCACCACACTGTTGAATTCATGGGGCTCTGGAAAAGACAGGTTATTGAAGGCAGAAATGTCAAAACAATGTCAAAAGAAATTCAAAGGCCTAAGAAGAAGGGCAAGGCCTTATAAACTCCACACGTTATGGTTATGCACTGTGCTGACACAATATAAATTACTACAAGTGAATACAATTCTCTTGCTCATAAGGCTGCAGGCTAATCACAAAGCACACAACAAACCTATGCAGTTTGTTGTTATTGTTTAATAACAGGAAACATGGACTGTGGGCTAGCTGTGGAAGAGGATGGGCAAACTTAAAAACAGAAAGGACTGAACAGTTGCCCATCTAAAGCACTAAAAGTAGGGAGTACCTGCTGTCAGAGAGTATTAACAGAGAGAGAAAAAAAACTCTCAAAATACTTATTATAAAACATCACAGTTATATTTATTCCAGCTTCTTATTTACATTAACTGAAGGTCTTTTGCACAGTCCCCAGCTCAGACATGTTTGCCTCACAGCAGTCTCTTGCTGTGCCCAACATACAGAAGTACCAGGCTGAACACAGGCTACCACAGCTTACCTTTGAGGCACCTACATTTTGGAGCAAAATACCTGTGGACTGCTGAAACTAGTCAGTACAGCTCCATATTTTATATTCTTCTTCACATTTCTACAATTTTCTCATGTTAAATAACTGCTTTTCATGTACTTTTTTTCTTCTTTTTTCTTTTTTTTTTTTACATCAATGGACAAAAATGCCTTTTAATTTTTAATTTTTAATTTTTTTTTTTTACCTTTTTAAAACATGGAAGAAGTAATGTCTAGAACAGTCCATGCAGACGTCTCCCTGAAATCTGGCACAGTCATTAAAAAAAGGATACAATGCACAATTCAGTAAATGTGGGAAGAACAAGTTCTGGTGAGTCTTGAGTCATCACTCACAAAATTAATGAATGAGATGTCCAAAACCCACCATTTCCAAGTTCAAAACTGATGAGAAAATCTTTCCTTTAAATGGTTCTGAGAGGTTGCCAGTGGCCAATTCTCCACGTCCTAGACAACAGACAAAACTTCAAGATACACACAACCTTCTTGGTAGAAGTGGCATGCATAGTTCTGGTGAGGGAATACATGACATATAAAGTGTTCTAATTTGACAAAATTATTGTTCTTTAAAACCCAAGTACCCTCCTATTTATTTATTTATTTATTTATTTATGACAAATACATGTTCTTTAGGAAGCAAGGGATGGGACCAGGGAAAATGAAGAAACAATTCAAGAGCTAAGGAAAATTAAGCCCTTTGGTTATACTAGTAAAAGAACGATAGCAATCAACTCCTCTACCCAGCTTTAATAGCAGTCCTTCATAAATTTTCAATTAAAATTGCTATTTTAATGAAATTCTTCACAGCTGCATTTCTCTCACCCCAGTATTAGCATTAAGTATTTAGAAATTTATTTTTTTTAGAAGTTAATTCAATGGTGCTTACAATTATATAGCTACTATCTCATTTTCATTTAACCACTAAGTCATTATGGTCTTCTAGAATGAGACTGTTTCAGAAGTTATAAAGATTATTTGCTAAAGTTTAATAATACTTACTTAGCCATGAGTATTAATTTCATTGAATAGTCAATACTTCCTACATTGCAATATCCTGGCATTAAATAGCCAGCTATTCATTTGCAAGACACCATAATCTTTTTATTAAGCATCTTTTGCTGTTTTATGTCCCCCTTTCAAACTAACAATTTATGAGCATCTAAGTATGATGTATTCATAACATTTAAAATAAAACATATTTCATAATTGGTCAAATCTTTCTTGAATTACCTGTCTTCTGGAAATAATTTAATATCCCTAGTTCAATAAGGAGTTGAAAGAAAAAATAATAATAACAGCTCACTGGTTGAGTTAAGATACTTTTTGTGGCAGTTAAGATCAGAAATGTTACAAGACTGACTTTTCTCTTACACTGTTCTTTCTAATAATATCTGTGAGAATAAGGAATTACGACTCTTTTTATATCCTGGATGCAAACATAGATTTTGAGGTGCTTTTCTGTATCAAATAAGTTAACAGAGTATATACCGCATCCAGATGGAGTCCTGCATCTAGGTCTGGTATCTGTTAGAGCTGGTCCAGAGAAGGACCATGAAGCTGATCAAAGGGCTAGAGAACCTCTCCTATGAAGAAAGGCTGAAAGAACTGGGGTTGTTCAGCCCAGAACAGAAGAGAAGGCTCCGGGGAGACCTCATTGCAGCTTTTCAGAACTTAAGGGGGTGCTTATAAAAAAGATGGAGAACAACTTTTTGCTCATGCAGATAATAACAGGACAAGGGGGGATGGTTTTAAACTAAAAGAGGGGAGATTTAGATTAGATGGTAGGAGGAAATTCTTCACTCAGAGGTTGAGGGACTGGAACAGGCTGCCCAGAGAAGCTGTGGATGCCCCATCCTTGGAAGTGTTCAAGGCCAGGCTGGATGAGGCCCTGGGCAACCTGCTCTAGTGGGTGGCATCCCTGCCTATGGCAGGGAGATTAGAGTTAGGTGATCTTCTAGGTCCCTTCCAACCTGAGCCATTCCATGATTCTGTAACACAGAAATATTAGATTTTTTCATTGTAATCTTTTCTATTAACCAATTGGATGCCCCCCTCAATATAGTATTAGATTGCCATTCATCCAAATGCAGGCCCCCAGAAGCAAATAAATCTAATCTCATCTCATTTATGTGAGATGGTTCTTGCCCTTATTTCACACCATCTCACTATCGGGATGCTGGTAGCTGAAATGGAAAAATCATAGAGTAGTGTAGGGTGGCATGGACCTCTGGAGGTCATATGGTCATACTAACAGATTGCAAAGGTCCTGTTACATGCTAGCTTTGACTTGTAGCCTTGAAATCAGTGTTACCAGTTTGGTCTCTTTTGTAAACATTCTGAGCTTCAAATCCCATTGTCCAAGTCACTGATGAGGATACTAAACACTATCAACTCCAGGTACAACCCCTCAAAAAAGTCACCAGTACTCAGTAACAGACTGAATTTCAAAGCAGTAATCACAACCCTTTGAGAGCAATGGTCCAGCCAGTTTTCAGCCACCTTGTTTTCCACACACGGTCCATATCTCCCTGACTGAATTGCAAGGATATTATGGGATACTGTGTTGACTGTTGCAAAAGTCAAGGTAAATGATATCCACTGCTCTCCTTTCATCTTATCAAAGAAGACAATTAGATCATCCTGTCACAGTTTTCCCTTGATGAATCTGTGCTGTCTCCTCTCCCTGTCTTGTCCTTCATGTGTCTAGACATGAATTCTGCTAGGATTTGCTCTACAGTCTCCCAGATACTGAGGCAAGGCCGGTAGTTTCCTAGTTTTTCCCTTTTGCCTTTTTTGGAGATAGGTGTGGCATTTGACTTTATCAATCTTCCCCAGTTGCTACGACCTTTCAGAGAGGACAATTAGCTCCCTCCTCACTCTCAAATGCATCTTTTCAATCCCATGGATTCATATATGTCCCATTTCTTTATATGATCCTGAATTTGGTTATACTCTTCTGTACATGGTACATCACTCCCATAAACTTTGGACTGACATTAGAAGTCTGAAAACAGAACTTGCCAGGAAAGAGTGAGGGAAAGAAAACATTAAGTATATCAGCATTTTTCAAGTCTTTTTTTCACTAGATTGCCTTCCATGTTCAACAGGTACACACACATTTTTAGTCTTTCATTTTGCTGCCAATGTAACTGTAGATAAATCCCTCCTCATTTTCAACGCGTTGAGATTTGGCCTTCTTATTTCATCTCCAAATGCATGACTGATTTTTTTATATCCTTCCCTTGTTAGTCCATTTCTGTTTCCCCCTCCTGTACTGTACGTTTTTCCACTTGAGCCCAGCCAAGAGTTCCCCAGTCAACCAGCCTGGTCTCCTGGTATGCCTGCCCATTTTCTCACACATTGTGTTGGATTATTCTTATGCTTTAAGGAGATTATCCTTGATGAAAAAAAAAAAAAAAAAAAAAAAAAAACACCTTTCATTTCCCCTACAGAATGAGTTCCTTTACTCTTCCAGACAGCCTCTCACATGATCCTGCCTAGGACAGTTCCCTGAACAAACTCAGGTGTGTTCTCCTGAATTCCATGGTCTGGTCTCTGCTACTTGCTTTGCTTACTTACTGCATGATATTAGTCATCACTATCTCATGGTCACTGTAGCCAAGGCTGCCAATTACACACTCCATTCACAATCAGTTATTCCTTGTTCATAAGCAACATGTCCAGCAGAGTCCCTCACTGGTCCATCCAACATTTGCATTAAAAATTGTCTCAAACATGCTCCAGAATCCTCTGGATTACTTGTCTTCCACCTTTCTGTCCATCCATCACATACCGGATTCATTCATGAATCACTGGGGCCTGTGGTTCCTTTCTTGAGGAGTCTTTTGGTTCTTTGAAATAGGCTTTATCCAGCTCCTCTTCCTGACTGGGTAGTCTGTAGCTCTCTCTCACAACAGTTGTTTTTATTGGTCTTCCCTCTGAGCCTGACTCCTAAACAGAAGTGGCCTTTCCTTTCTTCCACCACAGAGTTCCACACATTTGAGCGGCTTCTTTGCACAAAGTGCAGCCCCACACTCATCTTTCCCTTCCTGTGGCTCCTCGCCTGCCTGTGCCCACCTATAGCAGCTCTGCCATACATTCAGAGCTATCCCACCACATCTCTCTAATGGCAAAGATGCCACAGATTTTTGACTGTGCACAATCTTCCAGCTCCTACTGTGTGTTTCCCAAGCTGAGTTTACGTCTGTACAGGTGCTTGCTAAAGGCCCTCAGTTGCCCTCCTTTCTCTGGTAGAGAACAAGAGCTTTCCAGGTTGCCATGTCCCATGTATATTTCCCCTCTACTGCCAATTCCTGTGAGCCACAGTTTCCACCTTTTGATGAACCTCATCAAAACTGTCCTTTCTAGGTTAGCAAGCCTGTTGGCCAAGACGCTGTGGCCCTTCTTTGTCAGACGCATCCCTTATCACCCCAGGAATCATCATATCTGCAAGAGGGTCCTATGGCTAAAGCCATGACTGCAACACCAGCAACATAGGCCCTGAACCGTGGGATACACCCACTCTACCCAAACCTTTGCTCTTCACTGGCAGATCTGAGAACACCAGCTCAAACCCCTTGCAATCCACCCTAGTCCTCAGCGTTTGTATATAAATATGCAGGAGAACAGGGCCCAAAGAGAAGCAGAACATCAGCAGAAGGCCTCATGGGAAATGATGTCTTAAATCCTTCCCTGTCCTGAGACTCAAGAGCTTAACTTTATGATGTTCAGTTAAGCACAGACAGCAAAATAAAATGACTTAATCTTAATTCTGTGCTTGGGCCTGTTTATAAACATAATCATCCCTTTTTGTTAAAGCATGACAGGACAGCCATGTGGGTTTTGTTTTTTGTTTATGTTTTTAATCAATTGCTCCATAACTAGCACACTCACAAAAGAAATGGGAACCCTGGGTCCTAGGGTGTGTTCAGCTAAAAGGAGTTCAGGCCCTTCTACCTCACTGTCTGGGAGAGTACTCCAGCAGGCAGATGTACAGACTATTCAGGGCAGAAGAAAATGTGGTGCTTTTAGTACTTTCTACTGGAGCTGTTCCACCTTCGTAAAGGAATTCAAGATTTAGTAGGCCAAGAATGCTACTTTCCAGCCAAATCATTTAGGGCACTCTCTGGGAAAAAGGAAAACTTGGGTTCCAAACCCTGCTCCAAGAGACTGTTTTTTGTTGTTTTGTTGTTGTTGTTGCTGCTGCTGTTTTTTTGTTTGTTTGTTTAAGAAGTCATTTCATAAAGACTCCAAGGGAAAGTACAATGTATGTCTCTCTCTGCTGGAATATACACTGCAGTCAGACTGAAAATATCAACCTTCAGGCAGAATTGCTCCAGAAAGAGACACCCCCAATGATTTCTTCAGCAGCTTTTGATATTTTTTTAATCTAACTTGAATAGTATTCTCCTATCCAAAAAGTCAGATTCCCCTGCACAGCTAAACCATTCACTGTCTGAGCTGTGCTGTTCAGCCTGTGCCTTCCAGCAGTGACACTAACTAGGGAAACAATAGATTTTCTGGCAGAAGATGTGGAATATACCTGTTCCCTTCAAATCACAGTATGTCTAGACTCATGTCCAAACAAACTCATTGCTGCTAAAACAGGAAGCAAAGCATTTTTGGATAAACATACAAAAAAAAAAAAAGAGAGAGAGAGAGAAGACTAAATTTCTTTTTTAGAGTTGTGAATTACATAGGATGCGGTAAATTGTCTAGTCAGTGTTTGTCTACATGTGGTCTGAACATTTTTTATGAAGATCCTGTGTTTAAATACATATATTTTTTGAATAAAGATTAAAATCCCAAGAGTTGTTATGCCAATAGCAAATTACAGGGCGTTTTCTTCATCTACAAGATCACTAGCTTTTGCCATTGGTTTTGGGTACTGATTTATCCAGAAATATGAAATGGAACAGTTGCCCTACCAGAAGCATATATTGCATTTTCAGTACTGCTGAGGGCACAGTTCAAAGAAAAATACATATAGGCACACTCTCTCTGTTCCCACTGCAGTAAGTGTACTTAACTTTAAAAGTATAGGGTACTTTGTCCAAGGGCGTTTCAGGAATTAAACACTTTTCTATAGTAACAAACTTCAGAACCATTCAGCATTCTTTCATTTTGATTTTGAATTTTATTCCTCAAATATATTTTTTTTCCTGAAATGATATACTGAACTTTACCATTTCACTCTTTCCTAGGAAAAAACATCTTGCTTATAAAACGTCTTTCTTCGTATGTTACTAATCTCTTAAAAATTGGCTTAAGTCATATAGGTACTCCTGATGTCCCATTATCTTAAGTCAGGAAAAGTCATTTTTGTCTGCTTAAAGAAATGTGGTCTTTGCAAAGAACTGGGGAAAACTCAAGAATTTAAAATCTTCTGACTATGGGTAAAGTTGTTTGGGCAGCTTTAGGTGGACAGACACAATTCACAACAGTCTTAGAGAATTCCTACACTTAGATTTTGTAGATTCCTACAATTAGATTTCACTTTTAGGACAGAATCTATTCTAAGGCTATTCTTAGTTTTACATCTTGCTTTACTATCCTGTAAACTTTTATATTTTTTCAGATGTAAAGACAGCACGGGACAGGGATCAGCACTGTGACAGGATGTGTCCCAAACTCAAAACAAGCCAACCGAGCAAACTAGAAGCAGCAGATCCATTTTAGTGAGCAGGCTAACTTCCCCTGTTTTCAAACAACTGGACTTAACCATACTAAGGTGATACCTAGTGTCTTTTTACATTGTACTCAGCATTGAATCTCTTACAGAAGCTTAATCAAACCTGGAAGCATGGATAACATGGCTGCAGTAAAAGTTAAATCCACGTAAACACCATGTAGGACACTAACTGATACATCTTTTTTCCCCCCGATTTTTTTTTTGTATTAATCTCACCATGACAGCCTGCACCAACAGTAGATCCTCCTCTGACTTGAACCCTGCTGCTTTAGAACAGATTAACCTGACTGACTCAATTAGTCAAACTTCAACCTGCCACCACCTCTGCTGCTCTCAGTCCCACGCAGTGATTTACATATGCAGTGCATTCAGTTTCTAAGCATGATTTTTCTCCTATTTTCTTGCATCAAAATAATTAAGTGAAGAAAGTGCTTCAAGCTCACTGAAGAATACTAGTAACCACCACAGGGATACTAACTCCCACTAATCCTAGCATTAATGCAGTCCCAAATTGCTCAGCAAGGTATTTATTTACATGGTTCAGTCACCCTTCCATGCTGTGAATACTTTTCACAGATAAACAACAGAAAAGAAGCATCTTCTTACTTTTTCCCCAAACTTACCAAGGAGTGAAATTTTCCCAGTAAGGCCTTCTCTGTCCAAATTTTAGGATGTTCTTTTGGACCCTTTTATGACATGGATATGAGTATATGGGTTCCCCAGCCAGAATGAGTCGTAATATCTAGCATTTGCACAAAAGGCAATGGCTGACACCACTTAGATTGAGAATAGCCTTACCCCACCACTTTCAGTCTAACCCTCTACTGCACACACACACCACCACATGCTTAGGAAAACCATGGCATAAGACAGAACAAAATATACTCAGATGTAAAAAGCAGCCACTCTAAGCTGAGGCAAAAACACAGATCAGAAGTAATTTTTTGGAAAACATGTAAAAAGCACTGACAAATTGCAGACACTTGGAAATGCTTTTTCATATGCAGGAGTTGTGGAGAGCACACACCCACACAGAAGATTAGAGGGAAGTAGAGGCAGACAGAACATTCACAGCCAGTACCAGAATGCTTGGGAGGCAAACTGGAGGGCTTCCACTGTGAAGAGTGTAGTTTTGGACCACCACTGCGTTGAGCTCAAATTTTGAACTTTTTTTTTTGGGGGGGGGGGAGGTGTTTTTACAATAACTACATGCTTTTCTAGAGACCTTGATCCATCTCCTTGAGTAGGTTCACTTTTGTGTCCCAAAACTCTCCACTCATTAGAACATAAATAATGAAAGTGATTGGATTATGAACCTAGGTGGATGATACATTCAAACCAGTTGTAACACTGAAGCGTAAAATCAGTCCAAAGGCGACAGCACAGTAGATCACGAGAAAACAGTTCTCCCTCTGCCTCCTACAAGACTCATGTATTAACAAAGCAAATATTATGATACATGAAAATAATGACTTTGAGATAAACACAAGTAAGACTGCAGAGTAAATTCCTAAGGATTAGCTGCATGGATCTCTGGATATCCTGAATAACACTATTAGTCACTATGTGACTAATCATTATACCCTCAAGACCAGTTGCAGAATATGGGAGGAGAAATATAAAATTAAGTGTAGATAATGGAAAGTTTATCCTTGAGAAACATATTAATATATTTCAGGGTCTATTTGCCTGTGAATACCTATCACACTCACCACTGTCAGCTGCGAGAAGGGTGATATCACATTGTGAGGTTAAATATTTGATTCTATTTACCCCAATGCATTCCCCTACAAAATTGTTACTATTGTCGATAGTGTCATGATAGATCCAGTTCATGGAGTCAGGGAGTTGAGCTTGAGTAGTGCTCAGCCCTCTTATGCGAAGCATTACACTAAGACCTGGTGACGATCTTTTCAACCTGTTCAAGTAAGTCTCTTTCTATGATTATCATTCAATTTCTACTTAAAAAAAAAAAAAAGACAAACAGCTAGCAAATGGAAGAAAATGAATAGATTGAGATACATGGAATTTGTAAACTGCAAAGATGAAGTACAACAAGCAAGGGTATTCTAACTACTAGTAAATATATTTCCTTATTAAAATGTGGAGCAGAAAGAGAAAAGAAAGAGGCAGGTGAGGGGAAACTTAGAATTAAACACACAAAGCAGAAGAAATCCAGTTGTGTGTTGCTGCTGCTGCTCCATTGCTACCATGACTCACTCTGCAGTGTCCTTGTTCTGCAAGGACCACAGCTGAGAATGGGCTGTTATGTTCCACGACCTTGTGCTAAGCCCTTGCACAGCAAAACTAAGACACAGAGGAGAAAAACTTAGCTATCCTTGTGTTTAATTTTGATGAGTTGCTATTTCATGCCAATTGTTTTCAGTTGCTGAGTCATTTTAGTGGGAATTTAATTATTTACAAATGAAAATAGAAATATTATTTTAGTGTGCAAACAAGACACTCCCAATCCCACACATTAGGGCTGTTGCAATTTATCAGGCTTACCCCTGCTGACAATTTTTGAGGACTTGTTGGACTTAGATTAGGTATGAAATGAGCTCATTCTCTGTTGTAGTTCACTGGACAGTTATATACTTTACAGGCATTTAATACAGGAACTATTTAAGGGCTGGAACAGAGCAGATTCTTCAGATTCATCAGCAGCAGTGCCAACATTTACTTAAGCTTTTCTTATCTGATTGCTGAAACAGTCAACTAACCCCTTGCTACTATTAGGTCCAGGTATATCAATTTGTTCTTAACTATTTCATTGCTGCCCACTGTACCAAGTATATAGGGCACAATATGTGTGCCTACTGCATCTCTGTGGTCTGGTTGGTTTAAAAGAATGGCATCATATTCATTGCCATGAGTCAAGGAAGATGAGTGCAGTTGGCAACGGCAGCCACTCACACTACACTGTGTGTCACGCCAGCTCCACTTCTATGTAAGTTACCAGACTGAAGCAACAGGCAACAATAGATCTTATAGATCAACATTAGATCTTAGAGATCCTCTTCTGAAACACTGTAAGGTCATAGAACAACAAAGTCAAAAAAAAGTGCTTCAGGTCTTGGTGAGCTGTTTGTAGATTTGGGTATAAAAGGCTGTCCAAGTACAAGCCATCATATAAGAAGGTGAGAGAACAGCTTTGCTTTGTGGTTAGAACAACAAGATTGGGTTTTGCTGGGAAGGATGACAGAAACAATGAGACACACCTTCATTAATTTTCTCTTGGTGGGGGCTGTCACTGCAGGAGCAACAAGAAATTATAATAAGCAATAAACAATGATATGAAAAAAAATGAACAGGGAAGACAGCATTTTAGAGTCATTTTCCTACCAATCTGTAAAGATTGACACTTTGCAAAATCACTTTCCATAAAAGTTGAAGGATTGTAAAAATATCTCAGTTCATTATTGCCTGTTCCTCATTTTCTAGGCTTGACTGTCATCATGCTGGCAGCTGGACTAACAAAATCAGATGCAGAGTGTATGCAGTGTTTACCGAGAGCTGGAAGGTTATATGTCAAATCTGAAATTCCAGGTGACAGTGAAGTCCACTCTCCATGGATACATGGATGTAATGGATACAAAGAAACAGCTAAAACACCTTTAACTATAGGAACTGATAGAACCATGACCATGGTACTAAAGCCTGGCACTTTGGGAAACATTAATTTAGGGAGTGGCTGAGAAATGAGCATCAGACAGAAATATTTCTATATAGGAGAGAATGCTGAATACTAGTAGCAAAGTGAGTTTCAACTTTCTACATAATACAGCTTTTCACATATTTATGCAAAAATACGTGAGAGTGATGAGAGAAAATTCAAACATTAGCTATTTATTCTGTTCCAGCCCAAACATAGGTACACGATCAAGTGCACTTGGAATGTTCCTCAGATATTCATCTAATCTGATGCTCAGAAGCCCTCTAAAATGACTGTCCACCTGCATACCAGATTAAAAATAATAAAACAACCGGAAACAACTTGGAAAACAACCCAGCACTGTTAATTTGCACACCAATGGCTGCTTCCAAACAGAAAATCCATGCTAGCTCTCCCCCACTCCCCCCCAGCCCCCCCCCCCCCAAAAAAAATGTATCCATTTTTCTTCATGTGTCATTCTTTAAATTTTGTTTTTCATTCTTGCTGTTATCCAAATTGTCCCTCAACTTGAAAGAGCTCAGTGGCCAAAAGTCTTCTAAATGAGACTTTGTCATTTCAAAGCTGAAGGGAATAATATTCTTGTTGGGTTGACACTTGACATCCAACCTAAAATTAATCCATCCTGAAGTAAGGGTTGACATTTTTTGAAACAGCTTCAGCTACTCAGCTCCAGACTTTTCATGAAATATTTTGTTGTTGCCAGGATGCATTTTTACATCAAATTTCTTTGTGCAGAGTTTAGTACAGTACTTCTCACATTTGAGCTTCATCTTGCCTATTTCCCATAACCATCCCAGCTGGTTGCATTCTCCAATAGAGGTGTGGCATAACATACAGGTGTCTTGTGCTATCACTGAGAGTAGAACTGTAGTAATGTTACCTATTTGTCTTTCTTTGAATTTTAAGCAAAACCTTCAGTTTTAAAAATCACACCTTGTCTACCTTTGAAATGGGAAGAGCAGACATAAAAAAGTAGAAGCATAGGAAAAGATTTAATATTAGATAACAAGGCAAGACAAAAGCCTTGCCTGGAGCTTGTTCTAGAGTATGATGTCCTACCTATTACTGATTCTTACAGAATTATATCACTGAACTCATTTGACAATCAATAACTAACTCTTGGCATGTTAAAGAGTTAAGAATGTTAAATTTAGCATTTGATTAGGGAACAATAGAGTTTAAATATTTTTTTCTGTGCATGCTAGGTAGCTTTATGCCTAGACAGAGAGTGAAGTGCAGTCCATGAAGAACTTACATCACTTCTTGGCAGTAGTGTTTGCCATCAAGGAGAGCCTACTAAGTATTTCTTTTTATGATCAAGGACTGTTGAAAACACACATATAGTAAGAACAATCTCTTAAATGAGAACTGTTAAAGAAGTTTACCATGGCCACAACTTCCGTTCTTTCTTATGCTGGGGTATGAGCAAGTAGGGCGTGGGAGGTGAGGAACAAGTTTGACAATATGTTCAAGAACAGATAGTAAGTTAGCACAAAGTAGTATAGCTTCACTGGCAACAGTCAAACTGTCCCACCTTACTCTAGTGAAAGATTTGGCCACAAAAGAGATAGTAGATCAAATAGCATTTTTTTATTAAAAACATTTTGTTCCATTCTAATCTCTGAGTAACAGAGCACATACACACACACAAACTGTAAAGGAAAAGGTAGCTATTAGTATGAGCAAATTTATAAATGGCAAGTGATACATGCAGTAAGAAATAGTGGGGGATGGAATATAAAATACAAAATGCTGCAGTTTTAATCTGACGTTTGCAGTCTTGGACAGAGATCCTGCAAGTTTACAAACCCAGTGCAATTAAGCGCAGTTCCAGCAGAAGTGCTGCCTTTGATTCCTTCCCAGTGCCAAGAATGGGAAAATTTCAGCAGATACTGTTGAAAAGGATACTGTTGTCTCTCAAGAACCTCCAAATGACTTTAATCTGCTTAATTTTATAGCATATCAGCATTCAAGGTTCACAGAAGTACTAAACCTGCTGTTTCATAGGGAAGAGAGAGACAATGGGGGAGGAGGACAGTTCTTGATCAACAACCTTGGCAAGCTGGGGGAGATAACTTAAGGGGATGCTGGTACAGGCTTGTGTCAGAGAGGAGGGAAAAAAGAAAAAAAAAAGATGCTTGTATTTTCTAATGCTTTTAATAGATCTTTTCTGCTTTTCCCACTGAAAGACAAGGCAAAAACTGAAGTGAGAAAGAAAGAAAAAAAAAATCTTTAAAGGTTTCCATGAACAGTGATAGAGAGAAGAGATCATTTTAAATCATATTAAAACCATCAGGAAAAATGTTAGATTTTTCTCTGCATTTCAGGGAAATCAAATCCCCAGAGGTCAATGAGTTTGCTAAATGGGTGGGGGAGTGAGAGAACATTTAAAAAAATCATCCTCTAATTTGGAGCCAAGGTCAATGATTTAAACTTTAATGCTCATCTTGAAACCGAACAGACAATGAGCATAGGTGGAACCATCCCAACTAGCAATTACCCAGAGCCAGGCAAACAACAATTGCAGAAGTAACTATTACTGTACGTGAATTAATGTTTTCAAAGCACACATGAACTCTGCCAGCTTGCTAGCCTCTGGTCACTTCTGATGGTGATAACTTGTTAAGCCACAATACTTAGCCACGTACAGCTATATCAGGAAGATGCAATTGTTACAAGATGTCATACCACCAGGCATTCTCAGCTGCAGCCAAGACATTGACACTCAGCCTACCACCATTTCAGAACTCAATCTTCCATGTCATGGTCAAAAACAAATGCCAGAGAAGCTGGCTACCACTTATATATGAAGTTCAGTGCATCTTAACCAATGAACACACGACTTCAACCTTGAAAATACATTGGTGAAGAACTTTCTTTACAGAGCTGTCATCTTGTAGGAAAGGGGGGGACCCATATTCAGAATGACTGCATTTCAGGAGGTCTGACCAAACCTTTCCCACCATACAGTGAATCTCATTTCTATGTAATTATATGGTTCACTACTCACTTCTTTAAACCCAAATTTAACTCAGCCCACACAAACTGGTGTCATCTTAGTGCTTATTACTGTAAAATATTGACCTCGAATGCTGAATCATAAAACAGAGTTTCTAGAAAAGATTACAGTGTGTGGTATATTAAAGAATACTACACCCTGTTAAGTTTCCACAGTAGACAATTACTTTCAGGTTTCTTACTTGGTATTTTTGTCTCACATTTGAAAGTATTTGCCTGTAGGGAGACTGAGGGCTATGTTCCAGAGTAGAGAATTTACTCAGAACTTTCTTATCCAAAGGAAGATATTGACGCCAAGTGGATTTTATCTGTCTAGGGAGAAATTAGACACAACATTAGAAATACACCTGATAGAGGGTGGAAAAGCATAGTGTCTTTACAGTGAAATCCCTAAATTATCAACTTGTGAATTAAAACAGAAAGAGGCTGAAGTGAGAGTACAGAGTTCGGAACTACCAAGTTCCTAAATGGACTTATTAGAAGTATATCACCAAACGATTGAGGTTGCACATGCCATTAAAATAGTGTTTATGAAGATTATTTTTTATGAGGTATTTTTTAAAATGTTAAGCTCCAGGGGATAATTTCAGCTTTTACATTTTTGTAATAAGAAAGAGAGAGAGAAACTCTAAACAGCATGGCTCTGAGGGAACACTACAAAGCGTGACAAAGGAGCACCTTGAAAACCCCAGAACAAAAGACAAATAAAGAGAATTGTTTGTCTATATTTTTTATAAAGAATCAAATTCAATAAACAATTCATGCTTATACACCCAGTTTTGGGGACTTGTTTCCTGTTTGGTTTAGTGTTTTGTTTTGTTTTCCAAATCAGGTCTGATCTCCATCTCAAGAGCTTGGTTCTTCTTGAGGCTTATGTTCAACTGGCCTAGTCAGAGCATAAACACAAGAAGGGACACTGTTTTCCCAGTCTCATGTTTATTTATCTGTTTCCATTTCTAATGACTAAATTAGGTGAAAATATTATCCACTGAAAAGGGATAAAAATATGAGCAAGAGTATCTAATTTTGTAAATATTCCTCTATGACCTGGCAATGTATGCAAAACTTCATCCCTCACAGATAGAGCTCTTCCAATACCTTTAACTGGTGAGGATGTTCACAAGTATGAAAGACTTTCACCAAATATTGTTCTCTTCATAGGCTTTGCTTTTGAGAAATGATTGTGCTAGTGATCATAGATGTCAGGCTCTGAGGTGAGGTCATATTTTCCTTCCTTATGCAGTCCTTCTGGTAAGTACAAGATATCTACATTTGGAAGTATTTACTGTTCTTCATCAACATAAAAAGTAATAAAGTCCTGTTAAATTCAATATTCAGATTTCCCATTTAATCAACTAATATGACAGATAATACACTATCTGAAGTTCAAATTATTTTTTTTTCAAAACACTTAATAAAATGATACGAGATTTTCATGGAGATATTATGCCTTTAGCCCTTTCCTATATAAGAAAAGAAAACAAAATGAAAAACTAACAAAAACAAACAACAACAACAAAAAAAAACTGTTCCAGAATATAGCCTTCCCCCTGGTATCGTAGGCACTCTTCGCATGGCACTCACAATACTCGATGGGCATAGAAGAAATCATCTAATAGACCCCATTGCAATGTCACGACAAAAACAACAGCTCTGTGACAGTAGCAGCAGACTAATTTCCTTGAGTAATGAGGGAAAATCAAAACTGCTTATGAAAAGGAAGATACAGCACAGTTCATATACAGCTGTTAACAAATAAAAATACTATAAGAACTTCACTACACTACTTTTAAAAAGGCTGCTTTAAAATAATGTTAACATAAAATGTATATTTTAGTGAGCCTAATCTAACACACTATTTCTCAACAGGAGTTTAGGCATGAAAGATAAGCTATAACATCCATGTGAAAGACTCACCTTTGTGGTATAGTTGTCCAGCACAAGCTCAAAAGCCGTGATACTCTGGGTATGCCTTAGGGTGCAATCCAAGAAGGAATGATCAGGGAGAAGTTAACAATCAGAGAACTGAGGCACCTCTCAGGACAAGCCAGATCATAATCAAACATAGATCTGAGGATTTACTACTTAAATACATTATTTGAGGAAAGAAATTTATGCTTAATCGATTAAGGTTATCAGTGTTCCAAAAACAGCAGGGAAGGAACTTCTTTTACACATTTTTCACAAACACTTCCTAAAACATAGAGAAAAAGATTATTACTTTTTATGCAACCTCAACTCCATGAACTATACTGGGGATCCTTTTCTGGATACATGATATGGATATAAATATATGATTTTAGTAGGAAGTAACTAAGATCTCTCTAATGCCCAGAGGAGCATAATTTTGTCAAATAAATTGTCAAATTACAATCCAAAACCTGATTTTCATAAATCATGTGAAAACTCCTATCAGTGAGCAAGGAAAAACTGTTTTGTTTTGTTTAATAATATCCAAATTATTCATTACTTCAGAGTGAATACACAAAGTACTATGTGTACTTGCTAAACCTCCAAGTTCCCCCAACTTCCTATTTCGAATTCAACTCTTTCCAAAGTTATTGATCTTTTAAGTGCCAATATGGTAAAATTAAAGTGATACAACAAATTTTATGGAAGATTTGCTGCCTCTGCACCTATGAATATAAAAAATATAACAGAGATCCACAGGTAAAAAGTATAGCTTCCTGTCCACTTGGAGATATAGAAGTACTGAACTGAAAGACATTAGGGATTTTAGCAGGTATTGCACATTGACCCAGGCCACTATTGATTGCAACAAGGAAATCAATAGGGAATGGAGGAGGCCAGAGTTGAAGGTTTCCTGGTTATCAGCAAGGCAAATATATGGCAGTCAGCCCATACAAAAGGGCAGTAGATATTCACATCTCAATGTAGATATAATAAGGTATATTACTTTCTTAGCTATAAATTCTTTGAGCTAGGGCTGTGCAACTGACTGAGAAAGTACTGCCACTTGCTTCAAAAGGTTAGTGAAGGTAGAATAAAATCAGACTGGTTGTAACCAAAATTGGAAGACCACTGGAATCAGCAGCTGTCCCTTACCATACGTTTTGGCTTTGTTGTAATGACTCACAGTTCCTCCTTTTCAAAGGATGACCCAGCAGTTAGAGGAACTGCATTTGTTAGCTGCATGCAGAAGCTGACTGGGTGTGATGGTACCAGAGGGAGTGATCAACCCTTCTTCAGTGGCATTTACTTCATGAAGATTATTTAATACAGGGTGATTTTTGTATTAATTTGCACAGGATGATGAAAATGGCATCAATGGTCCTTGCTATATCTCCTTTGAACTAAGATAGATGCATTCTCTTGGAAACCTGTGTCTACTGAAATTGGTTACCATGATTAAAGGGCTTTGGAGAAAAGGTAGGAGGTCCCATATATTGACATTTGCTGAGCTTGTACTGAAGGACAGGTGCTGGCTGTCCTTTTCCCCTCTCAGGGACCCAAGGGCACTGCCAGCCCTGCCTACCCTCTTGGGGTTCCCCCCACCTTGCCCCAAGACCAGCACCTCACAGCAGCCCCAAGGCTATCAGCCCCTGCCCTAGTGAGGCCCTGCCCTGCCTGGCCATAGGCCCTGCTGAGTCAGGCCCACCCGTAGACCCATGTCCCAGCCCAGCCTCGGCCTGCCCCCATACCCAGGGAGATGCCCTGTGTCTGGGGTTGCCCCAGTGTCTCCAGCTGCCCTGCAGCTGGCTGGGATGGTAAGGGTGGGCCCTGACTGATGACCTGCCCTGATGGACCCCATGGAGAGGCCCCACCACTCCCAGCCCAGCCGTAGCCTGGCATCCCCATGGCAGACCCATGCACCTTTCATGTGGAAGTGTAAATCTTGCAGGTGCTGGGAGAGCACAGAGGCAGTTAATTCCCATCTCCTCCCAAAAGAGATGAAGCAATTACCCTTTATGCTGCTACTTTTCTGCAGCCTGCATGCAGGGGTGTACAAATTAAATAGGTCCAGGACGCAAACAAACGCAATGACCCATGATTATCCATGCTCTTAAATTGCTAACACAAAACTTAGTACAATTTTGGCATGCCTCCAGACAATATATGGGCATTGCTCAGGATAAGGACAGGCAAGGGATCTTTCCCAGATATTTGGATTGCAGCTGCTCATCTTGGGGAAGTGAAAGGAAGAAAAAGGCAGTTTAGCAGTTTGGTGCCATACATGCTGCACTGACCGGCCTCAGGATCAGAAAATAGCTCCAGGCTTATTTTATCTACTTACATAGGCAGTGCTTGAGTCCACCATTGAACACTGAGGTTACATCTGTGCTAGTAAACAAAACAGACCACAAACCATTCTTTGATCGTAATGACCACAGGTTACAGCAGAGCCCTTGTCCATGCAACTAAATGTTCCTCCCATACAAAACAGAATGGTGACATCCATATTACCCAACTGTGGACAATCTCAAGTCAACAGGAACTGTCAGGGAGAGCAATGGGTCAAAACTGTGTGAGAAAGCGTGCTAGTAGTTAAACAATATGGATGACCAGGATCCACTGCTTAAATGCTGACCCTCTTCAATTTACTAGTTTAGGCAGTCTCAGAGTTGAACCACAGGGTTAGAATTTCTTTCTGTTTCTAAACACAGGGATGTTTGAAATCTTGCATGTATTGCTGAGATTTTGTTGCTTTTGCTTCTTGTTTCTCCTTGTGAACCAATGCAGATTGGCGTAATCCTTGTCCATGAATGGATTGGTATCAGTATGTTCGGGGAAGAATAATAATACAAGGAATGAAAACAAACATAAGTAATGCCCCATACATTTTGTCTCAGCAGTTATTTTCAGCCCCCAGATTTCCTGAGCTAGATTTGTTTTCCATATGTTCTGCTAGAGCCCATGGATTTCTCTACCATAAGTTTATCTGCTATTCTTTGGGCCTATATAAGCAATCAAAACATCCTTTGGAAAAGAGTTTTGCAAATCTATTACCTGTTCCATACAAACCATCTCATTTTGTTTGCTTTGAACTTTGCTTCAGTCAATGTTTTGGTTTTTTTTTCCTTGTTCTTGTTGGAAGAAACAGTGAATATTAGATCTTGTCTGCGTTTTCCACAGAAACTATGATGTTGGAGGCCTCTGCCATTCTTCTCCAGTGGCTGAAATCACTTGTTAAAAGTATTAGCCAGTCCACATTTGACATCTCTAAACATCTTTGTCCTTTGAATCTTCTTCAGCTCTACTATGTGTTGAGAGAAGACAGAAACAAAGATGCACGAGGTAACCAACATACAGGCAAAGCATGGATTTGTACAGTGGTATTATGATATTTTGATCTGTAATCCCCAATTTAAGGGAACAAAACATATGTTTTATTTCTTCTTTTCTGACCACCCTTGAGCGGTGAGCTGACGTTTTCATGGAACTATTTAGCACAGTACCAAAATCTCACTTCTGAGATTAATGGCCAGCTCAGAGCCTGTCACTCTACGTGAGAAATTAGAATAATTTCTGCAGCAGATTTGCAACATTTTTTAATTTATCTGCATGTAGTTTTATCTGTCATTTTACTGTCCAGCCTCACAGGGTCAATTTTCAATTCTTCGCTGTCAATTCTCATCCACACTACCCTAATTAGCAGTGTATGCCAACAACTTTCTCATCTGAGGGCTCAACCCTTTTCCAGACCACTCAAATATATATATTTTTACAGCACAGTTTCCGTAAGAGATCCCTCTCAAACTCCCTTGGAACCCTTCAAGACCATGGATGTATGTGTTTCTATAAAAATACTGAAAGTCTGAAAAAACAAGATGGGGGAAGTCTGACTTTGAATGAGGTTATAGGCATAAGACAAAAGAAAGTTAAACTCTGCAACAGTGTAATGTCAGAGTACGAATTGTCATGGTCCTGAGTGCACCAAGAGGCTTCAATTGCCCCAACCAGCCTCACTTGAACACCCAACCTCACTCTCTACTGCTGGGCCCCAGAGCTCCAGCTAAGCTCAGGCTCTGGCCCACAGTCCTAGCCTGGAACACTTTATAGGCACTCTTGTAGTCAGCCCTGATACCTGCAATTCCTGACTGTACCTGTGTCACTTTCTTACCCTGTCTGATTATGACCAGATTGTTGATGGAAGCCTTTACTGTCAATAGCTCTAGGTCATGGACCAGCAGCACACTTGCTATTCTCTGACAGAAATAATATAGGAATGTAAGGTAGGTTTGGCCAATTGAAGTGATGCT
This sequence comes from Anser brachyrhynchus, assembly GCF_964034855.1. Lineage (NCBI taxonomy): Eukaryota > Metazoa > Chordata > Aves > Anseriformes > Anatidae > Anser > Anser brachyrhynchus. Next base: position 89,562,824 of record NC_137696.1, on the reverse strand, counting down.
GTAATGCTACATGGAAAAGAGAAGGGGAGAAGACAAAGTTAAATGAGGAGAAAAAAAATTAAACGAGGGAAATACAGTAAACAATTTAACTGCACCCACAAAGAACACAAGACTTGTGTATTTCCAACTGTCTTGCCTCAATAGGAAGTTTAATATTACCAGTCAGGGAGGATAGTGGTGCAACTTTAACCTGCTTAGAAAAAGATCAGAGAGGCTGCCGGAGCAGAACAGATAATAAAAATGGAAGAATTCGATTATAACTATAGAGACAGAGGAAATGTCACAGTGAGGAATGATATAGTTTTAAATATCATGAAGGACTACTTGTTAAACTTACTAGTCAGAAAACCCACAAGTGAAGAAGCAATTTGGCTTAGTCTTGAGCAGATGAAATGTGGTTTGCAAGGTTACTTTTGAAGACTTGCTCTGTAATTATGACTACTATGTACTCAAATTTAGCATTCTTTGCAAGAATGAAACAGATTTAATTTCAAAAAAGAGAACAACATAAAAATGAAGAAGCTTGTTAAAAACAAATTAAAAGGAACACAGAAGGATAAAATTCTTGCAGGCAGACTTGAGATTATTTAAAGACAACTAAACTGAAAAAAAAAAAGTCTCACTGTAAATGATACCTTCTAAGCAAAGAGATACAAAAAAGGACCCACCAAAGTCAAAACCATTAAATAACAGAATAAAGGAAAGCAGTTAAAGTTAAAAAGACTTCCTTTAAAAAGCAGAAGTCTTATCTGAAAAAGAGAAACAAAGAAGAGTATAAATTCAGATAAATCAAATGTAAAACCATAAAAGGCAGATGGAAACAGATTTTGAAGATTAACTTGGGTAAGTAAGATCTTCTGTGCTTCCTAGCAGAAGATGTGTACAGTCTGTAGAGGTACTAGAACTGAGCATAGAAAAGTCAAACATAACAAAAAAGAAGTTAGATGAATTCTCTTTGTCCATTTTCACTCAGGAAGAGCTTAGCCACTTTCACAGCCACTTTCTTGATAAGAGGCAAGTTTGAGGAACCACCACAGTCAGTAGGGGATGTTTAAGAACAAACTGATAAAATAAATGCTAGGGAATCACTTGGGCTCTATTGCATTTAATATTGAGTGGTATAGTAGTCAAACTGTGAAACTATCCAATTGCTTCTGTAGTTGTAATCTACTAACTCTGCTTCAGTGCCAAAGAAACAGAGAGTAGCAAGTGAAAAGCCACTTTTTAAAAGGGAATTGAGAGGAGGCGCAAGTAAACTATGCCAGAAAGTGTGAGTTCTGTTCAGGTGACATGGGTAGAAACTAGGAGAAATAATAAATTTGTTCAATATGTGATGTACAGTTCTACTGGAGCAGCTTTTGCAGTACAAAGTCAAGTTTCATATACATAGCTGTTAGGATTCCCTGATAGTTCATGGTTCAACAGGTACATTGATGATGGTAGAGATTCACAAAATTACATTAATTTCCTGAAATATTTGACAACACATCTGTCCATAAGAAACTAATTGGTCAGGATATAAGAAAGAAAAGGTTTATTGAGTATTTTAATCAACTAAAAGCAGAAAACAGAGTAGGTAGGCATAAAGAAATTACCTCAGATGTCCAGCACATTTCTGTATGAAAACTGTTTAATACACTCACATATGAGCTGCTGAATGGGATAAATCATGAATCTACAGATGATATAAAAGCATTCAACACAGTAAAAATGAAAGCTGTCTTTACATACGCATTACATGATATATCATGACTGAGCAAGAAAATGACAGCTGAAAGTCAACATAAATAAGTGCAAAGTAATATATATCTAATGGATACGTTTAAATTAATTATTGCCACTGAAAGAGATCACAGAATCATAGAATGATTTAGGTTGGAAAAGACCTTCAAAATCATCAAGTCTAACCATCAGCCTGACACTACGAAATCCACCACTAAACCATGTCCCTGAGCACCACATCCACGCATCTCTTAAATACCTCCAGGGATGAGGACTCAACCACTTCCCTTGGCAGCCTGTTCCAATGCCTAACCACCCTTTTGGTGAGGAAATTATTCCTGATACGCAATCTAAACATCCCTGGTACAATTTGAGGCCATTTCATTATGCCCTATCATTTGTCACCTGAGAAAGAGACCAACATCCTCCTCATTACAACCTCCTTTCAGGTAGTTGTAGAGAGCATTTAGCCTCCTTTTCTCAAGACTAAGCAACTTCAGTTCCCTCAGCCACTCTTCATGTGTCTTGTTTTCAGGTCCTCCCACCAGCTTCATTGCTCTTCCCTGAAAGCATTCCAGCAACTCAAAATCTTTCTTCGTAGTTCAGTGCCCAAAACTGAACACAGTATTTGAGGTGCAGTCTCACAGCTGCTGAGTACAGAGGGACAATCACTCCCCTAATCCTGCTGGCCACACTATTTCTGATACAAACCAGGATGCTGGGCACACTGGGCACACTGAAGGCACATGCTCAACCAGATGTCGACCAGCATCCTCAGGTCCTTGAACTGGCACCCTGCAGATTCTGTGTAACCCACGAAACACACTAGGATTTTTATCTGGGCAAATGGTCAACCAAAGAAGCATATGATGGAGTCATAACTACCGAAAGACGAACAGGAAATGGTTATTACTTGATTGTTAAAATGAAAGAACTCAGTGTTGAATGAAATTTGCAGACAGACAATTTCAAAGCAACAAAAGGAATTTCATGAGGAGATATAGTTGAATGAGCATTTATTGCCACAGAAATGTGTGGATATCAAAAGCATAAATTGGCACCAAAGGTAACTAAACCAATTAGTGGAAAAAGAAAGAAAACATCAAAAGATATAAACCTGTGGTCTAACATCTGATTTAGGAAGTTCCCTTTTTTACTAGAACAAAAAGATGTATACATGGGGGAAAGTACCAATATACACTTTTTATCCTCTTTCTAGGCATCCATTCCTATACACTGAGACAGAAATCTAGAATAAATATGGCCTTTGCTCTTCTTGTATAAGGACTGCACTGCTGTCCCAAAAATGCTGGCACAAACACTTAAATACACACACACACACACACACACACATATATATATGCAGGCAGATGAGCTAAATTGTATGGCAACACTTCAGACAGGGAATAATGAAAAAAGTCAATTCTTCTTTCTCTGAAGTAACCTCTGCTCAGACAGCTTTTATGTAGAACTGTTATGATTTTAAAGAATTTCTTTTAAGATCCACTGTACTAAGCACTCACGTGATTGTTATAGAATATTTCTACTTTAAGTTTGACCTTTTGTGACCAATATCAGTTTATAAATATTGTTTAATTACAGAAATTTAATACATTCAATCTCCATTTTCCAACCTCTAGTTTAATAAAAATTGCCAAGCTCTGCCACAAGATTTTTAGATACTCAGCCTTCCCAGTCCCTTCACCCCAAGAGAGCTCTAAAAACACCTTCAGAAATAATAAATTAATGATTAAAAGTAAATTAATCTGCATTCTCTCAAGAACTGTTAGTTTTTTACGACAAAAGATACTGAAAATCCTCTGACAGTCTAGCAGTCAAAATGAGGCACAAAGTTTGTCTAGTGTGAAGTGTTCTTTCCTTTTGGTTTTGAGGTTTCAACCTCAGTGGCAGGTGACTGATGCTCTCATTTCTCACTAGAAGGGTAAAAGAGATTCAAGAGTTAAGTTAGTGTTCTATAAATACTCAAGAAAATGTCATTTCCTTTTTTTTATGGTAGGCAAATCAAAAGGTCAAGGCTGAATGCTCATTTTTCTCTCTCAGAAGCATCTGTTCTGTCAATGCTATTTCACAGCAGCTGTTTCCATCTATAATGTGTATTGCTGTAAAACGATAGCAACATGGTATAACATAGGTGGAACCCTGCTTTCAGGCTTTGCAGGGTGAATGTCTCAAATCAGCCTTGACAGCTACTGGAATTCACATCATGCAACCAAACTCTATAAAGAATACAAAGGAAACACTATACAGAAATACCTAATGGAAGTATGCTACTCTGCTAACACTGTCTTCAGTCCATTATATTTAATAGGATCACAATTCAGTGGTCCCCAGTTTCACCAGGGACTTGTCGATTCCTTCTCTTGTGGTCCCCACAGAGGTCCCAGGAAGCAACAAAACTGAGCAGAGGCAAAAGAACAAGATGTCAAAAGCATGTATGACTGCCTAGTGATGTTTCATCTTTGCAATGTTTGTACAGTCTTCAAAACTGCAGTGAGAACAACACCACTGAGGTCATAAGCAGAGAAGATGGAAATATTTAGTGGTATATGTGGCTATCACTGTATGAAGAAATTACCACGATTAGATGTTTTGAATAGACAAAGAGTTCTGAATGCACTTTCAGGCCCATCTTTCACTTCTCATGCAAAACAGTTGGGCTGTCATTGATATCAAGTAAGTGTCGCTGGCTTAAATTCACTTCCACTCACATTTAAGAAGATATCTTTATCCTGTGGCCTGCATCCAAATACCCAGTATTAAATCTCCAGGTGTCACTTTTAACTGATAGCCTGCAATTAGTGTTTGATGGGCCATCAATGCATTATGCAGTTCCTCCCTCTGAAAGAGTTTTCTCTTTCTTTAAATTGCCAAGATTGAAAGAATTATGTTCTAATCCCCTGACTTCATCCAGCTCATTTTGAAACTTAATGTTTTTCAATTAATTCTCCCATAGGGAATTCATTCACTTCCATCACACCAGCACAGCCAGGTTGCCTTGATTAATTACTAGCACTTGGCCTTCTTCTTCAGTAAGTCTCAGTACGATGTCTAATAACTGGAAAGCTTTAGTAAAGCTACTGGGTAAATCAATGCTTTATGTCATTCCAAACCTGAAGCTTCAAAGAAATCTACAAAATTGAAGAAAGAAGACCGAAGTTTACAGGGGACCAGTATTTAAGAACTGAGAGTATGCAAGGTTCAGACCTAATTTAGTTCCCAAGGTAATAAACCCAATTCATACTGGAAAGCCACTTCACGCACATAACAGGATTCATCAAATAGAGAATATGAGTTTGGTAATCAAATTACACATTCAGTTCTGGAGATGCAATACAGCTGCCAGATTTGCAAATCCGAATACACAGGAGTTGTATCTTAAATATTAATGGATTAACATAGGAGAGGAAGTTTGCATTTATGATGGAGATTAAACTGTGTTTTTCATTCTTGTGAAGCCTACAGCAGGGACTATGTGTAGAATAGCATCTACTCTAATTCCAGTTTTTGAAATAGGGCTTTGCACATGGACCAAACTTTGGAAAAAAAAAAATAAAATTATATTTTTTCATATATATACACACATATATATATTTCCAACTGAAATTCAGCTTCATTATTGTTTATCTGCAGGATGACCTGTGTGAAAAATTTAAGATTAATGAAAGGAAACAATCTAAAACATATGAGTCCTATGAGAAAAAAAAAAGTAGATAATCTTTTTACAAAATTTACCTTCCTTTTTTGCTTGCTATGTAATTTGAAACCAAATTGGTTTTGACTTGAAATAATTATTTGCATTTATTCTAAAATAGAAATTAAGATATAAGCATTTTTTTTCTTTTTTTCTTTTTTCTTTTTTTCCTTTTTTTGGGGGGGGTGGGGAGAAGAAAAAGGAGAGGTGGAAAAGGATAAGTCTCTAATTATTTGAATATATTTCCACCACCACATTACCTTAAACGAGTCTGCAGTGCTCTGAGACTGTTTCTTGCTCAGTAGATTACAGGAACAGCAGACATCTTACTGCTCATGATTAAGTTATCAAGATGCCAAGATTGTTAACTTGCTTCATTAAATGTTATGTTATTACTACAGCTATTGTACTTATTTTATATTAATTCTTAACTCTGATCATTTTCCAAGCCACTTTTCTGTAATAGAGTAGACAAAAGCCTCTTGCCAGGAGTTGGTTGAAATCTTCTTTCCAGTCAGTGGTAGGCATACAGAAGCGCAGAGAAAATTCTACACAGTCCTTGGATTAAAACTTTATTTTTGCTCACACCAATTAAAGCAGAGAATAATGAACCATATTTTTATGAGTCTGACCTTCAGTAGCTTCTTCTGAAGATGAACTGAATCACTGAATGAAGTTTTAACTCCAAACATCTCACTATTGACACATCTTTGTCAGCTGCCCTGTCTCAAACATGTATCTTTCCCTTGACAGGATCTGAGCAGAAATATAGTCAGAAACAGAAAACAGACATTAACTGGGAACCAATGGAAAATCCAAAGATACCCAGAGAATGGGTACTAGTATGTTCAAAGCAGTTCACCCACAAGCAGCTTTACTCACAGGGGCACACCGAGGAGCATCCACACCTTTCCAGTTCAATCTGTCATACAACACACCAGAGCTCAGCTGAATGACCATAACACAGATTACCTCAACTAAGCTGGCAGGCAGCGGCTACCTAAGTATATACCTTTAGCCAGCAGCAAACACAAGTTAATTCAAATTTCTTCAATGAAATCAGATAAAGCCAAATGAAACTGCATTCCATTTACCACATGAGTGCACACATCACCCATTGCCACCACTAAACCCATGAGCGTAAGTCATAGAAACTTGACTCCTCTGAAGACGGCTGTACAACACTGCTAAAAAGTTTGATTCTTTAGAGACTTCAGACAAACCCAAATCCCCTCCATCCATCCTGCAGACCCCACCAGCTTTCTCTCTCTTTTTCCTGGATGTCCTCACATCCACTTTTTTCCATTTCTTCTCTCACTACTATTCATCCCCTACCCTACTAATTCCCATTTTTCTGGTCTGTTGGGACTGAGAAATAGCATATGCCACTTGGCCATTAGGAGTAAAGAAAGATGACACAGCGAACAAGTAGGTCTGACCCAGGACAGCATAACGAGACTCCTGAACATCTGTAGTCAACCTTTGGTTTGTGCAGCAGGCAGTCAAGGGATGTCTCTGCCACCACCTCAGATACTCTTAGCAATGGGAGCAAACACCATACACTACCACTGGGCTCCAGTGGGTCCACAACCCAGACAGTCCAAAGACAGGTTTGTTCCAACTAATCTACTCTGGAGGTGTAAAATGTACATGTAATTACAATCAAACCTTGATAAAAAGTTTTATATATGTCCAATACCATTATAGTAAAATGACCCAAACTCCAGGCTCACATACCTGCTGAACTGGAGCCTTCTTGAACAACAGAGATAAAATTTGCAGTCTAATTTGGTAAATGCTTGTTTAAATTGTATGTAATTACAGTGATGTACAAAGGGCAATAAAATTAATTTCCCTATTTAATAAAATGAAAATAATCCATTTGTTTTTCTTAAGTGTCCTTGTAATTTGGATGCTGTGTTGTATTTTACTAAAACCAACCTAATCAAGAAAGCTGTAATTATCTTGAAATACATTTTCTGATTTATGATAAGGATTGGATTATCTTGAAAATGGGATGATGGCTTCATTTATGTCCCAGACCTGATTCACCTTTAAAACTGTCTTTGTTTTTGCTTCCTGGATGCCTAATAAAAGAAAGTATTTTCGTCTTGGACTTGATTTTATGATTTATCAAGAATGCTTAACTCCCACTGAGGCTAAAATTATCACAAAAGGTCCCACCCAGCAATACCTGAAAGGGAACCAGAACAGTTCTGCCAAGGCATTGCTGCCTTAGGAACAGGATCAAGGCAAAAATGGCTTCCAAAGGTAGAAGTCTGGTTTTGAAATCTTTGGTTTCCAAAGCAGAACTTCACCTTTCTCAGATTATCTGCCTCCGATCAGTTTTTCAGCAGAATTCTGCCATTCTGTCTTTGCAAAGTTAGGTTCACCTGTGTAAAAGTCAAAGCTGGGGTGGATTTGTACTGGTGCACTAGCCAGAACAGCAAAGATAGATTTTCAGTTGTCCCGGATGCCACAGCAGAGCTGGCAGGGACCCTAATACAGCAAAATCACATACTGATACACCACCACAGAAGTCTGGTAGATCACTGGCCTGAACATCAGGAGCACAGGGCACCTTGTTGCTGTCTCACGATAGCAGAGGCGTGATGCTGTGGACTATTCCCTGTCTTGCATAACCCGTCAGTCACCCTGCATTTAAAAGATGTAATTATGCTGTTCTTCTCTGTTGGACTGATAAACAGGCCTGGTTTTAAACAGCATGGGAATGAGGTGGTAGTGCTGGACCACCAAGCTGAGCTCCCACAGAGTTCGTGAAAAGTACTGAGCCATGATTCTTTGTGTGGGGACAGCACAAACAAAACCCATTCTAGCATCTGCTTATTCTATAACTCTGCTTTCTGCCTTAGCAATTCCAGGCCCTATGGGTTTCTGCTGTGCTTTCCTCATCCCAGTGACAGTTCTCACATACTGCCAGGCAACTATTCACACCACCTTTGTTTTTTCTGCTCCAAGGGTAAGTTTCAATAAGGGCACTGCCAGGCCAGTGTCTTCATTCCCAATTTAAATACTGAAGATTGTTTCCAACCACCTAGCTCAGCTTTATTAATAGAAATTCATTAGACTCTTTTTAATTCTAATCTTCAGACTGGCAGCCAAATAAGTGACAAGTACTTATGAACTGTGGGATTGGTTATAGACATTGTGTCACATCTCTTGTGTAGACACAAACATAAAGAGAGCACAAATTACTTGAGCCTAAATGCCTGTCAGTGAATAAGCATGTCACTTTTATAAGAGTTAACACTGCAATAGGCACAGTCCCAAAAAGGTGCAGAAGGTGAAGTGAATAGATCTGAGCTCAGCAAGGGTGCAGTATTTTATAGCCACTGCTGAGGTGGAAGGCTGTTCCTGAACCAGTCCCTCCTCCCATTCCTGCAGCTCTTTGTCATGCTGGCACTCATGCAATGAAGGGTGACATTTTTCTCCTCTGTGAGTCAGCTGTTCTGTTTCAAACCTTAACACTTTGGGGAAAAAAGAAAAAAAAAAAAAAAGACATTCACCTCTTTTAAAACCTTCAGGACAAAAGTAATTTGGGATTGGGATAAGGAATATATAATGTAGATAGATCATTCCTGTGATTCCCACCCTGGGACAGGTGGTGTTTGAGCTCCACCCGAACACTGCATGCTCATAATCTGTCTCGTCACCATGACCGGAAGATCATGTTCAGGTCTGAGGATTCTCTCCGTAGCTATGAGAGCTGGTGGCATGAATGCAGCCTCTGAAAATGCTTACACATGCCTACTGGCATGAGAGGCAAAACCCAGCAAAGCCTCAGCCCTTCTGAAGCAAACTAGCCCAAGTTGCAGAACTCCTGCAATGGCTCTGACAGGCAGAGGGACCTGGCTTGCTTCACAGCGGTGTATGATGAAAACACCATAACTCTTGAAGCTCAGAGGTTAGCCACAGGTTGTGCAGAATTGTAAGAAAAACGTTGCAGGGAACGGTCACACTTTGGCTTGCTTGATGGGAGGCCCCTTATCTGCACACAGGGGATGAATCTGCACATAGCTCTATCCCCCAAAATGGGAGCTGGGTCTAACTTGCTGCTTCCCACCTTTCTATACTGTGCTGAAGGTCAACAGATGTTGTCATTCTCCTTTAGGCCTATCTGGAAAGGGACAAGCATCTCTAGACTGAAAAAGCCCCCACTGTGTTCAAAAGCAAGGTATTGCCAAACTGTCAGTATCCTTTCTGCCAGCCTGGACCATACCTCCAGCTTGGTGAGTTGTTTTTTTTTTTTTAATAGTAGAAACATTGGTCCTGTCTGAAGGGGAAAACATGGACAATGGCTCATGCAGACATTCCTCTCCCATTTTCCCCCTTCCCCAACAACTAGTGAGAGAAAACAATGCTGAAATTTCCTGCAAGTTGTACATGGCAATGTGAAAAGACTTTAAAATAAGTAAATAAATAAACACAATTTTTGAATCAATTCTCAGTACAGAGAGGCAGAAGTGTAGAACTAACTGCATTTTTTTTTTCTTTTCATGGACCTTTACTAATCTCAAATGTTTTAGCCAGGTGTTTGGAGAGCCTTATTATCCCCATTACAGTTCCTGTCTGTCTTTTGGCAGGTGTAGCTCCTAATTTGCCCTTCAATTTGAGATAAGAGGTGGAGGAGGCTGCAGTCTAGATAGCACGGTAACCAGTGCAATGTAATAGCTAGAACTAGCAGTAGCTTGAGGAGGAGGAGCTTCATCAGCTCTGTACAAATGCCCTTTATTTGGGATGCCAATAAAACAGCAGCAGGGAGAGAAGACAGGGCACAGATCCATGCACTAAGGGTAAACAGCATATCAAAATACCCTGGGGAAGTGCTAGGCCAAATTCACAACCACCTGATACCGACAGTTTATGAAAATATACCTGTCTGAAGTAACATATTTAACTTCAGACTCCTCTATTTGTCAATTGAATCATCTGCTTAAGCATCAGTCACACCTTATACACAGACTTTTGTAGTAAAAGTTACAATTACCAACCTTTTGATTACCTTATAGCACCCAACAGGCAGAAACCATGCTGAGCACTGTTACACTCACCTCTTCATCAACAGCACTTCCCCCAGTGCTTCTGGAGAAGTCAAGCCCTCTCCCTATTTTTTTTTTAGAAAGAAAAAAAAAAACTAATTTAGTGACTGAAAAGTGTCTTGTGCTTACTCTTATGAACACCTGATTGATCACCAAATAGCTTTCACCTGCTTCAGTGTAGGACCGCTAGGTACTGTCTTAACATGGCTGGCATTTTAAAGTGGACCTGTTAAATATCAGGATTTCTTACAAGCAGGTCTATTTATTATTTTTTTTGACACCTTCTCTTATTTTTATTCATAGTTAGAAATAAAAGTAAGCCAAATGTCCTCCTACTGTTTATGATACCTCACACTAGTTATCGTGCCTAGTGCTTTTACAGCAAATGCAGGAAGAGTGGTTTAGTGTCTATGGGTGTCAAACTGTAGAATGTGACAACTAAAAACATGGTGTGCATGAACCTTAACCAAAGATATTAAAATATGTTTTTCTAGCTTTCCCTACATGTATATGTACCTCTCACGTATACTAGTTACAAGCATAACAAGGCTGTGGAAAGCTGCAGTCAGAAATGTCATCTTTCACGATTTCCATTCAAAACTGCAGAATCAGAAAGGAGAGTTTCTGTTTACCACCTTTTCTTGTTTTTTGTAACTCTAATGTAGAGTTACATTATAAAGCCGTTCATTTTTTTTCTGTCATCTGTCATTCTATAATCTAACCATCCAAATTTATCCTCTTGAAAAAGAGGGAAAAAATGGATGACCATGGTGAAGGGAAGGGATGGGAAGGGAAGAAAAGAAGCATTTTCTTAAAAATAAATAAATAAATAAATAAAGATCTGAATTTTGTAAGGATAACAAAGTCTCAGAAGTTGAAGCCAAGAAGAGTGGAAATATCATGAAAAATAAATGCAAATTTGAAATATAAATGCAATCATGCTATTTAAAATGTGCATTGTAGTTTGGTCAAAACACTGCAAATATAAGCCATAGTAACAGTGACAGTTAGAGTGCTCTTTCACAAGAGCACTGCAGTATACACCAGCATAAAAACTGAGACTGTCCACAAAGCTTAACCACTTGATTTCCTAAGTAACTGCCTTTTCTTTTAAAGACTTCAATTTGCTAGACAAGAAGGAAGTGGTAAGCCAAAGGGCGATTGAAATCTATGATCTGTCACCACACTGGGAGCTGATGCATGGCCAAGGTAAAACAGAGAGTGGTAAAACAGAAAATGAGACAAACCGGACAAATAGAGCACTAGATGATTGCTCTTATTTCCCTGTGAATTATGATAAAGTGGTGATTTCATTGCACATGAAGGCCTTTAAAAATAATACTTAGGTGTATGGCTTTCACACATCCAAAGGACTGTGCAGGCTGTGCAAATGAAATTACCTCTTCATGTTCTTGGGAAATAATGTGATTGCATCTCAACTGCCCACATGGGGCAGTTATTTCTGGTGACCATGGATTGCAGGCATTAGAGGGTATGGCATCTGAAATGATACACATACGATGCTCTGGGGGGAAGGCTGGTGCCTTCTCCTACTACAGCAGTGCTTACTGCAATTTCTTAGCTAAGGGGTTATCACAGAGCACACAAGAAGCAAATACTTGCTTCTGTATGCCTACTGTATACCACTCAGACATACCCTCAAATACCCACTATACCAGTCTCATAATGTTATTCTGTGAAAACAGGAATAAACGCTCTGGAGAGGATGGCAAAGGCTATTTTCCTCTTTGTCTGATATAGTTAAAAATGGATGTATAAGAAGGAGTCCTAACAGGTTAGAAATATTTAGGTCATAAAGCCAATTTTTTTTTGTCCAGTAGCTCTAAAATGACTGCATTTTGGCATCCACACCTGTCTGTAGCTATGAACAAACTGTCAAAGTTAATATATACTGTGTTATTCCTGATCAGGGACAGAAACTTATAACAGGCATTTCCAGGGCATTTACGGGCACTGCTAGCATTTCTGCAGCAGAAGTGCTAAGACAGAAATTTGGCAAATGCTGTGTATGACATGGAAAAGCTATGAGGTTTTTCCTCTGCTAAATAGTTGCCTTGAAATTGTGTAAACCTTCTTTAGTTAAATAAATATGGATGAGGACAGCAATTTTTCACTTCTGGTGTGTCCAGGTCTGTAGAACTGCCTCTGAACTGAATATCCAGTCTCTTCAAAGGCAGCCAGCAGTTTTCTGCTTTACTAAAAAGGATACTCATTTCTTTGAACTTCTGGCTTTGCTCTTCACAGTCTTTCTGTCTATGAAGTAAGATTAAACTGAATAGCACAGATAAGCCAAACTGAAAAGCTTGGAAAGAACACCACCTTGTTATCAGGAGAGGTGCTGGTTTTATTTTCTTGCTGACAGGTAAACCCCCTCAAACAAGCACTGGAACTTTATCTCATATCAATCAATACATGTCCTTCTGACATAACCAAGAACAGTGTTTCATTCTGTGGCCTAGTCTGTCCTGTGGACATCAGTTGGCTTATAGTCTCTCAGTTTCAGCAGCCTTGTAGCAGTGAATAAAACCCAGATGCCTGAAGAAGTTACTGTCTCCAGCCACTTGTTGGAACATAAAAGCCTTTCTGGCCCACTGTCTGACCTAAAGACTGTGGGGCTAAAACCACTCTCCACAGAGTTTATTGGTGTTCCCCAGTGGAACTGGAACTATTATAACCCAGCAGACACACTTACATGTCTGGGCACCACTCAGTTATCAGCAGGCTTAACCTCTTCAACATTTGATATCCAATTTTTATGACTTAGAATCCCAGAATGTCTTGAGTTGGACAGGGCCCACAAGGATCACTGAGTCCAACTCCTGGCTCCACACGGGACCATATGTCTGAGAGCATTGTCCAAACACTTCTTTAACACCGACAGGCTCAGTGCTGTGGCCACTTCCCTGGGGAGCCTGTCCCAGTGCCTGACCACCCTCTGGGTGCAGAACCTTTCCCTAACACCCAGCCTGACCCTCCCCTGTCCCAGCTCCATGCCGTTCCCTCTGGTTCCCTCAACTTGAGCACTACTAACTGGTGATCACAGAAAGCAACAATTCAGCACAGAGATCTCTCATCCTAATATCAAGGTTTGCCCTGCATGGAATAAAGTAGTTTAGCTCACAGGTTTCACAAACAACCTAGAATCTGCAAGTATTTTTCAAAGCATTAGAGTCTTGTGTCTGTGGATCACAGTATCTTGGGCTATGGCTGCCCTGCCCAATTAAAAAAGGGCCAGTGTGGCAGCCATGTCCTGGGCCCCTGATCAGCCATCTTGTGAAGTTACTCTTAACCCCTGCTTTGGACCCTTTCAGAAAGCACCCTGTGAGACCGAACACACCAGGAACTGACCCCAATTCATAATGGATAAGGGTGTATTTGTTTTGGCTCCACAGCCTTGTAACAGCATTCCAGTAGATTCTGCATCTTTAAACACATGCCACATCCTAAAGCATACAGCATATACCTTCTAATTTGTGCACTATAAACACCCATCTAGTGGGTTGCAAAACAGCCCCGTATTACTTCAGGCACACTGAACTGTAAAGAAACATAAATATGCCTTCAGAAGATATTAAAACCAATTTCTACTATGGGTCCATTTGAGCCAGTGCATTGGACAGTTTGTCCTAGGACTAAGGTTTGATCCATGGCCATGATTTATTCAGCAATGCAGGCATTGCCTAATGTCCAGTCTGACTTCCTGGATGCCACGGCTTCCTAGTTTGAGGTTGGCCTTTGTAAGATCTCCAGTCCTTCAGGTTACAGTTTGCTAACATGAAGATGCTCACGTACGCATAATGCTAACATATCAGTTTACAGCACAAAAGATCTTCCACACTAACACACGGCATAGGCACTCAGGCTATGTTTACTCCCTCTTGCTCTGAGGCCATCTGGCACTAGTGAGGTCTATTATCATCCAAAAAAGGGTGCCCGCATCCAAACTACATGTTGGGCATGGTGCCTGGCCCGTGCTAATTCTCAAAGCATGCTCAGGAATTGTTTGGAAGAGGCCCGGGCTGGCTGCCCAGGCAAAAACCATTCCAGGGACAGTTCTAACAATTTAGCAATGTAGACAATGAAGTTAGTGCTTGGGCCTGTCTTCTGGCACTGTTTTATTTCTAGTATAAGCAGAGCCTGCAATTGGGAAAAAAAAAAAAAAAAAAAAGGCTGTGTCTTTCAAGAAGTGTACTTCTCTGTCTAAGTGGCATGAAGTGCTTCACATTTGCTGTATGCTGAGTGTCTTCAGAGGAGAAAAAGTTTCTGGAAGTCGAATCACAAACAATTTACAATATCCCAGGAACACTGCATGCTGAACACTTGAAAGCATGCTAATGAACCAACAAAGGAAAGATCCATAATATCATTCAAAGACTCTCCTAAATAATGGCCTATTTGCTTTAGCAAAATGCATACTTATTTGTGAGTGCATAAAATCTCTCACCGCATGTTCAATACACAGAGATCTTTGCTGTTGGCAAAGCTCTAGTGGATCTCAGGCAAGACCAGGTACCAAAGGATATACAGAGGAACAGGCTTGTACTAGCCAAGCCATAGAAAGCACTCAGCTAAGTGATCTAACACCAAACAGCTTTCAGGATGCTGGGGAATCATGTCCATGGTGGTGAGCATGGTTCTCACTCCTTGGTTTTCTCCCATTTGTGAGGAGACTTCTTACAAATGAAAAAAAAATAAATAAAATATAAATCAACAAAAAAATAAACAGGGATGTTTTAAGGCTCCTGATGCAAATTGTGCACTCTCTGGCCATTTTAAACAAAGAAAGGAGAGAAAAAAAATCACCTTCTCCCATGTATCCAAGCTTAAATACTAAGAAATTAGAATAAAATTTTCTATAAACAGAAATCCTTTTTTTCAGATTCCAGCAGCCATGGAGGTACCACAACACGAGATGCTTTCAAACCCTATATCTTTCAATTCTTCCTTATTATTATTATTATTATTATGCTAGAAAACTGTTTGGTGTATTGCTTCTATAATAGCAACAGGTATTTTGCATATAATTAGCATAATTGGCTTTGACAACCTCACTTAATCAGCATACACATATGCACCCACAGGACAATGGCATCTTACGTGGCAGTAGTACACAGAAACTCGGGAGTGGATGGGATGATGGGCCTGGATACTGGCCTCAGCTGTCTGCAACTGCTGCCAACCATGCGATATGGTTCCAGTTGTCAAGCTCCATCTTCCTAACTATGTTATTACCTCCAAGACAGAGATGTTCCCAAATTTTTGCTCTCTGACAATCTTAAACCTTCTTCTAATTTTCAGGCTGAAGTTATTCATGGTGAGGGCACACCATTGTTCTTCATGCCATCGCTGTCATTGCTGAAATAACCTTCCCCCTTTGCTACTTACAAAGAAAAGGCCTATCCCACTCTCAGCCTTGGAATGAACCAAATTCCTCTACAATGTGTAGACACTGCTGGTGATAAAGGTATTTGCACTATTAATAGCAAATCTTCAATAACTAACAAATATCTTTATGTAAAAAGTTATCTCATCAAGATATCAGATTATCTTGGCATAGTCTTCCTTTGGTAAATAGGCTGCATTTTTTTGTTTTTCTTTCACTGTGATACCTTTAATGATTTTTCTTTCACCATTTATTCTAATACTCTGCAAACCACTCAGGTCGGACTAACAGATATCAAGCTGTCTATTTTCCTTTCATAGACACAAATATTACAGCAAAAGTTAATATAATATCACGAGTTCACAAAGAAATGTTAATGAAAATCATGGAAGTTCGTCGTCATCTATCTTTACTTGTGTATTATTTTCAGGTATTTGTTTTAAATATAATATGCATAATGAGAAAGTCAGCAAAAAAGCTAGTCTGGTTGTGGAGAAAAGCACTGAAAAATAGATCTGTTTTCCTTCAGCTTTGCACTAAGCTCTGCACTAAGTACAGAGCTTTTAATAGCAAAAGCATATTGTGTCACTGAATTTTCTGTAAAGAAAAACATACAAAATCCAGATTTTTTTGATTGATAATCTTGTTAACACAGGCAAATTTCACGAAGTACTATGCCCAGACTGAGTCCTGCTATGACCCCATATTTATAGGCAACTAGGCAGCAGCAAATACCACTGAAGAAAAATCTACAAGAGTCTGGGAATACTACTGCAGCATATGTATTAGTCAACAGCTTAAATAAATTGACTTTCTAAGGTTCAATTAATTTGCAAGTCTCAATGAGTATGTGTTCTTCTGCCCCTAAAGCTGAAGTGGTCTTAGCAGATCATAAAAGAAAAAGTATATATATATATTTTTTTTTCCATAATTGAAAACCCTATAAGTAGTTTTATTGATTTAATTTAAAGGATTGTCAAAATGAACATTCAACAGAGAAAGCTTCAGCTGAAAACAAACTGACTGTGAATGCTATTAAAAAAAAAAAAAAAGGCTGGAAGTTAGACTCTATATGTAACTTTAGTTGCCACACATCCACCCCTATTGTCATAGAAAATTTCAAAGTAGTGCTACAAGTACTCTTGATTTGGGTACGCTTACTATTAAAACTCACGTGTGCATATCATGTGAAATGTGTCACGGGTCAGTCATTTCAGCTTTTGACTGTGAAAGCTGCTTTCTAGTAAAACTGCAGGCAGAAATACTTTTATTAATATGCCAGCTGAACTAAACTGTTTTCAGTTCTTTCAGATTTATGTTTTCCTATCTTTCCAGATCTGTGCATCTATTATGAAAGCTTCTGTATTTGGGCTGTTTCAGTGTTCTTTCCAAATTTACATAAATCATAAGCCATGGCTGCCTGGTGTTCAAATTAACTTTTTGTCATAAGCAACCCTCACCAATTCCATCAAGCACAGGCCCTTTCTTACTTCTGCCATCTATATATCTGCAAATAATTTCTTCTTTCAATACATGATCTGTTCTGATTTTCATAAAATTTTTATTAATGTGTGTGTGTGTGTGCCATTCACCTTCCTTCCAGCATCTATTTTTTGAGACTACCAGAAAAATTCCTTGCACTTTCCTTTCTTCTGCTGTTTCTCCTCAATAATGTAGTCTTATATTATAAGAAATAATATTAAAAAAAAAGACAAAAAGACCAAGCTGCACATATGCCTAGGTATTTGCACTGATTTCCAGTGTAAGTATATTATCTGTCTTTACCACTTTCTTTGTGCTTTCTTGCTCATGGTTAATTCCATTTAGTTCTTTGTCCCCTACCTTCAGCGAGTGTTCAGATTTATACACAAAAGTATTCAACAGTCTTGTGAAACTTAAACAGTGAACTCTTCAGGGTATGAACTATTTGCTTCTCTCACATTTGTCTTTATTTGTTTTTGTAGAGCGATAAGCATGCCTAAGTTCAAAATACTAAGTATAAGAGCCAATGCCATTAACTCCTCAGACCCCGAAGTTACATGCAGGTTTAATGTTCAAGCTCCGTATTCTCTACAATGTATGTTTCCCATTGTCCAGGGAACACGGTGGATCCAGGTACTGGATTTATACATCTCTTAATATAGGCATACTGAGATATTAAAAGTCTGGATGAATAAAGCATATTGTAAGCAGAAATTGTTACCTTGAGCTACTTGGGAGGCGCCAAACAAGAGAAATGTTTTGAACTGCTCTATGCTTCATTTCTGTGGATAAATGGTGTCCAAACTCACATTCTCCATGTGCCTAAAAATTCCACTGAATCCTGGTGTCACTGCATAGACTTGTTGAGAGCCTGCAGAGAAAACTGCTATAGGAAAGTTAGCTTGAGAGCTGATTTTGCCATCAATAGAATCACACAGGTTCTGCTGAATGATTACAATAATTCCTTAGTAGTTCACCTCTCAGAATAACTTCATGTTATTCATACCATATTATCTCCTGCTAATTTAAAAATAAAAATGTCACAACAGTAGAATATCTACAGGAGTATGTTATACATGTTATTAATCCATGAAGGCATCCTGTATTATTAAACTATTGTACAGTATCTTAAATATTCATTTTTTTTTTAGTAAATCAAACTTTTTTTCTAATTCCCAGAACAGATATACATGTCCATAAATTTATATATATTCAGGTCCCCATGCCTTGACAGCATTTTACATGCCTGCAGTCCGGAAGCTGCAGACTCCACCCTGCAAGCTGGCGTGGGACTCAGTGCTTGTTGAGGAAGAGCTCTCAGAAGGAGCCACTGAAAACCCTGTCACGTCAGGACTTCCCCACCAAACTTCCTCTATGGAAGTACTGACAGCTCCCGATCCCACCGGTTATGGTCTGAGACACCTTTCTCTGCACTTACAGTCCTGGACCCTTCCACCTCCACAGTAGTTTTCTTCTGTTTGGATTTACTTTGCACAAAGGTTCATTCACTCATTGCTGACAAAACTACAAATCACATATTCTTGCTTTGTTGTCTCTCTCTCTCTCCTCGGTCCCTTTCCCACTTGCACATCATCCCTTTTTCCTTTTTGTCATTATGCTTTTGCACTTATAAATAGATGTCTTTTTGGATCTGAGTTTTGATTGGCAAGGCTTTCTCCGCCCTCTGGCCCATTTTGGTCTTTATGGTTTTGCAGTTCTCCCAGAAATGTAATTTCCTTGGGGACAAAAAAAAAAAAGGCAAGAAAATCTTCCCCTTCATATAAAAATCCATTCATCCACTTTTCATTTTAGTTTCCCTTAGCAAAAGCTATTCTGTAATTAAAACATTGGCAGATAAAATTGCAGAGCTTTCCAGTTCAAGTGAACATTATTGTTTAACATGATAATCTTGTGTCTGACAGTTTAGTAAACTAAATGACTAAAAACATGTAGGACCATCCAGATTAAGGCTCACAGTGAGCAATTTACACCACATCTTTCAGACAGATAGACAGACTCAATTTCCACAGGTAGTGTTTGCAAATGGACCAAAACAGATGATAGAGGCCAGGATGGCCGTGCTGACTAGGACCAACGCTGACATCTACCAGTAGATGATTTAATTTCCACAGCAGATACCTGTACACTTTCTTGGAAAGCCTTCATTCACTCGTGCACTGAATGTCAAGCAAAAGGACCACTGCAGAACGAAGGCACCAGAACATCTTCAGTCCCATGAGCTAAGCACCCTTATTACACACACACACCAGCTTTTTCTAATCTGGGAACGTTATTAATATATTCCATGCTTAATAAAGCCAATTCCAATGCCACAGGCATAATAATACATGCATTTTTACTAGTAGCTCAACTGGTGTGAGACCTCTTCTAACCACTCATTCCTACCCTCACCCACCTTCCATTTCACTAGCACAGCCTTCCATCCCCAACACCACTTCTACCCCAACCTTAAATATAGTTGCACCAACAAACTAAGGGAGCTATGAGCAGCATTATAGAGGTAGGAACAAATGCCTGGGGAACAATCCTAGGATGTACAAACAATCTGAACTTTTTTGCAGCTGACCTACACCCATGACATAACTAAAGATGTATGTGGGTTTTTTTTGTGTGTATGTTTTTTTTCCATATCAGCAGTATACAAGGAAGCAAATTCTAGTTAGTTTTCAACCTACCTATACTAGAGATTTTATCCCAACAATGGAAATCATAGAGCTGATATTTTTGGCAACTAGAATGAAGAGAGCAGCCTCATGGATGTGAATTAACTTCAGAGGACAGAACCCAAGCAGCCATTAATAGATTTATTAGTCCCTAGAAAGTCAGCAAGGATGTGTCAAGGAACACACACAGCATGGCACATGCAAACTTCTTACTTCTTCTCATCTACCTTACAAGGCATAACTTTATCTAGTTTTAGCTGGGTACATCATCTTCCATCTCTAAAATCTCTCTTTCTTCAAGAAGTCTGAATCTCTCACTGCATATCAGGCCTTTGGGAAAGTGGTGAAAGAAGTTCATCTATCTTCATGCAGCACTGCCCAGAGATGGGGATGTTGGGTTGTGCTTTCCTCTAAAAAAGAGAGCGAAATTGTAAGACCCTGGCCCATGATTTTTATGGATTTGTGCAGATGAGCAACTCTGTGCTTTGCTTTTTGTGCAGGTGAAACATATTTTTTAGTTAAAGAAATAAAACAGGCTTGTTTAAATAGCAAACAGGGCTGCGTTTTAAGTCTCTTTCAAACCATATATCCTATCAACAACCTTTACCTCTACAACCCTAGACCCTCAGCCTGCATTCGTGTTTTACTGATGCAACCCACTGGAGAAAAAAAAAAAAAAGTATTTAAATCACGCTCTTTCAATTTTAATCTGATTTCTCTATTACCACAGTAATAATTCTTCCTTTGGGAATTCTGATGTCACCAAGCTCCTGTAGGAGTTTGCTGGTAAATTTACTTGGCATCCCAGTCCCTGTACAGGCATTGTGTTGTCCTGCTCATTTTGCTGTTATCTGTCCAAAGGGGATGGTTGATGATATCTTTTGACCTTTAAGTCTAGCTATTTCACACAAAAGGGTGAAGAACCAGCCTGGTTAAAGGTTCCCGACACATTAAAATGAGAGTGTTTTGTCTTTAGTGAGTTAATCGGCGACTATGACTGACGGATGCCCAGTATTTCATGTTTCTGTAGTGATGCACAGAGCAGACTCTCAGTGGAAACACCTCAAAGGAAAGCAGACGCTGCTCTCGGAGTCTTTCCCCTGCTCTCATCAGTGTGCATTGTAGCGTGCCAGGGAGGAGACCTGCTCTCCCATTCATTCCTGCTGCATGCATGAGTAGCCTGCCTTGGGAGCCTTCAGTGCCTTTTATGAACTCAGTTCATACACCTGGGAATAAAGGGCTAGCCTCCCAGATTCCAGAATAATGCATTGCCCAGGTTTTGAAATCCAGTATCTCTTTTCTGTGTTCTCTCCTCTGAAAATAAGTTCATTATCACAGTCCCAAAAGATTTTTATGCATAAATTGCATGTCAGAGGAGAACATTACACACCCAGCCAATGTGCACAAAAAGCTGGGTGAACCCACTAACTGATATGTTGCTACTTGACATAAACTTGCTGCTGCTTGCCAGTATAGGATTATTTCCAGTGAAAGTATTCGAGGTCAGCTTGCATAGAAAAGAGACATACTGCACACGCATGCATGATTGCTCCTTAAACCACAACTAACTCTAAAGAAAGCTGAGCTGAATATTGGTCAAATTAAAATAAAATATTTCAGAGACTAAAATCACTTCACAAGAGATCTACAGAAGTTGTCCAAACAGCTAATTAACCATGCAAGCAATGGTGGACAAAATGTTAGTGACAGAGAACACCTTAGGCATCTAGTTAAAGACAAGAATTTCATTGCTTTTCATTATTTCAAAAGCAGGAATTTATAACGCTGGTCTGCCAGATATGAGTCTCTTTTTTCTGCTCTGCACAGTCTTCTGTACCTCATCTAGATGGTTGCTGTTTTACTTTAAGGTTAAAGTCTAAACTAAGTTCAGACATGTATGTGGATATTCTTATCGCTTATATTGTTATAATTGGTTATAGAAAGATAAAAGCAAGGCTGCATGAGTAGAAGTGTATAAACAGTTTTAAATTAAATGAAAGCTTCTGTTCACAGGTAGCCTAAACATAGTAGTTACATGGTGATAATGCATAATTAACAATGGTAGGACAGCTTGCAGGTAAATCTCAGTTTTATCCTTGATTTATGTCCTTGTCTATATCTCAAATTATATCCTTGAATCTGTATCTCATATCTTACTGTCTAGAATTACATCTTTACAATTCATGATCCTCTCCTCCAGAGCTGAATTGCCAACCATTAATGTCATTCAGACAGTCCTGAATTGCTCCTAGATAGAGGTCCAACAGTATTTATCTTACCTCTTGGCACTTAAATGTTTTCACAGACAGCTTCCGTAAAATATTATTCATAGAATAACTTGGGTTGGAAGGGACCTTAAAGATCATCTCGTTCACAGTTGACAAGTAACTAACAGGCAGAAATCCCTGTGCAAGGATGTCTATCCCATCATTCAGTCCTGACTCCCAAACATTTTGCAGGCACTAAATTAATTTGTTAGATTAGTAACATTTGAAATTTGTTCAGTACTTGCAATATTCTTGGGAAAATAAATAAATAAATAAATAAATAAATATTCTTACTGTTCTTCTTTTCTAATGATGTTTGGTCAGCCTTTTTCAATCTGCAGGTCTGCTCAAAGCTATTGAATGGAGTTAACAGATCCCTGTAAATTTAAACTTTTACTTTTGTAAGTTATATTTTGGAAATTCCTTAGGAGTAGTCGGCAGACTGTGGCTTGGAAAGCACCTGTCACTCTTGTGACATGTTTTCAGGAGCCTTTTCCCTTCTCCCCTGTCCATGAGAGGGATTCAAAGGCAGCCTGTCAATTAGGCACACATGCAGCATAAAATGACATCTTGACCATTCTTAGCCTAAAAAAGCCCACACTTTGGCCCTCAAAACAAAGACTGATAACTCCAGTGGTCACTAAAAGGGGCACTCTATGAACAGAATTTAAATCCACCTAATGGCTGCTTTTACTCAGCTGTTTCAATTCACACTGTTATTCCCTTCTCCGTTTCCCTTTAATGCAGAGAGCTGGTCCTTCCTCTTCATTGCCTGAGGACTCTCCTGCTTAAAGCAGAGAGCCATCCCACGTGCAGATGAGAGGGAATTTCAGATTAGAGCAACTAGCATGATTAATTGGCTAGAGAGACAGTCTTACTGTACAAAGACAGCTTTTATACCATGAATACAATACATTCGTATGACTAAGCATGAACTAAATGATGAAAAAGGTATATTCATCATTTTCCCTGTAAATATTTGAAGAGTATAAACATGAAGAAAGGGAGTGAATTGTAGTACTTTACTTTCTTGCTGTGAAATAATATCTTTGGTCATGAATGACTGCAGCCAGTGACGAGGGACTCCTACTTTTGGCCCAACAAAACTTTCAGCCATTCTCTGAATAGTTGTGTGCACACTGTGAAATCTTGTAAGCCTATAGCCCAGTCTAGGATGAGGGAAGCTCTTGGGCACCTGCCTGTGAAAACTAGAGAGGAACCAATCACTTTTCTGGGCATGTACATGAAATTTCAGGTGGAGCCAAGAAAGATAAGAAACACTGCCTAGAGAGGCAGAATAGTCAGGGTGTATTGTTCTGGGTGCACCCAGTGACTCAAACCATATATTGAAATGTAATTTATCACCAATTAACCCAAATTTGTCAGAAGAAATAAACCTCTATGTTGTGTTTTTTTTTTCTTTCTATTTACATAAATTATAATTTATTTCAGCACAGTAGCATCTCAGCACAGCAAGGCATTCTGTGAGCACAGGCTTATTTCCTGCAGTCCATCTTCCCCATATTCCCTCCACACTAGTCTTCTGGTATTAACTCCTGTCTCCCCCCACAAAGTATTATGCAACTATACTGCTCACTAAATAACACAACATCCAGTTTGTCTCACACATGGCGTTAATGGTGAGCCTTCAGAGTGGCAGTAAGCAAGCTGAGGACACTGTCTTCGAGTCAGAAAATCAATTCCATGCATGGGAGGGCGACATGAGAGAGACAAGATTTTTGTGGAACACCTAGGCCTAGCATTCACTAATTACCTTAGGAAAACTCAGATCAAAGGGAAGCAGCAGCATTATTTGTACAGGTGAATGGATTCCAGGCATTCCCTCTCCCCAGCTCTGAAGCACAGAAAGCAAATGAGAACTGTTATTGAAAAGTGATCAGTACACAGTGGGATGGTGATCAAAGACAAAATGTGAGCTATTCTGCAAAACTCTATCCATGTGGACGATTGAACTATGCAAAATTAAGAGATTACACTCTAACCAGAATTGAAATTACTGCGAATTGTTTATGTCTAGTTGCAAAGCATTTCAGATGACTCAGCTCATTTTGTGATGATCATTTTTTTAGGCTTTTTAAAGCTAGAACTGTTTCCTAGAGAGAAACAACAGAAGAACTATTGCCCAAAATAATTAAGACAAAACTGGACAACATTTGCTGTCAAAAACAGCATAGCCTTTGCAGTGCAGAGCAGACATAGGAGATATTTCTGTAACTAATTTCTTTACTTTATCAGAAAGAGATTTCCTTTGGTTTCACTACATTCTTTTTAAGTTCATGCTCCTTTGTTCCCGTGTCTGATGTAAATTCAGAGATTCCTACATGTCTCTTCGCATACGGTTCTGCTCTTTACAGTCCTTTTTCACAATACTAGTTTTCAAAGCCTTTTGAAGGATTACTGGCTCAGCTGAATCCATCCAATGACATCTCATAGGCACAGTCATTAGAAACAGAAAAAAGAGCAGAACTTCACATCCAAAGTGCAATTCCTCTCCATACAAACTGCCCCATCTCAGTTTCAGCAACATTCAGTTTTATTAGAAGAATCTCATTTTAATGCACAGATTATTGTCCTTGTGGCAACAAATGGAGAAAAATGTGTTAGCACCCATTTCACATCCACTCCGCTCTGACAACACACCATTAGACAGCCCACTAGACTGGAAGAGTGCCTTACCCGTGGTTGACTGAATATCTGCTTTCTTCTCTGTCAGATTCCTCTTTGAAAAGTATTTTTCTCAGTAACAGTTTATACATGAGCTTTGCACACCCTGTACAGGTCTATTGCCTTTTTTTTTCGTTTTTTCACTTGTCTGTATTGTACCGAACTTCATTCATGGCAGTGCTTGGAAAAGAGTGGGAAACAAACAAACAAACAAACAGAGTTGTCACACCAAAATTTCATTATCTAATTCAAAGCATTTCTGGGGCAGGAAGTGCTGTATGGCCAGAACAGGAGAGGCCACAACTGAAGGATAAAGGGAGGATGTGGTCCTCCCAGGTCTAAGTGGGTTGTTCAGATACAGTACAAACAGCCTGGAACTGGGGATTGGACCAAGGTGGACCAGGCAATGACATAAGGAGGACCAGGCAGAGGCAAAGCAACTCACAGCCTGCCACAGGCACTTACACAAAGCACCTGGAGTCCTTCTGGTTGAGTCCCTATCCCTGGTAGAGCAGCAGTCACAATATAGACCAATAAAACAGATCAACAGTCTGAAACCAGTTTGCAGGATGATTCACTCTGACCTTTTTTTTTCTTGCCTTTTCCTCAAGGTCTCACCACCTCTTAGAAGCTCTCCTCCCATGCAGGAGGTCAGTCCTTGCCTGGCTGGGAGAAAATAGCTCATGGTGTATGTCTCAATACATGAATTGAAGGAGGACCTCAAATCTGGATCGAGCCCACAGGATCTTAGATTATCTGAACTGAATACATGCTCAGGTTTCACACAGCAAGCCCCCCAGCTGCGTGTTCATCTCCCCTGGGAACAATCCAATTCAATACAAAAGTGAAGATGAATAAGATGAATTCCAAAATGATTCACAATGAAGTGTTTCATTCGTTCTGAACAAAGAGTTTTCAGAACTCTTTTTTCCCATGGGGAAGGGGAGAAGAGGTATTTCAGCTTTCTATCCCCACTCAGGGTGGAAGCAAGCACTGAAACATTTCCCCAGAAATATAATGGGTGGGATGTTTTTTTGTTGGTTTTTTTTTTTTTTTTCCAGCTCTGATTTTCTATTTGTAGGTGAGAAAGAAGGTGGGAGAAGGGCAGAAGACAGATATGGTGATGGGAACTGGAAAAGAATTGAAAAGGATTGGGTTAGCATTGTCCATCCAGTTTGAACTATAGACTTTACCATGAACTTTTACAAACTAAAACATTGCAGATGTGTACAGTGCATGCACCTACACAAGCAGAGATCTCTTGCTAGATTTTTCTTCCCTTTTTCCTATCAGCACCAAAAATGTGAGTTTTGCCCCTAGTCAGAGGCCTGAACTCCTGTTCTGAAGAGCATTCTTCAGTGCAATTCAGAAAAAGTTCTTTTTTTGTCACTGGCCCCATTACCTAATGCTTTGCAGCCCTGCCCAATAAAGATTTATTCATCTCATATGTTCCTGGTTGTGACCTTATGTTCAGCCGCAGTTGGACGACTCCACACTCCAGGGCTCTCATCTCGGCGTTCCCAACCCAGGAGCTGCTGCGCCTGGGAAGACCAGCCTGCAAAGCCTCACCGGGCAATAAATCCAGCCTTGAAGGCCCAACCTTTTTAAATCAAGCATTCAGCCTCATCGGTTTTGTTACTGCATTAATACCACCCCGAGGAAAACCAAGAATAAGAGTCCAGTATATTTCCAATATGTTACTTTACTGGCAAGTTTTGTATTGAGTTCTGTCTGAATATTTCATTTCTTAACTTTTCTTTGAATCCTCTTTCTCAAGGTGCTGTTTATGAAGAATGTCCCTGAATTAGCTTCTGTACTGAAAATAGGAGCCCACCGTGAGGGTTTACATGACTGAAGTCAGCACTGTGCTCAGCTCTCCCCTCATCCAGACTTGTTTCACAAGTTTTCTGCAGTTAAAACTTATTCTTCCACAAGCTACATGCAGCTATGCAGTTCAGAAAAGTGAATCAAAAGTTTTCTTTCAGACTATTACCCTCTTTCCCTACCCCCTGCTGTCCAGAAGTCCGTAGTTTCTGGGACAGTCCAATTAAAAAAAAGTGAGCATCCCCCCTCCCAAAACATGTTTCTCTTAGTTCGTTCAGTATTGAGTCTCTCACTCCAGCTGAGCCCAACATTTCTTTCCTGCTGAATCCCCCTGGCAATTCCTGTGCTGAGTGCTAACAGCGGTGCTACTTTCTCTGCTAAGGGAAACTCTGAATAACAGAGGAGGGGCTCTTGTAAATAGGCAAAAAAAAAAGGTAAAACATTCACTGCTGGTACTTCCTAGAAAAAGTAGTGTTTCAGTATTACAAGAGCAGTCCAGAGCTATGCACCTTCTAATAGTTATTTAACAATGATCAGAAGATCTTTGGTCTTAATTACAGCTAAATTTTCCCACTCCCTGTGCTGACAGTGACATTGAAATTCTGCCAGATTAATGGCCTTTTCCTACTTGTATGGTCACTTATGGCTAATTTGTCACCATCCATGAGGCTTTGTTCATGCATTTACACAACAAAATGAACTGGGCTTTAACCAGACAAGGTAAGAGATTTAGTTAATAAAAAATAATGAAGGATATTTCTGAGACACTCTGGTGAACTCAGCACTTGAACCTTTCAACATTCATTTACCCAAGAGAGCATTTGATGAGATCTACTGATTTTCAGTAATTAGTTCACTCAGTGTATTTCTTTTTCATATATTTGACCATTTGTAATGAGAACTAAGACACCAAGCACGTAATGAAAAAAAGCTGTCAGTATTACAGCAGTGGTTTTGACGGTGGTGCTAATAGGTTATTTTATCTGCACTTATTCACTGTGGACTTTTCAAAGGATCTATCTCTTGCTCTTGGCTTAAGTAACAGAAAGTTGTGGTTGATGTACTGCTGATATGTGAAAAATACTTTTCACTGATTTGAGGAGGATCACATGTGAAACTGGAATCACTGTGTTTCTTCAGGAATCAAAAGTTGACAATAATATTGAGCCTTGCCTTTACCTTTTTGCAGTGAGAGAGAAATCAGCTGCATTTGACCTAAAAACCTCAGGCCTAATTTTGAATAACTACAGAAAAACAGTTTTTAACAGGATCGCATTTCACTGTTTCAGACAAATGTGAATTCCTTTCCCTTTGCGTGGATTTCTCTAAGCAGGGAAATCCAATTCCCTCTGGATTCTTCCCCTCTGAGTGAAGGATGAGACTGAGTCATCCTCCGTTTGTTTGTCTTTGATGACGAATATTACTCGCAACTTCCAAACAATGTCAGCAACAAAAACAGGGCATCTGGGGCTTGGTTCATTTATGCTTAAACCCTTCCAAAACATTACATAGAAAATATGCATATGCTTAATTTTAAACACCTGAATAACTCCATTGGCCTTAACTGAAATATTTCTGACATTAACATTTGCTGGATTAAGAACTTCGTATTTATTAAAGCTGTGCCCCATTTGCAATAGGAATATGGTGCTGGTGCAGCTGTGCCATTCCTGGCAGTGAAACACGCTTAATAATTTATTTGTTTAGACATATTCTTCTGGGAGCACCGTGACATTCATGATCTAACACAACTACTTAGGCTGCAGGTACCACTTATGTCCAGATAGATAGCTCTTTGGTGAGGCCATGCGTCATGATTCCCCTGCAGAGAGCACTACAAAGGTGATTCCTTGTCAGACTTGCCTTTGAAAACTGCTAATTCCATTCATTCACCTGTGAATGCAAAATGCAAGGTGTGTGATGGAAACTGATGGAAAGCATAGCACACACTGCCGTAAGCAGTCTGAGATCTAGTCTAAGATCTAGTCTGGAATTCTTTGTCTTCTTCAGAGGTAAAAGCATGGTTTAGTATAAAGCAGTGGCAAAAGCACAGGGCTGCAACTCCTATTTACCTATCTCAATTAAAGGCAAATAATTCTCTAGCAGACTGCAAAAATCTGCACACAGAAAATATAAATATTCATGTATTACAGTTACTGTTGTCAGTCTTTTCTCCTTGCCATCTTTTTCCCTGCTCTGCAATGACAGAGGAGTTCTGTTGAGCCAGGCTCTTCTTACAACAGACAGGATGAAATTGTTTCCTTGGTTAGACAGCTCACCCTTGAGGTATGCTCAAATATATCCTCTTTTGCACATCTATGCTGCAGCTTCCAATTAGGGAGGCAATATAAGCAGCAAGCAGCAGCAGGGGAGAGAATAAGATGTTCTTTCTCTCCAGATAGAAAATCCCATGCTGACAAAAAAGTTAGGATTCAGCAGCTCAGAAAGTTTCTTTGCTTTCTTGTGCATTCATGTGAGAGAATTCACATACGTGTACACTCCTTTCCTGAAGGTTGGAACTGTAGCTCTCAGACCTTGAACTATTCAGAGAGCTGGAAATGTTTGTCTGATCCTCTGCAGTAACAGTTTATGGAGAAAAGCTCTTTTCTCCCAAGAATATTCTCATCTGGAAATGCAAGACAGCCTCTTCTCCATCTGATAGTGGTTTTCCACTGAATTCTGTCTGGGCAAAATAACTAAGCAAATCCTGCTGTTATTTCTACTTGCTGCTGAATGTTGATCTTTTGAAGTCATTCCTAATGCAATACAAGATGAGAACAAATAAATTATTTTTTTAATAGGGACAAAATAAATACACTCCAAAAAAAGATTATTTCCAAGTTGCTGCTCATCATCACCAAAGTCTGAGATGGTCTGATGGTGAGGAGGCATCACCAAGCAATAAACACCTCAGGTTAGATAACCCAGAAAAACTCTATCTCAGCTGGGATCCTAAACAAAGCCTTTGAGCAAATCTTTGGGAAAATCCCCAGGGACACTCCCTTCCCCATAGTCTGTGGCGTTGTTTTGCTGTTGTTGCTGTTTTTTATTTTTTTGAGAATAAAATGCTGACTTGATTATTTTCAGGCTTGATATTATACTACCACAATGTTCTTACGCTTGCAATAGATTGAAATGTTTTAATGATATACCTGGTGTTTATCTGGAAGCAGAGAGGCTAAGCACCACCCAGCTCAGTCCAGCATGAAGGCTGAAGCAGGTTTGTGTTAATTTTGAGCTCTTCATGCTGCCTTTGCATTTACTTAGTTTTTCTTTAACTTTTGGCTTTATAGCCTCAAAGTAACTTCAGTCAAAATAGCTGAACTTTGCCAGGTTTCGGGTCAAAAATATGTCAAAAGTAGAGTTTTACGTGATTTCCACCCAACAGTAAATCCCTCCCTGTATCTGATATTCAGCCTAAGCTCACTTGAAAAGTTTTAGGTTTTGCAGGGTACGTTTCTCACAGCTCTACGTTGAAGAACGCTGGAATGTTATACTGCTCTCAGAGGGCTTCATCCAAATCCCAGCTAATTTGATGGGCGTCTTCAAGACTATCAGGAGAGGTGGATCAAGGAAAAGATTTTGCTGATCTGCAGAATCAGATTCTCAAACAGCGTGCACAGAACAGTGCCAGACAGAACAATAAAACAAGATAAAAGTGTTTTTTTTTTCACTTGCTAGTTTCAAGTAGCAAACATTGAGGGCAAAGTTCCTGGGAAACACCTCATGAAACACATTTCTTCTTCTACACTCATTACTGCAATAAACATCATTTTAGAGTCACAGCAATAAACATTTTCTTGAGACTCTTTAAAACGGACAATTTTGCACCCTCAAAGATAGTGAATCCCAAAACAAGATTGACACCTCCAGATACATGCTTCTTGCCTGCAAGTATGCACTCTGGCATATTCTGGAAAAGCAGCAGCATACAGCTTGCCTCACTAGTGCCTCATTATATTTTTCTAATATCTAAAGGACACAAGTTCAGCACCAGCTATGAGGGATACAGGCAAGGATATTTCTGGAGCGTCTTGTTTAAAATCATACAGGGGTAGTCCACAAAGAGATTTAGACCCCTAAGAGTCTCAGCACCACAGTTCAAGTGCTACCTACCTTCAGGCATGTCCTAAGACCCTTCCACTACAACACATTTCATGAAGAAAAAAGGAAATCACTTAGTTTATTTCTTTTCCTTTTCCTTTCCTGTATTTCCTTGCCTTTTCCTTCACAGCTGTTATTCAAAGGCCATCAAAACAAAAGTAGCTCAATACTAAGTTATTTTTCACCCTATTTTATAAGAACTTTATGCAGCATCACTTTTATTTATTATGCAAAGCAGATTAAAAAAAAAAAAAAGTGAAGAAATTGCATTGAAAACAATGCAAAACAGAAAACAAAGTTTACACCAGTCCTTGTTTAAATGTTTTCTAACATAACAACTCATACTGCAAGCTCCCTGGTACCCTATCTGTATGCTTGATCACTGGAGACAAAGATTCTCCTCCAAGGAAGAGGAAATTCCAGGTTTCTCATCACCCATTGTGTCCTACAAGAAGAACGACAGACCTGATGTCAACCTGATGGTAATTTCTGGGTAGACACGTGGTCTGTTAAGCTGCATTCATTTCCTGATACTTACAGGCTTAACAAAGAAGAAAGCCTGCTACACTGCTTGAAAATGAGGTCCTGTGGGTCAGTTCTGAAAAACCACAAACATACCAACATATAGAAAATATTACTAACCTCTGTTTAAACAGGGCTATCTTGGCAGGTTGTTACGCAACTTTTCCAAAAGTATGTTAGATATTGGCAGACACTGAGAAATATCATCCAAGTCCTTTTCTCTCTCTCACACTCTTTTTCTTCTTTCTTTAATAGTCTGTCAATTTGGTGTCCTGGAGAGAGAAAAAAAATGTTCCATGAAGAAATCACTTTGAAGCTTAATTTTTCACTGCCAAAAAACTTGGGACACTCGTTTTTTCCAGTCTTTCTCTAACTCTTGTTATCACTACTGCTGACTCATCTCCTGATGCTGAAGGAAAAACAGTTTTATGGGAACATGAAGAGGTCACAACTGAATTATTCTGGCTTTTATAAATGGCTCTGCAAATCATTCTCCACATTGCTATGAGACAGATTTTCATAATTTCTGGGTCAAAGCTTGTGCTTCAGAGCAGGGGGATGCCCAGAGTGGTGGTGAAGTGTGCAGTCTTACCTCTTGGGCACAAAGACCACTTCTTACCCAGCTTCAGTGAACTATTGCTCTCCTGCACACTGTTGGAGCAGTACCACACAGGAATCTCATTCAGCTTTCCCCAGTAGGGGAAAAATAAATAATAAATAAATAAATAAATAAATAATCTCTCACCTCCCCTATAAATGCTTACAAGGTGCAGTAAATCAGGACTGATTCCTCAAGAAGCTTCTGGAGAATATAAAGGCTCTACTCTACTCTACCTCTAAAACTTGCATGGGGATTTTTATTTTTAAGTGTGTTTGTTTGTTTGTGTATAGAAACAAATCATTGAATTACTTCTCCCTTCTTCATAAAATCCCTTGTGCTTTTCACACATATAAGTACACCAATATACTTGAAAGCAAGTTAAATAATCCCAATAAATACTATTGCAGTGAGTTTCACCTGCACTTGCTATCTACAAATCTTTCATACATAAGTTATGAAATTAGCACTTTTAGCAGAGGTTATTTGTAAATTCTTCTAGCAAAAAGATGCTTGGAAATTATGCTGTCTGTGAATAGTTCACTGTACATGTTTACAATGACTTTGTATGTAATTACATACCATTAATCAGTCAGATGGTTGTACGTCTGCTCTCTTTTCAGAGGCAGAACACTGTGTAATGAGAATATGAATATGATATGCATATCAGCCTATGCAGCTGAACATAGCATTGACCGGGGCATATCTGTAAGAGTTTCTGCTTTTTTCAAGATTTTTCAAGATTATTAAACAAGCGTGTGTGTGTGTGTGTGTGTGTGTGTGTGTGTTTGTAAAGATGGCATAGATAGGCCAGTAACAGACATAAAACTGAAAAATCACTTCTGGCTTTCAAGAACCACTCTGAGATATTTTCCATACTGAGAAATACACTTTACAAGCCATGATGCATATGTGAGCTAATAGACTGTTTGGTTATTCCTCATCTGGTGAAATTAAAGAGCATCTCATAGACTGCATGTTAAAATGAGTCTCCAGTTATTTTTAAGCAGAATGATAGTCTTAGTAGAAGAGGGTAAGCTTGCTTCCTCTCATGAAATAGGTTTGCCTTGCAGTACTCATACTCACCAGACAAGATATCCAACAAGCAGACTGAGCAAGCAATGCATCCACTGGACTGCTGCATTACAGGAGCATGGTACCAGCATGAAGACAAAGGCCACTGCTGCTGCACGTTGAGCATGATACCATCCTGGGGCAAGTGTGCCATATTCCCATCACTTCCTGCATTAACACCTTCAAGCACGGCAGACAGAGGAAGGCTGCCCATGTTCGATGTCTACATAGGTTTCAGGCATGAGATAGCTGCTAAATGTTTACCATTACCACAAAGAAGGTTGTTCAGGGCAGAGCAGAAGACAAATTTCAGCTGCTTAGGAAGTCAAAGTCTAGGGTGCCAACATTCAAATCATCTCCAGTTTTATGCTGCAACTGAGAGGTATTGAGGTTTGCAGTGTTGGAGGTAAGAACCTTCATCTCTCCTCAGTCCTTGAAATAGGTGCCCTCTTCTTTGGATCAAATTCTTGGTGAAGTTTGTTCCTTCTCAATTGGTTATTTGGAATTGCCACCGAAATTTGCTGTTGAAAGGCTGGAATAAGCTTAATAAAAAAACAAACAAACAAAACAAAAAAAAAAAAAAAACAAGAATAAATCTTCTTGGGACGTGAGGGTTGAAATTATTGTTAGAATCATCTGCTTCTGAACATTTTCAGTCCTAGAATTCATGAGAGTAGTGATAAAATATAGCTAATGTCTGACAATCCCTATTTCAACAGTGAAATTCACAGACAAATAAACATGCTTCTAAGTACTATAGCTTGATTTGCTTTGTAAGCATGTACCTTCTTTATCCCTGCACATGGAAATGGCTTTCATAGGAAATTTAAGATAAATAGAAGAGAAACTTCAGTATAGACATGTGGTGTTCATCAAGGACAACTTCCAAATCAGCAGGAGTTCTCCATAGTTGGAAACCTTCACCATACCATCATTATCTGCTCATTAGGAACCCTCCAGCATCCATGGCTGAAAGCCAGTAACCCCCTTGCCTGCCAGTTTGACCAACAACACTTTTAGGACTTGAGTTCCCAGAACTTGATAACATCGGAGAAAATAAATAAATAAATAAATAAATGAACCTCTAATGATGATTACTTGCTTACCTGTATTCCCAGGCCTGAGTCTATAGCTGGTTACTCATTGAGTTGCTATTAATATGTCAAATCAGCATAGCAATCACAGTCAAAAAAAATAATTAATGATGGCAATAATAGTTTTTGTTGACCATGAACCTGTACAGAAACAAAGGTTACATTTACCTTCTCCCATGAGATGGGTACACATTTTGCCACTTAAAATATCCAGTGATATGCAGTCTCCTTAAGCAGGGATGGCTTGTTTTGAATCTAGTCAGGATAAGCAGTAGCACCTCTACAAGAGATCACTGTATGTCTTCTGTCTTATCTGTAGAAAACATGAGGGAAAAATGACTTCTCTTTCTCATATGTAACATTACACAGAATCGTCAAATGCCCTGTAAAGAAATAAAAGTGTCACTGGTTCATAACATTACTTCAGAGCATCTTTATTTCTAATAAAAACCAGTGTGTCCTTCTGATATACTTATCCATTCCTGTATATTTCTGAAATCTTTTGCTGTCTTGCCCTGATGTTTTGGCTTAATTTTCTTGTTCTTTCTTTTTTTTTTTTTTTTTTTCTGACTATACTAGCTCCTGTCCATTTTCAATTAGTTGTTTTCTGTGTCCATACTGAAAAGCTGTAATGATTTTTTTTTCTATTACATTCCTTTCCTAGTTTGCACATTGGGTATATTTACATTAATCTCGTAGAGGTTTCATACATTGCAATCCTCCATGTGATGCAGTCTGAGTTATGGGATACCTGACGGGCCTCTACAGAACTGGGAGACATGCTATAGATGGCAATTTCACTAGTCATTGAGAGAGAAGCCTTCCATGGCCCTGTTGTGTGAAACAGGTCTGGATGTGCCAGGTGACATCCTGGCTCTGAGGAGGGTGTTTGTTGCAGAGCTACAATTTCTCCATTTATCTCCTCTCACCACAACTCTGTCTTGAAAGTCACAGAGTGAACTCTTCCATTCTCTAAAACACCACATTTTCTAATGTCATTTCAGAGCGTGGTGAATCCCTTGTTTCCTGAGGCCATGGAATGACCCCTGTTGTATACACCAAGCCAGTCCTTGTGCCTGGACCAGTTTGCCTTTGTACCACTACAGTGAGTCTGCATCCAGAGCTCCTTCCAAGGATAGTTACTCTATTTGCATCCTGCACAGCATCCTGACCGCTAATCTATAGCTCCCTGTCGTAGAAACATCTCTAAAGGCCCCTTTCACAGAAAGTTGCCAGGAGACAGCTCTTTCCAACCATCTACAACTATGAGGAGATTTTCTCTCCACCTTTGATTTTTTTTTTCCTAGTCAACATATTGTAGTTTGTTCCCAGCACAGGTAAACCCTGACCTAAAGCAGATTCAAGAAGTCCAAAGGAAGTGGATTTGTAAATATAATAACAGCTCCATACCTGCTAGGGGATTTCACTGCAAGCCCACAGAAAATGCTGTGAAAGCTTCCAAGATTGATTTCTATCCTGTTTTTTTTCCCAGTTTCCATTTCTCTCACTCTGATAATATTCATTATCCAATAGGAATTCTTCCTGTGGTGTTATTTTTAAATTAATTTTACAGGCTACCTGTATCATTTGTGTGTATAAGGAAAATCCCAAAATCTGTAAAGCTGTTTGTAACTTTTGGCAACAAAATAGTGTTCTTCCATGTTTATAACATATAGCCAGCTATACCTAATTCCTGAAGAAATTAAGCTTGAAAGAAGCTTTGATATCAATACATTTCCATTTGAAATACTCCTTTGAGCATTTCAAAGCCCGTGGACATTATGGTGATAACTTACAATATGTTCATGAATATGTTCATGAAGATTTTAACCCAGGATGTCAATACCAGAGAAGCTTGCTAGGATAAATAACAATGAACTTAATACCAAACAAAGGTTGTTATCACTTTCCCTTTCAAGTTTTGATAGCTAAAGGACACAAGCAAAGTGCTTGTGTCACAGCCCCAGGCATATGGGTTTCCCTTGTCTAGTTACCTTGCTAATGAGACAAATTAAAAATGGTAAAAAACATGTCAGAACTTAGCTTTTTGTTTGAGCAATGTTCACTCCCACGGACATAACAGCTATTTCCCATTTCAAAAGTTATTAGCATGATCCTTTGGAAGAAAATTCAAAACCTTTCAGCATCTGAAACTAATTAATGCTGTGACTGAGCTGTGGCAGGGTGTAAAGAAAAATCTCTCTGCAATTGCTCATTTGTACTCAAAATAACCTTCGCTACTTGTGTATATCTTTACTGTCAGTGGGAAACTGAAACACTGATCGCAGAAAAGTAATTGCCATTTATAGTCCAGCAGAGCAACAGATATACCTACACCAAAACCATTTCTATTCATATGGATCCCTGTTCATGCTTTCTGTTGGTTTGCAAGGCAGAAGACTCAAACATGGATATCTTGGCGACATGAACTTGGCAACTTGGGGCCGTTTTGAATACACAGCAAGTCCACAAACCTTTACTATGTCACGTCTCTAGGAGAAGACAGTAGGGGAACAGTACAGTCTGTTAATGAAGATTGAGGCTTGATTTCAAAGCATGCTAGTGTCCATGATTGTGAGCATGACACTTAAATTTTCAGTGTTTTTTGTTCTCTTGCTCCATGCTAAACACTCATATTGCCCACTTCACAGATCTTTTTTGAAGATTAGTTGATTTTGATTTCTACCATGTTCAGCTACTACAGTCAAAAAGGCATCAGGGGAGATTATATATATATATCATTATGTTTGTAATCTTTAGTCTAAGCTAGTTAAATAAAACCAAATATATTTATGCCCCTTATTAAGGAGTTGACCACAGCACTTATAAAGGAGCAGTATTTTCATGAAGAAGTTCAGCTGACTGTATTAGAACTTCCTCCATAATTAGCTCGTTCACCTTCATTGAGGATATTATTGATATCCTCTAGAACGAATGACAACCTGTGGTGCAGGCTTTGCACATGCATAACTCTGTGAAAACTCCCAATACTGATATACACAGCACACCGTCAAAAGTACATGTCAAAAGAGCAAGAGATAAGTTATTCCTTTCAGATGATAAATAGCAATGCAGTTTATTTGAAAATGTCTACATTTGGATAGTCTCATATTTCCCTTTTCAAAGATAGAGGTTTTATTTCTCCAGGTTCTGTGAGGTTTTTTTTCCAAATGTCAGGAGAAAATTTGTTAAACATCTCATTCTCTTTCATTTTTACTCCATTTATTATTTATAAAACAATGAATCACTAAAACTTGGATTTATCAAGGACTATAGTTCATTTTTTTGCTATGAGACATCATTTAAAGGTCAATTATGGACTTTGCATTTGCTCATGCACTTAATTTGCCTGATGCAGTGCCAGTTTTTGAAGAACTCACTTATACATGCCTTTCTTACATTTCATCTGGAACTAACACCAGAAAAAAAAAAAAAAGAAAAAAAAAAAAAGAGGATAAAATAAAATTGTTGAAATAAATGGCCTGCATTTGTCTTTAATGGAAAAGGCTAACTAAGGTAAGAAAGATTAGATTTGTGACTAAATGACACAATTAATGCTTAAGAGAAGTGAGATGCTGATTCTGCCAGATCCTTAGAATCAAATGGTGAAATTAGGTGCTTCTCTACTGATTCAAACAAGCATTTATCTATTCACACAAATGGAAAATTTGTCTCTGAGATTGCAGGTGCATCTGGCTAGGCAGTTCTCAAGGACAGTCTCTGAAGTTGTGATTATGACACCAAATACATTTGGTGACCTTGCTAGACAAACTACATGTGTTCAGATGACTGAATAGGGAATCAAGGAAACATGGTGAGTTCACATGGCTTTGGGTGGTTATTTTTTGGTAGGTGAAAGAAGAGAAGGGTAAAAAAAAAAAAAAAAAAAAACTCAGGATCAGTTACCAAATGTATTATATGATAAGCAGAAAAAGAAAGCATTTTTTTTCTATGCCTTCCTAAAAAGATAATGTTCACTGTGGGATACAGAACAAAGTGCCTGAAGTATAAGGACACTGAGAATGTTTTCTACAGTGTTTAGAAAGCAGAGAGTTTATCAATAAGATTTATAAGATGAAGTGATATACCAGCTTTTTCAGAAAGAAAAAGAAAAATAATCAGAAATATCTTTTTTTTCCCCCTGCTGTGCCATTATCTTTAAATATGGTGTTTTCTCACAAGTAATATATGCTATACTGAGAGCTTGCCTGCAATCCATTACATGACAATGGGGAAACCTCCTGGCATACTTCATTCTTAGATATCAAACTGAAATCACTAAAAAGCAGTATGTAGAACTTCATATAAAAAGCATCCACCCTTAATTTGCATATATTAGTTTGGATTAAATTCTAGCAATGCATGACCATATACTTCCTTCATTATCTTACTGGAGAAACAACCTTTGAAAGATTTAGAGCAAAAGCAAGCTGGGTCAGCTGGAAAGTTCATGTCAGTGTGGATGCATTTTCCCAGGGCTCTTCTCTCCACATCAGCTCCACAACAAGAATCCAAGCTTTGTTTAAAGACCAGGTCTTAACATGCAAATCATCTCATAAGGTTGGCCTAAGAAATTTCCTGTCTCCAAAACCAGTATCACTACTGTCACCTTTGCTGTGATGTGATATGGCATTTTCAGCTTAGCAGAAAACAGTTGCCAGGGCCAGAGATAAAACTTCTATTGCATATCTAAAAGTAACATTTATTGTACTTACATTTACTACACACTCACACTAAAATAGAAGGATATAAAAGAAGACCAGCAAGCATACAAAGTCATTTATCTCATAGAATGTGGGAAATGAGTTATAATTTCAAATTAAAAAACAAACAAACAAAAACCTGCTAATTCTGAAAGACATTCAGATGTTATAGGTGATGCAAAACCATGCAGATCTTAAATGGCCTCATTAGAGATCCCTCCTCCTGCTCCCTTCTTCCCCATTTCTTAAAATGATTCAAGTACAAAGTAAAAACAAATCTAGCAGCTATGTTTTCATGTGCTGATTAACATTCGTAGTTATTGTGACCAAAACCAGACCAAATGTACCTGGGAACCAAATTTACACTGCAGTAACCTGAGCACTCAAGAATGCTTTTGCAAATCTTTTCACTTGACAAGTTACTTTGTTAAAGTAACTTTTACTATTGCATTACGTTAATCTGAATTAGAATTCCTGAGATGCCTTTAAATTCTTATTGTATTGTTAGCATCAGATTAAGATTTTTATAGGGATCCTTCAGAAAAACCTGCTGTCCACTCACTACTGGCTTCTTTTTCTTTGCTTCTCACCTGCAGATAAGTTCTAGTGGCACACTGTCTTATTATATTGTGGATCAGTCCTAACTAAAACTTGGCTTTAAAAGAATCAAATTCTACTGCAAGTTTGTAGATTTATTGCTGCTACAAATGTGGTACCTATCTGGGTTTCCAACACCTCCACATGAAGACATCTGAATCAAGGAGTCTCAGTCAGGACCCTTCTCAGATTTTAACTTCTATGGGAAAGCTTACAGAATTTACTGCAGATAAATCTGTTCTCCAGCATTTACAATCACAGGCACAAAAGCTACACCTTCTGCTACCGAACAAGACTGCTATAAAAAGAGTGGTATCATTTAACAAGCATTGCTCCCTTTGGAGAGCATGAAAAGTGTAATGGTTTTGAAAACCTGCTGTAAGCACATGGACATTCAATGGCCATGTTTGAAAATTTGGGTCTTAATTTTTATTTGCAGCCATAACACTTGTAAATTCTTTATTCCTCCAGCTGCTGAAAACACGTTATATAAACCAAACTCTGGCACTTGCTAACTGTGTGGAAGGAAGGCATATATGCCCCGAGACTGCCGCAAGCCTGGTCTTCACTGCCTCTCCTGGAACTGCCTGGCAAGCTGCAGAGAAGGCTTTTGGAGGAGATCTTGGAAGAGATGTCCCTCTGCTGAGCATGGAGAAGGGAGAGCTGAACTCCAGCTTGTTATCTCCACTTCTTACCACTTCTGAAGTGATTTATGCTTCAGAAGTGATAAGAAAGATAACAACTGCTTTTGATCTCTCAATGGGAGGCTAGATCTAGAGGTTATAAACAGGCACTAAACAGGATATGAGTTATTGTACATGAATGAATTAGTGCCCCTTACTAGGAAGACAAATTTGTTCAGGACATATTCCCATATAGATGGTTATTTTGGTAGAACAGGCCTCAGCAGTCAGCAGTCGGGATCTAACAACCAGGAAGATACTGAGGAGCACTACGTGTCCATGTCCAGGCACAGGCAAGATAGCTCTGTGGAAATGGATTTAAGAAAGGGCAGTAAATGCAAATTTAATAAATAAATAAATAAGGAACACCAGGTTCAGAAAAGCTAGAGGCTCCTATGTCACCTTCAACGCACTTTATAATTGGGACATTATCATCTTGTGTATGTTTGTGCAGATATTAGTTTTGAAGAGAGAAGAATCCTGATTCACCACTGCCATTCAGCCACACGTGATACATCTGAGATCTGAGAAGTCAAAACAGGTGAAAGCTGTTTTCAATAACACTGAGACAAAACCACCACACAATCCTCAACCTGTGAGATACTTATCTGCCACACGCTCCTGATTATCATTGGCTGCATGTGCACAGTATCTCAAAGGATCAGATCAAAGAACAAAGCTAGAAGCATTGATTGTGAGTCTAACTGCCGACTATTTTTGTGCTCTGTGCAGCCAGCTAATTTACTCTATGCACTTCAATTAACCGAGCCAAACAGCCTTTGCCAGATAACCGCAAATATGATTTCTGTCTAATTGAGCAAGTATCACTTGCAATTCATTCTTGATTATAAATCTGAAATGAGGCTCCCAAACCTGTTTTCATACAAATTCATGTGAAAAGCAAAGTCTCCAATGAGCTTCAAATTATACAGTCCTGATTTGCACCTCTCAATTTACATTTCCTTTAATTTAGGGATGATATTGCCTGGGAGTTTGTTCCCACATCCAAAATGGAAGAAGGAAATGCATAAGCAATAATTCATCTTCAATGACAGATGCAATTTTTATAGAGCAAACACTGCTTTATTTGCTTTAGACAGCATATAAAAAGCAAGAGAATTCTCTAAAGGAGATGTCATATCTTTTTTTGGACTCACTGTAGTGTCTAGATAATAGGTACCTTTTGAAGCACAAGAACACTTCTTCAGGTGTGCCCAAAATATTTATCCCTTTTTCCCTAATCTGTCACTAGTGGTCCCTGAATATACACATGTAAAGAACAGGTTCCAAAGTCACAGAACTAGCACAGACCATTGCAGGTGGCTGGTACCCAGGACTCAGAAGGCAGTGGGGCAGACGATGAGATGTTTGTCATTCAGATCCCATGGACAGTGAGATTTCTTTAGACCTCACAACTCAGGCAGTAACGCCTCAACTATAAATCATAGTAGACCTCTTGATTAAGGTGAATGCCATACTAGAGGTTATGATTTTTCCAACTGGTGTTGAAAAATAAGTTTAACGCACTCTTGGCTTAGCCAGAACCAAGCTGGTTTCTAAAACAATTTGACCTGTCAGCGTTGCAGTGGCTGAAAGAATTAGTGTAGCTGGGCTGCAATAACCCTGCTAGCAGCTCTCATCCACTCATCTAAGCACAGAAAGCCCTTTAAATACATTTGTGGGGGTTCTTCAGCGTTTTTATTAAAAGGGAAATAAAAAGGGAAAATGTCAATAGGACACTTTGTGGAAACGTGCTGTTTAATTATAAAATACCTCATGCTGAGAAGGCACACAAAAGGAATAATTTCAGTTCAGGTAAAACAGAAGAGCATTTCTAAACCCAAACACACAATATTCATTAACTGCAGTCAAACATAAGCCATGACTAGGCAAGAAAAAAATATCAACTTTGGACATTATGCAGAGTATTTCAAAAGAACAAGAATTCAGCATCTAGAAGGAATTTATTTACACCAGATGTTACAGATGAATTTCAGCCTTGCAAGAGAAGATGGATGCTCTCCAAGTGCTCAAACGTCATTGATGTTTTTTGAGGTGTGACCAGAGTGTGGGAATCACAAGGAAAAAAAAAAAAAAAATCACCACCACCAACCACCTACTGCACATCTTTTTTTCCTGGAATTGTAGATCACGACTGTAAAAAACTTAGCTGAATATTTTACATTTAGACATGTCTTGTAAGTGAAAATACCAAGCTGAACCCTAAAACTTTATCAGTGTAAACCATTATCACACTAAGAAATATTCTATCAGCATTACATTATATATGTGGGCA
Source organism: Anser brachyrhynchus (assembly GCF_964034855.1). Lineage (NCBI taxonomy): Eukaryota > Metazoa > Chordata > Aves > Anseriformes > Anatidae > Anser > Anser brachyrhynchus. The sequence goes on along the minus strand of NC_137696.1, from coordinate 89,520,313 downwards.
TAGAATGAAATAAATACACCAGACATCTCAGACCCCCATGGTCTGAGATACCCTGTACTTACTAATTGTAGGCAGAACTCTGAATCTTCTTTTAGTTTGCCACAAATACCATTAGTCTAAAACATTTTAAATGGAAGAAAAACCCTGGTACAATAAAGCTCTGTTCAACATGAGCATCTCTCAGATGATAGCACTGGTGCATACACCCTTCGTCAAGAAGAGCTGCTCTGCTAAAATTAGAGTTACAAAGGAAAAAGGATAGTGGGAAGATGATGAAAAATGTCAATTCTCCTGATACTATTTTCTCTCCTTTAGCTGTCTGGAGAGGAACTTGGTTGTCTGAAAGGGCAAAAAAATCCTCTCTGTATTATTGGAGACAGTGAATGGATACACATGTAGCCAGTGCACTGTGTTCTCCCTTGATAGCCCCAAACTAGAAAAAAATCAACCAATAAACTCCATTTAGTAGCTGCTAAAAGCATGGTGTTTTTTTTCTTCTACTTCTTCTTTTGTAAGTAAACACAAACTATAACTTTATTCTCTGCCTTGTAAACCATATGAACCATATGTTTTGTTAAACATGAGGAGCCTGATTCAATTCTTCTGGGCTCCATGGATGTTTTTCAACTAACTTGCTTTGACAGGAGTTGGATAGTAGAAAACTCGTTGGACCTCTGGCATAACCATCACTTTTTTAATTGATTAGCAAAGACTTTTCCATATACACACACACAAAAAAAAAATCTTCAGAACTGTTCAAGAATACACTAGGTACAAAAGAAAAAAATCCTGAAAGGGTATTTATAGTAAAATTTAGGTTAGCTACATTTTATGTTCACTAAGCTGTTGCCCTGGAGGATTTTAAGCACAAAAGCCTGCAAAGAGATTTAAGGGACTTAAGTGTTTAGAGAGAAGGCAAAATCACACTAATATATCAGAAGTAGGTCTTTGTGAAGCCTTCTATCTTCGACTTAAGTTGCAGTCTGCTCAAGGCCAGCAAAAGGGAACACAATGCTTCACAGAAAAAGAAAAAGAAAAAGAAAAAGAAGAAAAAGAAAAAGAAAAAGAAAAAGAAAAAGAAAAAGAAAAAGAAAAAGAAAAAGAAAAAGAAAAAGAAAAAGAAAAAGAAAAAGAAAAAGAAAAAGAAAAAGAAAAAGAAAAAGAAAAAGAAAAAGAAAAAGAAAAAGAAAAAGAAAAAGAAAAAGAAAAAGAAAAAGAAAAAGAAAAAAAAGAAAAAGAAAAAGAAAAAGAAAAAGAAAAAGAAAAAGAAAAAGAAAAAGAAAAAGAAAAAGAAAAAGAAAAAGAAAAAGAAAAAGAAAAAGAAAAAGAAAAAGAAAAAGAAAAAGAAAAAGAAAAAGAAAAAGAAAAAGAAAAAGAAAAAGAAAAAGAAAAAGAAAAAGAAAAAGAAAAAAGAAAGTCATTATTTGCTATTAAAATGAGCACAAGATGGTGAAACCAAGCTGTGTCTCAGATTACAACTGTAGTTTGTTATGTTTGTTATACGGTCACTAGGCTAGCATTTGAGTGTCAACAAACTGCTGACTGCTCATAAAAATATTCTATTTAGCAACAGTTTTGCTCATACTGTATAACAGATTTGCTGTATTTTCTCTTCCTTTCACTTTATTGCAAAGGATATTTATACCGAAATAGAAAGCTTATTTCTGAGGAGTTCATCTGTTCCCTCTGGCATTTCCACCCCTGTTATCAGAAACAGATGATCAAGACCTGAGATGGAGTATCAGCTGAGAGAGCTGATAAACTCTGCTGGAGCAAAAGGCTTTGCACATGATTCAGAACAGAATATTCTCTCCGGAGGACTAATGGACCAAGACTTCTGTACGCTGTCCTAAGTTTGCCTTTAATTTAACAAGTAATCTGTCAGCTCCACCTGTATGTATATGTAATGTGTGTGCACATACACACAAATTTTCTAATCCATATGTGCACCACATGTAGTCATTTCTTATTATCAATACTAATAATAAAAATAACAAGGACATGTTTGGGTTATTGTCACTGTCATTAATCCTGCCACAGTGTAAGGAAAAAGGCTACTCAGATCTATCTCAAATTAGTTGTACAGTGGATTTGCCTTTGTCCATTGCGTGCACTCCCCACCCCACCACAGTCATCTTCCACTGAGTTACCTTTGACAGCCACATCTGTTTGTATTCTTTTGATTTTACGTGCTGGTGCTGCTAACCAGAAGCCTGGCAATAAAATGGATAACACCTGATTACAAATACATGTCAATAGCAATCTCCATAGGATACCTCACCATCTACTTGCTGTCTGCCTGTCATGAAAATAACGGGAGTTGTAGGTTCTGAAATGATAATTACATTGTCATAAATTGTCTTCTTGCAGAAATGCTTATCTAATTTTAAAAGATACTGAAGGTACAATCAAAGTAGCTGGACACCTCCTGAACAAATTCAGATGCATATTTTAAAACAAAGAAACGTCTGATTTTGATTGTCACTGAGAAACTGAAGTAAGGCAACACAGAGAAGATATCCTCAAGCCAATGTAAAGCAAGCTTAGTTGGAAGTCTGCTATTACACTAATTTAAATTGCAACTGCAGAATGACATAGACCATTGGAAGAGTTTTTGCTATAAAAACCCAGACCCAAGTTCTCAGATATCAGGGACTGCTGCACAGAACAACCCAGAGCAGTTAGATTATGGGTAACAGCTGGATTACTGATGAAAAAAAAAAAAAAAGTCTAATTTCACAAACTTGCCAAAACCAAAAACTCCCACTGATGTCTCATTTTCTAAAGTCAGTAGTGATTCATCACGGATATTTGACCCACAGTTTTTGCCCTTTTAAGCTTGAAAATTGCCTGCTGCAGCCACTATCTTAGCACAACAGCCCAGTTGCCTAGAAGAAAGGATTAAGGGCTGCATTGATTTCCAGAAATACAGAATCCAGCAGGGAAAAAGCACTACTGAAAACAAGGAAAGCAAAGGCCAGACTAAAATTTGTTGATTTTATGTATGTTTGGCAATGTTTTGTGGTATTTTCTGTTGAAATCAGCTACATTTCACCAGTGACAGAAGTTGATAAAAATATAAAAACAACCACTGGAAACCCAAATACACCAATAGTATGTGGCACTATAGTAATAGTAGCCAACTTGGTCAATAATGTTATCAATACCGTGACTAAAAAATAATAATAATTAAAAAAAAAAAAAGAACTTCTTGAGCAAAGGAGGTTCACCAAACCTGACTTTTTTTTTCTGCAAAGAGAATAAGAATCATCCTTTTTGGGACAAACTCTGAAGATCCCATTTCTTATTCTACCTCATTCAAAGGACCAGAAACTTACTAAAGAGCACTGCAAGCTGAAGCCCAGCATGGACCAGTAGCAGGCCCAGCTAGCTGCAATGGCTAGAAAAGAGCCATGAAAGTAAGAGACTGCTTCAGACTGGAGGGAGCTGCATGGGCTCCAGAAAGCCTCATCCTTTTTTATCTGTTAAAATCCTCTGAGGCAGCCAACAGGCTCCAAGGGATACTAATTTGAGCAGAAACAACTGACTACTCCAGCAGAGCTCCACAGCCTTATGAGGAGGTCAGCACACTCTAGGTGAGGGAAAAGGAACAGCACAGAAGTTAATCAGGCTTCACAAATTGCACTATAGCTTTTCTGCATTCTTCCTCCTTCAGTAAAAATCTGCTCAGTTATGGTCTTTTATTTCTCTCAGTGCTGGCAAAAGGTAATGTGCTGCTCCTGGGAAGCCAAGCCTGTCTGATTTTATAGCAAAGGCTTTGGGATGAAGTAAGTGAGCTGCAGTAGTTTATGTTTTTTTAATTAAACTGCCTGTAAAGCAGAGCTCTGCCCTGCCATTCAGTGCTTGGGAGAGGGTTACATCTTGTCTTTATCTTTGCATTTTAACAGTTTTCACCAAACAGGCAATTGCTTCTGCTACTTTCTCAGTAAAACTAATGGAGGTTTACACAACTAAAACAGAATACAAAATTTCAACAACACGGTGCTTAGCATATCATTGCTTACTCCTGATGTATTTGTGGGAAAATAATGGAAATCTAGCATGAGATCTAAAGTTACACAGATGTGGTGTGGAGGCCTGAGCACTGGGATTCAAACAGGGATGTGACCCCGAGGGAGACCGTCAGAAGCCTGTTCTGAGAAGATAGGGATACTGTGTTGGAGCTATGACACATGTGATGACAAATTTCAGGGTCACCAGAGAATCTGACTCAGTTATCACATCTGTCATGCTTGTATGGGATCCAGCAAAACAGATTAGCACTTGCAAACTAGTTGCTAGATATGTAGGTGGGCAGCAGATTACAGTTGCCACCTTAGAATAAGTTTCATCTTTGGAGGATAATTTTTATCCTCAAATTACATATGCATAATGCCTGAAGTGTAAACTGTGCTGGTCCTGCCATATAAAAACCGTGCAACTGCATTGCTAACACTCTCTCTTACGAATGCATCGCTATAGTCTAGGATTAAGCAACACCAAAAGAAGATGACGGATGTACCAAACAACAGTCACTGGATAACACGGTCTTCTTCCATCATCTCAAGACGTGATCTACTCCCGAAAGGTCAGATGGTTCAAGTCTCCAAGGAAAACATGAGAAGAGGTGTGGGTGACTTAATGTGTATGACTTTTCCTTCTGAGTAATGGTTCTTCAGTGGTTCTTTCAAAAAGAACAGTCGTTGAGCTGATGTCAACAGAAGTTGACCATCATGCCCTAAGGCAGAGATGGGGAAACTTCTTGGTCTTTGTGGTTGTAATTGTTAACAGACCAGTTCCCGTTCTGGTGACTCCAGGGCAATACTCTGTCACTGGTGTGAGTGGTTTGCCATGTCTGAGGAGGAGTCCAACCTGTGCAGCAGGTCCAGTGCCTTTCAGAAGGTCATTACAAATTTTCTAAACAAGCTTACTGCTATTTAGTGGTGCAGTTACGCTCAAGGAGAAGAAGGCAAGTGCTGCACAGCACTTTCCTTCAAGGAAAGGAAACCATGGAAAGAAAGTGCAGAAATTTTGGAAGTAAAGGAAAGTAGTTCTATATAGAGTTGCTTCACGAAGCCTCTTTAAGCAAAGATGCAAGTGAGTCTGACCTGTACCTCACTAAAACTAGCAAGATGCTTTCAAGTAAACATACTGATCAAAGGCTACAACTACACAGGAAAATAGAGCAGAATGGCATTTTCTGGTCCAGAATAAACACTTTAGTGTGGCTCACATCCTTCTCTCATACCCCATCTCCCTCTCTTTATCCCCACAAAAGACAATCCCTGTCCAAGCTGCTCATCAGGAATAATCCTGGGCCATGCTGTGCCTGAACCTCATCAAACCACTACATGGACACACACCCATTGCCATTGACCAAAACCATGCCTGGGAGCATGCTAGCAGTTGAATGCACTCAGGACAGTGTCCTAATTTGTGCCCTGCCCTAGCCCTCCTCTCATATGCTCATATGGCCATAAACAGAAAAATAAATAAATAAATAAATAAATAAAAGGATAAGAGCCTCGTGAAGACTGAATATGTCAGTCCTTGCTTCTCATTATTAGATGTCAAAAATGTACTGCTGTCTGCCCTGCAGGAGCCTCTAGTCCCTTCATTTAGAAGCTGTATTAATGTGGAATGAGATTATTAAAACAAAATGACATCTTCACACATTAAAAACTTCGAGGATAAATAAAATTCTACTCAGCACATACATCATGTAGAAAAAACATTTCAAAATGTGCAGTTGGACAAAAGACCTTTTGTGGACATAGATTAAGCATGGGCTCCTGTTTCTGTGGAACTGTGTAGCATGGATCACTGTGGTTACATACACAAATCTAAGCTTACTGGGCAGCATCTTTAACCGGCTGTTTGAGCTATTTGAGAAAAAAAAATACAGAAAGCATAGTTCTAGAAATTACATATATTATCCTACAATGATAAGCTCTGTTTTGAATTTTCATCTTTTTCTATGGGAATAGAAAGGAAAGACAAGAACTGTGAAGACAAAGCAGAACTGGAGTTTCCATTTCCATGACACTTTATAAATGCTGCCATTCCATAGGGTGACTTTTTATAAACTGCTTTGAAAGGAAAAACTTCAAAACAAATGTAGTAGCCATGTTCCAAGCAGAGGAAGCAAGGAGTCTTCAAGGTATATTTTAGGTTTACAGCTCTCTCTTTGGTACAACTCACAGCTTCTCCCTGCTTACCCCCCTCCTTTTTTTTCTTTTCTTTTTTTTTTTTTTAACAGAACTATCAGTTTGAGGTTCTTTGGTTCTTGGTTTGATTTTTCCTTCTAAAGCTCTCTCATGACACAGAAATATTACCTTTCTATTCCTTCGTTAGCAGTTTTGAAAAGCATATGACAGTTACAAAAATTGACAGACATTAAACCTGACACTGGGGAAAAAAAATTTGAAGACTGATGTCAAGATGAAGTAAATTTTCAGGGCAGAAGGAGTCTCTGCTACCGTGCATAATTTACCATGACCTGCTGTTTCGGCACTGTTTCGTTGTTTGCATTTGCTCAGCTGTGTTTGATCTCTTATCACAGCTGGCTATCAGCCTGCTGCAGCTGCTCCTTCTTGACCTTTTGCTTGAAATATATTTTCCTCCCCAAATGTGCTAGAACACACAGGGCTGTGCTGCGCTTCCTTGAGAATGATGAATTACATTGGTAAGGCCTTCAGTACCTGCAAGTAAGATCATTTCTTAAGCAATGTTCAACCAGAGCACAGAGGGAAAGAGGAATATCTACCCTTTCTTACAGTCTGTGAGTATACTGGTGGAACTGATGAATTATATTAGACTAAATACTTGTGTGTTAACATTTTATAATATATCTATATATTAGAACTATATTTAAGGCTATATTGTTGAAGAAGAGAAGTACAACTATCATGCTATCCTTACAATCAGTACAGTAAACTCCCATAAATATTCAATGGGTCTCCAACCCTTAGACTCAATAACAAAAGAAAAATTTGAAAGAGGATCCTGTGGCTATACTAGACCTGTGAGGATCAATTATTTCCTCTTCTGCAAATAATCTAATTCCTAATTTTCTTCTTGCTGGCTCTGAGATTGCTACACAGCATCTAAGGCAGAAGAAATCTAGCAGACCAAATACACAGTTCTCTAGATTTCCTTTACCCAAACTGGTGGGACTGCGAGGGGTCATTCATGTCATTGTGATGTTGTCTGGAGAGCAGTAAAGCAGATGACAGAGGCTATTGGAAGCAAACAAAGCAGAACACCACTTCTGCCGGAGTTATAACCATTTTTCCCTTGGATTTCTCCTGACCTTCTTCATGTCCTGTGAGTGAGAATCCATGACCACACTCACTGTATCCCTGATCTCTACCAGATGCAGCAGAGAATGAGGAAAGAAGTAGCTCATCGTCTTGTAATTGTTTTTTTTTTTTTTTTTTAATAAGGTTAAACATGCAATTTAGGTTTTTAGTTCCTACCCATGGAAAACAAATATTTTGCATATAGCTGGGACCAAGCTAGGCAATCACTCTAGCAAACAGATCTACAAATCTCAATCTCCCTTGGCATTTCCAAGTCAGGCAGGGAATACAAAAGGCCCAAGCTCAGCATGTTTGCAGCTGTGAACAGGTACAAAGCGAGTTCACGTTACAACACTTCAGCCCATGAACTGCATGTAGCTGTGTGCATTTGTGAGGGAGGGAGCAGGCAAGGAGTGAACATCTTTCCATGCCAGCATGGAAGAGCAGCAGAACTACCAGCCATTGCCTCGGGGGGTTTTGAGGATTACCTTGTTTGTGCGTTTAGCTAATAGGCCTGCCTTCCACACTCAGGAGTTTCTCCAGGGCTGAACTCAGTGTTGAAGAATTTTCTCCAGAGTCAAGGGGCTGGACAAGAGACCGGCAAGAGCCCTGGACTTCCCGCATAACCCACCTTATCCACTGGGGTCACCGAGCAACCCCAGTGTAATGACCACCCTGCCCAGCTTCAGGCACTGCTTGCACGTACCTCTGCCATTCTCTGCCAAGCTTCACAAAGCCTACATTTCACCAGCTTCATCTAGGGTGAGACTTAATGTCCCACAAAGTTCAGGCTGTGTGATGTTCAGATTGCAGCTTTTCTGTCTATAAAATGGAGGGGCAAGTAATGACTGTCTGGAGAAACCCAGGAAGCAGATACTGGAAAACAAGCGGTAAGCACGATGCTGACACAGGGCCTATGGGAACGCAGTATTTCCCACCAGATGATTAATTAGCCACAGCCTAGTAGGATGGAGGAAAAGGAATTTGGACTGCAATACTGATGGGGTCACCTCCTTCTTTCTTCTCCTCACACTGGCTGTCTCTTCCCTTTCTGCCTGCCACGAAGGCTCTTTCCCCCCTGGTGAATGCATGGCAGCTCACGGCTGATGCCTTCAGAAATTTTCTTTTTTTGTCATCAAGCTCAGATCAGCTCTGCTCTTTTTGTTACAGCTGGAATCCCCCTCAAGGACACAGTGCAACCGATGGAAACATTGAGATTTCTCTCTTTGGGAGACAGAATAATAATCTGCTCTGTAAACAGCAGTCACTAATCTGAGCATTACCAGCAGCTAAAACCAAAACTCGGGTCAAGTCTGCTGAGGGTGCTGCAACATTTCCCATTTTGTACTCCAGAGGGGAACTAACGCAGGCCAGTATAGCCCTGCTTGTTTCCAGGCTCCTCGGTTTAGAAGGCTCCTAAAGTGACTCAGTGGCCAGTCTAGCCATAAACCAATAACTCATAAACCACACCAAGAATTTTGGCATGAGCACCAAAGAACACACACATGTGTGCTGCGTGCACACATCTGTATTTTGTAACTGAGACACCGTTAGCTGGGGAACAAATGTTAAATGTCAAATACTGCCTCAATTCCAAAAGCAGAAATTGCTGTGACTTGTAGCAGCCTCTGCCACCATAATAACCATGCTGGAGAGCTCCTGCTAACTTACCCATGCAACAAAAGACCACTCACATGAGGGAGGAACAAGATGTAGATCCCAGTCATGTCCCTATCAGGCAGTCCAAGAGCAGGCCCACTACATGCTTGTGGGGCCAGGCTGGGGCTATAGTAGCCACAGCCCAGACCCTTTTGCCACCAGCCAGTCCATGGGCAAGGGGCCATCCGCAGCCAGGCCAGGAAATCCCATCAGCAAGTGATGTGGGGGACAGGGACATACCTGCAGGACCACTCAGGGGAGGCCAAGGATGATAGCCCTAGCTGAAAGGCAGCTCTCTGGGGAAGGAGAGGGAGCTGCTGAGGTGTCCTCAGCTATCATCAACCCCCAGCTCTTTAATGATGCCCACACAAAGCCTTTGCAGCTTTTAGGGAGTGGTTCCAAACTTTCTCTGTTTGGCAGTTTTTTTCACTGTTTTCTATGCTAGGTATATTCCAAGCGTTTTGAAATAATTGCACGCTGTCTAGCCCAGGTCACCAGGCAGCAGGAATAGCAGATGCTCAGCTTCGAACTCACTTTAGCAGTAAGCGCCTGCTGTGATTTAACCCGGCACCCAGCTAAGCACCCCATAGCCCTTTGCTCATTTCCTCAGGGGAGAGGCTCGGGGGGGGGGGGGGGGGGGGGGTGGAGAAAAAAGAAAGTAAAACTCATGGTCTGAGGTAAAGACAGTTTAATAGAAAAGGAAATAAATAAATAAATAAATAAAAAATAACACAAAACAAGTGATGCACAATGAAATTTTTCACCACCAGCCAACCAATGCCCAGCCAGTTCCCAAGCAATGGCAGCCCCCCAGCCCAACTCCCCAATTTTTATTCTTTGCCATGACATCATATGTTAGGAAATATTTCTTTGGCTAGTTTGGGTCAGCTGTCCTGGTTGTGTTCCCTCCAGCTTCTGGTGCACCCCACGCTTACTTGCTGTCAAGGCACTGTGAGGAGCCAAAAAGTTCTCAATTCAGTGTAAGCACTGCTCAGCAACAACTAAAACATTGCTGTGTTATCAACATTATTTTCCTCCTAAATCCAAAACATAGCACCATACCAGCCAATATGAAGTAAATTAACTCCATCCCAGGTGAAAACAGCTTTTCAACTCATAGCTGTGAAGACAGACTCTGCCGTATACAGGTTTCTTTTGTAGAAAATTGAAATGCAAATATCACAACTTGTACTTTTTCTTGATTTCACTTTTCCATGCACAGCTAGCTACCACAGTAGAAGAAGCAAATATTATGCTGCAGCACTAGAGAACCATAGTTTTATGGGCGCGGAGGAGCAAGTGACCACTGAATCCAGACAGCAACCTACATATATTTCACTTCTGTTGACTCAATCACTGGTAATCTGGTCTTGCTGTTTAACCATTCCCCTAAATATTAGGTTACTAATGAACTTGTGTCTCTTCAGTGATTGCAAAACACTGATGACGGAGATATTAGAAGTCACTGTTATTCCACATTTCTCACAGTTTCCACAATTTGCTCGAGATCACACTAGAAATCTGTGCTGAGAACAGAAGAAAAATTCAAATTCTCATGCTATCAGTCTTTCAGATTACTCAAAAGTAAATATAAAGATAAACAGGGAGAAGTGAGCCAAGTTTTGAGGGAGGGAGAAGGTGAGGGGGTGGGTTATTCAAGCTTTTGCTTTTGAGTATTCTGACTGTAATTCAGCAAGACAGCTAAGCACATTACAGAACAGCAATATGAGGCTACATATATGCTGAGAATTAAATGCAGCCATAAAGAGTTTCCAAAACTAGAAGACATAACACTATAACTCCAACAAACAATGAAATGCAGGAAGCAAAAATGCATTTTCTGATTCAGTTTTTTTTTTCCTGTCAGCATCCCAGGAGGAAGAGGCAGGACTAAGGAATGTGGGAAAGATGAAGTGCTAAAGCATCCTTAGAAAGAGGGGTTTGTCTTTAAAGAAAAAATGTGTATCTTCTCAAATAAAATAAATAGATAACACAGCTTTATCACTCCAACATTACCCTGTAGACATTTCTTGATCATTTAAGTTAAATGTAATTTTCTGAAAAGCACAAAGGTCTACATGGCTGGGAGACTGGGAGACAAAAGCATTTTTAGTTATACAGGAGACCTAGTTTAAGATGAATGTTAAAAAAATAAATCCATCTTAGAAAGAGTAAAGTGTTTTTTGTTTGTTTAAATAATCTATTTGAAAATATCTAACCTGCTACACAAAGTTAAATTTTTAGACCAGTAAATCACAGGGAGTGGGTTTTTTTAAGGAATTTCTACAGGAAATTCAAAGCAAAGGCCATATGCCACTAAGAACATTATGAGTTTCCTGGCATTAGCTTGGCTGTTGCCAACAGACAAGCTTATAAATGCTGCTATTGCAAACGAGTTGGATTGAAAGCAACTCATTTCTCCAAGATAATAAAGTCTCTCCAGCATAATAGATAAGAGCAAGGTCTCTTGCTCAACGTGCAGACCTATATATGTTCTTGTCCAAGTGGTGGGCTGGAAATCTCAAGCTATCAGTTTGCTCCATTCCAAAACCCCATAAAGTTCCAAGAAATCTCACTGGAGCTCTAACTCACAAACAGAATCCCCAAGCAGAATAGAGGAGAATTTGGAATTTCCTTTGCCAACATATGTAACATCACTTTATTCTGTAGCTAACATGGCCTGCTTTCCTATTGGCAGTATGTACAGACAGTAAGACAACACAAAAGATTACAGAAAAGCATTTTTTTTTTCCTTTGATTAAACAATGCTTGACTTACTTCCTTTTCTGAAGCCAAATAAATAACTGTTAGTAGCAATGACCATGATGGAGCTCTGTTGAGTCCCCAGTCACATTTTTTTTAAAGGTACTGATTGCACAAGAGAACAATATCACAAAAATTATACATAAACATGCCGGAAAAAAAATCCATCTTTTCTCTTATGAAAACAACCAACATCATGGATGCTTTATTTCTGCCTACATTTAGTTATTTCCCCCTCATTTATTCTTCAAATTTTTGAGTGTAATTTAAATTTTACGTAAAATGTTAGGAATAACAGATAGGTAGAGATTCTGCCCTTTCTTACAGAAAGACGTACAACAGATTCACAAAAAAAATCTTCCTTGAATTTTGAGCAGAGACTTGAGTTTTCTGTAGACCTCCATCATGTTGGAGCAATTCATCCATCATGTCCTGGCTTGTGCATGGACAGAGAACTATGGCTGCAAGAGCTCACAAGGGGAAGAGGTGAAATGTGACTGCTCACAGACAAACACTGAACAGTTTTGTCCGTGAAAGAGCTGTCTGGGAAGAAGGGCAACACTGAACATAGTGCATTAGGCCTTCATATTAACTATGCTTTGCTCATAGTTCTTCCTGCCACACAGTGGCTAGGTTCATCTGAGGAAAATATACAAATTTACCTGTCTTCAAAACTTACGTGGTGATTACTTATGGAATATCTGGACCGCTTGCTATCAGTTACATATATCTCATATATCTTGCATGACCTCCATGAACTAGGTAATGCTTTTATACTCATCCCACAAAAACAAACAAACAAACAAAAAAAAAACACTCCTAGTTCCTCTGTAGCCATAGCATTGCAATCCTCATCTTGGGCAAAATATTAACTAGTCATGTTTAAAGCATACCTCAAATTCCTGTAGGAAACCTGAGAGTAGAACAGGGAAATCAACTTGTTTCATCCAGATCTCAGGGTAGTTCTTCAGCCATCAGGCCTTCCTGACTGTTTCTCTGAGTTTAAAAACTAGTTTGATTATATGACAAAGTCTACCACGAAAGCCCTTCACTTCATTTTCTGTATCCACACAGGGGATGGAATACATTTGACTAAACCAACTTTCTCAACCAGTTTAAACTAGGATAACTCCCAAGAACATAGAACTGTCTTCAGAGTCCATCCCAATAAACTCAGCCCCAAATAGAGTGGATTGAGGTATCATAGAATCATTAAGGATGGAAAAGCCCTCCAAGATCACCTGGTCCAACCATCCCCCTACCACCAAGGTCACCCACTAAACCCTGTCCCTAAGCACCACGTCCAGCCTTTCCTTGAACACCCCCAGGGACGGTGACTCCACCACCTCCCTGGGCAACCCGTCCCAATGCCTGACTGCTCTTTCTGAGAAGAAATGTCTCCTCATTTCTAACCTGAAAATACATCATGTTACTGACAGTAAGAGCTAACTTTGGCTCCAGATGAAGTTATTGCATGTGGATAGCCATAGGAACATCTGTAATGAATTTCAGGAGCCTGTGAACAAGAAGACTGTACACAGTTCACCAGGAAACTGCTGTGCAGTGGGCACCATCGGTAGTCAGAAGAGGCAACTGCAGCCCAGCACACAGCTAAGGTTACACACATGGATGGAGCTGTTGAATTGAGTGGTTGCATTCGAATGTTTATCTATTTAATGTTCAAGTGGGTGCGGGCCAGAACAAGAACAAACAGTGAAATCCTGATGTGTTGTAATCAACAACAAAGGTCCCACTGAAGTCAACACTGTAAGCATGCCACCTGTATTAGCAACAGTTACACTTGTTAATGCCTGCAGGTTTGGGGTGATGTCTTTTGCACTACTGTTCCAGTCTGTGCCAGCAATACCAAGTAGGGGCTTCGTTTCATTACTTAATTAATTCTTTTTCAGTGAATTGATGCAATTGAGGAACGCAATATAGGTTATTATATGTAGCTGGAGGAACTGTCCAGGGATTTTCTGTAGTCCTGCAGCAAGTAATGCAAGTTATACTAAAGAACTCCTCCATTAGGTACTCTGCATTATCTTATGTTTGCCACAGGCTTATAGTATACACATGACCTGTCTCAGTGACTCAGATGCTCACTGTTAACTTACATTAATGTTATGTACACTGGCAGAAGGTAGATCTCTCCCCTTGTACATAAAGGTGCCATCTGTCACTCTGCCCATCAGCTACATGCTGACAAATACCCTAGGTACAACAACCATTTTACGGGAGGGGGTCAGAGGACTTTTTAAAGTGTCACAGAAGAGTAACAGGAACAGCCAGGGAACACAGCAGGTCCATCAAGTCCAATAAAGACCCTTCAGCATGTGACTCCTCAGTGACCGTATTTGTTCTTCTCTTACTTATTCTCTATAATGAATTGTGTCACAAATCTACTTTCTGAATCCAGTGAGGCTCCAATATTTCTATCTGCTGGGCAAGGCATTCTTCCAGCTACAAAACAAGCAATGATGCAGTTGCTAATTAACCACAACTCTCCAAGCCAGCTAGCCATTAGTGTGCAAACAGCATGCAGCTGGCTTGTCTGCAGCCTCACGAACAGACACAACAAGGTATCATGTTCTGGTAGTCCATATTCTGCATTCGGGGACATCCCTACAGATTTTCAGCTCAAAATGCATTCCAGACACTGGCTGAGTAGCCAAGGAAAGCAGAGCTTCACAGAGCTGATGTTCCTTGTTCACTTGATTTATTTTGCACACATGCATGCATAAGAAAATCAGCAGATAATAACTCCAACCATATCCCTGTTCATCTGCAGTCAAGAAAAAAAAAAAAAAGATGGATTTAAGTATCACATGAAATTTTTCCACTGGAGCAATCTTCATCATACCTCCACAAGCAAAAGATCTGCTCAAAATGACAGTGCTGGAAGCTTAGAACAGATGCAATCCAAACAGCACAACAGTGCATAGATAATAATCTCCTAAACTTACACATTTTCTAATAAAAAATAAACCCTTTTTCCATCATCAGACCCACTCATCTTTTAAATAATTTGAATAATTGACTAGGAATGAGAATGGCCATCAGCAGTTAATGCTTCAGAATAACTAACCAATCTAAAATCTAAGCCCATGTTTTCTGATGTTTGAAACTTTCTGACAATTCCAGCTTTGGAATAAAAAAAATATTTTTCATGTTCTGCAGAAACAGAAAAATCCATGCATCTCACACTTATTCCTGCCACATGATTTGTCAAACATTTAGGAATCATTTGATCTCTGTGTTTCCTTCCAAAGAGGAATGGGATCTTCAAAGCAGCACAGGCAACCTTATGCTTAAGTAGCATTACTAGAGGTATGTAGTCATAAACAGGATGATCTAGTACAAACTATGATACCAGTGCTAGACACATTAAAAGAACATATCTATAACTCCTGTGAAAATGTTGTCCCATGATAGGCTCAGTTGTCCTCTCAATTTCCATTTCTCCCCAGTGGCACTGGGGATCTCAGGGAGCACACAGCACAACCTCTCACGGCCCCAAATGATGACCACGCTGCTCAATCCATTTCTGCTCTGTGGATATACTCCCTGTTTAATCTGCTGATTCCTGTTCTGACACACAGTAGCAGTTCGCTTCAAACTACATCTCAGTGCTTCAGAGTCTACAAAGCACGGTGGTATATCAACAGAAATCAGCAGAGATATGCTGATAGTTGTTAAGAATTACAGCCAGCATCTGAACTCACAAAAATTCAGCAATCCACACACAAACAACAGCAATATTTCCTAGTTTTATGTTTTCATAAGTTAACGAAAAGAGATTTGTTTCCACAACAGGTGCTGAAGCTCCACAAAGTATTATTTGCCCTTCTTTTCAAAGCATTATTTTTGTCAATGGAAATTACTCAGAATGCAGTAAAACGTGTTTTTCTAACAAAGCCCAAATCCTGCTTCTTGTGCCAACATGAACTTTCCAATGGTGGACAATAAAGTTACCCTTTAGACTAGAGAAAATGTTTTTTAGGCCTTTCTTTTAATCGTAAAACAGTGCTAAATAAATATAGAGAGAGACCCAATAAATATATATAGAGATACTCATTATGGTTTGGTTTATGGGTAACACAAACATTCCTTAATGATCTCAGTTTGATTTTGTGTAAAGCCTGGTACATGCTGAAAAGTTTTCCCTGGTTCACTAATCCCAATCAAGTAATGGCTGAATGTCATTAAACTAGATCACTCCCACCTTTCTCAGTCCTTTCAAAGAATCAGCTACAGATCAAGCTAGTTAAACAGAGCTAAAATAAATGAATATATAAATAAAATAAAACATAAGACGACTGCTTGCTGGCCTGTACATTTTTAAAGCTGTGAAATAGTTATTTAATGGTTCATACAGTGACAGTATTTTTATTACTAGTGTATCTGCCTCTACTCTGTTTTCCTCTAACTGCATCATCCCAGGTCTGCACTAGATTTTTTTACCACTTTGTACTGCAGGGTGTGGATGGGACGATCTATTTCTTTTTTAAGTGACAAAATCATAATGACTTTTCAGTCATATCATGAGCGGGAAAGGTCATTCAGTTATGCATTGCTTTGTTTGTACTTGCAGCGCTGTGAAGTTCTGCCAGCAAAATTGTTCTGCTGTCATCATAAACTATGTTTACATTAGATGAGTTCAGCATTCAGGTTACAGACGGAGATGTTCTAATGAGACTAGGAGGCCATTAAATTTTTTTCTTCCAAATGAATGGCTGCACTGTTTTTAAACAGAAATTTCCTTCTCTTCAAATGGATTCATTGCAGAGCATTTTCCCATATTACAATGTTAGACTTCATCCCAACAAGGAATAAAATCCTATGTATATTTTGTTCATACAACTTCACAAAGAAAGACATATGAAGTTATGTTATTATTTTTTTAAAGTTCAAAATCCTAAGAAACAAGCAAAGTCGTAGGAAGTCTCTAACAGTAGAAAGGACCAACATAGAGGACCAGAAACAACTTTTTTTAATGCACAAATATCACCATTACTAATTAAAAGGCAAAGAAAATTATTCATATATAGTTGACAGCCATTGAATATATAATTGTTACAATTCTTTAGGAAGAAAAAAAAATAATAATAAAAAAATATATCTCAATAGGAAGTGTGTCATATTAATGCAATTGTCTCAAACTTCACTGCCACCAAAGCTCACTGCTACTAGTGGAACTGGAAAAGGCAGGACAAACACAGCTTTTGCACCACAATAAAAAATGGTGGTTAAATAAAAATGGTGTGTCATCTGCCACAGGCTGAATGAAATCTTTTACACAGATGCCAACTCTGGCCTGGATTTCTAGCCTTTGAATTGTTTGACTTGTGTTTTAAAAATATGTACTTAGATGCAGACTGATGCAACAGTGGGAAGAAGAGATTGTACCTGAATAAACACCCACAAGGACCTCTGAAATGACAAACGTTTGAAAACTCCATAGAAAATCTAATTATCCAAAAGTTATGGCTTCAGTTGGACTCCCAGTTATGCTAAGCCAATTCAGCAGTAATCATGGTGGCAAACCAAGTCTTGCCTTTTGCAGCCATTTGCAACGACTCCTGATAGTATTTTTGTTACTGCTAGGCTTTTTGACAGAATGGGTAAAGTTCTCCAAACATCACCAGAAAAGTCATGGGTGCAAGTTTTCCGAGAATTTAGTGCTGAATTTGGGCTGAGATAGGTGCCCACGTGATATGTGATGTATAGCACTACATGTCATAGTCATTCACAAATGCCGTACGGTAGAATCTTGGCCCTGACAGAATCCCACCTACACTTCACAGGTTCACTGCACAAATGGTTAAGTACGCCTTCTGTATTCTTTCAGAAATTACACATATGGATCCCACCTACCAGTTATTGTGATGCATAACTCCAAACACATGAAGATTTCCTTAAACACGATATTATGAAATAGGCATCTAATCTAGGACAGGCCACATGAGGAGTGTTCAGAATTTGGACCAAGTTACCTTGGAAATTTCAGGACAGTAGATGTCCTTCAAAACAGGTAAGAGATGCTCTACAAAGGCTATATCCATTTCCAAGTTTGTCTATCCTGCCTGCCATGTTTGATTTACCAAGATATTCTAAAGACCAAGACGCCACCAGGTTCAGAACCATTCAGCCTCCAGAATGGAGCTCCTTCTCATCTTTGATGCAATGTAGCATTGCCTGTCAGTGCTGCTCTGTCGTCAGACAGAGAGGGACACTCACCAATTAGGCAGGCAGGTTTTATGTCTTGGATACTGGTAGGAAAACTAGGTGGCTGAAGGAAGTCTATCCCTGGCTCCTGAAAAACATGTTAAAGAACTCTCCATTTATGGCAGACATTTTTTCAGAATAGAGCTAAATCTAGGCAAAAGTTTTAAGAGATATGTTGTGTAAATTACTGAAATCATCTTGAAAACATCATGATCATAAGAAAGGCCACATAAATGAAAAATAATATACTAATTAGCTAACGCAACTGAACTTTAAGCTCTCTAGGACCATACTCACCACAGTTGCATTGATTGGCAGCATCATCTGCCCTAAGAGTAAAAGCAGGATCAGTCTTCCAAGTTTGTGGACTCAGGTGAGAGATGGAATATATTCTGTAACAAATATCTTGTAACATTTCCAGTAATTGTTTCTGAATAATTTTCAAAGAATAAGATTTTTTTTTTTGTAAGTGTATTCAGTTTTACTGCAGACTTGCTAAGTATGTTGGAAGAATACAGAGGTATTCAAGTCAAAATGGGAACAATCTTAAAACAATAAGAGTGAATAAATAAGAATAAAAATAAATAAGAATAAATAAGACCTACTCATTGGAAAAAAAAATAAAAAATCCAAATGACCGAAAGGGTCTGATAAATCAAACAGTTTACTGCTTGAAAGAGAATTTTACAGTCTTATTCGCGCTAAATTTTTCAATGCCCAGTTAGCCATTACTTCATCAAAATTACAAGTGGAAGAATTACTGGTGTTTTCAAACTGTCTTCAGTTTTCCTGGTAATTTTTGTTTGCTTTTTAATGCTAATATGGCGTTGGAACATTCTATATTTGAGTTAGTGGCTCACGACATTAGACATAGCACTAAAGCACTAAAAAGTGTCACAGATATCTCACAGCACACTTTATTAGCAATGCCCAGTAAAATATCTTTTGCATTTGAAATTCATCACTTCCTAAACAACCTAATAAAAATGGTAAGTTTAGAGATGCCTACAGCAATGTGGGCTGTACACAAGCCTGTTCTTCCACACATCACTTCACAGTGCTGCTATTAACATTCATGAGTAGTAAAGCTGGCTGGTAGGGAGCTAAGCATTGGCTGTCAGCTCGTCATGTTGAATCAGTCACTGCTGATATGAGCTTGTGAATAATGCAGTATTAAAGTGAGCACTTCTGCAGATAATGACAAAACATCAAAACAACAGTAAGGTCATTATTGAGTGTAAAGCATGAGACTCATTTCACAGTGTGTTTTATTTAATAACACTGACAGTGAATAGGGCCTTTTAAAACCAATAAAAATAACTGTGCCATCTGGATATGAGGCATTATAAAACTCTAGCCTTGCAGGTGAAAGAGGAAGAGAGAGAGTTAGATTTGCTGAGATCATTGCACTGCTGCTCTGAATGCTACACCAGAGTGTAGTTATTTGGTTTCATCTAAGGGAGACCTAATGTTCAGGGTGAACATATAGAGAACACGATTACTGAAAGTCCTCCTCAAGTGCTATATTTTGTATTCCATTAATTATTTCTATTCCACTGAAAGTCTTATTTTTTTTTTGCCTCAATTTAGAGAGATTCCTGAATGTCTGTTTGAAAGACAGAGGTAGAGCCATTTATGAAAACATAGTTTATGAAAAAGGTGTAAGACTACCAAGTATGAGATATCTTTGATGGGGAAAAAAGAACATAAAAACATCTCCATCTGTATGTGATGTTACCAACTGTTGAATACTAAACTACATGGAAAAGGAGATTAGAAGATGTTATCTATACATCTGCCAATCACACAGCTTTCCCCAGGCTCTACTATTTTTTGTTTACATGCAAAGATTATTTTTCTTTCAGTACTCATTCCACTAACATTATCAGCAATAATGTTGGTCTGTAAGGTAATTTATCATTGCACACTCACCCACCTGCAGAGCACCCACTCCATGCACACACATTTTCCCACAGAGTACCAAATCTGATATGGAAATAAAAGGGATTCCCAAATTATGTGACAAAAGAAAGGAATGAAGTTTAAAGAAATCTAAGAGATGTGTGTTGTGCAGGAAGAAATGTTCTCAAAGCATGTTTACCACATTAATCAAGTCTTTCCATGTGGGAGGACAAATTCTCTCCCATAAAATACGAAGCCCTTCTTGGGGCTTTTCTCTCTAAGCAGTAGAAATCCTACAGTGATTTCATGTAGAGAGTTTGATGGCTTGGTACTGCATGAACTTCATCAAGATTAATCTGACTCCAAACCACGTAATGTTGTTTCAGTACTCATTTGCCCAGAATGTTGTGGTGAGGAAAGAAATTTTTGATGCCTAGCTTGATTGAATATCAGCCTTTCATCTGACAATTGACAAGGCACTGAAAATAAACCATGGTTAATAAATACAAAAATGTAGTTTATGAACATGACCATTGTAGGTGGGTATGACTCAGTATCTTCACTTTTTCAGAAATGCAAACTTTGATAGAAGCCTACACAAATGACTGGCAGGTTATTTCCTTCTTGATGCAAATAAAAGAGCTGGACAGGAAACCAGTTATTAGACCCTTAAGTGGTAGGGATTACAGATAGACTCAGAGCTGTGGATCTCTTAGCAGCCCCAGGGAGCTGATGGGAGCTTTAGACACAGCCCTTCTCCGTGGAATATATTCTTAGTCTGTAATTTATGGCTTTGCAATGTGGTTTGCTATAAATTAACACATGACACAGAAGATTCAGAAAATATGGCTTTGCTTTCAGACCCAACCTTGGCTACTCCTGCCCAGAGCTAGTGATGAGGGTGCTAGGTACATCATGACAGGGATATGACCTACAAGCCAAAGGCGGTCCATTCTTTCCTGGGACCTTCCCTGTCCAATCCATGTTTCTGAGAAACACAGACAGCAGATGCTGAGAGGATGCTTCTTGTTTGCTTGAGACCTCAGCATGGGATGAATTGGCATAAACATAAACAAAAGATGTTGTCACTCCATTTGGCAATAAAAGCTAAGAAGAAACATTCCTCCCCCAGACATTCAAACTGCTCCACATGCTCTTAGTGGCAAGCTGAGTGGCTGCAAACCCCTTGCCCAGTCAGAGAGCCGCTGAGCAGGGGAACAGCCATGACTTTCCATGGCTTCCAGCTGCTACCCTATGCTCTGACATTTCTGGAGAAGGTGCACAATTTATGAAATAATAACTCTAGGTATTATGCAGAGAGTAAGGTTGTTTTCAAGAGCAACTACCATCAGTCTCTGCACATACCGCAAAAACACTTTGATCCTCGTTCTATGTGACTGCCTCAGACTTAGTAAAACCACTTTGGTTATATCGAATGAACATGAGCATCTTAAACATACCTGCTGAGGTGCTAGAGGTGAGAGATATAAGATGTAACATGCAGAAAAGCAGCGAGGAGGAAGCAATGAGGGACCTTTGAAAACTGCAGCATATTTTCTGTCTATAAAACACATTTCTGAAAATAAAACAAAGATGAAGCATTTCATGCAACACTGTGACAAGAAATTGTAAAAGAAAAGACACTGCATTGGAAAGAGGAAAAAAATAGAGCAGGAAGAAAGAGGAGGGAGCACAGCAGAACTCTTTTTTGCAAGAATCTGTAAGAGGTTTAGATTCCAGAGGTAATGCTCATGGTCAGGTTAAAACAGAAATAGATGCAAAATGTATTCAGACTTTGTTCATCCACAATGATCAAAATTATGCTAGCTTTCCTTCCAAGAGTTATTAATAGCTGTTAATACACAGGGTCTTACCTCTGCACAAGGCTTGTACAGCTACCCACATCTTAACCACCGTCTGAATCTTTCCTCTGCTGATTTAGAGGATAGAGCTATGAAAAAACATTCGTTAAGAATTAAGCCTGTACCTTTTACAGGCATTAACTAGAGTGGTGATTTCTGAGGTGCATGTCTGCGTGTGGGGGGGCAGGGAGTAATGGGAGCACATAGCAAAAAGCCCTTGTTCTGGGCTGGCTTGGCTGATCCAGTTTCTATTCCAGTTTCCAGACCAAGAACACACTGCTCGTTCGTGGTCTGTGGACAGCTGACTGGTTAAAGGCTTTTTTGGCTCGCCTCCTCATTTCCACTTGCTAAATTGCCGTATGCAGCAGTTATGCTATGGCAGGAACTTTTACTTTTGGCATTTCAGAAATGTCTAGCCTTCAGCTTTCTTGTTTGTCTCAGTACTTCCCTGTGTCAACAACTGGGGTAACTTCAAGACACGTGGTATAGCCAGGATTAACAGAGAAACAGTCCTAAAGCACTGTGAACTGGTAGGCCAAGAAGTAAATGTGATCCATTTACTGGTATGAAAAATATCCCTGCTTAACCATTATGCCTTTGAGGCAACCTTGCTTAAAAGAAGAGGACCCCTAAAAGAAAATTCTGCTTTCTCAGTCCTATTGGTGTGTGTCAGAGGTGCTGGCACAGGGAGACTCAGACCCTTCACCAGATCCATGCTCCAGCCCCTGACCCTTCTTCACCTTATACAGAGGTTTACCTCCAAGTTCACTGCCTAGACTCAGTAGAAGCTCCTGACCCAGAGGTCTGCTTAAATCTCCTCACAAGAGCAGAGGGCACAAACAATGTGATGGGGCACCATAGGAAACTTCATCATGTAACCCTCCACACAGACACCTTGGTCAGACAAATCAGGCAATAAATAAATCTCTCCAGAGTTTGCAACTAACATTACTCTAACAATAGAGGGGGGGGAAAAAATTAGGGCTGCAAAGCACGGACACAGGAGATGCTCTTAATGGTAAAATGTAAGTACTGGAGGTATCTGGAGTGAGAAGAAAAGATATCTGAAGGCAGAACAGAAGCTTTCCTCAAGATGGAGAAGGTTCCTTTTAGAGTAGCTTTTGCCTTTTTTTCCAAATTGTTTTGTGTTGTGCATGTTGTTTAGCTCGCCCTGTTATTCACAAACTTGCCTTGTCCGTAGGCCAGCACAACATGCAGCTGTACAGTAAGGTCTAAATGCCCTCTCTGTACTGCACTGTGACTGTTCCTTCACCCCCTTTGAGATCAAGCACAAGTGGATCACATAACGTGGGGCTAATACTAGTTGTACTTGTAAAAACCAAACCTATAACACCAATGCATACAGGTGCTACATACTGGACAGTTCTTGCTACGGTCTCTAGCTGGAACAATCTCCAAATAAAACGATGTGTTCCTTCAGTACCTTCTCAGCTTTGCTCTTGCTTTTCTCAAGAAATATTAATTTATTTCCCTCATGTAGATTTCATTTCTTTTAATTTCCATAATAATATTTCAAAGGAAGAAGTGAACCAGGCTACAGTTACTTTGACTGAGCTAACCATAAATGCTACCAAGTACAAAAAACTTCAGGAAACCATCACCACAAGAAATGAAGTTACAGTAAAAATATCACAATAAAGTGTGATTGGGACTAAATCACTGTGTTTATATATATATATATTTCTCTTTTTTTGATTGTTTTCATGCAAAGGTCGCCAGAAAGTCAACTATGATGTCCTGTAAGCATAAACTCTGAAAGACCTCACGATTTCTTACCAAAACAGTATCATACCCTGTGTTTTTCTTGGGGAAGGTTTATTTAATCTGAAACACACAGTTACAATTCCTAATTAAGAGGTTGGGCACTCCAGGGCACTTTTCACAACATGGTTTATTTTCTGCTTCTGTAGATGATTTGACACAAAAAAAGGTGTTAACAAGGTGTCTAGTAATTAATACTCTGTAACTGAGGGAGTTGGGGGTGGTATATGAAAAAGGTCAGGGCTAAAGAGATCATGCCGTAAACTATGTAAAACAGAGCAGATGCATTCTGTTGTTTGCATCAACCTCCTTTACTTTTCCATATGCACTTCCACATTCATATTGTTATTGAACATTTCCACTAAAAGCCAGGTACTTGCATTCTACACTTTTGCATCAGATTCCCAAGATAAAAGCATCCGTCTCTCTCTACAGTCACCAGATTTTCCAAATCACAATCACCCTTTTTAGGAATATAATGGGTTTTAAAAATGAGTGTTTTACATAAATTCACACAGGCATAGTAGTGTTAGTACATTATTTTCATTGAGACAACACCAAGCTCTAGCTGCTTTGAATGGCACTTCAAGTGCATAGATGCATATTAAAAGCCACTTGCTGAAATAAATTGAAATAATCATAATAATTCCTGATTACGCTTAAAGAAAAGCAGTTTCAGAGCAGTAAAAATTGGTAGGCCAGTCAAATCTTGTTATTCAACCATGACACATTGGATTTATGTTTTGATGTCTATTAGTTCTTTAATTGTTTTCCCCTCAAGCATATATTTGTGGAGGTTTGATAGCTCTCTAGGGTTGTTATCAATTACTCTAAAATAATTTGTCCTAAAAAAATTGTCAGTGTTCTTAATAAGCGGTGAGTCTGAATGCCTAGCTGCATGATTCATGAATATCAACTGTTATTAAAACTCCTCACAAAAAATACTAAAAGTTCATTGTAGTAATAACAATCTTTAATGCAGAAGCTTTTCTCATAATAACTATCTTTATGCAAAAGTCTCTGTTTCATACAGATGTCTGCACAGGCAGAAAGTTCTTCCTTTTGGGGAGGATTTTGGCCATGATTTCAGGCTTACTGCTAATCAGGAGGGTATCTGCACGAGAAATTGAATAAATGGTTTGGGTTTGTACCTCTCCCACTTTATCCTGAGGTTGGCTTAATTACACCTGCCTTAATCCAGCCTGTTTTTAAAGACTTCAGTGATTAAGACAGCCTTGCAAAGTCATGGCAAGACTTCACCATCCTTGCTATTATAATGATTTTACCACTGTTTAACCATGGTCCTTCATGCTCCAGCATATTTATTCCTATTTCACCATGGACATCAATGAGAGGTGTTGCTTTTCCCACAGTGCAGTATATTCCCGTTGCCCATTACCATTCAAAGAAAATGTTGAGGTTAAACTACTTCAATATCTCCACCCTTTCCCCAGTTGTGAAATCTTCAACACCTGAAATAATTCTTGATAGCCAACATGTCCATCTCAGCCAGAGAAACTCCACAGAAAAGCAATTCCAGCCAACTTCCACCATTTTGCTGCGGAGGCATAGCAGGAGGTGCTCCAAAATCCCAGTGTGCTACCTGAATGTAGCAGGTGCTCTGTGTGGGTGCTCCTGTGCAGAGCCAGGGGTTGGACCTGATGATCCTTGTGGGACCCTTCCAACTGGGGAGATTTTAAGATTCTATGAATTATCCCCCAATGTCATATGCAAACACACTGAACAGATAGCGAATAATTAATAAAACAGCGATGACAGGAAACAAAAGCATTACAGGATCTGACTCCAGCCTCCACCTAAATCACAAACAAAACCTTAATATGAGCCTTGCTGATAACCAACACAGCTTCACTAGTGCGCCTTTCATTTCCCTGTTGCAGTCTGCTGTGATCCTCAATTTGTTCTTGGACCAGGAAAAAAAAAAAAAAAAAAATTAGCGTCTCTGACCTCTTCTGGAGTACCCCATTGCACAGGAGAAAGCTACACCTTGCAGTCAGGCCCAGAAGAAGAGAAAACCCAGCAGAGACCTTCTGAACTACTTGTTTCTGCACACCAGAATGGCCAGGCACCATTTCTGAGACAGAAATATGCTGTTGTGCTTCCCATAACAATTTTAATATATGCTCCTCCAGTATCAGCTCATAAAAGCCTGGCTCTCCTTTCTCCAAAATTATGTCAGTTCGTACAAGAATCAGGATGCAGGAATCACTCTTGGTGCTGGCAATTTTCTAATAGAAGTTGCTGAAAGATTGTTTTAGTTTCCTGGGCTGGCAGGGTTCCTCTATTGATTCACGTTATCTCACTTAAATGTCTTTGACTTCTCTTAATTTCATTTCACGTAAACTTAATTAAGTTACTAAGACCATTAGCACTAACTACTGAAAACATATGTGTGAGATAGTATAGTAAAGGGATAGTAAAGGGTATGAGGGAAGGGGGATTGCCAGGTGGATGTACTTCTGAAATGGCTTTGACTGTCCAGTGTGCTGGATTGTCATCAGCAAAATACTGTGGGAACAGAAAATTGCTTCCAAGACATGTCCAACTGCAGTTGTACAGACCTCTACAGAGGACAGAATAGATAGCAAAATTTAATCCAGTTTCTAAATTGTGTTAAAAAAAAAAAAAAAAACAACAACAAAACAAAACAAAACACCTTTAATATGGGCTAAAATGGGGGGGAGGAGAATTGCTTTAGAAAAAAGCTGGCATATGATTTTGGCTTCACAATGGATCAAAGCTAGAAATACAGCTAGATACAACATTGCAGAAGTCCCAGAAACACTCATGAAATCAGACATTATGAATACTGCAAAGGCATATGTAAATAAAATATAACCAATGAGAATCTGGTAGCAGATCTGATAATTGCTACCGAGCAGATGAAATTTACAGGGAAAATGTTTAATAAGTAAGTTTTCCCTAGCTAATGGCAGACACTATGAAACTGCAGAAAGAGGAGATAAAAAGAGAGGGGGAGGCAAACACAGTGGAAGAAGGAGCAGCAGTTTAAAAATGCTGCTACACAACACCAGATCATTTAAGTAAACCAGGAGATAGCAGGGGGTAAGGGAGGAGAACCCTGGGATTTCTCCAAAAGCAGTTTAAATCCACAAAAAATGGCATGCATGAAAGACTTTTTTGAACAGTGTAATCAAGAAGCTGAAGGAACCACACAATAATATTTCACCAAGCTACATGAAATGGCTGACTCATGTAATTACCCAGTTTTCAGAGATGAACAGATGGCATTAGTAACAGAAATGGAAAAGGCAGTAGCTGAAATGAAAGCACAGAAAGCTCATCCAAACTCTACCAAACACCAGAGTATCAAGCCAGCTTGATAAACAAGCTTACATGCAAACACAAGCCACAAATCAAACAGAGGCAGAGACAATACACTGAGGAGGAGGCAGCAAGCAAATGAAAATAAACTAGCATGGAAAATAAATTGGCACTCACTCAGTACCAAATGTACGAGATACAAAGAGAGCACAAGAAGAAAACCAGTGATGCTCTTGCTCTATAGAAACCTTAATGAGAATAATCTTTACACAGAGTCATTCTGTAAAGGGTTTCAAAAAAAAAAAAAAAAAAAAAGTCAGTGACTTAGAAATTTCTCAAGTAGGATAATGCAAAAATAAAAGGTAAAGGTTTGTCAGCCCCAAATAAAGAAAATAAAAAATTAAAAAATAAAAAATGAAAACAGCAGCAAATGAATCAGAAGCCAAAGAGAGAAAAATGGCATGCTGAAACCTGTACCAAATAGTGTATATTAAAATTGCACAACAAGACGCTAAAGGGATCTTCAGACAACTACTAGACACGTCAAAAGGTAAAATGATTGAGATTTCATAAAGGGTGGAGGAGAAGTCAAACCTTCCAACAAAAACAAAGTGCATATATTAACTTGCACTAAACTTAATATAAGACAAATAAAAGACAAAGGCAAGATGGTGAGTCAGTCACAAATTCAGAAGTGAAAGATTTGTTGCTCATCAACCCTGAAGAAGTAAAAGTGCTACTGTGGGTACCCGTCCTGAGCGTTATCAGTGCAATAATCACCCGGGTTTTCAAGCTCTCTGATACTCAAAGACGTCCAAGCACATTCTCCACCTGTGACAACAAATGGAGTAATCTTCTACAAGATACTACCTCAGCATGCTGCAACTTGCATATTGAAAGGAGATGGAAGCCAGCTACCACATCCTGAAAAATAAGGCGGTGAGTGAAAAGGCAACGAGCACGCAGCGTGAAGTCAGCCCGGCAGAGCAGAAGTGCCGCGCCACTGAGGCAGCGACTTGCTGGCTTGCACCTCAGTTTCCTTATCAACTGATGATCAAGAAATACGTGAACATTTTGAAACAACTGCCTGCTTGAGGAAAGCTTTGCCAGAATTTTAAAAACTACCACATAAGGAGCATAGCCGGTGGAAGAAAGGTTGGGTTTTGTTTTTGTGTTGTTGTTTTCATTGTTTTCTCATTTAGTTGATTACTGGGTTTTGGGCGGAAGGGCAGGAGGGGGTGGTAGGAGGGGTTGTTTGTTTGTTGTGGGTTTTTAGTTGTTTTTAACAAAAATACCACAAACAAAACAAGTACTTCACTAAAGGAGCTGAGAGGTACCTAGCTGACTGCTGAGACTGAGCGGCCCTGCTATATGAAAATGCATCAACTGAGCAAGAACATGAAACTCTCAATCAAATAGAAAGCACCAACCATCCCACTTCAGTAAGAGTTTTAAGGCTGGTGCCGGAAGGAAACAGGAAAATAAAGCAGAGGTATCCATGTGCTTGTATTCATCGCTCTGTCTGGCTGACCCTGCAGGGGAAGGAAGCCTTGTCTGTTCCCATAAACACATGAACTGTAGAGACACACTGAGCCACCTTGAAAGCATTACGTAAAAGGTAGAGTAGATCATCGAGAACAGAAGTGCTGAAAAACCAGAGTTACCAAATTGTAATGAGGCCGTGGGGATGGAGTGGGCATGGTACTTGCAGAAGTCAAGCTAAGTGGCAAAGAGAGAGTGACAACTCATAGCACCAGCAGCAGGTCAGGGGTGGGGAGGGGTGGGGGGGAAATGAAGTGGGATTTTGCAGCACTATGGATTCATTTTCTGTCTCTCTCTGACATTTGAACTTCACAAACCTTAAGCTTTAGCTTCTCTCCCCATGAACTGTTCAACAAGGCTAAAAGGAATGTAACATCCAGCAACTGAAATTAATCACCGTGAGACTGTCAGCAGTAAAGTCCAAAGAGATGCTATTAAAAATTAGAAATATTTAGACAAGATGGGAACCAAAATGCTAATTCCACAGCCTCTTGGATGTGAGCATACTGCATTACAAACATCCAACCCTGAGCATAGCGATGTGACTTTTAATGAGTTAATTAAAGAAATATTAAATATCTATTCATAAAATCTTCCTCCTTCCAGAATGGGCTTTGATTAATTAGTTTTCAATAAACAAAAGATCATCAGCTTTTATTCTATGATAAATCTTTTAACTGCAGTGAGTTCACAGTCTCCTCTGCTACCCACTGCATCCCCTCTAGCTGCTCTGAGCTCTCAGTAGTGTCTGCAGAATGAAAACATGCAGCAGCTCCTTTCTCTTCCCAAATGTCAGAACTGACAAAATGAAACAGAATGACATCACCAGTGGTTTACACCTGCTCCCATTATCCTTCCTGAAAATCATTGTACAAGTAATAACGCAAGGCATAACTAAATCCCCCTCCTACTTAAGCTAGCCAATTTTTTTTTTCCTTCAGCTGAAGGGGGAGGAGACTCTTCATATGCCAATACACAACCCCTAACCAGAGCAGATATCTCTCACTCATTTCTCATCTGTAATTTCATTTGGGGTGAGAAGGCTGACTAACAGCTTCCAGTATCTCACAAATAGCAAAAGCCTTTTGATACTACCTGTAGTGGCTCTAAGGATGCCCACTACACTCCAATGGCATTTCTAGTAGTGGCTCAGCTTGCAGCAGGTAGAGATCTCAACTGGAAATTTCCTGATAGATTTACGTGTATGTGTGTGTTCCCACACATATGCTCATGCATGAAAATAATGCAGCTGAGCTACAGGAACACAGTATCATACAAACAAGGACCGAAAAGTTTATTCATTAGGAAGGTAACACTATAGCAGGAGGGAAATATTTGGTTGTTATCCAGTTAAGAGCAGAAAAGAAGTCCATTACCTCATGAAGGCTGTGTAACTTCCACTTCCAAGCCCCCTGTTTGTGTTCCGCCCAAGCACTGAGGGCCACTGCACAAGTGCAGAAACACTTCAGCATTCTGCAAGGTTTGAGAGCATTGGCACAAATTTATGCATGGAAACATAAAAACTCTATTGCGTTACACCACCACTGCACAAAACAACAACAAAAAACATTAGGCTTGTGATGTTGTGATGGAGATGGTCTCCACTGCACCCAGGGCAGAAACTGCCCCTTTTGATTTCTTTGCCTTCCTCCAGCAAGAATCAGCAAGCACCTCCTGTATTGCAGATTGAAAGCATCAGAGCTTTCAGAAGAAAACTACTAAGACAGCCACAAATTGACAGAGCTAATTTGAAATATCCAGCACTGCAGACACCGCACCAAGGCTATCAGCTCTAGAGTGACAAGGAGAAAGGCAGCTTTGAGAGCCAGGAGGTAGTTACACTGCCTCTGATCCTGTAAGTTTTTGCTTCTTTGTTTTCATAAAGGCTTTCCTCTGCTTAGTGTAAATATCACTCTATATAGCTCCTTTATTTTTTATTTTTTTAATCTCATCCCCTTAATGAGCTAAATTTTTGATCTTCAAAGCAGGAGACTTCGTTATGCTTTAAGTATATGATGAATGAAAGCACATCCCAGGAGAAATTAAATCCAGCTTCTGAGCCGTATGCACTTGGACATTACTGAAATTAAAGTGGTAATTTCAGTTTCTGAACAATGTAAAAATCGCACAGTTTAATGACAGGTATGCAGGGAAGACTTTCCTACTGGAACATTAGGAAACTTTGGGTACTGTTTATGTCCACTCTTTAATTACAAAAATAACAGAAATAATAAATTTAACAAATCACATACACATTTCATCATTGCCATCAAAGTCTTGCAACTTCTGCAGCAACAACTGGTGCACTTTTGACATATCCAGTAGCCTTCACAGAACAAGTTTGCTCTGCAGCATGTCACATAAATCATCACATCTCCTTTTCCACCAAAGATTTAGCAGAACTGTGATTTAGTTATTGCTGCTCGTTGTAAAGCTGCAAAGGAGGAGGGAGAAAAGGACTGAGTAAATCCTAGAATTAGTGTTTCTAGGAAAGGAGAGGTTGGAGTTTGTAAGATGAGAATGAACATGGGACAGCATAAACAATTGCAGCTTGCAATTCACACAGAGTTTTCAGAAACCCAGCCAAAACCTCCTTTTTGATGCCATCAGCCAGCAGAGCGCCCTGGGAGTGCAGTATCCACCCCGTCTGCTTGCATCGCCGCCCAGCCCTTGAGGCTGCTCTGAAACTTCACACAGATCCAGTGACATAACGTGCTTTGAAAAGTAACCAAATACTAGTTTTTTTTGCCTCAAATAATGAAATCAGGCTTATGATTTTACATTTGTATCGTTTTGTCATTTCCCTCCCCATTAACATTTTCAACCCCAGCTTAATTTTTAGTAATCATTTTGATTTTTTTGCTTAAAAAAAAAAAAAAAGGAAATTCAGATCAGACATCCTAGATTTTCTAACAGAGAACTTAGAGACTCACGAGGTATCTCTCTCTACTAGATACTTCTATACGGTCACAAGGAAGCCACAGAGGACACAAACTCGGTTTTTGCCCCTGCAGCTTGCCCTCAGCGATGTCGTCGACAGCGCCTCCAGGCAGGCGACACGGGCCTTACATCTCGATGCCTTCCCCCCAGGAAATCATCCCCACCAGTCCCTCCAGTTGTGCTTCCCTGCTTCAAGTGAAATCACCACGCTAAAACCGCCTGATAGTAATCATCATGGGCTTGCCAAGTGTTTCTTTTACGAGAGTATTAGTTTACAAGATCAGAGAGCTGCAGCTTGACCAGCTTGCAAAGGGTGCGCGGCTCCGTCAGGCAGGAAGCAGCAGGAGCTGCCCAGGTCAAGCGGCCCAGACAAGCACTTTCTGGCAGCAGATCCCCTCGCTTTGTGAAGTGCAGAGATGTTTGTGAAGTGCAGAGATAAAGCTCAGATGAAAAGGTTCGCTACCAATTTATGTATATTAAGAAAAATAAAGTCTGCTGTTTTAGTGCCTGCACTATCAAATGAAAAGATTACTCGGTACATAAAGATGGAGATAACAGATAACGTACTAACTCTGTTTGCTGAAGCAGTGCAATAATTTGATTTTACAAGTGCAAACAAATCAGACAAAGAGCTCTGGTTATGCACGCACACATGCACACACATCCTCCATCAGCCCTGATGCTATCGGCCATTTGTGCAATACATTGACAAAGATGGGATCCTGAAAACCCTGCTGTGTTCACAGCCTTACAGCTTCATTTCATCTTCACGGCATGCTTGAATGTGGGCAGCGTGTATTGTAAACATCTTAAAATATACACAGTTGGAAAAGAACTAGGATTATATATTTCTAGAATAGAAATAGAAGAACTAGGATTATATATATATATTTATATATATATATATATATTTCCCCTTCCATTGCAATAAAGATAGCATTTAAAAGGCAGGATAAACAGAACAATCCTTAAATGTGCATAAGGAAAACAAGACACCTTTGTGCTTAATACAGTCTTTGTGTTTGTTTTTGTTTGTTGATTTTGTCTCTTTTTTTTTTGCTAGGTTGTTCCAGGCATCGTGTCAGCAGATGGCACGAGCACAGTTCTCTCAATGAACTGTGCCACAGTCGGTGACATTGAGCAGAAGAGAGGTAGCGCCTGCTTCACAACAAACCTATAGACAGGAAATAACCCTAAGAGCTCGCTCGGTCATCCTGCAAGACAGCAACAGCTGATGAATCATTATGTCTGTAGAGAAGTGCGCCGGAGCAAGTTGCTCGTATTCGCAGTGCAGTTCTCATGAACTCTTCACCTAGTGTAGAGATTATGGACAGACTCACAAAGCAGATACAGCTCCTGTGCTTAAAGCAAAGGGCGCCTGGCGTTCTCCCACCTAGAACAGCATAACCCACAAAACAGGCAGCTGTTTCCCTGGGGTCAGGGTTTACTGGCTGAAGAGTGGACATGACATATTCCTGCAGAATTACAGGATGGTGAAATGAGTAGGTTAAGGCTCATCTACTTAAATGCCACTTCAGTCGGAGGAGACATAGTTCTGTAAATGGCTTAGCACCAAAAGAAAACAGTGCATTCTGGGTTGTTGTATTCTCCGTATCTTCCTAGAATAAACTTTCACGGAATAGGAAGAAAGAAAATGGCAGGAACAACAGAGAACCATAAAGTCACTTTTGGGTCAATTTTCCTTGCTTACTATTTTATTTGAAAACATCTCATGAAAATTATTATTTTCTTTTTTATGAGGAGAGAAAAGTAGCCAACTCTTGGTTTCCTTCTAGCTGTACATTATTATTTCAGGGAAAACACTGTGGATCTGTTAAAGTGTGCTCTTATATAAACTTGTTTTTTGTGTGCTTGCTGGTTTTGATCAGTTTTTGACATGTGATGTACCATGCAATCAAAATTATAACAAAAAATAATCAGGCTTCTAACAGTGTTATTCCCATTGCTATCTGAAAAGCTTATGTAAGAACTGGAAAAATTGGCCTGCAATGTTTTTTAAAGGTATGCATTTTAAAGAAATTCTATAGACCAATAGAGTTCATTTAAACCAAGACTGAACTCAGAGAATTCCTTTGCTATATCAAAAACAAAAGTGTTATCATATAAAACATATATTGCAATTGTGAATTTATCAGCCTTCTACAATTAATAAGTGCTTTTGAAAGGTTAGATACCTAAAATGACACTACAAGAATAATTCCAGAAGGAACGTAAGTATTCAAAGCTACTTTAACCTAGAAAGCAGGTAATGGCGGGGGGGGAATATATATGTATATATACACACACACACACACAAGATGACAGTGGAATGTGTTTTTTGCTAGGCACGGTTTCTTGCAGCTGCTGTATGAAAAGCTGCTGCTTCTAGGTAGCAAGATGAATAAGAGCCAGAAGGAGCCATTCAAGAATCGATGGTAATTACTGCTTCAAATCTAATCTTCCAGTTTTACATCAGCGAACAGACAGGCTGTTCCACCACCTACACCCAGCACAGGTGCAGGCACCCAGCTTCCTATGGGAATCACCATTGCGACACTCAAAGACGCTTTTCTAAGACGGTTTACACTGAAAGACTAAGAACTAACTTGAATGTATCAACAGATCCTGCCTGTTAATATTCCTTCAAGAGCATACATAGAAATACTATCTATATAGCTCTCACCGGGTTTGAAGCAGTTGCAGGCAAAGAAATGCATTAACAATAAACTTTCGGGTTTCACCGTACTAGCCCATGGTCGGAAAGATTTCTGTCTTCCAGCGCAAAACTGGTCAGCTATTCTGGGTCGTTTCCCTCTCAGCATTTCTGAGGTTTGCCACAGCTAGACCCCAGACAGGAGGAACTCACCTTTTGAATACCTCATCCGCATCTCACTTGCCCAGGGTCAAGGGCATTGGATTTTGCAGAGGAAAGAATTTTCCCTTAATTTAACAGGCTCCTTGACGGAGTTTTAGCTTTGCTAACCAGTTCCCTGTTACTGCAAAGGTCTTTGTAATGGTAGCACCTCAATCTTGCCCATCCTCAGATGGTATCACCCAAGTCAAACCTTCAGGATTGAAGTTGCTTCATTCCAGTATAAATCTTTTATATTTAGAACAAGATCTAGTCATTCAGTGATGTATTCTGACTTAAATTGTACGCATTGGAGGAAGCATTTCTTCAGGCAACATCGTGAGTTCAATTTGAAATCACATTCTTGAATTCCTTAGCAATAATGGAACAAAAAATGAACTTTTCAAGTTGAGCACAAAGTCACTCTTTTTATCATTTCCCTATTCCAAGTGTTTAAAAAGGGGGGGGGGGACAAAACCATTTAAAGTCCCAAAATATTTAAAGTACCACCATAATTTCACTTTTCCCGCAGAAAGCTTTGCTAGAGCCTTTGTAAAGAAATTTATGAATTTGTACCTAAAATTTCTTGTTGTTACTTGTAAATAAAGACTTACCCATCTCATGGGCTGAGGGGGTGTGTAAAAATTAGGTTTAAATGCATACGTTAAGAGGGTATTATCCAGACTTGTAACACAAGTGAGATTAGTAATTTTCTCTTAATGCTCTTCTTTGAAAAATTGCAAAAATCAGTCTTTACACAGAGATTCCATTCAACAAAACTCTAGTTAATTTATTCACTAGAAATGGCCTCTCTTCCTAGGGAACAAAGGCTCAGAAGGGTTCTTCAATTGACTGAAGTCACCTACTTTTCCTGCATTTTCATTTCAATACACAATGGAGAACAGTTATACATTTCAAAAGTGCCTTGACACAGACTTTAATAAGTGCTGAAGACACTGCAGTAGTATTAGAATATTAGATGCTTAGATGTAATTTTGTCTCAATTTTAAAGTATTTTGAAGTTCTACTTTTCCTTACATTTTTTAAAAAGCAACTGAGGTTTGAGATAATGAACGATGGAGGAGAAAAGTGTTTACCTGTACTCAAGAAACTCAAGAAAGTTGTTTTGTTGTTTTGAAGGTTTGTTTTTGAAATATAGGAACTATTTCATAAGACGGCTTCTGCCAACTTTTCTTGAGCCAACTAGCTATAAGGTCTCTCCTGGAAATTATACACCAACACACTACATATATACACACTGTTTTCACAGTAAACTTTCACATGGTGCCTTATGTTCATTAGGACCTGGGAATTCCACCCTTGACTTAGCAACAAGTTTTGATAGAGATGCTGTTCTGATGCAAGCTAAAGGAGTTATCATGCTCAGAAATGACTAGATGTTATTAGAGCTAATGAAAGATGGAGTTCGTGTTTAACATTACAAGAAAAACCACAAACTTAGGCATCTGAGCTAGAAAATGCCAGATATTTGTTGCTGAAAACCTAGCACATGCACTAGGTCATTTATTTTCTGGTTACTCTTCCCTCAACCCTGAACATTCTCCTCATGTAGACTGGATGCAAGAGAGCAGTTGCACAGACAACTAAAATGTGATGTTTCTTTATATGCAAGCTTCGGGCATGGATACCTGTCAATAATTTCAACTATGACTTCAGCCTGTCATTTTCTGCTTTATGTAAAAACAGTTTTATCAAGGTAAAACACCTAGGAAATGTCCCTGTGGGATTTTGTTTTTAATTTGTCTAGGAAAAATAACTAGAAGAAATCAAACTGTGAATATTCATTCACTTGACATGTATAAAATCTGTAACCAGATTAATGGTTCTACTTATTTCCTCCTTATATACGACATACTTATTTCTTTGGCCTTAAGAATTCTGATAGACTAGAACAAAAAAATAGGATTGCCAAAAAAGATTGTGACATCAAATTTTCAAAGATCATATGAAAATCCATTTAGAGAAGAAGCCAGCATAACGTCCACAGGCACATTTACACAGATCATTACAATCAGACACCCACCTACATATTGAATGAATTGAGCGGCACATCTCAGCACATTTCACTAGATGAATACAGATCCAGTGCTATATATCAAACAGGTATAAATAGAATAGAGTTTTAGAAGTCTTAAAATACCCCCTGAATATTTTTTCAGAAGACATCTGGTAAAATACCTCTCATGGTGAGCTTGCACAAACTGGAGAGAGCCCAGCAAACGACCACAACGATGACTGGGGTAGCTGACACATGAGGAGAGACTCAAAGAGCAGGGACTGTTTAGCCCGGAGAAGAGAAAGTCCAGAGGGATCTTAATGTGTATAAATAACTGATGGGGAGGGACAGGGAAGAAAATGGAGAAACTCTTCTCAAAGGTGGCCAGTGACGTAAGAAGAAACAAAAAACACTGACTGCAATACAGGAAGTTCTGTTGACATGTGAAAGGGCCTTTTTACCGTGAGGATGGTCAAACATAAGACAGGTTACCCAGAGAGCTTGTGGAGTCTCCGTTGCTGGAGAAATTCAAAGCCTGATTGGTCATGGCCCTGGGAAATCTGCTCTAGCTGGGCCTGCTTGGGCAGGGGACATCAGACTGGGCAATCTCCAGAGGTTCCGCTCAGTCTTGATGATGATGTGATTATAATGTCTATACAAAAAAATAATACACCTACATCACATTAATCCCAGGAAATGACATTGGTTTTAGATGAAAGCAAAGTATGCAACTGAGAATTTAAAGTTCTACCACTTCCACAGAAAGACATTTTTATCTGTTGAGGTACCAGATTTTTGTTTGGGCTTTCATGTGTACCGTATAAGCTAACCCCAAAGTGAACCGGTGAGTTCTTTATACAGTGACTACTTTATACTTGAGAACAAGTTGGGTTCATATCTGGAAAAGGCCGGTGCTTTTATAGCTATTTCTCACAGTACATAAGCTTTCTTTTAATTCAGGATAGTTTCAGCAGGCCCTACGGCACTGCACTGCATCAAGCAAAGCACTTAACGAAAGTATCCTCATCAGTATATCAGATGAATCAGCAGCAGAATTTAAAACAGAACATCTACATCTTCTGTTTTCTGTGTAGCTCCACAACACCTATAGTTCTTGTTTCACACCTAGAAGAAACTTTTATATTATTCTGTAGGTACCTAAAGCATTGATTATACATAAACAGCACAAAAAAGTATATTAACTTTGTGTAAATCAAGAATTTATGGTTTATTGCATTTGTTTACAACTTCCATGGGGGATTTTTGGTGTAGCTTAACCTGAAACCATTAGACATATCTACACAGCTTTTTTCACGACTCAACTCTTATCACACAGTGATCAATCCTCTTCATTCATCTTCTGTAGCTCTCAATTCCAGTTTTCCAGAGTTCATGAGTACTAACACTATTGAAAAAGTGGAAGTTCAAACACACCTATACAAACAAACTAGACAGAATATTGTAGGTAAGGCTATCCTTTTTTTTTTGTTTTTCTTTATATATATAAATTTGTTTAAACCAGGCACAGAGAACTTCAGAAAACACAATACTGAAAGCCACCTATGATACTCTTCGCAGGTTAGGAGTTTGCAAATTCCACAATCAAGCATTCATCCCCATAGCTTTAACAATGAACATATAGATCTTGTACTTCCTCAGCACTTCAAGTGAATTGTACCTTAAACACAGTGGTGCTAAAACTGTACCATATTTACCAGAATAAGACTATAGATGAGCTAATTAAGTGCCACCATGTTGCATTCAACTGTGTACTTTACTTCACAACAGAACTGACTGCTCTAAGGCCAGTCTCACAACAAGTGAAAAAAACATGCACAACTGAACTGAGAGCAGGCAACGGTTGGGCACTTAGGTACAGCATAGAGGTTCGTTGTGGAGCATAACAGTAAAAAGTACTGGTCACGGCAGTAAGAGAACCAGTACTTACATACAGAAGTTAAGGAAAAACTGCATTATCAAACTGTACTTTTACATTAAGTTCAAGCACAAACTTTTTATCATATTCCCAATTTGCCAGAATGCTCTGAAGAACACAACCCCCCCAAAAAACTTTAAAGATGTATAATCCTGCACAATCAATTCCACATTAAATCACAAAATAAGCACTCGCTTTTCAGCCACCTGTGAATTTAACAAAAAACCCTTACAATTTAAATTAGCAAATGCATTTCCAATCTACAGCTTCATGTGACACTACTAGTAATAGGCCTTGTTAAAGAAATTCTCTCAAAACATACATACAATATATACTGTGGGTAAAGGACACAGTGAACAAATTACTTCCATTTTCTCTACCAAATACCTACTGATTATGTGCAATTTTTAATGCTGATGTTAAAAGTTACATGATTTGTGTTCTTCCAGTCCCATTCTAATCGGAAAAGAATTAGGATTTCAGAAGTGCACATATAATATGGACTGTGAACAGTACAAATTAGTGCTTGTTCCACATAGGTGTTGCCATAGGTCCCTGCGGAGCCCTTTCAACAGTCACAAATTCATCAGGGTTGTCAAAAGCTTCATAGTGCATCAATAAATCTTGAATAGCACACTCCTCAATCTGGAAGGAAAAAAAAAAATGTATTTCAGTGCCAGACCCACATTTATACCAGTAATTACAGCACAGTTACAAACAGATTTTTGGGGCCCTGAGTATGTCTGCTACAGACCTCATCAAGAGGAAGTAATATTAGATGAGGTCTTCACGCAACTGGAAGAAGCCTCGTGTTTGCAAGCCCTGGTCCTCATGGGAAACTTAAGCCACCCTAATATCTGCTCTTACGGCAAACACAGCAGGGCACAAACAGTCCAGAAGGTTTGCATTGGTGACAACTTCCTAATACAGGTGATCAGCCAATGAAGTCGATCAAAGTGGTGGATCTCAGACTCACAAACAAGGAAGGACTGTTCAGAGATGGTAAAGTCAAGGGCAGCCTTGGCTGCAGTGACCCTGAGACAGTAGACTTCAGGATCTCAAGAGAAGTGACCATGACAAACAGCAGAATCACAACCCTAGACCTTCAAGAGAACAGATGATGATCTGATGAAGGATCTGCTTGGAAAAGAAATCATAAAAAATGGCCCTTGAAAGAAGAGGAGTCCAGAAAAGCTGTTTGATTTTAAGGTCACTGCTTCTAAGCTCAAGAATGGTCTATGTCAACGAACAGAAAGTCAAACAAGAATGGAAGGAGGGCTGCATCAATAACAAAGAGCTCCTTAAAAAAATCAATCACAAAAAGGAAACATATACAAGGTGGAAGCAGAGAAATGGCCCAGAAGAAAAACACAGACACTAAGCGCGCAGGAACAGATTTAGTAAAGCCAAAGCCCAGATGGAGCTGAATCTGGGAAGTGACATGAAGCTAAGAGAGCTGCAGTTGCTAAACACGGAGAAGAGAAAACTCAGGGAGATCTCAGCAATGTGTGTAAACAGCTGATGGGAGAGTAAAGAAGACTGAGCAAGACATCTCAGTGGTGTCCAGTGACAGCCTGAAACACAGAAAATTGCAAACTTTTTTTTTTTTAAACTGTAAGAGTGGTTGGATACTGGAACAGGCTTCCCAGTGAGGCTGTGGAGTCTCCATCCATCATTGGAGATACTCAAAAGCTGTCAGGGAAAAGTCAAGTAACATTCTCTAGCTGATCCTGCTCTGAGCAGGGACTTGGACTAGGCAATTAACGGAGATTCCAGCCTCCACCAGTTTGTGATCCTGTGGACTTCTGGATATCAGTTGTGGGCTCAATAGCCAATTTGACTTTAATATAGACCTGCCTTATCAAACAGTGATGTAAAGCTATTATTAAATTATATTTAATATCATTATATAAATGATACTGAATGTATCAATACATAATTAGTCCTAAAAACTCATCTCTGAAACAACTAGTGGAAAATCCTTGTGTACCCAACCACAGTAACTTAGCACTTTACCTGGATCAA
Organism: Anser brachyrhynchus; assembly: GCF_964034855.1. Lineage (NCBI taxonomy): Eukaryota > Metazoa > Chordata > Aves > Anseriformes > Anatidae > Anser > Anser brachyrhynchus. The sequence goes on along the minus strand of NC_137696.1, from coordinate 89,480,199 downwards.
AGCCAAAGGTTTCTCTCTGCTCCTAATAAGAGCAGCTTCTTGCTGGAGCTCTTCTTCTACAATAGCTGCAAACATGACAGGTGCCATCACAGGAGAGTTAGTTGGTGATGTTGCTAACCAAGGACTGCAAAAAAAAAAAAAGCAAGTGATATTATGAGGCAACATCAGGAACAAGGTTAGCACAACACACAGAAAAACTCCAGAGTTTATGCCTTACTTATGATTCTCCAGTGGTGGAGAATCCAGAACACGGTCTTCCAGACTTGGGCTACTTCTAGCTGTGCATCTGGAAAAAGGCAGGAAAGAAAAGTAAAGTAAAAGTCACTGACAAAGCAATCTCCTAAATCATAATGAATTACAAAGTCAAAGTAGCCAATTACAATTTATTTATTTTTTTCTCCATAAGATAGGCATTGGGAAGTAATGCTGAGTTCGTCTTTAAATGTGACACTGTGACTAGTAGGGACACTTTGATACTCATTTCTGACTACCAGAACTTAACAGATTTTCAGCTTGAGCATTAAGTCTGGCATTTCCCAACTTTTGAGCATTTGAATGTGTTTTTTTGTTTTTATTTTTTTTAACCTGGAAAATAGTCAACTGAATTATACACTAACAGCGTTTAGTATAGATCTGTTTGCAATTCACATGGAAAGAGAATGTCTTCAAGATATAAAAACCCCTGTATTCAAATCAAAACATTAAAAGAGCCAGTACTATGAAAGCACTAGCAAATTATTTCCTGAAGTGTAAGACCAGAAATTATGGACTTTCAGTATGTACCCTGCAAACACCTCCTATATTCATTAAGGACAGCATACAACTAGAATTAATAGAATTGAAAAAACAAATCCTATCCTGAAATACCAATAAGGAGTTCCCGACAAGAAGACATTTTATTCCTTCATAAAATGTTAACCTGTCTACAAAAGGAAATCACATTTGGTATATTTTATGCCTTAAGAGACAAGTATTTGTATCAAAAAAATCCTACATCAGTAAGATGAGAGAAACTTATCCTTGTTATTTAAAATCTATCTTTGGCAACATGTGCAACTTCCAGAACTCTAATAAAGTGTTATAGCATAATATGAAATGCTAGCAGACTTTTTTTCTGAATTATTCTATGGCACTGAAGTACTCTAATGGTGTTGGTATTTTAATAAATCAGTCTCAATTTTCTTTAAGGCTTTGGTAATCCTTTGAAAGTGGCCACAAACTCTTGGAAAAGAGGAAACATCTATAGAAAGCTATCTAATAAGAGAATTCCAGTAACTGCTAAGTTCTCTGCCGGGAATTTTTTCCCCAGAACAAAACTCCAAGGACAACAAGAACCACGATTCCTACTGCTAAGCAATGAGAGCAGGATGTCAAAAAAGCTGAAAGACATCCATCACCAGAAGTGACATTTAAATAAACCATGCCCAGATTTTTGTCACAAAAGCTAATTTTGCCCACCAAACAGCCAAATACTCAATAAACAGAATGAACACAAACGTTAACATCTGCCAAGGCACAACACTGGACTTCAGAAGAGGATCTCTGCAGTGTCACTCCCATGAATCAAACCCAGCAGATCTACCTTCTGCCAGCTCATATTGCTTCTGTGTTTCCACTGGAAAAGTACAGTTCATATGAGCCAAGATGATCACTTGCCTCCATTTTCAGTAATATTGATTGTATCAGACTCTAGCAAGACAGCCAGTGAGACACTGTATGGAGAGGAAGCCAAAAAGGTGTGGTACTTTCCAAACTGAGTGTTTCTGGATAACCACTGTTCCAGAACTTTGAAGGAACTGACACAAGAAATAAGAGCTGCATGGCAAGAGAGGTCAAATCTGCTTTATCAGTCTCCACACTGAGTATCTATAGAGCCGCAGTTCATTTAGTTTGACATTATTAATTTGCAATTCTTTTTTCCATGAGGATTGAAGAATAGATGGGGGGAAAAAAAGGTAGAAAAACAGTATCTTGTATTTTTTTTCCCATTTTATCTTTGGTAAAAGAAAACTAAGGGCAGGATAGACAATCCTACTTTCTTTAATAAAGGTATCAGGTCATGCCAGGTAAGTGTGATAAACCAATATGGGAATTCTGTAAGACACTAAGTGCCACATAATCATTAGATTTAATTTTTTTCTTCCTTGATGAATGTCTTCTACCTCTCCTCCCTAGCTAATTTCTTACTCACTTTACAGCTGGGTTAATCATTATTAAAAAAATAAGTTAACTAAAATAAATCTTACCATAAATTAATGCTGGTGAATGCAATAAGCAGCAATGCTCAAACCAACAAAATTGATAGTAACTATTAATTTAGCAAAGAATAATATAAACGGAGTGTCTGTGAAACAAAGAAAATTCAGAAGTACAAACAAGAGAGACTGTGTGAAGTGCAGCTATTTAAGCTAGGAATTTTTCAGCTTGAAGAGAAAGAAGAATCCAGGGTACACTGATCATGAATCAGAAGTATGTGGCTGGGAAAAAACAGTCTTGACTCAGAAGTATGCTGGACAAGTTTCCATTTGAAACGGATATTTCTGTCACCATATACAACACAGGATGAATATTACTTGAAAGAGCTTTCAGTTTTTGCCTTCGAGATTCAGTGGAGAATAATCTAAATTGTCACAGATGCAGAGAAGGAAAAACTGGTATTGAATTTTCCACCGATCATTTTCTGAGAGACTACAAGTTATCTCTAACCTTGCAAAGAAAAAAATGAGAGGGAATATGACTGCACTTCACAGACAGGATGTGGACTGATTGCTGATCTTCAGAACAGCCTCCTCCAGACACCAAACCAATTATTCCAATGTGCCTGAAGGCAAGCAAGTATGGCAAAAGGTTGGCATGAATTAGCAGGCAACTCTAGACTGAGTTCAGATACAAGTGGGACAACAGTCAAAGCGGGGACAGACTACACAGGAGGAAGATGGAAACATTACTTCACTGTACAAGGACAGAGTTTTAAGAGCCAAAAGCTCAGCTGGAGCTGAAACAACCTGTAGATACGCAGGGCAAAGAGAAGTGCTTCTACAGTAACAGGAAGAAAAAACAACCAATTAACCACAGAGGTTTCATGATGACTACAAACAGCTAAATGTTATAATACCGACTTTTCAAGATGACGGATGTCGACTTTTCAAGAAGACGGATGTGGGGAACTACAGACTGATCAGTCTCACCTTTATCTCCAGGAACGTTGTAGAGTAAATTGTTCCTCAAGTCATTTCTGAGCACATGAGACCAGATGGTGAGTGGGAAGAGCCCACATGAATTTATCACCAATGGCAAATTATCTGGAAACCTGCTTTCTATGAAAGGGTGACTGGCTCTGGACACAACCAGAGAGCAGATGATGTCATTATCTTTCTTTTTTGCTTTTGCAAGCCAAATAGTTATATACAGTCTTCACGTAATTTGCATCCTTGCAATCAGTTTGAAAAATATGGACTGGGTAAACGTACTACGAGATGTGTGGAAAATGGGCTGGGACTGCAAGGCTCAAAGGGTTCTGGATCAGCTATATGAAGTCCAACTGGAAACCAATTACTAGTGGTGGTCCACAGGGATTAATACTGGAACCAGTACTGTTTCATGTCTTCAGTCATCTGGATGGAAGGATGGTGTGCACTCTTAGCGAGCCCACGGATGGATAGGGACAGGCTGAGGATGCATGCAGCAGTCCATGTGCTGAATGCCAGGCTGCCCTTCAGAAGGGCCTCAAGAGGCTAAAAAAAAAATGGGCAAACGAGGACTGATGAAATTCAAAGTCAAAAGTAAATTTACATACTTGGAAGAGAATATCCCCATAGAGCAGCACAGGACAGGGGCTATCTGGCTAGAAAAGGCTAACTCTGCAGAAAAGGACCTGTGAAGTCTGGACAGGCAGCCAGGTAAATATGAACCAGTACATGCCCTTGCAGCAAAGACGACCAACGGCATACTGGGCTAGCAAAAGCACAGCCATACAGTCAAAGGAAATGATTCTTCCCCTCTGTGCTCTATTTATGAGGTTACAGAGTATCATATCTATTCTGGGGCTCCTCAATACAAGAAAGATGTTGGCATGCTGGAAAAAGTCCAGGGGAGAGTTACCAAAATTAGGGACACGTGGCAGGAAACAGCTGAAAGAACTGTTTGCTCAATCCTAGGAGAAGGTGGCAAAGGGGAGATCTCATTGCCGCCTCCAACTACCTCACTGGAGGGTTGAGGAAAGATGCAAGAATCTTCTTAGAGGTGCACAGAGGCAGAATAAGAGACAATAGATACAGGCTGCAAAATGAGAAGTCCCAGTAAGATGTAAGGAAAAAAACACCACCATGGGGATGATTACAATTATGTTGCCTAGAAAGGTTGGGGTATCTACATTCTTGGAAGTACCACAAGTCAACTGGGCCAGGCCCTGAGCAACGTGATCTAGCCAGACATATTTTGAGCAGGAGGCTGGACTACAGAATCTAAATTGTTCTATGTTTTCAACATAGGGGACTGCTTTTGTCTGAGGTCTAGATAAATCAGCTTCCAGCTTTTGCTACAGATCATATAAATAATACAAGAATAAAAACTAGGAAAGAATCAAAGAAGAGGAAGGACAGAACAGGAAAAGATGATGATTTTCTCCTTGCCAGTTCATTTAATTAAGCGCATGTTTGTACAGCTTACTGAATGCCTTTATTCTGGTGTCATCTCTACTTTCTCTCTTTTTCCACCCGCTCTAATAATGCTCACCTTCCTGAACATTGACAATAATCTGCATCTATCCAGCCCATTTGAATGATACTCTCTCCTTTCCACTCATAATCCACAGAACTCACAGCACCACTATGAACAAGTCCAAATAGACTGCTGTACTTAACCAGTCTGTTACGAGTATAAGGAGTTTTTCTCCAGAGTGAGAAAAACAAAACACACAAGCTTCCATTAACTGCCATTCACAGTTCCAGTATCACAGCACACTCTAGTGATCAATTAACTGACAAGTTTAAGTACCTGTGTTGTCTACCTCAATTTAAGTAGGGCTTTAAAATGTAGGAAGCAGTCCAGATATTTTGAAGCTGTTTACACATATGTACATCTGTGTTTCTTGCTAGAAAGAAGCTTATTCCAGATATTAAATCAACTGCAGATATTTCAACATGCTAGATTAATTCCTCAGCTGGCACCAAAATGACTAGGAGAAATGGAACAGAGGGGAAACGGGAAGTGAGGATATATAGAAAAATGGAGAAAAACCCTAAAAACATAAAACTTGGAAACCTGGAAGTCTCGAAAATTAAAGACTGATGCAGAGATGTAAGTGGCTCTGCATGGAAACAAACCAGCCAAGTATCGGTACTGAACCAGCCTGATTAACTCAGCTGGCTGAACTTGCTGTGACTCCTGCACAGCCACCGACATGTCCCAACACTCGACTTCTCAGTGTTTCTTGAGGATTTGTTCACTTGAAACCATGTCAGGTCTGGTGCCTCTGTGACCTAATGACTGCTCTCAGGAAAAGAGCACAGAGGCTGGTCTCCTGCAGAACCTCTTGGGTTTTGCTGTACCATATCACTCATGCACTAGTTATTAGCTCAATATTAGCCAAGCCAAAACTAGGCCATTCCCATGCGAAGCCAGAGAAACATGTTTCCACTAAGACTCTTCACTGCTCCCTGGAGTAACACAGTGAAGACAACCCAGGCTGCCACAACAAAGTTAAGTCATGTCAGGCCTATGTTTTTAGCTTGCATTATGAGCTACATACACACAGCTGCACAGCATAGCTCCCAAGGCTGAGCTGTCCCTGGAAACAACAGTGATCTGCCTCTGGACCCCATCCAGTTCACATCTCCACATTCATGACATTGTTCATCTACAGAAAATTTCTGGATTGCAGAAACTGGAAGGAGACAGTGTATGGAAGCACATTTATACAACCCCCCGAAAATCTCAAAATCTCATCCAGTGACTTAAGAGGTTTCAGTTTAATTACTACACAGTTAATCCAGGAAAAAAAAAAAGACAAAGCAGAAACAGTAGCTGTGCAGCATCAGTAAGTCTGACATCAAGAAAGAGATGAGAATTACTTATGCTCTACACACATTCAATTTCCTTTTCTTAAAAAGGAAGAGGAAAGGATGCGGATAATTAATCTTCAGTGAAACAGTTCTTGAATGCCACTGGCAGAAGTCAGAGCCTGCTGTGACAAGAACTGTACAATCAAAGAATAAGATTACCTCAAAGTAGAAACGCAATTCCTAACTTTCAGATGGATGAGCTAGTCACCTAGGCTTTTTATACCTAATAGAGAGAAATAAGCATCTTCAGAGACGATTCAAAACAACCTGAAATAGCTCTGGAAGTGCCCTTTTTTCCAACTGATGATAGTCATCTAGGCTCCCACTAGCTTAATGTATCATTTTCAGACAATGAACGTATTATGCCTGGATTCAGCTCAAAGAATCCAGTTTGCGAGCCTGCAGACAGGCCAGACTGCACAGACTAGACAGAGCAAAGCAAAAGGAAATGAAGTGACTTTATGGAGATCATAGACCACATGTGACAAAACTAGCAATGGCATCCGGTGCAAGTTCCCTTATCACCACCCCATGCCATCTTCCATGGGATGAAAAGCTTTACCATTTTGCTAGCAATTAAACTTATCCTGCATCTCCACTCACCACAGTAACCTCAGCTTTATCCCTGTTTCTGAAGGACACCCCTCCATTACACACACTCTCCAAAGCCCTCCTCTCTCCCACCAATACTTTTATATACATACAGATGTGCATGTATTTTGTTTGTAGTCCTAAGTGTTTGTGTACGTGTCCATACATACAGACACAAACGCTTCGAACAAAATATTAGCAGCAGCATTAAATTCCTTTAGTCTATTTTAAGTTTCCAATTCATAATATTTCATTCATAAAATCCTATTGACATTAAAACCATTAGAATCATTAGAAGAGTGCTTAAAGGATTTTAAAAATATGACAATTTGATCCTTTCATATTGCAGCAAAAGTTTAAATAGGTTATTGTGGTTCTTGTATAAAGAGTTGTTCTCAATTAGGAAAAAAACTTACTTTATGGTGTTTTGGACCAGTGAATCCTCAGTTCCTTTATATCCAGCCCTTTTGATACCAGTACCAGGTGAATTATTCACACTCAGACATTTTTCTTCTTCCATTACAAGATCACGGAATGACTTCGGCAAAGCAGCACGTGATGAAGATGACCTTTTAAATAAATACATAAATACATACACACATACACATATAAAGTGATGTATCTTAGCTTCTGTATCTAGCCCTTATGCCTGCTAGACCCCATCCACTAAAACGTCACTTTGGATCAAACAGGTAAACATCAGATAAGTTCATTACTCTGAGGTACTTAAGCATTTTGGACTTTTGCAGAATTAACAGACACAGCTGTCAAACAGAACCAAGATACTGAACAAGTTACTTGGAAAAATCCCTTAACCTAACGTGAAATTCACGCGCTTCATTTTCTTTTACTTGCATAAGCATAATGTACACTGCTACTGAACTAGAGCCTGCATATCATCTTTCAAAAATAAAGTTTCATGAAAATACAGCACTTTAAAGTTATAGCTACTCTTAATGCTTTCTGATCCAAAGATTTATTTACAGAAATCAAGGTACTTACCCTCGGTTTCATCCCTCCCCATTAAGGCTTAGATTTAATTTTACATATGTTCTTACATTTAACTTTACTAACCAGAGCAGTCCCATTCATTTCAAACAACTATTCACAGTAATATCAAAAACATGAAATACATTTTAGAACTGATCTGCTCATCATCTACTCAAAGAAATAACAGATTAATTACAAGATTAGTTATAAATACCATTGAAGTAGAACAAGCTATCTATACGATGCTAATTAATTGTGCAACTACTGTAAGAAGGGAAGCCTTTGATGTCAAAGATGTTTGAACTACACCAATGTGGTATATAAATTAAGAAAACAAACATTAGGCAATTAAAATGTTACAACAAAAGCACCTGAATGCTATATATGATATCTAAACCACACTAGACTACCCAGCAGTATTTTTTTTTTTCCTATTGCATAAGCAGCACATATGCCATACACTTTATACATAGACATATAAAGCAGAATGGGAACCACCAAATAGGACTCAGAGCCATTCCACACGTCCTCTATTTGTACTACCAGTTGGCATCCAAGAGTCCGGGCAAGCGTTTGACCAGAAGTTCCCAAAACTTACTATACTGGCTAGGCAAATGGTTACCTTGGGATATGCTGTCACAGAAGCCTCCTCTGATACTATCTATCTAAATAGCCTACCTACCTATCTTCATGAAAATTCTGTACTGCAATCAGATCCACTTCCAACACTGCACCAAAAAAAGCACACCACCACCACAAAAACACAACCCAACTGTGTCATTCTCAGATTGTGATTCTATCCAAAACAATGCAGATGGCTTAAAATGGTTTGGCTTAAAAACTCTTATGCATTTTCCCAACAGTAACAGCCCTAAGTTTAAGCTTGTTCTTCCTGATAAAATTAGATAGAAATGACAGTGTAACATTAAAAAAAATCCTTAAAAAAAGCTTCTCTAAGTTGTAACTGCAAAACTTCAAAGCATGAAATTCCAAAACAGCTGATGTTTCAGAGTAAGCTGAAATACTGACAAACTGAATACCTAGACATTAAAATAGAGAAGTATTGTATATATCAATTCTGAAGAGAAAGTTTCCATTCTTGAAAAGCCATAGGCTCTCCCATCTCCCCCTACATTTCCACCATTCTTTGGAGAAGGTAGCACAGCGGTAGCATAGCTTCACTCCCCCCCCAAACTATGAAACGGTAGGTTACTTTTGGCAGAAAAGGTAGGGCATGGTAGAAGATATACTGTGCCTTTTAGTCAACGAAAAAAGAGCCGGAAGGTCCCACACCCTTCTGGCAAGCGTTCTCACTGCGCATCCAAGATGAGTATCTCATTTCATTGGAACACAAGTTCTATGGCTTTGACTATACTGCATGCACGGAAATCTCACTCCATTGCCAGACACACTCTAACAGCCCATTGTGAATTTACAGAATAGAACTTTGCAAATATGGTGTTAGCGCAGATCAGTAACACCCTTCTATTTCATGTACAAAAACCACTTCGAACAACTAGCAGGGGCAATCAAATAATTGCTGGCTTGCCTGAAGCAGCTTAAAGTTTCTTCAACAAATGCTCTTTTTCGGCAGCTAGGCATACATTAAAATATTCATATACCTCCCACTGGTTCTTTGCTTGAGCTCGAGCTAGCGGCATTTTCCAGCTCAGCAGCCAGGGGAACACTGCTGAGGAACATACAAAATCGTGTGTGGTGACCACATGAGCATTAGACCAGATTCCATCCTCCTGAAGTAGATGCTGGCCTTTCCACTTCAGATTATTTGCATAACACAGTAGAGCCCAGCTACTTTCAAAACCTGCTAAATCAGAACCTTAGTGTTTTCTGGAGAGAGTTATCTGATATACTCAAAAATCAGTCCATACTTGCTTTTTAAATGTAAGCAACAGTTCATGGGCAGTTGGTAGCTTAAAACTGAACAACACAATAAGTAAAGAATTATCTACAGGAGAGTAAATGAATAGTGCTAGTAGCTTACTTAGATGTCAGACAAATGAAGTTACATTCCATATTTTGATACACCTTTTATCAGAGCTTCTCTTAATGCTATTGCCTGTATTCAGAAGTAAATAATTTAACTATAGGCCACCTATCTCGTGCTTTAGTTCATTGGCACAAACACTTCTAAGGTCATTTATCTTACACTGAAAAACAGGCCTTCAGGAACACAAACTTCTGAAGAAATTCAGGTAACTCTGTAAGTCACTCGATGTCCTCCAACACCTACTTCAGATTTTGTATCTAAAAAGCTGTGTATGAAGGGAAGAAGAGAAAGACAGACGCCCATACAAACATCAGCACGGACATCCCCCAAGTCACCCACCGGATGGTGCACAAGAGCATCATTTCCCTGGTGCTGCCACACTGAGTCACTGATGGGTACAAATGTGGTAGGTTTCTAAGAACACAAACTGGTGTGTAAGTGAGCCCGAGCGATTTGTGTTTCTAAGACTGCATGCATCGTCACTGTAGATGTTGGGTTACACTCGCTGTTTATGCATAATTGTAACATTAGCAGTAAGATTAAGAATAGTAGCTAAAATACTATTGGAGTAACGTAACTCTGTATGTTGGACACTGGAAATATACACCACAATTTATTTTTTAATTATAATCAACACGTGATAAACAGATGCCTACAGAGGAGACTTTGTCAGAATCACTACTTGAAGGACACTTCATGCCACAATACCTTGAATCTACCACACAACAGCCCATTTCAGATCAGACTGATGCGATCCTTGAAAGGCCCTATAAAATACTAATGCTCTTTAACCGTAAGTCTGAATGTACTGATTGGTGTCGCTAGAGAAGCGAAGCTTGTTCTGGTGCCATAACTGCAAGTAGGATACTATTTTTAGAACCACTTATCTGTTTTAAAGTGCACGTTTTTGAGATGATTACAACATGCTCTCAAATTTTTCCTGTGAGTTACTGATAAATATTTTGTAATCCCAGCTCTACTCTACTGCTATTTATGTTCTGGAATATTTTTGTTATTACTGTCATCTTAAACTACGGTAACAGCATACCAACAGACCTGTGTGGAATCTCTAATAAATCTAAGGACACTCCAAAATCAAGGTGGTGATCATATTAACATCTGTGCAAGAAAGATGTGATAACTACATGAAATGGAACAGAGGACACAAGAAGTTCTAGATGTTACTTTAAGTTTATTTGACACAGGATAACTCTCAGGAAGCAACTACTGCCAGAAAGCAGCCTACCTTTTCCTCAGCCATCTCTTCATGTGATTTTTTTCTTCTCCTTACACTCATTAAATAGTTAACAGGCTACATGTCTGTTTTCAACTTACATAGCAAATAGGCAAAGATTCCAGCAGATGCATACTACTCTTATTTCTAAAAGGAGAAAGCAGTATATATAGAGGATCAAAGAAAAGAGTCCAAAGACACAAGAGGGAGGTGGCTCTAACTGTGGAAAGCATGTCTATCCTTTAAAAGACATGCTCCAATTTTACTTTGGTATCTATTCAATATGAAACTACAACATAAGTGTCTAAAACAGCTAAACTGTCTAGGTAACAGTTCCTTTAAAACAAAAAAGGTTACAGCAAGCTTTGTTCCCACTGAGGCACAAACAGGTAAACTCTAGAGACAGCAAATGGCCTAAAATTCTTCTAGGTATTCTGTATAACAAGTACAGAAGCAAGTTGCAATGAAAAACTAGACCTTCTTGAATGGGGAAAAGCAGGAGAACCATTCAACATTTGCCTCCACATAAAAGCATGCACATAAGCATTTATTCTGTAGTAATTAAACACACCAAATCCACAAAGCTTATGGCTACTTGTTCAGTTATGCCTCTGCATCCTCTGCATCATACAACACTAATTCTAACCGTGAAAAAGAAATCGTGAATCAGGCTAGCTGTAATTGTTCACTGCTGTAAACTCAGTTTGTTGAACAGATTATAAACCATTCTTGTTTGATATACTGATATTTACTTGAACATTTAAATTGTGTTTAAAATGACTTTTAATGCTGATTACACACATTATACCTCCTCCCACTTTAAGAGTCCTTAATAGCAGCATCCATCACTCCCTTGCTCTACTCCAAAATCTGTTTAGCCTTTTCCCCCAGGAAGAACAAACTTTTTTTTCCTGACAAAGAAAAACAGCATTGCTAATGGTTATTAATAACCTCTTCCTGACTAAGTTTCAGAGCTTGTGTTCTACCTCTTTCTATACGTCACTTTGATAACATCTGCAAATACCACATCACACGCAGGCAAGAGCCAGATGGGATGCAGCCCTCTGACTCATTATAGCAACCACTGCATTTCCCTGCCCCATTCAAGTTTCTAGATTACTACCAAATGTAGATACAAATAACATTAATCTTTTTAATGAACAGAATCTAGGTCATTTTTATTTAAGAAACTGCTTTTAAGACACTAATGTAAAAATCCTCTAAAAACCAGAAGCGATATTTGACTTGTAACATACCACGCGTTCCCCAGTTTTGCAACTTTTGTAGGTGTGGGTGGTGCAGTTATTAGTGGAGTAGGCTCCGTGCTGGTAGTTACTGAACCGTTATCTTTTGCTGCCAAGGCAATCATTTTCCTTTGCTTCTGAGAAAGCTTGATTCCATGAGAAGCCATTCTGCTGTAAATTGATATTGCAAATAAAGACGTAAGATCAGTGTCCTTTCAGATGACTTGTCTTTAAAATTGCGTATTAAACTGAGAAATTTCTTTCCTAGACCAAAATACTTTATCCAGTATGGTGAGAATGGGCAGAGGGTGGGCAGGGGGGGTGGTTGGATGGGGAGCAAAAGGAGGATCAGTAAGTATCAAGAGTGATGGAAAGAAAAGCACTATAAAATGACTCCTCATACCAACTCCTATAAAAGAAAATATAGGGTAGGAATAATTCTGAGAGAGATCCTCCACCAGATTAAGACTATTTTTGTGACTTTTCAGACTGACAGAAATTTAGTTCCCTTAAACCAAAAATATTCTTGTATTAAGAAAATGTACACAACAGAATACAGCCATTTTTTCCTATGTGTAATAATTTGTTTTCTAAGTCATTTGGATTCTTCATTCTCAGATGTTTGGTTCACAGCTTCTGAATCAACCTAAACATCAATCCTTTACTTGGCTCAAAGAAAAACAAAATAAGACCACAACAAATAGTTTCTTCCAATTTACCATAAGCATATATTACTGACTGCGTAATACATTTCTCTCCTGTGATACAAAGAACTTGATCAAAAGGCTCCAGGACTCTTTTCCTAGCTCTCCTTTACAAGAATGTCACACTTTAAAGGTCATGCAAGTCAACTCCAGTTCTCTTCCATACATCACCATGTAATAAATGCCTGTTTTAATTCTCTCACTATGTCTTTCAGGTGCTTCTCAGAGCAAGAACCACCCTTGACTAAGAATTGCCAGTATCAACATATTGATATGTTGAGGTGATGGGGGACAGAATATAACGGAAAGAATGTGAGACGAGATAAAACTTCAGGATCAGTTACAATATAGTCCACAAGTAATTTCCTAAGTGCTATGTACAACAGTTAATTCTTTTTGGCTGAAAATAGTAAAGTTCAGCAGAACAAACCAATTATTTAAGACAGCAACTTCCCAGCACTTCCTTGCTTTCTTGCTTTTCATTTCAAAAGCTAGGACGTTTTCACAGTAGTTGACCAAGCAAGACTACAGTGAAAATAAGGGGATAAATTTTGAATGATAAAAACACAAACAAAAAAACACTATAATGAACCATAATATAAGTAAACAAAGTCTTTCAAAAAAGAAAGAGGACATCTTTTCTCCTACTCGTTTTCAACTCTGAATTGCCAGAACCACTAAGTAAATTCATAATGGCCTAGTCTATCACACTTTTCTTTTATAGATTTTGGTTTTTTACCAACCTTGAATTTGTCTTTGGCATGGTTCCACATTTCTGCATATTTTCTTCAATTTCCATGATAGTTCTTAGATCCATAGCAGGAGGGCTGGCAGGACTAAATGAAAAATAAAAAGTTACCTTACAAGGCACTCATTTTTACTTACATTCCACAGTTCCAACCTTCACTGAAATCCTCTAAATCATACATAAGATTGGTAACCAGATGTATAATTGATGTCTGTTTCCTCAATTATGGCAAACCTCAAATACAATGTTTCTGACAAAACTTTTATAAATATATACATATTTAAGAACATACTATAAAAATACTCTCAAAACTCATTATACTATGAAACAAAAAGATGTGAACTGTGATTACTTTAAAAAAATTAGGAACCTAAATCCAGGATACTTATTTAGTAGCCAACTTCTCATGTTAAGTATTAGAGGAGCATTGTTCACAGCTTCTTCACACAGGCTGAAATATCCTTCTTTGAAGAACTTGTTTAAAAATATTTCACATGGCACAGAACCTTCTTTGCCAGTTAAAGCTCTGTACAAAACACCAGCTACACTGTCAAACTTCGGGAATCTTTTTTTTCTTGTAAATTGCCTACTTTTAAACTTCCATCGAAATAAACATGAATCGAATCCAGACATTTCCAAGATGTAAAACTATGAATTAAAACCTATGTATTCGAAGATATTTGTAAATTAACTACATTTAAAGACAGACCCTGAAATCAGACATAAGCAGCACTTTCTCTCTACATAAAACCAACTGCCATGGACTAAGCAGTGAATTAACCAGTAGGAAGTCACACCAAACCCTGTCATCACTGCTCCTTAGCAGTACTTCAACCAAATATGCTACGCTATTAATCCTTAAAACGCTCAACAGAACAGTGCTGCCTGCCTTTTTTGGATATCGTGTGCTAGCAATACTAGAAAAAGCAAACGAGTGCAAGGGAAACCCATAAAGGTACAGGAATATAACACCAAAGTCCTTTGGCTTTATTTGTTCCCTTTTCGTGTAACTCTCTAAAAAATATCCCAGAAAAATTGTAAGGCAGAAAATGGAGCGGGTACTTCTTCCAACTAGTCTGAACACTAAAGATTCGGTTGGAGGATGTGTCGCCCTCTCTGCACAGACTACGTGACAAGACAAAAGTCGAGACCTAATGGACCCTGCAGGCTGAATCATATACTTCAGAGCTGGGATTTTTAATTTCTACAGCTTTATCACCTGCATTCACAAAGCTCATCAGACACAACCAACAGAGGCTGGGAAAACTCTGGCAAGTTATCACTGTATGATTCCCTAAATCCTTGACCCTCTTCCCTCATCAGCCTTTACTGACAACTGTCAGAGTCAGGACATAAAGCAAGATGGAACTTCAGCCCATTAGAGTACTGCTGCTCTTTCACATGTAGATACTACTACAGATAAAAAATATCATATTCAATTATTTTATTACAGTACCAGTTAAAGCTGAGGTGTTGATTTTCACAGACCATTTAAGTTTAAAGGAATGGCTTAAAAACGCCAAAGCACAATAGTGCTTCCAATTGCTGCAAGCATCATCTGATTCCACAGAATATGGCCACGTATTTTACAAAAGGTTAATGAAGCAGGCCTCTTCAAAATAAGACTGCACAAGTCCAGACTGGTAAGACTTTAAAAAGTTATCAAAAGCTTTTCTCAAAGAAAAATTCTCAAAGAATGCATTTTTAATGCACGTCAAGTAACTTATGATCATTTTGAGGATCAATGAACTTTGCAGACTGAATAGGATTCGCCAGCACATGAAGAATACTGACTGTAACTTAGGTAGGTACAACAACTATTACTCCACCTGAAACTGGTTGCTACCCAATTGGGAGAGGTTGCAGAGTTGGTTTTGGAACTGGGAATGAACTGTGGAACAGACTGTACCAATGCTGACGATCCCCTGTATGACTTCATCTCCTTGTTAGGTTGAGAAGCTTTCATAGGCTGACTACATGCTTTGTCTTTCATCTAAAAGAGACAAAAAAACGTTGCATAAATATTCTCCAAATATTCTCAAAATTTTTCCCCTCAGAAAAAAAAGTGAACCCCTGCTCAGACTATTATTTGTAATCCCCCCTTATTTTTTGCTTCACACTTCACCCTGAATCATCTAAGTCCAAACATGCATCTTGTTAATGGAAAATTTACTCTGAGATGTTCACTTCTAAAGCTCTAACACTTAATGTAGGCAGAAATACCTCAAAATTATTTTTCTTTGCCAGTTAAGCAAAAGTCTCTCCGTCTTAAGGACGACAGCTTCTCAGAAACACTCCAAAGATGCAAACCCTGCTTTTGATGGATTAGATAAACATAAAAATAAATTGCTAGGAACAAATAGATCCAACCTCAGTCTTCTCTGGATGAAATCCTTTTGTGAAGTCAGGGGACTGCAAGTCTCTGGGGCTACCCACTCCTGCATAACTACCTTCAGAGTCAGAGGTTAGGAGTTCTGGAAGCGATTCTACAGAGTTAGTTTTATCCAGCTTTATGGAGCCTAAGAAATAAGAACAGGAAGTAAAACTATTATATCATGAGAGCAGGACTAAACAATGCTTAAAAAAGCAAAGCAAAAATTATTAGCTACATAGCATGGGTACAAAATAACTAATTTGTTACACTAAAGTGTCCATTAGCTTTGTTTTTTACAAAAGCCATGCTTTTACAGAAAACTTTGCACACAAGCTTAAGATGACAACCATCGCTTTAAACAACTTAGTCTTAGGAATTCACCATTCAAATTCAACTGTGGTGTTTGCTAGAAAACAAATCTTTGCAAGGTTTAATGGTTGAAGTATAAAAATTGCATTGCATGTTAAACTTTATGCTCTGTTTTTATATCTGAAAGGAAACACTTTCCCACTGACCTGTAGAGGCTGGACTCTGAATAATGTCTGATAGATTATATCCCCCAGAACTGTCAGAGCGTTTCCGTGGCTTCTTTTTTGCCTTAGTTTTTGCTCTTTTGAAAAGGGCTTCCCTGTTAAAAACAAAAAATTACAAGATGGATTAAACCATGAAGGAAATCTAGTCTCAGAAGTATCAATGTCAAGTTTTTCAGGCAACAGCCGTGGTTATGCTTTAAGTAGTAATAGTTGCTCCCATCAGCTGTCACTAGCTGTTTCCTCCTCCTCTGGCATTACCCTTGTTTATGCATTGGCATAAATATTTAGTAAATGATTCAGGGGGGAAAAATAGGAGGAAAAGAAAAAACCTCTCACGTAGATCTAGTCTCTGATCTGTTCCACTGCACAAACACTTCTGCTGAGACAGTGGAAGATACAGCAGCTGCATAGGCTGGCACTGCCACCTAGGTCAGATTAAGCTTGCTACACATCACAGCAATTGGCAGAAAGCGAAGTAGTTCCTTATGCCCAGCAGAGATACTGACACCAAGTTAGCACTACCACTACAATAGAGTAGGTATGTGGTCATGTAACCACCATGTCACTTGTTCCTACATATCCTACAACGTTAGGGATAGCGGAATCAAATAAAAGGACTCTTATTTTAACAAAACTACTAGAAATTCAGAATTAAATGAATCACAGCTACAGTACCTCGATTTCTTCTCTACCTTGGGGAGATAAATATATATGAACCTATTTATTCCTGCATCAATACTGTAACCTTAAAATATTTTTCTTTTTAAAAGAAAATTTCCCTATCCCCTAAAGGCTATCACATAGCCTGTAAAAAAGACTGAAAGGATGAAAAAAGGATGAAAGGCTTTAGGTCTAATAACAAAACAGCCTCTCAGTTCCTTTGATCTACCAGCTCTTATCTAAACTAGTTCACTTTAACACAACTTCACATTACCAAGTCATCACACCTAATTAATTTTTCATAGTTGTGAACATGTCACAGTCAATTTCTCCAGTTTAAAAACTGTACCAAAACAAGTAGCTGTAAGTTTATTTGCTCATCAGAAAAGAAGCATATTAAGTTAGCCTGACAAGACTCTACAAATCCTATTGGTCTCACCTCCCTGTCTTTACAAGTGTAAAAGCAGAATGACAGAAGTCCATAAAGCTACCAAGAACAAGTTACCTGATCTACAGTTGTTTGAATCACATTTTCTAACACTTCTTAAACATAGGCAGTTTGTTTTAATCACTCTTCAGCAGATAGTACCAACAGATTAAAAACTCATGCTACAAAGCTTGCTATTTCACATGACATTGTTAACATTAAGAAATGCAGATTAACAGTATTTTCCAAATATATAGTACATTAAAAATATGTATTTTTCTCTTTTTCTCCTAATTCAGTGAATTTCATAGTTTTTTCTCATACATACATAGGTGCTGCCACATATGCACAATGCCTAAACATTGTTTTCAATGCTCATTTTCCTACTTTTGCTGGACAGAATAGGACAGATAGAAGGGACCTACAAACATCAAGCCCAACTGCTTGCCTGTTTCAGGGCTATCCAAAAGTTAAAGCATTATTAATGGAGGCATTATCCAAATGTTCCTTGAACACTGACTGACATGGGGCATTAACCACCTCTTCAGGAAAGCCTGTTCCAGAATTTGACCACCCCTCACAGTAACAAAAATTCCCTTTCAATCTATCTAGTCTGAACCTTCCCTGAAGCAGCTTTGTGCTGTTCCCATGCATCCTATCACTGATTCCCAGGGAGCAGAGACTAGCACTTCCCTCTCTCCTCCCCTGCTCAGCAGGCTGCCGAGAGCCACAAGGTCACCCTTCAGCCTCCTTTTCTCCAGACCGGTCAACCCAAGTGTCCTCAGCCTCTCCTCATAGCACATGCCTTCCATCCCTTTTTACCATCTTTGCTGCTCTCATCTGGATGCTTTCAAGCACCTTAACATCCTTTTTATATTGTGGAGCCCAGAACTACACATAATATTCCAGGAGAGGCCACACCAGTGCTAAATATAGCAGGAGGATTACCTCTTTTGACAGGGCACATAGCTGGCTCATGTTGAGCCTGCTGCCAACCACCACCCCCAGATCCCGTGCTGCTGAGCTGCTCTCCAGCCACTTGTCTCCCAGTCTGTACCTGTGTCCAGCACTGCTCTGTCAATCAGATAGGGAGGGGGGAAAGTGCTCCACTGCAATTTCACAACATTTTGTAATACTTAAGGGCACTGAGAAGTCTTTGAAATCTCCATTGCTCCTATTTCCTAATATATTTCAATTCTGAACCCAAATGGAGTCAGTCAGGCACCATACAAAGGCGTATAAATACCATATGTACCTCACTTAGTTACAAATGTTGATGTAAAACAGATACTTACTGAGAACTCTGTTCTGTATTAATTTCCTCCTTTAAAAAAACAAAGTTCTCTCCATCTTCAGGTTCAAAAGAACTCAAATCAGGTCCATCTGGATAGGGAGTAATTACCCTCCTGACCATAGCTGGAATCTGTAGTTGGAAAAGCTGTTAAAATCACTGCTCTTTAATTGCTTCCTAGTAAATACTTGATCTCTTGTGGAAGGACCAAAAATGACAGTTATTTAAAACACTTTTATAGATTAAGCAACTGATTATTTAACCAGTTTACAAACTTCAGTTACTTCTCTAAGCAGAATGGAAGAAGAATTCTTTCTTTTAAGTGATAGACTCAGAATGTATATACGTTTCAGCTGCCTCTAACTCCTGACAGAAGACATTTCATGTTTGCATTAACTCTCGTCCTTTACTTCCATACAGTTAAAGAATACAGGATTATAATGCACCTTGGTTTTCCCCTTATGCATGGAAGTTCAACTTTTACATTATTTTTCTCATTGCCCTTAAGATCTAATGAGAACACTGTACTTTTCACTGGTGAAAGTCTTATTTGTTTTCTTCTCCTTTCTTCTAAGGGATGTCCTTTTCCACAAATCTTCCTTAATTTTTCCCCACACAACAATTGTTAATTAAAGAACATTTAATGGATTTATAGGACTGTACTGTTGTAGCAATGGCTAGTAACTAAGGAAATATGAGCTCCATGAGAGTGGTAATAGCAGCAGCCAACCTTCATTTTTTGAGTCATACGTTCCACTTGCAACCTGTCAACTACAGACCCTGCAGGTATGTATTATCCACCTGTTCTCACTTTAAACCTGACCACCTTACACTCAAGTTGTTCAGCTTACCATTTTCCTGTAGTAAACAGAAAGATCCTTTACAACTTCATCACTTAAGACATCCAGAGTCCTTAAAAACAAACAAAAAACAAACATTGCTTTTTCAAGCTTTCAAGATAAGCTTAGCTTGAAAAAGATAAAAATAAAAATTACATTAATGAAAAGCTCAAATGAACGTCCTAAATAAATCTTAGATGCATTATTACACATCCATAGTAGTCACGCAAATGGAAGGAAGTATAAACTAGTTAATGCTCTTGTTATAAGGCAGGATTAAAACCCTAACCTTTCTAGACAGTCTACATTTCCTTAAAGCCACAGCCAACACAGACCTATGTAGTTAATTACAATGAACTGATTATTGCCTTACCTGTTTCTGCATAGATATGTGTCTGACACATATCTAACATCCAAGTCTAAGCAAATTCTTCTGTAAAGTTCAGCCACAATATCCTCTGACATTTATGCCAGAAAGTAATACTATAACAAGTTCTGCAACAAAATTCTATCATGCCTGCATGAATGGCTCTCCTTGCCCAAGGCTATAATTGCTAAGTTTTGTCTCAAGCCTACCAGATCAGAATTCTTGCTACCTATTAATGACTGGGTATGACTTCATACGTATGAAGATGTAAAGAGAAGTTTCTCCCCCTAATTCGGGCTTTTCATGCCAGATTGTAACATAGTTTTTTGTACTCAGAGTACGTACAGATAGATATATAATTAGCTTCTCTCTCCGTTTGGCAAAAATGAGCCTTCCTTTATAGGAACAGCATTCAGTTGCGCTTTAAGAACCTTATAGTTCTTGCAAAAACTGCCTTTTTGGAATATCTGAATTAAAGAGCTAGTACACAAACACATATGCATCTCTCCTTACCTTGCTTCAAGCAAAGCTGCCATATTGAGTCCTATGAACTGCAGGCAGGACAGTTTTAACTGTTCAGCATTATACGTTGCTGAGAACTCCAGCAGCTCAGCAGCATTCTTTAAAGTAACTGCAAAGAGAAAACACAACAAACTAAGTTCATAAAATCCCGAAGGCTGGAAAAGACCTCCAAGACATCTGGTCCAACCGTCCCCCTACCACCAATATCCCCCACTAAACCACTACCTTAAATAGAATCACGGAGAACAGGATAACATGTTACTATATCATGTAGCATTTTTTCGGACTTGTTGCACAGCAAAAACAAGTTAATTAAACATCAAGAAATATTTTTCCTTCCTAGAAAAAACACTAATACTCAAATAGTCATAAACTACAGCAAGCTCCACATAACTTCACAGCAGCTTGAATGCAAGGGCTACTTCACAGAAATATAAAGATCCTACCTACAGATACATTAATTTCAGTATATTGAAATTCAGTGGATCAAGGGGAAAAAGAAAGTTAAAACCAGCAATTTTCATACACACAGCACAAAACTCTTCATTAATCTCCAAATCTTCCTTTAGGTGGGAAAAAGAAAAAAAGCTGGGGGGAAGGTGAAGTCATCAAGAAATGACAAGCAAAAATTGTATGCTGCCTTTGCATGTGAAGCTGAGCAACATCTAATGTTTTCTAGAAGAGACAGATCTTAATAGCCATATAGGAACACTACTGTGTCAACTAATCAGAAGACACAGGAGAACTCAATGCAAGGACAGAAATAGAAACACAACACAAATTTTGTCATGTTTTAAAGACAAGGAATCTGAATTTAATGAAGAGAACAGAAATTGGCAGAAATAAAGCTCTGATAAATTTGGTTTTTGTGATTTTTTTTTAAATAATTAAAGATGGCGAAATGAAGAAAAGGAATAAAGAAAAGGAAGCTTAAAGAAATAATGATTATGCTAATCTAGAACCTTACCCAAACTAAAGAAGCAACAGTCATCACTGTGCAATTAATGGCAGAAGGTAACCAGAGCAAAGAAATATAAGTAATTCCATGCTGAGATAAAGATGAAAAGCCAACATCTAAAAAAGTATTTTAATCTTTGAGCCATTGTAATAGAAGTGTAAGAACTCACGTTTTTCTGCAATGGCTACTTCACACATTTCTTTTAGTCTGGATATAAGTAGCTGGTCTGCTACCACAAGAACGTTACATATGAATTCCACATTTTGAGAATCTGGAAAATAAAGCATCACATAAACAGTGGAGGCAAATCATGAGCAACTGTAACACACAGAGCTTCAGCAAGATTTTAGCTGGAGACAAACGTACTGGCTCTGCCAATTCTGATGGGGGTTTTCACAACACAAGGAATAAAATAGAAAACCATAAAAGGTGATTATTATATGTATTTTTTTTTAAAGCTAAAGAAGGGAAAAGGGAAACTGGAGAGTCTGACAAACTGGGAAAAAAGGTACAACACAGCTTGGGGTAAACAGTCTCAAAATATAAAGACACACCAATTTGGATTTTCTACATAAAACTTCAATGCAAGCATGGAATTTCTATTTTAAAAATAAAAAACATGCAGAAGCTGCAGTTGAGTTAAAAATATGTTACTGGCACCTTTTACTGCAAGAGCTTCATCTGTATACAGGTAATCTATAATTATCTGCAGTATGTCAGAATGGATCGGCATTTCCAGAGCAGAACAACAGGAAGCCTAAAATGCAAAAGGAGAGGAAAAAAAGGTAAAAGAAGTTAACTACTTAGAATAAAATAAATTAAGACAGTAATTATATTTAGCAAATCACTCAGGCTGAAGTTCACATTTTCAACGTTAAACAATTATTTAAGCATTTGGACAAAATCTCTTCAAATTCTTAAAGAATTGATCGAAGCAGTACAATTAAAGTCTGTCCAAACTTCTAAATAACCAGGAAACTGCTCGGTGTTTTTCATCAATTCAAGGGTCTTCTCTAACAATCCTCTTTAATTACATGATTTTAAACACAACTGTTCAAAAGTAGAGAACTGAACTTCTTTCCTTTCAAGGCAGAACATCTAGTGAAATCACAAGTTATCATTTAAGAATAGAATTGTAAGGTTACATTTAGCATTTTCTGTGGGATTAACAGTAAAGAATCCTCATCAAACCCTTCATTTGAAGAACCATTGTAACCATTAAGGCAAAGCTTTCATATGAGCAAACATTAGCCATTAAATCATGTAATTGTCATTGTTCAAGTTTATTCAGTGTCACTGCTTAACAATTTCTATTTATTTCAGTCAGGGCTGAAACAAAGTTTCATACTAAAAGATTTATTTTGCTTAAAAACGCGTTACTGGTACTGACATATCTCCCATCCTAGGTTTAAAAAACTCTTACAGACAGATTTTTATACAACATCTATAGCACTTGATTCACAAAATATTTACTTATGAATACAGTATGATTTAGATTTGCTTATGAAATAATAGACAACTGAATCTACATACAGCTGATACAGCCATCACCAACACAAATCAACACCTCAACACTTTTTTTTTTAATCACTCGTCTCCCTATGTTTCAGATATGTTTTCTCATGGATGACTGAGGCAGCACAGTAACTTAAATGATATGTAAAGTTCTGTTACTCAGCAAAAAGAGCTGCCAGTATTTCACCAGGTTCTTAGATTCAAGTATTGCCAAAAAGCTATGGAAAGTTGAGAAAACACTTGAACTTTGCTTCAGCTTTCAGTCTCTGAAAAATGCTCATCCATCTACGTCTTTCCACTCATCCACTAAAAATTATCAAGAGTATTCAGACACTTAAACAGAAGCATCTAGTGAAATCCCCATGTCCAGGAACAGCTGAGACACTGATACACACAACTAGCAAATAGAAACTAAGACACATAGAATACCAACACCTTTTGAAGCAGCATCTGGGGACTTCTGTGGAATAGCCTTCGATATACTCTATTCTATTAACAGGAGAAGTCAAATAGAGATTCTACACACTGACTTTCAGTTTTGCTGTACCTTTCACTCAGTACTTATGAAAAGCTACTCAATAATGCATACTACTTAATTTGTAAGATCTTTCATAGAAAAAATATGATAATACACCCAAAGGCATCAGTGTCTTATATGAACAGGCCAGCATCAACCTATGAACTAGCTCAAAATAAACTGCAAAGTAATAATTTGATCTCCTGTTATATATATTCTTACATTCATTATTCTCATAGAATACAAAATCTCAGCAGTACAAATGTAATTTAACCAAACACGTTTTTTTCCTTGCAAATGGGAGCCAAGAACCCAGCCCTTCCCTTTCCCTATTATTTAAGACACATTAGTCTAGAAAAAAACTGAAAAGCCGTCACAAAACATACTACCACACACATTTATTGGCAAGCTTACCTCAATCCATGAGCTGCTTAACATGCTGTGAAAATAATCTGTAAAGAAAGGCATTTCAGTTCAAGATGCAATAAAAGTTCAGTTTTAAAGAAATATGTATTTAATATATATATACACACACATACCAAGTCTTGCACAAAGTACACACTTATGACACGGGAATTCCTTTCCATCTGAAGATTTCAGGGTCACATCACAGAGGTACGAGCTAGAAGACATTTAATAGGATCAGAACTGTGACTGTTCAGGAGACTGTCAATTGTATACTATACAAATACATTCTTACTTGAGCAAGTTAGGACTTCACATAAAATACATTTGAATTTTAATAATTTTAAATAAAATGAACCTAACAGTAAAGACATGATAGTTTTAAGGGAGAAGGGTTTTTTGGGCAAAGAAAAGGTTCACAAAAGGCAGTCATTCCATCTCAGGTTTTTCCTTCAAAACTTTGTCAAGTACTGTTTCAAACAGCTACGACCAAATAATTAATTATGGCTAATTTTAGTTAATCTCAAGTGGTCTATATTAAGTTAGTTATTTCTGTTAAATTAATACCTACTACAAGCTTTGGCAAAGCATTTTAAGAGTAAAGTAATCCAACTTCTTTTTAAAAAGTTACTTTTGCACAACATAGCTTTTATTAACTATATAAGCCAGCTATTCAAGCCAGTCATACCAAGGGAATTAAAGAACAATGAGCCCTTTTATAAGTGTAACGAACTTCTTCTACTGAAAGATATTCCAGAGATTTTTCTCCTTAGAAAAACACATCACACATTTGCTTATTTCCAAATCCATGTAATCTCAGTGTCATAGCAAGCATATTTGCAAGAAGTCAATCTGCTTTTGACTGGGCTACCCACAAAATCTCTCCTGGCATTAGTATTCTATGACAGTTAATCAATGGAACACATTAACATACAGGAGAAAGAAGCCAAAATATACTATATACAACCTATCCCAGATTATCGAAACACAGATCAGGGTATCTACAGAGAACTTCCAAATACCTGTTACCGTGAAGGGGACAAGGGTACACCAGAAGCTAAACACATGGCTAATCAAGCTTGGCATACACTTAACAGGCAATGAGATGACAGAAGAGGAAGATGGCAGAGCTGAGGAAAACTTAATTTTAAAAGTTTACCATTTCTTCTGATTAAACTTCAGTTTGTTCCCATTCTTCCTGTTGATAACATTAATTTTTCCATTTTCTAACCTGACTCCATCCAATCTGCAAATCATTAATATCAGTTATAAGTAATATAATTAGTATACAGTCCAAACTATTAAGAAAAACAGTTTCAAGAATTAATAGCACTTCAGCAGGCTAATATTGTAAATACGAAAAAGAATCAAAACAATTTTTCATAGAAAACTGCAAAGGGCCAGTTGTAAAATATAACTGACATTCTTTCTACACCTTAGCAATCTTATTTATCTTTAATGAACACTATACTTAAGGCCAAAGTCCAATATTGCACAGTCAAAAATCTAAGAGTTAATGTATTCTACTACCAGTCAGTTATCTGAACAAAGACAGTGGTGTGGAAAAGGCGTACATTTCAGCACAGGCTTTTTAACATTCTAATTTATGAAGAAGGCTTGTGAGTTGGAATGGTGAAGATGCAAGAGCGTTGCTGGTGGATTACGTAGCAATATACTTTCAATGAGAAAGTGTTTTACCATGACAATTTTACTTGGAAACTCAGTTTTAGCAGCAGCTTTACATCTTTGCTGATTAATTCTAGTGTTTGTGAAAAATACAGTGAAGAAACTGCCGTAAAACAGCTCATTACCTCCTCTGGAACGGAAAGACAAATGCAGGAAAAAGAGTAATATAATTCTACAGAGATATTTGATCTCATTTTCATTAGTTTCAACACTAAGAGTGCATCAGTTAAACAGGAATTTGGACAAATAAATAAATAAAATAAAGCAAAGTTATCTGTGGAAAAATAGGTAGACTATGGACCACAGCATAGAAATCCATCAATCCAAAACTCAATCAGATCAGCTGACTCTTACAAAAGAGATAATGTTTTATGAAAGTCATTTTTGAAAGTTGGGTCATTTGCAACAGATGCCAAGTCTTGGCCCTTAGAATTAGGGCCAAGAGTACATTTACATCACGTAAAACCTTACTGGAAAATGTTGCTTTAAGTACAGAATTGCACTAATGAAGTCTAATGCTGACATTATTCAAAAAAGTCATGTATACTTTGTCTTAGGAAAGAACATCAGAACAAACTGATGTTGCTTCAAAGAGGTGACATAGTGTATGCTGTAAGCTTTTATACTTAAAAACATAAAAAAAGCAAAAAAGGCAGACTCAGCAACCCTAACTAGTCTTCAACTTTAATAACAAGCTAAATCAGCTTAAATAACATACCATGAAGAGCTTGCCAGAATATAAGTGTATTTCCTTTCACCTACCTTCCACTTAAATTGCTGAGTCCAAATTTTTTTGCAGTACTTTGCAGCATTTTTATGAGGTTAGATTCTTCACCAACAATTTTGCCTTTTTTAGACTTGTTCTTCTGTTTTTCATTTAGAATTTGCACTTGATTATTTCTGTAAATTTCAAATGCAGACTTTCTGTTAATATCTTCATCAAAACTCATTTTGTTCAGGTTAGAAATTAAAGTATTTTCATATTCTTCTGACTTTTCTTTATGCAGGATTTTTGGTTTATAACCATGAGTCAAAAGATCACAAGTATCAGTGTAAATGAATTGCAGAAGGTATGCAAACAGATCTGGATGAACTTTTTCTATTACATAAAGATCACATCCAACAGCATCTTCATCTTTACGGTAGACATCTGGAGTGTCTAGCTGATCATCACTGGAAACAAACAGCTTCTTGAAGAAGTCAGAGCGTACAGCCAAGATGTATTTGTGCAGAGGGTAAGTTCTTGTGCCAATCTGAAAAGTCACATCATGGATGCTGTCCATTTCATCTGTTTCATCTAGCAGCTTGCCAAAATCCTCTCCAAAACTTGATAATGACACACTTGGAATTTCATAGAGACTAGAAAAAAATGAATCCCATCAAAGAAAAGCCACTATTTACAATCCCACAAAATTTTACACAGCACAGTTAGCGAAGAGGATGAGGGTGTTCTCATTTGTTTTTTATTATTATATTTTCTTATGTTGCTGGACTACTCCATTTCATGTCCTATTCTTTACTAAAAGAACCAATAATATGCTACTTAGACTATTAAACCACATACGTAAAACCCACCATGTTTCAGAATACCAAAACCAGCATTTCATCTTTATAATTAAGCCCATATACATGTATTATCAGATCTCTCTCAGATCTCTCTCAATTTTCCAACAACAGGACAAATATTTACTGTATTTCACATTAGCTTTTTTCTTATTACTTTGAATTGTAATATCTACTCCTGTATTAGATGTATTAGAAACTATTACAGGAGTGCAAGGAACGTCATTCAGTAGTCTATTCATTTTTCCAAACAAAGATCCACTTTTCACTTTCATTTAGAAGTTGATTACTGAAGGGATGAATTTCTACAGTGCTTAGATCTGAGTGTATTAAGAACTTAAGAACTACATTGCAAATGCTTGCCTTAAACTCTTTATCTAAAATATCAACGCTACCTATCCTAATTACTCAAAGAACTCAGCTTATTCATTTGTATAACACGGCTGATTACTAACAAGTGCTATTCTCTGGCAATATAGATAACCACATATACTGTGACTTCTATATGAGCTGAAAATTAAGCTTTTTTGAAAAGCAGAACAATTTAATTGTTATCACATGCACAAACACACAGAGGAAGAAATACAGTCATTGGTATTTTAAATATACCTTGTTTTAGGATCTGACTGTAAAACAGCAAAGTTGCATCCATTAGGATCTGTAGCAACACTAACTGCTCGGTGGACAAAAGTAAGTTTCTGAAGTCGAATTCTTTCATACATGCTGTTTGTTTCAGATGAAGAAGGTGTTTCACATGAAGCATTCTGAGGGCTCGATACAAGTTCTGCTAAAAAAAGATGTGAAAAAGAACACGAGATGGTCAAGCTAATTACAATGTGCAACTGATAAAAGCAGGCAAGATTTATGATTTCAAGTCCACTGATGCAGTCACTGATAAAAGTCTGGACTACGCTGAAGATTTCAGCTCACATATCGACATGTTTATTAAAACTTTCAAAACAGTAATACATAGAAAGCTCTCATTCACTGCCAAGCAGTCACAATGTCAACTAGGCATTCACCCGTCAACAGATCTGGATTCTAAAGTTTCCTTAAAGGTACCAAAGCCACAAAATGAACATTAATAAGCAGAAAGATCAGAGTGCCTACAGATATATACCAGCACCAGGACAAAGAATGCAAAAAGGTGTGTCTGGGAACTACTATATGATGTTGAATAAAGGAAAGTAATGACAGAGCAAAACTAGTATGCAACTCTGCAATGAGCAGCAGAAGAAAGATTTTTGCTGTCAAAAAATAAGTTAATTTCCGCATAAAATTGAAGATGGAATCTAGATATCAAATGAGGCAGAACTATAAAAAAAGATGTAAAGCTCAAATACAGCCCAGGGTGGGAGTAGATCCATTGCTATCTATAGATTTTTAAGACATCTAAATAAATAGAGACCCCAGTTTCAATTAAAATCCTGTCCTGTAGTAGAGGGGTATCTTCTTCACAGAAGTACAATCCATTAGGACCTATTCTCAGCAATATCAGAGAAGTGAATAAGGAAGAAATTGCTCTGGAGACCATACTACTTTCAGATAAGGGTCTGTGAAGAAATATAAGGTTTCACTGACTGAGCAATGACAAGCAAGTACATGCTCCTAATTCAATGCCAGTTTTCTAGGACTGGTCATTTAATGTGTGACAAAATTGTTACGGTGGACCCTTGTACTACCACTGTGTTTTTAGAAGTACTCTTCTTCCTGGAAATCTCCACCTGAAGGTTAACCAAACTGTAAGCCTTAGGATTACTGAGGAAAGAAACCAGTAGCAGTCAGCGTACCTACCATGGAGAAAAGAAATAACTTGACACACAGTACCATTAGATCAAGCAGAAGAAAACAAAAAGACTGTGAAAGTTTGATTAAACTATTTTATTGATTTAAAGTACTTCTAATTAGAAAGTCATAACTAACCTTTCTTTTCTGATGGTTTTTTCCCTTCTTCCAGCCACTTGCCAGTAAAGGCTTCACCATCCTGTGTGACAAACATCATTTCATTCCTATTTAAAGCAACATCGGACATGAAGACTTGCCGGCCATACACCCAACGACATTGCTTCATGGAATTGTTAGATGACTTCCAGCAAAACACCTGTAACATCAGTACCATTTTTTCAGAGAACGGGAAAACACCCATATGATATAAAGACAGTTAGTATTATACAACACAATACTTTTTAAACACAAGAACGTGCCACCTCAAAGTCACATATAAAAAGAGAATGACATCCTCTAAAGTCTTATCCTAAAACATTATGAGCATCTATTACGAAGAACCTACAAGTAAAATGGGGAAACCCTACTACGATATCTAATCCATTTGCCCACGAAGAGCATTTGAAAAGGTTCTCTGAATATTTAAACAACTTTGTAAGACTCATTTACAGGACAGCTTTTACTGCCATTTCATTAAGGACAGCAAAAGGTAAGTCAAGTCAAGCAACAAGCTTAATCCAGTTCTTGATTTACGAGTTTGTTCCCCTGGTTTGCTTGTAAATTAGGTCAAATTCAAAGCTAACAGAGCAAAAACAAACCATTTCTTACTAATTGTTTGAAAAAAATCTTAAGTTTCTCTGTAGCATCCAAGGTTCTGCAGTGGAGACTATAACCAAATATAAACATGAAAACATGCAATACAAACATGAAGGACTACAAGCATGAAAAAGAAGCGTGGCCAGTAGGCTGAGGGAGGTGATTCTATTCTCCCCCTCTACTCTGCTCTCATGAGACCCCACCTGGAGTGCTGCTTTCAGCTCTGGGGCCTCCAGCACAAGAAGGACATGGACCTATTAGAATGAGTACAGAGGAGGGCCACAAAGATGATCAAGGGTGTGGAGCACCTCTCCTACAAAAAGAGGGGCTGAGGGAGTTGGGGTTGTTCAGCCTGGAGAAAAGAAGGCTCTGGGGAGACCTTAGAACAACCTTCCAATACCTAAAGTTGGCCAACAGGAAAGCTGGGGAGGGACTCTTTGTCAAGGAGTGTAGGTTAGGACAAGGAGTAATGGCTTTAAACTAAAAGAGAGTAGATTCAGATTAGATATAAGGAAGAAATTCTTTACTCAGAGGGTGGCGAGGCACTGGCACAGGTTGCCCAGAGAAGCTGTGGATGCCCCATCCCTGGAGGTGCTCAAGGCTAGGCTGGATGGGGCTTTGGGCAACCTGGTCTGGTGGGAGGTGTCCCTGCCTCTAGCAAGGGGTTGGGTCTGGATGATCTTTAAGGTCCCTTCCAACCCAAACCACTCAATGATTCTATGCACAGCAGGACCCCACACACAGCTGTACTGTGGATGTCTGTAAGAAGTGGGCACACAGCAACAATCCTGTGGAAAGTAAGCCCAGATGTGACATCAGTGGTGCTAAAGTTAGGCTTTCTTCTCATCCCATTGAAGGAGGTGCAAAGGTCTGTCAACACCTACATAAGGGACAAAGGAATTTGAGTGACCTGTTTCCTTTCCCCTCGCTTGTGCCTTGCAGAATCAGAGTGGTCCAACTGCTCTGCTCAAGCAGTGCCAACCACAGTAGGTTGCCCAGAACCATGTCCAGATGGCTTCTGAGCATATTCAAGGTGTGAGACTCCACAACCTGTCTGGACAACCTACATTCATGCTCGGTCACTCCAACAGTGAAAAACTTTCCTGATGTTCAGAGGGAACCTCCTTGTGTTTCAGTCTGTGCCTACTGTCTCTTGTCCTGTCATTGGACACCAATGAAAAGAGACTGGCTCTGTCTTCTTTGCACCCTCCCTTCAGTTATATC
The DNA here is from genome assembly GCF_964034855.1 of Anser brachyrhynchus. Classification (NCBI taxonomy): domain Eukaryota; kingdom Metazoa; phylum Chordata; class Aves; order Anseriformes; family Anatidae; genus Anser; species Anser brachyrhynchus. The sequence continues at coordinate 89,449,196 of NC_137696.1, read as the reverse complement.
AACACATATATATGTGTATATATATACACACATACACACCTTCTGGTACGTATATATAGACATTGGTAAGATTCCTTAAGGCCTCTCTTCTCTTGGCTAAGAAACTCTCTTGAAGAAAGTACTAGACTAGGAAGTGTTAATTCAGGAAACGGAAGTACTAAGATCCCATGCCTCTCTTTACTCAATAATGCCTACATCACTAAATCGCAAATCCTAGCATTTGCCATCATTCAGCATGGAAAGTATGCCATGTAGGTTGACGTAGTTCCACTGATGCAGGAAGATAAGTAATTTCTCACTGCTGAAGTGGTATCCCAAAGATGCCAAAAGGATGCTACCAATAGTACAGATGCTAGAGGCCAAGCCTCATATGAGCAAACACTGAACTGGAAGTTTATCATCTCTGATACAACTAATGACCTAATAAACTGATAAGATCTGTTCAAATAAATGCAAGGAGATAAAGGAACATACACACACTGATCTCCATTTTGATGTACAAAGTCACTTTTTAACATTCCTTAAGGCAGAACCTCAGTAACAAAACATTTTCTGAAATGCCACTAGATGGCACTGAAAGCTTAGGTCTCCCAGTGAACAGACCTATGCTAGAAAAGGCTATTGAAGTACCCCATAAACTACTCCTCTATTAGAGAGCAAGGAAAGAAAACAATGAATCTTCCATAGTATTGCAGCTTTAAGAAAACAGAGCGTCTACATTTAGCTGTAAATCCTAAGCTATTTACCAGGTTTAGCTATAACTTTTCAGCAATACAAGGGACATTTCATTTACAGAACTGCTGCTTTTCAGCATATATTCCAGAGACTATTTCTGAGACTGTTTCTGGAGGGTGTATAAGTGACCAGGGAGGTGGGATAACAGGAGAGAAAAAACACCACGCATGCTATAGCCACTAGCAGGCAAAAGTAAAGAAGCTTCAACATCCAATGAAAAAGCATTAGATGTTCACAGATTTAAAAGTGAACTACTGTACATTACTTTGGTAGTTTTTTTCTTAATGAATTGCATATTCTTTATGAATGATTTTGTACCATCAACTTAAAGTAGAACAGTAAAAATACAGTTACTTGCTCATTATTTCAGCATGCATTTTAAATCCTACCCAAGGTAAGTTTTATTTCAATTCTTAAATTGAAACACAGGCTCACCAAGCGTGCCCAAATGGTTTCGTTCTTACGAATCAGCTTATTTATGCAGCTTACTATATAATTACGATTTTAGGAACACAACTTACTCTTCCAGCTTCATCCAGTGCTAAAATACATATCTTCTGACCCCCATTTTCTTTAAGATGCTGGGTGTCTACCTTGTATTCCAAGCAGCCCCCATTAACCAGAACTTTTTTAAGGTTCAGCTGTCTGAAAGAACATAAAAGATTAAAGTAGTATTTCTTCATCATGTACAGATATTGCTCCTATGATGAAATGAGTTCTCTCAGAGAAACAATTTTAAAAAGCTGAAGTAGTGACACTGAAAGGCTACTTAAGTTTAGTTATCCCGATGGTACAACTAAAAATTGCTAATAAAATACTATTAGTAGACTGCATTCTTTTGCTTTGTTTTTTTTTTTTAGTACGTCGCATCATATCCACACGTTCTTCACAAAATTCCATGAGTGAAAACGACTGTATGGTTTAGCTTTGATCTTAAGCATTACAAAAACTACAGTCTTAAGAGTTTCATTTAGCTGTTTGTATTAAAAGACCTATTCTATCCCAGTAAGCTGTTTCTCACTTTCTTTGGGGGCATTGTTTTTTAACCGATCAAACCCATGCAAGATAACACTTTTCAGTTTCCTAATACAGGAGTGTAGTAAATGGAGTTACATTTTTCCAAGTATCAGCACTGTTATTTAACATGTAAAAAATAAAGTATAAAATAACCCTTAAGCTAACACATGTATATGAACATTGCTACAATTTTAATTGTAGCTGAGAAGATATAACTGGGAGCTGTCAAAATTTGTTAATTACCTCTTCTGAACAGTTAATGCAAACTAAGTAAGAGAGAATGGGACCATATGATTTAATAGTAAATTATGAGTCAGAGGCCTAGTTTCTTCAACAGGTTTTACATTCCGGTTTTAGCACACGGACCGGATGACTTCACAAGGTCACCCTTTCAAACCTAAATTACTCCGCATAGCGTGATATATCCACATGTTCTTTATGAAATACAGAGCCAAACTTACTGACTCAAAATCATAACAACATAACTAAATACAATAGCACACCTTCAGTGACTCTGCTAAGACAAATTTAAACAAACTGAGGTCAACAGATGAACAAAAAATACCAGTTTTAAAATTTTAAAACCTACAGCATGGAATATTTCTTGCTAATATGCTTTTTTAAACTTACTCGGTGTACTATGAGTGGATCTTAGCCTCATCTAATAATAAAAAAAAGGATGGCTCCAGTTGATATGTAAGAACTGCAAATGAAGAAAACTTGGTGAAACACTTTATTAGCACTACTTTATACACAAAAGTCTTCAAAATAGTTGCAAGCATAAGACTACAGTGAAATCTTCACCTCATAATTCATGACAAATTAGAAGAGTACCACATACTTTGAAGCCATCTTTTTGCACTGATAGTCTGCAAGCAGATATATATCTCCTCTTTCAGTGACGCATACTGTAGCACCATCACTTGCAGACACCAGGGACACAGAGATATCTTTATGGTGTAGAGCAGAAACTTGGCGAGGTGCAGTTACACATTTTTCACCATTAGGATCCAGCAGATAACCTAGAAAATACAACCCACCCCAAAAGCATTACTTCACATTCTACACATTGTTCATTTAAAGGACATTGTTATGCTACTCTGAAGAACCTTTAAGTTCTCTAAGATTTTCTCGGTAGTTAGATAATTCATCTTCAAAATAATAAGACAGGTAACAGATGCACCATACATACACGTGTTAGTTTACCACAAATACCAGAAAATATTCAAGATCTGATACAAATAATAAAGTAAGACATATTCTACAGGGCCAGCTATTTAATATGGTTATACTCTACAGTCGTACTGCCTTTCATTCCAAAGATCATTTGTTTGATCATATTACAGTTCATGGCACTAGAAGTACTATCACACTGGCATAAACTAAGGGTTATTCCAGCCACTGAAATAAACTAAGCAAGCTTGTAATACAAATTGCTCTAAGTGCACATAAGCACAAAGGCAGGGAGTTAATGTGAAAGAAAAGATAAGGTTGGGGTTGTAATGTAAGAACTCTGAAAACATAAAAATCAGGTCATTACTGCTCTGCTGCATTAAGAATCCTAAAACAAATAATCTATAAAAAGGTATACAGCATAATCCTGCTCTGTGTGCACTTATGTCTGCGCCACAGAGTGGATCAGGGTACAAAAATCCAGGAATAAGCAGCAGAGCTACCTCTAAAGATGAAAGCAGCCCTGTTCTGACAGTGTAGTGCAATGCCCAAACCTCCTATAGAGGGACAAGGTTTATTACCACAGGTCCACCACAGTTCCCAGCTGATAAAACTATACCACTTATGATACAAGTTACTGTCTCCATATGGTCCTGCACTGGGCCACGTGCATGTCAGAAGAATCTCAACAGCACACAACCACAAAAAAATGTGATAGATGCATATACAAAAACGCATCAAAAAAAGAACAAATATGCAGTAGTAAGATACTTCTCAGACAAAGACATTTTTTCACATGCCTTTTCAATCTTAAATAGGAACACAAAATGGTCTGAACCTGATGTCAGAAGCAACAAAGATTAACTAAGTACCATTAACTAAGTAGCAAGCTAGCTAAGTTTTGTATGCACAAAGATACAGAACTGTTGAAGTGCAAAATCCAAACCAATATTGCAACATCTGTTTATTAGAAAAGACAAATGCAATTAAAATATCCCATTCGTACAATAAATTAGGAAGTTCACTAGTTGGCAAAATATTTTTTTTTTTTTTTACATTTTCTTAATTTCAGAATAATATTGAATTAAGTGAAGATTCTGGTAATGGTGTTGAAAAAAATCTACATATGGGAAAGCATTTCACTTCAAAACGTTAGTACAGAAAAAGCTATCAGTAGCTTGTTTACAGTGCATGGGGGAAAAAAAATAGGCAGGATCAATAAATGCTAGTTTATGATTTATTAAGGACAGTATCAGTGAGACTTGGGGTAATCTGCAACACAAACAGTAACATTTTGTTTCCTGAATGTCTTCAGCAGCAGAACCACACCAGATACACAGAAGGGAAATGAATTATAAAGAATTCAAATACCAAAGCTAAATCAGACTAGCTCCCATTATCTCAAAATGCAAAAGTCATTGCCAGTAATGAAAAATATTCTTCAAAAGTAGTGTGAAAGGTTGAAATCACCAGATTGGAAGAGGAAAAAAAATGAGAAAGCTTTAACCAGGCTTCTGTTGGAAGAAGCAAACAACAGCTTTAGTATGAGTAACGTCTTTTAATGGCTGGGTTTTACTTTCAGAACGCTTCTACCTTACCTAGTTGGCCGCCATTCAGCCCCATGGTATACACTGCTTCCTTAGTCCATAGCACTGTATGGAATCTGCCTGCAGCCACTCCAATCACCATTCTACCTTTCAGGTTTTTTGCCTGAACCTAAGCACAAATCCAAAGTACATCTTAATATTAAGCAGCGACGGGTAAATTTCACATGTACAAACTTCTGACAACATTTAACTCCCAAAGTCATTAAGAATACAGTATTGGTACAGTATCCATGTACAGTCTAGTAAGTCAGGATTATTTCAGAAGTTTGTCAAGTGGGACACTATTACATTTGTGACCAAAAAATATATTTTTTTTCCAAGTATCTCATTAGAACTAGAATCTAATCTTCTTAGTCTGTCTTCATATATAAGATGCCAAACAGGACTGCACAGCACACATGTAAGACAGGCAAAAACAACTCAGGTACTGCTGAAGCGTCAGTTAAAGTTTCAGCTTGTAAGCCCTAATGCCCTAAACACACTGCAGAACACTACAGTACTAATTCCACGTGTCAAACTTGGCTTGATATTCCAGATAATTCTTGATGATCAAGATCAAAGTAAATACCGTGGATAAACAGTTATCATTACACAACTGAAGAGCATCCCATTGTACCCCAAAACACTGCCCTGTTGCACTTTTGCCAGATATTATTCCCTACTTTTATAACATTGGCAGTACATTTTTTTAAACTCCAGATGAAACTTCTTTTCAATAAAAGGTGAAGTAATTCTTATTTCCTTTAAATATATATATATATTGATTGAACATAGAAATATAGTGAAGTTGCAGATGTTTAACCTCTCCTGAAGCCTCATGGGTTCTCTTTGGTTATTTCTCCTCCCTGTTTCTTTTCTTTCTAAAGTACTACAATTCCAGAATCAGTGCTTCCACCAAAGGACACTAATGTCAAACTCTTAGAGATCCATCATTTGGTGATCCAAAAAGTTTTAAGATTATTAGTCTCAAGTAATATATACTTGTTATTCTTAGTCCATTTCAGCTACAGAACTCTTTGGGGGGAAAGGTTTTTGGAAATTGGAGCTTGTACTATGCTTGTTACTAAAAACTTTAGCACTTTCCAGGTTACAAACTGAGATGTAAATCAGGACATAGGTAAGTAAGTATTTAAGATTGAGATGTATGACAACAGAATCGAGATTTTATCTGAATTCCGATTCCACTCCACTGTCCTGAAAAGCTTTAAGAAGTTATTTATATAATCTTTATATTTCACTTTCTGTTAAAAGAAAAAATAATAATAAAAACCAAACCACACCACAAGTAAGTTTTTGGCTGATTTTTACCTGTCTGGGAACATTGCAATTAGCAGGAGGAGGAAGAATACCCAACTGATGGAAAGTATTTAGACCAAACGTGTAAACACATCCATCTTCTGTTAAAACAACAGTATGATCCTTAGCTGCTGTTATCTGGGAGCACTGGTGGCCAGCTAAGCCTTCCACAAGCCTTGGAACCTAAACAAGAAAAAAAGTTTAATATTAATCATTGGCCACATAAGTAGTTACAGAAAGTCATGAAATATTGAAATACAGATGAAAGCCTACGTGAAAATACAATATACTCATTAACAAAATTACCACCTCCAATGCAATGAGACATATTACTTTCTTTGAGCTATGTGAAACACATCCTTTGCTATCAAGGGAGAGATTATTTTTAAACTACCTGCTCTGAAATCAGGGTGGGAACTATACCTTGAGGACAGGTAAAAATGTATTAACTGTTACATCTTTTGTTTTTCTTTTTAAATTACAATGAGCAACAGGTTTCTCCCTTCCACCCAAATACAGGATAATCCAAAGAAAATAACACAGAATAAGGAAGCAGTTCTGTATCTTCAACGCTTTATGCCCTCTACCAGGAATTCTCCTTTGACTGGGCAACTTCCCATTTTTAAAACACCAGTTTGCATCCCTTTTGAAAAAAAAAAAAAAAGATTTTCTAGAACTGTGTTCTTTAAAAAGTGTGTTCAAAAGAGATCTCCAGTCTTGACCATAGCATCCAGCAACATAGTATCAAGTTCTGCCAGATGCCCAGTATTAGTAATTTTTAAAAATTAGAAGTACTGTGCTGTAAACTAAATACACACTACCAGGTAAACAGGATAAAATACTGAAATCTGAATTGTATTGCCATCATATCTGTCTTCTCAAACTTTGGTTTTGTATACTGCAACACTACTATTCAAATGAATTCACTTAATAGCTGTGCAAGTCTAACAAGAAGCAACCCTACCATCACTACCAACTCCACAGTACTGCTTCTGCCAGTCTTGACACTCATCTGACAGCATCATAAACCTACTTAAGAAGCCAGCCCCACAGAAAACCATTTGCTTCCGCTTATCTGACATCATCTACCTTTTGATCCAACTTTACCCTAACCTGAAAGTTTCACCTCAGCATAAAGTTATCTTAAATTATAATACATTTAAATGTACGTTCTTCTACTCTTTGCCACATCACTTCTAGTACTGGAGCAGTTTTCTTCTGTTATTTGGTGGGGAAAGGGGATATTGTTTATTTAAAATCAACAGTAAATTGACTAAAAAAGTTTTAAGAGTACACTCACAGAAACTCTAATTCAGACTTCCTGTTTGATATCAAAGAAATATCATGCTAGACTACACACAAGACAGGATTAAGATACCAGGCATGTCTGTTCATCGCCATGACCCAAACGTCCTCCTTGTCCATGTCCACACGTATAAATTTGACCTTTGTGGGAAAGGAACACCGAGTGGAATTTGCAGAGTACCACCTGAAAGAAAAGGGATTAAAAAAAAAAGGGCAGGGCAGGGGGAATACAGGACACATTAGTTTTCTTAGATAATCCCAAAACACCTGTGAAAACTACCTCACAAACAAGTTCAGCTTTATTAAAGATAACTCATCACAATACAGACAGAACTCGTAACCATGAACCGTATGCAATGCTGCAATACAGAATCTTTAACCCAAGGTTTAAATAACCTAAGCAGTGCTTTCAAAAATGCAAATAATCAAAGTTGTTACTATGATATCCTGTTTAGCATGCTTTTATAATTATCTCATGTGAATGCTAACGAACTAGAAAAGAGAAATTGTAATTACTGAATAGATAAAAACACAGGGAAGAGGCATGATTACAGCCTCACACTGTTGGTCTCCTCAATTGCAAAACCTGCCCTGAAGTTAGTTCAGTTAGCCAACGTGAGTTTTTTCTATTACCGCTGTAACCAACACAAACCACCTCACAAGGAAAGGGAGAATTCAACTGAAAGTGAAATGCATCTGTTGCATGCATCTCCCTGACCTTTGCTTAGATAGCGAAGTTACAGCAGCTTGCCATACAGATCTGATGACTAGGCTGACCACAGTACAGAGTCCCCAGAACAGATTAAACTACAGTGTAGGCCACGGTATAGGAAAGTAGGCCAGTTTATAAAAGAATTCCCATGATTTTAAGTGACAAAGATACAGGACACCAAGATTTAGGCATACTTCTAGTTATTTCACTGTGTTACCTGTGTAGTAAACCTCTTTAAAAGCTAAGATTTAAGTGAGACAACAAACACTCTCAAAGGTTATGATTTACCTTTTCACGAAAATATGGGTAAGATTCTAGTATTACAGCACAGGCACTACCAAATCAAGTCACAAGGAACACAAAATGCTTTAAATTTAGTATATATTGCCTTTACTTACTTGAAGAGTTTGTATTTATCAAAGGCACGGGCCCTGCAGGCTAGCAAAAGCCCAAAAGATTCAGTTTTAAGTGCAACAATACCAGCTCAGAATTGCTGAAAGAAACATTAAAACTGCTGCAGATTGTTTGCACTAAACGCTTGTTCATCTTCTACTGTAAACTATTCTTAAACAGAAGTCACAAGTTATTAGGAACAAACTACATTAACAGAAGTGCTGTAACAGCACAAGCTGCTTTCAACACAAGATGACCTTTAATTAAACACATACCAAACAAATTCACTATCCCACTTTAGTTCACTATGGGAGCTGCATAAGAGGTTAGAAACTTAGAAGTTACAGAAGCATCACGCTTCTGCGCTATTTTAGTGATCTATAAACCATATATCCAAGGTAAATCATCAATAACTATCAGAAAGCATTCTCCCCACCAAACACTGAGAGCCATAATTTCTTTGGGGGATATAGGGACATAAAGCAGCAAAAACATAATACAGCAGGCCAAGTCAAATATTCCCTGGCTGCTCTAAGCTGCTTGCCAGATCAATGGAGACTGCTTGCTGAGAAAAAAAATAGGAAGAAAAAAATGTAATAATAAAATAAAAATCAGACCAAACATTTTTTTCCTCTGTCTGTTTTCAAAAGTTGACATTTTTGATAGTTGTTTCCCCCTACACACCCCTCCAGGTTAACTGAGTAAGATGCCTACGTAATACTTCCAGAATACCTGTTTGATATAAACGCTGTTACGAGGAAAGAGGTCCACCAATTCAGGATGATGTTTACTCTGTTGACCGCCATGACCCAAAGTAAAATTTATATTGTTTCCCCAGGTGTAAACTTCTGTGGGATCTGCAATGAAAAATATTATCTCTGCAGCTTGTCAATATAGCAGTTTCATGCATAGTGAATTTGAAAAGTAACTCCTGCTGTTTCTATTAAAGATTTGAAGAGAAAATTTGTTTAAAAGATATATTCTTATGAAAAGTAAGATGCTACAACAACATACTTTGACTACAATGTATAGAAAACAATCACCATTATTCACACTTATTTTCCAGCTGCATAAAATGCAAGCTTTCTACAGCAGTAGATCTACTGTAGATGTTTTCAGAAGATCATTACTACCACCTTAGGTTACATATGCTTTTCTTTTTCAATTTAGTAAAAAGCCTTTCCCAGAAACTCTTACGCATAGAAGCCATAAGCACCTTCATTATCCTTTATTATTTTTTAAATAACCTCTCAGTTACAGTGACATCCGAACACCATTTTCTGATGAGTATGAAATTGAAATCAATGCACGTTCGATCATGTTGCACTACTATTATAAGAACTAAAGAATTTCACAACACATTGCAATGTAAAATTAATACATGAAACTCAGGATTTGCATATCCAAAACCACTTAAATTGAATGGAAAAAAACTGAAAAGGACTTTCAACGTACAACCACACTACATTTGGAGACATGGAGAAAAGGACATAGAAGAGGGGTACAAAAAGAATAAAATAGCATAAAAATAAGTAAAAAACACCGGAAAAACTTGTTTCCTGTCAAATAAAAGCTTGTGTGCTATGAGTTATTCTTACACAATCATTTCCTATTTCAAGTTACTATATTTAGAGTGACTGTAGCTAACATACCAAGTTATCTTACCTTAAAAGTACTCTGAAGCTTCAAGAACATCTTCCCCCTCTTTTCACAAAAGACACAGAAGTGATGTAAACTACCCTACTGAATTCAAAGACATTGTCTTTGGTAACTTGATAGTCTCTCTGATAACTTGAATTGAGATAAAAATCGTGGAACGGCTTTGGAGATACCTCTGGAAACCATCTAGTCCAACCCCCCTTCTCAAACGCAATCAGCTAGAGCTGGCTGCCCAGGACCACGTCCTTCTCAGGTTTTGAGTATCTCCAAGGTCCGAGTCTCCACAACGTCTCTGGGCAACCTATTAAATCACTTGCTCTCCCCATCTCCCCACCCCCACCCCACCCCCTTTAATTTTTTTTTTCTTTTAACCTCTAAGACAGCCATTATTTGTCCATTCACGCTACATATGTGCATTTAGCATCTACCGCCAACGTTTTGCACCTGCTGTCTTACAACATTAGTGACACCACATCTTCAGGTATTTGATAACTTATACAGTCCTAATCAGAAACTGAAAATACTGTCTGTGCTGGTATATACATTAATATATTGTTAACATATATTTCCTTGTAAAATACAATTTAAGTTATTTGATTTCCTACCAGTTTTCTTGAACACCACATGGATTGGCCTGTCTTTCATCACAAGATCCAAGGCTGACAAGCCTTCTTTATCCTGAACATACAGACTAACACCATGCTGAAATAGAAGCAGAGAAGGGGAAGAGAAGAAAAGCTAAGGTTAACTCCACAGCTTGAAGAAACCCAGGTAAACATTTACAGAGCTAAATCAATCTTTAATTGAACTTTAATATTGATAAAAGAAAATCTTCAGAATATTTATGGTTAATTTTAAGTAGATCTGGGGAAAAAAATAACAAGACAAAACACCAATAGTTTAATTCTGTTCAGCTACACACATTTCATGTTGATTCATTAACTGAGAAATTACTGCATGAAAACTGATTGAGTAATAAGACAATCAGGGAAACACAGAGAAAACTCACTTGAAGGTAAAGCACTGCCATCTAGGAAGGGCAAGAAGCAACTACGTACCAAAACTGCATTTACTATCTTTGAAAAATACATTTTCTTCTACTGGCAAGTTTGTTTTTTTGTTATTTAAAAAAAAGTTTTGACATGCTAGAGAAGTGAAAAGATGGAAAAAACCTACTATGACTTCGAAAACAAGCAGGGAACAGTAGTTCACAGTTGCTGAGAAAAAAGCAAGAGGACAAAAATAGCCAGACAAGATAGACAAGATGATTAACCTAGAGAAGATTTATTGGGGGGGGGGGGGGGGGGGGAATCTTATCAACAGGTATAAAAAAATACCTGATAATACCTGATAGGAGATGGGTGAAGAGGTATTATCAGTGGTACCCAGTGATAAGCCAAGTGGCAATGGGCACAAATTGAAATACAAGAAATTCCATTTAAACATCTAAAAAACATTTTTATTGGACTGGTGTTAGAACACCCGAATGCAGATGTTTGGACGAGACGATCACTCAGAGATCCCTTTATAGCTCAGCTATTTCATAATTATATTCTATAATCCCTTCCTGTCATTGCTATAATACCTTAAGAATACTTGCTCTTAATAACACAGTACAGCAGAGAGACTTTGGTTAAGGAACTGGAAGGTAGAGCACTCTCTCTGACTCATCCTGCTTCTTAGAGACTTATCAACAGAGCCACCAATCATAAAAACCTCACTCATTTATGCAACTGATAGAAAAGTAGAATACATTTGGAGAAACCAGCATAGATCTCATATAAGCAAGCATCAAAAATGCAGACACATACGTTAGAGGATGGAATACCTTTTCAAATATCACATACAGTTTTGAGTTTTCTTAAGAACAGAATCACAATTCTCGTAAAAACATTTGTTTTGAAAAGAAAACCTCTTCACTATGTAGGAGTATAGCACATGAAACATGTATTTATCAGTTATGAGAACCTCAAGAATAACTACTGGAGCCACAGCTATTTTGGTTAAACTGCTTGTTGAAAGCAGAGAGTTTAACACTTAAAATTCCAATGACTAGCCATTTGTAAAAGGCTAAACTCAAAATGGAAAAATCTCAGCCTTAACACGTTTACTTTAAGTCACCCTGAACCAAATATTTCATTATCTCACATGGTTAAAGGGAGCCTGGACCTCTCAACCACATGTAGCTCTTCCTGTTGCTGAACTTGGGGTAGGAGGAACAGAAGGAAGAGCAAGCAAAAATTAAAAAAAAAAAGCTTGCTAAAAAGCAGGGAAGAAACAGCAATTGCAAGAAAGGAAGGAAGGGAACTAAGTGAAAGCCCTGGTTAAACCATAAATGAAATGGGGATTCACTTAATAAAATGCTGTGCATCTTGAACTGCTTCTCTCTCAAACCTAAGATCCATTGCTAATTGCTACTCCATCCAAGCTCATATTATTTTACGCTCTCTAAAAATACTAATTGGTATAATTACTAGCGGGTCTATTTTTGCAACGTCTTTAGTCTGACATCAAGTTCATTCTGTACTTTTCAGATCCTAACGCCGATACTGTTCGTACAAACCAGTCTTTAAGAAAGTCTACAATTGATCAAGGAGCCTGACTCAGTGCTGATTTCTGTATGGGCAAAGACAGACGCCTGTGATAAATACAAAGACAAGTTTCAAGTAAATCAGTGCACTGTGATCTAAACATAAACTAAGTCTCAAGAGGCTTTCCATCAAGTTTAAAAATCTACTTTTCTAGAAATGATACAACTCTAAAAATTGTAGATACCAAGGAAAATGGCAGCTGCAAATTACTCACCTTCAGTAATGACAAAACACAATCAATGTACCCATAAAATATACTTCTGTGCAAAGCTGTCCATCCAGATTCCTTGTCTTTTGCTGATAGATCTACTCCTTTCGTCTCAGCCAACCAATCTAGCACACCTTTTTTGCCACAAGATGAAGCAAGATGTAGAACATTTCTACCAAAGGCATCCTTTATAGTTGCAGCATTGTAGCAGTAAGAAGAGAGAAAGGCTTTGATCTGGCCTTCACTTCCTCTGGTTACTACAGAGATTACATCCAGAGCATGCTGTAGAGATCGACACTTTGAAGTGCAGTCTGGCATGAGAGAATTCATCTTCACTTCGGAGGCTGCTCCTCTCCTTAAGGGGAACAACCATCAAGTATATCAAGGCACTCCAATTCAGTATACAACACAGTGCCTTCAAAAAGCTGTAATTCCAAGGACGTAAATCCAGTTTTATTGAGCTGCCATTAGAAAACTTATGTTTGGCACTTGATCCAAATAAATATTTATAAATATATATTTTAAGAAGTCTTATTTCACCATCATATATAACAAATATTGTTGTCCACAGAAATTCCAAAGAGAACTACCTCACGTGTGGGGAGGGGGATTCCCCCTCCACACACCCTTATTCTTCTAAAACTCCATAATTGCAAGGGAGACCTGAAAGAGAACAAAACAGAACAGATCAGTCAACTGAAAATCTTTTCCCCATCAACTGTACCAAATTAAATGCACATCAAATTAGAGCTTACGAATACAAGAGCAACGTGGCAAGGGTTAACTGACTCCTCATGCTACCTGAGCTTAAATGAGGCATTCAGCCAGTCTAAAAAGCCATGACTCCCTTCCCCACCCCATCCTCAGAAAATACCTCCTCCCTTCCTTTGACATAAATCTTTGAGGCTACACAGTGAACTGCTGCAAAAAGTAACCTAAAGAACAACAACAACAACAACAAAAATCCTTTCCCAGCCTCCTTAGGACCCTAATAGTTTCCTAATTATATTATTACTTTGTGATCATAAAGCAAAGACTGAACTGAAGGACTGCTGGGAAAAACAATTAAACAAAAAAAACACAGGTGTTGAGTACATCTTGGCTGACAGAAGCTTTGTCAGTCCCACCCAGGCAGAGGGAGTGACCACCACAGTTTCCTTTGGCAACTTCAGTGACGGATTATCCTCAGGTTGCCTTCCCTGGCTTGAACGTCCACCCATTTCCCCAAAACGCAGGCTTCTCTCCACCACTCCCAGAGCTACTGACAAAGGTGAGAGGGAAGACAGCAAGAAAGCAAAGAAAAGCAGCTAGTACAAGAGACATGAATTCAGACTGCTGCAGTCATGCAAGGCACAGGTCAAAAGCTCCTGGAACTGGCAGGAAGAAATGATGGTCTAGGTTGGATGGGGATGGGGCACATATCCGTGCATACTTATACATGTATACTTTAATACGCAGATATTATGGATATGCTTACTGTATTTTAGCATATCTATCCTTCTTTGGCATATACTTTATGAAATGTAAGCAAGGCCTGACAGAAGCACTCATCTAGCCTATTAAAAATGTACAGGTATATTCAGAGTGTTACAGCTCACAAACTCGAGAGAATAAATATTACACATAAAACCATCTAAAGTAGAAAAAGTGAAGTAGACACATCACCAATGCATTGCATAAAGCAAACTGCTATTCAGTCCCAAAACACTTCACACTAACATTTCAAGCATAAGCATCAAGCTGAGTTGGAGTGTGAAATCACATCAAACTCCTTGATGGTTTTGCTCGCTATTCAAACTGCAGTCTAAAATCGTTCTACCAGTGAGTAAAATATTCCAAAAGAAGTCAGACAATGCTACCATGAAAGATGGATAAATAAAACTAAAAATGTTAACAAATCCTCAAAAAAAAAAACTGCTATCATTCCAGCTCAGCAGTCAACGTAGACCTGCATAAGTATAGCCATGCATGCTCCACTCCTTGCCCTCTCCCCAAAAGCCTGTCGATGTCAGCTTCCTTTGTTCTCAGGCACGGAACATATAACAACATTTTGCTACTGCCTCTACCTGCAAAGATACTTCAAGGAAAAAATGACTGTTTGGAAGAAAAATCAGAAATCCCAGCCCTCCTCCTGTTTCAAGAATTATCATTGATTGCGACACAGTTTAAAGCGATCAGTGTGAACCAAATGGTAGTGATGGAATCTAAACTTTTGAGAGAATAAACAAACCAATAAATAACCCACAGTTCTAATCCAAGGGCATTTAAACATCTCATGACAAAGCCTCCAACAATTATTTTTCCTCCTCATTCAGAAGGGATTAAATACTTGGATTGGAAATCTACAGATCACAGTTGTTCACTAGGTACTTTCAAAAACAATTTAAGAGCAGTGGAGAAAAACAGTCTTTATTCCCTATAATTTAGTCCCTCATCTGTCTGGGAGCAACATTCAGAAATGTTTCTGACTTTTAGATTGCCATTGCATCACACACTCTTCTAAACAGCAGTCATTCTAAAACTTATTTGGACATCTATAGAAAAAACATCAGAAGTGCTATTATTATCTTCAAACCACTTTGTCGTATTTCATCAATACTCCACTAGGCAATAAAATCATGCTGTGGAAGAAGTAGGAATTTTACTTCATGCCTTGTGAAGTGCATATTACGTATTATTAATTTTTAAGACATTGCTAGTAGTGCTACAAAGAAAAGTAAACATAAAAAGCACAAAGAAAAATTCCTCAGGGACGTCATAAATAAAGTTGACTAGTCTGTTAGGCCCAGTGGTACGAAATGGCACCACCACCCAAGGCAGCAGCCCTGCCATGCCCCACGGCATACCTTCCCTCGGCAAATACTCATCTATTTACAACACTGAACTGCACGGGTAAAGGGTACAAGAGAACATACATCCTGGTTCCAAAAACGTGCCATTACAAGAAAGGAACAGATGGGCAAGAGAAAAACTGCTTCTTTAAAATACCTGAGCTCTAGCCTAAGGGACCAAACACCAAAACACTGTGGACAACAAACCAATTATCAAAAGGATGAAAAGTCTGCAAATAGACAGAAATACAACCCTGCCTACCTCACACGAATTCCATTATGGTGATACTTACTGCAGCTACATGAAAGATGACTCTGCTGAATTACTTTTTTGTAAGTCATCCTAACCCAGCCCTCCTTTTCTATAAACATTGCAACACCAGGTACTATATTTGTACATTGATACATGCACCTTGCCTTTCGAGACAGATGGCTGTCACTCAAGGTTTCAACACTCCACAATAATGACACACCAATAACACAGTCACGTTATTACAATATCTGAAAGGAGCTGATAATCAGATCTTGCTATTTTGAAGTACAAACTAGGTCCTTAAGTGAAACCTTTCAACTTTAAAATTGTGAAGCGATGCTCATGTCTGCGTGAAAATCTTGCAATTGCTGTCAAAATGCTTAGTTCTATTATACGATGTCTCAGCTTAATGATCAGCACCTAAAACAAGCTCAGGATGGGTACAGCACCAGCAGATATTTCTATAGACGTTTCATCATTATCTAAATTCATGTAATAACACTAGTGTCTTCCTAACACTGCAGTTATTGAAAGGCAAATATGTTAAGTAAGATTAACACCCTTTAAACATTTTTATGATACAATGGGTTGGAATTCAAGTTCTTCTTAATTAGCATTTTCATTATAGAAAAAAAGTTGACACAAAATGGAGGAATTGGAACTATACTCAGACTATCTCGAAGATGTCTTTATTTCAGCATTAAGTGGTTTTCTGCATTTTCCCCCAAGAGACACGAGCTACTTAGTACAATATTCACAGCCCAAGAAGACTTAAAAAGATTACCACCAAGCTGGAGGCAATTGCAAAGCAGGAAAAAAGCCTTTGTGGTATCTGGCCTCCTGGAACTGAGACCTCCTACTTGGCTCTTTCCCTAGAGAGGGCCAAGCACCACCACTCCTCAGCTGCCAGCCTCCCTCCAAGCAGAGCTGCTTTAAAGGAATGTTTTCTCTTTACATGCTACCAAGTATAAGGGCTATGGATAGAGAGGAGCCCTCTGACTTTACGGAGTCAGAATTCCTCCAGCAGGAGAAGTCTCTACCTACTATGCTGTCCCAAATTTCTGTTTCTTTCAAGGAGTTACTGCAAATAGGCAGAAATTTGTCACTCTTATGAAGTCTAAGCTCAAAGCTGTCACATCTCTCTCAAGTATGAAACTAAGATCCTACACATCTGTCAGAGTAAGCTAAGAAATCCTTTAACAACCAAGGATGACAATGGTACATGTCTTTTCCTGCAACCATCAGAGTGCATCTTGAGATTCTGTTCAATGTTTGGAACAATAAACAAAGCAGGCAGAAGCAACTTCCCACTGGAGAGTTCTAGAAGTCTCGCAGCACATCAAAGCTGCTTCCAAGGGATTGCTGGTGGGGTCTTCTAGTCCAAGGGTTCTGTTGAGCTTTCTGATTATCTGAGATGCTTCCCAGAAGAGATAAAAATATATAATCAATTATATTCTGGTAATATGAAATCTCAAAACAATAAAGCCAGAAGAAAGAGGTGCCAGCATAGAGGCAGCCTTAGGAACTCCCGATCCGTTTCCTGGTCACTGTCTTCAGAAGCCAAATCCAGCAATGGCAGAGCGTATCCAACAACATTTTTGTGATGTCTAGAACACTGACAGTCAGCACAGAGAGATCACGAGCTAATGGACGAAGGAAAATACCAGACTGTTCACAGCCACTTCTGTACGATCTTATTCTCCATTAACACTTTCCTTTCTTTTTTTCTAAAAAGTGTTTCCACACACACCTGGCTTAAAAGTACAGGGGTGCTCTCAGAAGAGAAGGATAACCAACACCTAGCTGGCATTTGCCACAAACAGACACTGAAAGTGCCAGCCTGGGAGGTGCACACACATTTGATACTGGAATTCATGTCTACAGTATTTCAGATTCTTCCTGAGGACAGCCTATTATACCAAACAATCAGAAATTATGTCTACAAGAAAAAGTATTGTATCTAGCAAAATCTGGCTAACACGGATGTGGACACCATACCAAAGCAGTGGCCAACTGCTGGGTAGTTTTTTTGTTGTTGTTCCCAACAGCACAAAAGACAATGGCCCTGGCACAGAAGTAAAAGAGAAAACAAGAAGAGATTCCGGCAGGGAGAATTCAATGCTCCATGAGGACAGACTGCTGGGCTTGCATCTCCCATGTGCACTGCATTACAGTAACTCAACTGCTGAAAGAGCAATATGGCTTTGAAACCCAGCTTCTGGACGCTTTAATAAGAACATATTTCTTGAAACCTTATTTAATCATTAAATTAACATAACCTGTCCTCATCCCATTCACTGTTCTGTTTTCTTTTTTCTTTTTAATTTATTTTTAAGTGGTATTGATTTTTTTTCTAACTAACAATTGCATCCAGGATGCACTTGGTGAAAAGTTACCTGATGTTGGGCTCTCCAACAATCAAAGTGTGTAACAGTTTCTATTTTTCATAAAAGAAAGAAGACTAGAGTTTTCTTTGTCAATACTAATATCCCTCTTTTTTTTATTAGTGTAAATAACATTGCTTCTAAGGAGATGCAAAATTCATTCACTCTTTCTTTTGACAGTAAGTTGACAGAAGCTTAAACAAAGACTTATGACTAGCAACATCAAACTTCAATATGGTAAATCCAACCTTCTAAGTGTACTGTGAGTTCTTAAAAGATTTCCAGGGTGTTTTTTTGCTTTTGTTTTGGTTTTTGAACCTGCGTACTGACATTTAATAATATTCTCCAAGTTAGTCCATTCACAGTGGTTTCATAACATCACAGAAGACCTGTAGACATAACAGCATGGGAAATCTGAAAACTTTACTAATCAAGTAATCTGCTTTGTGAAGTAATCATAAAAAAAGATTACAGCTTACGGAATTGAAGACCTGGTTGTTTGCTAGCATGTTACTGATTTTCCAGGATCTTCTGATGACTGAAGTCTTACTTAAAGACATTAATACATGTTAGAGTAGCAGTTTAGAGTCTGCCAAAAGGGACTAGCAAATTGAAGCTAGGTGGTAATGCAGTAATGTAGCACTGACGTTAAGCAATGTACCCTCAAGGATGCATAGCAAGAAGCCACTGAAGACAGATGAATTCCTAGATAAATAACAGCAAACACACCCTTGAGCTATAAGCAGCACATTGACCAAGGCTTTAAAGAAGAGTGAGATTACTACTAATTCCTACTCAGAAGATTACATCTCCATAAAGCATTTAACCTGTTCAGAAATCCTCTGCACATTTGCTGGAAGTCTGAACACATCAATCAAGATTATTAAACCCCTTCAACAATATTATTTGAATATATGGGGGGGGGGGGGGCTGGTTTGTGGTGTCTGAGTATCAAAAAAGGGGAAATTAAGAAATTTAAGCTAGATACCATCTCCAGGTGATTTGGAAACAAGATGGTCCCAAATAGAATCCTAAAAACATAGTTTTCTCGACAATTTTAATGGGGCATTGCATACAAGACGTGGAACGTAATGGTTCTGCTCTTCTCAATACACAAAGCAGCAAGTAGAATTCTGCCTCTAGTTCAGATATTAAATTTTAAAAGAAGCAGGTAAGTGGAAGACGACTGTGGAAAGAGCAATTAGGATTCAAACGGTTTACAAAACAACCCGTGAGTACAGCCTGAACAAACAGGATCTGTTTTATCCCTCAGCTGTGTTTTCTACAGACCACAGTCTTCAAACAGGAAGGTTATTTACAAAAAGAACAAATATAAATCTGTTACCCCTGACAGTGGAGTAAGTACTCATTCATTCAAATTTCATAGATTAAAATTATGTCAGGAATCACTTTCAAAAGATACGCTGATCGCAAATGAGGCTACCCAAAGGCATTCTCAAAATGGACTAGATAAGCAACCTTGCAAATTTTAAATAGATGTCACCTGTCTAGAAGTAAAGCTACAGACAAAATTCAACTGAATTTATAAAACAACAGGTTCTACTATGCCTGCTATGCTCCCTTAGCTGTGGCATATCCAAGCTGCTGCATTTACTAGGCTGGGGCTTCTCTACTATCACTTAGAAACCCTGCAGCTGGTGGCCTTTAGATGTCCTCCAGACTTTCTGCAACTTCTGCCTTTGCAGTGAGGACGGCAGGATCCTTATCGGGATGAGACAATCAGTGATTCAGCCTTTTGACATAACTTCTTTCTTTAAGAGAATACCAACAACTCTAGCCCATTTGCTCCCAAGACTGCTAACAAACATTCTGAATTGAAGGCAGACAGTCTGTCAAACAAGCATCAAAGTATCACTGAGAGCTAAATTCAGCTGCAACACCTCAGAGAAGTTCAGCTTATCAGAAATAACAAGGTATCTCTGTTAACAGCTCATGAACAGGAAACTGTGAAATACCGTGCTTTGCTTTTCTGGAAACAGTGAAAACTACATAGTTTAATAGCATTAGCAAAAAATTAAAACGTAGAGAAAATGGTAACACAGAAGCACAGCTACAGACTTTTCCACAATACACTGGGATCCTGCTCTAGACTTTAAGTTTATCTGTCTTTCAGTAAAAGTGAAGAGTAACGAACCAAGAGTGCCTTCTAGAATTTCACTGTACTTAAAGCTCCATGAGATAAACAAATCAACTCTTAAACTTAGCAGACTTTTCTGTATGAACTCGGAACTTTTAGTAAAGTGTTGTTAAAAAGTACCCACATCAGATGTTCCTGTGTGCTTTTATATTTACTTTTTGTAAGCCCCAAGCTGTGGTCCCTGAAGACAGACAACTACATTGACCACGTCAGCAAGGAAAGGGCCGGACGCCGGAGATCAGGTGGCCGGCCCCAACAAGGCCACGCACAGACATTTTTTTGACCCAACTAGGCGATTTCAACTCTCCGGCGCTCAACGCTGCAGCTCGGCAGCAACACCGTGAGCTGCTACCAGAGGCAGCAGGCAAACACCCCCAGGAGGGCCAGACACAGCAAAGGCTTCCCGGGAACCTCCAGCTAAGGAGAGCGGAGGCTGCCACCAGCGCCTGACGCGTCTCTCAGAGCCGGCCCCAGACTTTGGGGGGCGGCAGGGAGGTCGATGGCCGCTTTAACAGCCACGTAGCGCGGCAGCGAGCACCGCCCGGCTCCCCGGCTGTCCCAGCGGAGCCCCCGCCGGTGTTCCCGTCCCGGTCCCGGTCCCCCCGGACACACCGGCGGCCCGCCCCTTACCAGTCGCTAGATGAATGGACTCGGTCGGGCAGGGCGGGAGGCGCGCTGGGCAGCGCGGGGGCTCATCCTCAGTGACGCCGGGGCAGGGCCAGGCCGCTACGGGTACCGCGGCACCTCAGCAGGAGGCGGCGGCCGGTGCCAGCGGAGCAGCGAGCGGCGAACGAACAGCGGCCGCCGCACCCCTGAAGAAGCAAGCAGCCGATTGGCCGAGGCGCCGCCGTAGCTCGCGCGCTGATTGGCTGCGGCTCACGCCACGGCCACGCCCGCCCGCGGCGGAGCCCGGATTGAGTGACAGGTAGGGTGGAAGGGGGCGGGGCCTGCGCGTCGCGGCTGTGGCGGGACGCCGTGAGGCGCGCAAGGGTTAAAACAAAATGGCGGCCGCGCTACCACGGGGGGGCGCGCAAGGGTTAAAACAAAATGGCGGCCGGGGGTGTAGCGAGCGCGTCGTGTACTGAGTCCGGGAAAGGGCTGCTGGGAAGGAGCGAGTGAAGGAAAAACGTTTGAGGTGGTTCAGGGGGTTTTCCTGTCAGTTTTCATGGGAAAAGGAAAATTGTGGCCACGCAGCTAGAAGTGGTGGCTGCGATATCGTGAAACACTATCAATTGGTAGAATGAAACAGGCAAAGGACACAGGCCCCTGCCTAACAAAAATGTTAAAACCATCTCGGAAGAATTATTATCAACATCTGAGGCTGTCCCAAAGGAACAAAAGGTGAAGAGATGCAGCTTGCCTGGCTGTGAGCAAAGTTTCTGACAGGGCAGCGCCCCTCTGGGAGGTCTCAAGCACAAATCATTAAGTAACCCATCTGCAGGTCTCAAGGAAATAAAGAAGTAAGAGAAAGCATCCAGAAGGCTTTATCGAGACAGATTGTCTCAAGCCAATGAAATTTCTCACTATGGCACTGCAAGTGGTCTAATTTACACGATACAACTTGATTTTTGTGAGGCTTTTGACACCAACCCACAGGGCAGTCTTGTAAGCAAGCTCGTTAAGTGCACACGGATTTGACAAATAAATCTTGCAAAGTAATTACCTATGGTTCACTTAGTGGGTGTCTGAAGCAAACTCCAGTTCTACTTTTTAAATATATTTTTTGGATGATGCAATAGGAGGTGCAAATTACAGTTTAATCTGGAATAGGATTCGGATTTTGCATTGTTGGGTGGGAAGCTAGGAACCAGAACAAGTAGTACCCAGTGTAAAATAGAAAAAAAAAATACCACTTTTTCCAAAATAGAAAGGAAAGGCTGTATTAATGTTTATGCCAATGGCCAGAATTTCTCTCTGTTTATTTAAAGCTACAATTTTATCACCAGAGTAGTGAAAGCATTAAGGAGTTTAAAACAACCTAGCTATTTTTTAAACACAAAACATTTGAAGTTGAAAAAAAAAAAAAAGTGTATTCTTCAGCAGCAGTTTAATTTGGGGAAAATTGACTAGAAGTTGTGTGTAGGTGAATCACAGGCATTTTTTACTCAGGCCATCTGCCCCAGTTAATGTGAACTTTGCAGTCAGCCTTCTGTATTTCACTGTACAAAGGTTCAGTTTGCCAGCAGTCATTCCTCTTTGTAACTAAACCAGCATACTGTGTGAAGTTTATTTATGCATTTTTTTCCTAGTGATAGCTTCTTTCTGCTTCAGTCATGAACATGTCTCAGAGTTGGCCTTGCTACAAGTATGCTGCCAGCTGGCCTACAAACAGTAATGACCATCTGGGGAGATAAGAAGGTCCAAATACAGCTGAAGTCAGCCATAAACAATGCTTTGTTGTACAATAATAAATTCAAGTGAATAGCTTGGGCAGGCATCCTTTGGAGAGGTAAACAGCACAGTGGAAAGATCAAGGGGCTTAAAAGAGAACAAGGCCCAAGACAACAGTGGTAAGTTCTATATGAGAAAAATAATTTCTAACATGCTGGAGTGCCTTTAGGTGCTTACTCTTTCACACAGCTCAAAATACAACTGTAAAGAATAGAAAACCACGGGGGATACAGAAAACTTTGAAAATAATTATGAGTCATGAATAGGACCTGATGTAGTCCATTGGGTCAGACAAAACCTTGGCAGAATAACCAACAGTCTTTTAGCAACGGGTTTCAATGCAAAAGTTTGATCTCCTCTGCAGGAGTTTTAATATTTTGGTAGAAAGGCAGGATATTAACTACTTTACCTATTGTTTATTGTTGAGGCTTTTCTACTTGTCTTCAGCTCAAAGGCCAGCAGTAGAAATTCCTTCTATCTTGCATCACCTCTGCAAGAGCAGCCAACTAATGAATGTCATTCACAGTATCAGGATGATGTAGTTTGATTTGCAGAGATATGTTGAGGCGATAAAATAACTTTTAATAAAACAAAAAAAGGCTAACTTGAACCTCTGTTTAAATTACTGTTTTTGTCAGTTTTGTTTTTGTTTTTCAGCAATGGAAAATTACAACATAGTTGTGGAAATTATACTGTTTTAAGTCTTTCAGAAGGCTTCATCTCCAAACAGTGGAGATGAAAAGACTGTATCAAAACCCTGAAGAATCTTTCCTAAGTGGATGATCCAATATCAAGATTTTTGGGTTCTTGAAGCATGTAGTACATGTCTGAGAGTTTGAAACTGTTCATCTTTTTTTTTTTTTTTTTCCAGTCTATGGTGGAAAGGTCTGAATTATCACAAATAAATATGTAATTGTTGTATAGAAAAAAATGTGTCTCTGACCATTGCTGTTACCTTTTATAGTAAGAATAGATTTGTAGCCAAAAATCCCTCAGAAATGGAAAGAGCAACACTTAAAAAAGAAAAACAGTATACTTACCCATCTCCATAATTTGCATAGGAACAACAGTTTTGAGAGTCTTAATTAGCCTCCAGAGTGTATTTTTTGTGTTAGTATGCATCTCAGTTCATTGACTGTTGAAGGAGCTATAGATTGACTGTGCTTCAAATGTGTATACTCATTTAAGGTAAGGGAAGATTAACCTAGGCTATAGGGCAGACATTATCCCATTAGGCAGCTTTCCGGCAATCCATGAATCCTTTCGATCCATCCAGAACAGTCTGCAGAAATACTGAGTTCTGTGCCTTGTCTGCTGCGCCAAGCTTAGGTCAATGGAGGAATTAGGGGAGAAGGTGTAAGTCATCGTAAAGAAAAAATGTACTCTGCACTTTGTGCTATCTCTGTAACAATCTCATAACAGATTATTGAAATTGATTCTGAATGTTGAAAAAAGATAGTAATTACTTTTATCAGCCAGTAATCCAAAAGTTCAGACTATATATCAGAAATGAACATAATTAATCTCTTTCCTTTTCAGCTACACTAAGAGTCTGGTGATGGATTTCTGCCTTCAAATTTCTATTTATGTGCCTCAGATGGCCTAATTATTACCAGTGTCCTCTGGAGCCTTGAGTAATAATTCTTATTGGCAGCAGTAATACTCTCCACTGGAAAAAAAAAAATCAACTCCAGGCTTATCTTCTGCTGATACTAAATAAGTTTCCAACGATCTTTTTGTTTCATGAACTTGAAAAGAGCAGAAGAATATAAAATATTTGGAAATTTGTATTACAAAGCTAACAGAGGAAGATTCACTATAGCACCCCTTAGCAGGTAAAGCTTGTGCTTTGCAATGCAAAAAATAAACTATTTATCAGATAGCCACACACTCAAAAAAGCTATTTTTATTACCACTAAGGGATCTCCAAATACATAAACAAAAGTGCATTTTGCTTTAAGAAACCCTATTAAATCAGAGAGACAGGTTTACTGAATTCTATATACCAATAGCGTCTGAGAAAATGTGAAAACTGAGGATAAAATAGCACGGAAAGGAGGATGGTGACGTGTGGAGACTCCCTGAAGTCTACTCAGTCTGCTTCAGAGCTTCCCTGTGAAGGTAAAGTAGGAAATGAAGGTGCAAGGAGTATCAAGGAGCTTTCACTCAACAAGCTTCAGGAAAGCATTTTCTTCACCTTGCAAGACTGGGAACTCCAATGTGGCCAAGGCGTGTCAGATACTCTGACATCTCCTCTTTAACGCGTGAGATCTCCAGAGTGTCAAATTAGACCCTGACAGCATTTCTGATATCCAAGGTATATTTTATGTTACTATGCTAGTTCAGAGACACAGAAAGAATAGTTAGTCACGAGCAATACAAGCTGTGTTCAATAAGAAAGCAGTCCCACCTTTGTACAGCATTGCAGAGAATGCACAGGGAATGAAATCCCCACAGCCAGTAGACACACCTTTGCACTTACCTTGCAGTGCCATCTACAGTCTAAAAACTCGTCTGGCACACAGATGATACCACGGTATTATTTGGTTAGCAGCTCAGAGTTAGCAGAGTAATTCTGCAACAAAACTTGAGAGCACTGCTGTTTTGTTCGTACTCAGAGCTCACTGAGTGTCCAAGGACTTAAGGCACTTGTCTTGAGCTAATCTCAGCTGTGCCAGTGGCACACTGAGTATTGTGTCAGATACTGGGTGCATGTTCATAATTCCTCATTCCCAGCACGGTCTGTCTCCATACAAAATCAGAGAGAGAATAGGCTCCTCAGCTAGGACTGCTCAAAACAGGAATTTAACTTACCTGCTTTAAATTGTCCCTTGTATGAGACAGTTTCTGACCATTGACTCAGTGCAAAATAGGGTGGAATGTGATTTTGTTTGTCCAAAATTGTGTTGAAACCTGTGAATGAAAGGCTGTATATGAAATAATAAACATTTCATTACTTACAATTTGAGATTCACTTTTGCTTTAGTGTATGACGGAAGTACAAATGAAGATGCAGGCAAACTATAAAAGGCATGAGTAGAGTTTCTTTTTCTACAGTTTTTAAAATAAAGCTGTGCCAAAATTGGGGTGGGGAGAGAAGGAGGTGTTAAAAAGGTTCATATTTCCTCTCAAGTAATTCCGACTTACCCAGCTATCATCTAGGACCACTTTAAAAAGGTCATGCATATGTACATTTATATTTCAGGCAATGTATCAGGAAATATATAGAATATATATGTATACATTTTAAAAAGAAATGCTTTATTGATTTTTTGTTATAGATTTAAATTGATTATAGCAATTTTGATACGTCTGATTTTTCTGCTGCGGATTCTAACTACAAAACCAAGCAGCAGCGTATTTATGAACCACTGCTTTACAGTGCATAAATATACACTGTGCTTTTTTATCACCACAGAACCGTGGCTATAGTCTTTAAGGTTACTGAAAATTTATGAGTATTTTTTTCATAATGAAAAATTCATTTTCATATACTACTGAATGTTCATTGTGTTTGGTACAGTGTTTGGCCACTAGATGCCACTGTCGAGACACATTTGCTTTCCTTTCATCCTGCTTCTCCATAGTCGGGAAAACCAAATTATGTATATACATATATATATGTATATATATATATATACATATATATATATTTGTTAGCAGAATTTTGGAAAGCCTTATTCTTAAAACAAGAATTGAAGAAACTCAATTTTCTAGTGAATATGGGATAGTTTCCTGAACAAGAACCAGGGAATATTCTTTTGAGACTACTGCAAGTAAATGAGTTCATTTTCTATTTAGCCACTTTAAATAGTTGTGGTACCATTTAGAGCCAGTGAATTCACTTCACCTAATCACAACCTATTCAAATATTACAGATTCAAAAACAGGGAGAGAAGGTGAGATTTCTGTTTAATGTTAGTTCTTCCCTAGTTTTTGCCAAGGTCCATTTGTCTGGGAAGATGCGCCTTCCTCACTTGGGTGAGAAGCCCCCGTTCCTTCTCATATGACAGAAGGCTAATAACCAGCAGCCAGGGGAAAAGGAAAGGAGCCCATAAACTGGACTGTTCTTCTCCCTTCTTTTCCCAGCAGGGAAGAAAATAAGAATTTTCCCATTATCCTGCAGGTATTGCATGGAGTAGGACTCCATCCAGCTACCTGATGGGGACTAAAGCAAATCTGCAATCCTGTTTCTAGACCTTGGAAACTGCAAATGCCCCTTAGTCATGTGCAGTTCTGAATCTAAATGTGTCAACACATTCCCACGTTTGTTTGGTCTAGTGGTTATCTGAACAGCTATCCACATGCTAAATATTACTCAGCTCTTGATGAGGTGCACTGCAGGCAGCGGGATCGCTTACAGCCTCGGGAGGGCTGGCAGAGCAGAAGCCTGACCTGAAGTGCAGACAGGGAAACAGTCACCCTGTGCTTTAATTCTGATCCCATTCTGAGCAAGCACAGTGCTGTTTTAATAAGGCAAATAAAAGGACTTATGCTCAAAATCTCTAAGTGGCAGTTTAATGAAAGTTAACTTCGAAGAGTGAAATAAAAGGTGTAGCATTTCAAATTTTAAAAGATGCTAAAAATGCAGAGGCATTCATTCATTCTTCATTTTAAAAGTCTTTTTATTTTTATTTTTTTAAGACTTTTAAATATATCTGTGCATACATCCTCCCTTACTGTTGTTGCTTGAGAGTTTGGTCAGAAGTCAATTGCTTCCAGAACATGTGTCCGCTACTTCTTGAAAAACAGTCTAATCAGCTTGTTGCCTTTTAAAACCTTTTTTTAAACAGAATAAACCTGTGGGGGCAGATTACATGCAAGAGCAAATTAAGTTTTTACCAAACCAGTAAGCACTTGCTCAGGTCAGTGAAGATGTTGTAGACCCACATCACAAGACCTACACTGCATCCTGAAGTGATGAATATTTCAAAAATACTCTCCTTTTCAACCCAAAGTAGACCAAATTTTGTTTTCACCAGAGCCTCAGAAACCTAATTTAGCACAACAGAGCAAACTGCAGCACGGACACGGGAGTGAGCATCTCGGGCAGAGGGCAGGATGGAGAGGCAGGAGAAGAAAACCTCAGGGACCTGCCCTGCTCCCAGGGAGCGCCTGCGGCTCCCACTGCATGGCCCGGCTGGGTCCTGACACTTGCTTTATCTCAAGGAAGGGACAGTAGAAGCAGTGGGAAGTGTTATTTTTCCTTTTTTTTTTTCACTCCTAATAGTCATACTTATTTGTTTGCCAGGTAGCCTTCCTCTCTCAGCTCTATTTTTGTAGAAAACAATACGAAGGAAGAAATAAAGATCATTTTTCATGTCGAAGCTCATTAAGCAAATTTGATTCAGCTCTCCTCCCTCCCCCAAAAAATAAATATATATTAGGAAAGGAGCAATGTAACTCGGGAGCCAGTTTTCCCCTGTACTTCAGTAACATCCTTAATGAGCTGACCTGTGAGAAATTATTTTTGTACACCTTTTGGTTCCCTTAGTGAAGAGTTCTCAGCAATGCCTCACCTCAGCATTGTCTTATGTCTTGGCTCAGCTATGCAGCAGCACAACAAAACCTTTATTATGTCCTTACCAGTGCAGGCATATTTTAGCCTAAGTGGCATTATGCTGTCCTTCCACCAAAGCACTTGAAAAGAAAAGGCTGGGGCAAAAGATACTCAAAGGTGGTATTGGGAGCTCAGAGTCACATTAAGGAATATTCAGGTGATTGGTGTTGCACTGCTGTGAAAGGGATGAGACACAATACAAGATTTTTGTAATAAGCAGGCCCAAATAGATGGGGTTTAATGATAACGCGTAGTGTGTGATGATTCACTGGTTACTCTGTAGGACATTGCTGTTACAAGCCTTCCTCTGGGTCCTTTTCTTTCTGCATCCTGCTTTTATGTGACTTAAAGCTTCGTGCTCAGCCTTTTCCAGCCTGAGCAGATTACAGCCAGGTTTTTCTCAACTCCTGACAAAAAGCCCTGTGTTACCAGTGCAGACAATATCCTTGCACAACCGTGTGTTCCCGGTACCAAAGCTGGCGTGGCTTTATGCAAAAGCCAGGCTGAAGGAGAGGAAAATAACAGAAATTATAAAAGCTGTTTCTTATGAAAAATAGGAAGGTTAATCTGTCTGCTCCAGTCTCTTTACGGAATGTCTCCCTTTAGCAGCTAGTAAATCTCTGATCTGGGACTCAGCTGCTTCTCACATGAAAATGGCATATGCCACTGAACCTTCAGATGCCTCAGCACCTACAGATATTTTAAACTCATAAGCACTCGCAAAAAGTCATGTCCAGATGGTATAAGACTTAAACATAGTTTCTCTCTCACGCTGGGACGTGATTACCTCCTGTCTTGCTCTTTATATTGCTTGTACTGCTTGTACCTTAAAATTTATACCTCTGTAAAACATTGCCATTTGGGGAAGGTGACACTACACGCACACCTGTAAGTGGCTGCATAGGATATGAAGTAGGAGAAAATTAGGTCTTCTTATCCCATCTGTCCTGCAGGAGGAAAAAACAATCTAGAGAGAAAAGGAGAATAGGAATTGCCAGCCAACTAGGACAGCGGGAGATAAACAAAACTATTATTCTCCCATCACTCAAGGAAGCAGAAAAAAGCAATCTGTAGTGAACCCAGACACTTCTTTTACGATTGCTTTTCACAGATCCCAAGATGTAAGTATTTCATGAAAGTCCATTAAAATGTTTTCCAGAGTTTTCTTCCTGAAAGCATATGAACCAACGTGATCCCCTTTCCTTCAGCAGAGTGCTAGGTCACTCTCGCAGGCAGCAGTGATTCATTCTGTAGCATGCTTACATGGCATTTAATCAGTCTTTATCTGTGGACAGCAAGCACAGCAATGCCTATTCCAATATAGCAGAAACACTAGGCATCTGCCTCATGCACCTGAAAAACTGGTAGGGAGCTAATTTCTTCTCTCAGCACTAGAGAGAATAGTCCCAGTGCCTCTGTCGAGCTGCAGGAGAAGTACTGAAAGGATTCTGAGTAAGGAACCGGGCTGCCAGCTGCCCATGCTGTCTGCATGGGGAGGGAGGAGAGCAAAGGAAGGGGACAAGACAGCCTCTTGTGAGGCTGAGCTGCTGGGAAAAGCTCAGGTCTGTGACCCTCTCACATGCCTAATTGGTCTTTTTTACCAGTATGTGTAGTACTCATGCAGCAGTACTCATTTATAGTGTTTGTACGTATTTCAGATGTCCATATATACAGCTTATAATCTAATCGTATACACAAATGCTACAGCAGCCACCAAACAAACAGAACTGGCTCAATGTACTGTCACCCACCAATGTGTGACAGCTATGGCCCCTGCTAAAGCTTTTTCACCTCGAAATACTTTCTTGTTTTCCCCCTGCCCCCCCCAAATATATCAATATTTTAAGTCTTCAAGATAAACACATAAACTTTAATACACCTTATGAAGGATGTAGATAGAAAATGAAAGGAAAAGAAAAAATTGCACAAGCTTATAACTGTCAGCTTTTCCAAAATGTAAGCTTTGAAGCCATCCTGGGAGAAGTGGTGCTGATAGTTAAGAAAAAAAAAAAAAAAAGATTCAACTGTGTTCACATATCTATTGATTGCTATGAAACATTAATACTTAATGCATCTTTTATATTGTCTAGAGGCTGCTCTTTATGGTCAGTTAAAGAAAACACTGGATATCTCCAGGATGCTCTCCACATTGCCGCAGAAGCTTTTCAACAGCTGATGAGTTTCTTTGTCAGTGCATGGAGAGTATCAGAGAGCTGTAGGAGTTGTAGACACATTCAGAATACCAAAATACCGAAAATGAGAAACTTCAGTAATAAAATGGTATGATCTAACGGTATGATCTAAGCAATACTATCTGATGAACAGGTTTAGTCAGGCTCCCACGAAAGTCCAGAAGTGGAAGGGAGAAACTCATAAGGGACAGGGATGGTTTAAAAGAGTTCAGCATTAGCCTGACTCTGCTTGCATTGAAATCACTGCCTTGCAGAGGAACAATGTGTGGTAGATGTTTTTTTCTTGTTGTTGTTGTTTTGTTTTGTTTTGTTTTGTTTGTTTTGTTTTGTTTTGTTTTTGAAAGCAGCACCTTTAATCTTTTCTTATTCATTGCCTTTTTTCCTACAGGAAGGTTTTCTTGTGGGGTGACAGGCAAGTAGAAATATTCTAGTTGATACAAATGCCAGCACAGGTCTGATCTTTCTGTCTCTGTGTAGATACTGCCCAATGGCATGCAGCCCACTTCATGGGACACAGCTAGGAACTGAAATGTAACATATGTGGCAGTTTGAAATGTAGTCAAGCAACTTCTGTAATTTTAAACCCATTCTGACCTAGCAGAGTTATTTCCTTTCCATAATTATGTCCATCGGAACTGTAACAGGAGCTGTATCTCATATTGAAGAAATGCTACTTTAGCAAAAATGAACGATGAAAACTACCTCATCAAAAATGAAAAATATTCAAAGATATCAAATTTTCAGTAAGAAACAGGTGAATAAGGTATCTTATTTGACATGCTTACAGAAAAAAAAAAAAAAGGGAAAAAAATTGCAATCCATTCCTATAAAAGTGGTTGGTCCCATAATACAAACACAGTCCAAGCAATCTGGCATGCAACAGAAATGAAAGCAGCTGTAGCAGGTCAATAGGGAATAAACAGTATAGAAAACAAAAGAAGACAGTGTAAGAGATGTACTTTAAATAAAATGAAAAGTTCTGGTTGATTTAAAAACTACAGAATGAGATCACTTCACTGATTGCCAAGGCTCTTTGACAGTGCGTGAAACAGCCCAACATAGCTTGTAGATGGGAAAACAACATTTCCATGTTTCACAACAAGACCAGTTTCAGGCAGGCAAATGTCACTGCCAGTGAGAAAGTGTTTACTGCAAAAAGGCACCTGTGAAGTGCCTGAGGCTACTGGCTAAGATACCCATATTGCAAAGGCTTTCTATTACAGACCTCCTCTCTTCCACATAGGATTGAGGTGTATGTGGACCCATTCTCCTTTAAAATGAGGAGGGCTTTATCCATGAGAAAGGTTTGTACCAATCCAAAAATATAAATGAGTCTGAATGTGTAAATATAAGACAGGCTAGTTTTCCCAAACCAGAAACGTTTTATTACTGCAGGTAGACAAGCCAACCACTGAGATGTAGAAAGTCAATAGTGGACTTAAATAAAAATTCTCCTCGCAAAATTCACTTGACATCTTTGCCTAAAAAAAAAAAAAAGTTTCAGTCTTTAGCAAACATAATGCAAACACAGAAAAGATGATTTGTTCAAATCTTCCCCAAACTTTGAGGTAATATTATGTTTTCAATTAATTGAATTAAAAACTAGTTCTCTTCCCCATCCAGCTAAAGATCTGCACTATACACGATTAAGATTTACCTGGCCATGACTAGCTCTCTTGCCTTCTGAAGTTCAACATCTGACCTTCTCACACACTCAGTATTCCTTTCTACAAATTATTTTTATTTTCAAATTAAATAATTCAAGCACTTTTTTTTTTTTCTGTCTCATATATGAAGCTGTCATTAAAAAGTAAGTCCAGGATACATTCTCCCCATTCATGTTTCACTGTTAAAGGATTAAAGGCATTGCCTAAACAATGAATAAACCTTCTTGAAGACCACATTTGACGAGGTAAGGCATGAGATTTAGTAACGTAACCCAATTTATATTTTTTTTCTGCATTATAGGCTGGATAGTAAAATTTAAGCAACAACAAAAAATGCTGGTTCTATTTTTTTCCCTATCCCCAAGGGAGATATTTTAATATTATATGTAGCATATTAATTTCTTAAGTAGTGCTATTCTATTATCAAGAAACTGCAACCAGTATAAATCTGCTTTGTAGAGGTGCTGACTGTGAATATCGGGATGGAAGTATCTCTGTAACCTAGAAATAGTTAGAAGTCTTAAAAAGTGCCATGCCTCAAGAATTTATCTACTTACAATGAATAAATTAAACTCCTGGAACCACAAGGTTAACATTCGCTAAGGTGAGGGTTTTGTTTGTTTGTTTGTTTGTTTTTCTATTTTCTGTGTGAATTCATATTCACACAAAATCAGAATCTGAATTCATGTTATGATGGCTTATTTATTAGAATATTATCATTTATCCAGAAGAAAGCAAACAAAAGGCCTTAACTGAGGAAGAAATAATGAGAAGAGTCAACATGTTCTAGAGAAAGCAAAAAAGGAAAAGAAAGAGAGAAAGAGAGAAAGAGAGAGAGAGAGAAAGAAAGAAAGAGAGAGAGAGAAAGAAAGAGAAAGAAAGAAAGAAAGAAAGAAAGAAAGAAAGAAAGAAAGAAAGAAAGAAAGAAAGAAAGAAAGAAAGAAAGAAAGAAAGAAAGAGAAGAAAGAAGGAGATAAAATGATTGTGCTAGCTTTCAATGTTCCGTATCTTCACCAGTGTAAATGTGGCAACTATAAAACCTGGGAATTACTTCATCCAGTCTGAATTGAAAAACTATTTAATTCTGAGCCTGCAATGTGAGCAATTGTGTAATTAGATGAAAACATTTCTACAGAGCTCCTGCTCCCATTAAAAACATCTGCAGTGTCACATTACCTGTGGCATTCGTGACTCCACAGTGTTGTCTGTCTCATGCACATTTGGTTAAGATGCCAGTTCAAACTTTTCCTGAGAGATTTTCTACATACGTTTTCCTTCTCTACTTACACGGACTCATTTTATACGCTGGTTGACACCTTTAAAAAGTAATCACATGCCATCCCAGACAAACGTGTAAGTAGGTAATGTTCCATCAGCAGGCATCACACAGCCAGGGTTTATTTGTCTTCCAGAGAGACTTAGGAGACCACTAATGAGATGCTGAGAGTTACGGCAAAGCACAAAATCTTCAGTGACCCACCTGTTTTGGGGGAACTGTTACTGCTTTACCAAGGCACTAAAATCCTTGACTCATGAAAGTGTGGTGTGTGCTCCGGTAAGGCGGCACCACGTTGTCACTGGGAGTGTGATTTTATGAGTACCCATCCCTGAAAATGCTGCTGTTTGTTCAGACTATAAGATAAAAGTGATTAAAAGCACCTCTATGTGGGGGTAAAGGATGGCACTTAAAGTCAAGCTGTGATCTGGAATACTTTCCCAGGACACTGCACGTACCCAAGTAAAGGAGTCAGCAGAGGCTTTGCCTGGCCCTGTGTGGGAAGGGATGGAAGGAACAGCTGAACACCCTGGTGGGAGGCTGAGAGGCACTCAGCACTCTCTTTCCACCCAATGGCTGGACTCATACAGTCTTTTATTTCAGAGAACTGCCAGAACTTGATGGAAGCGCGATACTCAAGACACACAAAGCTCTGATCCCCAATTAATCCTTCCACCAGGAACAACCGATTGAGATCCCAAAGACTGGTGACCATTTTGAACTCACGGAACTGCAGTACGAAGAGAGTGATCCCAAAGTGCTGCTTCTCACACGGCCAGGTAAGAAGAGCTTATGGTGCAGTGAAACCACGCTAATCAAACAAAAGTCAGAAACATAAATGAAGCAGCCTCCATCTTTACCGTACCTTTCAGTGTAAGGGTAGAGATACCTGAATTAGCTCAAAACAGGTCAACTGAGATACTTAGAGCTCTCACCGCAGCCCCAAAGATCAGCCTCTGGCAGTGGGCATCGTGTACTTGGTTTTCCACTGGGTGGCTCCACTGGGTTTGAGGTACACAAATGTATTCTTTCCTGAAGGAACAGCACAAGAATACAGGCTTTTGAAGCAGGTCTAGCCAACACCAGAGCTCCTAGCAGCGTCAAATGAAATTTTGTCCAAGGCCACTCTTTTTTCTCCTGCATTTTTCCAGCTATTGAATTTGCCTTTGTTCTCCTGTGAGCCTGAACTGTGACTTGGCAATGTGAGACTAGCAAAGTGAAGGCATTTTTCACTCTGATACTGGATGCTGGACAAAATACCAGCTGACTGGAGATTCAGCTGTCATAGCATATAAAAGCTACCTTTATCTTATGTAGAAGCAATAGAATATTTTTTTTAATACTTTTTTTTTTTTGAGTTTCAGTTGGAAACACAGTGAAGAACAAATGAATGCATCCTCGTCCTTTTTCTTCTGCCTCATCTGGTTCTGGCTTGCAGCAGTTGTTTGAAGATACGTGAGTCTGCAGTTTGCCTAAGCATGTTGGAAAGGATGAATTGACTGGAAGGAATAAATGAAATACTGAAAGTGTGAAAAAGTGAGCAGGCTGCTTTTCTGTGAATGTAGAATTGTAGGCAAAAAAAAAAAAAGAAAAAAAAAGAAAAAAAAAGTTTTACTTGTAGCCTCAATAATGCCAAAGTATTATGCAGTTTCTATTCACTAGAATATGAACATATAAATGTAACAAGCCATGTCCCTGCATTTTTGCAAATACTAAGAACTGGCTTTTTCACAGTAAATAGCAAATTCTGAAAATGTTTGCCATTCAAGACAGCATTGGCAGCCTAATACCTGACCCCAGCTTAAATGAACCCAAGACCTCCCCACCCAGTGTGATCAATCCCCAGTTATGGTAATAACCATCAGCAGCAGATTTATATTAAAAGCAATAAAACATTTCCAGCACTGAAAACTTCAGTGGGATCTTTTTCTCAGTATGACCTAAAGATGATTTAGCCCTGTTAACAACTGCTTCCTGGCCATTTTCCCTGGCACCACATTAATTTTAAAATGTCATGTTTATTTACTTGATATCATCATCCTGAACTTCAGAATAATTTTACCTAGCTGTAAAAGAAACAACTATTGTCAGCTTGGATCTAATTTTGTGCCATAAATCTCTCCAAGCAGAAAAGCCTGAGCAAGAAAGTCTTTCCTACATTGCCTACACCACCACCTTCGGAGGCTCAGCCAGGCCAGCACTTGTTACAATGCCAACTCTGCTGTGTTTTAAGTGATGCATCTTTTTTATTATTATTATTTTATTTTTTTCAACATCACATCATAAAAAATAGTTTCATTCAGCATTTAAAAACATCTTGTAGAAGCAGATTTCTCCCAGTTATGGGAACTCCATGTATGCTCATGTTGCCTTGAGATTAGAAGCAGATGGAAGCTGTTTTTTCAGTTCTTTTACCTTTCTGGGGTATGAACAGTAGGAAAAGGGACGTGGGGAATGATAGCCCTAGTCTGTACTGTAGACTGTGACTGTTCTGTCCCAAATATCGGTCAGAGCAGTCTCAGTTATATTCCGCTCTCCTCAATCCTCATGAAATAAATTGTAGGTATACATGGTTCACCCTAATACTACTCTTCAATGTGTTCCATGTCCATACCACAGTTCCATTTAGGTCATCTGCATCCAAAGAAGGGAAAAGGCTTCAGAAAGCCATTTTACCCATTAGGGCACATTTACCCTGTGAATATGGCACAAGGAGGTCCTAATAAAACAAAGAAACAACATAGAAACTTTATCTGCAGCACTTACATGGTGTGTGTTCCCAAGAGTTTACTCAACAATATCAAGCATACACTGTGGTGCTGAAATGCATTGATAGCCACGTATAGATCAAAATCTAAAATGAATGGGCTTGGCATTAAGGCATCTGTTGAATTTAAAGAGCTGGAAGTTTTAAATTCATTAATAAATATTAGTTAATAAATGTATGCAGGTGAACGAAGAATTTCATAACTACAAATGGTCAAAAAAAAAATTAAAAAATCTCCCAGAAACATGTTCAAATAGTTTTTCTTGTCATGTTAGTTACATGGCAGGGAAAGACAGATGAAAAATATTTTTTTTAATGTTTTCTGTTTCTCTTCCTGTTTAAAAATTAAAAAAAAAAAATTATAATTTTGCCCGTTATTTTCATGTCTCTCCCTTTATTTGGCCACAGACTATAATTGAATTAATTAGATACACTGCTACACTTCCATTTTTTTTCATTCTTTTTGATCCCTCCTGAGATCAAAATCTTTCAGAGCTTGAAACTGAAAAAAAAAATGTTGTAGAATTTTAACTGATTTACTTTTTTCTAAACATCCACAATATTAAGTGATTCATGGAAGAACCCTACAACTCAAAGCAAATGAGTTATAAAGTAGGTATGTGGTTTATTTCGGCGCCGGGCACATGTGGGATAGCTCCCAAAGTCATGCGCATCCCAACGCGGCAACTTGCCTTGGTTATATGCAGTAAAGAGTTACGTATGCATGAAGTTTCCCAGTATGTCTATACATATGCATAACCTATCCCCACTTCATATTAAAATTAGTTCCAAGAAGTCATTTCCATAAACTCTTCCTGTCTGCACTTGCGCAGTGCCTTCTGGTGGTGGTCGCCAGGGGTCGTGGGGATGAAGGCTGATAACTCTTCTTCATCACCACTAGTTGACCTCCTGCCTTTGTGCAGACTCAGCTGCTCCTTGGCTCTTGTCCAAACCACAGGGTCGGTTTCAGCTGGTTTTTGAGACAGGTTCCCTGTTTTGGGCAGGAACCATCCTTTGTGAGGGGCCCCAAGACTCCTTGTTTCAGTTAATTTGCACAGTAGTAAACAAAGACATTCAGCAACATCTATTTTAATGCGATTAAGCAAACCGCCATTCTTCCATTCCTGGCTTCAATAATAATAATTGTTTTATTTAGAAATCATTACTGTGATTAAGCAAGCCCCCATTCTTCTATCCCTGGCTTCATAAGGATGCACAATTTTGTTTTGAAATTTCAGATTAAAAGAGAAGCTCTGGCCTGGGAAGTACTGAGGAGTTCACGTTTGCATGGAATTTACAGTCTTTCTTCAGCAATCTGTGCTGGCCACCATAAAAGGCAAAATGCTGAACTAAATGGACTCTTGCTCAAACCCAGAGCAAGACTTTGTCTCTTTATCTGGGACTGAAGGTTTTTTTCTAGTTTATATTCATGAATAATAAACCTAATGGGGCAGACCTCAAACCATTTATGACATCAGGCTCATAATTATAACTGAATTTCTAATGTAAAATGCATGTGATACCCATAAAAGATATTAAAATTGTTCAGTAAGTGCAGTAAAATTAACTTTCAACGGCTAGCTGGTGATGACACACATCAGGTTCATTATTGCATTAAATCCATATAACTACTGTATTTTAAGCAGGCAAATTTGGACAGAGAAAGATGATGTATTTTGATCCTGATATTCATTTTATCAGAAAGAGAGTGACAGAATAGACATGTAATAGACTCTACATGTAATTGCAGAGGACATTGTGATTCTTGGCCACGTCACAGCAGTAGACAAAGGGAAAATTAAGGATATGCATTCCTCTCAAAACATTCAGTTACTGCGTAATCTTTCTATTTCTTACCATAGCGGACTTAAAGACAGATGGTAGACTTCCAAGGGATAAAAAGATTGGACCTAAGTAAGAGGTTCTTGGATTGAAGCAATTGTGAGAAATTGCACAACATTTTTAAGTGTTGACAACCATGATCTAAGGGAAAGAGATTCCCAAAGCTGTAAGAAGTGGTCAGGAAAAGTCCCAGATTTGCCTTTCATACATCAAGACTTACCTACACACACCTGCTGTTGTGGTCTTTAAGACTCTTTCCCAGCATGGCAGAAAAACAGGTATGTACTACAGTCATGTCTTCACTGGTTTATTCAACTGAGTATAGCACAGAGATTGTATTATTAATTCTGAAGTACTTTAATTAATTAAGGTAAAATACCACTAGCACAGTGTGCTAGGAGACAGCTCTATAATGTAGGCAACCTTATTTTATACCAAGCATGCAGTTTTCTTTTCTGCATTTTATCCCATCATCTCTGGCCACCTTGAATAACTACCTATAAGCAACTCCCTTCTTCACTCAGTTTTACATTCTGCTTCCAGAGATATTTTCTATGGCCTTTTGCTTGTGCAAGCTTTTTAAAGTTAATTTAGTCTTTCCACATAACTCAGTATACATCTAGCCTCTGAATCACTTTTACTGCTCTTTTCTTTCTTTCTTCACCCTATCTTGTCATTTTTTCTAGTCCGAGGATGCCAGAATGGAATGCAGTATTTCAGGTGGAGTCACTGGTGCTAGAGGGAAGGGAAAGTATCATCTTCCTCCCTTGCTGTCTGAATGCACTATACAAACGAAGAGCGAAAAAACAAGTGTCTGCCTGGTCCCTCTCATCCCCTTCCAGTTCCTAAATATACATTCCTTTTCTAACACAGGAGGCGTAGAAACCCCTACGATGCGAGGAGTTGAGATAAAGCAGGAGAAGGCTGGGAAGGCAAAGCAAAAGAGTTCAGTAGACAAGGAACTTACACACCTCAAGAGCTTAGAGATCTCACAGTGGCCAGAGACAGGTCGCAAAGGATCAATGTTCACAGAGGAAAAGAGGTCGGGAACTGATTCACCAGGCTTTTTAATCTTGCATACTTGCATACAGATATGATTTTTCAGTCACGCTTGTCACTAAGGAGAGGCGAGTCCTAACCAGGCAGCCAGGCTGCCCTTTACATTCACCTTGCCAGAGCACAGACAGCAACACAACGCAGAAGACAGTGGGGAATCAAACCCCCTATGTTCCCAAACCTGATGAGCCTCTTCTATGCCATTTTTTGTTACTGATCCCCAGAAAACCAGGGCAAATGGGGGGAAAACTGCAGCACCCCACAGCTGTGAAAACATGGGCCTGCACAGCCATGTTTTCCTGCCCTGTGTTTCTTGCCCACAGGTGGGAAGCGAGTGGGCCCAGAGGAACGCTTTGGCCTCGATTCCTTGCAGACTGGGGCTCTGCTTCTCAGAGCCAGGAGGGATCGGGGTTCAGCTCTCCCTTCCTCTCCCTGGATGCAAATGCCCTCACCTATGCCATCTTCCAGTCTCCTAGATATCAGCAGCAGATGGGAGCTGGAGCCCAGCACCTCAACCCAACCAGGTGCCTCCCTCGCATACCGTAACCGTGACAAAATTGCAAGTTGGCCCAAGAAATGTGATTTTGAGCTCTCAGTGCCTGCTGAGAGTGCTTGTGTGCAGCAAGGCAGTCATTGTGGCGCAGAGGGGCACTAATCCAGCCGACAATCTGCTCTGCCCACATCCCAGGTGGACACGACCAATACACCAACGTGCCAGCTGAAGCCTGCTCACATATGCCGTAACGAAAAAAATTACCGTTCTTAAATACGTATAGCAATATATCAAAGAAAGCTAGAAAGTAAACGACCTGCATCGTTCCTCAGTAAGGGAAGAATAAAGCAAGACTGAACGTTTACCCTGACCCGTTTAAGCATGTTGAATTCTCAGTTGTATTCGTCCGAACCTGGAAGAGGCTGCTCAGTCCTCTGCACATCAGAGCATGCAGAGCCAGAGCAGGACAGAGGGATGTGCACACAACGGCAGAGCTTGGATCCCAGTGAGTTCTCCTCCCAGGTCTCTTTTCCTAGCGAATACTTGACCCCAGCTCAGGCGGCCAGCTTCACTGACAGCAAGTCTCCATAGATTCCTCCTCATTTGAGAAACAGGGTTTCATAATAAACCACTACTGGGAGTAGAGATGGGCTTTCTGGAAACTGAAAGGGTGAGCTGTGTCTCTATAGCTCTAAGAATTTTTGGTGTTGCATATATTCAGGTGAGGACACTTTGTCTGCTATCATCCCTTCCATCTCCACCTAAAGGAGAGTCTCCGGAATTCATAAGAATGCATTATTACAGATACCCAATTAACTTATCTTTTAAGACAAAAATGTTACTTATAGCTAGAATCTTTTTTTTTTCTGATAGCACCAGGAAAATTTAACATACGCTTTCACTATATTAAAAATCGACACTGTTTGTATTAGACTGACTTGTGGTTTCTTCAACACAAAAATGGACAGTATGTAAGAAAATACAAACATGGTTTTATCTTGTATAGTGATTTATGACTGAATGATTTCCACAGAGGAGCATAGATAATCGTAGGATTTATCTGCATTTATCATATAGACAGGGAAAACCAGAGTAGGTCAGCAGATCATTAGGGCAGGGTGTTTTTGTGACTGGAACTAAGTGCTAATTAAAAAATAACGCAAAGACTGAATTCTGTATTATTTCCATTTATATAAAAATCAATAACTACCATATAAATCTACCATATAAATTTAAGTGTACCTAAAAGGAAGACAAACAGAACATAAATGTTTATGTGTGTAGCATGTGAGTATGGAATAAAGCATTCACAAAAGAATTCAAGGTAGCAGTTGGTTGCTCAAGTATTTTTATGGCACCATTTTAAGTATTCTGATTGTTTCTTCAAATGAAGCTGAGTCCCAAGGGAAACAGAAGGTGTCCTTTGGAGGACCTGCTGGATCTCTCCATGTGAGGAAGCAGATGGAACTTGCAGCTTGTTCTTCCTTTTTTATGGGAAGATATTTTGGTGAAAGAAAAGAATTCTGGTCCCTGTGCTATTGCTCATTTGGTGTATAAACTTTAGCACACCACAAACACCCTTCCAAGGCCACTTCCTATGAGTATCTTCAGGCACTGTTGAGGCAATGTGGAAACATTTCACAGAAGAGGCATAAATTTTCCTATCAGTTATTGCCAGTTCTCTCTACAACTCTCTGCACTCCTTTATGCAGGCATCACATCTTCAGGCTGGGGGAGCTGAAATGCTGGAGTACTGATTCTTTCTGTTAACAGAAGCTTCTCAGCCAACCCAAAGGAATAACAGACACAGGAACAATTTGCTTATGGTAAACTGTCTTCCAGTTTGAGTCTAGTCCAGACTGTGTCTTTTCAAATACTGTGTTTTAACTCAGGACAAAGTTTTGCATAAGCTTTATTCAAAAAAAAACAAGGAGATGAGATTCTATGGGCTGTGCAATGCAAGTTCCCAAATCAATCAATTATAATATCCAAAACTGATCTAAAAATACATTTTTTTAATTATATTTTTTTCCTACTTCTCTTTCCTAGCACAGATAGCAAACACATCCGGGAAATCTACTCAATAAAACTGTACTTACCAGAAAGCAGTTTCCTTCTTGGAGTGCACATCGGAGAAAAGCTGTTTTATGTAAACGGGAAGAGAACAGAGCAGATTAACAAGTGTTTTTCTTCTTGCAAACATAAGCAAGGTTAGCAGATGCAGTTCAGCACTGGCTAATAGGAAAATCCTTGTTATTTATTATTTGCATTTCTGCAGCACTGACAAACATGGAACAAGGAGTTCCCTGCATGAGGAGCTAAGACTCTATACAGGGCAAGAGACGCAGATGCATCTAGACGCTCATGAAGTGTCAGGAGAACAATTTTGGTCAGCACAGTATGATCTGTATTTTTGTTCTTTGCATTATTACATTAAAATTGACATTGTATCTAAACATTTTATCAAAAAAAAAAAAACAACAACAGTTATGGGTACATTCAGTTTTTCTATGCATGACCTCAGAGTTGTTAATATTTTTAGTTAACTATTTTAAAGGCTATCTTCTTTTAGGAGACTCCTGGAAACTTCTTACTGGTCACTGAATTCCACTGTTGTCTAACAGGCCAACTTTATTTTTTTCCTTTAACTCTTCCAAGGAACTCTAATAGATTAGAGAAACGTGTCTTTCTCTTACAAAACGCAGGCTCTCTCTACCTATCCACTTCTCTAAGCTTTTTACTACAAGAGCCATTTGGATCTGGAACTCACATTCCCTTTAACAAACTAAAAACTCCTGCGGTGTAGTGCCACTGCTTTTCTAACCACACATCCAGGCAGCAACCTCCCAAACTTCTGGGACTGCTCGTGACTCCGAGACCCCATGCTGCATCTCTGTCACTTCTGCTGTTCCCTATTTCGTTTTCCCTGTGACCTTCTCATCCAGCACACCCCAGTCTGGTGGGACCCCCATGCCACCAGCGAAGAGCGGCCCCACAGACGGGGGGCTTTAACTGGTTGTTCCACAGATCCTGGGGATCCTGATGGAGGAAGTCTGAAAGAAGACAAAAAAACAAAGAATGGAGAGGCCATGCAGGGAATCATGCTGGCCAGGAAAGCAGAAGGAAGATAACTCTGACGTACAGGGGGAAAAAAAAAAAAAAAGGTGTTTCGCATGTGGGTGGGTATTGAGGCTTTTGCCTTACCACAGTAAAACTTTTATCTCAGTGTCAATCTGCCCATTTGCAGCTCCGGTTTATTCATTTGTTTTAGGGCCTCGAAAGGTCCCGCCAGCTTTATCTCCGTTTAGTTTTGCAGCTTGTTTGGGACATTTTGGTGGTGCTGCCCTTTATTATTTCACTTTTCTCCCCACAAACGGTCTCCCCGGCAGGCATCGCCCCTTCCCCGCAGGAACCCCAACCCCTGCCCCTCGACGGCACGGTGCCGCGGGCCCCCCGGGCTCCCTCCTCCCGGCCGCGGCTTTGTGGCGAGGCTCGGGCGGCTCCTCCCCGCTGCCGAGGCGGGTACCGGGCTCCGGGTACCGGGCTCCGGGTACCGGGCTCCGGGTACCGGGCTCCGGGTACCCTCCCGGGCACCTCCCGACTTCGCCGGGCCACGCCGCTTGTGGAGGCTCCGCTCGGCGGCCAGGTAAACCTCCGGCCGCACCACCACAGCCGGGGGGACCGAGGGGAGCGGGGCTCCGGGCGGGCCCCTCCGTGCCGGCGGGCCCCCGGGTCGGGCCGCCCCGCGGAGGGAGCGGGGCAGGGGAGCGGTGCCGGCGGGCTGGGGCTGGGCGAGCGGCGGTGCCGCCCGTGTGGGGCGGGCGCGGTGCCGGCTCCCCCCGGCCGGGGCGGCGGTTGGTTTCTCCTGGCAGCGGAGGCAGGGCCAGGCGCGGCGAGGGTGGGCGCGGAGTTGGCGGCGGGGCCGGGGGAGGCGGCGGCGGAGTTGGCTCCGGACGCGGCGGCAGGAGGTGAGGGACGGGGCTCCGGCACCGGGAGTCGGCGCGAACCGCGAGCGGGGAGCCCCGGGGCGGGCAGGTCGGGTACGGGGAGCGCCGGGACGGGGAGCCCCAAGACGGGCAGAGCCAAGACGGGGAGCCCCGGGGCGGGCAGCCCGGGGACGGGGAGCCCCAGGACGGGCAGCCGGGTCTCGTCCTGCGCTCCGCCGTGAGCCGTGAGCGGGCAGAGCCGCGGGGCCGGGGCCGGCCACGTGTCGGGGGCGGCGGGCGAGGCACAGGGCGGCGGGGGGCGTGCGGCTCCGCGCTGCCCTCTCGCTTTCCTTCTCCCGCCGCAGGTCCGCGGAGCGGAGCCGGCTTCGCCTCGCCTCTCCTCGCCGGCCGGAGCCGAATGCGCCCGGAGGGGAAGGTCCCGTCGCGGGCCGGGCCGCCGCCGCCCGCCGGTGCCGGAGCCGGAGCGATGTCGGGGCGCGAAGCCGAGCGCGGCGGGGCGCTGTGCCTGGGGCTGCTGCTGCACGTCCTGCTGGGCTGCGGCTCGGCGCAGCAGCCCGGCGGCTGCCCGGCCGGCTGCGAGTGCTCGGAGGCGGCCAAGACGGTGAAGTGCGTGAACGGCAACCTGACGGAGGTGCCGCCCGACCTGCCGCCCTACGTGCGCAACCTCTTCATCACCGGCAACCCGCTGCGCCGCCTGCCCGCCGGCGCCTTCGCCGCCCAGCGCCTGGCCGAGCTGGGCGCCCTCAACCTCAGCGGCAACCACCTGCGGGTCGTGGAGGCCGGCGCCCTCTCGGCCCTGCCCGCCCTGCGGCAGCTGGACCTCAGCGGCAACCCGCTGGCGTCCCTCAGCCCGCAGGCCTTCGGCGAGGGCGGCAGCCCGCTGGAGGAGCTGGCCCTCCGCGGGGCTCTGCGCGACCAGGGCGCGCTGCTGGGGCTGGCCGCCCTGCTGCAGGCCGGGGCCCTGCGCAACCTCAGCCGCCTGGAGCTGGCCGACAACGGGCTGCTGCTGCTGCCCGCCGGCATGTTCGGCGCGCTGCCCGCCCTGCGGCACCTGGACCTCAGCAACAACTCGCTGGTGGGGCTGCGGAACGTCTCCTTCCAGGGGCTGGGCCAGCTGCAGAGCCTCAACCTCAGCGACAACTCGCTGGGCGTGCTGAGGAACGGCACCCTGGCCCAGTGGCGCGGGCTGCCCGCCCTGCGGCGCATCGGCTTCGGCCGCAACGCCTGGGTCTGCGACTGCGCCATCGAGGACCT
Source organism: Anser brachyrhynchus (assembly GCF_964034855.1). Lineage (NCBI taxonomy): Eukaryota > Metazoa > Chordata > Aves > Anseriformes > Anatidae > Anser > Anser brachyrhynchus. Next base: position 89,404,429 of record NC_137696.1, on the reverse strand, counting down.
GGTGGCCTGGCTCAAGGAGAGCGACCAGGTAGAGGGCAAGGAGGCCCTGACCTGCGCCCACCCCGAGAAGATGCAGGGCAAAGCCCTGCTGAAGATCAACGCCTCTGACCTGAACTGTTCCGTGCCCGTAGACCTGCCTTCCCAGCTACAGACTTCCTACGTCTTCTTAGGGATAGTCTTGGCTCTCATCGGGGCCATCTTTCTCCTGGTTTTGTACTTGAACCGAAAAGGAATCAAAAAGTGGATGCACAACATCCGAGACGCCTGTAGGGATCACATGGAGGGATATCACTACAGATACGAGATCAATGCCGACCCCAGGTTAACAAACCTCAGCTCCAACTCGGATGTCTGACAGAGCGCCGCGGAAGCGGGGCAGCACACAGTAGCTATGCATGAAACGTAGACTGATGCTTTACCCTTGTGCTTGCTTCCCTCTCCCCAGAGAAATCTCAGACGTGCTTGCAACATGAGGGGGATATGCCTCCATGTGGTGTTCATTACCCTTCTCTCTTCGTTCTGAGATGCTGGGCAGCTGCGCATGGTGTTGGGCTGTATGTAAGAAACAAGCTGCTACTTCTCTTCCTCCTTACCTGTTTTCGTTGGTACTCATGGGAAGCTTTTTCCAAGATCTCAAAAGAAAAAAAGGATTTTCTCTGTGACGCTCCAAAGCCACCAGAGTTTATATTATATATACATATATATATACATACACACACACATACCATTCAACAAAAGCTGCCTCAACTTTTTGGGAAAAAAGATTACGATCTTCTGTGCCAGTTTTGGTCTTGTATATCTGAATTGTGATGACAATGATTCCATTTCATAGACTTACACTGAATCTCAGAAAAACAAAGAAACTCCTTTTAACAAGTCCTCTGTAACAACGAAGGAAATCAAATAGTGAGCATGCACAAATACTTTGTAGTTTTACATGTTAGGAAATTTACAATCTCAGTAAGTCTCTTAGTATTTTATACTAAGTTATTTTTGATTGCAGTTTACCTGAAAAGACGTTTTTTTTTCTATATAAGCTGCATCTAAACTCCGTCTGAACCATTAAATTCAATAAACAGTCTTACAAGAACTTGTGTTGAAGTTTGCTGTTTAATGAGAAATGTATGGACATCTAAGAATGTTAATAACTTTAGAGTCTCTGGAGTAATAGCCTTATGGTAGTAATCTGAATAAAATTTTGTATGAACATGTAACTTAGAGACATAAATATTTATGACAATTTTGTGAAATAGGCTTTAAGAATTACACTGATCAACGACGAGAGTAGTTCCACTTGGCACAAAAGCCCCAGTCTGCTCTCCCTAAACAACTGCAAAACGTCGAGACAGATGCTAGTGTCTATCTAGCTGGGAAGATACGAGCTAATAGAATTTACATAAGCTCTTCTCTACCAAATTTAAAAACATTCAAATTAAATTGCAGAGTTTGCAAGCTAAAGAAAATTGTACCGGAATGGAGTTGTTTGTTATAAAAGATATGCTTGCAGGTCCTGAACTAAATTAAATGCAGCTCAGTCGTGTAGTCAGTGAGCTTCAGACTTGTAAGTCAGTGCAGTACTTAGTAAATTAAGTTCTTACTGTTTGATTTTAAACTCTTGGTGCGATTCTGTAGTGACTACATTGAGTAACTCGATGGAACTTTGCATTTATCTTAAGACTTCTAACAGGTACATTTAAGTATTGTGTAATTTCTCATGCTTATTACTTGCTTGGGAATGCATTTTCATGTAAATATATGAAGCATGCAAAGAAAAACTTCAGAAATGCATCATTTACTAACTAATTCTGAAGGCATATCGAAAGGTTAGCAAGAACCTTCCAATGGCCGTCAGTAATTAATGCACTTTTCCTAATACATTCTTAGATTTTTAATGAAAAAAAAAATACACCGAATGTGAAAATGTAATGTAAATTGGTATCTGTCAGTATATTGGTGGAGCTTTTTCCATGGTCACTGTTAATGGAAGCTCGTAAGCATCTCTAAATTTTATGAATTAGCAGCAAATTTCCTTCATTTTCAAAAATGACAGTTTTGTCATGGATATATGCCTTCGGTAAGAGCTCATAAATATAAAATAGTCCTTAAGGAATCAGAAGAAATATAATCTGTCTGGGGCATCAGTATTATTCAAATGCATTTTTCTCTCCTTGTAAGTTCAGACATTGTCAAAACAAGTAGCACAAGTTGGTTTAGACTAATTTTCTATTTCTTTAAATGGGCTTTATTCAATACCAGCAATTTTTTTAATGTGCTTTTGTACATTTGCCCTCAAAAGTAAAAAAGAACATTAAGTACAATCAATATTTTGATAAATCAGTGTATTCTACAATTAATATGTGTTCAACAGTAGCCTATTTCTCCTGCTGTATTTAAATGTATGAGCAGTACCTGAATAACAGCATATGAATTTAAGTTTGTGGATTCTTAAAAGCAAACTGCTGGCCTGAATGTTCGCTGCACATATTTTAAGAATAGTGTAAAAAGCCCGGTGTGAATAATTATTACTGTGCAACTATGCAAACTGTTCATACTTAGCATACGTCCAATAGTTTATGTAACAAGGTAGAGTTTACAATAGCTATGCAGTGTGCGGTGTTGTATTGGTCATTTTGGAGATTATCAATTTACAATCATCTATACAGTGCCAAGAGGAGAGGAGTGTCATTGTTGCTTAAGATGCTTCTCTAATGTTATAGGTAAAATATGTACAAAGACATTTCTTGGGCAATTTCTTGTTTGTTTTTTTAACAGATGCTTTCAAGTAACTGCAGTGAAAACCTACGATCCGTAGTGTGTTAATGTAACAGACATGCATTTATAGAACCGTGTAAGGATGGGCAACGACTTGAATCACAGTCTGTCACCACTGGACTGAGTATTTGTATAGTGAGCAAGTGTAACTCTTGTACCACACCTATTATTCTAAAGATTATTATTATTTTTGTATCATGGAACCTCATTGTAATAGACTTTAATTAGAGACCTGGTGATGGAGACTTTAAAATATTTTTTCCATTTGCTTGTATGTGCATTTGTTAGGATATAACATTTAGCATGTGTGAATATTGTGATGGATGACATTCTCTTACAGTGTTTGACCGACAGTGAATGCTTTGGTGTTTTGTACAATGCATTTGGTCTTAAATCCCCTTCTATAACCAGTGCTTGAAATTTGTTTTCCTTTCCTATTACGAAATAGTTACAGTGGTACTCAGAAGACATTTAAAAAGTAGCTCCCAAAGTGCTTCAGAGCTTGGTTAAAAACTGTTCAATTTAAAATAGCGTTAGTTTAAAGGTTCTTCTGAAGCATATTTTATTCTTCTTTGACACCTGAAACTTCAATTGATTACTATTTCCAGAGCAGCTTAATTAGCCAGGCTGTTTTATTCATTCATTCTTCAATAAAACACGTGCAGTACTAAATGCCTCTAAAATGTGTTTTGTATACATAAAACCCCAAAGTTCTGCATGACACAGTTGTCATTGATGTTTCATGGAAATCGGAAAGGAGTGGGCAAATCTGAAGGGAAGGCAACACAGCTAAGAAGCAAGAACGATGGATTATCCAAGGGTCAGCTGCTCTCTTAAAACTAGTTTTAGTAGTAATGAGCTTGAAACTTTCTTAGAGAAGTAACACAAGGAACTGAAGTTGTTTTAATGTATCTTCCGTAAATATTTTCTATATGTCCTGTTGCCAAGTAAGAAACAGAAAATTCCTAAATGTTTCTTTACCCAAGGTAGCTCAGTGTTAGATCACCTGACGTTTTTTACTCTCAGCAAGCCATAATATTCCCAATAATTTTTACATCCAAAAAGTACTTTGAATCTTTGTGCAACTGCTTTAAATCTTTTTATTCTGGGTAATTTACCTTTTAAGAACTAGTGGCAATCCCCGGCGACGTGGCAGCTCATGAAGCCGCCTGTTCAGACCCATATACAGTTGTTGACTGAGATGTCACTGAAGACAGGCATGACAAAATATTCACAAGATGACTGTGCCAAGATCCCAACTCTCATTATTCTACCAGCATTTTCCCTGTGGTATACTCTGCTCTTTGTGCATCTACATAATTTCTTTTTTTTGCCTCATTTTCCCAAGAAATCCATTAAAAGGAGTATCATGAATCTGCGCAGGTGGAGAAATCAGTCTGACTGCACCTGTATTTATGGTTTTGCATCTTCATTTCCCTTTACGTCTTAGCATGAAAAAGAGCCTTTGTCGAGGTGGACAGAGTGATAATCTGATATGCTCTTTTTCTTTAGCAGCTGAATGTTCAAGAAGAACCATTCATTCTCAGCATATGATGAAGGAAAATAGCATTTGGTAAGAAAAACACTTCAGTTTCAAGCTTCCAAATGGCATTAATATTCTTCAAGAGACAGTTGAAGGGAGAAGCTTATAAAGGAAAGAGAGATATCAGCACTGAAAATCAGGACGCTTATGGACAGGAAAAATCCGCATCTTTTATGTTATGGTCATGGTTTATGGGTATGGCTCTAATTTCTTCCTGTTGCTATAAATAGAGTTTTTGTTAACAGGTGGAGTCACGTCCTATAATATTTGCAATGCAGGTGGTTTTGGGGGTTGTAATAGAAGATTGAATTTAATTCAGTTTGCTGATTTAATAATGACTAAATGAGGCCCACAGCTCCGTGCTCTGTTTTTATAAATGTGCTGCTTGCTAGTTGCAAAGCCCTTGACTTAAATGAAAGCCCACCAAGGCAGAGGGAAGGACAGTCTGTTTGGGGAGTGTGACATTTACTGGATATTTCACACATGCTTAAAGAAGAGAAACAAACCATGTGGGTGGCAAGGGTCCTTTGCTGAAGCAGAATTAAATGCATTTCTCTGGTTTCTTGAGTCAATTTAGCAGTAGCAGAAAAGTGGTGCCTTGTACTGACACAACAAACCAAACAGCACTCCTCTCCCAGCTTGGAGGAAAAAAAAAATCACAAGCTTTTCAAAGTGGAAATATAGGTCTGCAGTATAAGTATGTCCTTAAAAAGGAATTTTGCTTTCTCAACAGTGTTACAATTTTCATGTCGTCGCATCCTTGGAAAACCTTGCTATGCCAGAAGTCATCTGTAGTTTAGGCAAAGCTTGAAATCAGGCCTTGCATTCCCAATCTTATCCTAAATAGAAATAGGGAACTATTAAGAGAATTAAAATGGTACTTTAGACACTATTTGTATTTCAGTTAGTAATCTAATAGTTGCAATTACTTATATTTTTCAAAGTATTCATTAGATAGCTTTTCCTTTCTGATGACAGACTAACAAAATAACAGAACAGATTCGTGTTTTCCTGTAATTATGCATGAAAGCATCTGAATAAATTAGCAATGTTGTTTCAGTGCATACAGTGATGGAAAGTTTAGAAATCCATCTAGTGTTCTAGAATGTTTCGTTATCCTAGACGTTTTAGATATGCAAGAAACTGTTGTATTTCAGATTGAACTTTTACTTCATAATTAAAAAATGATACCTCAATAAAATAAAATGTCTATCAGATTGCTTATTAATGATATGTGTTCTCAGCGTTGATTTAATTATTGTAAGTCCTCGTAGATATTGAGGTCTTTGCTAAGTGTCATTGTTTTCTCTATAGGTCAAAGTGATTATTGCACTATGAATTTGCATGACACGATAGTGAAATAGCAGCTTCCATCTAGGTAGTATGATTACTTTCTTTAGAAAGAAATTTTGTCAGTGAATTTAAGGGATTGTGATTTAATTATTTTTGTTATTTTTGAACATGATTTGGTAGCTTTTTCTTTTTAGTATATGCATTACTGATTTTCAAGTTCATTTTAGATTCTAAATTTAACGGTAATGGATTTTTGAGTTTTTAATGACTAGATCAAATTGTGTATTTTGAAGTCTTCAAATGTCTATTTACATAGTGAAATATAGAGGCACTCTTATTGGTGGCATGCATTTTCTTACTGTGATGGAAGTATTAAAGAAAAGTGTTGCTGAAATAGAGAATGAATGAATGAAAACAGAGAATGAATAGAGAATTTCAGAGAAAAAAAAGCATTCTGTTGGCAAACTATTTTGTTCTTACAACTTCTTTTAATGTAAGTACTTGGACTGTGACTATGTGGAAATTCAAGGGGGCAGATGTCATTTCATCTTGTCATAGATAGCTATTGCAGATGTCTGAAATTTTAGCAGGACAGAGCAATTTCTGGGGGCTGTCCCAGCAGTATACCTGATGACTTGGTTAGCCGTGTATTTAAGCTGCATGCTGTTGCTGTTTTTTCACATTCTTAGGGACACCAAACAGGGGAGGATGTTCAGTTTTACCAGGAATGAGCTGATCTATCCTAGATTTTATCTTCAGGCTGATTTGTCTTAGTATCTGTCCACAGCCTACTTTAGCTACTCTGTTTGTTTCAGTATAAATTTTGTCTGTGGCATACCCTGCGGTAGCTTTGCATGAAATCGTGGGCATTTATGCAATAAAGAACTCATTTGTCAAATTGACATTATCAAATGTCACATAGACATTTTAACAGAATCCAGGGTATACTTCATGCTGGCAATGTAAGAGCACTGAGTAACAGCAGTAAAATATCAAAATAATAAAAAATACCATTCCTTTCAAGAGTGCTGTAAGTGATCGTGGACTGACACCACTTTGGGGCATTTGAAAAATCTAAGCTTGTTTTGAAGAAAGAAAAAGAAGTACTGTATTGACAATTGTTTTTTCATCCTCAGGTAGGTGTCTTCACTCATTCTCTTTAACAGCTTAAGAACAAATAGTAGCCAAATCCTGTAGATAAAAAAATGAGTCCGTTTAAGCCAGTGGCGTTACCTGGTGCTTTTGTTTCCCTGTTTTCAGGAATGGGTGTTTTTGTTAGCCTGGAGGAGATCGAGAGAGCTCTTAAACGTCAGAAACAAGAATTCTCATTATACATATATATATACATATATATACATATACATGCATGCATATTTTTCATATATAAATACATATATGATGTAAATCGAGGAGACTGAGGAGGAGCAAATTCTGAGCCACACCAATCTCTTCAGTGTTTTCTGTTGGCTAGGTTAGGTGCCTAATTTTCCCCACACATTGCAAAGGGGATCAAAGTGTCCACGTGGAGCAAGTATGCCCCTGACAAGCACTGGGGATTTACACTAGCACTGGCACTGAAGTTGGCACAGATTGCTGCTAAGCAGGCAAGGTTTTACTAAAGCATTTTCTAAAGAGATTGGGGATCAGCTTTCAAAGTAGTTTAAGGGGCTTCATTTTCAAAAGCAGTTGGAACACCTTTCGGAAAATCACGTAGTTGTTCGATTGTTTCTTTCAGGTGAATTGAACTAAACGTGGAAAAAAAAAAATCAGTGTGAAAATTCATGTATCCGGTATACACTCGAGAGATGTTATAAATACATGTAAGAGGTTTTCAAATCCCCCAGTCTTTGCTCTTTATTGCTTCTTGGATTAATTGAGATCTCCATAACACCTCTATTCAGAATATCCTCTCTCTTCTCCAGCTCACTTATTTAATCATCTGTGATCCAAATACCCTTTTTTCCATCACCTCTGTATTGTGCCAAGCTTGATTACTTCGCCTCGGTAAGCAAAGATACGATTCCTATGAAACAAGTCAAATAAAATAAAGAAAATCAAATATTGAAGGTTTGTCACTAAGTTAGTAGGTGATATCTATTGTTAGACTTGCACATGGGTTTTCTCTTTTCCTGTCTGCCCCCTTCTATTTGGTTTTCCAGCATACCAGAAAACTCCTGTGGAAGCCCAGAGGCAAAAGAAGATTTTAGTCTGAGAAAATAGTCTAGAAAAAAAATGCAGAAACAGTGCTCAAACTTTTCTGACACCCGGGATAGTAAAATGGCACCAAAAATAGCTCCACTAACGCAGTCTTCATTTGTCAGAACCCCTACGGATGCAGAAAGAAACGGAGTGCTGAATTTGCGGTATGGGTGTGTGTGCTGTTTTAAGTGGATCAGGAGACTTCTAGCACGATAGCTTACTGCAGCTCGGATCCAGTGTCTCCTCCCCAAAACCCCCTACAATCCCCCATAAGCTCCAAGAGGGCTCAGATGAGTTTGGGACAGGCATTCGGCAGATCGTGGCACTCTGTTTATATTAATAATCACACATGAAGACACTTTTTTCAGGCACATAGAGAAACACATCCTCGTGCTTGTCAATGTTAACGGAAACAAACTAGCTGGCATAAGCCTGGTTTTGTCTGTAAATACAAAAAAAATGCTCTAAATTTGAATTTAGAAGGAACAGATGTCTTTCAGCAAGCTCAAGTGTAAATTCAGCAGGATTTCCAATTTAATCCAGGATATGATGACACTGAAATTTATTGCAAACAGAAGAATGACTTGTTTCTCCTGGTAGCTATGCAGGCTATGCCTTCCCACGGAGCAGTGCAAGGTGTTTTATTCCATAGGTTTCCAGGGAGACAGTCACAATCCAGTAGGGGTTACTGTTGTTCTTAATAAAGCACTCTAGATTTTGTAGTTTTAGCAATTTTTCTGATGAAAATCACAGAGATAGCAGATAGCATTTGATAAATGACAATGAGTAACATGAATTGATTTGACCTATTTCAAACACATAATGCTGTGGTGCGCCAGCTTAGAGCAGATGATACTGGTGCTTCCACCAGCTAAATCATTGTTTTAACCACTAAGAAAAAAACTCAAAACTGAGTACTAGTCACTACAAAAAGTCCCCATCATTTAGCAGTTGATACAGCATATAGGATATCCGAAATATTTTTGATACGGGGCAAAGCACCTTCTTCGTGGCAGCAATTCTAGGTTTGTTCATATACAAATTGTCCAATACTTCACAGAAAACTATGCTTTTTGATTCAGAAGGAAAATAGGAGCAAACAACACTGCAAAAATCAAAATCAAAAAACAACAAAAGTGAAATTAACAGATAAAAAAGTGTCTCATCTTCAAATAACAATAGTTACCAGTTGCATTAGTGATGAGAATTCAAGAAAATTTTGTCATAGAAATATGTTTTTCTTCATTATACATTGGACATCGTAAACACTGACATGTGCTGAGGCAGTGTGCAGTGCCAGGAGCCACGTGTATGGTGCAGAGGAGCTGCTGAGGGCCCTCCCAGTCCTATTTTCCATTATTCTGCCATGCGGAGGGGAGAAGTAGAAAAGAGAAGAGCTTTGACAGAACAAACAAAGAGAGAAACGTGGCAGAGCCAAAAACCTCATGTAATGTCAGCTGAATGACGTGGCAATGGTAAAGATTCTGCAGCAGAGGTACAGTTTCTTTCAGAAGTTTCAGGTTATTTAGGTTTATTCAGAGTATTATTGGAGCCACAGCTAGTTCACATATCAACATTTAATCCAGCACAGCAGCAAATATCGATACCAAGATGTATATACATTAAAAATGTATAAATGCTATACATTTTCTTTCCCTTATCTTTGTGCTGTACTCTGTGCCTTCCAGCAATGCCTTAAGCAGTTGTTCCCTCCTTCCCTCCCGAGGGGAGCATGTACCCTGTCTGAGGGACAGCGTCTGCACTGCCTTGCCTCATGTTTTGGAGAGAAGCAAATTAAAGCACCTTGTACTTAAAGCAGAAGGTTGATTAGTTTTGTATATTTCCTAAATCCTGGAGGTGTTATCCTTTCCAAATGATATTTGCAATATCCGAAGTAATATCCCTTGGAACGCCTGCTGCTTGGAGAATTTTGTCTCCTGTGCAAAAAGCCTTTTGTCTGCAAAGAAAAAGTTGTTTAAGACACTTTCTTCTCCACTTTGATTTAGTCCTAAATGTTCATCTTTCCAAAGGAATATAATAGTCTTAAAATTTTCTTTTGCATCATGAAGTAGAACATAAGCTATGCATAAATTTGGCGAGGCCCACAGGAAAATAGTTGTTTAGAAGCAGTGAAAAAATACGGAGCAAAAATCATACCAACTAAATAAGGTCTTAAATTGCATTGGAGTAAACAACCCCACTCCCCCCGCATCCTGCTTAAGCGCGCACCGCCGCAGACATCCCTGCTGCTCCTCGGAACAGCAGCAGCACTCCAAGCAGCACCCCGGTGGTAGGATCAAGCCAGCTCTCAGGACAAACTCTTTCAACAGCAAAACATGACTTTTGCTTCAGATTTAGGTCCTTTCTGAGGGTTTCCTACAGTGCTGAGCCTTGTGATATGCCAGGCCATATCCAGAGCGCTCAGGTGTGGGTGCCATCATCTCCTGCAGGCTGCATCCCCCTCTCCTCCCACCGTACAAAACCACTCTCCCGACCTGCCGAATCCTTATCTCGGGATGTAGGAGACAGGAACTCTCTAACCCAAAACTGCCAGTCAGCCTCTTCTCCCCTCATTTTATTGCTGGTGCCGTGGTATTGCTCACAGAGGGCTTCCTCCCGCCTGTGACTGCAGCTTCTCACAGCAGACTGCACTGACCGAGCCTGCCTTGTTCTGGGGGAGCAGTGTCCCACCATCCAGATACAAAGGGCATGAACTTCATCCCCTTGCCTCCCTGGACACGCAACATTTGAACCTCAGGGTTGCTCTAGTGTTCTTCTGCATCAGCCAAAACTCAGCATGTGCTGATCCGAGCTTTGCAGTCTCTTTAGGTGTATGAGGAGTGCAAGGGGAGATGTGCAGACAACTTCATTATCTTGGGAATTGCTCTTACTGCCTTTAAAAGAAAAAAGGAAAATCCCTTTTTCCCCATGCCCTTTTGTTCTTCACCTCATAAGCACACAAACAAATAAAATTCATTTTATACATTTTCAAATTATATATCTATGTACAAGTACACATATATATATACAGATTTATATGATACATTTTAAAATTTATAACTCTTTCTGAATTAAATATATGCATGAAAACACATGCTCCCTATACACAGGTAGGGATGGATATGCAGTTCTTGTTGGAAATTAATATTTCAGTTTTATCTTATGATCAGACTTCTAGAAATAATGGTAAACAAAACCTATTTACATTCTGGTCACCATGTTTTTTGTTGTGTGACGTTTTTTATTTATTTTTTATTTTTTGGAAAATGAAATAATAAGTCTAATGCCTTAGAGCTCATTATTGCAGTAAAATTTTGTAATAAACACTTTTGATAACAGGAATGATAGTGCAGGTTAGCACGGCAGTTTTTAGCATCTATTACATCTTATGAGTAGCTTTAGAATTCATAACTTGTGAAACAGTCAGACAGAAGCCTATCCTGGGTGAATAGTTTAGCACAAAATACTCCCTTGCCTCCACTTGGGTTTTATTGCTTCTTCAGCATGGAGATGCTGCCAATATTTTGACATTTTTTTCTCTTTAAAATCTGTGTAGCTCTGTCTGATTGTATGCCTTCAGAGAGAAAGAGCAAGGGACTGGGATATTCTTGCATTTTCTTGTCAAAACAAACACAGGATAATTAGCAGGAAACAATACCATTCCGCAGTAGGAGAGCAGGTACACTCAATACAAGTATTTATGCTTTGTGGAAGGGTATCGGCATGGTTAGCACTTCGTTTGGGTATAACATTTTGGTTGTGTACCTGGAAAGGGTTGGTCTTGGTTTTCAGGTACCCCTGTGCACAGAGGTGACTTCAAGATGCAGAGTTGCCCTAATCCTGCACCACCTACGTGCTGGGCAGTAGAGGAGAGGACTCTGTGTTAGGCCAATGCTTCTCAGTTCTCGAGAGCCACCAGAGCAGAGGTGCCAGAAGTTGTCTCACGGCTTCATGGCCTTCCAGCACCCGGGGCCGTCACACTGCCCATGGGCAGCAAAGCAACAATTTCAGGTTCTGGAGGGTCTCTCTGCAATGTCAGCGATCCTCTTTCAGCCAGTAATCCTGGCTTTGTGGCTGTTTTGTACAGGCAACAGGACATCAAATGTAGTGATTACAGGGGAGGGCTGGAGCTCTGTCCTTATTCCAAAATTATAAAAATGTCTGTCTCCAAGGGGGACCTGGGGCATTCCAACAAGGAGAATGCGAGCTTTGGAGGTGTGTTCTTGAGCCCTGGGGGTATATCTCTCTTGGCAGAGATATTTTGAATTTGTTCAGAGACACAGATCTCTGGTGATGACAGGGAAAATGTTCCATGGTATTATTTTCGTAAGGTTCCTCTCAGAGCTCCCTTTAGCCCATCAATTGTCCTTTTTTTTTTTTTTCTTTTTTGGTGGCACAAAGTACTACAACATAGGATTGCATTTGAAAAAGGGAGAGAAAAGGCACAACACTTACCCTGATTTCATTTGCAGCTTCATTTTTGCTAATGGGTATTGCAAAGTGAGACTTGTTAATACTGCAAAAATTATCATAACTTTTTGACTCAACAATAAAATTCTATAAAGTAGTAGTAGGTAGGCGTTCTAAATGCTTTGAGAAAAATATTTTCAGAAGCATGCTGTCATTTTTACTGTGAGCTTTTTGGGGTAGAGGGTAGCTTTGTTCTGTATTTCTATATTGGCACATTGGGTTGCTGATCTCTGTCAGGAGCATCGAAATGCTGCTGCAAAATAAATAATGGTAGCACTATGCAGAGCAGTATGCCACACTTTCTTGTTAGCTGCCCAGTACGCTTACTGTTTTAACAAAACCAATGCACTTGGGATAGTGTAACAGATCCCCCAACACCCAGGCCTCCTCCTTCAGTTCTTAGCATGAATAACACCTTCTCAGCACAAAGTACTCAACTTTATAATAGCGCTCTGCCAGGAAAGAGATTTTTAAATGATTTACTTTGAGACAGGCCTAAGAATTCCTCAGACAGCTAAATACTGCTTACTAAACTGGGGAAACCCTACAGTTTAATGTAGAGAAACACGAGCTGGCTTTAAATGCAATGCTTTGCGCATGGGAAGTCTGGTTGTGGCATTACAGAACTCCTTGTGAGAGAATTTACCCTGCTGGAGACGCTGCCTCTTGCAAGAGCAGCAACAACAACAAGATGCCTTCCTTCTTGTCCTAACAGTTCTTCAGGAAAATACTGAAAAGCCTAATGAAGGACAAAACTCTCATATAGAAATACTTTTAATGAATCCCTATTCTAATGAATCCTATTGACTGAGATTGCAGTTGTGAAAAGACTTCAGGGAAAGAGGATGGCAGGTACTTTCAATTGCACCAGAAATACACTTTCTGCTGGAGTCCTCTGAATATCATCGACCCCTGCCCTGTTAAGCCGTGCTGTCTTTCCTGGAAATAGAATCCCAGAATCCCAGAAGGGCTGAGGCTGGCAGGGCCCTCTGGAGGCCACCTGCTCCAACCCTGGCCCAAGCAGAGACACCCAGAGCAGGCTGCCCAGGCCCAGGCCCAGGCCCAGGTGGCTTTTGAAGGTCTCCAAGGAGGAGACTCCAGCACCTCTCTGGAAAGAGGGACAGCCCTCTGAGACAGATGTGCCCAGTCCCTCTGTCATCACGGCTGTACCTTTACGCAGAGCCAGGTCTCCACTGAGCAGGATAGCAGTGAAGGGGGTCATGAGATTACCTTTTTAAAATAAATTAATAAAAATATCTGTGCAAGAAGACCTGGCAGAAACCTCTGTGGGATGCTCTGGTCCGTTAAGTCTGAAGGGCTGTAGCTAGTTTGCAGTGAAGTATTTGTATCAAAGTAATGTAAACAGTGCGGTGTTTCTGCTTCATTTATTTTCTTACACATGCTTCCAAATGTGCTAATTTTATGCAAAGATGTCTGTTAGCTGTAACAAATATTTATCCTCCACAGGAGCTGAGCTCTTCCGAGTGCACAGCGGCTCTTGCAAGCAGGCTTTCGAGCGAGGCAGGTGTACACCTGCTCCGTCTCCTCCCTTTTTTCCAGCCAGCCACCTTGCGTTACCCTCCTCAAAGGAGCTGGAGCTCCCAAGGTCTGCTTCTGGCTGTGGAGCTGTAATAGGCTCCAGTGGGAGTTGGGTGTGAGGTGTCTGAAGGTCGGTAGCAGCTCAGAAAGGCACATCTGATACCTGACCAAACTCTTCGTACTCCTGGCCAGCAGTAAAGGCTTGCTTTGAACTTCAGAATGACACGCGCACAAAGCATTGCATTGTTTTTCCAAGTAAATGAGCCTTAACACAGCAGCGGGAGGCAGGGGCTGGCTTTCCCTTTCATAGTCATGCCTGGTAAATTTTGAATCCACTCCAAAGGAAAACAGATAGATGTGCTTTCCTTGGATGCTGTAGCCCAATTATCTTCAAATAGTTCATGTACATTCTGCTTATGATCACGTCACATCAATGTCGTTTCTTAATTCATGAGGGGGGAAGACTTGGAGAGAACAGGCAACTCAGATCATTTTCTGTTCTGTGAGAGCAGATCTTAATTTGTCCCATAATTCTTCTGAGTCATCACTAGAAAATATGCTTAATACTATTTAATACTAATACTAAACCCAATTGTTAGTACTTTCTTAGTAAAATGAAATTACAGTACTCCTCTAATGATGTAATTTATGTTAAATTTTTAGACATTTATATCACCCAAAGGCCCCATTAACTCCTAAGAGTCATCTTCTTGTACAATGTATGGCTAAATATCCTTAAAAATTCCACCACTGAGGTGAATAAGATTTGCTCATCAAATTACGACATAAATGCTAATTTGCTTTCCATATGTATGTTTTAAGTTTATATATCACATGCATAATTATACATACACAAGTATATTTTTAGGAAAGAATGAAATAATCACAGGACACAACTGTGTCTTAGAGGACATCTAATGCATTTGGGAGATTTTTGTGCCTGTGAGCTCAGGACATAGGCAAACTGTAATTCAAGCAACTGTGTGCCCCTTCTTGTGAAGTTGTTCTCTGGAAAATTCATCCCTGGGACTCGATTCTTGCCCCAGGCCCACCTCTATAGACACATCTTTTTTCCTGTCTTTTGGAGGGATGGCCTGAACACTTAAGTAGGAGGCCTGTGCTGTGGGATTTTGTGGAGTAAAGGCACTTATCCCTTCTGCAGGTTGGCCTCAGTAAGAATTTCTCTTCCTGGTCCTGATACAGAGAGGAAAGCATCTGGGTTAGTTCAACAGCTACACTGAACTGATAGGTCATACACTACGTGGATTTTGTGAATGGAAAGTCTTCAGTGAGGACTTTTCCAGCATTCCTGTAGCCCATATGTATGTGTACTTTAGTGCTATACACTGTCAAGACAGCATCTCAGAGCACTGCGAAAGAAAAAGTCTAGAACAAATACCACCCTCAGTTCCAAAACAATGCACAAAAACTTTCTTAAGTGGTCAAGTATGTGATGGACAGTTCATGTTTGAATATGGCATGAATATGAGCCAGCAGCGTGCTCAGGTGGCCAAGAAGGCCAACAGCATCCTGGCCTGTATAAGAAGCAGTGTGGCCAGCAGGTCTAGGGAGGTGATTGTGCCCCTGTACTCGGCTCTGGTGAGGCCGCACCTCGAGTACTGTGTTCAGTTTTGGGCCCCTCGCTACAAGAAGGACATGGACGTGCTCGAGAGAGTCCAGAGAAGGGCGACGAAGCTGGTGAGGGGTCTGGAGGAGCGGCTGAGGGAGCTGGGATTGTTCAGCCTGGAGAAGAGGAGGCTCAGGGGCAACCTTATCACTCTCTATAGGTACATAAACATTAAAGGAGGCTGTGGCGAGGTGGGGATTGGTCTATTCTCCCACGTGCTTGGTGACAGGACGAGGGGGAATGGGCTAAAGTTGTGCCAGGAGAGGTTTAGGTTGGATATTAGGAAAAACTTCTTTACCGAAAGGGTTGTTAGACATTGGAATGGGCTGCCCAGGGAAGTGGCTGAGTCACCATCCATGGACGTCTTTAAAAGATGTTTAGATGTAGAGCTTAGTGATATGGTTTAGTGGAGGACTTGTTAGTGTTAGGTCAGAGGTTGGACTGGATGATCTTGAGGTCTCTTCCAACCTAGACGATTCTGTGATTCTGTGATGTTTCATTAGCATATCCTAACGGGGTCGTTCACTGGTAATATTTCTAAAGCACTTAATAAATGAAACTGTAAAAGCTGTATTGTTATTTATATACATATGAAACATATGTATTTTTGTACAAGTTTTTTGATAAACCAAAACTGATCATTAAAGGAAAGATAATTGTGAAATGTGATTAATTTCTCCTCCCTTTTTCTTTAAGAGCTGCCTATAGTCTAGTGCCCTAAGCCTGTTTGCACAAGTCAGAGTTCAATGTTCAGTGAAGTAATACAACCACAATATGTAGTTCCACAGATCCTTTTAAGCTCCCACATAATTAGCTTACATGATTTAGTTAATGAATTAGCTTCCATTAATACCTTTCCTCTACAGTTACAGAGATCATCTGCAAATGCAGGGTAGCCTGGATTTCCCTGGATGTAATTCTAAGAGATGGGAGCTATTCTCATTAATAGCTGGGGATGTTAACTCTGAAGCTTCACGAAGACTATTAAAGTCTGAACAGTAATATCAAATTACTTTTTACCTGTCATATTCAGAACAGTGAGACCAGATACTTAAGCCTTCACCTCTCCCCAACATTCCTGGTCCGTGATCACAGTTGTATCCAGGATGTATTTAAAACAATTCACTTCTTATGCCTTATTGACTGACACATGTTGGAAATATCATGGCCAAAATCTGTGCCAGCGCTCTCCAATATCAGTGTTGTTTTGATAATAAAGATATCAGCACAGAGACTAAAGCAAGAGAAGTGGGAAGAAATGGATCTGGAGGCTGTGGTGCCCAATTAAATCTCGCACTATGCAGAGAGCTGTCTGCTGGGATTGCGTGAAGCCAAGCAAGGGCAGCCTTCAGTTTTCCAGGGGGAACTGTTAGGAGATTAATCCTCTGCCACAGGTGCCTCTGCTTCCACTCAGAGCTCAGTTCACTCGCTCACAGTTCTTTTGCTTGAGAAAGAGCTGTGGTATCAGTCCCAGTGTAGCCAGGTATAGAATATTAAAAAGAAAAAAAATGTGAAGAAGAAGTATTCTTCCTATTTCTGACTGATGCATAAAGTGCCTGGACATTTGATGTAAAACCACTTTGAATTTTGTATATGTATAGAGAAAGATTGAACGGCAGACATTCAGGGAGAAAAAGGGATTCATTAGTTTATATATATATATAATATATATGTTTTTTAAATATAATAACTACAGCAAGAAGACCCTAAGAATGGAAATGAGAGTTCTCTACAAAGACTTCTCATGGCGATCAGCAGCAAGAATAAAAAAAAAATAAATACTGGTGACAGAAAGATCACTTCATTTGCAAATATAATAGTCTCTAAGGGAGATGCTCTTACAGCCAAAGACATTACTCTCCTTGCCACTCATTGCCTCATGGTTAGTAAAGGGGCCATTATGATCATGAAAACAGCAAATGAGGAAGCAGATAACTAACCTACAGTGCTTTGAAAGTTACACATTGAGACCTGGCCTCCTGAGGAAACAGCATAATACCCTCAGATGTGATATAAAACATTTATAACCTCCCTTTTAAAAGGCTTCCAGAGAGGAAGTTTCAGGTTTTCTTTTCTTTTTTTTTTTTTTTCCCCCTAATGCTTCGCTGTGAGAAGTACACCAAAAGAAAGGGAAAGGCAGAGAAAGTTAGCAGTAATTGTCTTGCTTTAGCATTTTTTGTTTGTTAGCCATTTTTTTGGCCATTTCTACGGACTAAAATATTTCAAAGCAATAAAATATATAGAGACAGTAATTCCCATTTAAAACCTGGGTGGGAGATATACTGCTGAAAATATTTTTAAAACTTTATCATATGCAGCTGTCTCTGAGTTTCAAACTGAGTAGTCCAGCCACAAGACGGACCAAGCCTCAAGTTTCAAGGGCAGAGCCTAGAGACATAAAAACAAGCAGTTGGAACATCCAATATGCCTTTGTAGCCATGAAATGATCTCTTTTAATTTATTTGCCTGTAATATCTGTATTTTAACAGTTAAATAACATATATGGTGCATGAATTTCCTCACTTAGCACTGAAATTTGTGGCACGTGATGGAACATCCACTTTATTTAATTTTGCTTGGAAAAGTTAATCAAATTTAGTACAATAATGTAAAAGTAAAATGAAACCTTATAGAAAAAAAAAAAAAAAAAGAATTATTTTGATTTACTTCCACCTCTTAATCTGGTATCCTGAGGAGAGAATTTTATATCCCAGCCCAATTTATGCTGAGTTTTACTATCTGAAGACACATATTTAAAAGGAATAGTTTTAAAAGAGAAATCCCATTTTAATTACATCTTAATCCACCCACAGAGATGCTGCATTTTATTGATTTGATTAGTCAATGTCAATTCCTCTTGTGTACTCACAAATGAAAATTTCTCCAGAGCAAACTGAGTATTAATAGGCAATTTCAGTTATGCAGATAGGTAGATATATATCTTGAAGAAAACACACACAAACAAAATTCTTCCTCTCCCTCCAGGCTGCACTCATTCTTTCTAAGAACATGTTATCCTTACTCTGAAATACATTTGTGCATCGTACCTCCACAAAGAAGAAAAGGGTCAAAACAAGGAGAGGTTTTCACCACCAGTTGTCTCAGTTTCGTACCAGAAATCATTTTTAATGAGCACGTTCCCTCGTTTCAGGGCAATCCCCACAATATCACATTGCTCTGAGAAAGAACACCTGGGAGCCCTCAGTAAGGTTGTATGTAGAGAACAGACCAAAAATAGGCCTGCAGAAGATCCCATGATAAATTGCTAGCTAGCGTGAGTCACCTCTGAAACAAGAACCGGTGCTCTTTGTTCTTCTGTTGGCATCATTTGTATAAGATCAGTAAACTTAGCCATAAACATTTATGGCCGGTTTGAATATGTACAAAAGAAGTGATTTCGTGCATTTCCTGATGCAGATGATGAGGGAAACTCAGAGCAAAACATACTCCAAGTACAAAATCCTGCCAAGTTTTATTTAGTGTGACCTGTCATTGCCCCCAACATGTTTCTAACGAGGGATCAGCATTGCCTAGCATGCTGCATGACAAACTGCTCCGGGGTGAAAAATAACACAGAGGGTATTTCTTATACTCATAAACACAAATTATAATACTTGGTATTGCTGGCAACTGAAGTCAGAGAAATCTCAACTAAGGGTTATGTAGATTTAATTCTGCTTTCCTTATAACATAGGCTGAAGACCCACAGTTTACCCTTTTCTTCTGAGTGCTTTTAGACCCAGAAATCCATCTTTAATTTCCCCCTAAAAGCTCGCAGCTTCCAGCACAGGGTTGATTCAGACAGTGGAAATACCCAACCCCAGCCTACAGGAGCCCTGTTGCCTGTCCTGCAGCTGATACTGACTGCTGCTGGTGCAATGGATGAAGATCTCCTGCACAATATTGCTCTCGCTCTTGTGGTAGCTCATGGAGCAAGTTTGCCCTGTAGCCTTTTACGTCCTCTGGCACTTTTCTATACTCTTTGCAGGAGTGAGGTGAGCTTGCTGCTGCAGCATGAGGCCCATATATTGTGCTTCTCAGGGTGTGTTATGAGTATTTTTTTATCATCTCTTACAGCCAAGCCAACAAAGCAGTCTTCAGATAAAGGTGAACCACTCCTGGTGGCATAGCTCATTTCTCAGCAGTGACAGAAATGCCCAGCAAAAGATTTGCTGTGCAGTCACTGAGCAGGATGCGGTACACGAAACTATTAAGCCACCTTAATAATAGGCAGTGCTTCTGCTCCATCTCGTACTAAATAAATCTACAGGCAGATCTCGCAGAGAAGCGAACAAGCATGATTTTATCCTCTTCATGCTTATGACTGGAGAAATAGAGTTTGGAGATGTCTCCTCTCCAGAGTGTCCAAACTTGGATGTAATACTGCAGTCCCTTTCAATAAAAAGTGGCACAGTGGTAGAGAAACTTCAGACCACTTTAGGAGAGGCCTGTTCTTCAGTCACTGCACCATGTTTTGTTGGGTGATGAGTTCCCTTCTGCAGGTTATTTTGGATGTATTTCACTATTAATCTGTTTTATATAAGGTAAGACATTATCTTCCTTGGAAAGACCAAGAACAGTAGCAAAGCTAGACTTGTTTTACACTGGGGAGAAGTAAATCGCAAAATCAGTTTCCTAATGAGAAGTTTATTACTACCTGATAATGGCTTAGTCTCCTCACTCAGACTGAGGATTACAGTCTAGCTACCCTTTTCCTGTAGTTTCATGAACAGCCTAATGATTCAAAGACTAACCATTTCAAATGAGATACTAAAGCAAAAATAAAGCAGCTGTAAGGTAAAAAGTCCAATATAACTAATACAAGTCAGAAAAAGAAGAGTAAAAGAATTACTTTGCTAGGGAAACAATAATATAGATTAAAAAACTCGATCCTTCTAAGATTGAAGATATTACTACATCTGCTATTACTTTTTTACAATCTTTAAGTCATTCACGTATTAAATTTTGGAGCAGAGATATTCAAGGAGTGTAGACCCAAGGGAATTCCTTAGGTTGCTCTGGGAATTTGAGAAAGGACATCTGAACACCTCTGGGAGTCTAATACTCTGAAATAAATATAACTGCTGAATTATTCATCAAAAGAGCATGCACTCATAAATAGAAAGCAATAGCTGAGGAAGTGACCAGAAGACTATTTTCTAGGAAGACTGGAGAGAGTTGCTCAGAATTTCATTGTTCAAATTATCTTAGCTAGATATAGCTGCTTTGGTCTGACTCAGTAGCCTTAGGAAAACATGCTCAACACCGAGTTCCTTCCTGCACTCACGTGGGCTATGTCCTCTGTCCCTCATGCTCAGACATGAGTGATGCATAACTGTGCCCCTCCATCTCATTTTTTGGCCAAATAGTAGCATTTTGAGCAAGCAGCCTGCTCCACAAAGCCAAGAGGAATTGTATGAGACAAGACACAGCTGATGGACCTTGCCGAGCCTGGCAATGCTCCCCACCAGTTCCTCCAAGCCCCTTGCTGACACACAAGCCACCAGCTGACCCATGGTGGCTTGCCAGAGCACCTGCAGAAGGCAGCAAGAGCCAGAAACCACTGAGAATGGTTAATGGATAGGATGTTGAACAAAGGGAAACATCAGCTTCCAGGCTTAAATGCAGTTCCTTGCTTCTTTTTGCCCTCCTTCGAGTGCTCTGCAGCCCTAACCGAGAGCTGCTACCTGCAGAGCCAGGGCCCTGGCTTCTGTGTTAAAAGAAATGTCAAACTCCAAAAGAGTTGCCTCTTTCTGCAGGTATTGAGAAATACATAAAATCAGTACTGTGATTCTGAAAAATATTTCAACATTGTCTGTGTGTCGAAGACTGGAGTAGGAGCACTTGGGCTTGTACTGATACACAAGAAAAGGGAAGAAATGTGAGATAATGGTGTCCTGATCTGTCCCCAGAAGGGAGGGCAGCAGTTATTTTTACCTGCCTTGAGACTGTGAGGTGGGATATGGTCTTGTTGTTTCTAGCGTCTGAGGAAACAGAGGGAAGAGAGCAGAGCAGACATGTCTAAGAAAGTACAATATGCATACAAAGAACTGCAAGCCTTGCTGGTGATGCGCATAACTGATCTCTTACAGCAAGTAAATGGTGGGAAAGAGGTGACCGGAGGCACCATAGCTTATATTACTCTCTTTCTAGAAGGTAATTGCCTATAATACCAGAAAAAGAAATATATCACAGGAAATAAATTTTAAAAGCTGTTTAGTTGTCTGATTAATTATTTTAATAATGCACAACCTCGGGTAGATTATTCTGAGATTCTGGCACAACTGCCTGTAAATTGCCCATCAGCAGACAAAAAATGGAGAGGCAATTTCTACTCGCTTTCAATCATTTTTTTGTGCAGCGATTGTGCTTGCTATTCTATGCAGGCAGTGCACCCAGAAGGGATGTGGGGGCTAATATTTATTTAACGACTTTTGGCATCTTTGTTATCCACTGGCTATTCTAGGCTTCCCATCATATCAGCTGGGATGGGCACCTTCAGAGGGCAGCTATGAGCATCTGAACGATTTCCCTCTGTGGCTACATTCACACTGCTAAAGGCCTTTGTCCAGTGAACAGTGCTTGCTCCCAGGCCAAACCAGGGTACGGAGTGGCTGGAGCCCATCCTGCTGCTGCTGGAGCAGACTGCCCACACACACACTGCCCCATCATCTCACCACGCCTCCTCTGGCTGCTCCTCCTGCAGCTGGCACGCACTTATTTTCGGTGGAAAGTGCCTGAAATATTGTGACACCAAGCCCTGTGGTCTCTGATCCAGGTGCAAAGCCCAGCCATCCCTGTATCAACCAGGAAGGGAGGCAGACAGACTGACCAACAATTTCTCTCCATATATAATGTTATAACAGGAGAAGTGCTGGGGAAGCAGTTGCTGTCCATGTCTCAGAACCCTGTTTGAGAACAGCACCACAATCCCCAGCTTTATTAAATGCAGCATTACCACAAATATGATATTTCTTCATCATATAAGTGTGAAGTAGTGCTGCTGCTGCTGGCTGAAGTAGAGCCTCCTCACAGAAACATGCAGCTGATGCTTGTTGCTGCATACGCATCTCTAATGTGGAGTTGCATTTTCTTTGCTTCTCTCCTTTGTGCTTGTCCTTTGGCCCCACACTCCAGTGACTTCCATGTGCAACTGGAAAGTCTGGCTGCACGATGACAGCGGTTTGTGTTACACTGCCTGTGTGTGAAAAGGGGGCCAGACAGTGTTCAGTGCCTGCTGGGGTGATGTTAGAAAGCCATCATGAACAAAGAGAGACAAACTTGTTGTGGTTTATACCCAAATACTCTGTTCTGGAGTAGGGTGAAAAGTTCTGCCAACTGTTCATAAAGTTTTCCTTTAAGAGAGGGCTAAGTGGTTTGCTTCAGAAAAACAACCCCCACCCCCCACCCCCCCCCCCCGAAAAAAACCCTCTAGATTATATCTAATGAGGCTGCAAGGGTGCAGGAGTGAATGAAGAAGCTAAGTGATTTAGCAGTTCAGCATTTCTCACGTGCTTCTCAATCTTCTGCACCCTTTGAAGCGGAGAGGTTTTCCCATGGAGTGACTGACTGAGGCAGAGGGTAGGTTTGGGGAGCAGAAACCCTTGCCTCAGCAAGGCAAGGAATCATGAAGTGCAAGCCTTGCATCCTTCAAAGAGGAGAGGCAGCATATGATTGCACTGGAGGGGCAAATGGAGGGGAAAATCTCTCCATCTATTGGGATTCCTGCTTTTCCTTGTAGGACAATTCATGCAGAGTAAGTATCCGAAATACAGAAACATAATTCTTGCTTCTCCATGCTGTGCTAAGTGCTTCTGGTACTAAAATCATGAATTGCACTGTCCCAGATTAGCAGACATTAGAATTGTGTCCTAGGATGCTCTGGCTCTGAGTCCCAATCTATGGTAGGGAGTGTGAAGAGTTTCAGAGAGACTTGGGAAGGGATGCAAGGTCCCTGGGGCACTCAAAGAAAGGATGCCAGGTTCCTGGGGTGTCCCAGTGGCACTGCTGATGGAGAGCTCAGTGCCCTCCCGAGGCTTACCCATCAGTTTTACACAAAGCCCATATTGCTGCATGGTCACCCATGAGCTACGTGCTGTAACCTCCAGTCGCTGCAGCAGAGCAAGGGATTTGCCCAAAACGGTGGCCAAGCACTGTGTTTGCTAGAAAGGAAGGTTTGTGATGTGTGAATCCTCAATGAAGAGACACATTTTTCTCCATCTCTGAGTCAGGGACATAAGCTCCAAAGAGGGGAGATTCTCTCTTTCCACATTTTCTCACCGTGTGTGTTTTCTGCTCAGTATAGTTGGTTTTGAGCACCACTTTGAAGCACTTCACTGTCTCACTACAGGTAGCCTAAGGTTTCCTCCTGCAGCCAAGCATGCAGGCTGCTACTTAACTCTCCTTCCACAACAAGGGTTTTTGGCTCCTTCTCTGTATTCTTAATTTAGGCAAAGGTAGAGCTTCTGACTGCCTCAAACCTTCTTTCTGACAGTAAGAAAGAGATTTTTCCTTTCTCCAGTATTTCTATGTGTAGAAATATGCATGTGTTACCAGTATTTCCACTCTTCCAAATACACAGTGAGAAGAAAAATCACCCTCTTCAAGAAATTGCCTACTTTGCACCAGAAAGCACACATTTTAACACTAAGCTATGCAACACCTACTTGCAGTTTACAAATTTGATTTAAAAAATGATCCACCAACATACGTGTCTGGCCATTTTTCTTTCTAGAAACAAAAATATATATTGATTTCTTTGAAAAATCAAATACCAGAATAAAGAGAAATTGTCAAAAAATAGCCTTCTAATTCAGTTTAGTATACATATACGAACTAAGTATCTACAGTTCCAGTTACATTGTTTGTCCTTTGATAAAAAGATGGATTATCTGATCCATCTGTTATTTTATTTATTTTTCAATGTAATGTAAGTAAAAGCTGTCTTCAATGAAATGAGGTAGAGCCCATCAATAATTTACTTTCAACAGCTACAATATTTAAAGGTAATCATCCACTGTGGCATTTTTTAGCCCTGAAAAAGTGAATATAGTATCAGTTATCACTGAAAGGCCTGGAGGATTAAGGCACCAACCCTACAAATTCTGACATGCTTGACAGTCAAACTAGTCTCCAGGACTATAGTTAAACCAGGTCATAACCCTTTGCTTGAAGTAAATGCATTTAAGTCTATTCACACTTTGGATCATTGTCTCTCTGGCTGCAGGGAAAATGTGAGTTAGCTCAGTACTGGAGGAAGAGATTTATATAAATGCAATATGGTCTTTTTTCTTGAAACATTGGTTAACATATAACTGATAGCCTGTATGCTTTCTCTATAAAACTGTAATTATATACTCTGTAAGGTATTATAAAAAATAGAAATGAAAAAAAATTAGACTGACATGCTTTTTCAGCAAGGTCAGGAATTCAGCAAGCAGGTACCTTGTGATTCCTTTAAATCCATCAGTGATGTATAGGGAAGAAAATTTTTGCTTCGAACATTTGAATTGTATTTGTTTATATAAAAAACAACTTTTTTTTTTCTATATTCTGATTTAAAGAGAGACATAAAATCAGGTTGTACTTCTCTAGCATCATGATGCATTTTATTCATTCATACCTATGATAGCCAGGATTTTCTGTGCATCCAAGAAATAATAATAATAATAATAATAATAATAATAATAATAATAATAATAAAAACATTGCCTCATTTAACACCTTTTCATATTGGGATAACCAACGATATATTATGATTAGAAGCAATGCTGCTAAGGGAGGAGAAAAATGAAAGACTGAGTATTAAATCTGATCCATGCATCCAAGTCGATGTTGCTACCTCATGCAGCAAATACCATTTTATCGGCATCGCCCGCCCCCTTCTGTGGTCTGCCGTATTGAACCACACAGTGGCTGACAAGAGTAAATGAGTCACATTTAACACACTTTGTCTTGAGCAGCAAACAGGACAATAATCGTGCTGGGGAGAGTTTGGAGAACAGCCCCATCACTGACTGTGCTCAATGACTCCTTTAAGAAAGTTGCCTTTGCCTTGGTGCCCATATGCTTTTCGAGGGGGGCAACCAGCAGCACCATCGCCGGCACAGCTGGACCTATCTGTACCGAACACCTGAGCAGACAAAAAGCAGCCCGAGAGTGAGTTGTGGCACATTTCCTACCCATTCCTGCTGCTGTTGCAGGGACTACCCCGCTGTGCCCTGCGGAAGCATTTGGCTGCCCCCATGAGCAAAGAGCTTTATCTCCCTCCTACAGCACCCGCTGTCCCATTTGCTCCCTGGGGGATGCCGTGTTCGTGCAGCTCCTGCCAGCAGCATGACAAGCAAGCCTGTCACATGCCTTGTTGCCACATCAATGGTACAAGCTGCTGGAGAAGAGCCAGAGAAACTTCTCCTGCGTGAAAAATTAAACTTCTTCTGAGCAAAATGGAAAAAAATCCTGCCGTGATCTTCACCGCAGCCATGCAGACCGTGGCCCACGGTGATGCATTGAGCAGGTAGAGCAGGTCTGAATGCCTCTAACTTGGGTGCAAAGCCAGATGGACTTCTCTTGCTTAGGCTATGCTTAGCTTAAACTCATGTTTTCATGATTAAAATGTGCATAATTAATTCCATCAAACTCTTTCTACCATACAAGTGGCATCTTTGTAAGATTTTCTTCTTGTTGAGTTTCACACTCTTCCTAGAGTAAAGAATCTGATTTCCCTTTGTACTTTGGATCTAATTTGTCATTTATCTTGGAGCTATAACATCTCAAAAAGATCCTTTCCAACCCAAACCATTCTATGATTCTGTGATATGCAACAAACATTTTTCGCTTCCCTGCAAACTGTGTTTTCCATGACTTTCAGCTCTGGCAGAGCTGAAAGAAAATACGGAGAGTATCTGAAATTCTAGGAGGAAAGAAATGAGAGTAAGGGAACATTTGTTTTTATTCATTTTATTTAGAAAATCAATAATGTCAGATTATGACAGAAGGACCAGTATATGAACTAATAAAACCCAGCCAATTATTACATGACAATTGCTGAAGGCAATTAATGTGCTGGGTGCCTTCTCATCATAATATAAATTAATAAGCCTATTAAATTCGTACAAAGAAACTTTTGCACTCTGTAACTGATTCAGGTTTTCTTGTGTTGCTGTAAAGACCAGAAATGGTCTTTAATGCCTTAAAATTCATTGAAAAAAAAATGCTGAGAATGAATACAACACCCAAAGTTTTACCTGGAAAGGTAAGGTAGCATTTAGCACTATCCCAAACCAGCAGCCTCATGTATTGCAGCGCTTCAGCAGTCCTGTTCCCAGAAGCTGTCTGCCTGGTGGATTCTCAGCTGTCAATACCACAGCGTTGCAGTGGTGCACAGCGTTGGGAGTGTCGCAGCATTTCTGTCAGTGGAGGAACTAATTTGGCTGTTTTATATGGGGGAAAAGAGCCAGGAGAGGTAGTCTGTAGACATGCAATACCTTTGAAATCTGTACCATTTTGGTAAGATACAGATGAAGTTAGCTGACATATGAAAAGTTATAAAGCACCTGAAAAACAGATCACATAAGCCCAACTTCCTCTTGAAAGCACGGTATAAAGGCAGAATGGATGTACTCAGCTTTTCTGTCTTCATTATACACTTAGAAAAATGAACTCACACTAACCTACCAAAACCAGAAAAAGTAGCTAGAATGGCTGATAGAGACTGGCAGGAGGAAAAAAATATATATATACACAAATGATGAATAATTAACACAGTCCTCAATGTCACTCTTTGCCACCAGTAGTTTAAGCCAAATTTTCAGTGTCAGAGAGAGAGAAGTAGAGCATTTAGTACAGAAAAGGTATTCCTTCAATAAAGACAAAGTTTGCTGGAAGAAAACACTTCAATAGAAAAACAGAGTCAAATTTATCCTTGGGGCATGTCTCAGATAATTCCACTGACCCCAGCAGAACTATATCCCTCAACCAGGGATGTTTTCTTGTTTTGGTAGAAGAACAGACTACAGAGAGATTTGCTGTCTCTGCTTTTGGCTTCCAGTGCTAGAAGCCCTGTTTAGGTACCAGCTTGAGACCTCATGTAATTGCTCTCAATTTTCGAGTCCTTTGCTGAGACCTGACCCCTGTGTGTTACAATTTTTGGTGAGATGACCATTTTGCCTGTAGTAGACAGACAATTACTATGTAGACTTAACAGCTGTTTTCAAACACGTTTCCAAATTTGTAACTTGGTTCACATGTCAAGCCATTATCAGATTGCTGTGCTGAGCATTATCAGTACAGCATGCTTTAAATATCTAGACTGAGACAGCTACAGAAAATGATCAGCAAATGGCATGAAGCAGATGTACAGTAGCTATAGAAACCACAGTTTACACAAAACAAATAAGCACGGACCATTACCTGCAATTTGGTTCACGTTCCTTCAAGTGCGTCATAACATCTGCTGTAAGGAACCTTGTAGGGAGTGCTGAGAAAATATGTTGAACACAAATACTGCTGAATGAAGAATAAAGCCATTTCCGACTTAATGGTGCTAAGAAGGTATTTAAATGTACTAATAAAGAAACTAATGAGGGATGCTGTTGGTGCCAAAGAAAAA
Source organism: Anser brachyrhynchus (assembly GCF_964034855.1). Taxonomy (NCBI): domain Eukaryota; kingdom Metazoa; phylum Chordata; class Aves; order Anseriformes; family Anatidae; genus Anser; species Anser brachyrhynchus. The sequence goes on along the minus strand of NC_137696.1, from coordinate 89,376,376 downwards.
CGTTAGAGAAAATTAGCTACAGCAACCTGCCTATGGAGCAACACACATTACATCACATTGGCACAGGCGATAGCAAGACAGTGTTGTAATTGCTTTAAGCATCAATTAAAAAAAAAAAAAAAAAAAAAAAACTGTTAAGAAGTTTGCACTATTTTTATTGCTTAATGGCATACAACTGCCCCCCTTGAAGATTTTGGTCTTCCCCTGAGAATCTGCCTCTCACTTCAGAAGTAGATTTGAAATAAGAGGATTTGCAAAGAGGATTAGATTTCAGCCAACAGCAGTGACCACAACCTTCTTCGCCTCTCTATGGGCCTCCAAGGGTCTACCAAGAAAATATCTGTCATGTTTCAAGCAAGAAAATTTCAAAAGAAAACATAAGAGAGTTATGTAAAAGAAAACATAAGAAGGTTATGTAAAGAAGTAATGAAATATTATGTCTCTGTGCTAAGGTACAGGCAAAATTCGCTCTTGTAGCTCACCCAAAGGATCTCTTTGCTCTAATCAAAGACCCAGTGGGCTGATGCCCTGGAGAGCACTCTGATGTCAGGAAGGTGCTTTTAGACTCTAAGGCAAGATGCTGAGTTTGAAAGGTAGCTAAGTGCATGAGAAAACAAAGAGAAAATTAATCTGGGGGTCAGTGTCGTGGATGGTCATGAGGCTTGGTCCATAGATAAGGCTGCAGCCCTTTCTTAAGAATGAGTTGGGTGAATGGGGCAGGAATATTCACTGATCAGCAACACTAAACCCCTGGTCTGAAAATGCTCTAATTAATCCCTGCAAAAGCTTGTTGCACATGTATTTGGTAAAAAGGTTTTGCTGACTCTGTGCCTTTAAGTGCAGTCAACCTGCTGCTAGCATCTGTACCCAGTTTTGATGAGGATCCTTTGTAGAGGACTGAAAAGAAAAGCTAGGAGAGATGAGCAGCCATATACACTCTGAATCCTGTCCTCATGCATCAAGCAGCAAAACAAGAAATGAGTATCAAGGGATTAACTAGTTTCATATCAAAATATATCAGATAGACAGTTCCACTGCATTGTCTGTTGCAAGTCCCATACTAAGCCCTCTCTTGAAGTCAATCATCAAATCTCAAGTGTTTATTCAAAGGCCAATGTCATATTCCAGATTACACTATTTTATTTTGTAATATTGTCAGGTTTATGATGGATAATACTAATTTTCATTGCATTGTCTAGGAGTTCAGTCTGGTAATACCCTGTTAAAATGTCTTATGACAACATCCAGAGGCTGCATTGCATTAGGTGATAGACAAATAAATAGAAAAGAGACAATCCTTGTCCTCAAGACATTGCAGTTTTAGTAGACAAGAGAAAAGGACTGCAGAAAGGAAAGGCTGTTGAGCATATTTTACAGATAAAAAACTGACATACAGGGAGATTAAGACTTCAAAACACAGAATCTTCAAGTACACTTAAATAAGTGTTCCTGCTCTGTCAAGCTCCAGGAAGTCTGCCCTCAGTCTGTCAAGACCCTGTAATACTAAACTAAGAAGAATTGGAATTTTTCAGGATTTGTGACTGACAGATTTTTCCAAAGGCTGCAACAAAGTTTAGGATTTCCCAGATCATTTCACAAGTATACAGGGGACAGAGATGCAAGAGATGACTCTGTATAATGCTCTGAGAGTATGCAAGATGCTAATAAAAGAAACGATCAACTTCAGGGAGCATGGGGCCTCATTTTCCTAGAATTACCTCCCACAATAGTCATTACCAACATGTCTTTTTGCCCATTGGGGTATTATCCACTTGCAGTCCCAAATTCAGCACCTAATGATTCGATTACTGTGAGGAAAGCCAAAGTACGTCAGGTTAGAAGCCTGATGTGAGGTGGCTTTTGTTTTCCCTAAGAATTACTGAATACCATCTCTCAAATGAGTCACTCTATGCCTTGAATGATATTTTTTCCTACATTATTCATTTTTTATTACTTTCACATCTTATAGAAGGATTTTTCCCCCAAAGTTTAAATAAAATATATTCAATTCAGTTCTTTTCATTATTCATTGAGCTCTTGCTTGCACTTTCTTTTTCATAAACACAGTTTATCAAAAACAAAAGAGTTTGAAAAGAAGGGGAGCAATGATATAACAGACACAGAATGGAATTAAGGAGAACAATCCTGTGAGTTCAAGGTAGGACTTAGAAGGCGATGAACATGAGTTTCTCTGTGAACAAACACCCAGTTGAATTTGCCATAGAAAGAAATTCCTGATCTGTCTCTCTAAGACAGCATGAAGCTCCTCCTCCGATAATCTTCATGAGTTTTGATTTTTGTTTGTTTGTTTGTTTGTAAGAAGCCTTTCTGACAGAATCAAGTAGCTGCTTGAAAATCTTGTCTGTAACTTTTTAACAAAAGTGAGTTTTTAGCCTGCAAGGCGATGGAGAAAAAATGGAGATCACCAAATGAGTTCTCTGCAGAAATCATAATATTTCAAAGGAACCCAGCATGTGACCAGCAGATCAAATGAGCATGGCCAGCCGGGTGAGGGAGGTGATTCTCCCCCTCTGCTCTGCTCTCATGAGACCCCACCTGGAGTGCTGCTTTCAGCTCTGGGGCCTCCAGCACAAGAAGGACATGGACCTATTAGAATGAGTACAGAGGAGGGCCACAAAGATGATCAAGGGTGTGGAGCACCTCTCCTACAAAAAGAGGGGCTGAGGGAGTTGGGGTTGTTCAGCCTGGAGAAGAGAAGTCCCCAGGGAGACCTTACAGTGGCCTTCCAGTATCTAAAGAGGGCCTACAGGAAAGCTGGGGAGGGACTCTTTGTCAGGGGGCAGAGGGATAGGACAAGGGGGAATGGCTTTAAATTAAAAGAGGGGAGATTCAGATTAGCTATATGGAAGAAGCTCTTTACTCCGAGGGTGGTGAGGCCCTGTCACAGGTTGCCCAGAGAAGCTGTGGATGCCCCATCCATGGAGGTGTTCAAGGCCAGGCTGGATGGGGCTTTGGGCAACCTGGTCTGGTGGGAGGTGTCCCTGCCTATGGCAGGGGGTTGGAATTAGATGGGCTTTAAGTCCCTTCCAACCCAAAGTGTGATTCCATGACTCTATGATTCTGTGATTCTGATTCTATGATTCTATGTTCTAGTCTTGTTTAAATCAAAGGCATTAAAAAAAAAAAAAAAAAAAAAAAACATTGTAAGTTCTGGGGACCAACTCACTGTTTATACAAGCAGCCCTGACCTGTATGTTTGCACATATGAAGCCTGATCCTCAAAATGTTCTGCTGACTTTCCCCAGTGTCAGGACATGCTTGTGTTGTGCCTCCTGTCACCTCAGCCACCTCTCCCCATACCTGCATGGGGACTCGGGCATGCTGCCAAACATGGCTCTGGGTGCTCTTTGCTTGAGCACCTGCAGGAGGGGCTGCACCTAGCAGAAGCCAGCTAAATTAAAATTAACTTGAAATGCAGACAGGGGGCAAATGCTTTGTGTGGTGGAGGAGGATGACTGCACTCCCAGGGCTGCCCCTACAGAGGTAAAGATAAACACAATTCCATGAGAGGGAGATACAAATCCTTCACCAACAGAACAGAAAACACAACACACTGAGTTGTGCAGGCTTTCTCATCCTTTTAAAATTATTTGCTATTGGTTTTGCACCAGCTTGTATATGGTGAGCCAATGGAAAACGTTGCTTGTGCATTGTGAAGGACTGTGATGCATCTGAATGCAGTCTATCACCAGCCTTTAACTAGGTTACCTGGTCCATGGATGTGCTTGGAACATGTCACAGCAATGGTAAAGCAGTATTGTTATTTTTTCTTCTTCCTTTGATAGGTACAGGAGTTAGAAATGAGCTAGTTAAGCTAATAATAGGAAGAGGAAGGAGACGGAAAGTTAATAGTTCATCCCATGTTTTCCACTCTGCAAGTAACAAGGTGTCATTTTCAAGATATCTTGTCTGTGGTTATCGGAGTGCATATACTGAATCACTGACCTGCTGGGAACTTAACAAGCAAAATCCAAGTTTAAACTGAGGCTCTAAGCCCAATTTTCACATTTTCCCAAGGGTGGACTGTCAGCTCTTAGTCTATATAATGCTTTCACGTCACAGGTGTTGCATTAGGCCTAACGCAGCTTCCCTGCTTGAGATCTGTCTAATTGGTGTTGACTAAAAAGTTCGACATGAAAATCTGTGGTAGCCAAGATAAAGGTAGAGGGAAATGATGTTAAAAATGAAGTGAAAATTGCTTAAACTATATTTTACTTTACTTATTATGGAATACTGAAAATGTGCCAAGAGAGAAAACCAAGATCACTGGCTACCCAGTCTTGCACAGGTGCCTCCCGAATAGGAATCATTGTCCAACCCCCCTGTTCAAGAAGGACCACCTAGAATAAGTAGCACTGGGCCATGTCTGGTTGGGTTTTGAATACTTCCAAGGAGGGAGACTCCACAATTTTTCTGTGCAACTTGTGCTAGTATTTGGCCAACCTTATGGTAAAAATAAATAAATAAATAAATAAATAAATAAAAAATAATTCTATATTTCAATGAAATTTCCTGTTTCAATTTGTGCCCATTGCCTTCTGTCTTGTCACTGGGCAAGTGAAAAAAGACAGGCTCCATCATTTTTATGCTTTTCAGCAGGTATTTACAAACATTATTAAGATTTCCCTGTGTCTTCCCTTATCTAGGCTGAACAGTCCCAGCTCTCTCAGCCTCTCTTTGCGTGTCACATGCTCCAGTCCCTTCATCATCTTCATGGCCCTTCACTGGACTCTTTTGAGTATGTCCATGTCTCTCTTGTACTCAGGGAGCCGAGACCTGATCACAGCACTCCACATTTATCTCACCGTGTTGTACAGAGGAGAAAGATCACCTCCCTTGCCCCTTCGGAAATGCTCATCCTAAGGCAACCTGGGAGGCTGATGGCCATCCTTGCTGCAAAGGTGCATTGCTGGTGCATGGTCAATTGGTTGTCCACCTGGTCCTCCACGTCTTTCTCTGCCAAGCTGCTTTCCAAGCCAGTTGGCCTCAGCCCATACTGGTACACCGGGTTATTCCTACCCTGGGACCAGGAGTTCACAATTCCCCTTGCAGAATTTATTAAGCTTCTGAGTGAGAGCTGAAAGCCTAAGTACTTTGGCAGATCTGGTGTCAGCTTCTTGCCTTTTCCCAAACAGGCTGACAGGGAAAACCATCCCAATAATTTGAAGTTGCTCCTTGGATGTTGGAGACCCAGGCCCAAGGTCCCACTCTGCTTCACCCATAGGAAATGGTTTTAAGCATTCGTGTATGCTCCTGATGGGGCTGTTTCAGTTCATGTAACCTATTGGTATAGGTCTTCTTGATCCCAGAACAAATCAGACACTTGTTTTTGACTAATTCTTTTACAGCTGTATCCTTTTAACTTCCTTTTTCTTCTCAGAAGAGCTGAGAGCATGGCAGATCACACCCTTTAGACTCAATCTGACTTTGCAGAAAATTCTTGGCAGGGCAGGTGATTGTTCCAACATTTCTGGTTAGTGTCTACAGAGAAACGAGAGCAGTGCTGAGTGTATATTCACATGAAGGTAGAGCCTCTTAAAATTCTTCAGTACTTGTTCTTTATTCTTTATTTTAGCCCTTAGCTCAGCCAACAGAAGCAGGTGCAATCAAATAATTTCTTTTAAATCATATAAAGAAGAACAGATAAGCATTAAAAAAGTCATAATTCCTCAGGATGTGCAATATCCTGAAAGGACCTGTATAATAAATAAATAAATAATCTGTTTTTCTCCTCAGAGAGTAACGTTTTCTTAGGAAAGCATCATCTAGCATGCCAGCTGTGTTAGAGATTGTACCCATTTTCACTAGCATGCAATATTTTTTGCCCTGCTAGCTACTTAAAATAAGTTTGACAGAGGAAAGAAATGGTCATTGGGCAGAGAGAGAACAATTCTAGTTAAAAAAATTGCCTGTCAAAAATCAAATAAAAGGAAAAAAGTCTTCATTTCCATGACAATAGTTCTTTAAAAAATACAGCCATGTAAAAATATGGAAGAGAATATGAAATACCTAAATTAAATTAGTTGGCTCTACATAGTCCTTTATGCCATTTAGTCTATGTAGGAGACTGGAAAGTTGGCTTATTTATACACTGTGGTAATTATTTTTTTTTCAGTTCAAATCCAAGTTACATTTACATCAGTTATCTAGGTTTTCTAGGTTCTGCTTCATTATCCCCTCCTCCAAGAACTTCAGGGCACATGGGCTTAATTAATTTCAAAGTGGACTTCACAGTGGTGTTCATTATCTGTACTTTAACATCTTTAACAACCATTTTGAAATTTGCAAATATTGGTCTGCCAAAGCCATTTTCCTAATGTAAAGTTGTTCTTCATGTAGCCCACTGCAGACTTCCATATCTTTGACTTCACTGTCACTATTTGCATTCTTAATACTTTACATATTGTTAGAGCAACTAGAAGTAACTCAGTCCAGCTGTAACAGTGTCACTTTACAGTTAATTTAAATGAGTGTATAAAGAGAATACAAAGGCTCCTATTGTCTCCACCTCTGTTTTTTAGAATAGAAGCTACCAGCAATGCAGATTTAAGGCCTGATCTTATCACTTGCTCCATGTTCAGTTACTTTCACAGGTCCTGCAGATGACACAAATGCACATAAGATACTCAGGAAAAAATACAATAATAAATAAAAGAAGAATACATTTCACGTAACCCTATATTTAGCTCAGATTTTTGAGCCTTTTGAAGGAAAACTTGATAACTTTTTTCAGACTATAAATGGTGGAAGAATGAAGCTTCTGAAATCCATTTTTATATTTCTAGGAATTTTTGTAATATCTAATATTGTATGAGATATGTTATTACTCTAAGGAAATCAATATTTAAAAAGTACTTGTCCATGGAAAGAAGCAGAGTTAACTTTCTGGAGGTACAGACACTTAGTTTATCATCCTGGACTCATTCTGTGCACTCTGTTCTGCTTCTCACTGACCTGCATATTTCCCATGGAAGATTTATGTTTTAAACACATTTACAGGCCAGAAAAGTTAAGGCAGTGTGTTCTGTAACACATACCTTATGTGTTTTCGGTCTGGTTTCCCAGGGGAATACAGTTTATGCGATCTTGCTGTCTCGGCCCATCCATCCATCATGTGCTGACTACAGCCCAGCGTGGCAGAAAGGTAAGATATCAATGACAAAGAATTTCCTACAAATTTCATGAAAGTCTGTGGCAGGGCAGATGAGAGAGATCTAAATTAATGCCCTGCAAAGAGGGAAAGGCTGCAGAGTGAGTCTAAGTGTTATTGCCAGCAACCCGGTGAGAACAAATCCGTCACGCATACTGGCTGCCTGGTCGGTCAGCACATGCGTGATGTCAACCCGTGCACAGAGAAAGGGACACGACTGAGACGTAAGAGTACTGTGGGTATGGGAGGATGGACCACACGGGGTACTCTTTGGCTATTCTGTGTCCAAAGGAAGAAGGAAACCAGAGTTAATGTGGGGGGAGCCAGGCAAGGAGCCGAGGGACTGCAGGGTTATTGTGGCATGGGTAGAGGGAAAGTGCAGGTTTAGTGTGGAGAAGAAAAGAAGCACTGCAGTAAAGAAATACATATGACAGCATCTTCATTAGTTCTGCTGGTTCTGAGGCAGTTTGCTCACTTGGAATAATAATGGGAATTACTTTTGTGTTTGCTGTTTAAATATGACATTCTTGAGTATGTCAGGGCGGTGGAGGCAGAATCCAAAGCTATGGGATCTATTAGCATGAATTTTGCTGAAGGACTCGAAATGCTCAGCTTGGAACAAATATTAGATTCAAGCCTCTTGGGGGGAAGTAGAGCCACATTTGAAAATGCATTTTATATATGCTATTTATTTATTTATTTATTATCCTGTAGTTTCCCAGACGTTTCCTTCCTACAGTCATTGTTGGAAAAACAATCAAACAAAATTACATTTTGTGTTTTGAATAAAAAGAAATGAGAGTAAGATCTGTAGATAGTGTATCATTCTGGAACCCCAGTGACTGAAAAGATTTAATGCTCCTATTAGCAACAGCAAATGAAGAGTACTTGATTATATTAAGCCCAATAATTTGTGTTCTGCTAAAGTATATCTTCTATCCAGTCATAATTTGAAGTTATCTGAAAATTAAGAATCCACTACCAATCCTGGTAATTTGTTTCCCATTGATTACAAGCAATGAATGTTCTTAATTTCTCATTTGTATTTAACGAGCCTGAGCTTGCAGCCATTCATTCCTTTTATGCCTTTGTCTGTTAAAATAAAGAATCTTTTGGGGTCCGTATTTTCTGTCCTCAATGTACACTTTAATCTTGTCACTTCCAACTTTTCTTCTGATAAACTGAACAGACTGAGCCTGTAACTATAACTCTCTTGCTGTTAAATCATTTCATGGCCCTCTTCTGACCAGCCTCCAACTTCTCAACACCCTGCAAGCAAAGCATGAACAGCAAAGATGGGACTCATCTCACCAGACTGCAAAGCTCTGAGAGGTTCCCTTTGCAATCACTTTCTGCTAGCAGATAAGTCATCTTCTCCCAGCTCACGTATCTATTTCCGGATGAGAAAAATCTCTTCTAAGCTAGTGCTGATGAATTCCAGCCTGTTTTTCTGATGCTGGGCTCACCAACACTATGTACTGAGGTAAAATTACATCCTACTAGGGTGTGCTATTTCTTTGCTTTCATATCCAAAGAGCGTCTTAAGCACTTTCTGCTTCAGCACCACTCTGGAATTTCATGTTGAATTGTTTGCTCACTGTGACCCCTAAATCCGATTCAGAGTTGTGTATTCAGGACTCAGTACCTGACCTGTTTTTTTTTCTTAGGTCAAGTTATTGAGTTAGTTATTGCCGTCTGAAGGGTTTTCAAAAGATTCAGCTGTGTTGCAGTATTGAACATGGTAACAGGTATAAATGCCACTCACAGGATGGGATGGAAAACAAACAGAATCCTACAACAAAATTTAGGTCCAAAAGTAGCTAAAGGCTGGTTATTTCAAAACATTTCCAAACATTGTCCTTTCATGTGTGACACAGCTTCCAGCTGCTTCATTGCTTGGATGAAGACTGAAGTTAATATATTCCTATCAGTGTCTCTGTCCAGCTTTGGAGCAAAGAATTAATATTTCACCTTGACTCTGTATACTAATATTTTTAAATGTCTTCTGCAGCTGTTTTGGGAGCTGCCAAAACAAGAACAAACAAGCAGAAGGGCCAGGTGTAGAATTTATCTGCCTACAAGTCATACTACTCCTGTAACTCATATACTCATTTATCTATATTCTTGCAATAGTTCCTCATATTTACTTGAAAATCCTGTCTTAAACACATAAAAAATAATTATATATATATATATATACATATACATATACATATATATATCCACTGTTTCTATCACTATTCCTGTTAAAATATACTCCTCCTGCCTTTATTATTTCTCAGGACTCAGAAGAAGGCCAGGATCTTGATTCTTTAACCTGCTGTGCTTATTCTTAAACTCTTAGCTCATATCACCGAGCTGTGATACAACCCTTCACCTGACTTAGATATAATTGTCAAAGAATCCCAAAGGCTACAATACTTAAGAAATTAAGTAGGTATCTTTGCCCAAGTTTACATGTTTTTCTTTATTGTAGTGTGTAGAGAAGTCTGTAAAACCAAGACATCAAAAAAGTATTAAAAAATATAGTTTATGCATATCACTAATGTAGGTGTGTGTTCCTGCATCTCATTGATCCTGTTAGTCCCAAAAGCTTGTCTCTGTTTATCTGTAACCTGTACTAAGACAAATTTTATTATGTGTTATATTCACATAAGGTAAAACCAGACATAGATGGTAAACACAGGCATGCACCCACTTAGGTCAGGTCACTGATTCTCTCTTTGACTTCAGCTTACTTAGTATATGCAGCTTGTTGCAGAGAAAACCCCAGGGAGAATGAAAATACACAAGGCCTGGAAAGACGAGAGTCTGTTCTTTCTGGTGTTTGAAAAATATTCAAATTCATCAGCCCTGAGATAAGGCTAATAAGATGAAGTATTTTATTTTTAAGCACCTGGTACCACTTGTGTAACAGAAACTCAGCCTTTTCAATATGAAATTATAAACACTTGATAAAACAATACCTAGGAGCTCAAATGGTGCATAATGTCAAGTTGGCCTGGTTAGATTTTTTCCTGTTGGCACAGTAAGAAAATAGAAGACTCCAAACTTTTTATTCCTTTTTGAATTGCTCTGAAACCAATTGTCTTTCTGTAAGAGAAGACCAGGGGCATTTAATGTGATCACAGATTAACAGGCAAGCTAATCCTTAAGATTGCTAATTCTTTATAATATGTATGTTTAGTATATACACTGTAGTTTAAATTAATCTTGTGCAGTGTACTTTTCTTGCCTGTGCAATTTTTCTTTTATTTAATACCTTTAAGTACTGTAAAAAATCATGTTTTTCTCTCTCTCTCCTTGAAATATTATTTGGTATCTGAAAACCAGGAACACTGTCTACTTCAAAGAGACATCTCCTTGTTTGCTGCCATCTTGCTTGCTAGCACTTCTCTGGGCACTCATCTCCCCTCCTGCTCCATACCACGTTTTGCCCAGTGCTCGAGGTCCCTTTGGGCCTTCGCACTAGTAATGCTGAGGCCCTGCTTGCTGCAGTAGTGCATGTGCACAGAGGCTTAACAACTGATCAGTGTGCAAAATTTGCATCTGATCAGCACAGTCCAGTCAGCACTAATTGCAGCATTAACGGGAACGTCTTCCTGGGCAGGTCCTGATGAAAACATACAGCTGTAGTGAAAAGGCATGTCTCTTCCTTGTCACCTTCACCCTCGAGATCAGCAGCTCTGGAGGCAGTCCATATGGAGGACTATCAACCCAGACCTCATCACTGTTCTTCATGGCTGGGCAGTGAGTAGATTTTTTCCCATTCTTTTTATCTCTTCTGCTTTTTGTTTTCTATTTTTTCCCAAAACTGAATTTTGTACCTTTAAAATCAACATCAGCTACTGATGGTACTAATTAATCACTGTGCATGTGGATCTACCTCTGCATCCATTGTGCATTAATCTCTCCCAGTATCCTGTCTTTGCTAGCAGATATTAGTGAATGCCAAGAGAAGAGTATAACAAGATAAACCTATAGCAAAATTTCTCAGAAAACCTTCTTAGGCTCAATAATTTGTGGTTTAGGAACTTCCCTGAGCCAGACATTCTCAAGTACTATGATTGTAAGTAGGAGTACTTGTTGGATTTTTCTACCACAAATTTGTGATTGCTTTTTAGGCCCAAGCAACCCTTTAGCATGTCATATGCAACCTTTCAGCACATCACTTTTGCAAGTTCATTTCCATGTGTACTGTGTGGAAGGCTCCCTTCTGAGCCATTCGAACCTGCAGTTTTCTGTCTCTTCCTGGTGCCCCTTGTTCTTTTACTGGAAGGGACCATAAGCAACATTTTCCAACCTCCTCCATGCCACTTGCCCAGCATCACCTCTTGGCTTTTGTTTTCCAGGCTGCAAAGTTGCCCAGCATCACCTCTTGGCTTTTGTTTTCCAGGCTGCAAAGCCCTAATCATGCAAGGCTGAAGGTGCACAACTCCTGGAAGCAGAGGGAAAGGAGTGGGGTAGTTCTGCTTCAGTCACTCCAAATGGGATTTGGAGTGACGGGCTGAGAATTTCAACAAACAGAACAAGGTCCAGCATTTTAGGGTAGGGTTTGAAATATGCAGTCTACTCCAGCACAGTTGCAGGACCATACAAAACCTCATGCTGAATGTTGCACCACTATGTACACGACAGTGTATAGAAGTACACGAACTGTCATATGAATGTACATAATGGTATTTAAATGCTGATCATCTCCTTTCCCATCTTACTGAGAAATCCAGTTTCATAGTCCTTTCAGAGTTTTTTTCCAAGAAGAAAGAGCAAGACCCCAGAAGCTGGATTTGACTAGCAAGGACCTCCATAAGCTGCCTACAGCTCAGAGGATCAATCAGCTATAAATTCAGAGAGCACAAACACTATTCTTCCAAACGATTGAAAGTGCTCGTGTCTGACTTGCAAGACAGGCACAGTATCAAGAGCACCAGTATGAGCACATGTAAATTCTTGACAAGTATCTTTAAAGGATAAGTGTACTGAGAAGTATGTAATTATGATGAGGGGACCCTTGCCTAGATGGGAAAGAAAGACTGCATGTGTCAGAAGACTGTCACTTGCACACCGCTCCAAATCGAAAGTGGTTTTTTATTCTCGCCTGTAGCCATATAAAGAACTCTAGACAAGCCAAACTGTCCAACAAGAGAAACAGCCTTTCCAGCCCTTCCTTTTGAAAAATAAAAAATAAAAAAATAAAAAATAAAATATTATAAATAGATTGTAAAATGTAATTTTTGTCATGGCATAGTGGCTGAGCAATAAAAGGGGATTAAGTTACATTATAACATCTCATAATTGCATCTTGAGTGCTCTAAGTGTGAAACTGGAACCACAGTTGAGTTAAAATGCATGTTTTGATCCCAATTTGGATTTAGTTGGTTTAAGCCTGTCTTGTAAGAACCCTTAAATCTACATTTTCTGGTTTAATTAATGAAAGATATAATATAGCACTTTCTACATCATAGCATGGAAGTGAGCTTTGTGAACTGCAGTTATTAGTAGTTTTGTTAAGTTTGTACCACATCCCAAGAACAAAAATAGTACACGCTGTGTACTGAGATCTGCAAGCTGGCAGAAGAACAGAAATAGGCAAAGAAACTCTTCCTGTCATTTAATCTTGTCAAAGCAACATGGATTAAAGCCTTGTCCAAAGAATGTCAACACACACTCAGCACTCCATGGTTTCTAAGAACCAGGTCCTTACATTTTTGTCAAGGTGACAGATATTTTAATCAAGGTGATTTATACACTGGAGAGCAGCTGCATACAAACACTCTCTCTCTGAGTCTCAGTTGTGTAGTAAACAGATCCCAGGGGTGTGCATGTATTGAACAATTAGTGTACTAAGCATCCCCCATAAACAACAAGCAAATGGAAAATGTTCTGTCAAGATATGCAGCACTGATTTTGCTGTGAGGTGGACTATATTTCGATATCTACTCATCTCTTATATTGTCTCAGATCTTCAGTTGGCCCCATTTCTCAATCTGAGACATCTATCCAGTCTATCAGAGAAGACATCTCATCCTAAACGGCTTAACTGACATGCACACCAGGCTACAAGCCAACCTATTCCTTGGTCACTGACCTCATGTTTTCTTGTGGACTTCCTAAATGCAGACAGACAACTAGAGGGCAAATGGCAAAACTGAAAGTGTATCTCCCTGTGAGAGTCATTGCTAACAGAACAGGTTTCTACTTGGAGTGAGCATCCAAAGGTCACGAGCACCCTATCTTTTTCTTCCTGGGAGGGTGAACATAGTGTTCACGGTCTTTCTACTGCAGGGGAAAAAGCCCAAGGTTCTGTGCTTTCAGATAATGAGGGTTATAGCACTTCGAGAAGCTCGGTGTAGAAAAGAGAAAAGCCATAACAGAAACGTGAGAGCTAGCAGTTTACATGAGCAATTGCTTAACTCACCGAGATGCTCTTTGTATGCATTTCTAATGCAGTCATTACCATAATAGCACCAAAACAATTTCTTTTCTTCCTTTCTTTTTACTGTTATAGTAATAATTTATTTTATAAAGGAGCTATATCAGCCAATTTCATATAAGATATTACCCCTGCTTACAAATGGTACCTGTTTGGGAAAGCAAAGTTTGTAATTTAGAAAAGATTGATCTTCAGAGGATCACAGCTCCAACCACAACATTACTACATACAGAAAACACAAACCAGCTATCTTCTGCAATGAGAAACTGTATCCTGTGGCAGATAACACAATGTGTTAACTGAAATTCCCAAATAAACATTCTCTAAGGTGTCTACCAGGTTGAACATTTGGAACTAGTAACTGCACATCCAGATCACCTCTTCCCTGCAAGAAGAAACTTGTGCAGGAAAAGAATTTTCTTTCCAGGTTGAGATACATACCCAGTGAAAAAATAAGAATAGACTTTGCCTTTACAACATGCCTGGGCTAGGAGAAGGATTCCGGGGTGGTCTGGCACACCTTTCCCACAGCTACCTAAGGAAATCAGGTCTAGATTAAAACATCATAAAAGCAGTTCACACTCAGAGAGACAGAGTGGGAAGACATTTTGAGTGTGACTCCTTATGAGTCTCTCCTCTGTTCATTCTAGTCTATTTTTTAATTAATAACTTAAAGAAGAGCTGTAACATGGTTAATGACCAGCTATAGGGTGGCAAAAGCTGTGGAAGATCTGAAAATGAAAATGATCTGGCAATGTAGTTGTCCAAAATCAACAAGATGAATTCAGCCCATCTTCATCTCAAATGAAATGTGAAGGCACTATTCCTGGCAAGCTATTACAGAACAAGTCAACAGGGATAACAATCAGCTAGACAGCTGTGTGTCAGTGAAAGAGCTGAGTTTACAGGGGCTACAAATGGGTAGGGATACAGCAGTCTAGCAGAAGGAAGACAACTCTCATTTTGGGAAGTGTTACAGAAATGGTACATGTAATAAAACAGGGAAGGAGTTTCCTCCGTTATGCAGAATGCTGGCAAAGAGTTGCCTGGAGCACCACGTCCAGGCCTGTATTTTGCACTTGAATCTAAGTGAAAATACAATCTAAAGAAAATACAAGGAAATTTGAGCAATAGGAGGTTTAGAAAAGGAGACCTACAGAGAAAAAAAAATGTAAATAAAACAAAAGTACTAAGGATGTTCAGTTTGGAAAGTTGTTCTTGCTAACTTTACGCTATTTAGGTCTGGTAATAGGGAATGCTTTTTAGTGATGATAGTGGAGAGAAGGCAGTATGATGACCCTGAGAGATTACGAAATCTCTGTCAATGCAGGAGGTAGGTTATGTCAATAATAGCAACTCATCAATACTAGAACTGGGCACTAGGCCATCTTCCCTGGTGACTGCCTGGGTTGTTCTGTGTCCATCAGCACTCCCCAAATGGTTCCCAGGTGCGGACTGGCAGTTCACATATGCAAGGGACCATCCCCAACAGACAGGTTCAATGAGAGCATCCTTGGTGACAAGGCAGGAGAGCTTCAAAGTGTTTCTGTAGACCTTTTGGTTTCCAGATCAGAGAACTGCTCCAGGAACATTTAACTGGTATCGGCGCTGTAGTCCATCAGTAAAAGCCTGTGGGAAGGTAACCCCACCTCTTTAGGAAATGCTGCAAGGCCTTATCTAACCATGTGTTCTTGCAGTCTTGTGTTCAATGACCTCTGCTAGAACACAGAAAAATTTGGGTTACAGTACAATCCTAATTGAGTCCATTCTCCAGGATTCATATAAAGAGGCAGTGAGGAAGACCTTAAAAGAAGCAAACAAAAAAGAGGGGGAAAAAAAGCTTTTTTTTCCTTTCCCAGGGTGGTTTGTCTTGTAGATAACTCAATAGAAATAGAAAAAGCAGTCTAATATAAATCAAGTGCAACATCTCAGCTGGAGATAAACAACTTTTATCAACTAGAAGATGCAGAACTCAATTTATGGTTATATGGCATCACAGGAACAGGCATTAGCAAGCAGTGCAAGTATATTGCCCTTCCATCATTCAGAAATTCAGAGGGGGCTAGAGGCTCCATGCTGCAGCCTCCCCGCACCAGCTGTGGGTCTAACTCTATCACGCTTTGCAAACAAAGAAAATGTCTGTAACACAGTCACTGTTCCAACTGTGCCGTGACTGATAGCAGCTTAGCTGCAGTAACAAGGAGCTCATCATGGGCTACAGATCCTCCCGAATGAGTTAGATTGCACAGTATGCATAAGCACAGTGTTGCCCAAGCTGGAGCCCTGCTGCTGAGCAAGGTGGTTAACTTCATCCTAGCTCAAGTAGGCCTCTGCTGCAACTCCAGCATGGACATGGCCAAAGAAATCTCCCAGGTGGCTGGCTAAGCAGCTGGAAAACAGTCTCTGTGATTCCTACGGGGCTTTGTTCATGAAGGCTCAGCATCAAGAGACACCTTTCATGTGTACACTGAGAAATATTTCAGCACCAAGTCAAGGTTTCACTGGAACATACTCCTCACCGCCACCACCCTTCCCTCACACAGCAAAGTTCTTCTTCATTTCTTCCTTCATATCTTGGCATCCTTTGTGTGGGGAGATTGTGGAAAGAATGACACGCAGGTGTCAGGAAGGTATCACTGGGTTACCCAGAAAGCAGAGGACAGGGTCATTTACCTCTCCACTAATACTGAGAAAAAAAAAAAATGGAAAAAAAAAATCTTCGGCTTACACTGAGAAAAGAAGCAGAATGTTTGTTGGCAAAGACACATCAAAATGGAGAAATCCTGTGGAAAGTGAATATTTTTCTGCTTTGTGAACTTCCCTCCCCTGCTCCTTGCCATATTCAGGTTCAGTTCAGGTGCATTTTATTAAGATATTTACTTTATTTGATAGAAAAAGAATGGGTAAAGGCACTAGCTTTACCAGAGAAAAAAAAATCAGATGATGAAGAACCCCAAATTCCTGGAATCTAGCAGTGGCAGGAGAATAATATAGATGGTTCGGTAATGTACATTTTCTGAATCCAGGATAAAGTTTAAAAATAAAGAGGAGAGAATCTCAGTTACTCGGAGCAAAGCAGCTTTAAAATAAATCTAGATATTCAAACCAGCTTCTGGGGAGGAAGATGCCTTTGAGGAATGTTCAAAGGACCTTGCCTGCTGACAAGCTTCAGTCTATTCCCTTGTAATCCCACACTATTTATTCTAAGTCTCCTGAGAGAGCAGAGCTGGTGGGTGCATGCTTTTTTTTTCCTATTCTTCCTGGACAGTCTGCTGCATGGCTTGTAATAGGTGTTTTGCTAGCAAATAAAGAAATAAATTGACCCCCTCGAGCCCTGTAATATAGGAGGAACACGCAGTATGCTGCAAGTCTGTGTCACCTCTGAGTCATCAAATCCAGACCCCTGCTATCTCCAGCGATCACGCCGCATAAACCTATTCATAAATCTATCTTGTTCTATATTAAAAATGTTGTGGATGCTTGCCCAGTTTCTAAGCCAGTTTAGTTATATCCAGAAGGATGCAAACTTTCTCCAAAATCCCATCTTAGATGTGTCCGCAGAGAGCTGTTTCGTGGCATGGAGACCCTTGATTTGAGCTCCTTACGCTGTACTGCACAAACCCCCAGCTCTCCTCTGCCCAAAAGCAGCCTTTCTAGCCTCTTCCACACTTTGCTCTGCCAGACTGAACAAGCAAGCTTTTTCTAGTCTCCCCCAGGACAACAGAAAGTTCCTGACCCTCTGAGTGACCCTCCTCTGCACCTACGGCTGCTGGAGTTCATGGCTTTGGTTGCTTCTTGTTCAAATGAGGTAACCAGAGTTGCAATCGGTTTCCCACAGGGACTGTAATGGCTGCTGGTACAATGGGGTTAATGCTTGTTTATCTGCAGTAGCAATATTTAATCTGGTAAGTTTTAGCTTTGTATTTGCCTTTTTTTTTTTTTTCCTAATGGAGTGTGATTGATCATCACACATTTCTTCTTCTCTCCTTTCCTCATGATAAATCTCTAGTTTGTAATGGCAAGTAATGCTATCAGTCCCTATTAAATTCTCTCCCACTCTGTAATCCCAGTCTAAAGGTTCAGCCAAGTTCTTTTATTTGATATTCCCATTTGCAGTGATGGTTCTTCTAGGCCTTTCATTAACACCAGTTTGCATTACCACACAATTTCCTTTTCCTAATGAATTCATTGATAAAAACACTAAATACTGAATCTTAATCATGTGTGATGTACTTTTAAATCCAAGATATAATATGTCATTTTCATGTTTAAAAACACACATCCTAGCTAGTTGCAGTACAATTCATCTTACCTTAAACTGTCTTATTCTATTTTTCACTTGCCCATGTACCTGATTATTTTAATAAATATCTTGCCTTCTGATACATGCAGGGTTTGTGAATGACAGCAGCAAGTAAAACTATTTTGAAAAAAAAAAATAGGCAAGTTCAGTAACTTCACAAATCTTTCTACCCTAGATTGATTGGAGGATATTTTTAGCTTGCTGTATTGAGCTGTTCAGTAGCAACAGAGTTACTGTTTTATTGGGGTTTTATTTATAAATGTGGGACCGAGCATAGGCTTTACAATAAGCAAGCTGCTATCTAAATAAAAAATGAGTCGGAGCTTGCTTATAGTCTGAGCTGTGCCTTTATGCCTGAGGTTAGGCACCTAGACCCACATTTAGATCCCTAAATGAGTGTGCCCGAAGCGCTGTATAACTTTATCCGCTGCTGATTTCACTGCGAGTCCAAGTTATTAGGTTTCCTGTCCTTCCCCTTAGCAGAAGATTTCATTTTGGTGCGCACTGAAGATTGCCGGGATTGCCATGCTCTGTGGCTCCTTACAGAGCATCTTCTCGCTCTTTACTTTTCATTCTTATTTGGAGACAGAGTAAGCAAGAGGGAGGCGGTGTGTCGATATGGAGACCTCGTGCTGCTTTGAGGCTGGATGATTCATGGCCACCGAATAGAAAAAGGCTGGAGACAGCACTTTGCCCTCAAAATTAAACCTCCACTGGCAGACCCCAAGCTGGTGCAGAATGAGAAACAACAAAATGCTTGCTCATGGCTCTCCCTTCTTTAAGGTCACAGAGGTTTGCCCGGTTCGTTTGGATTAGTTTCAGTTTAGTGTTTAACAGCTGTGATGTGCTAGGCTTTGAGGGCTCCATGTTATGAAACACTTCCCTGCTCCGTGCCCATAAAAACCTCTGATCAAACCTTTTTCAAGCAAGACTGTAAACATGGAGAATTCATCCTGTAAGATTCACTTCCAGCCAAACCAGAAGCTGGCCTGGGACTCCTGAGCTAATGAGTAGCTTCTGCGAGTTTCTTGTGCTAATTGGCTCCTTCTGTTTTGAGCAGCAATTTAATATTGAACTCAGCCAGAGCTGAGTGGGTGGTGGGAACAGCAACACATTCCTTCTGCTCCTTGTTCCAAGGTGCCCCAGATCTGCTGACCAAAAATTTCACTGCGAGGTGCTTTGGGCTTTGCTCTAAAGGAGAAGAACTGAAGTTTAGGAGCATGTAAAAAGTAAAAGCGGCAGCAGCAATCACTGGGTGGAATTTAAGCTTAATCTCTGCTATTGTGTGCATCACTAAAGGAGTGTCCAGAGCCGAGGGGGGTCAGAAGGAAAAGCAGTGTAAATGACAAGAAAGGAGAGAGTCTATAAGAGATGCACAGTGAAATCCTGGGAGATTAATGCTCTTCATTATGAAGAGACGAGTGCCTGCCAAATGACAAGTCCCGCAGCCACGTTCCAAGCCCACCTTTAGCCTCGCCTGCCCTTGCTAGATGAAGCTCGCAACGCTGCCCCACCAGCCAGAAAGACAGTAGGAATTCCCCTCCTCTGCGCTGGAATAAAATCAGTCCCACAGCTTGAGATAAGTAACACAAATAGCACATCTGATGCAAAGTGGTGACACTGCAAATGGTGTGCACATCGTGACAGCCCACGCAAGCAGCCAGGACTGCACTCAGCCACTCATTAATTCAGCTGAACTGCGAGAACTGGAAAAGCCCAAAGACCCACAGAAGCTTTGCGTGAGAGCCATATGGAAGACAGAAGGAAGCAAAAGGCAAGAAAACCTGACATGCGATTTTACTTTATCATTGTCCTGCACAGGCTGTGCTGAGCACATCACATTTAAGTCTCAGCATTAAAAAAGAACAAGGGTAGGAAGAGTTAGGGGAAAGCTGTGTTTCTCATTAAAATACTAAAAAAAAAAAAAAAAAAAAAAAAAAGTCACAGCAATTAGAAGCTGACAAAAAACTCCTCTGCAGTGTGATTTGAAGGATTTTTCAGCATCTACCATGTCCAAATGGTGACAATCTATTATCTGCCATAGCCAACGTTCTCAGGACGTGCTGCTCAGAGACTAATTTTCACTAGCAAATCTCACCTCTGCAAGCTGCTTTCAGTGGTGACTGTCTTGGGAGGAATAAAATGCTCTGCAGAGAAGGATTCTTTTAGTCTTCTCCCGTTCTCACTGGAATGTCCTTTTCCTTTGTCAATTGCAAAATAGATAGTGTTATGAATCTTTTAACTAAAACTGGCTTTAGAAAAGTGGGGAATACACACACATACATATATTTTATTTGTCTTGGTTCAGTGTTTTCAATCCTGCAGCATATTAGGTTGCATTATAGCTGACTAGTAGACTGAAGCTCAGTATATTGAGCAGAAGTATACTTTGTCTATATGTCAAAGGCATAAGACTGCAAACTTAATTACAAAACACTGTAGGCTTATATGAGCAGTAAAAGACGGAGAAAACAACAGCATGGTGGAAAGCCCAAAATTTCTCAAGCAAAATCATGATGTAGATACCCATGAGGACCTTCTCATTTTGCATATCTTGTGTACCAAATATTGTTAGGCTTTATTCAGTCTGAACTGATAAGTGTTTTTGTACCAAGAAACACAAACACCAAGTGGATTAGAGCATCAGGATTTTACCATATGATTCTATGGTGTTATGACAAACCTAAAACTAAAAGCACTCTCCTCAGAGTTTTTGTTTTGTTTTGTTTTGTTTTAATTTTTTCTTTTCTTCTTTTCACTGGTCAAACTGCAAGTTGCAATGCCATTTATTTGGTGTTGCTGTGATGCCCTGGCTCTGAGGTGAGAGCACACAGCTCAGCTGCAAGTCACTCCAAGGAGCATTAGCCCCCTTGCTTTCAAATCAGAGTGAATGCACTACTACTGTCTCTAAAAAAAAAATGTAGTATGTGAATCTTGTACACTGTTGTTTCTCTTCCCCCCTTCTTACTGCCTGTGAGTACATGTTATAGTACACAAACCTATAAAAACCACACAGGTTACTGGGCTGGGCTTGGGGATTCACTCTTGTAGCAGGTGAGTAGGGAGGAAGAATCCAACCCAGAATTAATACTCAAGGAAGAGTGTGAAGTCAAAGTCACATAGCCATGTGTCACCTTGCAGGAGAGGCTTGGACATAAGAGTAATTAGGATGTACCAGGAGCTTATCTTAAATATTAACGTAGTATTGCAGCAATACCAAGGGATCTTGTGATGCCCAAAGTGTGCCAAACTACTAGCGGTCCTCAAGGAGCTCGCCTTCAAACAGCATATACCAGAGCAACACAAACCCCGGAGCAGGGATATGGCACTTCGCTCTCTGAGGTGAAAGTTAACACATCGGGCAGGATAAGTCTACATATTACAATCTGATGTGCATGTTAAAAGCTAATTGGACTCAGCATGCCAGTGCCTTGCCCAGTGCCCACTGGAAAGCCAGGCTTCAGATGCAGAGCACCAAGCCCAGAACAACATCAGCTTCTTGAAGAGGTTAGCTTGCAATCATTTTTGTTCAGTGTTTTCCAGGTGAAGCTGTGATGCAGATTCTTGCAAGAAAAGGAACAGAGAAAAGAAACGTCTCTGAACCATGCTGGAGATTTATCTCCTCTTAACATCCCTCTCCTCCTCTGTCCCTAGGTAAACTTCATGTTTCCTCCAAGGCAAGGCATTCTGTTACGATGATGTTGAGTCTAAATATATAGCCATCTTTTTTTTTTCTCTTTCTTCTTCTTTTTTTTTCTTTTTTTTTTTTTAATACAAAGATTATCAAAAACATGCCTTTGGAACAATCAGAAATGCTACCAAACCTAGGAATTCATCAGCATGTTAAAGGGAACCCAGTCTAAGAAGGGTTATACTACAGAAAGACATGGGTATCCAGGAACTAGTTTTCCCCTATGGTTTAGGGAACACCATAGCAGGCACCTCTCAAACTAAGATAAAAAGATGTAGAGATTTTGTTGATGGAAGTTTTGATAGGATTTAAAGCTGATGTATCTCAGCCATAAGTCCGGGGTTTTTTAGTCTTTTATATATATATATATCTGCACACACACACAGTTTATCTCAGACTACTTTAGTGCTTGGTATTTGCCTGTTTCATGTGCAGAATGATGAAAAACACCTTGTTTTGAATATGCCATCAGTGATACGCAAGTGTGATACACTGCTACGGTGCTGCCCTAAGATAACGAGCTGTTAGCTGGGCACCTCTGTGCCACTGTCATACCTGGATCCTCACCAGTAGCAAAATCACTTGAGCTGAAACTACTGTGCTTAGTAGTGAATTTCTCTGTATTCTTGTATAATTTCAATAACAATACAACCAGCTTTTCATAATCTTCTTACACCACTGCAAAGGTTTTTCTGGTTTGGCAAATGTATTCTAAAGACTCGGATGAAATAACACTAACCACTTTAAATAGTAGTTGGTTCCTAATGTCACAGAGATGTCTTTGCATAACGGACACACCTTTTCCAGTAAAATTAGTTCATCTATTTTATTTTCTCTGTGCTGGGCATACTTTTTCTATCATTTTGTTACCACAGTGAGCAGAAGTGTTGCTATCTAGCTTTTCCACTTCAGCCATGCCAACGTTTCACCATGAGGTGAGCTATCCAGGTGGAGACTCCATGGTGCAGTGGATACTGTCTCAGGGGGTGGCTGTTTGGTTACAGCAACATTCATAAGAAAGTCATGAGAGAGTGCTCATTTCTGTATGTGACTTAGCTCAGGTATTCGTAAGTCATGTAGGCACTCTTCATAGACCATGGGTGGGATGGATATATCGCATTTAAGTCTCAAAAAAATTAGTTATCAACCTCTCACCAAGTTGCCCTGCTTGCTTTTATAGGCAGCAGGGAGAAGCAGGCACATCCAGACAGAAACTCGTCTCATCAGGAGGTAGGTAGCTGAAGTAGGTCAGAGAGATTGCACATGTAGGTTGCTCTCCAGTGAAGGCAATGAAAGTCTAGAGCAATCCGTGGGGAATTAGACAATCAAACCTTAAATACGTATACTGTAATGGAAATAAACTCACACAATATTTCTCTGCCAATGATAAATAGCTGCTACAAGGAAAGTTATGCTCATGGTCATAGTTTCATGACTTGGCTTGTAAAACATGCCCTGCTCCAGGGCCCTCTGTCTCCCCAGACACTCCTCAGAGTGTTATGGTGTGTAAGTAGGTCAGCACTCCTGTTAATGTTATACCACTCCACTGATAAACCTTTTGTTTCTGCAAAAACAATGTCCAAGTGCTACTTCTCCGGCATCTGTTTGGTCGTGATAGCATGAGCATGGCTTGCAGTATAATATTTGTCCTTTTTAAATAGATCCATTAATTTATTCCCAGTGCAGCAAACCTTTGTACAGATTCACTGCTGGAAGAAAATAATAGTTGTGTAGAGGACAAATGCTTCTAAAAGGGCAGCTTGTTTTCATCCACACATTGCACGCAATACCTGTTCTCCTTTTCTATTTTATGACATTAGAATGGATATTACGCTGTACAAAATAAATGCAAACTGTGAAGACTGATGGGAATCTTTGGTGTTGTTTTCATAGTATTTTTCCAGACTAGACTATGTTTTTGTGTCTGGTAAATTAATTAAAGCAGAAGAGTGAGACAAACAACTTGAAGTCTTGAAGAATCAACATATAAGAGACAAATCACGTTACACTGTTTTCTGTATCTAAATGCTCCATATGTTTGTATATAGTGATCCTAATTATGGTTTTGTCTTTATTTCCCACTCTGACTGAAAACAATGGCAAATATTGTTTTTGTAGCCAAGTAAGAGAACTTAGTTCCTGCGGTAATGGTGCCCAACACTTCTCAAGATAAGAAAGGTATTTTTATAAAGCAGAAAAATCTATCCCATCCATTAAGGAAAACTTGATATAGTAACTATTAGTCTTCTGCTTTATTTTCACCTTGCTCTACATTAAAAGATCAGCTAAGCTTTCTTCTTTGCAGAATAAAATAATTCCGAGAACAGGCATGTTACATGATCACAACTTGAAACATTTTTCAAAGGTCTTGAGTGGAGTTAAAAGATTCATTCATTTATAGAAATACGTGGAGAAAAAATACTGTTTTATTTGTATTACTGAGCTTGGTGCAAGATGTTATATTATTTTAATCTAATGCATTTTCATTTATGTCTCATCTGTGGATTATATACGTTTTATTTCCCAGTTTCTTTGTTCAAACATGGTATGCTTTGTGAATATAACACAAAGAACATGGTCATAGACAGTAAATGCTTGTATAGCACTAGGAATATAGCAGTTGGTATATAATTGGTTACTAGTATATTAAAAGGATATTAAATATATTCTCAAATGTTCCTTAGATCAGTACTGACCACGACACTGTGGATTTCTAAACCAATTTTAAGGAAAAGTATTTCTAGTCAACTGAAAAGAAATCAGAGCTATACCAGTTATGTTTATTGCTCACCTCTGGTGAAAAACCCTCTTTCAGTGCCTGCAGACAACATGCGCCACTGAAGGAAAAGTAAATCTTATATCTAAAACATAAAATAGATTAATGAAATAAGAAATCAGAAAAAAATATTCCATGCATCAACTATCTTCATGTGTATATCAACAGGGTAACAGGATACCTGTAACAGCAAACAGAGCACATTTCTAGATGGAGAAATGATTACAGAAATAAAGGACCCTATTAAAAGGTATTTTTCCCTTGATCATCACTCATAGCTCAGTTAACCTTTTTATTTGTCTGAGTTGTACTGAAAGCTCTTCAACATGGGAAACAAATTTCTTTTATGTTTTAGAAAGTCCCATTATACTGATTTATGTAACACCATGGAGTGCAGTTTTTCACTGTGGTCTTTGGCTTGATCTTCGCCAATAGAATATTTCTAGTTGCTTTGAAAACTGAAATCTTCAAGAACAATGTTTTTTTTCAGAGCATAATGGCAAGGGAGCACAGCTTGCTTTCTTCAGTTCAACAGGTCCAGCTGGCTACTTTGTCTTATGTTACATGAATGGTGGGCATATCACAGGCATAAGGAACGTACACAGCAGCTACCACCAATTCTTTACTGTGTATCACTACGCATTTCTATGTTTTGCACAACCAACAGCCCTCCTCCTTCAGGTTGTTGTCTTTTAAACTCAGATTTGGAAAGTCTGTGGTGGTCTGGTAAAATTTGTCAGCATTGGCTAACTTGGCTTCTTGAACATCTTTAACTGAGAGTTTGAAGCTATATGTGACTTAAAGAAAAAGGTGTTAAGTTTTAACCATCTAATCTGGACTTTTCTGAGAACTTGGATATAGATCCAAACCTAGTAGATGACACTTCACAGTATGTGAGACACAAGCTAAGTGGCACATTGACAAGGCGGGATACAGTTTGGGTTTCAGTGATACTTTTGTATCTCCAAGGACATATTATGATAGCACATATATGAAGGGAACCAGATGTTCACCTAACCCTTACGGACCAAGAACAGAAATGCAATTGGTTTAATTATTATTCTGTAATAAGGATGAAGATGAATTTAGACCTAAATATTTTTCCCATACATTGCTGTTTTTAAAATGGAAGAGTCTGAGATTGCTGAAATAATTTATAGTGCAAGAGGCAGTATGGCTTTTGTATTGTTTTATTTATTGTGTTCCCCAGGCATATAAAAAGAGCTAGATCTGAAAGATTATCATGATGCGTATATATCACAACCAGTTTTGAAATTCATGAGTGCGGTGGTTTTCGTGCCTGTGAAATTCAGACTAGGTACCAAAGCGCCCAGACTTCCTACAGACCTAGAGAGTCAATGCCCACTTTCTTCAATCAACTTTTGGATGTACACATCTGGTAAAGGTACTTCCACAGGGCAGGACTGGGATTATGTGTCAACAGCCAGAGCAGAGGAATTGTAAATAGCCCCTGAACAGACATACAGTTACAGGCAAGCTGTATCTTTGACTTCTCTATTTCACTCTGTGTCTGTATTCCAAGCTTCTGACTGTCAGAGCAGAAGCCTGGGACCTCCAGCCAGCCAGGAACACCATTAAACAACTTGTCAGCGCCATGGTCCAACCCACCACCAAGCCCTCTTGTGGTGTTTTCTTGTGGATCTGATGAGCCAAGACTCTCCTCCCCTCTCCCTACACTGAGATAAGCAAAAGGTTGGATCCCACACCAGCAAAGGTGTAATTCTACGGAGTTTGAATACTTCAGTGGTGACTGTCAATGGCCATTGAGTTTGAATGTGAAAACCAGAGCAAAGGCTGATAAAAGATTTTCTTGGCAACGCAATACTCAGATCCACGGATAGATATCTCCAAAGCTCTCCACACATAAAACCACCTATAATGTTGTTCTAAGAACACCTGCAGTTCACAGTACCCACCTTCTACGGAGACACCAATTCCAATAATGTCTTTGTATAATTTTCTATATATTTTTTTCTTTATAGCAGAATTTTTTTTAAGATCTCTTCTGAACATGGTTTTAAGATCATCCAGACCTTCCTACACCTTCCCAGTCTGATCTTAAACTTAAAATGACTGACTGTGTTGTTCTGATGACAAATACTACAGTAATGAGCCAGGGCGTGAGTATTTTTCAAGCTGAAAAACAGAAAAGAATCATTAGATCTCTGATAAATCAATGATTTGAACAAAAACACTATCATGAATAAAAGAAACAGAAGACAGTCCATCAATCTTAGTGACAGACAGCAGAAATGGGATATAGGTACAAACTGTATTTTTTTATTATTTTGTTATCTTACGAGAATGCAGTGTGCTTAGGCAATGTGTCACTATCTTTCAGTGATATATTTAAGTAAACCATCATTTGGGAGAGGCATCCATCAGCAAAGAGTAGACAGGAAATAGCAACTAGTAAATATATTCTCAATGTTTCAGGTCAAACAAGAAAGAAAATTTACGTGATTAGCAGTACAGGCCAAATATGGATATTTGTTCATATTCGAAGCAGCTGTTGCTCAGCTTGACTATCATTCTTACCTGTGAACATTCACAAAAGCAAGCATATGTGTGAACAAATATTTGGGGTTCAGCTGTTCTTCATACAAATACTCTTCTTCATGCATGAGCAACAGTAATGTTCATTATTTTCTATTCAACATCTGCACTTCTGTTTAAACTGCTCCAGTTCTCTGCTCAGGGCAAAAACAGATTCAGGATGATACAGGTGACCAGACATTACAGTGAAATCATCTCAGCTGGGAATGGACCATACTTGGCACAGAGATTGTCTCACATACCTCTCTCCTTTAGGGAAGGGAGCACGAGGAACATTTCCTGAGAATGAAAATGGAATTATGTTTTTCTATCAGTCATAAAACTTGCAATATAAAGTTAGATTAATAAAAAGAAGGACAGATCAGAAGATGAAGGATAAATCAATAATTCACCCATGTCTATTATGCTGCTGTCAAGTTCCTGCACCAAGAGAGGGTTATACTGGATTTTCAAAGGCAAATAAGATTCTTAATCTCCACAGCCAAGGCTAACATTCCCTCTGGCTGGGCTATTGGCCAGAACTGGACAACGAACTCTCCATCCCATAAAGGAGACCTCTATCACTTCAGTTGAGGGAATAGCTTCTTCACTTACCAACGACAGCACTTGCACTAAAAGCGTTAGCAGAAATCCAGCACTGATTCTTGCTGGGGCACTTGAACCTGATACTGCTGCTGCTGTCCTCCCTTTCCTCCAGCAAACAGTTCTGCTCCATTACAGCTGGAGGACAGGGTGTATGTCTTCAGCTCAGCCACGTGAGCTTACAGCCTGATAGCTCAGCACAGACTACTTCTTTAGATGTTTCTGCCAATGAACTGGACCGAAGTGGGACAGCTGGGGCACGAATCTGCGTGCCCTTCTGCTCCTGCTGCAGGAACAACAGTCTGCAGCCCTGGGGCACAGCAGGTGACAGCTGCTCTAACAGCTTATCTCCTCCATGCCTTACTTCTGCAGGGCAGATCTGACAGCCCTTGCTCTCATCTTACTTCATGTTTGTTTTTTTTCTGATTCCCCAGGGTGTGGGATCATGGAATTTCATTTTCTTTTTCTTTTTAAAAAATGCTTTGCAATCACACATGCACACACTCACCAGCACTCATACACACACACACAAAACTTGAAAAATTGAATTCTAAAGGCTTATAAAAGAGGAGACAAATGTAAAATTTATTTTCAAAATAAATCCCATGCTTCTTAATCTCATGCACCTTCATTATTTATTCAACTTCATTATTTGTTGGGAATACTGTGACTGGCAATACCCTACAAACAGGGAATCAACCAACCCACTTAAGAAGATCTGACGTATTCTGTCAAGAATATGAATTTCCAGGAACAGTCCATCAAAATATTCATTTGACTAGAAAAACAAAACCAAACAACACAATCAAAGGGTGAAATTCAGTAGGACAAAATCTAATCAAAGATGCATCCACTATGAACTAGAATAGGCACCAGGTGACAGGACATAGTAATGGAGCAGAAGATGGCTAAAAGCTCCCAGTTTGTTACAGTCAGTCTTATGATGAATTTAAACAGCCACCTGCAATATGTTACAGATATACTAGTGCAACAATCAGAGCATGTAAGTAAAAGTGAAAGATCAGAACTTCCAGGGAATGCAGCAAACAGTGCTGGTTGTTCCTGTCCCAGAAAGAGGACCTCAGCCTGGGAAAGGCACAAAAAGCAGCTATTTCAGTAATAAGGGGCTGGGCAAAGTCTTCATATGAGAAAATCTTTAAATGGATCATCTTGTTTGCTCTAGAAAAATGAAGGCTAAGAAAGCATGAGACTGTTGCATATAAAAACGTGTGTAAACGTACTGCCGTATCAATGATACCTGTTTTGATAAGGTCTTTTTACAGCCCCTTTAACAGCCCTACTCTCTGGCCGATGCTTTGTGCCAGACTTACAGTAAACCACAAGTTGCCTCCTAACTTTCCAGTGCACTGAGTTTAAGGTATTGCTGAAGAGCTAAACTAGATGGTGGGAAATTCGGATCTGACATTATTGCTGGATTAGGATCTTCCAATAGGTGTCAATGTAATCACCTCAGAGTTTCATCTATGGAAAAACAAAAAATTGTGCAGGTGTGCAATTGTCATGATTTGTATTAATATCATGTAAGTGTCAAATAATGAATGCAATAGAAGCCAAATTATGACCTCTGTAACACTTCAGTAACTTCAGTGGACAAGCCCAAGACACAACAAAATAGTGCTTGTTCTTGATTTTGGGCTTGAATAAAATTATAAAATTATAAAATAAAATAATATTTTTTAGCTACCAAAAGGGGATTTAAAACTCATTTCAGATCTTCAGTCTGACAGATTCCTCACAAAGAGTGTGTTGGAAAAATCTGCTTCTCTTATAGCCATTTCTTTATGAAGGATTTGATTCCAGTTTAGAAGTTATCCCATATATCTATACATAGGAGTCACTTAGAATCCGTGCCTTGCAATGCACATCTATTATTTTAATGGCCTACTTTTCAAATGCAATCCTAAAGCTTAAAAAGAGCTGAATTTTCTGGTAATAGGCTTAGTTTTCCCAAATGGTATTATGATAGATAGAGATTTCTTGATGGAGTTAACAATACTTCATTGAGCACAGCCAATGAAATTTACATTTCCACATACAGAAAGATTTGCTAAAGAACCATAGCGTAAGGAGGGGGGAACTTGCTGTACTGAACCTGTAACTGAGATACAGTAAGCCAATTAAATTATGCTCCAGAATTGACCAAACAGAGCACTGACATTGAAATATTAACCAACTGTTGATTAATACCACAATATTAATACTTTGAAGTGACACATTAATATACTCCCCAACCTTAAGAAAAATAGTCTGCCAGGATATATTAGTTCACTGAATGGTGTACTTAAAGTGGCTGTTTGTAAAGATGACAAAATATGACAATCACATAGTTTATACAACAGGGCCATGTTTTGTAGTAATGTTTTTCCAAGCAATTCTGTTTTGTTAATTCTGAACCCATCTCAGAACCAGAAAGTCCAGGCTATGCTTCTGACTCCACAACTGTCCTTGATAGGAAACTGTGCCATTCTACTGCTCTTGGTATTTCTTTGCGAGTGGCCACCTTCCCCACATCCTTAAAGAAATGCTGCCAGTCTTATTCCGTAAATACAGCCCTCTTGATATCCACATATGCAATTGCTGTATATTCTGAGACATTAGCAAGAAAGAGGTGATTTGTTACAGAGTGGCAAAACAGTTTAAAGAGAAATGGCAAATCCATAAAACCAGGCTTGGACTATAGCTGGATACCTTTTGTATTTTTTTTATCAGGGCAAAAAGCTGTTCAATAAGCCTCCTGCTTCAGTAGGGACTTGTGGGGCTGTGTACTAAGAAAAGCAGTAAAAACTATTTGAAAATCTTACTTTGGCACTGAATCTTTTAAAACTGCCTTTCTTGTCAGTGAGGTAATACTGTACCATCCAGTTGCATTATTTCTTTGCTTTAAAAAGAAAGTAGGAAGTCAAAAGTAATCCCGACTGTTGGTGACTTTTTCAACTGGTACCTGCACAGAATTCTTTCCGAGCCTCTTACCAGATGTGCAAAGGCAAGCAGAGTCTCAGGAAGGAACATTTGTAAGAGTTCATTTATTAATTCATAAAAGTATTCTCCAGATTAAAAAAAAAAAAAATCATTTTGTGGAATACATTTTACAATCCTTTAAAACGTATTTTCACATTTTTGTTAGAAACCTGTGAATTCGGTATTGCCATGCAATATATTGCAAGTCTCTGTTGGGTAGTTCCAAACACTGAGCGTCAGTGAAATTAAAACTAGATTCTGCTGTATCTGTTCTTAAAGGGGATACACATTTGCCACCACTTAAAATTATTTCCCACTTATGTCTGCCAGTATATTTACCGTCATATTTCCTCTCTGGATCACAAAGGAACACTGTAATTCGGGGCTGGATCTGCAGCTGAGCTAGCCACTCGATGGTAAATATTGGCAAGTGCTGACATTTGAAATGCCACTGCTAAAGCAGTTCCTTGACCAGTGCAGGTGAAACCCAGCACCTTGTACTAAGCGCTACAGTTCAGTAACCTTTCAATTATTTTAATACCTCTGTGTCAGGTCTGCTTTGGCAGCAATTTGTTCTGGCTGGATCTCACCAGCACACCTGCTATAACCATCTCTGAGCGTATCCTGCAGCACATCCCTTGCTGTCCCTGAGGCATTTCTCCTTTGCTTGGCCCAGCAAAATGCTTCTCCCCTCCTTCACCCACCAGCCATTTCAGCTGTCCCCACTAGGTCCCTGTTCAAGTGATTCCCTGCCTCCCAAGGATCTTCTCACAGAGCAGATGAGGATGAAACAACACCACTGTGTGTGTGACCTTGCTTAAGATCGCTGCCCTCCAGGTGTTCCCCTCTGAAAACTGAGCTTCTCATACTCTTGTGAAGGTTAATTAATGTTTGTACAGTGCTTCATCCTGAACTAGAAAAATGCAAGTATTAAACGGTGAGCAATTCTGACCTGCTGAGGCACAAAGTAAATGTTGGTTAGGTCTTCGCCAGATATGAAACGTTATCTCTCTCTTTTACCTAGTGAACAGAACAGAAGTGGTCTCCTAAAACTCCTGCTTCTCCCAGGAGAAACTGAGAACAAGCAACAACCCCGCTGTCTCAGCTGGGCTACCAGCACTGAGGCCAGGAAGGGTCTCTGAATAAGGAAGAGCCAGTAACTGAAAGTGCCTCCTGTCGCAGGGAGCTGGTAGGGGATGTGGAGCAGGTTCTTCTCATGTCTGAATCCAGGTCATGTGGTGGCATGCTGGGCTCACATCCAGGGCTCTGGGCCTGAAATTCCTGCCCGGAGCAAGAAGCGCTGGCTGCGAAACACTGGGGACTGAGCTGGGGCTTGCCTGGGACATACCCGACAGCTTGAGGAGAGCTACCAGATCACATGTCCCCTGCAATCCTTCCAGCTTTTCCCCAGCAGGAAAACCATGTATTCATGTTAGAGCCACCTCACAACACCTCTTTTTATGTGCTGCCTACCTGTTTTTGCAGGTACCCAACTTCAATTCCCTACTCAGCTGCCACCTAACCCTGCAGGCACCTCACATCTGCAAAGGCAACGCTGCCATTGCCCCATTTCCCCAAGCACCCCCGGAGCTGCCACCAGAATTACTTCAGCTGTTATCTAACATCTGCTAATTGCAGAGGGGAGAGCAGCCCCTCATCAGGTCCTTCTGTTTTCAGGGGAGATTGGTTTCAGCACCCAAACCCAAGGGTGCTTGGGGGACTATGAAGATTTGTTACAGATCACTATAGCACTGAAGCCTGCTGTAAGGGAATTATGCTCCCAAAAGGATCTGGAGTTGAGGCTCGCCTCTTCTTTCCAAGTTTTCTATTTATTACCTTGAGCTCTTGGCTGGCCTTTCTCTACCTCATCATGAGCAGTCTTGCTGTCCTCCCAAATTTCATAGAAACCCTGGGCACCTGAAGTGGGTTGTGGTTTCCAGAAGACAAGAGGGCAGCCCAGGAGTCAGGGCTGAAGTAACCCCGTGGACCCAGCAGCCCTGCAGACCTACAAACCAGTGTTCAGAAACAGCTGGAAAAGCCGAATCATGCTGTTGCTGCCATACTCCATTATAAGAGTCTGCTGTAATTAAATTAGAACATTTTCAGGTTCTGGGTTGGAAATATCACAGCTAACCTGTATCACGCCCATACCCCCTTGGATAACACATTCCCAGAGCCGTGCAATGCTCAGGGAGGTGAGCAGGCTTAGATGACCTTGTGCTACGACACCTCAGCCGTGCTACGACACCTCAGCCATGCCAACTTTGTTCAACCTGCTAGCATTTTTCTAGGCTGCAGTGGGAAACTGTGGACAAGTCCACCACAGTCACCGAGCATCAAAGGATTTTTCCTCAGGAAGACAGCCTTGGCAGTGGCAGCTGTGTTTGCTCAAACGCTTGGAGAAAGCTGGCACTAGTTTTGGACAGGAGCCCGGAGAGAATCATTTTAATGAGTTGTAACTTGCAATATTTCTGATCCATGGATGAAAGAACACCCTTTACAGGGAGTAATTGTTAACTTTTTTTTTTTTTTCCAAGAGAGGTGTTTGTTACACTAGAATCTGTCAAAAAAACAGGACCTTCCAACCTCTTCAGCTCTGCAGCCTCATTATCAAAGGGAGATTTGCTGAAGTGCCTCCTCATGAACTGAGGCATGTCAGCCTACAGTCCTCCCTAGAATTACACTCAATCATCTCTGCCCTTCTTTCAGTTTTAAACTTGGTTGTTGGCCTCCACTCCCGCTCCTTCCTTCTCCCTCTCAAATTTTCTAAACCGTCAGTTCAAACAAATTTAAGCAAACCTTACGCTTAGAAGGAAAAGAAACTGGCTCTGAATCATCTTTCAGGTCACCGTGCAGCCAGCTCAGTACAGAGCTGTCTGACATGATGCCAGGGCTTTGCATGATCCCTCCTCATGAACTCTATCATGCGATCTCGGAGCTTGCCAAGACCG
Source organism: Anser brachyrhynchus (assembly GCF_964034855.1). Taxonomy (NCBI): domain Eukaryota; kingdom Metazoa; phylum Chordata; class Aves; order Anseriformes; family Anatidae; genus Anser; species Anser brachyrhynchus. The sequence continues at coordinate 89,342,913 of NC_137696.1, read as the reverse complement.
GTGTTTTGTGCATGTTTGTGCCACTGATACTCGCTGTTGGAGGTTGTCAGCTCAGAGCAGCACGGGGTCACAACCTGGTCTTGACTGTGATCTCGTAGCAGATCCCAAAGGGGCTGACCCCATGAGCAGTGTGAGCTGCCCCTTCCTGTTCCTCTTCTCTCTCCCACTGTGGAGCATAGGACACAGACTGGCCCCGAGCTGTGAACTCCCTAATTCATGATCCAAGCCAAAACCACGTGTTCTGAAGGAGCACACTAGGCCTTTCTTTTTCTTCACTGATATTGACAGAAGCAGAAACAGAGAATCAGAGAGTGGTTTGAGGCTGGAAGGAACCTCCAATGGTCATCCTGTCCAACCCCCCTACTCAAGGACCACCTAGAGCAGGTTGCCCAGGAAGAAACCACATCCAGACAGAAAAAAAAATAAAAATAAAAAAAAAAATCAAATCATCTATGGCTAAAGCCTTGCTAGACCAAGCAAGAAAGGAAAATGACCACAGATCTTGTGTAGGCACAGGGAAGAGGCTGGGACAAGAGAAAGAAGTGGAGGGTCCTTCACTGATCTTCATAAGGCAGATTCTCAGCGGAGCAGAGAGGGCTGCTGCAGAGCACCTGGCTTTGCACACCTGGCAGGTAAAAGGGAAAAAGGGAAAATAACTTCTCTAAGCACCTGGACAGTACATGGCCTTTTGTTCACCACGTGGAAGAATGCCATGAACAAGATGGAGAGGAGGAGAGAGCCCAGGTAACCACGTCTGATGCAGTAGCTTCCATACCATGGATCTCAGGGCAGTGTTCCTATGTGGAACAGAGAAATTGCCTGTGCTACCTGTATCAGCTGATCCCACATGAGAGCTTCGGGGGATTCTGTTACATGGCCAGTTTACATTCATGCTAAATGTTTCTCTGAACATACAACATCTGAGTTTTTACGGTAACTGAACACCACATCAAAGCTGAATGTGCAGCAGTGTCAGCATCCACAAGCTAAATGCAGAGATGCAGACAACAGTGTAAAGAGCTTCTCGAAGCAAGTTCATTGAAGCTGTACCAAAAATCCTACCTGTTAATTAATAAGATGGGGCAAAATTCTGAAATCCTATGTTTTCAAACCCAGGGTCCTCCTAAGTAAAATTTCCCTCCAGTCTAAGTGTACTTTGCTGAGGCAAGACATCTAGCACTGTGCCTGTCTGCCTGCCTTTGGGTATACATGAAGTCTCACCAAGCATCAGAAATGCAGATATGCTGGCACAGGCCTGTATGAATTCTTAGAGTATGAAATAACATCACTACATTATCTCCTCTCATTTCCAAGCTCCTCAGATATCAATATCTGCTGAAGATTGCATTGTACTTGCTATTCCTGCTTTTTTTTTTTTTCACAGTATGATCTCCAAAAAACCATTTCATGTACATTTTTTTCCAATTGTTACACAGTGTGGATCATCTTTAATACACATCTATCCTTTTATTTCTCCACCTTCATCTGTGCTCCCAGGACAGCTGAATGTATTTGAGACAACCAGTGAAGAAATGTTTGACAAAGCAGCCATACACAGCATATAGACCACCAGAGAAAATAAGAGAATGGACTTATTTGTGCCTCTACCTTTAAGCAAGAATTTGCCTCGAATAAATAAGTGTTCTTTTAGCTGCACTGCCAAGAATATGTAAAATAACTTCAATGCATGCAGTCTTTCCGTGTTTCACTGAGGGAAACATACATTCTGATTCTCGGTGGTAATCGTTTTAATCCTTGATCAGGTTTATTCATTTGCTAGTTTCTATTGTTCAGATACAAACAGTGAAAAGCACGTAACTCAGATCACACATGACAGTTCTCTTCAAATTACACTTTTGTGTCTGTCCTTTCCTCTACAGCACCTTTTCCTAGGATTTACAATTTTTCCCTGGATCAGACACCTGCATTGAACGTTCTGGAGCTATTAGTAATTTTACTGACACACATTCTGAGGAAACTTACTAATCCAGAGACTTTTCTAAAGGCAAACAACTATTTCTTTATCCAACACACACACACAAGAAAATATATTGACAAGAATGACTGTCCCAGTAGATCCACAAAGTGCACGGACAATGAGCCACTAGAAAACAAACAGAAAAAAAAAATCTTGGCCTACAACATGCTTTCATTTTTAAATGTTGAAGTTATTGACCATATTTTGACTGTTCTATCTGATAGAATGGGAGCTGGCAAGAGTTTTTGCCTTTGATTTAAAGCAGAGGTAGACCCTGATCAGTTACCATAAAAACTAAGAACCAATGCTTTGCCTACCTTATGAGGCTCTAGATAAAAGATTTTGGCCCTTGAATAAAAACATTCCTTGTGTATGCAGAAGTTTATATTTGACTTTGCATGCAGAAACCTGAACCTGATGGAGTTTTTCATATGCGAAAGAGGTTAACAGTCTTGCATGAGCTAAAATGAATCCACATGTACATAAACGCTCCCATTTGAAAAAAAAAAAGAGGGCTGTAGGAAACCTGCTTTTAAGGGTAATTTTATTTTCATTTGTTAAAAGTCACTGAGAGTAGCAGAGGGCAAGTTCATCTGGGAATCATCTTGCCAGTGATCTCTCCTATAAGGATGAGAACCAGTGTAATTTACATTAAATTTCATTCCCTGTTGAATAGCTAGACATATTCTTTGGACTTTGCTGCAGGAATCTGATGGACACCTAATGCAGAGTTGACCTCAATTCATTTCTTTTCCTTTTCAGTGAAGTATGGTCTGCGTTCAACTGTGCTACCTGTACAGTGCCTTATTTGAGGCTCTTTTCTGCACGTTACCGTGTAACGTAATCCATAGCTAGACATGCATAAGTAATCTCCTTGCAATCACTGATGATGATACAAAGATTTTGTTTCAGATAGAAAGCATTTGTCTTTATCACCTGAGACATTTCCGGTAACAAATGGTGGTACTGATATCCTGTCTCCCCTTTTCTAGGCTTTTATAATTTATGGCACATTGACCTTCTCAGGGAATTGTTAAAAGCTGGCAGGTCCTGTTCCCTTACCCAAAAAAAAGAGTGGCCGTTCTCCTCTCTTTCTCGTTGTCATGGAATGGGAAATTTCCTTTATTCTGTCTGGATTTATGTCTCCTCCCCTCCCCCCCTCACACTAATCTCTCTGAACGTGCCTGACTTTAGCATCCATAATGTCAACAGGGAATAATGCCAACAGGGAACCCACAAAATCAGAAAAAAAAAAATGTCTCTGTTAAAAAAAAAAATAATAATCTTTCATCACAGAAACTAAAGTGCACCTTGAAGGAGGGGGTCAAAGGAAAGTGAAACAGAAATGTTGATTTCAGCTGTAAGGCACCCAGTTCCATGAACTGAGCAGGCAGGGAATGAGCAGCATCACTAAATTTAAAGTTAGAAATTTAAAGGCACTAAAAATATCTGTCTAAACAAAAGAGTTCAATGAGACTGTTTTACAATATGTATACGCACGTCTTCTACTTTCAGGTCCTGGGTAATTACTCAGAATTAAATACATAGCATGGGAGGGTGCAGAAAGGAAAGACGGCTCCCTACAAGAAGAGCAATCCCAGAGCAGCTCTCTAAACACACGGAAAGTGGCTCAAGAGCCTTGGAACGAAGAGAAACTTTTAGAGAGAAAAATGCATTTCCTTGTATTAAGATTTCCTTTGGTTGATAGGCAGATTATTGTTAAATACTTTACCAGTGGGACTTATTGAAAGGTGGTTTTCCTGAGTTTTTTTTTTTTTTTCTACACAAAATTCAAAGCCAGAAGAAGACATTGGCAAGGTCTTGAAGTAAAATGGGATTATGGCAGATAAGCATTAGGCAAACATCTCCTTTAAAATTACTTCTGAAGAAAAATTAAACTTGTTTTTTTTCTTCCTGCAATTCCTCTGTTCTAATGATGGAAAGGGTTGCATTTTATCGGAGAGGGGAGTATTTATGAATGATTATTTGGAATTTTCCAGAAATAAAGGTTTATCAGACTCTTCAGGGACTCCACAGCTACTGGCACAACAATTTCTGTTGTTATCCTGCATACTGAACTCCCTGGAAAAAATCCTGCAGAAGTAAGGTTATCCTCAAAATCAGAGGTTAAATCTGTGCCAGCAGTTTTATCATTTCAGAATTACTTTGTTCCGCAGCTGGAAGGATGGGTTCTTTCTATTTTTGCTTGTTTGTTTGCTTGTTTGTTTTTTTGATTGATTTAGAAAAACATCTAGGAGAGAAACAAGGTGTTTACTCCAACAATAAAAGTGTCTCCTACCCCTAAAAAATTGACCTTGCTGTTTCTGCTCTACAAATGAGCACAGTGGAGCTGCTCTTCCTCTGCAGCACGTCAGTAAACTCCTGGCAGACAGCAAAAATCTCTGTACCCCTTATGGCAGTAATGCCACACTGTGGTTAGCCCCTCAGGTTGTTAGAAAAATGATCGTTTCTTCTTGTTCTTTCTGTGACTTTTGGCCTCTGCTTTGTTTTTCATTCCACTTTGCATTTTTGCCCATTACCACAAGAAACCCCACTGACTGAAAAATTGGGTCAACAGGGTGCAATGTCTGTTAACAAGCCAGGACAGATATATATATAATAAATGTGCCTGTGCTCACAGGTGGTGTAGACTGTAAAAAGTTTAAAAGTTTAGCTTTTCTACAGTGTAATATAATGCAAGAGCTATTTTTATATAGAGAAATTAAAAGCCAAATTCTGTTTTTCACTGATATTGGTTAAAAAAAACCACAACACTTTGCAATGTAATTGAAGTTAGTGGTATAACTTCATGTTTATTCACTAAGAAAACAGACCACAATTGATCGCAATATTTCAAGCTCTGTCTATAAATATTCCTCCATCAATTTCTTTAAACTTTGTCTAAATATTTAGATGATATATTTACCTCACTGAAGTTAGTTGCAGTTTCCAGCAGGGCCAGTACTTCACACTTCCATTTGGGTCTCATTGAGGTCCTCAACTCATCCTTCCTCTACAGTGACCTCCCATCTTTTTCCATTGAGTGATCTCAGGCAAAATTTCTAGCTTACTTTTTTTTTTCCTCTCTTCTATGGCCACATTTTTCTTTCTATATAATCACATAAGATTATCAAGTGATACAGTATGATGATTTAAAGTTCCTTGCCTTGGAAGACTTTTTTATTCTGAGAAGAAATCATTTTTCTTTGTCATAGCATCGAATGATGTAGAATGTGTCCTTTGAACCATTGCTGGGAATGTGCCTTAGGCACCAAGAGCAAAGAGATGAGCAAGCAGCAAAAATCACAGCATCACTTCCAAACCTTCAGTAAGAAATGATTCATGCCCATCTAAAGCTCACTTGTTTCCACCTGTCTCTCTGAAGGGATTTTTTTCTTCTTTGTTATGTGTGATATAAAAGCTTGAATCAATATAAAGACTCAACAGCTGAGCTACTTTAAAACTGCTTTTTCTGTTCATGTCTCTTGACACAATACTGGCACACAGCAATGAGAAGAGCACAACATCTATCCTATGTGACACAAATTACACCCTTACTGTCACGGAAGCTCCCGTGTGGTATACATTATGCCTGTACTTACTTAGGCTCAGCCCTGAGTTTTCACACAAGACAGGAGGCCCAGGTTGCTCACGCAGTCTCCATGCTGGCCTGCACTTCAGCATGAACCTGCTGTTATCCAGGGGCCTTGTCTGCACCACGCAGCCATGGCTGGGGCATGGCTCAAGCCCAGCCCATGTAGGCCACATGGACCACTTCGAGCTGGCTTTGCTTCAGCCCACCTAGCAAGCCTGAGCTTGCCCAGAGCCACCAAGAGCTCACCCCAGAGCCACCAAGCTGTCACTGGAAGCCCCCCTGCCAACTTCCATGAGTGTTGTGCTGCAAAACTGCTCACCCGCTTCTAGTCAGATGTTTGGAAGATCTTCTGCCTACAGCCCTGAGGTGAGTGAAGGATTACCCAACAACTGGTATGATTTTGCACAGGAAAGAAAAAATAATTTCCAAGTGCAGAAGTGAGATCTGGATGAGAATCGTCTTTAATAATGTCACTGAATAGAGAAAATAATAAAAATAAATAAAATAATAAAGTAAATAAATAAACAGAACAATGTAAAACAGGAAAAAATATCCATCAGTGTCAGAAAGTCTTTTTTTTATGAGTGCTTTTGTGAGGTCTATGGAATTCAAGCCACTGAAGAAGCGATGGTGGCTCAGGGTGCCCTGCATTCTCCCCAGTCTGTGGAAGGAAATCCCAGCACCAAGAGCTGCTGCCTCACAACCTGAGGATCCTGAGGAAGGACTTTCTGGACTGATAATCAGCCTCTGAAGGGCCAGGGCTCTTTAAACCCATTTTGCCAGGCTCCGTGAAGGAAGCCCCATGGAATGGCTTTGTCATGATCAGGAGCTGAGCCCCGCTGAGGAAACATCTGCGTTCCTGCTGAATCAACCTGCATCGTGCACATTCCTGCAGTCATGGAAATCTGACTACAACAGACTCAGTAAGTGTCTCTCTCATCTCCCCCAGGTGTAGGAGCAGTGCCTGCCTCCAAGAAAGTCTGGTACCCAGTTCTGACAGGTACAATTTCTAAAGAAAATGAATTTCTAAATTCTAGGTACCAAGTTTTGGTGCAACTACTATTTATTGTGTCTCACTGTATGTGCCATAGAGGTTGGTGTATTCCTCTGCCTCCCTCCTTCCCTTCCCTCCTTGCACTCCTGCTTGCGGTGAAGCCACACCTTGGCTTCATCCTTCTCTCCAAGTGCCAGCCCTGGGAGACATTCCTGGGCCTGCCAGCTCTAGCCCCAAAAGAGGTATAGTATTAGTATAGTATTAGTATGGTATTGCTCATAGTATTGACCACCACTCCCACTTTCCCTAATCTATGCACAGTTCTCTCCCAAAGCAGGATTTTCAACAGACTCTTGCAAAGCCAGTAACTAGCTGTCATCTTGGGTTTAAGGAGAGCTGTGTGTGCCTGTGCTTCTACTAAGACTAGTCATTGCCCTACATGCCAGGGGCCAGGCACTAGGACAGACAAGTCTGGCTCAAACCTAGTCTGACCACAGGATCTTCATTCCTCTGGCCTCTGTTCTTTGCTGACAGACCTCCAGTCTCAGAGTTGCAAGAGGAACTTAAAATCATAGAATCATTAAGGTTGGAAAAGACCTCCAAGATCATCTGGTCCAACCATCATGCTACTACCAATGTCATCCACCAAACCATGTCCCTAAGCACCACGTCCAGCCTTTCCTTGAACACCCCCAGAGACGGTGACTTAAGTGCTTACCATAGTGAACCTCAGTCAAAAGGAATTCCAGGTGGTCCCAGACCAACCTGGCTGGTGGAAAGTACAATATTAAAGACATGGCCTCTCTCCTCGGTCTCTCTCTGGCATAGCATCACATGAAATGGGACTTCTGCAAATGTGGCCAGAGCAAAATTCATACTCTCAAATTTGTGCTCTAGTTTCCAAGGAGGGACCTGAATAAGGAGGAGTTTCTCAGTTCGCTCACCAGCTCACTGGAGGGTAGCTTAACTCCTGGGTAGGCTGTAAAGATGACACAGTACACTCACACAAGGACACAGAGTAGTGCAACAGGGAAGCAAGTCTACAAAAATATAAAACAAGGAAATGCACTGCCAAGATTAAAGACATAAAAGGTGTAACAACATTCCTTAGTTGCTTCAGTATCTCGGCTGTGTTGGGAGGCTTGCTAACTGGTTTTACAGCTCACCCTGTGCAGGCACATTTCAGAGAATGTTCAGAGAAACATCTTTTTTCTTGTGTTGGGATGGGCAGCAGATACAGAGCAGGTGCTCAGGGCAAGTTGCATCTTCCCATGTATACACTGAAGCAAACCCCTCCAAGTCTTTGCCTTCCCGCAGACCTGTGGATCATTTCTTCCTTAAAATACCCTCAAGCCCTGTGTTGGGCATATATGTACTGCAGTAGTGCAGAAGCCAACAGACACCAGTGAACTCAATGTGCACTTGCAGCCCAGAAAGCCAACTGTATCCTGGGCTGCATCAAAAGCAGCATGGCTGAGCAGGCAGGCTGGGCCAAATGCCTTTTCCCCTTATTCCACAAAGTCTTTAGCTAGTGCTGCTTTTCCTTCCAAGGTAGGTCTCTTTTCAGTGCCTGTGCAACAAGGCGGTTTGGGCACTCTCCGGCCCCAAAACAGCAGATCCCTGCTACGAACATCACACCACAGCCAGGGCTCACAGCATGAACCGTGTGGACAGCCAGAAAATTTATAAGTGTGGATGTACAAGATGGGCAGGAGCAGAGAGATGATGCATGATGCTCAGCAGTGTGGTCCTTGTGCATTTCAGAAAAATCCAGGTCGGTGTAGGAAGTTCCCCCCTGCCACAGGGCAGCAAGAGTGAGAGCCCAGAAGAACAGTGCCTCTCCCTGCAGGTCAATAGGCAGAAAGCTGTAGATTTAAGTTTTTAAAGGGCAATTTAGGGATCCAAAGGGCAATGGGGAGCAAAGTCTATTGTAGCCATGCAGGCTGCTTGTATTTCTGCTTCAGAATTAATGAAACAAACAGGAAAGCAGAAAGGGGTCCAAGTGACTGGTACTTACATGGGAATGTGACAAGGTCTTGAAACCCACTGTAGAGGGGTTCTCCAGTACTATTTGACAGTGATCTGCCAATAGACAACACCTTGCACATCACAAGAGTGGCTTTCATCTACAATGGAGAAGGATGGGAAGGAAACAAAGCCTGCTTGCGATACCTGAAATTAGATCACCAAGAGATGGCAGAGAGGAGGACCGGGCTTGCCAGCAGAAACTGGAGCAACTCCATGCTCCTGAGCGTGGAGCACGGGCTGAACCTGACTGCAGGAAGGCAGGTGTCGAGGACAGAGTGCTACTTTCAACACCTCACTTTTTGCTCTTGAAGCCATAAAATAGTAAAGCTTAATTACATGGCAGCTGTGAAGGCTTAAAAAGTATCTGTGAAACTCAGAAGAAGAAACATTAAACAACTTCCCTGTAGATTTGCTTGCACCAGCTCCCATATGGTGGGAGGACTATTTGAGGAGATCTTCCAGCTCTCTCCCATGATGCACAGATTATTCCATAATGTAGCATCTGAACGTTGCACGGAGGAGGTTAGAGAAAGGATTTTCTTCTGGTTCCTGTGTTTAAATCCCATTTTTTTCCTGATATTTGCTCTTCTATATTCGTAAAAGGGTTTACCAAATTATGCCAGGTGGCTAATTAAAAATTATGTTATAGAAAATAGATATCCCTAATAGCATATAGAACTGTTAAGAAAACAAATTCTACAAAAATCTTGGAGCATTTGAAAAGTTGTTTTAACAAGAAAGTCATAAACAGCGTTTGTGCAAAATTAATAAGCTATTGTAGATTGCAAATTCCACAGGGAATGGAACGGGGAAATGGAATGAGGAAAACAGGGCCTAAGATACAGCTCTCACTCTCTTTGTTTCACTTGGGAGGCTTAGTACATTATGATTATTTTGAAATCCATACCCAAACAAAACAAGAAGCAAAACAAAATCAATACCCCTAACAAAAGTCTTCTCTCTGTGGTGACAAAAGTTGTAAAAGAGACTCGAATAATATAATTCTAAAATAGGAGAGTTGAAAATGTCAACCTGTTACCATTAGAAGGAATAAGTAATCATTGTGAATTTAAATTGTCTTTTTTTTTTTTCTCAAAATTGTCTGCAAGTGAAAAAAAGAGAACCACACAACTCAAAACCATAAAGCTTAGAAACAGTTCCAGCATCAGTCCTAAGGCTGCCGATAAGTGGTGACCACAGCCACTCTTTAGCCAGCAGGTACAAAATCCAGAAGAAAAAAAAAGTAAAAAAATAAAAAAGTTAACAGGCTAAGAGCTCTCCTATTGTTTAAATTTGGAGACCACACCCAGGAAATACCTCCATAGCCATGTTTGGAAATCCCAATGTACATCGTTTTCCACATTCAGCCAGTAGGCAGCTCTCCCCAGCACATGGTGGGCTTTGAGCACAGCCCCTACGCTGCCTTCTACCCTCTTTTCACCACCAGCAAGGATTTTCCTGACCCAGTGACAGCCCTGCAAGAGGAAGCTGCACTTTCTTATCCTGGCATCAGGGAGGAAAATCCAGCTATGAAATGCAGGTATGCGGGACAAACCATGCCATTTGCATTCTCTGATCACCCCTATGTAAAAAGGGGTTCGTGTGCAGGACTCCAGACTGGGTTAAATTAATTTCACCTCTGAAGTTATGTGCACTGTTGTTCTGGGCTTTCAGTCCCATTTTCTGGATAGTTTTAGCGTTGTTGAAGTGAAAACAATAGTTCTCTTTAGCGAAAGGACGTTGTCAGCAGAGGGAACAATGTAGAATAACAGCTGGAAACAGTGAAGAGCAACAGCACTGCATCTTGGCTCGCACGTTGGATCAAGTGAGGTAAATTCATTGTACCGTTTGTGTTGCTCTTTTTAGTTGCATCCATTTCCAAACAACAGCTGGTGCGCAGCAAGTTTTCGCTATTGAATCACTTTTTCTTCTCCTGGTCATTAATAATTGTCCTAAAAAGGAAGAGGGCCCCTGGATGTCCCTGGTTGCTCTTCGCAGGCGTTGTGGTCGGCGCGGCACTGCTGCCTTCCACCCGCTGCTGCCTTCCAGCGCCACCTGTGCGGGGAGCCGGGGTCCTCGCACCTGCTCACGCTGCTGCTGCCCTGACAGAGCTTAAAAAAGAGGTGAAACATCATGATTTTAAATGCTGGTCCAAATCACTTGGCATCTGCTTGGCTTTCCTGTAGGAAGGTGGACAAGCTCGGGGGCTTCTTTCTGGCCGCTGTTCTGCACCACCCCGCATGCCCTCTCCGGGATGTTGTGTGGGAGGGTTTCATCAGCTTCAAGAGTTTTAGTGGGGCTGTGGAAATCAGAGTCTGATGCTAAGTCCTGACAGGTCAAGCCATTAACAAAGCTTAGACAAAAGCATTGCGTGCAAAATGGAACCCCCAGCACAACTGAACTTTCTCATCATGCGACCCATTCTCCAGCATCCACGTGCGCCATCCCCCAGCTCCGTGGGAACTGGATCCGTCAGCAAAGCCCCCCTAGTGCTGCTCCTCATCCTGGCAGTGCAGGGAGGCTGGTGTGGGCTGGGGAGATTCGCAGAAATGGCATTCCTTCTGGACACCCACCCCCATACAGTGACATATTTTGGTAATAACTCTGAAAGTCAGATCCCAGCAGGGTGTGAACGGAGTGCCTAAACACACCCGTCTAATGCCATTTTGTGTGCCTGAGGGCATCTGAGCCCCCTTCGCAGTGCTGTCAGGTGTGACGCAGGGTCTGGGGGAAAGCAGTCACCCTTCTGGATCAGCCACAGAAGTCAGACAGCCAAGCACGGGCAGCTCAGATGGTGCTAAGCTCACATGCTCAGGCACCTGAATCGTTCCCCAAGGATCTGAAGATGTGCCCTTCATTTGCCATATTGTTCAAGTAGCGTGCTCTGTGACAGAAATAGATACAGAGGACACATAGAGCAGAAGTTAAAAACTACTTAACACTGAAGAACCATTCTCACCTGAACACTACATGGTCTCTGTACTGGGAAGAAAGTCACCTACTTTGCTGTCATTGTTAATACTACTCGTTAGGACTGTTAGTGCTTTCCAGCTCTACAGGCTCCTTCTCTGACTCTTGAGGCACTTTCAGGTTGGTTAATCCTGTCCCCATGCAGAACAGAAAGCTATAATCATGCTTGGCACGTCAGTCTTCAGCAATGCATCATCTGTTCTCCCACGGAAATTCTGGGGCAGACCCACAGAAGCAAATCTAGCTTCTCCATTTCTCATGCAGGCTTGAGGCAGGCACCTTCCTGTATGCCAGCAAGTTCTTGGAAAGAATAGAGCCAACAGTGGCAATTCCTCTCATCCTCCCCCTTTTTTAAAGACAGATGCAGAAAGTCTCAGTGAGGAAAAGCATAAACTCCCGTGTGATTTTTAGAGGGCTTTCATATTAGTTCTTCATCCCCCAAGCTGAGTTGCAACTTCACCAAGTCTTGCTTCACCAAAACCTTTCCAACTTTTCATCGCCCACCTTCCAGAGCAGACTTTTACAACATTAAGACATGCTTAGAGTCAAGTGTGGCTCAGCCACACAAAACACTGTGACAGCAAATAGCTTGGGTCTCCTGGTGGGATAGAAAGGTGGAATATATAGTGCCTTCCTCTGGTTTCTGTCTGCTTTCTGCAGCAACATTGTTATTTCTTTAATTATTTTTGGAGTGACAAAGCCTCAAAAGAAGAAACCTTGTTTGCATGCAGAGGTGCTGCGCACATGCTCCCTCCCAAGTGGCTCTTCATTGCATGTATACAGGAGCATTTAGGAACAGCAGTTGTAATGGAGGATGCATAAGTCCAGCAAGTGCAGTGTGGCAGCTGCAGACACTGAAAGAAAAGTGAGACAAACTTTAAAATCTGTTCAGAGACATGGTGTAAGCACTGGGAGGTCAGGAAAGACCCTTTCACTTTTATAACAACCCCCATTGTGATGCAATGTACTGGGGTCCTGGGTGTACCAGAAAACATGCCTTCCAGCTGCCATTCAGCTTAGCGATGAGCATCAGAAAATGCAAGATTTCTGCTGGTGCCATGGAGGTCTCCTAGTGAGAGGCATGTTGGTGCCACTCAAGCAGCTAGCTCACGTGTGGTGTCTGAGAAACCCAAAGAGTTGGGGTGTTTGCTGCTTCCACTACTGCTCACTGTCACCTTCCCTGAGGGAGGAAGCCCCTGGCAGGAGCAGATGAACAAGTTGGTAACTGTTTCTGAATGGCTGCTATTTACTGTCTGAGAAGTAAAAATGAAGATCAAATGGTGCATGTCAAAATGCTGAGTTGTTAATGGAGGCACTGTGGAAAAAGATGTGTGACCTGTCCACCTGCCTCTGCTTAGGGCAGTTTGGGAATAGCGGTGGTTAGGGCAGCTCCAGCATCCCTGCTTCAATCCACTGCAGCATGGGAGATGGCACCCTCAATGGGGATTTTTCAGAGGCTCTGGCACGTATGTGGAAAGCACGATTCCTCAAGAAATTCCAATATAAAAGGGAATCTGATGTGCCACTGGTCACCCTGCCCCTCCTGCCCTTCTACCAAACTTCTCTGAAGTCATTTGTCATTGCTTAAAGACACTGAGAAACCCAAGCCCTACACGTTCATCTCACCTCTCTCCTCATTAGAGCCCTCTCCTGTATTCTCCTTCACCCTTGGGTGACCTTCTAGATCTTGCCACTCATTCCACATATTTTTGGACAATACAGAAGAATATGTGTTGAGCACAATACTCTTGTCATGAATAGGGAATGCTCCATCCAGACCACCCCTTCTCTCTAGACCTGTTAATCCTTTACTGAGGTATGCAACCCTATCAGCATGACCTGCAGCACCAGGTGGAAAAAAAATCCAGTTTGGAGGCTTTTGTCACCTAGGCTTTTGGTTGGATTCCTGGAGATTTCATGCAATGGACTCGTTCCCTTCACAGTTCACTTGCTTCTCATGATTCAGCATTAAATGTCCTCATGCCTTGGTTCTTTTCTACCAAATGTGAAGCAGGGATTTTACAGACTGGTAACTTCATGATTTTTAACTGCTTCTTTTGATAGATACTGTTAGGTCCCAGCAGATTCATATTTCCCTTTACACTTTGAAATGTAAATAAGTGATTGAATGGGGAAAAAACCTTCCAAGAAATCCCTCCAAGTGGATGGAAAATTAAACTTCTGGTTCTCCAAACACGTTCAACAGATGGTAGTAAAAACGCAGTGCTCTTTTCCTGTTTGAAGAATGTTTTTTAATTCCTTATTTTTTAATAAATCAAACAAGGAGCAGAGGAAACAGCATATTTTCTACTCTTGTGCTATTAAAAAGAATTGTGCCAAAGTAAGTCCTAATTTGTTTGCCAATTCTACAGCACTCACAAAGTGTTGTGACTTTTTCTCCAAGCTAAGCAATTCAAGTGATTATGAGATCCCCTGAGAGATCCCTTGCAGAGTGGTTTAAACAGTGATCCAGCATTAGCTCTTTGCAGAGAACCATTACATCTGCTGGCTCCTTCTTTAATGTTACAGTAGAACAAAGAAGCTCCATAACGGCACACCTGCATGCCCCAAATAGGTTTTTACATCACTTTTATGACCACTGTGTGTACATACACGTATATAGCAATACACATGCACATTCATGGGTAAAAGCAACCACTCTATGCAAAACTTGCTCGCAGTTCCTCTCTCTCTGTTATCCTTCACAGTCAGCATTGCCAGAAGCTGATGACACTAAAACTCACCTGACACCTGGAGAGCAGTGGAGCTCTTGCACTGAGAGCCCCATCACTGCCGTTCTCAGGGTCCTGTTTGCTGACCTAGAAGCTGCTCCAACAGCGGTTGCTGGGGCGCCCGAAAAGCAGCATGCTCTTCCTGCTCTTCTCACCAGCCTCACGTGAATTTCTTCTCTTCCTTATTTCCATTCAAGCTGACCTGAAGTATTTAGACATCCCATGGATGTCGGTGATTTTGGTCTCTCATGAAATTAGAGAGACCTTCCAAAGCCAGAAGACCTCTACTTGCCTACAGCAAAAAGACCACTTGACCCAATAAGATGGATTTATGCTGAGCCCCAGAGACAGGGCTCTTATAGCACGGTTCACTTCCAGTGGTGTGTGCCTCAGCACAACCATAAGAAGAGTCATGCGTAAGCACAGAAAATCCTTGTAAATGTCTGTAAACATAGGAAAGAGACTGGGCACAAACCAGAGCATATCTCTAGCAGGCAAAACTTGCCTTCAGTTCCCTATTTTGTCTCTAGTATCCAGACCACTTGCCAGTTCGAGTGTCACCAGGACCCCCTGGCTAACGGGAACACAGCAGGCACGTGGTTATTAAGGGGAGACGCTGACATCCCGCTGGTAAGTTTGCCATGGCTCAGGCAATTCTCTCCATATGTTTCCACTGAGTTGGAACTACAAACCACATGCGTGCCAAGGGCATACAAACACATGCAGTGATTACAGTACTTGCATCACTTCACATAAGCTGTGCTGTCGGTAGTGTTTTCGGACATTTTTGAAGGAGAAGATTGGGAACGGGCTGCTCCTCATGCCAGTGCCCAGGAGCAGGAGGAATAGACCATTTGCAATTACAGAGTTTCTTTGCAAGCTGCCAGTGCCCTGTGCATCTTGCAGCTGTCCTTTGGAGGCTGGTGAATACGAGAAGAGAGCTCCTTGTTCCACCTCTGTGTAATGTGAAACTGCAGATTGAAATCATTGTGTGAGTTTGATGAGAAAATGATGAAAGAAACCTCGATTCCCTTTTATTGGAAGCTTCTGCAATGCAGTGGAGGTTATCCGGATATTTTACTGAGCCAGTCCCTTAGAGGAAAGGCCGAACATTCATGAATGGTAGAAGAGAAAGGGGACTTTTTTAATTACAATATCCACATATTCCTTTCAGTCCTTCTTGCAAAGGACCCAAAAAGATTAACTCTTTGTTACTGCAACACACACCGCAGTGAAAGTTTTCCTAGGTAGCATGACTGGGGGTGGTATTTAAAACACAAACACGGCTAGGAGAAAGTTGCAGCTGGAAATTTCCAAATGAATGTTTCCCTCACCCCCTCCCCGGCCCTTTCTTTCCTGTCTGAATGCATCACAAGCAGCCCACGTTCCTGTTTGCCTAACGCGTCAGGGCGATGTCCTCCGAGGACTTCAGCTATTTCATCACCTTATACCTGTGGTTAAACAGGAACACTCCCAAGTCCTCAGGAGGCACTTTGCTCTCAACATTATACCTCCCCTCGACTGCCTATACGTGGAGAGAGATCCATAACGAATATAGCTGGTGTCACAAAACTCCACCGGCACAGCATTCGATACGAAATGCAGCACTAATTACGACGAGCATCTATCTGCTCAAATTGCTGTTGAAATGTTAACTTTGGGAAAAGGTATTTTTATGCATAAGCTTTTCTGCAAAAGAAATATTACTGGAAGGGAAACAGCCTGTCTCTCAGTTATGAGAATGAGCTCTGCTTTACCCTTGTTATAGCTGCTTTCAAGAAGGAGAAAAAAAAAAAAAGTATATATCTTCATACTGATTTCCCCCTGAAGTTAACAAAAATAAATAAATACGTGGTCATGGTGACATTGAGAGAAAGAAAACTTCCAGATCCTGTTATTTTACAGAGACAGTGTTGTTTGTTTTAGCAAGCAGAGAAATTTCTCAGATCACTTTTAGGTACATGTGTAATGTACCTAAATGTAATGTGGAAAAAGATCCTTATTTGCATTGCAGCAAGTGTTTTTAATGGGGGTCTCTCTATTTCACACTGTTTAACACAGAGGAAGCTTCTTCAGGATACAGAGAAGTGTTTCCCAAACACATATCACTGAGGACTGATTTTAGGATAGTTCTGCATCAAGATTCTAAACCTGCAAACACTGATACGCGGGTGTAGTTGTGTAGACGTGGTGCGTGACAGACACAGAAGGAGAAACAGGGTAACACTCACTTCCCCCAAAACTAAGGCATGTTTTTCTACTCTCTTCAAGGTCTGGCTTTCATCCACAGTTCCTGCCCAGAGGGTCCCTCAGCCTAATCAATATCTATCCACCCTGGGCAGCAGTTTGGTTCAGGGCAAGGAGGTGGTTTTATCATTTGTCAGTGTGAGGACCAGCACACGACTCCCTCAGAGCAGAACAGCACAAATGGGAATGTGCTTAAAGGGTTTTGGAAAGAACGGAGAAAGGATATGGCATGGATAAAAGGTGGAACAAAATAATGATCTCAATGACCACAGCATGATCCCAGACCCAAGGGAAATACGTCATTCCTGGAATAAGTTGGTTGCTTGCAATCTGAAGACTCTGCAAATTTCCTGGGGAAAATAAATAAATAAATTAAAGACTTCTTAGGTTCAGGGAAATCATTTCCATCATTTTTTTCACCATATAATGGGCTGTTTGTTTTAGGCACTGGCACCATTTCTTTCCACAAACTGTTGGCTAGGATTTATTTCTTCTCTCACAAAAACCTCCCACCTGGGGTGGAGGAAGTGTTTTCAACTCATACTGCTCACCAGAATAGCTCCTTATTTCTCAGTATGTCATTTCTATCGTAGCTACGTGTTTTCCCTCTGCATTTGAGAACTATTCAGTATCAAAACCCATCATGAGTTATAAACTGAGATCTCACTAACAGAATGTTCTCATATTTACTCATCCTACTATTTACTCCTTAAAAAGCTGGCTAAATTGCCATTCAGAGCAGATGACTTTCTAAAGGGACATTAATCCTGTGTTCATTTTACAACAAGAGGTGATCATCTAAATCTTTTTTATTATTATTTTTTCTCCTTATCCTTCATGCATTTCTTGAACTGCAGTTTTAGGTAGTTGCTCATCATTTGCTACAGGGACCAGCAGCACAGTAGGCAAGGTGACGTGCTGCGATGCCAAAGGCACATGTTCATCTTGCTCCAGGCTCAAGCTAAATCCTCCTGCCTGTTGACCTAGCTTAAAACAAGTATCTGGCTGCTAGGACTGATAAGTGGTCATATACAATAGAAATTTTATATCTGTATACTCTAAAAATGATGATAGTTACAAGAAGCACAAAATGTCCACAAAAATCTTTAAGTAAAATCTTGGAATTAAAATATTTTTAAGAAAAAAAAAATAGAGCCCTCAGAATAAAAACAGCACTTACGAGAAGCTGAAATAAATCCCCTTTCACAATGCATAGAAAATGAAATAACTGTGTTTTTTAATATCACTTCTTCCTCATTCGCAAGCTATTCATTACCTAAGCAATCCAAAGTGGAAATGAAACCTTTGTATCCACAGTCACACAGGCAAGAAACTGAAGCGCCAAAAACAATGCTTAGCTGAGCCCAAACATTGGAGTGGTGAAGTTCAATCAGCTTCCTGGCAGCTCAATTAGCAGTTACCTTCAATTAGCATCACCTGGGCTGTTATAGCCCAGTGACTCCAGTACAGTTCAGCAGTAGTTAGCTAGGTTATTCAGCTCCACGCTGTTATTATGAGCAATGGAAACAGTGCTAATGTGATTGTTCTTGTTCTTCAAGACACAATAAAATTGAGTGTTTTAACTAATGAAACATGGTAAGCGTTGAAGCATTCATTAATATTATCGTTGTTTTTAATTTGTTAGATGATGAAGCATTAAGGTTTCTATAGTAGCTGCTGATCTCAGCTCCTAGGAATAGTGAGTTTTTAAATACTGTTTAAATAAATGTATTCTAAAATGCTCTTCTTGGGAGTTTTTATAGGCTTAAATGTATTTTTTTTGTGAATAAGCGATTTAATTCTTTGAATTTGACACGCGTTGAAGAACTGAGTAACATCTGCACCTCTGTAAGTATATCTGTTTCCTAGCTGGAAATTGTTTTGCTGGGGAATAAAGGTTAAAATTTGAACAAACGTTAGTTTGTTCAGACCAGCATCCAGTCAGAGGTATGGGCATCCAAAGGAAGTAGCATTCAAGCAGCTTGTCCACAGATGGTCTGTAACTCTGAAAGCAGCTCCATTTAAGCTAGTGCGTACCTTCTTCTTGTTCCCTGATTTCCAGGAAAGCAACTGTATAAAAATAAATTTTAAATTAGTTATGTATTTTTCCCCCTCTTTGACAGTCCAATATTCAGTCGGGTGTTGTTTTTTTTTTTAATTTTTTTTTTAGAAAACATCCTGCATTTAACAGGCAAATAATTCAGAACAGTTTTTGTCAGCTCACCCAGAAGGCCTCACCAAAATATGAGCTGATTTTGACTGTCTCAGTTGAGTTAAACCACAGTCTGCTTCTGTTGTCCATGATTTTTGAAACCAGATAGAGGAATGAATTTTAAACAGGTGTGTCAAAAAAAAAAAAAAAAGCTTCCTCTTCACCTCCTACTGGAAAGAAACACTAAAAACATTTTCCAATCACGAACCCAAATTGCATAGAAAAAAATGCATCTATCTTCTTGCAAAGTACAGCACAGCCAGTCAACAGAGTCAGCAAAAGAATTTGTTTGACTTTCTTCAACTCTTTACCATTTTGCTCTCTTTAGTCTTTCTAGTGAAAAAATTCAGTCCTCAAGGATAGGAACAAAAGAGGAGTGGAAAAAGGTAAGGCCCATCCACTGTCTTTATCTAAAGCTGTTCTTCAAACCACACCAGCACATCAGGGAATCTGGGGGATGCATGTGGCAGGTTACAGCAACAGCTAGAGAGCATGCTCACCCCAGTGCCCATACAGAGCTGGAAAAACTTGCACTGGAAAAGCCTGAAGTCTTTGTGGAATAATAACAAAGAGATGCCTACATACCGTTTAGAAGGCAGTGTCATGCACACACCCCTCCACAGCCTTACTTGGGTGCTAGAAAAGGCATCATTGTGCCAGAGCAATGCTGTGCTTCTGCTAAAATACCCGTGGTCATAAAACTCAGAGGATGACCCATGTCTCATATCAGTCCCTGATGACAGCCTGGAGCAGCTGACACAAGATGCACTGAAGAGAGAATTGGAGCCTAATCGATGTCAGTGAATGTAGCATAGCTGGAGATGGGTTTTAATTCTGTGGAAGGCTTAAAATGTAGTAAAGGTAACTGTGGAGATATTTTCCACCCATATCTCTCCTGAGATAAAGTATTACAACACATTTGTACAGAATCAGCAGCACACTGTACCAATGACAGTGTTGTGTTAAAGGCACTGAGATTGACTTAATTAGTAGATCTAAAGTGGCTGTCACAGAGAAAGGCCATGCAACCAGTAGGAATGTTGTTACTAGCTGAGAATTTTTCACACCCTTTGCTGATGATATGAAAGCTCCAGTGTTCAGAAACATTGCTGCAAAACAGCAGCCTAAGGCCACCTCTCCCAAACCACTGACCACCCTTTCTCCACAAGCCATCCTGCCAATAGCAGGCTGCTGAGCACAGTTGTTTCTGCCGCTTATTTCAGTTTCTTCGCTAAATACTTCACTTAGTACAGCAATACATGTCAGAACATGCTGACATGCTCCATGCCCTGGTCACAGGTGGCACTAAGGTGCTACTTTCCAGTCAATATTGGCTCTCCAAAATCTGCTGCACCAGAACCTGTTTCTAACCATTTCTCTTCATCCTTGCTCAGCCACACACCTTCACTTAACATGGAATTTTCCTCCTCTTTTAGACCTATTTATGTGGCTGTATTACAGTGCCACAGTGGTCAGAAAGGACACAGGGTAAGGGAAGAGTTCAGCTGGTCAGCAGCTTGAACCCAAAATATTCAGGCTCATCTCCTCTATATTTAATTGGCTCCTGTCTCATTTCTCTACTACCAAGGTTTCCATTAGTAGCAGTCTCGAGGTCTCTGCTACCTTGGTGGCTTAGCTAAAGTCAACAGGAGTTCATGTTATTTAGTCTTTAATATCTGTGTCTTAGGCTAGAATGGTATAGAGGTGTTCTGTTTGTTTTGGTTTTTAATTACAGACCATGAGCAGTTACATACCATGGATGTTTCTCTGTTCAGAAAGGTCAGCACTGCCCAACCGGTTACTGAAAATTTGATCCATGGTTTCACACAGCAGTCCCTGACTCATTGCATAGCCATGCCACTGATTACTTGCTAAAACATTTCTAAAATTAACCCATAGTATGTTTATTGTATCCCCAAGCTACATCGGAGAGCATCCAAGATCTCCTTCCATATAAATGTAGGCCTCTCTTTTCCATTTATTTATTTGATTGTATTTATTGGATCATTACATTGATCTGATCCAGTTCTGCGTCTACTTGCAGGACTAGGACAGGTGTGGACATGAAATGCACTAAAATATTTGTATTTATGTAAGTTGTACTTAGTTAACTCCCTTTTGATGCCTGACAAAATACAGCATGATGTCAAATGCAACAGGGTTTTCTCCCCTCCCAACACAGTACACGTGTGGAGAGCTTAGTCTTTTACTAACAGAGTACTGCTCCTCTGAAACCTGATGTTCATCCACTTGATCTTTTACATTACATAGAGACACCTGATGTCCATATGAAACAGGTTTGGTCACCACTGGCTGAGGCGCAGGTGGAGGCCTGTGGCTAGAGAACCCTGAGACAAAAATGACATTAAAGAGTGGTGACTAAGGTCACCCTGGTGCTGAACGAGTACAATTTCGTGTCTTCAGCAATCACAGAGATTTGTCTGGAATCTATGTCCCTGCTCCTTCACCTGCCACACCGCCTTCAGTGGCCTCTACCTCTTGAAATGTCTCTGCAGTGAGCAAGGCCTGGCCTTTCAGTCACCAGCCTGCTTGACGGTTATTGGTAACTGTGAATATGTCACCCTCAACGGTCTTCCGTGTTTATTTTTAATCGGTGAACAATGCATTTAACTCATTCTAATGAATCAGAAGAGTGACTCCCTTCTCCTACCCTGGTGGGGTGAACACTATGGGTGAACACAGCATGTCCTTTTGAGCCATAGAGTCTCATTCTAGAAATACATCTACTATAATTTTGAATTCTTCTTTCGTAGTAAAAACTCACCACACACTAATTAATCTCAACTTCACCCCATTTTCAGTACTGTAATTGTAATCCTTGATGTTACACATGGAGGAAACTGAGGTAACTCTGCCCTCTTTCCACTATTTCCTACGCTTACCATTATCTTTGCATTGTCTTTTACAAGTCTTAGAGGGATAAGAAGAAAAGGAGAAAGGAAAAGTGACCAAGAACAAGGTAATTACAAATCCCTCCAATGCCTCTCTTACTTTTTGCATGGGACATGTCCCACAGTCACCCATCTGAGCCTTTTCCCCACCAAACAGCCGTGATATCTCAGGCACCTCTTTCCAGCTTTCCCATTGAGCCCTCTGAGCTGCAACAGAGAAGGTTACCTCGGTATGTGGGCTACTCCTTGTCCAGTGAAAAGAGAGATCTGATGCATATTCATTCATGCCTCACAGAAATTAAATTTGCCAGACGTCTTAACGAAGCACAAATTTAGACGCAGAAAGCAAACTACAATTTTTTCTCACCTTAATTTTGTGTCGAAGTGCACAGCCATGCAGCTTCTAGAAACCATTTGAAAGTGGTAAATATAGATCCTTGATTGCTAATTTTAGTGGGATCATCAAGATTTTAGTAGTCTGTCTCACCCACTCTCTGTCACCAACACTGATTTTGCACTTGGTGCTCTCCCTGCTGATGGCTCCACTTATGTGAAGATTTGCAGTCATGAATGACCTGGACATCTTTCCGACTCCAGACACGGATGCTGGGCACCAGTCCTTGAATTCGGAGTGCCAAACTCAATGCCTCGTTACACCAATGCTCAACTGCAAGCTGCTGCCCACTGAGGTTTCTTTGATTTTCAAGGATGCATGGCTTTTCTAGGGCACGTAGTTATTCATCTTGCATATCTTCAAACTTAGTTTCTTCAACTCCCTGGAAAAAGAGTGCTGCAGATTTAAGTTCGGTCATTGACAAGCAAATTTATTCTCTCACAGGGTGAGAAGGTATAAGTGAAATCTCTCAGTTGTGAAGTGAGTGAGTTTCTCCAGCAGTATTGGTTGGTTATTCAAGAAGCAGTGGTGATCTTGGTGCCTGTGAAAACAACTCAGTCAAATTTAAATTGGCACTTCATAATCAAGACCAAAAACTTTTTTCTTAACTTGGAGGGGTGATCATTCCAGGTCAATATTGAAACCAGCTGACAGTCTGTAAATAGGCTCTCCTGTGACCCATGACATAGCTTCTTACAGTATTAAAATGATTCAGTGTTTGGCACTATCAGACCATGCTTGCAAACATTTATTTAATCCCTTCCTCTCCATTTCCTCATTGTGTGAAGGGAAAGACGAATGTACGAATGTTGAAATATAATGTTTTGAGATCAGAGATCTGGGCATGTGCCCTGTCTTACTTCAGCTTCTCTGCCTCTAGATCACACATAAGCTGCTCGATATATCATATCTGGTCTCAAAGTCTGGGATTGCTGCTCCCCAGACTCTAATAGACCCTGTGAGAAATGCAATCGCAACTTTATACTCCATCTCAGCTGTTTCCAAAAACCAAGAAACTGTTGCAATAAAGAGAGGAAAAATGAGTTTAAAAGGAGAAAATAAATTGAATCTGTCAAGCCAAATAGCAAGTGGGCTGGCTGGTTAGGTAAATAATTTTTATTGGCTTTTTCCAACTCATCTGCCTGCAGGATTTATTGGTCTTCTACTGTACCTTCAAATAAAGCAGCTGACTCTGGTTCCAGTTTATGCTTTATCCATTAATAATTTTGTACATCTTAGAGAGCATTTATATTATTTATTTATTTTATCTAACTTTAATTACAATCATTGCAGCTATTTAATGAGAAGCTACTCCGGGACAGCTTGCTAGAATTCAAATTGCATTTTATCATTCTCACAGAGATGGCTTTTGGAACATTTGGTTCCTAACCCAAGTGCTTCCCCGTGGTCAGAAAACATGATGGAGAGGTCATAACTAAGAATGGGTTGTGCTCTGACCTCCGGCAAAAGAGAAATACTGCCACGTCTTGTTATTCTATTAGCATAACCAAGTTAGGGTGTAGTTACTCTAACTCACATTGTTCAGATTTGCACGGATGTCCATACACACTTCTCATCATGCCAGAGTGGGGGCAGGCAAGGAGAAAGGAGGCAGGAAGCCAGTTCATATCTCTCACCTCTCTGGTTTCTGCAGCAATGCTGAGATCAAAGCTTCTGTTTTCAAGGCGATAGATGCACTTGCACCTCCACGGTCTATGGTAATGAGTCAACAAGTACATCTTTGTGCAGCCCACTTCTGGGTTGCTCCACGGCTGTGAAAATGAGAGGCTTGAATTACATTAAAAATACGCCTTCCCTAGTTTTCTCTTAGTTTTTCTGTGTAGTTCTGTCATTCTGCCGAAGAGCAGACAATATTTGTCTCTCAGTCTTCAAGGTCATTCCTTCATACCAGATTTTGTTTTGTCCTTTCAAAGTAACACCTGCAAACTGCACCCACTCGGGACAAAGCACTGAATGAAACCTCTTCTGTTATTCATGAATCCTACATTTAATTATTTTGAAGCCAAGTGGGCAGGAGAAAGATTTCTCCATCCACATATGCCACAGGAAGTGTTTCAGTGAGTCAACACTTTGCAGAATAGAAATGACACCACTGAAGACTACAGGGCAGGGACAAATCCCTATGGTAATTTGGCTGCTGCTTCTTATTTCTTTATAAAAAACTTACAGGTTGGCCAGCCTGTTAGGAAAGAAATCTGACCCAGTTTATCAGAGAGTGGCTGAGGTTGGAAGGGACCTCTGGAGGTCATCTGGTCCATCTAAATGCAGATAATCTGCTTCAAAGATGATCTCAGGTCATCTCTATGTGCCAGCTCAATGCTGCATGCATTTAACTCAGAGAGGGAATTTTCCACTAATAAAATTCATGTTAATCTATATAAGGTGGGAGATGCTCCTGGGATCTCAGTGTTTTAACGCAGAGCTTCATTTCAGCAGCTATGGGCTGATGCCTTCTCCTGAGATGTACAGAGAAGGCAGTCACACGTTCAGCAGAGCCTAAGGTCTTAAAAATAGTTGTGCTTAATGTGTTGATTTAGACACTTGGAGGATGACGGAGAAAAGTCACAGATAAGGTCGAGGAAAGAGAACAAACAGGGGAAGAAGTAGATATCAGAAGGGAGGGAACCATGGTGTCTGGCCTGGCTGCTCAAATAAAAACTCTAACAAAGGTACCCAATTTCTGTAACATTTGTCATGTTATAGATACACGACAACTCTGCAAAGTACTGAGAACTTAAACAGAACACTGTAATTCCCTTGTGCTCTCAGCTGCTTAGCTCTCATTCACGTCTGCTTTAAAATATCCGTTCTGCTAATATTTCCATCATCCTAATGAAATTAACAGGACTAAGGGCACAGTCCATTATGTAAAACATTGTTTTTTGGCATGAGCACTCTGCATGAAATTTGAGACCATTAAAAATAAATATAGAATACAGAAATGAGTATGATAT
Organism: Anser brachyrhynchus; assembly: GCF_964034855.1. NCBI lineage: Eukaryota > Metazoa > Chordata > Aves > Anseriformes > Anatidae > Anser > Anser brachyrhynchus. The sequence goes on along the minus strand of NC_137696.1, from coordinate 89,317,876 downwards.
ATTTTGACACAAGTAATAATAAAATAACTATGTAAGTTCCATAACTGCTCTTGAATCCATAAGTAATTATTTTGCTAAATGCAAATAAAAAGCTATTGTTTTCTAGTTAAAATCAAGCAGCAGCTTGCAAACTAGTTATAATCTGAAGGCAGACATGAAACATTAACTGTTAAAGCATTCAGACTTCATGCTTATTTACTGTACAGGGGAGAAAATGTTGGATGAGTAGGAGAGAAATCCCAGGACATCTGATAGCCAGCGAGAGACAGAGAAAAAGAGGGAGAACAGGGAGCCCCTTATCTAGGAAAAGAAAAAGCAGCTGACAGAGCTGTGAACAGGTTATATCATTTTATTCCAATGTACAAATGAAATGCTTAGCAAACGTTTCCTGAGATTTGAGGCTCTGTCCCCAGAGCATCACAAGCCGGACGAGCATGGGTACCCACCACCTCCCCCTGCATCTCAAGGTTATTAACAGAATGAAGATGTGGCCATGGACTTAACACCATTGGAGCCTGCTCAGTCTTGTGCACTGAATTGTCCAGAGTGGGACTGTTATTTTTTTGCTCGTGGACAGTTGATTTACATCATTAGCTTGCAGTCCCCACTAACTTTCAACATAGCCAGAGCAGTGTGACCCCACAGACACCCAGCTCTACCTCACCTCATGCAGGGGGGTAGCAGCTGATGCAGCAAATCTCTGGTCTGGGCTGCTAGCTGGACCATCACTGTGGTCTCTGTGACTCGTGCCAGGAGAGGACACTCCTAATTGAATCAATCGTGAAAATTTGCTTACCTAAACCAGTTCATACAAAAGCTGTGTAGCAAAAGCACAGCAGCATGGATGCAGGGAGTCTAACAGCAAGCCCTGCAACAGGGGAACAGTGCTGCTTCAAGCCATACCATTACACTTACTACCTTTTGCAGACACCAAGTCCTTTCCACAGATTTATGTGAAACTATCACACTCCCAAATGGCCCACAAGCAACAGCTAAGCATTCAAATTGCCCATCTGGGTCATGTCTGTGAATGAAAACGGGATTTTTGGTAATGGGAAGAGTTTCCCCAGGAGGGTGCTGAAGCCAGCTTGTGGAAGACATCCTCTCTGGGACACTCAGAGCCCTGTTGGAGCTGTCACCGTGTTTGTTCACAGCTGCTTGACAGCAAAGAGATATCACACAAGAGGCCAGAGTCAATCCGCACTTTTACCAGATGTCTGGAGGGCTGCCTGGAGCAGCAAAGCCCAAATGCCTCCCAGAGGGATGCACTGTGCCATGTCTGGTGCTAGCACAGTGGAGAAAGCTGACCCCCAGGTATGCGACCTGGTGGGTTTTAGCATATGAAGTGCAGTGGAGATGGACATCCTCCCCACAGATGAGGCTGTCCTTGGAGCTTGGATTTGACTGACAGCCATGAGCATAGCTGAAGACCAAAGTGAATGAAGGACCATGGCTAATCTCTTCAGGAAGTCCACAATGTGAACGGGCCACTTCAGTCCTTGTAGATGCCTGTCTTCATGGTGGCTTCTTTGTCTTAAACCTGGTTACTCTTCTCATTCCTCAGACTTGTCCTCACCTTCCCTTCCCTTCCCACAGACTGTTGTCACACCCTCCATTGCTCAGCCTTTCCCTCTGCAGGTTTTCCTGCTCTCCCACACAACTGTGATCTCCACAGTCCTTTGCTGTTTTACTCTTTCTTTCCACAGCCAGAGGCAAAATATCTTCTCGCACTGGAAGATTTTCCTCTTCTCTTCCTCTTCTGCCAGTGCTCCTGCTGCAGGGCCCTCATTCACTGGTTCGTGGCTCAAGGCCAGGCTGGATGGGGCTTTGGGCAACCCGGTCTGGTGGGAGGTGTCCCTGCCCATAGCAGGGGGTTGGAACTGGATGGTCTTTAAGGTCCCTTCCAACCGAAACCATTCTGCGATTCTATGACTCCTCATTAAATTTCCCCGTTACCCTCAGTCTGTGTGCTCCCACATCACATTGCAGTTACCCTACCTCACATTACCCCATTTAATATGAGCTGGACCCATCCTTCCAATACTTAAAAGACCCACATGTACTGTTTTGTTTAAAAAAAAATAAAAAAAAATCTAAGACTCTGCATTGACATCTTTATCACACACACTTGCAAACAGCCTGCCTTCCCTTTCCTTTGCTGAAATCACAAGCTTTCTTCTTTATCTGACCTCTTTACAGTTTTTTTTTCATATCCTCCCCTTGGCTATTAATGATTTAATTTTTCATCCTTGTGACCTGTCCTCTCACATATTTTGGGCTCTGATCTGCCTCTCTTCCCAAAGAAAATCAAACTAAGAAAAAAAAAATGTTTTTGAAGCCTCTATTTCCATGTGCCACTTTGCTGCATTTCTTCCCTGGGTCATGAAATTCATTGAACCCTCCGTTGTTCGCCTAGTCTACAATTATCATTTCCAACTTTGGCTTGGACCTTTTCCAAGCTGCTTTTTATTCTCACCAGCCTCCACAAACTGCTTTCAAAGTTTCTAGCCTTGTCTTGGCTACCTTCCCGGGCCCATACAGTCCCTTCGTGTTTCTGCTGCTCTCGAATGGTCATATATGGCTTCCCCCGGCCGGGCGGCCTGTTGCACACATGCACACACGTACTGCATGTTTCACAGTGTTAGTGTCTCTCATTGCTCTCCTCCCTCTTCCCATTGAGCCTGGTGATGGCACTGGCTGATATTCCTTTTTCTCCTTCTCCCTCCAGCTTTCTGGGTCATCTAAGGTCCGCAGGAGGCTGCAGTCTGTGACTCTCCCTATACCTCTCCATTACCTGTCCTATCAACAAGCAGAGAGGATGTCAGGGGTCTTCAATGTAATACAAAGCAGGCAGCAATGTGATAAGTCTTAAAATTGCTTGGTCCCTGCTTCCTTGGTCTCTCGATGCTGATTAGAGTCTCTGTGTCCCACCACCCGGACATGGATGGGCACTTCTCAGTGCTGGGGTTGAAAACAACAGCTTCTGACTTGAGCAGGAATCAAATCTTGGGTGCAGATTTAGAGGCAGTACTGCACCCTGTCACTGCTGAAAGGGAAAAATAGTAATAATCTGTATCACTATTCGGACAGCGGGATGCATGAAGTGAAAATGCGTGTCGTGTCTTCTTTTCCTGCAGATGAAATCTAACAGCAGAATGGGAGAGAAAGCAGTTGATACGGAGTACAAGTAACAGCAAACCGTGATCTCTGGTAATATGTTATAGCATTGTATCAGTGACAGGAAAGGATTAATTTGCAGGAGAGAGTATGCAATATGAGTTCTGCAGCACCAGCAGGGCTTTTCTGCTGCGCTTAATGGGGAGATCTGACATTCGTCTGTGACGTGTGAGCATGGCAGGCACTGGCGTGTTCTTCAGGCATGGCTCACAACTCCTAGCAGAACTGATAAAGTGGGAATCAGCGTATTTATCTGTGTTATGCAATGGATCCTTTTATTGCCAGCATTTTGGCAAGAATCTTCTGCAGAGAGCCAAAGGGTCAAGGGGGCAGCCCTATGGTAGCGGTCCATAAGGAATAATATCTAAGCATAAACAACAACAACAACAAAATTCCTGACAGCTCTGCTCTTTTCTACTCAAATGCCTTATTAAATGCAGAAAATACTGATCAACAGGATGGAAGGTTTTTAAAAAAAAGAAAAAAGAAAAAAAAGCAATCATTTACATTTTCCAGGAATATCTAAACAGTATGCTCTTTCCCCTCTTCTAAGAAAGAAAAAAACACCTCAGGGACTCATAAACTCATAAAAATAAAGGTTATCCTATTTAAGTATGTTGGAGGCTCCCATTCCAAGAAGTGAGGAGGTAGTGGACACTGTCTGGGGTTTAGACAATATCCATTAACATTACAGATATAAGATGGTTCTGGAATGAAGGAAAGGGTCCAGAAAGATATTCAGCTTCTTGACTGGGCAAGATTCACCACTTCTGTTAAAGAAAACTCATTTATGAATTGCAAAATTTCCCCACAGCTTCCCTCTTGCCCCGTTTTAGTGTGAAGGATGACAATCTTTCTGTGATTTTGCAACCATTTCAATCATATTCTTGGTTAGATCATGGCCTTGCAGCCCCATCCCAGCTCCAGGGACCACTCTGAACAAACCTCAGCACCACCTTCTCTGATGGCTTCTGCTCCCAGCTTCACTCCTTCTCCAGCTCCCAATGCTCCTGTGCAAACCCAAACCTTCCCTCCAAGCGGACTGAAATTCTTACTCAGCCTTGTATTTATTTGCTTGTGTCTGGGCAGAGGTGACCAAGCACAGATTTACAGGGTGGCTGAAGAAGCTCCAGCCTGACCAGTAGCTCAGGAGGTGCACGTGGTGGCTCAGAGGCCACTCCTGCAGACCCACGCTTGCATATTGGAGTCTGTGGTGATTCAGCCGCCTGCTTTCACAAATGAGCTTAGTGAATTAGTTAAATTTATTTTAAATGAAGCATGCCAGGTAAATCCACCAGCTTCGGTAAGTCTTAATGATAATAGTATTTTCCCTTTATTCCCCTGGCTTATTAGTAGTAAAAAATGGCACAATTTGCTGAGAGTATCACAGGCAGATGTATTCAGCCTAAAGCCCACAGATGCGGCATGGGGAATTTCAGCCTGGATGGAAATTTGCCAAAGCTACAAGCACCTGAAAACAGGGTTTTGTAATGGAAAGCAGAATTTTAAACCACATAACTGAAGGTACTGTTACAGATATGCGATCCAGAAACAGCTATTCTCCATTCATGCCAGGGGCAGTGTTCTGGCTGTACCTTGCTCAGATATCTGTGGCTCAAAATCAGGAGATATACCTCCACGATCAGCCCTCCAGACCAGGTGGCATCTGTGGGCAGATACAGTACAGGGAAGGGAAGGTAAAGAACATTTTCCTCCCTCATCACTGTTGGACTGATCCTGCCAGATGAAGACATCCTGGAGAGGGGCTGGGGAAGCCCAGGGGAGGAGCAGAGCCTCATTTGACACAGGGTAGCATCCTCACTTCCCTGATTTGGCTTGACTTACTGCTGCGACTCTTCAGCCGCTCGATTCCCCGAGGTGCAGGTGATATTTGTGCGGATGCAGATTTTAACCTTTTTAATCTTTACTTTGTTTCCATTTTCAAAAGGCCACCAGATTTGTATGATTAGTCAATTTGACTAGAACAAAGTGCAGGCGCACACCAAATGACAAGGAAAAACAAGGAGTTATCCCAGGACCATGTGTGACATCCTGTAGCAGTGTACGATGACAGAACATGAAGGAGGGAGGTGCAAGAAAGCAGCACTTTCTGATAAGATTGCTACACACTGCGGCACTGAATTTTCCTTTGTAAAGGAAAGAAAAACACCACTAGAGCTAAACACTTGCTAACCTTCCTCTCTGCCTATTTGGTGGCTGAACATAACCCCATGGTCTCCTCAGTACTGTTACAACGTCAGGTTTATGAAGGGCAGAAACAAGGACAGACTTTCCTGGAAGGGCTCAGAGTTTCCCTGCCCCTCCCACCATGAAAGAGCTCCTTGCAAGGTGTGTATGGATGTTACCCTCAAAGATCTCTCAGCCTTTTTTGGCAGTTTTACTTTTTCACCCTCTTTCTGCTGTAAGGACTGTAGCTCTCTACCAAATCCAAATCCTTGTTTCCTATGCAACACCTCCCAAAAGACAGTATCTCCTACACAGTAGTTTTCCTCATACCCCATTAACCACATAAGGACATGAAGAGCTCATCGGCAGCTGGGATGATGAGTCAAGGACACACATTTGATGGTATAGCAGAGAAAATAATCCAAGGAACATTAGTGTTCCCTCTGATCTATAATACTCAGAAATACATACTGTATTTCAAGAATTAAACATCCAAGGAACTACACCCCTGTTTTTCCTTTTATCAGTCATCCCCAAAATGTTGCAATCAGTGCTGCAGTTAAGAGATCTGTCCCTCAGGGTTGCTGCAATGACCAAAATGGCCACAGGAGAGTGGGACCAACACTGAGGTGTGAGAGCATCACCACCACTCCTTGGTGCTAATGGGTACATATAGGATTACACTACGTCCAAACGAAAAGACCCACAAGATCACTCATATGGGAAGCTCAAGCTTCTGTGACATTTATTCACATCCTGACAGCACTTCCACAACTGCAGTTTCTTTGCTAAGAGAATAGCTTTCAATAGTAAGGTGATAGGCAGCTAAAAAAAAAATGAAGAAAATCCCTTAAAACAAAAGGATGCTACAATCTAAGGCTCCCAGAGCAGCAGTGAATTTGTTAAACACAATGCCATTAAGTTAGTCTAAACAAAAGTCTTAAGAAACTTTTGCAGGAGCTGTGATTCTTTTTCCTTTACAAATCAAATAACTCCTACTGAACTTTTACAAATGAAAATATGAAACCACAGGCTGTCAAAACAGGAGATTAGGAATGAATAACCCTAAATCAGTTCAGTTTGGCTGATAAGTGGAACAGCAGGATTTCTCCCCTTCCTTTTTTTACGCAACTCATAGCTGTGCACAGTAATTTAAATGCAGAGCTAATGCTACCTCTGCCAGGATGTAGAGTGATGGAGACAGATAACAGAATGATGGAGTGTCGATTCACTGGAGGATTTTCACAATTCTGAACAGCCAGCAAAAGGGTCCTATTGAGTAATGGCACCAAACATTCCTCCATCCATACTCATTTAATTGTAAAGCTGACAGTTTTGTTTGCATGCACTGTAGTGCAAAGCCAGAATATATATGGTACAGGCCAAAAAAATGCTCATCTCCTGCACTGAGCAGAATGGAGAAACAAAGCTCCAGATTCCTATTGGCCTTATATCTCTTGTTTTCAGTGGTGAATCGGTTTGAGCTTTGGCTATAATTGAACTTGCAGACCTCATTTACTTCAGCTTTCTATTAACTGCTATAAACTGGACAAAACATATCTGATGCAACAGCTGCACATTCTTAGCATTAAAAAGTAACAATAGCAAAAAGGCTTTTGTTTTTTTTCTTCATAGTGAACTCACAAAATAAAATTAGAAACAGGACTGTCACATACAGCATAGCATATGTAAGACACAGCACGGAAATTATGCTTTTACTCCCTAATTATGCATGCATATACAACAATGAGTGTTGCTTCAGCCTGTCCCAATGGGCACACACAAGCTTTGGCTGAATACATGGTGACAGTCCCTGCAATTTCATTTCTTTGGCTGGGGATCAGATTTCTGACAAGAATCAGAGTTTCTCTCCTAAACACAGAACATGGAACCAGCTTTACTCTGTCAGAAAAAGTCCACCCAGTTCAGTGTCTTGTACCTGAGAAGTGAGCAAAGGAAAATGCCTGGAATATAGCAGCACAAAAGAAAGGAAAGCACATGTAATATATTCCCTCAGCCCCCTCCAGCTTCAAGTTTTGGGACTTCCACACCAGTGTGTATTTGGTGTATCTCTTCCATGATATTTTCCCATTTTCATCATAAATTCCTTATATTTTTTCTATTGTTTGATTGACACAGAACCAACCCCTTCAGTTTGTCTTACTCCTAGCTCCTACTAGCATCATCTAGTCCCTCTTCATTCTTCATTAGGATAGAAAACAGTCCATCCCTACCCATTCATCCTCCACAAGGACTCTTGCATTTTTTTTAATTATTTATTTTTGACTTCTGCCATATTTCCCTTGTTGTCTGTTTTCCAGATTGACAAGTCCCTGTTCACTTATCTGTTCTTCATGCAGAGACTGTGTCCACCACCCACCTCTGGACTCCTTCCAGTCCCACCAGTCCCACCGCACCATTTCTGAGCCAGGGCAGGAGCAGAACAGCAGATGACACTAAAAACATGTATGAACCTTGGACTTAGGACAGTGGCATGGCTATGTTCTCTCTTCCTTCTTCCCTGTCCAATCCTGCTGTGATTTAGCAGCGTCCTCCAAGACCACGACTCTGCTTTGGCCGCGATGGGAAGCTCGAACAGGTCTAAGCTCTTGTAAGCGGCAGTGCCCTGTTGTCCTCCTCCCACAAAGTGTTTGTAAAGTGTTTTAAATAAGAGATGAATGATGGTGTTGGTGTTCTGCGTGAGCAGTTCTGTCGACTCAGCGCTCCCATAAATCACCCATCTGCACAGTGAGGGCAGTGCTAAGGAGGAGAGGGAGCTTTGCTGTCTGGGGAAGGAGTGAGTTCTTCTGAAGTATTAAGGAGCTCAAAATCCCTTTCAGGGAATGAAGGAGGGGAAGGGGGAAAACAGGAAGAATAATGATAGGCCCTACATCACCTTGATAAAGGAGGAGATTTTCAATATTTCAGCTATACTTGTGTTAATTAGAAACATATTGGTAGTGGAGAATTGAAGCAGGTTTGTAACTAACCAGTCAATGTAGGCATCATAGCATGAAATCACTCTACAAGCCCCAAAATGTGTTTTGCTAACCATCCATTAAATCTTAATCTTAAGTTTTGCAAGCCATTAAAATTGCACAGAAACTTTCCACTAGAGCCAAGTAAATCAGGAGAAACACAGTTTTTCTGCTCACAGTAAAAAAACTAGGAGAGGCAATCAGCTCAGATATGAACACAAGTTTCTCCCCCTTTTCAAGTCTCATATTCGTCTTTTTATTTTAATATGAGTATTATTCTTATAAAAATGGTTGGACTGGAGGACTCAGAAACAAAGCTCAGAAGTAATAAAATGCTATTTTCAGCTTTCTGGGGTCTATTTATGAACCCATCTCAATATGCTTTTGACCTGACTTGAGGTAACAATGCCTCACGTCGAAAAAAAATTATTTTTCAACTTCCCTAAACTTTGCTCTCCCTTCTGAGATTACTGATGCCACCTAAATGCAGATAGGCCAGACAGCTGGCAAAAAATATATATATACATAATGTTGGTTTTCACCAGCTCTCGAGTCCAGGGAAAGTACTCTGGCCTTTGGGTAAAAATTCAGCCACTGAGATACTGATAATCTGTGTCTTTGCTCTTGTAGAGAACCAGCAGAGTGGTGCACTACCAGCTTAGAAGTGCTACTGGATGAATCAGGCTTGGAGAACATTTTTTTTTTTTTTAAATAGGTGCCTAATGCCTACGTCTGGATGTGCCTGAGTGACTTTTTTTCCAAGCTCTGCACATCCAGCTGCTTCTGCAGAGCTGGGGTCTAACTTTTTAGGCATCCATTTTTGAAAGCATTTGCCAAGAATCTGTTTCACACCCACTTCCATCGCCTTCAGTTAGCAAAGTGTGAGAACCTGACATGTAAATGACAACGGAGCCAAGCTACGGCTGAAGTCGTTCCTTTAATTCACTGACATTTCTGGGACAGTGAAACTAAAAATGTCTGAACACTCAGAAGAAGAGCTTTTGTTTCATATACTAATAGCTCCCGTTGTTCTGCTTATGCAATTGTCATCACTTATTCTGATTCCCAGCCCAGCAGTTTGGGGTATCAAGCAGATACCAGGGATAGTGAGGCACATCGTATCTGCCCTTTTCCCAGCCCCAAAAATGAAGAGAAACTTACACGTTCCCTGCAGCCCACCTCCTCAAACCGAGCACCCATTTCTATTGATGTACCGATTTCTGCTGACACCATGCTGACAAGGCCGTTAGCTTTTTGTGGTGAGGAAGTCACAGCAGAGAGGGGACCTGACAAGCAGAACAAGTGAGCAGATCCCTTCTGCCAGCAGCCTCCCCCTTGCTGTTTGTGGCACTCCCAGGTCCTGCTGCAGCAATTCGTGAGTCACCTCTCCCTGCATCCACTGCTGCATATGGACATCGGGTCCTGCGGTTCTGCAAAGTTAATAGAAGAAACCACTTGTATTAGAAAACAAAAGCCAAGCTCCAAACTACAGCTGTGAGTTGCTCTCCCACAGCCCAGCCGCGTGGCCATGCATGTAAATGTGTGAAGTTCCGAGACTTCCATGCAAGATAAGAATATTGTAGGAAATGCTTCTAGAAATGTATTCGGTGTGTAGAAAGAAAAATAAGAAAGAAAGAAAAAAAACCCACAGATTTAATTTATGTTGTGTTTTAAATCCTGCTTATGCTACAGGCACCGTGAAGTAGGTGGGCAAGTTGTAAGAGGAGATACTGTTTTGTTTGGAGGAGGCAGCGGGTTTACCCCTTACCTTGCCACAAGTGGAGATCATACTGTTAGAGGTGTTGTGCAAAAATACCTTATCCTTCCTTTGCAGGAATCTGCTTTACCCCAGGCCAGCACGTTTTATTCAATGCCCGTCTCCACCCCGGGCCTACACTCCCTTGTGGAAGCAGCTGGCCCACCACCAGTTCCTGGGCTCTTGGAGCACATCCAGTTTGTGCCTGCCGGCCAGGAGGGCTGCAGACAGCTGTCCTGGGCACCTCCAGCGTCACAACAGCGTGAGCACAGCCTCAGCAAGGGCATCATGCCTGCACTGGGCCCTGGGCAAAGAACGGGACAGGACATCCCACCCACTGTGACCCCACACACAAGGCTGATGCCTCCACCCTAGGCTGGCACCCCATTTCTACCTTGCGTTGGAGATGTTCCAGCTACAGTCACAACCTTTTGCACCTCATCCCATTATCAGGGAACACACGTGCCAAAACTGTATTTCAAGAAGTTACGGTGAAATAGGATCTCTTACTGAATGTGATTTACTTCAGCTTTAACTTGCAACATGCAATTTGAAATAAGAGATAACTCAATGCTTCTCTTTTTGTCCCAGTCACTTGAACATGAGCAATATGGAAACTGAAAATATTCCCAGATATGCTCTGAGCCCAGAGCAAGACAGAGGCAGGCTGAGCTGTGTGGGTCAGGGCTGGCTCCGCACCAGCCATGCCTGCTGTGGGGTCCCCCAGACCGCTCACCTTTCCTACAGACTTTGCACAGCTGCAGAAGCAGTTCTGAGGCTTTCTTAAAGACAGCTTAGTTTTTAATTATCTGTGGCTATTTTAGTTAGTGTAAACTGAAGGAATTTACTTTCCTTAAACACGTTTGGTTGCATGGTGGGAGTCGCCTACTTGTTAAGCACTGGAAGCACCTTTTACCCCAAGCTCACAACTATTGCTAGTAATTTAACACTGACCCCTGCTCCCACTGACGAAAAATCCCATAGATACATTAGTACTTTCTGATCCCTTTAAAAATGGGTCAGAAATTCCTAGTTAATACGTGAAAGGGATCTAGCAAAGGTATAGTATATGAAACTCTTAAGTCAATATATATGCCATGGCACAAGTACTAATAGATACAATTGGCTTCTAATTGAAGAAGTTATGCTATTTCATTTAGTATACCATATCACATTTGCATGTGCATGACCAGCAGCTCCAATGACCTGGAGAGAAAGACAAAATACAATTGTAAATACATTGTAAATACAATCCCATCTGCTCCAGAAGGCTGGACTGGGAAGTTAGAGGCATAGGATTACTGCAGCAAAGGAAGCCGGATGTAGGGTATTGGCTGGGAGTCTACAGGGATAGAGAGAGACACATTATTTATATTTCTGAAGCACCTGGCCCTTACTCCTGCTCTGTTGCTGAGCAAGGGGGAGCTTACAGACAACCTCCAAGGAGTGCACATGAAAATAATGGGGGGAGTGTGTATATTTAGAAAGTGACCTGGAAAAACAAAATGTTTGGTTTCAGTTGTGCTGAAAGTGAACTGAACCAGTGTTAAGTTCTTGCCCTCTCTTCCTTAGTGCAGACTAGGTGAATGCCTGGCTAATAGGGGCTGTTTTTCTATGGCTTATAGTTGCACGATTCCAGTTAAAAGCTCCCAATTTATTATCTGCTTGCACACACACACACACACATGCACATCCTCAACAGCCTTGAGACAAGAGGCTGGTAGATGTGAATCACATGTCATTTTATACCTGTTAACCTTCTGGCCAAAGCAGTACAAGTTACAGCCCCCTGCCTGGGCTGGAGTTTGCCAAGTGACGCTTTCTGATGAGTCAACACCTGAGCAATGTGCTTGTCAGATTACAGACACACCACTTTGTGAATGATGTCTAAATATGCAAAATAATGAGCTAATTCTGCCATGGGAAAAAGTTAAACATTTAATTGGAATTCTGGAAACAATTGCTAAAGAAAGCAAGAGCACAGAGAAAAAGAGATGAAGAAAGAACTCTGCAGGGCATGTCATTAAAAATTGGCTGCTTCAAGCTCCATTGTTCATCTTCCCCTCATAAAAGGTGCTTGCTCTTTTTCAAGAGTAAGGGGAGTCAGGCAGCAGATGTAGACCCAGGGGCCCAGATTCCCTTTCCTCTCCCTTCCTTTTCTGCACTACATTGTCCTATTTAGCTTTTCCTTATGTCACCTTTCTTAGCCACTCTGACCAAGTACAAGAAATAAAGTGAAGTAAATGGAGAGCAGGTTCCCATCCAGTAAAAATTAACCTTCCACTTGGGTCTCCTGCTCACTGTATCTTCCCTGTTTGCTTGTTATTTCCTGCTGCAGCTGTTGAAAACCATTGTGCTAAACCTTCAAAATCACTAAAAATGAGAAATAGAAGTAAATCACCATTTTAGCAGGCTCAAAATATTGTTGCCAAAAGGTTTGTTAACCAAGGTAGTGTCTGGTGCATACACACCTACGAAGTGTAGATGTTTCCAGTTGGAAAACTTTTCATTTATTCACTGGGTTAGCAATGATGGAAATTCAGAGGTTAAGATCAAGATCTGTGTTTCAAGTTTAATAAGTAGATATTCATACTGAAGATAATGTGATCTATGATAAGGAATTTGAGTGAATTTTTAAGGAAGAAATCATGCTAGGAATCTGAGTGTTGTGCTTGATAGAATTAGGAAAATAAATGGAAAATAAGTATAAGGTAGATTAGTTATTTTGATTTTGCAAAGCATGTGAAAAAGTGGTACGCAATCTACAAAAAGATTACATCAGGATAGGCAGGAAGGTGAACAAACAGTTTGCAAAGAGATTAAAGAATTGTAACAAGGGATAACAAATAGTTTTCATGATAAAGTCTCAGAAGCTGGGTGATGAGATATATATATATATTAAAAAAAAAAAAAAAAGACCATTAGGTATGAAAATATTTCCAAGAAAGCTAGAGTCCTTTAAAAGTGCAGATTTTGATCTTCCTTAGGGAGTTAAACCAAAGAAAATCTCAGGAGACACCTTTGAATCTTTAGGCATAATAATCAGATTTCAAATCCAAGGGGATGAGAGCTTGCTTTGGGAAAGAAAATGTAGGAGTTTAACCAGAATGTTGGTTTAATTTCCTAGGTCATCCAGACACTTCTGCAAATATTGTCAAGGTCTTGTGAAGGATTTTCACTGATGATATCGGAAATACATGACATGTATGGGCAGTGCTAAGATGGGAAGCCAGCAGAATCATGCAACACTGAAATGATAATATAATGAGGACCAGAAGAGCACAAGAGCATAGATAAGAGCATAGCTATTAAACAAATGAAAACTACTTGGGAAAAAAAGGTTGTTTAAAGCAGGCAAGAACATGAAATTAGAAACCCTACACAGAGCTAGGATCACAGTGAAATGAAGGAGGAAAGGACTGGTGTGAGCTAGGGTTGTATATGTAGGTACACACAGCTTGGGGTGAGCTGGAGTCATGCACATGGGCTGCACAGCTCTGAAATTCAGCATGTGAATGGTGTCCACAGGCACACTGAAGCTCTGGAAAGAGCAACAGATGCAAGACTTCAGAGGGATTACATAAAAACTACATAAAAGAAGCCAAGACCTAAGGTGATGTCCATTGAACAGCAGAGGATCTCCAATCAGCCAGCCATCTAACCCAGCTTACGTCTTCAAGGCACAAACTCCCTTTGACCATTTTTCTTACTACTTTTATATTCAGGCTACAAATACTTCCCCGATACCACATGAGAAGTGTTTCAATACTTTTACTTGCATTTCTTGTCCACAACCAAGGTATGCAGAAACATAAAACAGTAAAAGGGATGAGAAAAAGTTGACTAAATCTTCCCAAAACTCAGAATGGGTTTAATCTGAGAAGAGGGCAAGGTTCTCACTCTATTTTTATTTCAGTCGGAAACATCTGCTTACCCTTAATTGTGATGCTAATAAAAACAGACAAGCATGACCTGTTGAACACAATTGGCCTTATAGTATTTTCCAAGTCCTGCAATTAATAATATGTCAAACAATGGGATATGGGCGCATAAAGAGGAGATGCAAACAATACTTCCACACACAGTAGGTGACTGCCTACAGGGTGATCTGATTTATTGAATTGAGAGGATGACACTTGTCAAAACTTGTTCACAGTTAGAATAACTTCTACCCAGATCATCAGAAAAATGTCCTGTTTGAGATAAAGAATGCCCCTAAGGCAAGGATCCAAAAATAATGGATATTATCCACTAGCGCTTTATCATGGGGTTTGGAGTTAGCTGAGAGCATCAGCAGCACTTGTAAGGAATACTCAGTTTTGAGAGACAGGCAACAGTGTGTTTCACACTCATAACTACATGGATGTGAGGAAAGGTGAGTGGAGACTTTCAGCAGGATCAGAAGAGAGGAAGATGTTCATTAGTAAAGGGAAAGTAGAAAGTAGATTCTCAGTATAGCAATGTGTTTGCCTGTTGTTTTCCAAGTAAATAAAAACCATCAGGATACCCTTGGAAAATTCCCATAGTGGTTCTTCCAATAAAAATGGTCACTAGGAAATACACTTAGACTTGGAAACTAAGCCTATGCTTCTGCTACCAAATACAGTGTGCCTCAGACCATTTTCCAATTCTTGGTGCCTTGTAGCATGGCATGGCTTGTACGTATGCTGTCACTTTCAAACCAGGATGGGTGCACCCGGCCTGCCTATTGGACCATGCTGGCTCCCCAGATATGGCATGTGACATTTGTATATTTACATATATACATGTTATCTAAGACTTATCTGAAGCAAAATATTTGTCTGATATTTTTTCAGATTATATCAAATGCACTTATCAGCAAGAAAGCTAAACTACATTAGTTCTTCAGTGATGAATGGCATACTTCTATGCTAAAACACTGCCTGGTTCCTTTATTTATTCTTCCTCCAAGTCTTCATAAATTTCTGTTAGGTCAAACAGCTCCTAAGCTTCCACTACTAATACAGGAGTTCGATAATTAAATTATCTACAGGGTGATTCATATGGACCAAACACTTGTAAATCCTACTCTTCGTGCCAATATATCCAACAAGACCTTATTTGTTTTACAGAGATATAGTTATAGACATGGCATAGATATGATGGCAGCATTCATGATAAGACAGAGAACGTAAGTCTAATATTTTATAGACCCAAGGGACACATTAAATAATCTTGGCTTATTCCTCAAGCAGCTGTTAATAAGAAGTACTTAACTTGTTAATTAAAAATTTGCCACTAATTACAGCTGTGGCTTCCCACCCAGCATGAATGAAATTGCAACTGATAATTAATTATTTGGATGTGAAAACAAGTGGCATGGTCATTCTGGAATGCAGATGGGTGCGGTGCCACAGCTCCTGATGCTTCTGCACTTGGCCTTGGTGGAAACGCTGAATGACTCCATGTTTCTTGGCAAATTCATTTCCATCTGGCAACACACACAGGGCTCAGTAACAACAATTCAAATTACTGCTGCTGTCTCCCCTGACCAGGCAGTCTACCCATCGCTTGCACCTGCCTGGGTATTCAGGAAGCTATTTAAAATAAGCAACAGCACTAGCCTCTTTTTAAACTAAGTGTAACACAAGAAAATGTTATCTTCTTGTTCAATTTAAAGAAATTGCATGTGGGTAAGTCTTCTCCTAGTCTACTGTCTACTGAAGCAAAGGAGTGCCCTTCAGACTCGGCCAAAGTGATGTGATTAGGAGAGGCCACTGAGAAAGGCAGAACTAACTTACAAATAAATACTACACAGTAATCATAATATTATGCGTCTCACATGGGATCACATCCTCACCCATGAAGTCAGTCATGTGGGAAAGTGTTGGTTTAAAAAAGAAAAAAAAAAAAAAAAAACAGACCAAAACCAGAGCAGACTCAAAGACCAAACCTGTCAGCCTTTTCAATTATGTCAAAGATGATGGGGGAGGTGGGGGGGGGGAAGTCCACTGAGGATAAAGGGAAACAGCTACAAAGCATGGCAGCTGCTGTTATTCATGTAATTTTCTGTTTTTTTGAAGATGGAGCCACACACACTCACAAAGAACAGAAAAAGCAACTTCAAAGAGAGAAAACCCGATGTCCATGTTGAATGGTTTCTCTTACTAGAGAAAGATTCACCGCTGGAGGAAGACAAGCCCAGGACTCAGCCTATCATCCTTTCTGAGCCCAGGCATGCTATTGTTAACCGTGGGACATGTAATCAGACAAAGGACACCTGGCCGATCAGATACACCTTTGGAAACAGAAACCAAAAGCAGAGAAACAGATTTAAGGCTTGGATAGCAAAAGGAACTGTAGCCTCATTTGCTAAACTGTCTTGAAGCTTTCACCATTTGGTGACTGTCACCTCAACCCTTCTCTGGCTCAGTGAAGTGTCTTAAATGGGCTTTAAAAAGGGAGGGAAGACCACATGGTATGTTGGACCAGGCAACCACAATGTCAGTGCTTACTCTTTTGGGGATCAGTTCAGGCAGGCTGAATTTCCTCTCATTTGATTCACTGGTTAACGCTGCATTTATTCATTTCTGTCTCTACATTCTTGTTTATCAGGCACAACTTTAGCACAGATCCCAAGTTCAGTAAAGTAGCTTTTCTTGTTTGGATTAATCAGTTCATATTTATTTAACTTGGCCAAAATACATAAGTGATTTTATAAATTGGGCAGAGCAACTTTCAAAAAGTCACACAAGTACACGTCTCCATCCAACCAATGACCCAAATGATATTCACAAACAGGAAAATGTAGCCTAGAAACCTCCTTGAGACTTGGATGATTGGTATTTACCAAAGAAGCTTGACTGGGAGGAACCAAAAATCTCTTTTTGTTTTCTGTCTGTGCTGGAATCGATGTGTTTTATTAGTAGTATTATTATTATTCATTTGTGTTGGCTGCCTCTTTCCCTTCCCTTCCCTTCCCTTCCCTTCCCTTCCCTTCCCTTCCCTTCCCTTCCCTTCCCTTCCCTTCCCTTCCCTTCCCTTCCCTTCCCTTCCCTTCCCTTCCCTTCCCTTCCCTTCCCTTCCCTTCCCTTCCCTTCCCTTCCCTTCCCTTCCCTTCCCTTCCCTTCCCTTCCCTTCCCTTCCCTTCCCTTCCCTTTTGTTCCTTTCCTTTCCTTTCCTCTGGCACATTTTGCAGATGGGTTTACTAGATCGTCAGTGTGGAGGGTAAATTATCGTAGAGTAATTATAAGAGAAAGCTGACCACATATTCTGAGAAGGCACAGGTAGAGTATATTATTTAGCTATACAGCAGCATAACTGACGAGATGGGAAGGCTACCACAAGTCCAGCTCTCAAGATGCACGTAAAGGCACAGCCTTAAGACAAGTCCTCTTACAAACCCAAGTTTTGTCAGTATTGTGCGGTCCCCCAGAATTGCTTTTTGGGAAATGCCATTTCATCACTGGGTGGCTATTTTGCCTGATACTGTTCACTTTAATTGGTTGAAGTTATTACTGTAGTACTGTTATGGGAATTTTTATCTTAAAAAGGTGGTGATGAGTCACCTGGTCGATTTAGCATAAATAGGAATTCACTAGAGGCTCTCTGAATGGGTAATGTCTTCCTAAACTCAGAGCTCGATTAAGCAACTAAAGAGTTATTTCCTTTAGGAGAGCTTAGGCACTGCTGGAAGTCAAAAACGTAGTTTGGGTAGGAAATTCCAGCCCAGAAATTATATTGCTGATCTGGAGTTTAACAGGGAACTGTAATCAGTTGGGATTCATTTGCTTTTATATACTGAAAATAAAAGTTTCAATGCAATCTTCATAGGCAAGACCAGCCTTCACGTTGCAGAGCACAGGTTTGGGCATCCAGCCCCAGTTCACTGAGAGAGAACCTCCTCCGGTCATCAGGGTGAATCCAGCCTCCTGATCAGGAGTGGGGACCCCCAACTGGGGTTCCAGCCTTTCTCCAGGGGCAAAGAGAGGCATCCAATGTGCAGTGCTCATCCGCTGGTCCAGGCGTAGCGGGAGCTGTCTCCAGGGCTCTTCATGACTGCCCGGAGGTCCCACCAGCACAGCTCCTTCTATTAAGCAAAGTCTTTTTAAAATTTTTGGAGGCACAAGGTTTTGTCTTCTAAACAAGCTGTGTTGAGGCTGTGGATGCCTGTGTGAAATGCTTTAAAGAGAGCCAGGTTTTAACCACATTTTGAAAGAGACATTTATGCACTATTTTCCCATCGGCTTTCGGAAGCTTTATCAAACTTGCTAGCATTAGGGATCTACATGAAAAATAAACTTCCTTTTGCTTATTTTCTTTGTTTATGTCACTTGGATTAAATCACATTGTTCATAAAACATACTGACTGCAACTATTTTCAAACAGGGCACAGAGGACTTCTAGAAGAATCCGCTCTGGAGATGCAAGAAGAGAGTTAGCTGCTGGTTTACCAGACTAGAAAAGAAGTACCTTGTAGCTGAGCGGCCAACCTTAAAAAGTTGTCCTTGTTCTGCCAAAAAGTAGGCTGGATGTCAAAAGAGGCAAAGACCAATACTGGAAAAGTAATTAATCCTTGACAGTTACCTTTCAGGAATAGCATATTCCCTGATGTCACTGCCTTTGCATATGGGTTGGTGTAAAAAAGACTCGGTATTATTATCATACATTATCACTCTTGGCAAATTCTAAAATACAGTCTCACAGGAGCTGCAGAACATGTACCTGGTTCCAGTTTGAAGAAGGGACTTTGGGTGGCCACAGTGTGAATCTTAGACTGAGGGACAACTTTGATGACACTAACCTCAGGGGGAGAAACTGCATTCCCACAGCATTCATTAGGTGTAATGGAAATGGAAACTTTAGTTAGATAGAATGGAGACTAAAATAGCTTGTGAGAATAGGGGGGCTATTTTTACACTTCGGTGCACACGGAGTGCCCATTAATTTTAATAGGAGCTTTGCACTGCAATTATTAATGGAAGAACGTGCCCTGTTGTATTCTTTTATGGGACTCTGGCCGTATTCAATGACATTGCAAAGGAAGGCTAAAAGTACTGTCGTCTTAGGGGGAATGGAAGGAAGGAAGAATGAAGTGGTTGTAGTAGAGGGAGAGGCTCCCGCACTTTAAAACAAGAATAATTAGGAGCTGGGACTGGGGTTGAGGTCAGATGTGAAGAAGTCTCTGACAAAACATGAACACTAAGGAGACAAGGTTGGGGAAGGGGACTCTGCAGTTTCAGGTTACTGTGGAAAGCCCCAGCAACATCTCAAGATACCGGACTATTACATCTGAAGAGATCACCCAGGTATTGAAACACGTCAGCGTTTCAGGCTGCCATCAACCTGCGTGGATGGCTGCGTTCATTTGACCTTAAGCCCACTGGAAATGTTCAGAAAGCTCTAATGGAGGATTAGGACAGATGATGTGTGGTACAAACGTAACCTCCATGCAGGTCTGCTGGGAGGACCAGCAAGATTTCAGGAGGCCAAACTCTGCCCTCCTCCTCTGAAGCCAAGAGATGTTCTCAGCTGTCACTTTGAGCACCCCTCTCACGCTGTGTTTGCTACATGCCCTGAGTATTAGTATTACAGCTACTGTTCCTGGAGTACCATGATGGCATGATCGGGATCTACAAGCTTACAGAGCTATATGCAAAAATGATCCTGAAAAAAACAATGATATTAAATGAATATAGACAAGATGTTGTGAAGTACAAGTGAGATAATTTTGGGTGACACCTCCGGCTGTACTCATAACACACCACTAACTTCACTGTTATCAATTGTCTTTCCTACAAGTTATGAAATATCAACACTTGCATAATGTTGGAATCTTGTTTTCACTTTGTGGAGCTATTTTTCATTAAATTAAATGCTTACAAGCATCAGTTTCATTTTCCTTCATAACCTCACTATAACAAAAACCTAACGGAACATAAAAAGTAAATTATTTCTAAAATCCTGGCCCTTTTATGCCCAATAACATTGGCTTTTCTGATGCAGAGAGTAGAAGTTAAGATTTATTGAGTGACATCTGGTTAATTAAATGTCTATTTCCTATGGCGTGTTAAAGGAATCATAATGCAGAAAGTCAACACTGAGAGAGTAATTAAAGTGCACCTAAAGAGCAGAACTAACCTTGTAGTTCACTGTAATTAGAAACAAAATGGGAACAATATGTTTAGAGAATTACCTCCTTTATTAGGTTGCTATCGACAAAAACCTGTTTATGCATTTGAAATCTCATTGTGCAAGCTTCCATTTTACTTTTACCCATCTGTGCAACTTAATACCTCAGCATGGATGGCTATCTCAGGAGGAAGCAGAGCTCAGTTCTGTTTTCAAGACATATGCTAGTTCTGGGCCACTGGAGTTACTCAGGAATGGAGGATCTCTTTCTAGGGTTTCAGTACTTTTTTTTTTTTTTTTTTCAGCATTGGCTGCAGGAGGTTTAGAAAGTTAAGGACTTCAGAAAGTTCTTGATAAAGGCTTGTTAAAAAATGTAAAGCTAACATATCACCAAAGCATACAGTGGCTTTTTCCCTGGTTTTCTATCAGATTGTGCTTGCAAAGCCTCAGCTGCTTTCTCTGAACAGCAAATTTCCATCTGTGTCTGGGTGTGAGAGGGAAGGGGATCTGGGGGTAGTAGGGAAGAAACAAGGTCAAGCTGTTCAGGAAAATTTCTGTGGTACAGTAAAGCACCCATACCTCTAAATAAAACAGAAACAGGTCACCCAAGCAGACCATCAGGTCTCAGTTCAGTTTGCAGCTCTGGAGGTGGCCATCTAGACCCTTTATATCAGGCCTTGTCACTCATCTAAGCCCTTTGCTAAGAGCAACCTAAATGGTGAAATCCATGAAACAGTCTCAAGGAAAAATGTGAGCTACTTTGATTTTCTTTTTATCAATGAAGATACATTTATTAAAGATGTTTGCTCTGAGCCTTCTATTTAGGCTACCTAATGTCATAATTCCCTGGCTTGTCAGGTTACAAAAGGAACTATTTAATTGTTTAATATTCTGGCTTTAAGGAATGAAGAGCAGGAGCAAGTAAACATTTATATATACAGACTGCATATTTATTGCAATGAATGAGAAGGATTTTCTTTTATTTATAAGGAGCATGATTGTAAGAAAAATGGTAACACAAAGGTGAGCTTTGCACATGCACATGGTGTAAAGCAACATAAGAAATGAGTCAAATACATAACTTCCAATAGCCCAGACTCACCTCATTCCAGTGGTTACCTCAATAAAGAAAAAACTCAAGCTGTAGACAGGCAAACGGAGCATCTTCCCTACCCCAGCTATTGCTACCATGCCATATGTTTGCTCGCAAGAGCTCCAAGGATTCAGACACTGTGTTTTGCTTCAGGAAGACATCCATGCCTTTATTTTCACCCTTTAGTCCCTTTTCAGAATGCCTTGTTGTCTCTGCAGTGAGATTTTTAGAAGTTTTGGTGACAATTCCTCCATGCTTCTCCCACAGGGCCCGCTGTTTCAACTTGTTAGGGTCCTGAACTCATCAGAACCTGAGGTTAGTATGTGAAATAATGCCATGTGATTACTTTTATGTTACTAATCTCAGCTCATTTTTCCATGTTGGCTCTCTCCTCGATATATACCAGCTTCACGTTTCCCATGGTCTCTCATTCCTGCCAAAAGTTTTGCCACTCATGAGATATTTTTTATTTTTAAGAACCATTATGATATATTATTATAAACACACACACACCAACAAAAACAGAAAACAACAACAACAACAAAAAACAAACAAACAAACAAAAAACAGTATTTTGTGTCGGAACAGAAGAAATGCCATAAGTTTGCACATTAGATTTTCAGGGTCCCTTGTGGAGGCTAAATTATGTCCTTTTGCTCTTAAGCCATTGGAACATTGTCTTTTACTACTCCTCATTTTAGCCTTGCAAAGCTCCTCTATTTCCTTGATGTAGATGCAATTGTCGTGGTTGCTCACCCTAAATCAAGCTCCGAGTTGGCCCACCAGCTTCAAAGAGCTCTTAAATAAATTAGTCTTACAATAAGTCTCTTTGTAAATTGCTAGCATTTCCACTTCAGGTAGAAGATAATATATGCAGCCCATTAACACTCTTTACAGAACCTTTGTGTTTCTTTTTAAACTGAACAGACCTTAGAATACACTTAGTTTTCCCCCAACTCTTGCATTCTAATAACTTACTTAGCACACTATTACCATATTGTACATTACTTTTATATTACCTTTTTTTGCAATTTTGTTTTCAAAATTGCCATTCTGCTCTTTTCTCATTTCTTAGAAATGTTTTGCACTCTCCTAGGAATTTATTCAAGTACACATTAAAGCTGATCCAAGCACCATTTTTTTATTTTTTTTTTTAGCAAGTATAGGAAAATGTGTAGGAAACCAATAAGGTTTACTGTCAATCTTTCATATCTTTTCTAGCAGAGCAGACTTTCTTGACACCTCACAACCCATCACAAAACAAGTAGCTTATAGGTTTCTCTTGCCCTGGTCTCCATTCTGCCCTACTGCTGCACTATTTCTCTTCACTTACATCCCAAGTTTTACATCTTCTGTGACATTGTTAATGCATACATGATAGAGGCTTTTAACCACTCCTTCATATCTAATCTCTTTTATAATATCACTTCCATCATCAGCACTCTGCCTCTGCTTTTTTCCACAGCAGAGCACTATGAAGAAACCATGGAGGTGTGTGAAACCATGACTTCGTATAGCAGCTCTAAGATTTTTTAAACTGTTCCCTTGAATAACTTCTGGTTGATCTTGAACAATGAGCACCAGTGAGGGAGTTCAAAGACAAAGTGATGTGACAAATTCCTCATACACAGCAATTGTACTTATTATTAATTAAAACAACAGTTCCAGTGCTCAGATCTGCTTAAGTCCTTTTGGGCTTATGTGACATGGCAACTCATAGCAGTGGGATCTGGACTGCTTGGAGGATTTCTCCAACTGTGGTGGTTTTACCCTGATGGACAGCTAAATTCCACCATACTGGTCTCTCATTCCTCCTCCTCAAAGGAAGAGCAGGAGAAAATACGATGAAAAAGGTCTCAAGGGTTGAGATCACTCACCAATTATCATCACAGGCAAAACAGACTCAGCACAGGGAGATTAATATAATTTATTGCCTATTACTAGCAGACTAGAACAGTGAGAAACTAAAAGCAAACTAAAAACACCTTCCCCCCCCCCCCCCCCTTCACCACTCTCTTCCACCTCCTCCCCCCCGAGCAGTGCAGGGGAACAGGGAATGGGGGCTGCGGTCAGTCCCTGATGCTTCATCCCCGCCGCTCCTTCTTGGTCACTCTCTGTCCCTACTCCACGCGGGGTCCCTCCCACGGGATGCCGTCCTGCCCGAACTGAGCCTGCGGGGGCTGCCCACAGGCAGCAGCTCTTCAACAACTGCTCCCACACGGCTCCGTACCACGGGGCCCATCCCCCAGGAGCAAACTGCTCCAGCACGGGTCCCCCACGGGCGGCAGCTCCCCCCAGACCCCCTGCTCCTGCGTGGGCTCCTCTCCACGGGCTGCAGCTCCGGCCCGGGGCCTGCTCCTGCGGGGGCTCTCCATGGGCCGCAGCCTCCTCCAGGCCACATCCACCTGCTCCACCGGGGGCTCCTCCACGGGCTGCAGCGTGGAGATCTGCTCCGTGTGGGACCCGTGGGCTGCAGGGGGACAGCCTGCTCCACCGGGGGCCTCTCCCTGCACAGCCCGCAGGGGAACTGCTGCTGCCTGCCTGGAGCACCTCCTGCCCTCCTGCTGCACTGACCTGGGGTCTGCAGGGCTGCTTCTCTCATTTTC
Organism: Anser brachyrhynchus; assembly: GCF_964034855.1. Taxonomy (NCBI): domain Eukaryota; kingdom Metazoa; phylum Chordata; class Aves; order Anseriformes; family Anatidae; genus Anser; species Anser brachyrhynchus. The sequence continues at coordinate 89,293,987 of NC_137696.1, read as the reverse complement.
TGACTCCTCTCTCTCCCAGCTGCTGTTGCCCAGCAGTTTTTTTCCTTCCTTCCTTCAGTTTTTGTTTTTTTTTTCTTTCTTAAATCTTCTCTCCCAGAGGCCCACCCAGCATTGCTCCCTGGCTCTGCTCTGGCCAGCAGTGGGTCCCTTTAGAGCTGGCTGGAGCTGGCTCTGATCTGGCATGGGACACAGAGGTCACCCCGTACATCCCACACTACCAAAACCACAGAATCATCTAGGTTGGAAGAGACCTCCAAGATCATCTAGCCCAACCTCTGACCTAACACTAACATGTCCTCCACTAAACCATATCACTAAGCTCTACATCTAAATGTCTTTTAAAGACCTCCATGGATGGTGACTCAGCCACTTCCCTGGGCAGCCTATTCCAATGCCTAACAACCCCCAGTACACCCACACAGAATATTTCTCTCCCCAGGAGTCAGTCCCAACTTAAAGACTTAGAGTGGCAGAAAATCCTCCACATACCTAATGGCATTTGACTGGTCAGCTATACTCCTGCATCTCATTTTCAGTCTGAAGTTATCTAGGTGTTGTTTCTACACATCCTATACTTTGACCTGCTAAATAAAAGAGCTTTCTGTCATGAAAAGTCTTTCTATGTAATGAGGAGCAATGTTATTCTGTGCTGGTGACAACCAGCTCTCCCCTACCTCCTCTGTTGAGGATCTTGAACAGACAGCAATGCTTTGGTATATGAGTACTTCTCAATTCTGTAGTGAGAAGCCCTATAATCAAATACAGATTTATTAGAATTCAAAGTAAGTCATTAACCATGAGACTGGTTCGGTCTGTTTTTTCAGTCTGCCCCAGGAAGGCAGCCTGACTGCCACTTTTGTGATGAGAAGGAGACAAAAATTTTTTTACTGAACAACTAGTAAAATACTCATCTGAGAATCATAGAAACATAGAATCATTCAGGTTGGAAAAGACCTCTAAGATCATCTACTCCAACCTGTAACCTAGTACTGAGAAGTCCACCATGCCACTAATTCTACATCTACACATTTCCTGAAGACCTAAGTTTGGTCCAAGCTCCCAGAATTGTTTCTGTCTTTTTAATCCAGATGTGTTCTAATGTTAATGTATACAGATTTAATCAACAGCTGTCAGCCTGCCCTAACCAGGAGGCTAAGTTATGATCACTTATACCTCTTTCTTCTAACCTGTCCCTGACTACTGCATTTCCAGATGCATGGTGGTCTAGATGCCACCAGAGTTTGGAAAGGTGCCTTGTTTAGGATACACAGGGAGCATCTGTATGAAAAAAAAGGCTCAGTCCTCCTTACAGGTTCAGTGCTTTAGCTACTTACGTATTTTGCAGAAGACAGGCAGGGATCTTCAATAATCATGCCTGCAATTAAAGTGCATGAATTGTAAGCAAACTCCTAAATCAGGGATGACTAGGTGACTTCAGCTCCATTCTGATGTTTTCAGCAGTAGTATTTTAAACAAAACAAACGTTTCTTATTTTTTTAACTTCAAACTGTTATTTTCATTCAGTATTAGGTATTGAAAACCTGAAGACCAAATTTGAAGTCGGGGGGGAGGGGGGGGTAGTTATTCCATTTATTCTTTCTCTGTTCTCTTTCTCTGTAACTGAATGTATGTTGTTTTCTAATTTTACTTCCTTTTTCAATTTTCCTGAGTTTCTGAATACATTCTCAAGTTTGAATATCCATTTCAAGAGTGCTAGAATGACAGTCAATGCCATTTTAAATTTTTTTTGTTCCTCTGAATTTTTTCAAACGTTTTAGAAATATTGAAAAGTTAATTTAAAAAAAAAGAAAAGGAAGAAGAAGACTGAGATGAAAGAGGAAACCCCTCTGAATGTAATTCATTTTATTGCATTCACTGAAAATGTGCATGTAGTTGTGGGTTATGTAAACTGAAGTTGAGAGAAATGAAAATAATATTGATTTTAAAGACCTGGTGAAAAGCACCACCTGGAAATTATTTATACAATAAAATACAATAAAAACTATTCCAAAATTGTTCAGAACATTATGTTCTGCTTTTGAATAAGCTTCCAGTGCTCTAATGGAACTATATCACAATAGAAGGTGTAATCAGAAACAAATATTCTGAAGTCATCCTTGAATTGTTCATTTTGATTTTGATTTTGTGAAAAGAAGTCCCTGAAAAAAAAGAAAAAAAAAAAAAAAAGAAAGCAAAAGGGTCACAAAAACATCCATTTAAAAACAAAAACAGAAGAAAAATGTGTATGCATGATCATCAAAGGGAGCACAAAGCTCCCTTGTGTCTCTCCCTTGGGGCTGTTATATTTCATACCTCAAGGTTTTCTTGTCTTTACATTCTATTCAAGTCATTACATTTTCAAGGCATGTCTACTTCTAAATGAATAATCTTGTATTCCAACCACCTGCTAAAGTAAATGTCAAAGCAGGTCCCAATTTACCAAAGTAGTCCAGATGAAAACTGGAGGTGTCTACGAAAACTGAAGTGAGAGTACTATTACATTTTAAATTAGCAGCATAAGTAAAGCGCCTGAGTATAACTAAGGCACGAGAATCAGTAGTTGGAGCCACCTTTCGTAGTAGAAGGAAGATTCGCCTTGCAGAGGTGCAAACTACATTTCAGCTGGTTACTCCTGTGTCAAGAGAGTAAGTATTACAGACCCTACTGCAAAAGATAAAATGTCTGCTCAATACAACTGGCAGATACTCAAGAAATGAACTGATTTGATTGCGTTGATTGAAATCAAAGTACAGGAAAAAAATCATACAATATCATAAGTAAAGGTTATTCTAGTTACAAATCCCAGTGATTCAGCTTTCTAGGAAGGAATTACATGAATCAAGCCGTATTATGAAAAAAAAAAAAAAAAAAAACCTAGGCTGAGTATAGCAATGAGTTAAACTAAAAGTTCTTTAATGAGGAGGGTAGGCAGGTTGTATGATAAATTGTTGCTTCAACATAAGAGAGAATGAACTAGAAGAAGCACAAACAAATCCAGGAGGAGTTCATGTGTATAGTGTTCTAAATACTTGCAAGCTAAGAACACAACTTGTATGCTTTAAAAATCTTTTGTAACCCGTGAAACACTTTCATCCATACACTTTATCTGAAAAATATCAATCTATATATGCATTACCCTTTGCAGTAGGCACAGAGCTAGATGGAAGCCTTGCTTTTTGGCACCCTTTATGTATAGATGGCATATGGTGGCAGCATTATTTATTTGTAATTCTGGGTACATAATTTGCATTCTGAGCTTGAGGAGCTGTGTATCAACTGGCTGCTCTGGCTAATCTCTTGCCAGCAAAATTCCTGCCGATTGCAGTTGCATCCATGAAAAACCTGTATGACTGGTCACCAAGACAGGACTGCTTATGTCGTGCTCCTGGGGCCTCATTCATTGCCTCTCACATTCAGTGAAAGTCCTTCATTTAACTGCAGTGGATTTTGAATGACAAAGCCCAGTAAAAATGATGTCATATGCACCCCACTATATGCTATGGGCAAAAACAATTAGCCTAGCACCAGCTGATAGATTATTGTTTCTCATTTGACTCTAAGCCTCTTTCTCTCTCTCTCCCTACTCCTCTTCCCTCATGCTCTTGGAATATAAAAATATCTCTATAATTTGTATGAATGAAGTAAACCACTAATATTAATTAATTGATATTTTAAGAAGAGAGGGAACCTTTGTTATTATATGTCCTGGTCTTCATAATGGATGGGAATGTAGTCCAGTTATTGCTGGGTCACAATTATCAGTATCATGAGGCAACACCAGCACGTCTTCTAGAGGGACACACAGGCTTGACCATGGCAATCCACAGAAGCTAGGGGTGTCATATATGTCTGGCTGGCTACAACATTTTAAAAACAAACATCTTACTTCCACGTGCAACGTGTGTAGATTCAGCTCAAGGCATTTGTGAAATATTTCACCTCACAACTGAAAGGACACCAAAACTCTTTCTGCCAGTGTACATCATTTTAGACTAAGATGAGGTGGCCTCATAAATGAAAAGAACAAGTGAAGAGCTGTCTATTTCTTGAAGACAAGAATTAACAACCCTAAATTAGACGGAGAAATTAGTACAAACATTGTAAATGCTTGCATGAAGCCAAACTAACATTCACTGCTATATTTGAAGGGGAAAAATAATTCCTTCTTTTATTCTGTACGTACCACTATTTGTTGAATATTAAAATATTTAGATGTTAAATTCCTATTCCCCCCACAAGGCATTATACAGCAATATATATGCAAAATATGAAAACAAAAATAGGTTTGCCTACACATCAGCATTTCAAACGCTCATTAACACCAGGACAAACAAAACACCGTGTTCCAGTCCTCTCTACATCATCCGTCATTTGGATATGTGGGGTATAATGAGGCAGAACCTTAATGTTTGCAGGAAGGAAAAGTTAGTTTTTATCTTTCATTTGCAACAAACATAATACAAAGCCTATAGGAAGCAAGTACCTTGGAAAAAAAATCCTAGGCCTGGATAATCAGGACATCAATCCTGAGGACATAGATGCCCTAAAGAAGTTATTTTTTGCATATACTTACCAGTATTTTCTGGTGCTTTCACTGCTGCTCTTGGACCATCTCCTTACTCTATTATGTTTGCTCAGCTTCAGACCAAGTTGGCTTTAGACCAAGACACTATGGGGTCTATTGTTCCTTGAGGACTAACCTGCAAGGATTTGTGTGAATGCTTCAGTGCCAGAAAAACTTCATTTCCTGTGACAGTACTTCTCAGCATTACGCAGGGAATCTATTCTTCCACTGTAACCACAGGCGTATAGACTGAGGCCAGTGGAGATCACCCGTCAGTGATCAGGTTTAGTCAGAGAGCAGCTGACTTACGGTGTTAATAGATCTATCTGGACAGTACACAAGAGCAAAGACAAGATGCATTTCAAGCAGAATGCCTCTCAACAGCATGAACATTTTGGTTTTGTATATGTTCAAGTAGCTTTTTCTATGTATATTTACTAGAAGTTATGGAGGTTAGGTCCCTTCTAGTAATTATTAGCTTTATTTAGTAACTATTTATAATTCTGGGCTCCCCAGCACAACAGAGGCATGGACTTACTGGAGAGAATCCAGCAAAGGGACTCCTTTGGAGTACCTGTCCTATGAGGAGAGTCTGAGATAGCTGGGAATGTTTACCCTGGAAAAGAGTGGTGCCCAGTGACAGGACAAGAGGCAATGGGCACAGACTGAATCACGGAAGGTTGCCTCTGAGCACCAGGAAGCACTTCTTCACCATGCAGGTGGCAGAGAACTGGCACAGGCTGACCAGAGAGGCTGTGGAGTCTCCCTTCTTGGAGATCTTCAAAAGCCGTCTGGACGTGGGCCTGGGCAGCCTGCTCTGGGTGTCCCTGCTTGAGCAGGGGTTGGAGCAGGTGGCCTCCAGAGGGCCCTGCCAACCTCAGCCCTTCTGGGATTCTGTGAATTTAATTTAAGCAATATAACCAATTACTAAGGTTATCTTGTCCTGTATAAGAAAAATAGATTAAGTATGTTTATGAAAAGTTGACTTCATCAGACATTACATTTCTGAAGCGTCCTAAGTATTCTGACTAACGGCAGGTGGAAAAACTTAAAAAGCAATAACACAATGTACACTTTATTTTAGGTTACTCTTTGTGAGGAAGTTTATGATGGGACAAGACAGGCTCAGATGACAAAATATTCCAGAAACCCTGATTGTATCCTTAAATATATACTTTGTGAGGCCAGGCACCTCGCCAAATAATCCATCCACTGCTGTCCTCATCTTTTCCAAAGTAAATCCCAGAAGGGTTCTGCTTTGACAAAGTAGTCTTTTGGAAAGGTATGTCATTTTCCATTTATTTTGTGTTTGAATAAACTACATTAAAAAAAGGGGAGGGGGGGTTGGGGTTTGTAATGGGCTCTTGTTTTTGGGTTGTTTTTTTTTTTTCAAGAAAAAAATTAACCATGCTGGGATGTAAGTTTCCAGCTGCAAAAGCAACCAACTGAAGAGAACTGTCTGCAGAATATTATGGTAATTCACACCAAAATAGTTTAAAAATATGTAATTAAATCACATTTTCTTGCTTTTCAGAGGTACATGGAGTACTTTGTGTGAGTTTTTTTGCTTATTGGATTCCTTTATTGTGTTGTAAGAGTGAAATTTTTAATGCTGTCTCTTGATATCAGGAAAAATTAGAACAGAATAATTAGCCTTATAAAAATTTCAGGCCAGTAATAAATGCATTAGTTTTATATTTTTCCTTTTATTTCTTTGCCAAGATCTTGAGCGGCATTTAAATGCCTCTGTAACTTTCCCTGTTTTCTGCATCTCATCTATTTAAGAGATGGAATCTGCATTGAAATCTGAATGCCATCTAAAAAGTTTAGTAACATACGACCAATTTTTAAATAATGTATGTGCCGTTGAGGCATTCCCCCATGCAAGATGCCTGGCAGATGTGTATAACACTGCAAGTCAAGCATACGTAGCTACTGCTCTGATTTGTAACCTTTTCTGCCTACTTCATTCCTGCAAATTGTTAACAAGGTAAAAGGCACTAGAAAAAAAATCACATCCTTCTTCTCAGATCTGTGCTGTTCTCTAAGTGCCATCAGCAGATGGTGTTTAACTGAAGACAGAGCAATTTTTAACTTGCAGGCAAGGCAGTATAATGATACAGGCATAAAAACAACCTGTTTCCCCTAAGTACCATACGAAGTAATGGCTCTGTATTGATAAATGCGTAGCTCCAGAAGTGGCCAAAGATGATATTACTACATGTCAGAGAGTGAAAAAGGCAGTTGTGTTTGGTTGGTGTGCTACCATTTTCCTGGGGGTATAGTAAGATTTCTTGTTTCTGCATTTTTTAGAAATAAAAAACAATTTTTATCCAGACCCACTTTTCTCAGAGGCCAACCATGAGTTTCTCTTTCTTGTGTGTACTTGAAACAAAACCAAGATGGATTACAAAGAACAAAACCCCCAAATTCAACGTGTATCCATCTCATCCATGGTGAGGCTCCAGTTCCCAAGGGTCCTCTGCAGCTCAAGCCTGGCAAGGCAACACACACCGAAAGATTTTTTTCTGGCTTCCACACAAAAAGAACTTGATTGAATTCCAAGGAACTGAGTTTTCACTGTCTTCATCATCCTTCACAGGAGGTTTTTTCCCCACATCACTGGCACCAGCCTTTCTTTAACTCCTGTGGAAAATCAAGTCAGGACCCAGAGCAACCAGAGCTCCACTTTGCTGAGGGAGGTAGCCCGTATCACCACCGGGACCACCCTTTGAGGGATGGCAGTATGGGAGGTTGGCATCACTTGGCATCACCAGCAGTTACAGAATACAGAATCAAAGCCTTTCAGCTACATGCCATCAAAAAGCAAATAATTAAATAGCTCCTTCCTATTCTAGATGTTTTCAAAGGTTTGTTGAAATAAGAAGCTTACATTTCCCAAGGCATCATCTTTCCTCTAGCACTTCTTTTACACCACATAAAGTCCCACATGCACAATATAACTTACACTTGTACTTAGCTTGGTGAAGTCTGGACTGCCTTTTGGATAGATGTTCCCCCGTTTGATTCCCTTTGTCCCTCTGGCACTTCTGGCTCTCGGTATTTATTGATCGTTTCTATTCAGAGTCCGCCTGCTTTAGCCCCTCCGTCCACACCTCCCAAAAGGCCATCTTTACTGAAAAATTCAGTTCTAATGATGTTTTATGTACTCCCTAGGTACTGAATTGTTCCAGTCAGAAGAATCTATGAATAAAAGGGTTCCCACTAACAAGTCAACTTATAAAACTGCATTTCTAATATCTTCAATAAAAGCTGCAATAATAAATGTAAACAAATCATGCTGGCTATTTTTAATTTTTGCTGTTACCAAAGGCTCCATGGGTTTGATGTGTGACTGACACTTGTACTTCCTGCCTTTGCCATGGCAGCAGAGTTTTATCACACCATCTCCTGATGCCCAAGAAATGCTTAAATTTCATCATTCCTTTAAAAAGCATGGAAACATATCCATAAGTATTTATCTTTCCCCAGAAAAACACCCAGCAAAGACAGTACAATATTCCAGCTGATTTCTACACTGGTTCCCTTGTGCTGAGAGTGGTTAAGGGAGTCCTTTTTCTCATTAAGTTCATCTATAAGTGTGTCTACAGCCGGGAGAGAAACAGAGAGTGAAGAGGGTGCCTCATTGATATTGTCAATAGTAAAGGTGAGCCAAGAAAGTGAGAGTACAGGAGAAGGTCTTTACAGTGAGATGCACAGCTGACTCATTTCACCCAACAAAGAATATTTGTTGTCCAAATAGTTCCCAAATCTTTTTTTTGTTGTTGTTTGTTTGTTTTTTTAAAGGGATATGAGCTACACACAGACAGCGAGGCAGCTGGCTGGCTGTGCGTGTGAAAGCTCTGGAGAAGTTCTCAGATGTGGAAGTCTCATCCCTGTGACGGCAGTCCTTGGGCAGCTTTCGTTGGAAAAGGCTCATTCGCACCCAATGGCCCCTGCTCACAGGAGTCCCAACAACCAGAAATAGACTGCAGTTAGTGCAGAAAATAAAATGCCAACATCTTATTAGAGTAACAAGGCCACTGAAATATTCCTGGCTAATTAGTACAAATTCTAGATGGCAATAAGAATGTGCTGTCAAATATCAAGGAAAATCACCGTAGTTTAAAATAAACTTGTTTTTCCTTTTCCAACCTTGTGTTTATTAAAAAAAAAAAAAGGGGGGGGGGGCACCATGACACATCTTATTTATCATAGAATCATAGGATGGTTTGGGTTGGAAGGGACCTTAAAGATCATCTCAATCCAACCCCCCCTGCCATGGGCAGGGATGCCATCCACTAGATCAGGTTGCCCAGGGCCTCATCCAACCTCGCCTTGAACTCCTCCAGGGATGGGGCATCCACAGCTTCCCTGGGCAGCCTTCTCCTCACCACCCTCTGAGTGAAGAATTTCCTCCTAACGTTTAATCTAAATCTCCCCTCTTTTAGTTTAAAACCATCCCCCCTTGTCCTAAAAAGTTGTTCTACATCTTTTTCATAAGCCCCCCCCTTAAGTATTGAAAGGACCAGACCCTCCAAGTCCTTCTCTGCGGGGCTGCTCTCAGTGAGTTCTCCCAGCCTGTCCTCATGTCTGGGATTGCCCCGACCCAGGTGCAGATTTATGAGGCCTAATGTGAATAAGAATCAGGCCCTTGGTTGCCCTTTTGCTGTGCAATGTCTCAGTATCCCTCTTGCAAACTCTGGTAAAATGCACAATAAATGACGACCTGGGGCACAACACTAAGTGTTTGGTTCATTCAGTAACCTTTATGATTACCTTCAGTAACCTATAATGAAACAGTTTTATGTCAGAGACCTGATACAACTTTACATCTGTGAATCGAAAGCATCTTTTAATAGAATAAGATCTCTTATTCCAGCCATTTAAGGCCACAACCACAAAGACTTGCATCCCATAATTAGAATTTGTTCTCCAGGAACTTCAAACATAACAGTCTGGGTCAAACAAAGGGCAAATTTGTGGTGTGCTCGGGATAAAGCTGAACATGAGACTGTTTATGCCAGGCTGCAGGATGAATGGAATACAATATGACAAAACAATGATGGTGCTGTTCTCACTTGGCAAGAACCAGACGGTAAAGTTACTGCAGAGCTTGCAACGGTGGAGTTGGCAATGTAGCTCATCCTAACACATTGTGTTGTATTAAACATTTAATCTGTGTGCAAGAAATCAGGACTCCTAACCGTGAGCTATATCATATCCTTCTAACCCCCAAGAAAAGTTGGTATAAAATATTATACACCTATGCACATATATATGCACACACCCATATATACATCTACATAAAAGCAGCAGTCAGCAGACAGTTGGGATGTGGAAGTTTTCTTCCCAGCCCTCCTCCTGGCTCATCACTCCACCTATCTGTCAAATGCCACTTCTATACCACTTATTTAAGTATGTAAACAATGCCCTGTATATAAATACATTTAGATGCTGTAATCCCTAGGATTCCAGATCTCTGTCAGCTGCTGCTTCCAATGCTAAATACACAAATCCATGTTTTTCAAGGATTGTGTTTGCTCAGTAACTTTAATTTCAAGCATTCAGAATAACTTCTGGCTCTTACTAGATACTTGTTAACATATGACAGATAGTCACAATGCTAGCCAGTAAACGCCATGTTTGGCGGATATTTTTTTCTCCATTCATGGATATAGTTAAATGTAATAGAATCAAATCTCATTCCATTTTGGGAAAAAAAGAATGGGGAGAGGGAGGGAAAAAAAGTGAATATGACACTTTTCTCTGAGTCAAAGATTTAAAAAAAAAAAAAAAAGCATCATTCATGTCACAACTTATTTTCCTTCTGATTGGGAAACAGAAATTTATACTATACATACAGACAAGTGAATTTGCCACTCACCTGGCTTCTGCCAGAGAAGTTGTAATACTGGGTAAATGAAAATAAAGATCCTGTTATAATGAACGTGGCTCCCTTCTGGAAAAGTGAACCCCTTTGTTAAAAATGAAGAGATGACTCTACCTTTAGCAGCTCCTTTCAGTAGAGTGTTAGTGCATGAGGTGTGCAACACAGCAGGCTATATCCCAGTGCTGGGCTGGCAGAACACAGAATATGGTGGATCTCTCACCTTTACCAGCACTGACCCTACTGTAGTAGGTCAGATGTACGATATGAGGGAGCCAGTACCAAAACTTGTCTGTAGAAAGACACGTTCTTTATTCAGGAGCACAAAAGGACCTCAGTAAATCAGATCAAAGACTGCCTGGCCCAATATCCTCTCTCCAGCAATGGCTGCGGGCAGGAACAGTGTGTAAAACTGGAACATACACATCCTGCCTCTCTCCAGCAGTCACTAACAGGCAGCCAGGATGGGAGGTTGCAAGTAGGTTGCTGCGTTCAGTCGTTACTGACAGCTTAATCCTCCGTGCAATTGCTCCATCCCTTTTGCTCCCTGCTAGTCCGCATCACAAGAAACAGTGAGTAATAGTCTCTTATTCAATTCTCTACTCCAGTCACAATTTATTAGACCTCTCAGTCGTGACCACAGCCATCTCTAAAGTTAACAGCAACCTGTGCACACTTTCATCCCATTTAAACTGGAAAACTCATCCATCTCACACTGCTGGATTTCACATGGTCTGTTTATATCCTCCTTTCCACTTGAAGCTGACTAGAGAGCCCACATCTTCCCTTAGTCATTTGGAGTCCCCAATACCTTTATTTCTTAAGCTTTCTAATGACTTGTTCGAAGTCACAAGTAGATGACTTGTCTACACTAGTTGTCGAAGCAGAGATAAATTCTGTTACCTCAAACTTTCATTCTTCTGTCATCTGCCTCCGAGAACCTGACGCTTCACTATTGCTTTAACTCAAGACATAATTACCTTGACAGACACCCATTATCCCTTCTTAACATTTCTGAACTTCTGATCTTGGACATAAGCTGAAGCTTGCATAAACTAATGCAACAGCCACTGGAAACCAGTCAGTGAAGTCTACTAGCTCCCTGGTTAGTAAAGTCAGGGAGCTAGCTTGATCTTCACCAATTCTAGTGACCCATGCAAGTTCAGTCTAGTTCAGTTTTTTTAATCAAACAAATGGAGAAATCTACCTAAATACGATGTGTGCATTCAGACTGTGACCGTGCATTAAATGTAGAAATTTAACCACATACATGTATAAAATCAGTCATTTGTTGACAGAAACCATGTCATGTGTCACATAAAGTATTGAGCCTGGAAGCAGCCATGGACTGGATGTAATAAGGACTGTCTGTGCCGTAGGATGCTAATGAATACACTTAGTATTGTAGCTGAGGCTGTGGAAAGCCAGATTTCCCCACCCATCCATGTGAGACTGGAGAAATTCTCCAGGAAGACAGAATAAAGGAGAGAAAGGTGTTAGCTGTGAAAAAGGTGCGCTCTCTAACTTGTGTAGGAGCAAGAAGAAGGACGTGAAGGGAAGACAACTAGAGTTTTGTGATACTTGGCATAATCCTTGCTTGAAAATCAACTGATACTAAAATATTTTTGCTGGTGTCTAGTTAAGGTACTAGGAGAAAAAACAAGACTTGGCAGAAATAGTGGAACTACTTCCTTTGATTTCTAAGAGATTAATTTTTGACACTAAATTTTTGAAGAAAGTAGAATAAGAGATAAATTAAAACAATGAATTTTAAAAGCCCCATACAATGTTGCATTTATTCTTGAAATATTACAGATGAATTTCTGACAGCAGTAGAAGTAGGCACTCCTGTACCTCTTAAGGAAAACAAATAAAAAAAATAAAAATAAAAAAATAAAACTACACAACTCCCTCAAGGGGAGAAAAGTGGGGTCAAACATTTCAGTGTCAAAAAAGAGGGAAATTTTCTGGGAAAAGAATTTGTAATACCAAGCCAAAAAATGACATTGACTAAGCAAAGAGACTTCTTCATAAAAAATAATATCTAGGTTAGTTAAAAAAAACGGGCACAGGGGAACTGTCTTAGAGTGTTGGTTGTTTATTTCTTTGTTAGACAGTAACTTTTAAATTAGCATAGAAGTGTCTGGTCCTCTAACATTTATTGAGAATGCCTCCTTTTGTAGTTTATTGCTGTTTGTGTGAGAGCAATAAAGGCTGGCGGATTTGGAAGTTAAGGCACTAAGCTTAGACTTGAGATGCAAGAATCCCAGCCCAGATACATCCTTCCCAGGCACTCTCATGCCCATGCCACAGAGCTCTCCAGCTTCCCTGCCTGGCTCCAGCTGATGGCTTTGCATGAGGCACATGCCAACAAGGGCACATTGAAGTTCTGCTCACTTGGGGCACTTGGGTTACAAAATGTGAGCAAAGCCCTGGCCACGCTGCTGGCCAGAACAGGAGACAGCTTTTTGCGTGGGAGGCCAAGAGAAGGGAGTCCCAGAGGCAGGCACTGTGCTCCTCCTGAAAGATTTGACGGGTCAGGAGAGCCTGTGACTGTCAGGAGGGCTTGGTAGGGCATCACCCAGGACTTGGCAGGGCATCACGGATGCCTGTGGCTGGCATGGTTTCCTCACACCTTGCTGAAAACCTCTGCAATTCCCCAGAGCTCCAGCTGGATGGCGAGGCAAGAACAGAACTAATTACTGCTCTGGGAGGAACATGACAGAAATGTCTGCATAACATAGCATTTAACTTCCTTTTTTTTTAATAGAGGGGCTATTAAAAAAGATGTTTTGTACCTCATTGAAAGTTCCAACTCCACATCAGAATTTCAGTTCAGTTTTCTGTTCAATTAGGGCTATTAAAGTCATCTCGACATTTTAGAAGTTAAGATGATTTACAGAATACATAAGTTTGAGTTCAGTAGATAAAAGAAGCTGTTTTTTCTTTGTGAGCCTTATGGATTTGATACTAAAAAAAGGCAGTGTGTCCTACTCAAATACTCCCTGTTGCAGTGCCAGATGGGAATCTGGCACTAGGAGCTGGAGCTGGCAATAGGCAGGAGTCCTGATTTGTAATATGAAAGGCTAAATAATACTCAGAAATAACTGTCAATCACTGATAGAGATGGAACCATTTCAGTAAAATGAAGTCTAAGTAGCACATCTGAATAATTTATTGTGGCAGCATAATCTGCAGATTTCAGCTGTGATTACAATATAAGACTCTATTAAAGACTAAAAAGTACAGCGAATAAAGCTCAGAATAAATCAGAATCATAAAGCCACTGTCAGCAAGAGGAGAGAAAAAGTTCTCAATAGAAACTGGCTGGAGCTGCACGCTGCAGAATTTGTTTCAGGAGTTGTTGAGAATTTGGTCTGTGAATTTGGAAGAAAAGTTAGACATCTAACTAGTTGTTTTTGGATTGATGTTGAAATTCCTTGTGAAGCTACTGAAAATTGGGGGCATCGGCGTTTCTGATAATCCAGTCGTTTGGGAATAGAACTTTCAATTTTGGTTCCCCAGCATTCAGCATTTAGACATCGCCACACATTGGCGATGTGCCAATGTGCCAGTGCCTGTGTACTTGTGAGGAAAGACATCTCTGGCTATGTGTCCATAGGCTGTGTTTTTGAGGGGCAGGGGATGTTCTTCTTTCCTTTCCTTTTCCTTTTCCTTTTCCTTTTCCTTTTCCTTTTCCTTTTCCTTTTCCTTTTCCTTTTCCTTTTCCTTTTCCTTTTCCTTTTCCTTTTCCTTTTCCTTTTCCTTTTCCTTTCCCTTTCCCTTTCCCTTTCCCTTTCCCTTTCCCTTTCCCTTTCCCTTTCCCTTTCCCTTTCCCTTTCCCTTTCCCTTTCCCTTTCCCTTTCCCTTTCCCTTTCCCTTTCCCTTTCCCTTTCCCTTTCCCTTTTCCTTTCCCTTTTCCTTTCCCTTTCCCTTTTCCTTTTCCTTTTCCTTTTCCTTTTCCTTTCCTTTGTCATGCATGACTAACATGCATGACTAACACAGTAAGCCCTGTTGCTCACTTCTTCTTCTAAACACTATTGTATTATCTATATTAAATTAAGTTAGACACTAAATAAAATACTGAAAACATTGGGCTTTACAAATAGAACATAATCAATCAGCTGGACTTAACCCCTTTTCCAACCCCTTTTCCCATAACGAGAGATTTCTTCATTTTCACCTCAGTAGCTACTTTAAGGGACAAGCCCTAACTTACCCTGGCATGCTTTTTATGAGTCGGACAGCTGTGCACAGTATATTGATTTCTTTTCTTAGGGTCTTGAAGGTACAAGTGCTTTTAAATCCATCCCCCAAATATAACTTTGGAGACCTCAGCTGTCTCTTGCCTCTCACTTAATGTGGTCTTCGTCAATGACGGTGGCTTCTGGGCAATTTATGATGTGTATAAATAAAGAACTCAGAGCTTGCTGCACAGGCTCTGAGAAGCATAAGGCTGAAGGAAAAATGGAAAAGGCAGGGGTCCAGATTAAAACGTGTTGGATAAAAATGCAGCGGTGATGTTTGCACAAATGTCTCCCAGAGGAACTTGGTTTTGGTTTCTACCTGTTAAGGTTGTGATGACTGACATGGAAGGAACACAGACCGTGTTTTAGATTCAGCAAGGAGAGGATGTAAACTTATTTTAAAATTAAAGCAAAACCTAAAAATGTGCTTTCCTCAGCAAAAAGTGACAACTAAATTAAACCTCCCGCTGAGAACAGCTCTAAGCAGAGGAAAGGGAGCTGTAAACAAAGTGGGTTCTTGCAATTATATTTGTATCTGCTGGCTATTGTTGAATCCCCAAAGACTTCTAAGAAAGAGAAGAGAAAGAAACAGATCCCGATATAGATGAAGGCAGCTGAAAGACAATGCAGGCAAATTTGGGCACCTAAATTCAGACTGCCTCACTGGTTTCTTAACCAGACATTCTCACTGTGTGAAGATACATGAGGGAAAAAAAAAAAAAAAAAAAAAGAAAAAAGAAAAAAAAAAGAAAGAAAGAAGAATTTAAGAAAAGGAGAACTCCATGTTGTAATTCACAGCAATAAAAGCATACCCATATAAAATAATTAATCCAAGTAAACAGCCAAAATTCAGAGGAAGCCCCTACATTTTTGGAAATGTTCTTTTCTACCACATGTACTCTTAGACTCAGCCCTCCTGCTGATTGTCTGGCACCCTCCTCCCTTCACACCATGAAGACAAACCAAAGCTTTCTGCACAGGTATCTATGGCAGGAGCAGCACCTTTGTGTTTCCCATATTTAAGGACATAATGCACTGCTGGGTTTGACCAATGGTCCCACACATTATTTATTCTCAGTGGTGGCCATAGAAGAGGCTCTTTATGGGATCACATGAGACTCAACACTTTCTCATACTCTTGTATGAGATCCTTATCTATTCCTGCTAGCATCTGTTTACAAACTCGTTGGCCATAAACATGTCTAATTCCTTTTTCAACCTTCAGACACTTCTCCAGGCACATCCAGTGGTGACATGTCCCTGAAGCTCACCACCTGCATTGCAAGCAGCCTTTCTTACAGCTGTTTTCAACTCTTCTGCTTGCTTCAGGCAGTGCCCCTCTCAGGGATATTTGGTGACTACCAGTACTGCATTTGGCACACTTGGCACCTTCACGAATCTGTAAAACATCCGTCGAATCCCCCTCCAGACTTCTCCTCCCCTAACTGGAGAGGTGGCTTCCCAGTAGGCATGGCTGCTTCAGAAATAACAGTTTTCATTAATCAAATGCTATTTGTCAAAGCTGGCAATGGTTATATAGCAGTGAGAGTCCTTGGAAAGTACAGCAAGTACAGCAGTCAGCATTATGAAGTGGCATTTACCAACGAGAATTACTATATTTCTATCCCCTGCTTAGGCAAAGAAAATAGCTGAGACAATAGTTGGCAAACCAAGTCCTTATGATATATTCCACTCCGCCAGCAAGCGTGTGCTTATTTTGGCTAGTTCCCTTGCCCTTGACTGCACAGCACAAGTTAAGACCTGCTCTAGTGTGTAGTAGTTTATAATTTATCTATCATTCAAAGTATTTATAGAACACTAGTCACCAGAGTATGCTGGCTCTAGCCCTTCTGATGTGTTAGAAGAGAAGGAATAAGGATTGTTACAGGGGATTTATAAAGCATTTTTCTCTGGCAAGATCCTTGGTGAAGCTGCTTTTATAAAGCTTCCTTTAGAAAGCTAAAAGATATTAGGAAAACATCGCTAAGAGAAAAGTTGCAGCATGGATGTACAAAATGATTAAGAAGAGGAGATATCCTAATCTGTACAAAAAGGTTCCACTTGAAGTAAGGAAGGTAAGTAAAGTTCAGAAACCAATAAATATTTTCATAGGCTGAAAAAGTCATTTCATTTTATTTCAGTTATTTCACAACAATTTCAGATTGTTCCATTCCTGACTAAAGTGCCAAGGTCCCAAGCAACCAAGCTCATACATATTAAAAAGTCCTTCTGATCAACCAACATCACATTTTTTCATCAGCACCAGTTGTAAGGCAGGCTCTCCTACAACCATGATGCAAGACAAGGGTAAAGGAATTGAAGTCTGGTGAAGGACATGGAGAGTCTTTACAATTTTCCTGTTTGATTCCGTTTGCCTATCATCCCTTTATTCATCCCCTTGCAAAGAGCTGGAAAACAGACAAGCCTGCCAAACCACGCAGGGCTGGAAAAACTTTGCTTTTAGACTTCTTATCTCTGGGTTCAACAAGACAAGTGAAGAAATGGGTGTCCACGTATCTTACGCTGTGATTTATGCACTGTAAAACACTGCTTTGAGTTCAAACCAACATTAGCAAAGCCGGCTCAAAGTCTAACCCAGACACGAGGTTAATGCTGTACATCAGCTCTCTTAACACACAGAAACCCTACATTCAAGACAAATTAAGTCTTTTAGTGAGACTACAAGGGCTGTGTCGGCACCGCCGTGCCTGTGCAGGATGTGGTTTAAGCACTGTAGGTAGGGGGTAAAGAGCTGCAAGCTGCCAGCCCCACGTTACTCTCCTAGTGTATGCATCCCATCCAAACAGCTGGAGACATTGCAAACAGCCCCCTTCTCTCTCCTTCCTGTCTCCAGTGGGAATTGTTGAGAAGTCTTCCTGGCAGCTTTTTAAAAGTAGACGAGATCAAGAGTGCATTTAAGAATAAATATATTTAAAACAACAAGCCCTTAAAAATCAAAACCCATCTGTTGCTGCAGAACATAAATTCAAATATTCTTCATATGTAATTTGACTTGGGACACGTGAGAAAAAAAATAATAATAATAAAAAAAAGATGAAGCTATTTCCCGATTTCCTAAAGCCTGGCTATTTTTCATGGCTGTGCAGCCCAATGGGGCTTGTTGTAAGGCAGGCTCTTCTACAAGCACCAGGCAGGAAAATGCTAAGGGTTTGAAGGCTGGAGGATAAGGGATGTTGGGGAGAGACACCCAAACACCCAAGGAAGGGTTGTTGAAAGACAGCAATATATGCATTTGTAAATCCAGCTGCTGCAGCCAGCAGCATTTAGCCCTTTGACTGGGAAGCTTCCCATAGCAAACCAGCTGTGGTCCTCCTGCTGCTCAAAGACCACCCGTTATTTGTTTGGTACGACGCCAAGGCTTTCCAGAAAAGCACCAGTGAAAGAAAGGAGCTGCAGTTTAACAGCCTGTACCTCAACTAAACGTAAGCGAATTTTCGTGGGCAGAAGTGGAGAGGAAAAAGCATATCTACCCCAAGCACTTTTCTTCAGCAGAAAATCTCAAAAAGCCTGACACAAACAATGGGGGGTTTTAGGTTTTCTTATATAAAGGTTCCAAGAATTTTTACAATAGCACATAATACTCAACCTAAATATAGGGTTAGCACTGGCTTTCCTATAAAAAGACAAGTATAACACAAGTGGTACTTGATTTGAAAAAAAAAAAAAAAAAAAGGAATATTTAAACTGCTTGCTCTAAAGAAGTTTCCTCCCCCATGATTTTTCTATCTAGTTAATAGAAAGCAAAATATAAATGGATTTGTGTTTGCTGCTGGTCAAACCACTTCCTGTGATTTCCTTTTTTCACTTGCAAGAATTTTTATGGGGAAAAAAAATGAATTAGAAACTTCCCACAAGAAACCACTGCTGTGCAGCTCTTGGAAACAAGTCAGGAGGGACCAAGAAGGGCAGCACTAATCCTAAGATTAAAAGAAATGAGTTATGAGAACAAGTTAGAAAACTATGTTCGTAAGTAGGGATTTAATAGAAGTGACCAAAATCATAAATAACTGAGATAACAGCAGCTTCTTTTTTAGCTTCAGTGCAGAAGATTGGATAAGGAGCACACAAATGGAAGTTAAAGAAAAATAAATTTAAAGTAAGCATTAAAAAATCACTTTTCATCTCTGATAGCAGTAAGTAGGTTAAGTGACCTGCTGCTCAAATTTGTGAGGTGTTGACCTCAGGATTACGTGGGAAGGAGACTGGACTAGGAAGTATTGTAAAAATAAGCAAACTGCACTGAGTGCAAAAGCTGTTACTTGTGGGTTCCCACGTTTTCTGCTTTTATAAACGTTTCTACTTCAAACGCCGTCTACCCACACTTGTAAATCCAATATTCTGCACTGAGCTTTGTCAAACTTGTAAAAATATTAAGTACTTATTAGATCAAGAAAGTGACAAGTTTCTGTAAAAACTGCAGATGTAAGTAAGCTGGTAAGTAAATCTAGGATGCAGCATCCAAGCATCATTCTGATGCTTCAGGTGAATGAGAAAACAGCTACTGCTGGTGTCTGAACTCATCGCACATGTATTCATGTAAACCCATCCTTTATCTCCCATTACATTTGTGCTAAAAAGGAAGCTTTCTTCAAGCTGAAAATACTGAATGACGAGCTCTTCTATGCTGCCAGCACTACAGAAGAAAGCTCACCGTGCATTAGCTAGGAATTCGGCTCTGCTAGGAAGCCCCCATGCCCTGCATGAAGGCTGGGTGGTTCTCCTTCAGCCCTTCTTCACGTCGGCTTTCTGGAGAGGGGTTCTGTGTGGCAGCCATGAAGGACCAGATGCAAGGCTGGTTTTATTAAGCTCCTTCCACTTTCTTGGCTGCCATATTAATTTAAACATGGGTTCAGAAAGCTGCTCTGAATTGTGACTTCAACAAGACATGTGGGAAGATGTGTCTGCAGTCCTGCTGAAAAAAGGACTGAGCCACTGGTGAAATATGCCACTGCGAGGAAAAAAAAGTTTCCATAGCACCAAAAGGCCAGTAAACACAACTTTAATAACTTTGCTTTTTAGGACAGTTTTTTTCTCAAAGCTTAAGTATTAGCTCTTAAAAATGAAACGTGTGTTGAGACTGATCTCATAAGTCCCAAGCAATGTTAGCTTTATTTTAAGATTTTTATTTTTTAATTTAAGTATGTTCCTATTTAGTAAAACTGCAAAGATTGCTTGCCTATTCTGCTCTGAATTGCCTGCATCTTCTTCAGGCAGAGAATGAGAATTTTGCCACTAGGAGAAGCATTTCTAGGAGGTGCTCCACCATCAGTGGCTCCCTTGCCCTCCTCTTATGCTCCATCCCACCAGCTCCATCCATCTTGGTGCTCTTCACAAAGATTAGGCAAGTCACTCTCCCTTACCAGACATGTCTAGATGGTGCAGCATCTAAAGTAAGTGTCTGTTAGCCAGGAGAGCTCAGGTACGTTAACAGGATTAAAGCAGGGCAATGATTTGCTAGCATGCATCAACATGAACCACTCCTCAGAACACTAAGTGGATAAACACTGCCTGATAAGGGAAATTTGCCTGTTATAACACAAATATCCAAGCACAATATTATAAAATGTGGAAAAAATTTAAGATTTTCCAATTGCTTGAGGAGGGGTTATGTTTTTTGTTTTGATTTTTTGGGGGAAGGGGGACACCTATATGTCCTATTATAGAGTTGGCTTTATTAAAACTGATTTCTTGTCTTTGGCATCATTGCAATAGTAATATATATAGGTAGGAGTATAGAGAGAATGGTGGAAAACAGAGCAGCTCATGAGGTAGATGTTGGCAAACAGAGCCTAAGTTTTAATTTTCCATTCATTTCTTTCACAATGACCTTAAAAAAGTTTGAAATATATTTAGCCAAAGTCATCAGACTGACCTAGGAGTGAGCAAGAGTTTTAGAGCAAGATTTAATCAGCCATCTCCCAAACAAGAGGCAGGCCTGTACTTAGGTTTCGGGTTACTTTACATTCCTTTCTAATTACACATCCCAAAATGATACCTTTTTCAACAAATGTATATCCACGGTCTTGATTTAATTATGCAGATAAAGAATGGTTGTGAAGCGGAGTTACTCTGTTTATCCTTTGATCCACTATTAGAAGTATCTTTATTTACCGTGCTTTGATCATATATGTGAAATTAAATTCAGGACACACAGCATTTTAAAAAAGATAGGTCCATTGTATTCTCTTGAATCAGTCAAGATATCATCTATTAAATTTTTTCTCCTGTATAAAAAGTTTTAAGACCCATTTATTAGAGGTAACTCAGACAGTTTCTTTCTGCAGTTAGCATCAAGGAGAGAGTAAGGTATCAGGACCAAGGTGCTGGCTCAGCACTCGTTTGAACTCTTTGAATGACTCCTCAGAGATGCCTTCATCTTCCCACACACAGAAACGCTGATGAATTTGCACTGCCAGTGTCTGTCCTTACCACTCTCTGGGAGCAATGTGTAAAGGATGAAAAGTGCTGATCCTAGGTCATGGCCTTGTACAAAAAGGAAGGATGGTGGGGCAGCGTCGTCCTCCTTATCCTGAGCTCCCCACCAACTCATTCTTCTGACTCTGTGTTTAACAGGTAAATTGGCCAGCATTCTCCTGTTTTATGTAGGGAGACTTTACTTTAAAGAGTGACATGTGAACAGTCCGTGAAATAGGACAGTGCTTCAAAGCAATAGTCCACTGCTTTATAATTTCCAAAAGGAAGAATTATTGGTCCATTATTGCCAAAGTCACTGCTATGTTTTTGTTTGTTTGGTTTGGCTTTCTTCATAAATTAATAAGCATTTGGCATTTGCCAGTCCCCTGGGGTGTAATATTTAAGACTATCAATTCACTGGGAACACTCTTAAAGCTTAGATTAGCACAGCCCTGAAAATTGGTGTCTTTTCTATATGTCAAATTAAACAGTTTATATTATATACATATAATATTACATATTACAATATTACAATATTACATATAATAACAGTTAATATCTTCAGCCTCTGACGGTGAGCCAGTTCTTCCTTCCATAAGCAAAAAGGCCGGGGAAGCCTCTTTCCAGCATCCTCTGGTGAAAATGGAGGTTAAAAAAATTGCCTGGCTCCTGCATTCTGTTCACATCCCCTCTGTCATCAGGTCACTCTCAGACTCTCCAGCTCACCTCATCTTTCTTTGATTTCTGTTTCTGATTTTCAGAAAGAAAAAAAATAAAAAATAAAAAATAAAAAATAAAATAAAATAAAATAAAATAAAATAAAATAAAAACCAACAACAAAAATGTCCACTGAGGTAAGCAGAACAGACTATAGCAAAATGCTGGAGCAGCTCTTAAAAGTTTCAGGTTTTGCTACCCCACCAGGATGTTTAAAAAAAAAAAAAAAAAACCACCCTTCACACAGAGAATATAGTTGGTATATGCAAGCTATTTCAGAGGAAATTGAAAACACTTTAATTTATGCTATGACTGCTAAAACTTCAAAAAATATTCATGTCCACATTAATAATTTCCTGGATCGCCCTCAGTGAAGTGATATCTAAATTGATTATGGATTGAGTTTTGCAGACATGGAGATGTATATTTTTAGCAGCTCAATCTTTAAGCAACCACTGGGGTAAAAGGTATGTCTTGTTAGCTACAAGCCTGTGTTACCAGTGGTCCCTGCTCTTTAATGTTGATGTCCACGGGGAACGCTTACTGCGCTCCACTTCTTCCTCCTCGGTGACCGCTCACAGGAGCTCGCAGCTGCATCTGTTTCTGACCAAACCCCACAAGGGCAGGGGGCACAGTCCTTATTCTCCTGTTTCACATTTTCCAAGCTTGTTTTCATTGCCCCTTGGAGCGATTCCAGTGAAGGCTGTTCAAACGTTTCATGGGCTGGCTTGGTTTCAGGCTCTTCTGCTTGGGTTGAACCCCAAACTCCTCATGCAGGCAGGACACCCGTGGCCTCAGTGGTACGGAGCTGGCACCTGTCTGGGATCACCATGACCTTAACATCTTTCCTGGTGCTTGCACGCAGCATTTCCCATTGCACTGGGTGCCTGCTTGGGTGCCACCCCTTCGGGCTCCCCGGCAGGAGCAGAGCAGCATCCTGCTTCCCACCTGGCTGCAGGAGACACACGCAGGTGAGATTCCCTCAGCCCAACAGGAACCAGCCCTGCCTGCCTTGCTCCTACACCCGAGGAGCTAGAGTACAGGTTTATTTCCAAAAGAAGTCATAGAAAAGGTCAGGAGAGCAGTTCTCCCTGTCCCCACTCTTCATCCATCCCCAGACTTATCCAAATTTTACTAACACCTCTCCCCAAAGACAGAGGAAGGACTGTGTGCCGTACAAGTTATCTGTGCCCATAGTACCTTCATTATTTGCACTGAAATGGTGGCAGGAGTAAAAAGATCATTAGGTTATATTTGTACAGCTGCACCTCCAGCAATCTTCATATTTTAAATTTGCAAGTTTAATTGAGAATACCTCAGATACAAATCTTGATAGATGCTTACTAATGTTTTCTTTATTCCTCTCTGTGAAACTACTACAAGGACTTCTCTTGATGGCTTTTTTTTTTTTTCCTGAAAAATCAACAGGAGTCTTCCTGTTTTTTCACAGCAATAAAGAAATGACAAGTGTATATATATAATTAGCAGTGATTTAAATATAGAAGCATATGGACACATGAAGGAAAATATTCCCATACGTGCCTATTGATATATCTCAGTGGGTGTGTAGTATACTCTGACAGCACTACTTTAGAAAGAGATAGCACATATATAGAATTTTGTCAATTCTAGTGCAGTTATCTGAGTTGCATAATTGTATGTAATTATGTAATTGAGGTACATATACTTACTACTTGCAACATGTAACTATCTGGCAACATGATATTCAGGAATGTCAGCATAACGTGGTGGCATACAGAAGCCACCTGAAATAAGACAATCACCAAAGTTCTTCTTTGTCCCATTTCACTCATGAAATTCCCACTTGCTAACTGCACTGCAGCTTCACTATCACCCTCACTAGCTTGCTTATACTCGTGTTTGCACTTCTTTGGTATTTACTGGCATCTTTGTGTTTCAATGCTAATTTTTCCTCTGTCAGGAGACAAGGCATCAGACGTTTGCCATTCTTTCCGCTCAGAGCTAACCATGCACTCCTTCACAGTGAGTCTTTCATTTTGCAAGCATTTCCATTCCCTTTCAGGGTGATCAGCAGCACATGGTGAGAGACTGAAACCAGGGCTGACTTCCGGTCTTAGCCCAATAAAGCACAAAAAAGTTTGTCCTTTAACTTCAAACTAGTTATGCTGGTGTAGGTGCAAAGTGTCTGCAGCGGTGGCCCCTGTGAGGAGAGCCCAGGGGCCAAGTCTGTTTTGCCCACAGCGGTCATTGGAGAGCAATCTTTATCTCAAGTTCATGGACTTTTTCTGTTCCCCCCCACATCCCACTGGGGAGTGGGGAGGTGAGTGAGAAGCTGAAAAAAAAGACTGTGCTTGAGTAATTGTATTTTACTCCTCCCAGACCTAAGAGATTTTCCATCAAGCCCAACATTTCAGAAACGAGCCTCGAGCCCTGCCTGACCTCCCTTCTCCTTTTATTCCAGGTCAGTCAAGCACTGCAGCCAACCATCTAGGTGTGGTTTAAGTTCTAACACAGTTGTTATTAAGAAAAGCACTTGAGCAGGGCTTGAGCATTAGTGATTAGACACCTTCTTCATTTTCCCAGGTGAAGTACTGATTCAGTTTTCTTCCTGCCAATTGCTAGAAGGCCTCCAGAAGCGTGCCACATTACTCTTACTTAAATTTTTTCCTCAGAGCCCTAAATCCATATGTATTTTCAGCTAGCACATAGCTCACCCTATCTCATCCAAGCATTGCAAAAAAAAATCAGACTTACATAAGGTAGAGCCTGTTGTGTTTATTTTTCCCATCACACCACATAGTACCACGTCTTGATCAATTATTAGTTGCAAGCCCCAAATATACCCACATTCCAAATCTGCATTTGAAATATGTCTTCTATTTTCAGGCAAAAGAAGACAATTTGGAGTACATCATGAAAGAGACAGCAAGGGATGGGCTCCTCAGCAGCTATGACAGAAATGAATTTGGCTTTGTATTTTGAGATACCTGAGGTACGATGGCTAATTTGGCTCTCCAGGTGTTTCAGGGGCAAGGGGAAGACAGCACTCTCTACCTTACTGTCCTCCCAGATCTTCTCAATGTACCTCTGAAGTGAGGTGGAAAGCAGGCACTCAGACACACACCAAGAAACAGCAGAAGCCCACAGTGAGATGTAATTAACCATTGAACAGCTGCTAATGGGAACCATTAATTGGAAGATTTAAGGCTTGTTTTCACAAGCAACAATTTTACTCCTGAGTTCTCAGTGACTGCTGATGCTCTTGGGGATCTGGACTCCCAGATCTCCAGTTTGGGGGTCTTTAGTTCTAAAATGTTGTTGGCTTTAATTCAATACAGTACTCTGCAATTAATTAGGAATCTCATTATGGCAAACAAGGCTTTGCTATGCAATAACATTTTGCAGGGAGCAAACCAAGTGACAAGCAGGGACTTTTTAATGGAAACATGATCACATTTGCTCTGAAACTCAGAAAGCTGCTCTTCAAACTTGCAGACACACAGGGATGGCTAAAATTTGTATTTCCTTATCTGTTTCTCCTGTGGACAACCCTGCACCTGCAAGTTTTTACAATGTAAGATAGCACTTTGCTCAGTCTTTTCCTAACTCCCAAAGCCCCGGGGTCTTCTTAAGGTTCAGAGATGCTCTTGAAAAGACCAGTATTGCCAAATCTGACTGGTTAGTGCAGCAAGCATGCACTAAGAACATTTTAATTCAGACACTGTCAAATACTGTCATCACTAGGAAGAGGTGCGTGATGCAGAAGAGTAACTGTCATTTTAAATCATCTTCATATTACAGTTATAGATTTCTAATATACATTTAATTACAGAGATTACAAGCCCTTATAAATTATCAGCAGGTCTTTGGGAATATCACTCCCTTTGTTTCACTCTGTTTTAATTTATTGTTCCTAAATAGAGGACAATTATCATTCACAGCCAGCTGCTCCTGAAACACACTAGAGAAAAGGGATTTGTTTCTGAAGCTCGTTCTCGGTTGTTTCTCCTTTTATTTTTATTTTTTACATAAACAAAATCCATGTGCTTTCCATTTTAGGCCAACGGACAGACCAGTCTTACAGACTCCATTGGTCCCAAGACTGGCCTTCACAGGTTTGGAAGGACATTCATTCAGTGGATGCCAGGGACATTTTTTCCCACCTTTCTTTCTCCAAAGAAGGTACCCGGACACTGCAGGATGCCATCCACCAGGACTGGCAGCAGGCTGTTCTCACACAGCTCACTTCAGATAATTTCACAAATGCGAGTAGGAGAAATGAGATGACTCAAGCCTATCTTGGCAGCTCCAGAAGGATTATTGGAAAAGGTTTAGCAGACTTTTATCACTACTGGTTGCTTGAGAAGAGCAAATAAAGCCAGTGTAGGATTTCTCCCCCAGTTTGGGGTTCACAAAAGAAGGGACTGGCAGTGTTATTGTTCTTGCCCCAGACACCTGATGCCACCACGGGAGAGGGGACAGACAGGGACACAGAGCAGAGCCTGGGGGTCATCTCTCACTGCCAGAGGTGCAGGTATGCTTCACGCACTCTGCACACTCAGGAAGGCTGAGGGAAGCAGCACCTGTGAGGCCCCAACCCATGCCCTGGCCTACACCCAGACCGCTGAGCCATGGCGGGGGTACCAGGGGTCCCTGCTCCAGGAGCGGTGACACCCTTGTGCTCATTCAGCCGAGCAGAAAGAGGACCTGCAGCTAAGACAAGGGAAATGTTAACAGAAGTTAAATGAAATGGCAATTTCAGAGAGAACAAAAAAGGAGTTACTTATTTGTCTTTTTTTTATCAGTGAGTCTTCTGGTCTGCTTTGTTGTGATAAACCAGACAGTAGTAATATTTTTTTTTTTCATCTGTTTTTTATTTAATCAAAAGGGAGAGATTTAGGAACAGATCCCCAAAAAATGTGAAGCTTAACCGCAGCAATTCCCTTTCCACAATTTAAGGTGACACGAGCACTGCAGTCTCACCTGGGCCAAGAGCTGGGCATGGCACAAGGGGGCTGGGCATGGTGAGACACAGCCAACAGAGCACTGCCAGGAGCAATGTGAACCTCACGTGGGCCGTGGGCCAGTGACTGAAGGGAGAGCACACCTGAAAGACTGGAGAGGTGCAGAAATGACTGATAGAAGAACACGCCTAAAGCCACCGGAGAAGTGTAGAGGGCTGCCATTGTGGCTTGAGGGACTGGTGGCCACCGCCGACGCATGGCTATGATGACCCTTGGTGCTAGTGGCAGCGCTATCACATGGACATCCAAAGCTGTGTGGCATCCAAGCGGGCACCACCGCACATTAGAGCCAAGCCACTTCCAAGAGCCCAGCTCTGGGACCAGCTGGAGCGAGCATCACCAACTTACAGGCCTCAGTTGACAGGGGTGTGCAAGTGTTTCTGGCAGAGACAGTCTGTTCTTTGGCCTGCTAAATTAACCTGAGCTTTTCAGCATCACTTTACCTGGTGTTCCTTTTCCTCCCCTTGCCATTAGGTAAAGCACGTCATAAAGCTCTGCAAACTTGGAATATTCATTAGGAAAAGACCCATAAATATTTTATTTTTAGCCTAATAAGAATCCTAACAGAAAAAGCTAGCAAAAAGTTCTTATTGCAATTTTAAACTTAAGTCAGCATAAAGGAGCAGAAAGCTGAAATAACTATAGATAAACTCTTACTTAGAAAAACAGGGCTGTGGTACAAGGAACACAGCTATCAGTTCCCTTGGGCTAAAAGGCAATGCTTTTCGTGAAGTTTTGTTGACATAAACAGGAACACTATGAGCAAAATAAGGACAGTGGTAATGAATCAAGCTTAATGTAGTGTTATAAATTTCAGTGCTTTGTAAGAATTAGAGATAGGTAATAGGTATCAGGACTGTGACAAGGGTCTGTACTGCTCTTGTTAAAGACACCTTTGGTAGAGGACAGATAAAAGCACTGTGGAATACCGTGCTTTAAACAATGGATCAAAATCCATCATTGCTTTTGGGCAGAATACTGTTGCTTCCTTTTGCTTCCAGTTGACGTTGGTCAGCTAATCGCTGGACACTTGATTGAATTTATTCCTTTGTTAAATGCATAGGAAATTGCCCAGACAACCCAAATGGACTTCATTAGCAGAGTCTTAGTTATCCAGCTCTGTATTAGAGAAGAGAGGAAAGTACAAGGCATCATTTTCTCACAAATCCTGCTGTTGTCACAAAAGATAATCATGCAGCAGAAAGCTTGCTTGACTCCTTCTCCTTTAATTTTTAATGTCCCCCCCCACCAACTTGTGCACATTTGCAAGTGTATCTATGTGTATCCGTGCGCTTTTGCAAGATATCTAAAAGATTATCTAGCAAAGCAAACACTAAGCAAAAAAAAAAAAAAACAATTTTGAGGCTGTTTTCAACCTCAGGTTGACACTTCGGAGACTATGGCCCTGTGGTTGCTAGTGCTTATCAAAGTGCTACCAAGTTACGCTGAGGTATAGACACCACACAGAGCAGGCAGGGGCAGATGGTCGTAATTCTGTTGAATAACCTCCATGGCCAGCATGGCGTTTCATCTAGCTTTTTGCAATCATGAATCCTTTAGACCGGCTGCAGAGGACAGCTGAAACCTGGTCTTGTGTAAAGCTTCTCAGCACAACGTTAGCCCAGACAAGTTTTCTGGAACAGATCTGAGACCCGAGGGTGAGTTCCTGCCATTTCAGCTCACTGCGTCATTTTAGGTTCAGCATCAGGAGCCCTGCAGCCACACTTATTGTGCCATGTAACCACAGCCTTGGGCCCAAGGTCCAAGCAAGTCCCTTCACAGTCCCAGAAAGGTTATCTCCCTGCCTGAAACTTTTTAGAGAGAGTGTTTTCCACTGACTCCAGCCTGTTCATATCAACACCAATTAAGGCTTAACCGAAAGTCAAAGAGGTTTGTGATATACTATCACTGAAACTCAGCCTGGAGAAGGGGAGTCTCAGCAGGGAATCTCATCAATGTCTGTAAATACCTGAAGGGAGGGTGCAAAGAGAACAGAGCCAGGCTCTTTTCAGTGATGCCCAGTGCCAGGACAAGAGGCAATGGGCACAAACTGGAGCACAGGACGTTCCTTCTGAACACCAGGAAGCACTTCTGTGATGTACAGGTCATGGAGCACTGGAACAGGTTGCCCAGAGAGGTGCTGGAGTCTCCTTCTTTGGAGACCTTCAAAAGCCACCTGGACGTGGTCCTGGGCAGCCTGCTCTGGGTGGCCCTGCTTGGGTAGGAGTTGGAGCAGATGAACTCCAGAGGGCCCTGCCAACCCAAACCATTCTGAGATTAAAAAAAAAAAAAAGACTTACTGTGTACATTACGTACTATCAGCATTGCATGCAGCTTGTCTGTGTGTAACCACCAACAAAACAACAGGGACTTAATGGCTTGGACAGAAATGTGAGCCATGATGTTCTCTGCATCCTCACACTGTGGCCCCAAGGCTGGAAGCACTGAGCTACCATCTCAGTTTGAGGTCTGCAAGTTTTCGTCATGGTCTCATTGCCCACTTGCTTGAGCACGCTGTTCTGTGTGGCAGCACACTGATGCAGGGCCAGAGGCAACAAGTGCAGTTACCTGAGCCTAAACTGTAACAGCGTTTAATTACAAGGTTTTCAGTAAAAGGCATTCCTGCTTTCGGTGGCATTTCATGGACTTCTGCTTTTGGATTGGTACCATGTATTTGAACTTTCCTTGGCCTTTTCATCACTGCATGATGCAGGTTTGCCTGAGGGAAATATCCCATTATACTTGTGTGCCTTTGGGGAGAGATTCAGTTAGCAAGATGCCTCAGAATCACGTGCTTTTATCTATAACCTCATTTTTTTCATTTTAAGAGCAAAACAGAGACATAAACAGTGCATAAAGCCCATGCCAGTGTGATTTTCATCACTCTCCATGGATGATCTAAGCACCACAGCATGTACTTCACAACACTTTAACAGCGAACACGTCAGTCCTTTACATTTCACCTTACTTCCCATATTGCCCTTTTTTTTTTCAGTAGGCTTTCTCACTGGCTCTGCAGGGATGGATAACACAAACCTAATATCAAAAACATCTCCAGCAGTGCCATGGGCATGTTCCTTGCATGCCGTGTCCCCCGGCAGCAGGCATCAGCACTGAGGGCTCAGCACTGGTGCACCCCAAGTTGTGCACTGGGTGACGCAAGTGTATAATAACTGTATGCTTTGCAAGCAGTTTGGAAGAGGGAACGGTGTGTAGTAGCGTTCAAATGATTACTATCAGTCATTGGTATCTTACGGGTAGATTAAAATTATTCTCAGGATCAAGAAAAATATTTCTTTATTGTTGCAAGGCTTAAGGAGCTATTGGAGATTGAAAAAAAAAAAGGCTAGATATTACTTTTTCTTGAGTATCAGCTCATCTGGAAGACAGTAAATAAGTCTGAAGACAGGAGGCTGCAGTCTGCTACATGACCGTGGAATTGCATGGGTCTCACTGAGTGTATCTGGACCAGTAACATTACCAGCCCTCTTCTTATGATATATGGCCGGGTACAGTTAGCAATTTACAGGTTTACTATCCAACCCTACAAATCACTGAGGGTGAGACTTACACTCCTGCCTACAGGCATCCCACTACTGCCAAGATCTTGAGAATCGCATTTTCAAGCAAGACCATTTGTTAATGAAAAGTAAAAATGGCTAAAAGCTGTTTCTCTCACCTCTTGTTTCACAGCAGGAAAGATAGCATACAGTTCTATAATAGCTATGTAATGCCATGACAAAACCAGTATCCAGATGTAGCAAGGTTATTTTTTTGTCTCTCCAGTTTTCTTTGAGATGTTATCTTCCATCAACACCCTTCTTAACTTCTTAGCAGCATAAAATTCTGTTTGCAGCTTATTCAGCTCTATTTCCAGTGCTTAAATACAAGTTGATAATGACTAAAAAAAAAAAAAGATTCAGAAACCATACATTAATTTTGCAAATCAGGTAATCAGAGGTTTGACTTAAGGCAAAATGGATAATAAGTTTATATCAAGTGCAGTTTGATAACCAAAAATGTGTTGAGAAGAGAGTCATCCGTTAGGGTCCTGGTCAACACCAAGCATTGCTAGATCCAGAGGAGACTGGCAAGGATGGAGAACAGGCACCTTCTCTCCTCACACAACATGGTTAATCCACAATGCCATGGATTTTCCATTGCGACTGTCTCAGGACCTCCAATATAGACATGGGAGCTTGGGAGGGGAATGCAATCTGACCTTAAGTACCACTTTCAAATTAAAATTGTCTGATTGCTTACAAAAATAATTGAGTCTGAGTTGTTCCTAAGAGTAACACCTCCATTTAGTGAAAGGATACTGCCTGAGAAGCAGTTTTTTAAAAAACAGATGCCAGGATTGGTGGGGAGTCTGAACGAAAGCAATGTAATGGCAGTAGTCGATTGAGTGGAGAAGGAGAGCTGAAATCCTCCCTTCCCACCCCCTGTTTAATTGGAAGAAGGCAGGAATGATAGGCAAGCTCAGAGGACTAAGACTGGAGCAAGCTCAAGGAAGCCCCGATGGCCAATAAACCTACTGTCCTGTTAGAAGCATCCAGTGCAAGACTGGCGGAGTAAAGATGAAAAAATACCAGTATGCTTCAAGCTGACATAAGGTGAGCAGAGAAACCTTTATACAACTGAAAACTGCATCTCCCTTATAACCACCCACATCCACGCATAATGGATATATTCATCTCAATTTATTGGGCTTTTCTGTCAGACACACAGAGGGTGGAGCAAATAGTGCCTTCTTCTCATAAATCAGATACCACCCACTAGCATAGGCAGAGCCTTGAAATATAATGGAATGCATTTGATTTCCAAAATCTCTGTTATATCTGCAGTAAAATTACGGGGAAGAGAGGCAGAACTGTGTGTATGCAAATAAATGCCTAGCAAAATCAGAATTTTTTAAAAAGTGTTTCTAAAATGCAGAGCAATAAACCTATGCTCGCATTATCATCACTACTCAGGCGTTTAAAGATTTGCTAGACACAATTCCCACGCCTGCATCCTTCTCCTTTTTCTCCCCAGTGCAATCTCATTAAATGAACACCAGGATAACATTTCCAAAATGTACACATAACAATGTGGGGAAATATGTTACTCCAGATTCTCGGGCTGCTCTTCCCAGGGTAAATATTGTTCATCTCTTGTTTCTCATCCGATTTTTTAAGAGAGAGATGGAGAGATGGATGACAACAGATGCAATGGATTTCTTTCTGTTTGTGTACCTAAAAAAAAATAATATGAGAAGGACACAACACAAAAGAGGTACCGGAGCACTGTACAGATGGAGGCTGAGGGAGTTTTCCATTCCAGGCAACACTTTTGGAAAGGGCTGCAGAGTAAAGCAGGGGCCTTGCCCAAAAGACCAGCAGGCTTGCTGAGAAGGAGCAAATGGTGAGGAGCAATCCAGAGGAGGACACTGAAATTGCTAATGGCCCTCTCCTGTGTTCCCACTGTACAAAGGCTGTCCCGCAGCCAGGCTGAGGGACTGGTGGCATTTGGGCCAGCCTTGAGTGGGAGCTCGGAGCTGCGGGACCTCCAAGGTGATCTCCAACCTACGCAACTCTCTAAATCTAGGATTATCATCACTAACTGTTGTTTTGTTTCTGTCTCGTCAGATTTTGGAGAGGACAGGGTGGGGCAGGGTAGGCTTTGTGCCCTGGGATGGGTTGGCAGATAGGTGTAGGCAGAGAGGGTTCCCTAATCCTGCAGGACGGGGCAGTCCCCACTTCATCTGAGGCCAGAGTGGGTTTTTCATATGGTTGTTCTGCCATACATTTCTGGTCAGGGCGCTCTGGGACAGATACCTCTCTCAGACATACTGGCTTGCACTGCCATAAAAATAACATTAGCTGCAGGAGGACAGCCTTTTTAGTTCCCTTTGGGCCGGTGTTAACATCTCAGAAAGCCCTCTCTAGGAAAGGGACTCTACTTCTCTCATCTTCTGGGCTGGGAACTGTGCCCAGGACCCCATGGATGCACTGCAAACACCATGTTCCTGACATGTACCACTCCAACCAGATTTCAGAAAGCTTCACAGGGGTCAATTAATGCTTTTACTTTACAAAAGGCATGCAGAGGCATGGGAAAAAGGCAGTCAAATAGCAGACCTCTATTATCCTGATATCTAGTTCAAAGTTTTATCCAAGTAACACACTTCTGCAAGCTGTTGCTCTAAATCTGCACCGTGCTAGAGCCACCGACACTTGAAATCCTGGATCCCCAGAAAAAAATAGTCTGCAGCCCAGTGATGTCCTTGAGCCTTAAACCACACAAGTTGAGCTCCCAACTCACCTGCAGGGAAACTTGCCAGCGCCTGACTTGCAGCACTTCATCTCGCTGGGAGATTCACCGTTTGCCTGGAATATTACTGAATTCTTAATGATACTAAATAATTTACATTACTAGCTCTGTATTTAAAAAAAAAAAAAAAAGTTTCTTTAACTTTCAGACAAATCCTTTCTGCTAGAGAGAACACCATCATAACTGCCACAGCAAGAGAAATGAACGTGAGGATTTGCCAGCAGATACCTTTTGCAGGTAGTTTCTATGGACAAGGAAGGAAACAGGGTCATTTTAATTCTAGAGGCAATTTGGTTGCTGAAGCTTGTCTGCATTTACATTTAAGTGGTTACTGCATCCTCTTTATGCACTTATGTCCATTGTTTAACTCCAGACTCCCAAATAGTCCACAGATGATCCTTCTGCTTTTATAATCGAAGACTCCTGGAACATTTTCCCTATACTCTTTGTCCTATACCATAAGCTTCAGTGTTACGTATCAGTTCAGATGACCTATTTTCTGCTGACGGGATTTCTCCAAGTCTTTCTGCTACAGCTTTTCACAGCTTTCAAGAAAAGGGCCAACTTTCTGTTTACAGGGTTCTGAAATCTTTCGCAGGGGTCCAAACAAGAGGGAGTTTCTCTCTCAAGAACAAAAAAAAACATTATACATTTTCTTCAGCCTTCTTCAGGGTGAAGGTCCCAAAACAAATACAAAGTTATTTCCTTCGCAGACTTTCAAGCCTAAAATCGATGCTTTCCCTGGAACAGCTCTCACTGGAACAACTTTATATAATCTCCAGGCCTCAGAAAGATATCTTGCAATTACTCTGACTCTTTTGTGAGGAACTTAGGAAGTTTAGTGCATCGCCGAGCAGTTAACATCTGTGATTTCCTACTGAGTTCTGAGTTTTAAATCAATTAGCAGTAATTGGAACTGTTTACAGTGGGCTTTCATGTGGAACAAGCATATGCTGGAAATTTAAACTAAATATTTAAATTCCTGCACCAAATAACCATACTGAAAATTTTAAAAGATATTTTGACCCTGCGATGTGTTGTTAATTTAGTTAGTAACTCGTTGTTCACAGAACTGACTTCTGGCCTTTTAAACAAAACTGAAATCACCAGGTCTGGAGAAAGAAGTAATTTTTAATTTTATTCTTATGTTCTCCATTCCTCAACATCTAGTTGTTTATGCTGCACTAAAATCACACCAACCTGACTTAATTAAACGTAACAAAATGGCTAATTTCTGAATTTTTCTTCAGTCTATTAAGGTAATAAACCTACCCCATCGAATTACACTCAGAAAGGCTATATGCAGTTTTCGGAAGGGATCAAAGCCCCTGACAACAGTAGTTAGCTGTGCAGAATTATACCGCACACTTTTAAATAAAACTGCTGATCTTTCAACATGCAGAAAGTACCAAACCAAGAAGTTAGCTGGGGCGCTTCCCTGGCCACCTGGAAGTGAATTCCCCAGTTATGGGGGAATTGGGAAATAGCGGGTTGATTTATCAGAGCCTGCAGGTTATCACTGTCTTTAAGCAGCTTTGCCCGTGCTAGCAGTTCTGAAAACTGTCTTCGCAGATTAGGCTGCAAGGAGGTGCCAACCCGCTGCAGATGCCACGGCACCTGCAGGGATAGGAGCTGCGATTTATCCCTGTTCCCTAAGTGGGAACAGGGAACTACTGAGAAGCTGTGACGCAGACAATCTGAGAGAAACATCGTTTGCACTAGCAATGCCGAGGAGCTCTTTCACCTTTACGCTGAAGGGAAGGCGAGATGTGGCTCTTGATGTAAAAATGGCTATTGCATATTGGAACTGAAGCATAAAGGATTAGTACAAACCCTTATTCCCATACTGTTGTGTTACCAAGAAAATCTATAACAAATACAATCATTATTGGAGAAAGCCAGTTCAACAAAGCAATGCTTTTAAAAAATTGAAAGCTGAAGGGAGACACAATTATATTTTGTTCAGGTCAATAGGCACTTTCATTCAAGAGGACAATTATTGAATAGCAAACAAGAAGATGCAAAGCCATCATTACTCTGTAATGAACCCAGCCTGAAGCTGGTTTAGCAACTATAACCTGAGAACAACACCATCAGCCACTTGCCAGTGATTTTTTAAAGCTGAAAAAATGTTTACATACAGAAAAGCCGGGGAGGGTGGACATGCACACAGCTTCTTTGTGAACATTCAGCTGAATTTTCAAAAAGTGATCTCTGTCCCCATGGCTCCCTTTGCAAGTCCCTTTCCCCAGGGCCAGGGCTAGCCAGGAGGGGCTGAAAAGTCCCTCATGCCCACACCTTTGCTAAGGGGGCAGGCACAAGAAGTGATAGTGGGGCAACCAGAACCCAAAACATTTCCATATGCCTTTCCTCATAGGAAAGGTGCCTTCAACATCTTCATGGCCCACTGGGGGACTCTCTCATGTCCCTCTTGCACTGGGGAGCCCAGAAGCAGACCCAGCACTCCAGGTTCAGTGCTGAGCAGAGGGGAAGGACCACCTCCCTCCACCTGACAGTAGTGCTCTGCCTCATGCAGCCCACGATGCTGTTAGCCTTCTTTGCTGCAATGTTATGCTGGTAGCTCTGCAATGGGAAGCAGCCAGGTGCTGGCAAACCTGCCCCTTGCTTCTGCATGGGCTCTCTCCAGACATCACTTTTGGGGCAGAAAGGGCTGGAGGAAATGGTCCTCCAGAGGGCCATATCTCTGGCCCACCAGTGGCCTGATGATAGAGACTATTTATTTCACCCTGCATACCTGAAACCACATTAAATCATGCCTGCACGGTACAGCATGTGGGTGAAAGTTGTTTGTGCAATTATCTTTCTGTAACCTAATTCTGCAGAACGTGGTTCTTGTCTGCGTTGGATCTCCTTTACGCTGCTCTGACATTGCAGAAAGGCACAGGCAGTTAAATCCACTTCAAGAATCTGTGATCCAGCAAATATAGCAAAGCAAAGGAAAATTAGGCTCTTGGTCTTACAGAGTTTTGACTGCATGTTTTTTCTTTAACTGTGGCAGCCATTCCTTGCTCTTTCTTCATGAACGTTACCTTTTTGATTTGTTTTCATCCTAACTATTCTCATATCACTCTCCATGAGCTTTCTGCAAGGGAGGTGATGCAAATTTGGAAATCGGTCATTCCTAAATTTGTCACAGTCAAATCCTTTCCCTGTGTTTACCATTTCAAACTAAAAATACCTATAATTTGAGGAGCTGAATAGTCTGTAATTATAAGGGTAACAACACAACAGGACAACTGATGTATTTTTTTCTCCTGATACCTCATGCAATTCTGATTAAATAAAAAATGTTCAAATTGCATTTAAATGTATATTTTGATATTCAGGCTTCACCGTCTTTACATTAACGTAGTGATATTGCTGTGGTTTACAATAATTTCCAAGCCTTCCTATTTCATTGAACAACAGTGTTCACATTAAACAGTTTCAAGTGTATTTGAGAGACGAAAGGTGACAGAACTGGTAATTACCTTGCTTCTCATTAACGATGACTTAGTACTCCAGGGATCCGTATTAGAATAAATATTCTATCTCCTGTTTATTAACCTTTGTTCTTTAATATGGTGAATGAGTGCTGATAAAGCTATCACTATTGCGACTGCCTCAGGAACTGATGATGTTTCCCCAGCTCCTAATATGATTTGGAGTCACCTTACCAAAAATAAACAGAACTTGACTCTGTTATGCTCCAGACGGTCTGTATTTCTAACACAGACACTAAGCCTAAATATACAGACAATATCAGCTGGTGTCTTACAATCTACTATGAATGAAACCTACTATATAATTCTTGCATAGTTTTATACATGCCAAATTGTAGTGAAGCAAGTGTAGAAATGCATAGAACCCCTAAGTTCCCTTGGCCAAGGTTTATTTTGGAAGGTAAGCTCTTTTTGCTAAGGAACACAAGCTTTGCTATGTTGCACAGGATCTGCCATCTGTCTAGTTTCCAACAGTAGCCAGAGCAAGCTGCTTCAAAAGCAAGTTCCCCAAAACCTAAATCTGGTTGTTACAGAGCAACTTAATTGCTTAAACCCAAGATAAATATCCTGAAGCAGGAGAGTTTATACTGCTTCTATAACTGATCATTTTAGATCTGGCAATTTCCCTTTAATGCAAACACTAATGAAGTATAATAGTTCTGACTGCAGAACCCTAGAAGAAACAGAACAAACAATGAGGAAATAGAATAAACACTGATTTAATAACAAAACAGGACTGTGCCTTGATGGAGAAAAGGCAGCTGCGGTCAAGAAAATAAGTGAAATATCCAGGTGCTAACATGTCATCTTGGACGAACTTGGTAGAAATAAGTCCAGTAGCTATAAGAAACAGGGTGACTGGAAAGAAGAGGACTAAACTCTCAATCATGGTCTTCAGAGTAAATTAGCTTGGTGGCAATTATTGCATTTCTACAGATTAATATTTTGGGACTCTGTGATTGTACAGCAAAAATACGTTGCTTTGTAGTTCTGTCATGTTTGTATTTGCATAAATTAAAAAAAAAAAAGTGTCAAATTGATTGGCTGTCCTATAAGGATTCAAAGCTACCAAAGGGCTTTAGGGTTCAGTTCAAACCTACTACAGATGCCTGGCATGGACTCTGTAATATTATTAGTCATTGCCTGTCTAATTAGCCATGCCTGTGGACCCTGGACAGTGGGTGCTCTAAACCACTGTATTTATTATATATAAACCACTCATTAAGTTTTTAACCAGTGCCAGGGATGGCCAGCACATGGTTCACAAGTGCTCAGCCTCTACCCACAGTAATGGATCTGGGCAACAGTGAGTTTTCAGTGGCACTGAAAAATCTCTGGAGAAAAATTCCAGCATTTATACAGCCTCTTTATTTTTTTGCTATAAAGAAACCCAGGAATGATGACAACCATTTTTGATAAGAACTGGAACATATACTTAAAAGTCTGCAACCCTGATTGCTTTGTTACCTTTTAACTTCTCTGCGTGATGGTCACACTGACAGGTCTGACACTTTATTTAGTGGTGATTGGTAGTAAAATCTTCTCAGCCAGACACTTGACACCTACCTTGCCTTGTTATTTTCCTGTGCATCTCCTCCAGGGACTGATTCATTTCAGTAGCATTTGTTGCAAGCAGAACCTGTTGGAGCACAAAGTCACAGAAGAGAATATGAAGACTTCCAGTTACCCGACTCAGTACTCAAAAGTGATATAGGCAGCCATGCCAGAGGTAGGTAACAAGGATGCTTGCTGACATCCGTGAAAATTGTACATATTATTGAGTTTGGAAGGGAACACTCAACTTTCCTAGTTTACTTTCAAAATGAAACAAGACACAATAGCTCCTCTGTCTCGGGACCTGCTTGAGAAACATTAACAACCCCCAGCTTATCTTAAACTGCAGAGCCTCAGTCTTACTGCGTACAAGAGGTATATATATATCTGAAAAGAGGTAAGTATGATTTCAAATGAAAACGAAAACATTGCAGTAGGAAATACGTAGCAAGAGAAGAAGGCCTATGACTCATCTTTCCTAGGCAAGTGTCCTGTTTTTTGCTGGGAAAGAGTTTTTTGGTTTTTGTTTTTTTTTTAAAGTAGCTGGTATGGTGCTGTGTTTTGGATTTGTGATGAAAATAGTGCAGATAACAGAGACATTTCAGTTGTTTAACAGGCAGGATTGTGCGTGGTACAGCTGGGACAGTCCAATCATTCACCAGTGCTCAAGGAAGGAGGTCCTGCTCTTCAGCACCTTCATCTTCCTCTGTTCTCCCCTTTCAGGAGAAACTAAACCAACAAAACCAAGGCGAGAGGCTTCTGCCTAGTGAATCATGGCAGTGTGCTCTGTGGCCAGAAAGCCATCAGAGCTGGCACAGGGAAGAGGGCAGGACTACACAGCAGAGCCCCACCTGCCACTGAGCCATTAGAAGATACTGCTGAGCCAGACCGATACCTGGAAAGAGCTCCAGCTTAGATACACGGTGTCCTAGTGAACTGTCCACTTGTCACCCACTGGTAGTCAGATCTCCTGATAGGCATAGGTGGGATCTGAGTCTGTGCCTTCTACAGCCCAGCTAAGTGCTCTGTGCACTTGGCCTGCATTTAAAACCAGGACTTTTGCTTCTCCACTCTTGTTATAAAGGAAACCTAATATTAATCTCCCTCTCTCTCTCTCTATTTTTTTTTCCTTTTTTTTTTTAAATAAAAACTAAAGTACCCAACACCAGGAAAGGGTTCATAGGGTTCATAGCTGTTAAGGTGCAGAAGCCTGACTTCTAAGCATCTCCCTCTGCCTAGATCAAGCGATTGCCTGTCACTATTGACCCCTCCAGAGGCATCCCGTGGTGGCTGTGCACAGCGTAGGCTTGGTATTTCCACCACGCTGCTCCACCGGTCCCACATGCCACAGCATCTCACTTTCATTCGTCAAGCTCACTTTCAGCATGCCATTAGCCATAAAATGGTTGCCAGGGAGCACTTCTTTTTGCTTGAGAAAACAGAGAGCGGAATGTGAAAAGAACTGGATAAATACTTAGGGATGTGCATTATTACATCTGGGCCTTTGTCGCTTTGCTTAGGAGTTGGCAGCAATAATTTTCTTTGCTGCTTTCTGAATGAAAGTGGTAGTATGATGCTAAGAAATGTTCTGACATGATTGCTGGTAAACAGCTTGCATCCCCAGCAAACCAAGAGCTGCTCATGAGCAAAGGAAGAAATAGAGAAGGACAACCTCACCCCTAACATGGAGGTTCACTCTTTCAGAGAGGAATACGAACACAGCATGGCTTAAGGGCACTGATAAGATGCACTCAGGATGACTGAGCTGCAGGTATGCTCCCCAACATCCTGCTGAGGAGCCTATGCAGTGATCCTTCAATTGGGAAGAGGTTAACTTCCCATTTTCACCCCTAGGACACTACCTCCCAGGCTATTAGGCAAGGAACATCTTGGTTTTGCCCAACTACTTGAGCTCAAGTTGGGTTAAAGCAAAATTCAAGTGTATACTTACAGCAGCCAAAATAGAGAACAGAGTAAGGGCTTTTAAGGCATAAGAAACAAGACCATATTGAGCCTGCTTAAGAGAAATTATCCTTTTTATTCTGTATCCCACTCTTGCTTGTCAGATGATCTCCTGACACGTCAGGGATTCTGTCTCCTCGTGTGTCACGTGTCTCAGGCTGCACTTGTTAGAGAAAAACATTTCCTCTCCAGAGCATCATCCCAACTTCTATAACTTATCACTTTTTCAGGGGCTCTGAGCATATTTCATTTTTCCTCTTGAAACTTTCTTTCCACTGAAACTTGCTTGCTTCGAACTTACTCAGAAGATAATCTTGACACTTCTCCAGTTAAATTAAGAAAGTCTCACTTCTCTGGAGGTGCAAATGTCACTTTGTCAGCCCAGCTGTCATCCCCTGTACTCTACTCACCAACCAGCACCTTCTTGACTGAGTGCCACTTCACCTGCTTAACCTCCCCTTCCCTCCTTGGGTGACTCAATTGCTTTCAAAGTGAAGGTGTCGCCCGATACTGAAGTTTATATTTAAAATCAGTGAGAACATTTATAAACATGCTTGGCACAAACATCCAATGCAACAAGTCAGTCATTATTGTCCCCTGAATGACATGGCAGCACTGGGACTAAGAAAACTGAAAAAGACGGAGGTGAAAATCTTTCTTGCAAATATGCCATAAAAATATCTCAAAACAGTGACAACAGAACAGCCTTTGGCACCTATAATGGATATTTTCCTGAAAAATGACAGATTTTCAACCCACATTAACTCTCTCTAGAATGAAAGGCAAGCCCGGTGCAAACAAGAATGAAAGGGAAAAGTTCAAGCCATTTTGTGTGTACATTTGAATAAGGGTCAATTTTATTTCAATACTCTGCTCTTGGGATGATCTGTTCCCTTTAGGGCTTTTGCTGTGTTTCTGGATGGGATGACAAGTGAGTGACAGCAGCACCGACAGCTCTGTTAGCTGCAGAAAGAGGACGGGCGAACACCGCGTCGCACCACCTCTGGATAATGAGCTGGGTTTCTGAATGCAACCCAGATTCCTGCAGGACAAGCCACAATGTGACAGGTTAGTGGTAGATGAAGCAACACGTCCTGAGGACGTCTCTTATATCAAGGGCTTTTACTAGTATACCTACTATATATAGTGCAAATAAGGCAGAAAAAGAGCTCTGGGCTCTGCCTCACGAAAGCAGTTACCTGCACAAGGCATCCCAGATAAGATGCTGAGCAAGATCCTTTGGATGTAGTCATCTACCTGGCGTTAGTAGCTGTAGGCTGTGCTTATTAAAAAGGCACACAGAGAGGGCAGTTATTTAGGTTTCTACTCCAGAATCTTTCTGTTTGTTGTTACAAACCAAAACCAGTGGGACAGAGGCCCCAGGGAGGAGCCAGGCTGTGCTCCAAAGTCTTGGCTGCAAGGATGGGGACAGATCCATGTGTGAAGACATTAGTACATGATGATAAACTTGGTTTGTATCAAAGCATCCAAGTCAGACGAGGTGCTTGCCTAGACCCAGGAAGCTCTCTGGTAATTACGCATATCCAGTGCATTCAAACCAACTTTGCTTTTCTCCTGTTAAAACACACATTTGAATCACAGCAAGCTCTCCAGGCATGGGCTGCTGCTATGAGATTTCCAGACTTTGGCAGTTCTTTTTTGTCTCATCTTGCTTGGTTAGTTGTTGTAGAGACCTGTTACTTCCAAGCTTTTCCAGAAAAAAATGCTTAACAGCAGAGAGATTTGCTCCCTCATCCTCCCTTCCTTTTCTCATGCTTTGCATGTGAAAAAAACAATTTGTGAATGAGGAGGGATTAAAAAAAGGGAAAGGAAAAATGAAACAAAACAAAACAAAACAGAACAAAAAAACATACATTTTTGTTTCTATTCTAAAATGGTATTGAAAGTGTGATTTGTTTAAAAAAAAAAAAAAGGAAAAAAAAATATCCAAGAGAATTATCATTTTCCAAGATATATATAAGCCATTTTCTGTGTGTTTTTCATGGAAAGGATTTAAACCTCTATTATTAGGTATTTGATATATGGCAAAAGTCAAGGAGGGAACAGAAAAAAGCTTTCTATTATGCGGAAGCAGAGACAGACACACACACAATAGGCATAGGGACAATATTGTTTGGCGTATTCCTAACTCAGATCCTTGTGGGTGCTGCAAGAGAGTGAAAATCCTTGTAAGATTTTTTACATTCTTCCATATAACGTGCTGAAAAAATCTCTCAGCTCCTGTTCTCTCCCTGCATTAACAAAATTCATAACATGCTCAACAAAATAATTACTTCCATTGTTTAGTTTATAACTTAAGTCTGCAAAAGACACAGAAGGGCCTCCATTTGTAAAATGGTGAAAATAAATTTAATGGGGAAACAGGAGGTGCCACTGGTTAGCTTTCAACATTTCTCTTATTAGATGTACTAAATATATTTCTCAAATTTACCTTCAGGTGGTGAGCACTGGAATTACTGTATCTCTGCTCAGAAATTAAAAAGGAAAATATTGCATGTTGATCTGAGGAAAGTGGATACGAGATGTGATCTGTAGGACTAAAGAATGAAAGACATTCAAGAAACCGCAAGACATTAATGAGACAGATTGATTTAATTAGCCAGTGTAACATCATTTATCATGCTAACCACAAGAGATATGCCCATACAAGCCAGTGTTTGAAGGTCACCCTCATATCTAACATACCTAGTATGCCACCCAAGTGTCCAGCCGCAGAGAACTGTTTTAACTACACTTGGAAAGAAGCTACTGAAACACAATTACAAAAAGCCCCTGATGATTATGAAAAGCCTCCACAAGAATAATGTAGTGTTATACCTTGTAATTGAATCGATTCAGCCTATTAATAATCCAGACTTTCTGGATTTCCAGTGTTTAATGGAATTAAATGTCAGAGGTCAACAATAAAGACTTGCTCAAATAACGTTATCTCTAGCAAAGTTGGAGCCCTTAAGTTTCAGGTAATTTGGTTGTTTTGTAACTGTGGGTCCATGCCTGACAGTCTTTTTCCCCACTGCCTCTGCCCATTCATTATTCAGGAAAGAACTTAAATAATGATAGGCTCTGA
Organism: Anser brachyrhynchus; assembly: GCF_964034855.1. Lineage (NCBI taxonomy): Eukaryota > Metazoa > Chordata > Aves > Anseriformes > Anatidae > Anser > Anser brachyrhynchus. The sequence goes on along the minus strand of NC_137696.1, from coordinate 89,250,706 downwards.
AAGAATTCTCAGTAGCAGAAACTGAGGGCTCATTTATGGGCTCAGCTACGTTGGGGTAAGACTCGAGTAGCTTGATGAAGTGACAGGAGTTCTGGGAATACATGCCAGCCTAATTTGGCTCTAAATTAGAAGCTCTTTGTCAGCTGGTGGCTCAGATATCCTCCAGCATTCAGTGCTGCCCCTCTCACACAGAGTATTTTTTGCCCGTAATTGGAATTTCCTTACTTTTAGTGTGAAATTATTCATTAAAAAATTAAGCTTTTGATACAATTTCCTTTTTCATTTCCTGATTTATAAAGAGGTTGTAAAAAGTGCTTTGCAAGTGTTTATAGTGGTTTCAGGTTTTAAGCTGTGGATGGGGAGCTGTTATACTTTCCTAAGCATCTACTGTTTTAATTGAAACTCCTGTTTAAAAAAAGGCATAACAGGATCCAGTTTGATTAATTTGCTCATTCACCCTCCCTCTAGGAAGAGTTAGAAAGGCACTACCCAGAGCAGAACCACTTCCACACTTGTTGGAAACACAACTTAGTCCCTGCTTGAGTGAAGCCTCATCCACGGGAGGCTCAGATAGCCAGGAACAACTCAAAGCATGAATTTGCAGCCCCTAAGCCCTCGGTGCATTGAAGGGAGCTGGAAAGCATTCAGTGCTAACACCTACATGAGTAACAGTCAATCAATCAGGTCTGGGACTTGGATGCTGTGCCTTCTGCTTGCAGGCATGCTGGATGCCTTGAAGTTGAACAATGATGTTGGGAATCAGATCCCGCTCACAACTTTTTCAGTAAGTCTATTTCAGTTGTATTAAAGCTTTCTTTTCAGTGGCTGCACAGCAGATTCGGTCTGAAAAATATTTTCTGCTACAGACAAGGGTTTTTATGTTGTTTTGGCTCCATTACATGCAGAACACAAAGAGCTGAAGCCTTAATATAGTTCTTCTTTTTCTTATCTCTTTGTCCCCTTCACCCCTGCTTGTTACCTTTTAAAGTTTTCTTTGGGGTAATTTAATTATTATTATTTTTTGAAGTTAGTGCAGTACTAAAAGGCCATTTCTAGCACCTAACGGCCAAAGCAATTGCTCAGGGAAGCTGCTGTTACTTTCAGAGGCTGAAGGGAGATTGCACGCTATGTTTCTACTGATGTAAGAGATCCAGGTTGCACATGCATAATAGTATTTTCATGGTGCTTTAATAGTGTGAAAGGAAGAAGCATAGTTAGTAGGCTAGTAAGTTTTTAGGGAGAATGCAGGCAGACATCAGGTCGCACCGTAGAGTTCAACCTCTCACATTATATCATATTAAATGTAATTTTTATCATAGGATCATGCATTACTCTTCAGGTTTTGTTTCTTCTGCAGGTTACTCAGGTAGCAAAGGAACATCAGTAATATGTGAAATTTTGTCTGATATTGTCCAAATTTTTGTCTGATTTTGTCAGTGTTCTATGCAGGACATACAGCACAGATAGCGCAATTAAAATAGTTCATGGTTGGGAAGTCAACTTTTACTACTCAATCAGTGGCAAAAAGCAAAGATAGCATACCTCCTAGGTCTTCTCATTGGCCTTTAAAAGAAAGGACATGCCTGACAATTTATCTGAGCATCTGGAGTGTGGCTATGAGGTGGCAATAACATATCCACCTCGGAAAAGGGTTCTTCTAGAATCCCTTGTGAAAGCAGGGTTGGTCTCTCTGTTGCAAGGACAGCATTAGATTTGGGTGGCAGAGATCTAAGTACTTCAGTACTGATTCTTGCCCCTTTGTCCAAGGCAGGAAATCTCAAATCTGTCCTTAAAGCAACACACATAATGCATAACACATTTAACTTTTTGTTTTTCTAACAGATGGATTAGAACAAAACAAGCAATGCTCATTTCAGAAAGATTGGATATTATATTAATGCCAGCTCTATGAGAGTATAGATAAACTGCTGCAGTTTAACAGAAAGCAGAATGTCCTACACTAGCATAATGGCTCATTGGCTAAAACTGATCTGCAGTTCCTAAAACAGATCTGCAGAACCCAGCTACTCTGTCGATCTGCACAAGAGAACAACTGAGACTATAACAAACACCCCATCTTGCAAAATACGGGAAGTTATCAGCTGCCATTAAACAGTGTAAAAATATACCATAGTGAAACTAATAAATAAATACAAACAGGTTTAGGACATTGCCTTTAGAAACATAATCCTATGGGTTAAAGGTCATAGAATCACAGAATGGTTTGGGTTGGAAGGTACCCTACAGACCAACTGGTTCCAATCCCCTGCCATGGGAGTCCCTGCCCCCTTCCAGTAGATCAGGTTGCCCAAAGCCCCATCCAGCCTCGCCTTGAACACCTCCAGGGATGGGGCATCCACAGCTTCTCTGGGTAACTTGTGCCAGTGTCTCACCACCCTCTGAGTGAAGAATTTCCTCCTAACAACTAAGCTAAATCTCTCCTCTTTTAGTTTAAAACCATTACCCCTTGTCCTATCATTATGTGCCCATGTAAAAAGTCACTCTCCAGCGAAATGGAGATGTGAAGGTTAAGCTTTTAACAGTTCTGTCGTGCAAGGAAGCCATCCTCTCCCATGTGAGTGCTTCAGTTCTTGTTCCTTGCTACATAAATTACAGACAGAGTAAGCACATTACAGATTAAGAGAAGGAAATATCATCTCCTAGCAGACTGGGAGCAACAGCTTTCCACATATGTGCCAAAACGCCACGCAACTATTAGCATGGAATAAAATGAACCTTATTTACAAACAGTCTAAAGAAAACTCATTTTTTGTCTATGAAATCCTTGACTGCTTTAAAAAACAAACAAAAAAAAATTAAAAAAAAATCTTTAATGTACTTCTCCTTAAAACATCTCTTTCATGACGGGACTATGTTTTTCTCTCATTTTTGAGTGCAGATTGGAAACAGCTATGAATGAACAGAAAGAACTGAGTGCCCAAAACCACAAGTGCCAGCCACAAAAACCATGCGTATGCATGAGCATGCATATGCAGCTGAGCAAAAGCTGCAGTCCTGAGGGGTGGAAAAAGTCTCTGATCTGATATGATTTGACAGCAAAGAAGCGTTGACAGAGCTCATACATGTTCCTGACATGCAACACCTCCCTTGGGATGCCTGAAAGTGGGTGGTAAACAGATGATACGATGTTGACCACATTGTCCACATTTCATGATCACAAATCAGTTTTCAGTTGACAATGCTCATTTTTCACTGCTACATTTTTGTTTCCAAGCCTCTGCCAAACAGTTATAACTTCATCAGTGCATTCGGGAATACATTTAACAAAATTGCCTTTTGCAGAAGTGAGATAGTACCAAAGCAATGCAATTCTGAAAAACAACACAGAGGGAAGGAGAAAAACTGTCTGGAAAAACTAGTGAAGATTGGCCCTCAATTTTCTAATAAAACACCCCAGTGCATTGTTTCATGCCTATTATTCTCTTTATGAATTACAGTAAAATTAAATTACTAGAATTTTGCAATGTGTGCTACACTGTTTCATTAGAAGGATAAAAAAGACAAAATTGTGCTTTGTTATCAACAGACTCAGTGGGAAGACTGCTCACATGTGACCTTTAATCTTGAATTCTTCATGAAATCAGATGTACAAGATATTATTTGAAGGAGCGAGTCCTATCCCTGAAGCCATACAGGAGGCTGCGTCTAAACATGTGCTGAGCTCACAATTGCTTAATGCTTTCTTCCAAATAACCAAAAACCTTTTCATATACATCATCAAAAACTTAAAACCGCACTTGGATTATGTGACAACACACTTCGAGGCAGAAAATACCAGAAGTAAATTTCCATTTTGTGTATTACTGTATAATCTTTAATTAAAGGATCATATTAAATTAATAAATAATGCTAGCCTGGCTTATCTTCTGCAGCTGTGGATGATATGCATGGCATTCCTGAGCATTTGTGCATGCATTAGGGTAATAAAGTCCATGATACATCTTAATATATGAAACACACAGCTAATCAGACAAAAGTATCTGTACAAATTCTACTCATTGATCCATCCTCCACCTCATAAAGCCATACCACTATGATTAGCGGCCTTATCTTGAAAAAATGCTAGCTTAATATGAATTGTTACTGAAAACTGAGCTTAAGCAAGACAAAACACAGTGTTTTGTGGTAAGCAGGGGAATGCAGTGATGTTGGCTGGTCAATGTACACTTCATTTCAGAAATACTAAAGGTGGTAGGATGAAAATCAAATCACTCAATTTATACTCAAAGGATGATGGTTTTAACATTGCTTGTTGATGAAGAAATTTGTTCCAACCAAGTTGCAATAAAATATACCTGACAATGCCCAGGCCTCTCTGTGCTGCTGTCTCACAAGGCTTTAAACCAGGCCCTAAACCTCAAAGTGCTCTCTTCAAGATCCTGAAAAACCTGGGCCCAGCATAGCTATCAGCCTTTCCCAAACTCTAGGATCTTGACAAATTAGAGGGTTGGACAATCAACAACTGCATGAAGTTCAACAAGAGCAAGTGCCACATTCTGTACCTGGGAAGGGGCAACCCTTGGTATACATAGACTGGGGGATGAGAGGCTGGAGAGCAGCCCCGCAGAAAGGGATCTGGGGGTTTTGGTCAATGGCAAGTTGAATATGAGTCAGCAGTGAGCCCTGGCAGCCAAAAGGGCCAACCATACCCTGGGTGCATCAAGCACAGCATTGCTAGCTGGTTGAGGGAAGGAATTGTCCCGCCCTACTCTGTGCTGGTGCAGCCTCATCTCCAGCACTGTGTGCAGTTTTGGGTGTTAAGGACATAAAACTATTAAAGAGTGTCCAAAGGAGGACTATGGTGATGGTGAAGGGTCTGGAGGGCAAGACATATGAGGAGCAGCTGAGGCCCCTTGGTTTGCTCAGCCCAGAGCAGAGCAGGCCGAGGGGAGGCCTCATGGCGGCCTGCAGCTCCCTCACGAGGGGAGCGGAGGGGCAGGCGCTGAGCTCTGCTCTCTGGGGACAGCGACAGGACCCGAGGGAACGGCATGGAGCTGGGACAGGGGAGGGTCAGGCTGGGGGTTAAGGAAAGGTTCTGCGCCCAGAGGGTGCTCGGGCACTGGGACAGGCTCCCCAGGGTGAGTGGTCACAGCACCAAGCCTGCCAGAGTTCAAGAAGCGTTTGGACAACGCTCTCAGACATCGGTCTGATTTTTGGGTGGCCCTGTGTGGAGCCAGGTGTTGGACTTGATGGTCCTTGTGGGTCCCTTCCAGCTCAGGATATTCTAGGATTCCAGGATAAAGACTATGTGAAACCACTGTACTGCCCAGTCACTTTGGAAAGTTATGACCTGTGCATAAGGCTTACGCACACAATAGAAAACCTTTTCATGGTGGCCTCTCCTGTTACAAAGGGATCTCACACAGAAACTCTGGGCCATGACAAATCCAACCTTCTCCAATGCATGCTTTTATCACTTCTAACAGATATACCAAGCAGGTCATATATTTAAAATAAACAAGCAACTGCTCCCTTGTTCAGCCCCACCAAATCAAAATAGGCGTACCGTGCTTGACTTGTGCAGAAAGAAAGGGAGAACCACACCTGAGAGGTGTCACCCATGTGTCACAATGTGCAAAGCTGCTCAGATGATGTAGTGATGATGAACCCACAACACACAGAATAGTGGATCTGAGGAGATCGCAGTTAAAAATGCTTATCTAGGATATGAGCATTATTATTGGCTTGGGATGTAAACAATATCACATATGGAAAAACTAAAGCACTGATCAGTCAGTGGCACATCAAATCTCTCTTTGAAGTTTTATACACTCAGTCGGGAAAAGTAGGAATCACCTAGGTCCTGTCTGTAGCCACAAAGATATGAAGACCAAAACATCAAGTATCTAAGCTCAGAACAGTGATGCTTTCTATGAGGTCTGAATTGAATCCCAAAGGTAAATCTCTTGGTAGAAACCAACAAGAGAAGTAACAGGCCAGAGAACCAATGAACCCATGGTTTTCCCATGAACCAATCTTATTAAACATTTTCACTAGTGACCACCACACAGTGTCATGGTCCACTATAAATGTTTTAAGAATATTTGCTGATGCAACAGTCAGAAGCATCATTAATAAAGATGAGGATCAGGAAAATGAGGAAAAGGATCAAACATCCAAAGCACAGAGTCATGCACTCAAATAATTGGATTTTCCACCACAGAACAATGGCATTCTTTGTGTCTCCACAGTTGGAAACAGAAATGGAGAAGAGCTGGGGTGTTCACTATGAGCCATCAGTGTGATGCAGATGTGGAAAAAAAAAAAAAAAAGAGAGAAGCATGCTCTGACACATAAAATGAGGTATTCCCAAAGGAAATACAGAAGTATTAATGTCACTTTGCTAAGACCCACACCTTGTGGTGCATGATTTGTTCACTCCTTCACAAGAAAGATTAATTCAAAGCAGAACAGAGCCTGGTAGAACACAAATTTTGGGGAAAGAAACTCTTAATAAAACAAACACGGAGGGGAGACAGGATTGTTTCCCAAACACAGAACAAAGTTTAAGAAACCAGGTAGAAAACTATACTTACATTAAAGAACGCTGTTGGCACAAATTAGCCAGGGATACACTTATACCAGAAATCAGATTTCTATCAGAAAAGTGAGGCTCCAGATCAGGTTTCCAGTAAGAGCAGCAGGACAAAAAAATAACTGATTCAATTTATGAGGGATCAGGATATGAAAGGGAGTCATATGAGACAGAACCATATGGAAGAGTGCCAGCACTAACAGAAGATTGGATTCAAGAGATAGAAAAGTCTTATGGGTTCTGAAATCCATCTCTTTCAAAAATGCTTTAAAATTGTGTTCTGTGGCCTAAGTAAAAATGATTAATACTAATAATGGAACATTTGTCTAGTACCAGCAAGAGAAAAAAAATCTGCTTTAAAATGTGGAATGATACATAACAAAACAAATAGCCCATGTGAGGTCTTTCTTATTTAGTAGTATTCTGGTAACTATAACAACAAATTACCACTGGTTTCTACTTTAAACATTTTTTTTTCTAAATTTCATAAAAGCTAATATGCCCTAGTGCAAATGGTGACTCTTGCTGAGCGAGTGTCAAAATCTAGAAGATGATGAAGGTACAGATGGGAATTCATACCCTAGCAAATCACAGGTAATTAGAAAAAATGTAAAACATATCCACATTATTATAAGAAAATATGTTCTTTTGAGTTCATGTGACCATTTAACAAACCCAACAGGCTAGGAAATATGTTTCCATTTACAAATTACGACACCAATTCCAAAATCCCCAACCCACTAACATGTTTCTTCATCTGCTTGCAGCAATCTAAAAAGCCCTTTTCAGGACAGGAAATAATTTCCTTCAGACAAGTTGTTAATCCCTCTGAGCATCTTTCAGAGCCGTCTGTCAAGCTGTGCTCCCTGTCTTCCTCATGCCTTGTTTGCTTACCTGAGCACCGACCTTCCAGACCTGCCCCACTGTGCTTGTGGATGGGAACCAGCAGTGCTCTTTAAAACTCAAGATAAGAGGTTGCAGCAGTCAAGACATTTTTGTGCATCTCAACCACAAAATATTGTAATAATTACCATGAATCAACTAAAACTACAGCTCATATGTTCTTCTCAATGGCCATCAATTTAAAAGGCGCTCTTGATTTAGTGCATTTTCATTTTGCATCACATGTTTTGAGAATATTTGTTCCAGCAATTTTACAAAACCTTTTTCTCCTTTTTGGCAACAAAGCACAAGCTGTAAATTGTCCCCTACCTCCATTTTCTTTCAAACCTCAAACAAAGGACTGTTCTTGCCCTTCTCTTATTAGGTCCACATAAATCAAAGCCTGGTAAAGGGCAAGTCTGGTAATCTGAGAAAACAGCCTACACTAACTATAGAATTGGATCATTACATGTCATGCTTCCTATTAGTCACAGAGAGAAACTTTTGACAAAGTTTAGAAAGGAGAGAAGAGGCATTGCATCATGAATATACTCAATAAGCCTACTGGTCTGTCTCGCAGAGCTGGTAGAAAGCACTGCCTGAACTCCTTTCTCCCCTCTTCTTCTACAGCCAGTGTCCTTGCACTGTATTTCCATGTGGGATCTGTGCTGAGCCTTCCCGTTACAATAGCATGATGATGACAACTAACTCCACCTCTGTCCAGACGTGGTCTCAGGTCTTTCCCAGACATGTCTGGCCCTGTTTCTAGAGGCGTGCCAACTCAACTCTATTCCAAAGTGGGAGTGACGGGGAAAGCAGAAGAGGTGCCATCTCCCTCCTGTCCGTGCTGCATATCATGATGTAAATTGGCAATCGTTCCGCCGGAGTCATGACATGACGGGTATGGCAGCTGTATTGTATTCACCCATCTGCCCCCAGCGGGTATAACCCAGCTTCTGCCCTCACAGTGTCACTGGCAGGAGAATCATGACCCTTACAACACAAACGTACTTATACAAATGAGGAAACCTATGTTGGTAAAAGACAAGATAGCCAGCCAATTAGGGTGTAATTAAGTAGTGTAAATAATAAAGGTGTAAAGTCTGATTCACAGCCCCCTAGCTGGTGGAGCTGCTGCCGCTGCAACACAGAACCTATCTGCAGCCTTTCCTGTTGTCACGGCAAAAGACAGACAGTAAAATGCTTCACAACCTTGAAGAAGTGAATAAAAGTATGCAAGTTAAAATATAAAATATCATTTTAAAATAAAGTTTTTCTATTGTTTACAATGAGAAATTTTTATGCATTTATATCATCATTGAATACAAGCAGATAGTAGAAGCGCCTATCAATAAGGATGCAGTATAGTGACCTGCTCAATCCATGTGTAAGACCACTGGATGGGAACAAAGCAAGTGCTGCTAGACACAATTTGGCAGTGAGACAATAGAGTCATAGTCATCTTTAAAAGAACGCCATCTGACTGTCCCGAACCACAGCACCATGGGATCTGAACACAGTAACTGCTGTCTGCTATAAGAAAAATATCACACTTATCTGTCACGGTCAGATATGGGAAGGCACAAATGTTGCTACTGAGCAATTAGCACATGGACATATAAAATTCCTGATATTCTGTGAAAATTGCCTAATGCTCCCTGGTGCCTGCCATAAGGCAATACAGCCCACTTTGAAAGAATAAACTGAGGAAGCGTAGCAAAGACAGGGTTGCTCAATATTTCTATAATTTGTTCATCTGCAGATTGTGCAGTGCTTTAACAAAAGTGATACAACAGTAGCAAGAAAGACGGGGGGGGACCGAGAGGAATGATGCAGGTGAGCTAATACAGTACCTCAGACAAGTAACCTGTCATTTATAATGGAACACAGTTTGCTAGGAGACAAAGGAAAGAATGCAAAGTCTGAAATTGAAACCATAAAGTGATGTTCTGGAGGAACAACAATACAGGCATCGAAACAGAAAGAAAATTACTGAAATGCATTTGCATTTAAACCCAGAGTGTTCTGTGCAAAACCAGCTATTGTAAATTTTAATTAAAGCTGCTCCTTATATCTACAATGTTCCCTACACAGAAAAGTGAAACAGAGCTAAGGTAGAAATTGGCCATCAACTCACAGGGCAGCACCAGCATAGCTCCCTGTACAAATCCATTTGTTATTATTCAGCTTATCCTAACCTGCAGAGGAGGCAATTTAAACTAAACCCTTTAGCCATCCTAATTTTGGAATTAAAATAAAAACATTGGGACCTATTTGGCATGCCAGGTTAGCTATCCCAGTTCATTACAATGGTCAAACTTGTTTAAAAAGGGTAACAAGCCCTACACTGTTATAGTCATCCTATGACCCATTAATAACAGAAACAATATTGTCTTCCATTGTTGCTAATGGAGAGAATGGTCCTGCTCTGACAGATAGGCATGTTTTGTGTACCACACCAACAGCCACCTTCATAACTTGATAGTGTATTAGAATTAAAGCTGACATTTATAATAGCTTCTTGTTGCCTTACACTGTTTAGAGACTGCACGTTAGGAAAGGCTGCACATCTGTCTCGGCTAATGTGAGCTGGGGACTTAACGTCATTGCTGATTTATTGTTATTACTTTAAGACTAACACTGTGCTTGACACTACAGAAAGCAAAAACTGAGATACTTTCTGCCATGAAAAATGCAGTGAAACATACAAAACAATGGGGAGGCAGGGTAAGCAATAAGTAGGGTCAAATGTTTTCTAAAAAAACAGCTGCGAGGCCTCCTCCTGTTTGGTGCATACTTTCTCACCTGCATGGAGATGCTGAGCTTGTCTACACGCTTCAAAACTAAACAAAGCTTTCTGTTGTACGTGTATCCAAACGTGGTATGTAAACTAAAGTAAAATGTACCACTAATTCTAGATACTAAAAAAATATCGCAGTAAAACTGACTGTACTTTGCACTAGCACAGCTTTTCAAGATGATGTCAACAACCAAACGTCATCGTGATGCTACTCAACAGAGAAAGGGAGGCAAGAGCAGTGATAGACAGTTTAATAAATGAAAAGAAAAAGCAAGTGATGCAAAGGCAATAACTCACCACCTCTCAAAAGCAGGCTGATGCCCAGCTCTTCTCTTGGCAGCCACCACCTAGGAAGACACACCTCGCCCCCCTTCTTCCTCTACCCCCATTTTTTAGTGCTGTGCATGATGCGACAGACATAACCACAAAAGCATAAATGGTCTCTGACCTAAGATTGTGCAAAACCATAACAGGGGTCATTTAAATAGGTTGGAAATGTTTTCTAAGTTGGAGTATTTGTGTGTGATATGAATGTCTTCTGTCTGCAAATTTCTCTTCCATATTCTGGGAAGCTGAAGCTGTCACAGAAATTAAGCAGAACAAACAGTAAACTGATTTAGAAAATATATTTTATTTATAAAATGACTAAACATTGGTGCATAGACAAAATATCTTGGAGCTGGATAATTGAGCTCCTGAATACAAAATATTTTTGTTCTTACTTGAATATTGAAAACTAAAATAATAACTGAAAAACGAGATGATATCCAGACTAGGTGCTGAGAGGCCTCAGCTATTTGTCCTTGGATATGTAAAGCTCAGAGAAGGTGTCCAATACTTTGAAGGGTCACTTCCTACATTATGATTATTTCATCATGAAGTGGATAAAGGGTGTGTTCCTTTTCTTCAAAATTCTGGAATTTTCAAAGAACTCCTTTAAAAATACTCCCTCCAGAACTGGTTCTCCTGAAATACGACTGTTTTCCAACAGGTAGCATCTTTTTATTTTGAGGGTTTAAAGATGGGCTTTGAAAAAGCCAGCCCATATAAACAGGTTCTCTTTTTTTCTTTTTGGATACCTTTTTCTATACATGTTGAAAACACAGGATTTGTTGCACTAGGTCAGATGCACTATTCCAGTACTTGACTCTGATTTGCCAAACAAGAAAACTGGTTGATACTAAAGGAGCACCTCCGCCTAGCTTAAAAACAGTCCAGCCCAAAAAGCAGAAATTCAGGCAAAAATGCCAGGAGGCATCTTTTTCTCTCCTTAGCCCATGCACTAGTACCGCTGGACAAGGGATGGGGAAAATTATTGCTGTCAACTAACAAGTGAACAATCCATTCTGAAACCCCAAATGGTAACAGATTCTGTGTTCCCTGCAAACGCACTGTCACTCCTGTCAAAGGCAGGTAAGTATTCACAGCAGAGAAAGACAATTTAGGGAAGCTGTACTGACTTGCTACAAGTATCTCTCATTTCCAGCAGTTTCTGCAAAGCCAGCCCTCAGGTATACAATCTTGTTTGAAGTTGAAGGGATAATTATTCCAAAGAAACATAAAACCTTGATGCTCCAAAATATTATCAATTTCCCAAAATTCTTATGAGGTGTAGCAATATGAAAACTTCTCTCTCAAGAAGAAAGGTAAACATTAACGTGGAAACAATATATGTGATACACATACAAGTTTGACAAAAAAGATCTGATTTTATTTTTTGTATTTATGGACCTCTAACTCTACCAGAACAAAGAAAGAGCTTACTTTGGCATCCAAAACATTAAATATTTTAGGATCTCTCTTTGATACCAGTTTCCTTAGGACATACGGGTCACTACACTGTCCAGTAAAGTTAGTATTAAATACTTAGACAATTCCCTTATGGCTATGAATAGATCGTAACAGTGATCCCAGCTGGATGTAACACGTAAGTCACTCTTAGAATGCCATCTAAGAACGTACTGGATGTAAAAGTTAACTCTCTCTGTCTTTGGTTTTGAAATGCATCCAGATATGAAGAGTAATACCCCACTCCCCATTTAGGTTTATATTTCTGGTGGATTTTTTTTTCTAGAAGTCACATCATTGGACGTTATCTGCACATTTCTGCTGGATGTGGATTTGAGAACAGTTTTCAACATAGTTATCCGAGTTCTTCACATTTTCAAAAAGGCCACCTGTAAAAGGAAGCAAAAACAAAACTGTGTTTAATCTCAGCAGTGCAGGTAAAACAAAGATGTTTCACTGTATTAATTGAAATTACATATTATAATCATCTTTTCACATAAACACACTAATGCAATAAGACAGAAGATGTTATATTCATACTGTTGTTGCATATCTTTCAGATCATGTAAGACTTAGCATTCCGTACTCTTTAGTAGAAAACCTTGACTCCTGATGTATATTTTTATTTTGGTGTCTTGACTCCTTCTTTTAAAGGCTCAGTGATGTTTTATGATAAAAATAATGGAATAATGATCAAGAATAGTTATTTAAATTTGCCTTGGAAACACCAATACTGAATTTTTAAAGTCATTCATACTTCTCCATTCTCTTGCCTCTGTTCAGGGTGCAACTGTGCAAGTGATCAGCCATCAGTGTAGCTGGGGGTTGGATACATCTGACAGATAGGAGAGAGGACAGGGACCTCTTTCAGCAGTTCTTCATGTGTGTTCTGCTCCACCTTATAATAACATTGGAAACATTACTGTGTGGACTGTTTGTAGGTGTAAGGGTTGTTTGCATGGAAAGAAGATTGTTATATTCGTGCATTGGATGGCATCCAGTTTGAGGTACATGGCTTCTTGGAAACTATGTATTTATTCCTAAATTAATGCAATTTGCAGAATTTGAAAAACTAAAAAATTCAATATACAAAGGGTTCTGTCTCAAGTTGTCATCATCTAGAGGGTGATCTGCCGATGACTGTATGCCAGTACTGAAGAGGGAGATCCTGAAAACAAAGAAAGAGGAGAACAAGCAGAGAAGGATGTGGTTAGAGGCCCTTAGAGGTTTTCAGACAATCCCTCTCTTTTATTTATCTATTTATTAATTTATGTGAAGGTTCATATAATTTATGTGAAGCTCCTATATACAGGACCCAAGGAAATGGCTTGAAGCTGCGATGGGTGGTTCAGGTTGGATAACAGGAAAAGGCTCTTCACCCAGAGGGCGGTCAGGCACTGGGACAGGCTCCTCAGAGCGGTGGGCACAGCACCGAGCCTGCTGGAGTTCAAGAAGCACTTGGACAATGCTCTCAGACACATGGTCTGATTTTTTGGGTGGTGCTTTGGGGACCCAGGAGTTGAACTCGATGGTCCTTGTGGGTCCCTTCCAACTCAGGATATTCTGTGATTAGAAAGCAGTGTTACTTTCCCACCACTTTTTTGCCTATCATCTCCCAAGAGTTCCCCAAATCACTCTTTTTTGCTCATGCACTGCACTGCACTTGTTGCTGAACTAAATCAACCATAGAAGTTTTCATAGTTTAAATACGAATGACAAAGGCTTTCTGGTCTGTACTCCTCTAAAGGAAACCCAAATACGCATATTTTTCCACTTACATATCAAAAACTTCTTTCTGTCCCAGAATAGCAAAGCACAAGACTTTTATCTTGTCTAACTTAAAAGGCCATTTGATAGCATTCTGAAACTAGCTTAGATTAAATCTCTGATACATTTGCCAACTTGCCACAAATATTATCCTGTTTGAGCAATGTTGTCTGCCAGTCACTTTAAGTAAAATCCCAATTCCAAAGTCAATGAAAAAATGCCTTAAAGTGACCAGGAATCAACCCAAAGTTTTTATCTTTATATAGAAAAAAATTCTATCCCAGGAAGCACTGAGAAGACACTTTTACTTGATTCAGAAGACAGCAAATGAGGGACCTCCTCTTTTTAGTGTACCAAGTGGGCTCACATCCAGTTATTTAGAGGGAAGGTGACCTACCAAATCCAAAATGCCTAAGGATTTCTGGTTTCCTAATTTATTTGTCCTTGGTCACAAGCATGCAGAAGTTTCTTCTGCATGGTTTTATTTATGTTTAGCCTTCTTCAGAAGTGTCAGGATACTGACTCAGAAAGTGAAGTTAACTGACAAGAAACACAATCACATGTCAAGATTCTTATCTGCCAAGATTGCTTCAGATATTGAATTGGGAACAAGCATTACACATTGCTGAACACAAGGACTGAAAAGAAGATGGGCAGATGCCACCATGGAAGGACAAAAAAAAAAAAAAAGAAAAAAGACTACCATGTTACACAACAGCCTCCTGAAAATATAACCTGTTTCTTCTACTCCACAAAAAATACAGAAGAAAGAAGTTGAGACATACAATTCCTCTTTTTTCTTTCCAAGAGCTTTTCAACTGCAGTCACTTAAGTGAATATTCAAATTACTCTGTTACCACTTGGGATTTTCAGAGCTGACCCACAATTATCAGTCTACCTGATACTGTATCTAAAGAACGTATGAAGCATGATCAACCAGGAGGAATTCACAGAATCACAAAATGGCCAAGGTTGGAAGGGACCTCTGAAGATCATCCAGTCCAACCCCCCTGCCGAGCAGGATCACCTAAAGCACGTTGCGCAGGACGGCATCCAGGCGGGGTTTGGGTATCTCCAGAGAAGGAGACTCCACAACCTCTGGGCTGCCTGTCCCAGCGCTCTGTCACCCTCGCAGTACAGAAGTGCCCCCTCATATCCAGATGGAACCTCCTGGGCTTCAGTTTGTGCCCGCTGCCTCTCGTCCTGTCACTGAGCACAACTTAAAAGAGACCGGCTCCATCCTCTCGACACCCTCCCCTCAGATATTCATACACATTGGTGAGGTCTCCCCTCGGCCTTCTCTTTCCCAGGCTAAACAGGCCCGGCTCTCTCCAGGCCTCTCATCATCTTCGTAGCCCTGCTCTGGACTCACTCCAGTAGCTCCGTGTCCCTCTGGTACTGGGGAGCCCAGCACTGGACACAAGGCTCCAGGTGTGGCCTCAGCAGGACTGAGCAGAGGGGAAGAAAATGCCGCTAGCAGAGGATGGTTTCGATCCATCGACCTCTGGGTTATGGGCCCAGCACGCTTCCGCTGCGCCACTCTGCTCCTCAGTGCAAGCAGCAGCACCACTGACCTGAAAAGCCAGCATGCATCAAACAGAATACTCCATTCCTGAGCTTCCAGAGCTTTTTTTTTTTACTTTAAAAAAAAAAACACACGCACACACAAAAAAAACTTCCAACGTTTATTTTAGGCATGTAGAAAATAAGGGCCATGGCCCTAGGCTGGGCAAACAGAGGCAAGCCTCCCCAAGTATCTGACATCCTGAAAGGTAGAAGTGCACAGCAATGCTGTAGGAAAACCAAGGCTGCTCTAACAGCTACTGCACAGCAACTGCTGACATGAACGTGCTTACCCCATAGTAAATGCAAAGTAATTCCAGACTTGAATTAAAGCATGTAATATCATTGAGCATTTAGAGCAGAAGGTAAAACAAAAAGAAAACTTATTTTGGATCCTATGGACAAAGGTGATTGAAGAGAAGGCTTCATGTCTGCTATCATGGATGCAAAAAATTAAGCAAGTTTTAATATATCTAAGAGGTTTCTCAGAAAATTATTCACACACAGGATTCGCATCTAAAATATCATGACTACAAGGTGTGAATGGGACGTGAGAATAGTAATTCTTGGTTAGAATGGAAAAAATCAAGTCACTTCCTGAACATCTCTTTCTCAACCCCAGCAATAACAGCAGTAATAAAGCTGCAATGTTACTTCACAGAGAGGTTTACACAGATAAGACAATCAAGAGCCACAAAAGTGCCCGTGTTTCTGAATCATTCAGTTCTTCCAAGCTGGAACTAAAATTCAGAAACACAAATTTTCATTAGAACTTAAATTTTCAGAAATGCCTAGGTGAAGCTGGATCAAGGTGTAAATCAGCCTATTTCCCCCCAAAAAATCTCCTCGCATTGACATATTCCCACTGAGCCGTCTCACTCAGTTTAATCAGCATTTTCCAACAGTAACTCACTCCATCAGAAACACTTCCATCAGCTCAGCCAAGGTGTGTTGTAAAGGCTAGAAGCTGCTCATCGTGTAGGGAAATTTATCAACTAAGCCAAAGACTCCCACGCTCAAAGACATAAAATGCAAGGAAAATCAATATGCCTGTCATCTTTCTTGAGATTTAGTCACTCCGATGAATAGAGACAGACAATAATTAACAGCAAGTGTAAAATCTTACCTATGCAGAAGAGTCATAAGTAACACAGGGCAAGGAATGAAATCTTGGCCCCAATTAAGTCAAAGGAAAAACTCACATTGACTTTAACAGGGCCATAAATTTGTCCTTGCATTGCAAGGAAGAAAAAAAAAATCTAAAAGAAAATAATCAAGAAAATCAATAACCATTACAATACACCAGAACAAAATTTGAAGCAGCTTTTTCTAGCCCAAGACTGCAGGCTCGTTTTGTACACGTTTTTGGTGCATCACTAGAATGGATGTATTTATTGAATTTGACTACTTGATATATTTTTTAATGCATGAAATGGGCTTTTTCACTCCTTTGAGAGGACTGATTTGCAGCAAAATGTTTCCTAAACCTCTAAGGCTCCCCTACTGCCCAATAAAATGAAAAATATCAAAAGGAATAATTTGTCAGTGTTTGCATTTATATTTACTATCAATGTAAGTGAAAAAAAAACACATTAGATCATCCCTAAAATTGACAGAGCCAACAAAAAATAAGTAGCACATGGAAATCAGAAGCAGTTTAAGAAAACAACAGCAACACAAAGATGTTCAAGAACAAAACCAACTTAAACTAAGTGACTTACAAGGTTCCACCTCAACCAAAGCTCAACATGAAGCATGTAAAATATTTCTTTATCACAACTGTTCTTCCAGATGCACTTGGATTGCTAACCAGCAGGAAACTTTATGTTCTAGATAATGTGTTCTGGTGCTGTTCACTAGCTTCACAATTACAAATCTGTGGGTTGGGCAAGTGGGAGCGAGTGGTTCTCCCCCAGTCCTCCAGCTAGTCAGACAGTTTCTCTGCAAGATGGACAACTACTAGCCTCTTCAAGGTGTATTAACAACTCTCTTAGTGAAGTCCGCAAATCCAGTATTTCATTGCTACTACTGCACTCTGGAAGAAAAACAATGTGCCAAACAGCTATCTGATCTACAAACTGAGGTGTATCACTAAATACAGAATAAAAGTCAGTTCACTAATCAGTTTATTCAAAGATTTTTATATTGCTCATAACTCAGCACATTGTTCCCTTGTTAAAGTGCTCAAGACAGGTTATATTAAGCCATTATTAAGACTTGATTTTTGTATTCCAGTACCTGTACTTATATGGCCAGCAACATTATTTCTTCATTTTCTCTCTATTACATCTTAAGACAATAACCTTATTCTATCTCAAGGTACCAAGTGCATCTCAGCGCTCTACCTTGTTAGCTCCTACAGTGCCAGAGACTGCTAAGAACTCTGGATAATGAATGAACATAAACTCCACATTTTCAACATTTTAAAGAACCATCTATAAAGAGGGAGCAGTACAGCACAACAGACATACAAGTGATATCTCTCTCAAACTCACTTTTACTGTAAACAAGAAAACACAACAACTTTGTTCAAAGCTTTCGGAACCAGGGCAAGTTAAGAAATCCAAGCTGTGATGTTCAATTTTAGCTGTGCTCTCTTAGCTTTCCCAGGAAAATGTGAAAATGCAAAATGTCAAACTTAAGCATACTCTAGATGTCATGATAATGAATTTGGGAAAAGCAACTTGACAAAGTGTACTCTGGTCAAACACTGCAACAGGCTATAAGCTACCAAACAGGGGTTGGCAATATTCTTTCCTCAGTAGGGAGAAGGTAGTTCTGGGGTTAGAGATTTCAGTCTTTCTGCATCTTTCTAATAACACTTTATCTTACGGAGTGTTTTTTTGTGTTTTTTTCTTTAATCAAGCTGTACTGCCTGACTTTGCATGATAAAAATCTCACAGGAAACATTTGGGTGAATGCACTCGATGCTGAATTAGGCATCCAGTCATGGAGTCAAACATTGAGAAGTAACAGGTGGAAGTAAAAAGTTGTAATTTCCGAAAATATTTGAAAAGCTGCAAAGACCCGATGAACTTGGGAGATAAAAGAAGATGGTTCCAGATGGCAGAAGCTGCTGGAAAGAAATCTGCTCTACCCGAAATGGTAACACTGGGCAAACAGGCAAAGCGGATGACTGGTGTAAGAGAAGCAGAAGCATTACTAAAGGCAGCTAAACAATAAATTTTAAAGAAATGCAATCTGCAAATCCACTGCATACAATCTATTTTGTGGAGCTGACAATAGATGGAGGAAATGCAGCAATAGGAGAAAATTATTTTCTCAGCTAAGAAAAGGAAAAGCAGTTCAATCTTTCAGTCAGCTGCAAGAAATAGAAGCCAGATCCTTATTTCATCAAAACAGGAAAACAACAACCCATATCTCACAAGATGTATTCGTATGCTTTCACACAAGTTCAAAACTGTTCTTATGTTTGTATTCCCTTTAAAGGAGACCAAGAAAACTATGCATAAATAAAGATCCCTGTGTATGTCTCTAAAAACTGGAGAAAGTATTATTTCTAATACCTATGTTTCTCCCAATAGTTAAACAAAAGTAGGTAGAAGATATACAACGGAATTTCTCTTCAGTATCAGAGAGGGAATTGTACTTCTGTCTGCTCCTACATAATTATAAAGGAAAATATTGAGTTGAATGTAGCTTCATGTGCTTCAGTTTCAGCAGCAGATAATGAACCTGCTACACCTACGAATGCTTTCTGAAATATGATTGCTCTGGTTTTGCTTTTCCATTGCACACTGAAGAATTAAACCCTACCACCAGGCTCGAGTCTGAGGGTTAAATGTGTAAAAGACACTTTATGTTCGTCATTTTCTTTGAACATTAGACCAATTTTAAAATGCTACCATACGTAGTTCATAACACTACATTATGTTTTAGAGGAAGGCAATTTACATGGCAATCTTAAATGTTATCTATAGCAAGTAGATGATTGATACATAAACAAATTCCCATGCTTTAGTCCTGCACATGTGCTAGTATGAAATCAAGCATGATTGAATGACTGCAGGGGAAACTTTGATTACATGCCAGTGAAGCTACAGCCTACAATTAACATCAAATGTTGTATTCATTACCGCTCTGAACTGACAGGTAATCAGGTAATGCCATGCCATACACACGCAAAGGAACTGAAAAATCCTTCCTGAGAAGCAGTGGGCAGCTGCAGGCAGATCCCTGCTCCTAGATCCAGCTGTGCTGGTGGAAGAAATTAACTTCACAAGTTCAGTGCTATCCCTCTGCCACGGGTTACTGTTCCTCTCTCCCTGCAAAATGCCATTTCGAGCTTTCTACTTAGTGTCTGGTGAAATCAGACTATTAAGCTAAACTCTGGTCCATGCTAACCTGATTGATTTATCCTAGAAACAAGAAAGAGAGGGCCTGCACAAACAATTCTGCTGGCAGACTGCAGGGAAGAGGCTAAGCTCTGCTGGGAACAACAGTGAAAAGCTAAGAATAGCATTTTCTTCCACATGTGCCACTGGATTTTGAAGATAACACTTGTTCAAAGCCTCAGACCAAAGACTAATTCAGACAGATTTGTACTGCCACAAAAGCTAGCTCTAAGTGTTACAGCTTAAGCCTTAATAATTACAGCTAATACAACCGTTTGGGTGGTTGCAGTGCAATCAAGATGTCCTGTATGTAGAATACACTACTACCTTGAAACAGGAATCAGAGCGAGTGAAATAAACACATTTATGAGTACAATTGAGCCTACATGTACTATAAAAACCATGCACTTAACAGCATGCTGGTACTACTACAACAATAGCATGCATAAACATGTAGACAAGGCCATAATTCTGCCAGATACATTTCTCATTGCTGTAAAACAAAGATCAAGGGGTGGGAGGATTCAAGCATCTGCACCATGTCCAGGTCACAGCTCTATAAACACCTGGTGTCTGATAAACTCAGCTCGAAGTTTGGTGTTCCCATACCTGCTAACAAGAGACAGGAGTCAGAAGAATACTGCCTTCAGTAAGGCACAACAGTGCTTTTCTGATTTCTGCACCACCACCAGAAGCTGCTACATCCAGTAGCTGTTACCATTACCTTGTGGACTAACAGCTATTGGCAATGTCTGATTTTAATAATCACACTGAAACTTAAGAATTCGCCTGCCTGTCCATATCGCACAGTTTACGTATTGGTGCTCACCTAAATGTTAGGGACCGAGTCTGCTGATGCACAAATACCTGTTCCAGAAATGTTTTGGCACCAGTGTGAATGACTGGACACAAAGCAGATGGCACCAGATAAGCAGAGACTTGAAAGAATATTAACTGCTATATTTGCACTCGCCCCCACTGAATCCACAGACCCATAAAAAAGCAGCTGTCTTTTCCAGACTGAATGCTACCAAGCTGTTGCATATTATCCCTACATCTCTGAGGCTGCTCCTGGGAAGGACAAAGGCATTTTTAGACTCAAATTTGTGAGGAATACATAGAAGAAGGAGAATGACAACACAGGAGACAGAGATGCCCCTACCTAAACCCCACTGTAGGGTTTACTTGCCTCAAGGCAGCCTCCTGGTAGCCTGGAAGCTCTCTGGCTGTACTCCATCTGAAAAATTGCCCTCCACTGCAATGATGTTTTATTCTCTTTTTATTACATTGCAAGCTCTGGAGACGAGAGCTGAACATCACATCACTGTGTGTGGCTGTTTCCCTTATGCCACACAGGTCATATTAGACTTGGCCAATCTAATATCCCCTCCACATCCC
This sequence comes from Anser brachyrhynchus, assembly GCF_964034855.1. Classification (NCBI taxonomy): domain Eukaryota; kingdom Metazoa; phylum Chordata; class Aves; order Anseriformes; family Anatidae; genus Anser; species Anser brachyrhynchus. Next base: position 89,229,597 of record NC_137696.1, on the reverse strand, counting down.
ATCAATGGCAGCCACTTACCAGAACCTTTCGTAAATAATTGTTTCAGGTCCTTTCTCGTAGTGTTTTATATAGTTATCCTTCCTTGACTCAGTAAACTGAAGAACCACCAGTCTGTCCTCATAGCAGCTGAACTTCACACTCCTAAACTGGTAAGTCTTAAATACTTTACTACAAAAACAAACAATTTCAAACAAAAATATCAACAGAGGGATGCGACTTTCTCCAAAGGTCACGAAAACAGTATTATAGATTGACTGAACAGATACAGTTGGACAAACTGAGTTTCAAATATTTCAACACATAAGAAGATACAAAATCAAGGGTCAGTATAAAAAGCTTTCATGCCTCACTGTTATGCTTGAATTCCAGATTACCCTCTGTGGGCAGATTACCCTCAGGTGGGCAGCTGAGCTCCACCACAACCACTCTCTCACTCCACCTCCTCAAAGGGAAAGAGAGGGAGAAAATACAATGAGAAGGGCTCAAGGGTTGAGATAAGGACAGTGAGATCACTCAGCAGTTATCGTCACAGGCAAAACAGACTCACCATAGGGAGATTAGTAAAATTTATTGCCTATTACTAACAAGCTAGAGAAGTGAGAAACAAAGGAAAGAAACCAAAACCACCTTCCCTCCACCCACCCTTTTCTACATCCTCCCCAACTGGCACAGGGGAATGGGGACTGGGGGCTGTGGTCAGTCTATAGCACGTCGTCTCCGCCGCTCCTTCACGGTCACTCTCTGCCCCTGCTCCCCGTGGGGTCCCTCCCACGGGATGCCGTCCTGCCCGAACTGAGCCTGCGGGGGCTGCCCACAGGCAGCAGCTCCTCAAGAACTGCTCCCACACGGCTCCGTACCACGGGGTCCATCCCCCAGGAGCAAACTGCTCCAGCACGGGTCCCCCACGGGCGGCAGCTCCCCCCAGACCCCCTGCTCCTGCGTGGGCTCCTCTCCACGGGCTGCAGCTCCGGCCCGGGGCCTGCTCCTGCGGGGGCTCTCCATGGGCCGCAGCCTCCTCCAGGCCACATCCACCTGCTCCACCGGGGGCTCCTCCACAGGCTGCAGAGGAACTTCTGCTCTGGTGCCTGTAGCACCTCTTCCCATTCCTCCTTCATTGGCTTTGGTGTCTGCAAGGCTGTTTCTCACTCCTCTGTCTCTCCCAGCTGCTGTTGTGCAGCAGTTTTTTTTTTCCCTTTGTTAAAACTGCTCTCCCAGAGGCCCACCCAGCATTGCTCCCTGGCTTGGCACAGGCCAGCATCGGGTCCCTTTTGAAGCCAGCTCTGATCTGACATGGGGCAGTTGCTGGGCTCTGCTCACAGAGGCCACCTCTGTAGCCCCCCACTACCAATACCCTGACACGTAAACCCAATACACCCTTCACAGGCCGCACTGTGCTTCACAGAACCATGTGGTGATGGCAATAATAAAGTCAATGGAAGCAGAGGTTGTAGGACTGTGTTATCCTGACAAGTTAAAACCTTTGGGTTGTGGTGTAAAGGAACATGGAAAGGCAATTTTTGCAATCTGACCTGCTGACCCCCATGGGGTTCAGATTTGGGTATGGAGAAGAGGACATTTCATGAAGGACTCTTATCTGTTCAACTTCCCAGGAGTTCAGGGTCATCCTTTTACATATATATGCAAAGAATTTCTCATTGTAAAAAGAAGCAGTTTCAAGCAGCTGTAAGTCTTACAAGAAACATATTTTTGGTCTGCGGTACATTACCACAGAAGCACAAAGAAACACAGGTGGCAATGAAAGTCTGTGATTCTATGAAAGCTGGGGAAAACAGCCATCAGCAGACCTATCATCTAAACAGCCAAATTCCCCAGTGCTTCAAGGAGAAGGCTGGGGAAGGGCAACTCCTCTCCTGTACAGTGTGAAAGGCACTGCAGATCTATGCGTTTTTGAGTCTTCATTGAAGAAAGAAACTTATTAGGAGAATGTCACCCTGAGAAATCGCTTTCTTCTTCTGTCCATGCTGGGAAAAGATAAAATATAACCAAAACAACCAACTAGAAAGGGAAATAGATTCCTTTCATTCAATTGCTCATAGAATTAATTGTAACCAAATTACAGATTTATTTTTTGAATATGATTTCTCAATCTGGTAATGCCCCTTCAGGTTTTACAAAATAAACCCTCTATAAATCAGCACACATTCTTTCTCCTAATCCCTCCTAAAAGTATTAATTTCTTATAGGAATGAAGCTAGATTTGAAACGTGACAGAGATAAATGAGAAAAAGTAAGAGATTCGTGTGAAGTCCTAGGCTGTGCATGTGCACTGCAGGCTATCTTTCTGCTAACAGAACAGTTGCATGCTGAAGCTTGCCCAAGCTTTAGAGGGAAATCTATAAGCAGCTGCAAAAACAGTAGAAAATAAATCTCTGGATGTTTTATTTTATATGAAGACAACCAATCTTTTTTTTTTAGATCAAGTAGATATTTGTGTGGAAATATATATATATATATATGTATATATATATATGCATTTATAAGTGGAGAATGTTATTTAATCTTTTATTTACATCTAGATATGAGAAGCCCTGAAAATTCATGGCTTTGTCTACTGCCAAGCCTTCTTTATTAGCCTACACTGCTTTCATTTCTGCTGTGGACATTACTATTTGTGGTACCCAGCATTAATACAGCTGCAGAAACAGCAGTATTATTTACCTTTGTTAGCTTTAAATACAGTCTCTCTATTGCATGCAAACCACAGTAGGGGATGGAACTTAGTACTAATATTGCACTGCAATTACTGATCCAAATCTAAGTGTGATACAAAACCCACGGAATTTAAGATTCTCTTAGTCAACACCAGATGATGTTTAGTTTTTACTATAGCAATTACCATGCAGAACATCAAGCCTTAGCTAAGTAGGCAATCCAAGCAGCATATTTTTCTGCATCAAGTGGTTATAACTGCTGTAGAGAAGACATTTATTTAAGTACGCGCATGTATGGGCAGTTGGGAGACACAGGATAACCTAAAATAAACAAGGCACTGCAAGCTGCTGTGTCAATTTACAGCGTGCTAGTTACATCCTAAAGCTAGAGACACGTGAAGAGATTAATCCTTGGCAAACCAAACCAGAGCATATGCTGCAGCTCCTAAAAACTTTCTACCTTCGCAAAATAGCGTTGAAGAAGGTGGCCTAAGAGGAGGTCGTGTCTGCCACCCTTCCCAAGACCTGCGCTCTAATGCACGGCCAGTCGTTTCACACTTCCAAACACACAGCCTGCTGCCACGGCACAAATTGCTTCAGGTCAATTTCCTGAAAGTCATTTCAATCTAAGGCTCTGCCATGCTTTTGTACTTCTCTGCCAAACACAAAGATTTCTTTGCACTCTTGAGAATCTGTTTCAACTGACCAGTATCACCCATACCAAAGCATGGCTTTATTTTCCCCAGAAAAGGAAGGGAGAGGCACGCTATTTCTACTGCAGTATCCAGCAACTGCAGCTCTTACAGTATTTAAGCAATGAGGAAAAAAATGAAAAAGCCCTGAACAAGGCACTAGGGAACAGTATGTCATCTTTTGAAAGAAAGGACCAGACAGAGATATGTGGATTTATTTTCATGACCTAGAACCAACTGTGTTGTACCTAATTCCAAGCGGACTAAGCAGGGCCACCTAAGTGGCAACACAATATCTACATTATCAATAAGAAGATAGTATTATTCATGGTAGATATTCCACTGTTTTCTTGGTTAATATGTTAACATTATAATAATAGAATCATTTAGTTTGGAGAAGACCCTTAAGATCATCAAGTCCAACCATCAGCCTAACACTATCAAGTCCACCACTAGCCATGTCCCTAAGTGCCATCTCCACGAATCGCTTAAATACTTCCAGGGATGGTGACTCCACCACTTCCCAGGGGATATTAACCATATTACTAACATCATGTTAATATGTTTTAAATCTATTCTTTTTCCTTGGAAGGCTTCATTTGAAGTACAACTTATAAAATATAACCCTATACTAGTGATATGCCAGCTGTAAAAAGGTCTAAGTGTCCTTAGTCACAATAATTAAAAACATGGCATTGTGACTTACTCCTCTAAAAAACACGATGAACACCCTAATGGTCTACACAACAGCTGCAGAAACCTTGTATCATACACAGTATGATCAGATTCCCTCTCCCAAAAGTGAGCTGACGGTATGAAGCATGTCAGGTGTGAGATCAGAGATCAGCACGCTGTGCACTTATTCTTTCAAGGAGATGCTGGTTTACACAGGTGTGTGATGTTCTGGCCATTCGCATGGCTCTTGCTCTAAACTAGATGCCATTTGTGGTATCTTCTGCACATAATTTATAAAGCATCTTATCTCAACCAAATATCCTGTTTATTGTATTTCAATCCTATTATGCCTTTAAGGGAGGAAAGTGCTCACAAATGTGAAAGAGAAGCATTGGTTTTAGTTCTTTACTACATAATAATAACTGTGGCTAGACTCTCAGTTGGCATTTGTCTCCTTTCTTCCTCTCCTTGTCCTGAACCCTTTAGCCATGAAGTACTGTGGAACACACTAAAACAGGACAGTGACTTAGGCATTCTGCATCTTCCAAATCAGAGAAAAAAAAGTCTTTTTCCAGCTCAAATTCTTCCTTCACCATCAACTAACGTTTCCTATATTAATCTCTAATATCGAACCACATTAGCTCAGATATTCTCTCCTCACAATCTTCCTATTTCTAACCACTACCCCCAACATTTTTCTCCTCGCACAAATCAATTCTGCTACCCTAAACCCACACAATACTCTTTTTATCAGGATTTACCTCCAACCTGTGCTATGGCTCAAATACTAGAGTAGGAGACAAGTGCCCACGCAGTCTTGATCATACTGTTTCCCTAGGAAAAGGGAGATTACAAGAAAACCCACAATTATTTGCATCTCAGTACCAGCAGCAGGTGACATTCACAAGCCAGAATCCCCTTCAGGGCCTGGCTGGAGATTCCTGTTTCTTGCTTGTGTTTCCTGTCTCTGTTCTTGCCTTTTTCCCTGAACAGAACAAAAATAGCTGGCTAAGATTATTTGGATTCTAGAAGTAACATGGTGAAAAGCTAAAGAGAATAAGGAGCTTAACTGGAAGCACAGCAACAAAGGAGGAGAGAGCTGGACATCTTGCTAAATATCAAAATGTAGACAAGTATTTACACTAAATAAAACATATGTAAATGGTGTGGTGCATAATCAAGACTATCATACAGGTTTCAACTTAATGATTTTGGTTTCCTCATTCCTACAGGTCTCAGTGTAACAGCAATACAGTCAGCTTGCGTAAGTAAGACACCAGAGCCATTAGTGCTGTATGTCCACGTATTTTTGAATTTTAATTTAATGAAAATCTTCCCTTCTCTCTTTATCCCAACCCAGCTACTTCCTAAGACAACCTTCCCACGCCTTACACCAACACACAACAGAAATCCCAACAGACAGGTAAAACTCATATGATAAACTATGGAATAGCACCGGAGGTTACCTGTTCCATCTTCAAACTGTCAGGAAAAGGTCTATTGAAAACTACTGTGGCAAAGTGCTTTAAAAGTAAGGAGGCAACAAAGAAACAAAGCCAACCGCTTCTGCTTAATATTCCACCTGCTGATAGCCTGGTGAGAGAAGTTCCAGTATATTTCTGCTTTAGTCTCTAAACCGTTTCATTTATATCCCAAAAGAAAATGTGCCAAGGCCTGAAAGCTAAGTAACGGTCTACTATCTTCATCTCCTGCAATGTTTTAGACTTAGTGATGCCAACAAAACCAGCACACAGACATAAACAGAGTTTTTAAGAGTCTCTCTTACCAAAGGCTACATGAGCAGAGCGCGCTGTGATGCAATGGTGAAACCGTGTCACACATACAGCACTGCCACAGCGCACGGCATTGCCATCTCCTGTGTGTGCATCCATTTCTTAACACACCAAACCCAGACACTACTTGAAATACCATTTGAAACACCGGGAAGGTGCAGGGAAGACGCATGATACAGAATGGATGCATTACAGATGCTTTTAATGAGAGATGCTTGGTTATGTGCTCATATTTACATGGAATGAATGTAGTCCAAACAGTAAATCTACCACAACCCACAAGAACGAGGTAGAGGAGACTAAAGGAGAATGTGACGCTCTTGAGTAAAACTTTGAAACTGGATTGTTTGAACAGGTGTCTTCATTGAGTTATTTTTTGAAAACCTTCCAGAAAAAAAAAAAAAAAAAGTAAGTTTCAAAAATTAGCTGCTTAAATTCTCTCTTTGCTTCCTGGCAGTTAAAGCTGGAATGAGAATAAATACTTCCCTGCATGAGGTATGAGGATTAATTAGTTTGTGCATATAAAGGTGTATATAAGTATCAACTACTATTTTATTTTTAACACCTTATTGAGACTACTGCATTCTTACCCCTGAGTTCAGATTTTGGCAAGAGATTAGGATTGAGTTAAAATGGGAACAGGTGTTTGGAAGATGATATGGCGGCAATAAAAACACTAACTGAGAAAATGAAGGGAAGAATAATTTAAATGTGGCATTTGTTGGTATCCTGTGATATATAGAGGGACCCAAACACGACCACGAAGTCAAAATAACTATGGGATATCTAGGAAGACATCTGTACCAGATTCTTTCCTATGCTGGCTTTTGGTCTCTCTGGTCCCCCTTTTCCTCCAGGATCTCATGATGCCTGTTAAAAGACTAGACAATCAATAAACAACAATTTCACTGTTTAATGCTGGTTGGGTAATAAAACATTTTCAAAGCCTCAAAATGATTTAGGAGTTTAAGACCGCTATCAGTGAGATCTGAGCTCCTAAATTATATCAGGCATTTTTACAGTGAGGATCTCTGGCCCCAGATATCCCTACAACCATTACTAGGTCAAAATGATTTCTCTTTCCAGGGATCAAGCAAATTCTTTTGCCAGCTGCAGTCAGAAGAAAAGTCAAAACTAACTATTTTGACAATCAAACTCATGAAAACAGATGTTTTTGCAGGAAAAAAAAATTTACTGACCTCCCTTGAAGTTTCATAATGAAAGACAATATTCACCATCTTCAGAGTATCCTTTCCTCAACAATAAGCAAGATAATTAAAGATAAAAGCTTTTAAGTGTTTCTCTGTTTTGTTTTGCTTTAAAGCAGACTATGGTCAAACCCAAATCCTGCAAGTTACGCTTGCTGGCATTAAGAGGTACTAATAATTTCATACAACCATAAAAGCAGATAAAGCAATGATTTTGAAAAGCAAAAGATTTATGGGGGAAGGTGTTGCAAAATGTATGGAGTTTAGTATTACTTTGTTCACTGCTATTCCCCACGCCTGTTTCTTGTAAGTCTAGGATATTATGTAGAAAATAAATAAATTTTAACTAAGGAGATATAGGCAAGCCTGCCTGTCTGCAGCAAGGGTTCTCAGCTATAAGAACTCACAGCACTGTTGACTCTCCAAGTCAGAGCTTAGAATGAGAATATCATAAGAATTTAAAATGGTTGTATAGACTGTATTAGTCCCTTATGTCTTTCAACATTAAAAAGCTTTCCTGTGGCCTATGGAACTACTGACTGAAAAATGTAGTAACCTAATTTGTGGATGCTATGTGTTTTTGTTTCTGGTATTAAATGATGTTTGCATTTTAATAACGTTTAATACAATTACCTATGACTTCAGTATGTTTAAGGTGCATCCCTTCTAAGTATTTCTTGTCAGTAGGCACCTATGAGAGAACTAGTCTATTAAATTAGCAAGACGTTAAGGAAGGTTTTTAAATGACAGATGACAAAGGATTCTCTTCAAAAAGAATACCGAAGAATACAATTTTGACCCAACACAAAATCACACCTCATTTGGATTCTGACAACCTTATCAACAATAACGGCATCATTCAGAAGCTGAACTTGGCCCATTATCATTGATTCTGCATATACTTTTGAACAACTCTGAACAGCTCCCCTTAACTCAGTTGTCCAAGGGAGGTGATTAGTCATGTGGTGAAGTGCTTATAGAGCTCAAATCTAGGTTCATAAAAGGCTTATGGATCCCCGCCCCTGACAGGCAACAGATAACTCTGAATACTTACTCTCCATTGAGACAGAATCGGAGAATTTTGATGAATGATCAGCTAATGATTATTTCTGAAACCACTGGATGAAAATGAATTGGTCTTTCAAAATGAAAAGCTGTGCAAGGAACCTAAGAGATTTTATGACAGGGCTTGACTAACTGATGATACATGACAAGTTATCTGCAATAGCAGAGGACTACACTTGATAACACACACGAGTTCCATGCAGTCCTTGCCACAAACCACACCAACTACTTCAAGCCTCCGCAGTCAAAATTGATCACAAAAGCAAGGACAAAGATGGTCTTTTAATCAGATTCCCATGTCATCCTGTTAACACAGCACTAACAGTGGGAAATGCAAGCTAATGTTCTCCAAGCAGACTTAAGATGAACCTCGCTGTCTTGCATAGGGACAATAACTTCCAGTGTAGGAGCAGGAGTGACCTGCCAGTACAATGATCTTTGACATACCCTAGCATTAAGTCAGAAGATTTTGAGTCTCAGAACACTGGTGTCCTTCCTTCTCAATATACCACCACTATCAAAACCACACACACACACCAAAAAAAAAAAAACCAGGCATTTAATAATTCAAAAACAAACCTTTCATTCCAAGCATAGCCTTTTTCCTCACCAAAAGAAGTGCCAAAGATTATACAAAGACCCTGAGGTCTTCACTAATTTTTAATAATAATTGCCATACAATTGCAATTTATGCAATGAGCAAATGCTCTTGTAAACTTCCTCTCCCCGCCTGCGTTGACCCAGCTGTTTGGACAGCTGTGCAGTCACTGGATAACACAGAAGGAGCAGAGGGAAGAGACAAGATGACAAGAACAGAAGGCCAAGAGAGACGGAAGGGCTACCTTAAACCAGATCAAATAGTTTGCTGCTGAATATAAAACTACTTCCATAGGTAACAAAGCAACTGGAGCTAACGCACGTCATTAAAATACTCAAAATAAAGCTGTAGGCAATGTCATGTGAATGAACACTGAATGGACATGGTACTAAAATATCTGGAAATACATCCTGAAGCAGCATGTACTGTAGACAACTTTTATCGTCATTCAGCCTTATCCAACTAAGTCCAATAAGCAATTCAGAAGACAGCTTTCTCTAGTATATCACATTCTGCTACTTGTCAAAGTTATTTTCATATCTGATTCATTATGGAAAATATAGGTAAATGATCCTGTTCATCTTCCCTGATCTCCAAGAGATGCTGACTAGAAAACCCGAGCATTTGCGCTCTCCAAATCTCTCTGCTATTTCTTCTAAACGGTGTTGAGATCACACCCTTCGGGAGGTGCAATGCAAAAAATAAAAGAAGCAAACAAACAAACCAAAAAATCAAATATTTACATATATTTAATCAAAGGCACCAACTCCATTCCCCAAGAAAACCCTTAGAGTTGGATTTCTGAAGTTAAGCACAAGTTCATCTGTACCACTGCTCACCCTCTCTTCCTTTATTACTCTTACTTATCTACTTCATTTCAAAAAGAAACGCAGCAGCCCTTAAACATAGGGCTATGCGTCCATCATGTACCGCAACAGATATTTGCATTGTGATGGAACCAAAGGCCTCAACACGAATGAAATTACAGTCACTAATAGCCACTTCCCTTCACAGATAATTTACACTCCTCACAAACAAACCACTCCTCAGGTAGTCATCTTTTACAGCCTCTCTTTCCTTTCCACATGTGAAATGCTTTGATTAAAATTTGAAAATCATCTCCTCAGATCATGCACTGTGCTTCTAATTTTTCAGCCAAGTGCTATGCACAGCTTTTATCTGTAATATAACAGATTGCCCAAGGACACACAGAACGAGCCATGGGAAGAGTCAGGATTTCCTGCCTCTTAATCCTCCCTCAGACTAGCTCTCTCACATTACTAATTTTAGGGGGACAGCTGGTGGGGGGAAGAGAAGAGAAAGACAGGAAAAAAGATGGAGAGAGGTTTTGTTTGTTTGTTTTGTTTTTACATAAGTAAAAGTGGGTAGCAACAATAGCATGTGCCCACCCCAGAACAGTGAAAAAAATCCTGGGTCCATGAACATACAAGTGGTTGACATGAGTCAACTGTCTCACGGCTCACTTGAACACAACTCAAAACCGTTCTGTGTGTTACACTAGTCTATTTAACTAAGAAAGCTCAAGACCACCTATAATTAGCAGGAGATGAGGAACATTCAAGAGACAAATACAGATCATGCAAAAGTGATGCACCAGCAGCCTGCAAATAATTAATACCCATCTTGATAATGCCACCTACTCCAAAAGGCCACGCAACAGTTCACAAAACCCGTAACATCACAAAAGAACAGGAAGATCATTTTTCATTCCCACAAAAGTAGGTCACCTATCACATTCTGAAAAAGAATCCAAGCAAAAAAACAAATAGATTTTTGAGACAAGTTGTACTCATTTATCATAGCAAAGCACAGCTCACACGGGGGCTTTGGCAGCCCTCTGGCTAACTGGCTGAAATGAGACCGATTTCAAAATAAAAAAGATGTTAAAACAGTTGTGCCAGTAGAAGACGTAACTGCAAACATGTATGTATGGGATATTTAGAGGCTGCTTTACTTGCTGGGATGAGATGACAAGATTACAGAGAGATTACTGCCTACTATACAGGTAACTCAAAATTCATGCATTTTATTACTATCTGTGTTTATAGCAACACCAAGAAGTCTTGTATCCATGCACTCCCCAACTAACCCATAATGAAGAGATCTAGAGCAACATCCAACAGGTACAGCCAACCCTACATTGTGGGAATGGAGATGGTGTCTTTGGGTCCCAGGGATCTCATCAATGTCTATAAATACCTGATGGAGGGAACAAAGAACAGAGAGCCAGGCTCTTCCCAGTAGCATCCATTGGCAGGACAAGAGGCAATGAGCACTAATTTAAACAAACAAACAAAATTCCTTCCAAATACCATAAAACACTTTTTTACTGTGAGGATGGCTGAACGCTGGCACAAGCTGCCAAGTAAAGTTATGGAGTCTCCATCCTCACAGATATTTAAAACCCGACTGTCCTGGGGAACCTGTGCTAGCTGACCCTACTTTAGTCACTTTCCGTGACTCTTTAAATACATTTTTGTTGCATACATTTTTAAAGTAAACAAGCTCATTTAAAAAAGATCAGTCACTAAGGCATCCTTCAAGACAAAGCTTTCCAATGTTTTTGTAAAACCTCAAAACCAGATTTTTTCTTCTCTCAGTCCATGCTCTTTTGGGGATGATTTAGATGGACTGCAAATTCCACTTTCCCTCATCAGCTAGCTCCCTAAGTTTCCCTTTTTACATCAGCTTGTTTCAATCACTTGAAAGATACTTCAGTCAAACAGATAGGGAACACTTCTGAGTTATACATCATCTTATAGCTTTGGTTGATTCCTCCCCCTGCCCCCCTTCATACCCTGTTTTCTTTATAGTACAGCATAGCCTGTCCTTCAACTCATAGTTCCCTGCAATCCATATTATTCTCTTCAAGTTTCTTTTTTCCCCTCTTTTTCCTTGGCTTTTTTTCAGCCACTGAATTCTTTCCAGTTTCAGATGAAAATAACGATTAGACTTGATTAGTATGAGACCTTTTCCTGAACCGATAAAAATCTTATCATTCAAAACAACGCTAGCATGATTTCTTTAACAGTGAGATTTTCATGTTCCTTTTCTTCTTTTTAGAAAACACTAATGACCTTCAAGGATAATCAGTTTTCCAGCTTCTTTCTTTCTATTCTTATTCTTATTTTTTAATCCAATTTTTCCATCAAGGACAAGTATATATGAACAAATTATACACTGGAGTCATAGCTCCCTTGAGGTATCATTCTGGATTATTGAAGTACAATTATTATAACACATTGGTCTGCTCTAAGACTTCTAAAATACTGTTTAAAACTCCTTCCTTACAGCAAAGCCACTAAAAAATGCTATTAAAACCTAATTCATCTGCTTTGTAAAAATGAACATATTTAGCACTTCACAAAACTCAATGAATGAAAACCAGCATACGTTAGTAGAAATGTAGACAGATGATAATTAAGAATATAGGTAGAAACGGGAAGGATCCCAAAATGGACAGGATCCAAAGTTGACAATCATAGCGTGATCTTAAAACCTGAATAAAATAACCTGCAGTTGCTCAAAATTAAAGGTCGGACTAGATGATCTGAGAGGTCTTTTCCAACCTGAATGATTCTGTTCTCTCAGTTTCATAAGGTAAACACCAAGAACTAGCAAAGAATGAAATCTCACATTTCTATGGGGATAACTTCAATTCAATTGTATTGCACTGAGGGGGGGGGGGGGGGACAGACGAAAGGTTTGCCTTAGACACTCTCCTGGACTTGTCACACTAAAAGCGTTATCACTTTACAGATAATTTGAACAAATACTTTTATTTACTTTGATCATTTGCCACATTTCACCCACTTGCACCCTGAATTTAAACACTTTATACAAATTCTACTACACTGCATAAACAAATAAACTAAAAAAATGCTAACTATATACTGAACCCCCAGACCCTCATATTCCTTCGTAAGCCAAATTGAATGTGCAATGTAACTGATCCTACCTAACTTTAATTATTTAAAATCACTCATTTTCCTATAACCGACTTTTTAAAACAGGCTCTCTAGTCTTTCAAACCTCAGAAATCATTCCAAATACCTTTTTTTTTTTCACACTACGTATATTTTACATATAGTCATAGATACAAAATCACTGTGTATTACACAAAGTCCAGGTAATGAAAAAATGCTTTGCACTTTTCCTTGTGTTCTATTTCCCTGACTGAACTTCTTTCCCCAGCCATTAAATACAAACAAAGCTTGTTTAAAAGACAGATCGAAAGACAGAAGGAGAGAAAAGCACAGACCTTGAACACCAGGAGTGAAATTAAATTAGTTAACTGCTAGAAGCATGAAGCGTTAATGATATAGCACTGGAGAATTTTCTCCTTACGAGGAACATTTATTCAATGTTAATTAAATTCTTTTATTCAAAATCTATATTTACCCAAGCATAAAAATATTACATCATATCAATAGCTGAAGAGTGTAAGCACTACTGCACTAAAAGCATCTTTTTTCCCATCTAGTGGAGTGAAGCCTTTAAATCATTGATATTATTTGAAGTGTTCAAAGAAATGATGGGGACACAACAACAACCCAACCAAACAGAAAAACACCAGAGAAACCTCTGCATGAACCAGAAACCACAGTTATTAATTCATTTGTCTAATGAATAGCTATCAGAGACTAGCTCCAAGCATTTTCTTACAAAGTTCACATCCAATAGTGTTAATGAGGAACTTTCACAGAGCCCACAACAATTATTTCCCTACAATAAATCCAGGTGGCTGGTTTGTTCATTTGCAGTCCAGTTCTGCACCACTGAAACCAAAAAGTTTTGACATTAACTTCGATAGGTTCAGCAGCTGAGTTTCACCAGGGTTTTCTCTAGTTTCTGAGCTACATTTAAAAAAGCAGCATCTCACTTCTGACAGTTCATTTTAACTAAATCACAGGAGCACAGTAAGTTCCAGGTGGAATTGGAGCTATGCTTCATCTTAATCTGGTGTTGTGGATATAACATTGGTGACTGCTAGAGTCCTCACAGGCATTGGTCCAAAAAGCAGACAAACTAGAGAATGGTCTCCTCCTTGTCAAATTTTGGCCTCACCAGTATCCTGGCTCCTCCCAGAAGAGTTCAGAGGAGCACTACACTGCTGGAGCACTTCTCCAGCTCCAGGTCTCCAACAGCATCAGCACTTGAGCAGAAAAAGAAAAAAAAAAGTGAAATTCTTATTTACTTACATAGATAAATTGCAACCTCTGAAGGTTAGCTATGTGGTATGCAATGTGGATTTAATTTTATTTGCTGTTGAATTTCTTCTTAAAAGTCTACATTAAACCCTTCAAACTAAAAGAGTTCTCACCTTGTTCACTGTTACCAGGATTAAGTCTAGATTTTAGAAAGAGCACTATGTGAAGGGGCAGGAAGGGGTAGAAAATAAGAGTAGAGGAGGAAAGTAAAAAAAAATTACAGAATAAAACACATTAAGTTCTACAGATAATATTTGGTTGCATTTTAGATATCACCTTAAAATAGAAAGAGCAGTCCTTAATGGAATATATCCCCAGGATAACCATGTGGAATAGACACTTTTGATTAATTTAACTAGTCACTAGCTACTGTTCTATAAAAATATAGCTGAAAATGTATTTCCTTTCTGTGGAAGCAGAGAACGCAACCTGAATTAAGAACCGGTGTGTTCAGCAGAAAGTTGTTTCTATGCTGTTCCACAGAAGGATGTAAAGCTCAGTTGTTCACCTCCCAGCCTCAGTTTTTCTACCTTACCCGAAAAGAAGTAAGGTAAATCAGACAACAGTGAGTACTAGAAATTAATTTCTAACCAGTGAAAAGGCATAGATGAATTGCAGGGCTGTCTGCTCATAAGTGGTACAGAAACAAAGTAAAATGGTACATAATAGAAATGAAAAAGTGACATGGAAACACCATTGCAGAAAACCTAAGTAGTCAACAAAGAGGAAAACAAAGCAGTCCTAGAATGTAATGTATTCTGAAAACCTGGTGGATGATGACTGGAACAGACTTTGTACGAAAACATCACAAAGAATAAGCAGCAGGCTCTTTGGTGAGTTAAAACAGAAATCTGTTAGCTAGTCATCCCCCATTACACAATGATAGCCATCTTTTTTGATACAGTAGGACATTTAAATATAAACGCAAAAAGAAATGCATCAAAGACTGGAGCACCAACAGCAAGAAGAATTTCTATCTGAAACTGAATTATGCAGGCAAACAGTTGCTGATAATAACCAGAACTCGAGTCAGTGATAGCAATTACAGAAAGTGAAAACATCTGAACAGTGCAATGTCCTGTCTTTTTCAGGGTCGCATTTAGGAATAGCAAGCATTCTGAAAGAACTTGTAAGTGGACCGAGCAGCCAACATAGTCTGTAAGATTACAACATTTTTACTTGTACAAGTTTGCAGGCAAGACTATTTTTCATGTAGCCAGAGTGATAAACATTAATCTCTTCTATTTTCCTTCTAAAATTCAAGCTTACTAAAAGCAACAGAATTTAGCTCCCCAGCTTGTTTTATCAATTCACAATGCCAAAACTCACAAAAATAATGAAGACTGAGAACTGACCTGTTAAGACAGTCTCTTCCTCTATAGCCTATGCTTTTATAATTTACGTTAATGATATGGAAAATATTTTTATATTTATTTTCCATCAGGCAGAATCATTTCCTATTTCCCTTGTCAAGCTGCTGGGAGACCGATAGAGAAACATTAACCAGAAAGCCTGGCGGAAGTCCAAGCAGCACTCCCATTCTGCCCACCCGACGACGCTCCCTGTGATCTCACTTGGCTAGTGCCTTGTCGGATTCCTGCAAGTTTTCCTACGTGCTGCGAAATGGTTGCCAGGTTTCACCTCAAGGCATTAACAGCTTGCCGTTGAAGGCTAAATGATTGCTGCATCTCAGTAGGCTGTGTTAATACCTACATACCCTTGTGCCCTTCTCTTTCTTCTTCCTGTAGAGTATTCCAAGTCGTATTTTGGGAGCACTGTGAAATGTACACGCCGAGATACTTCCTCGCACGCCCATGTGCAGAGCCGCTTCCTTCAATTCAGAAGTAGTGGGGCTGCAGTACAAACAAGTATTTGCACAACTGATCTTTCTTACTGGTCAAAACAGCAAGCAACTTAGAGACGATGGAAATAGTCCTGCTCTCTCTGAGGTCTGTCAGAATTTGGCTGGTTTATGTCAATGGGAACAGCAGCCGCCTACTGCTTTTCTCTTCCATATTCCTTCATGTTTTACCCTGCCTCTGGACAGACAGCTACTTGACCTCCCCCCACATCCACATTTCTTCCTATTCTAGCTTTCAAAATCTCTAAACTTAAAGTTTTCCTCCCTAACAAGCAAGAGCTTTCAAGCACTACCATTTGTCACCAGCCATCAAGCACGGACCAGAGACCTATGATTTAAGCACACAGACTCAGAGCCCAGCACTCCCTACTGACATCGCAACAGAATGATGGACTTGTATTTCCGAGAGAAGGCAAACCGTACGTTTCTCACTGGGGGCATTACTGACTTCTTAACCAAAAGATCCATTCCAGACTCATTTTCAACTGACAATAAAAAAGGAGAGCTTAACAACCCTCTTCCTTTTCGTCCACCACGTACTTTATCATAGTCAAGTCATCGATTCAATTATTACAGTCTGGCTTTGCAGACTTCTGTATATTTGCCCATTTGTCTCCTTGAAGACATCATTACCATTTCCAGCTCTTCAACACATAACACTGCTCAACTGCTCTGAGTGCCTTGGCAAGATGCCCTGCCTGCTAATACAATGCTAGGGCTCAGTGACATCCTCTTTCAGGATCCCTCTGAATTTTGTAATCTGTGATAATACACAGCCTACAGCTGCAATCTGGTAAGACCGAGTCCATCTATTTTTAAAGCACCTGTAAACCCACTAAGAAGCAACCTTATAAACGCATCTCAGATTTCTTCTGGGCTTCTTAAGTAGTTTCAAAACTTCCATCCAGACTCTTAAAGGAAATGAACAGCATCACAGCTTTCCATAACAATACCCATTCACAAAGCACACAGCATAATAACATGAAACCTTAAGGAAAAAAATTTCCATTATAGAATCACTGTTGTCCAGTGACTCAGTATTATTTTCAAGACAACAGCTGACTGCCTAGCTCTGTGCAGCTGATAACTAGATTTCTGTACCTTGTTTGCTGGGAGACTGGAACTTACTCCTCACTCAAGTCAATCCGTTAATTACGAACTGCACAGAGCTAAGACTAACTTGGATAAATCAAAGCTTTGGAGGGAAGCAGCTCAGAAGAATTACCTATAAACCACACCAAACACATACAGCATTATTTGATCTTACATGGGTCTAAACATTTCTTTTGAGCAGAGCCTGTTTCTCAGTCAGAAGGGTGACACTCTCAGTTAATACAGAAAAACAGATGTTCTCGAAACGTATCAGGCCTCCCATATAAAGACTCTTCTTTAGGTATATATTCAGGTACATAAACAGAGGTATTTGGCTGATCTCATTTCATAACACTTTCCGATAAACACTCTGGGCGTTTGGTGCCTGTTCATGAAGAACATCAACCCTCAGTTTCTGTCTAATAGGACTTCATGGACGCAGTGGATAATTAACACCTAAGCAAACAGCTACACTTTTAGAATTCAAAATGAGTTGGGAAAATCAGACCTTCCACAATAGAAGCCAAAAGGAAATAAAATGAATGGTATTAATCAAGACACTTTCAATCCTGATTAGTTCCATCTTCACCCCGTTTGAGGAGTTGATAAGATGGGCCGTACCAGGCTATCTAAATTAGATTTCTGTAATCAATTGTGCATTCGCGTCTAAATGGCTAATAACATATCTGAGCACATTTTCTAAGAAAACTACAATGAAATGCATCACCAGATGCTGATATTACACTTCATCCCTTAGGTCTTTTTTCTCCGTATGCAAGCGAATACTTAGTTTTTAAGAAGCCCACCCAGGTGTTTGTTGCTGGAGTCTAGATGGAGAGAATTGCATGCAAATGAACTGATTCCTCAGGCAGATCTTCCCTCTCAAGCAGCAGGGAACTGTATTTCCAGAAGAGGCAATTGCCTCTGTACTACACGTACACTGCCTCTCACCAGGAGCTCATGATTTTTGTAATTAAACCTACTTCTGCTTATGATATGCCCAGATTCGCCCTCTCTGATTTCTTCTGTAGTGGTGAACAGGCGTGGAAGAAACAGATGACAAATTCTGAATCTCAGGTTAGGAGATTTAGGTCCTGACTCTCCACCACAGAGCACTGAAGCAACCACAAAATTTTATGCTTCCAGCAGTAAGCTCAGCCTGCATTTTTCCCATTCAGTGTTTCAGCTTAGGTTTAGATGTGATCGAGTTTGTTTGGTTTCTGGCTGATAGAAACGGGCAACTCCTTTCCATTAAAGGAAGTGCAGCCACACCACACATTAGATAAGTGGGATAATACCTTCCCATCAGCATCTCCACAGCAGCACCAGATGTCATAACGCCAAAGTGCAGAAACGCATGCCTGCCTGTCCTGCAGCTACGGATTAGTCACATCAAGGACACAGAGGGGAGGTAAAAGACATAGCTCAACACGCCCCTGCAAATGGAGAACATCCATGCCAAACAGTTCTCAGATACGAGACATTGTTTTACTAGTTTATGCAGAATCAATAGTGGGAATGGTTTTTAGTTATGGTTCAACAAAGACTTCAAAACAGTAATTACAGTTCAAGAAAAGAATTGTTCTATTTCAGCTTGAGACCCTGAGAGTGAACATTAAAAAAAGGAGAGAGTCCCGGTGTTGAAGAAGTACCACAGACTGCTCTAGAGATACTTTTGAAAAGGTAGCTTACAGTGATCACCGATAACCTGGGTGGTATGATAAAAATCACCTCATTAAAGGACAATTAAATAGCAGACAAGAAAAACATGGCAATCACTAAATTGAACCTAGAAATTTTTATCATTCTGCAAAGAAGTATTTAAATTCGTCTTTGAAACACTAATTCTTTTAATACTGCTTGCTCTTGTCAGCATTTTCTCAAAATCACTTCATAACTCTAATTATTCTGCAGTGTTTGAACAGATTTATTATGGCTTTTATTAAATGCAAACAAACAAAAATACACACACGTTATAACTTCTTTTATTTTCAAGTCAATTAAATATCTGTATGCTTATTTAGAAAAGACTGCATCTGCTTTCCATGGGCTCTAAGGCTTAGTCACTTGTTTCCTATTTACAATAAATTGTTTCAAATCAAACTTTAAAAGTCCACATAATTATCACAATAAAACACCTATTAACACATGCAATGCAAAATGAAATCCAAACATTTAAGAGAGAGTAGGTGTTTTGGATCCTTTCCATAGGAAACAGTTGTGTTGGTTTTTTATAAAGAAACTATAAACGCATCCCAAGCAAAATGAAGCCATCCTATGTCATCCTAGCAACTGACTGGAGTTAATCAAAAATGGAAAAAGCGGAAAGGGAAAGGGCATTAGTTTGCAGCCAAAAGAGGCTGACACTGACTAACTTGGTTTACTCACTGCAGTTTACAATTTGTAAAACTGGTCAGTAAAGGGGAACAAAAATTACTGTATTTCAACAGAATGCAATGTATTTGCAGTGGTTTCTCTGTATTACTGTGAGCTTCTATATTACTGTGAGCTTCTATATTACTGTGAGCTTCTATATTACTGTGAGCTTCAGACAAAAATTAAAAAACCCTAGTATGTCTAAAGAAATCCTAAGGGATTTAGGATCCAATTAATTGTCTGAAAAATATTGCAGAATATACATACACATATCCAAATCTGTAATTCATTCTGTGGGAGATGAGTAAGCAAGTAATACAAAGCTTAATTTAAAAAAAATGTTTAAAAAGATAATATTTCAATGCATAAATTGACTTATTTTTCTTTTCTGGGACAGGTGAATTTAAAAATATTGAAAGCCTATTCCTTCTCTCTTGATATTTTCATCTTTTATATCGCTATTTCCCAAATAACTTTGAACCACAGTATCTCCTGTTTGACAGAACTCCAGAGGAGTGGAGTCCAACTTAAAAGGTTCTGTGTGACATCTGCAGCTCCAAATGCTCAGAAGGGAACAAAAGGAGGAGCTGAGCTGAGCATATTTGTCTAAATTTTACTCGGCAGTTTGCTTCAGAAAGGATTGTCAGAAAACACAGGTATATCTGCAATCATCCTCAGTTCCTGAAGCATACCTTAAGCTAACTTCTTTTACCACAAACAAGTTTGAGAATGCTATTTTAACCATATAGATATATAAAAGTCTCAACACTGAAAAAAGCACTGCATGTGAAGGCATGCTTTAGCTCAGACCATGTGCAGACCAAAGAGACAGCAGTAATTTTGTATTTTGCCTTCCATGAGTCTTGTATACTTTTGATACTCACATAGTAGAGCCATTAAACTACTACAGATACTGGTTTTATACATTTTTGTATTTTCTGAGCAACATTCTACTTCACATCTCTACCACTGTCTATTTCAGAATGTTTCTGCAGCTGATGAAAAGACTTCAAGTGATAAAAAAACTTGATTCATGAACTCAATTTTTTATAATAATTTTTGTTTTTTAAAAAGGCTCTACTTCTCTTAACTAACTGGAGTGGACAGTGTGCTGATAAACTTCCAGTGACACTGGGTTCAGCACTGAAGAATATCAAGAACATAAAGACTGCTCAGCAGTCTTTAAAGCAAGCACAATCTTCTTTCAATATCATACAACTGTAACAGTAAAAATAAAACTGTGATCTATTTAACTACAAGAGCTCTTGCTACACTCTATGGCCTTATGAATAGAGCCTTGATATGGGAAGTAAAATGCCTGGTTTCCCACAATAATACCAGTGAGAGAGAATGTGCCGAACAGCCCCATATATCATCATAAGAATTCAATATCCAAGACATTTTCTGTTCACTGTGCTTGAATTCAGAGAAAGACAAGATAAGGTTAGCAAAACACAGCAGAGATTACTTGTCACTTTAAAGCATCTCCCTGTGTTAACTGTTTTGTGTTGTAAGCTCTGAAGTACCAACACACTTTCCCGGACTGCGCTGAGAAGTAGCAGCTGAGCAGTTCGGTGATGAAGTACACGGCATCTCAAGTGGGTGATAGCTACAAGTGCTTGCAAGTATTATTTATAAAATACAAAGTAAAGTCCAGCCATTCCTGAAGCAAAGGGGTGTCAGCTCGGGTGGAGAGCCAGATAGATCAAGAGTGCAGTAAGGTAACACAGCCTTCTGTGTAATGTAATGGAGCCGAACACAGAGGGGGAAAACAATGCTCAGAGCAAAAGCAAGCTAAGAAATTTCTGAATCTTTTCTAGCAGCTACTTCCTCTCTCCCTTCTTACTGCTTTCTGCACAGCTCCAGGATAAATATGAAGTACTTCAGTCATCCTACTCCCACAATTCTAGGCATCCTGGTATGGGTGAGGGATTGTAAACCTGGCAAAGTGCAAGTCAGGACAGCAAATCCATGTTCTCTGGTAAACCTGGGGGCAGCCAGCAACCATCAAGAGCTAGTCCTTCCTTTTGGTCCTTTTAGAGTTTCCAGGCTCAGGCTTGCTAAGATTTGACTCTCTCCAGTCCACCAGAAAACATCAGTGTCACTTCACAGGTATAATGAGAGATGAGCCAAATGCAGCCTGGGACCTAGAATCAACAGTCCACTCTTACAAAAAAAATTTAAAAAAATAAAAATAAAAAAAGGAAGCTTAAAAGCTGGTTGTGGTGATCAACCCACCCCTTTAAACTGAGAGCTGTGTACCGTAGTCTACTGCTGCTCCTTTCCTCCAGGCTGCTCCAGTGATGTAAACCACAGTGAAGAATCTTCACAGGGTCAAAACAGAATGAAAAGGGATTTCAAATATTATGTTACTAAGCAGTAGCACGCTGTTGGAAAATAAAATGTAATTTATGTCTCAGCACAGATATGGAGTCTGTTAAGCTAGTCCCAGAGAGCATTTCTAGAGCACAAAGCAGAACAGAGTTTATTACAGAGATGATTAGCAACTAAACACATTTACTTAATGTGGTTTTTACAACCTAAACATCACCCACGTATGCAGTATACCAACTAAAGATTTTGACTTGTCAACACTGCAACACTGAAATATAATCAAGAGATGGTGTAAACACAGTCTCAAACAACACAGGGGTATGGATAAGATCATTTCTGTCTACTTAATTACAGGTAGCTGGCAGTAGGTTTTAAAGTTTTACTAATATGAGCTAAACTATAACTTTTAGTTCACAACATATACAGCTGCCTGTTAGATTCATTTTAAAATACTCTATCAGAACATGAAAAATGCCCCAGTGATCCATTTAGCTCCATATCACATGTCCAACAGTGGGAACATTTAGGAAAGCAGAAAGCTCTGGCACGTCCCTGGGTCATTTCCCTGCGAAGTCCCTCAGCATTCAACATCCAGTGCTCAGTGGCCTAGATCCTGGCCTCCTGTTGAACAAGACTGCCACTTGTGGACAAAGAAAGAAAACAACTCTACAGTAGTTTTCAGTTCAAATATAAGCATTATATATATATATGCTTATATATATATGTATGATTTCTTTTTCTAGGCCATCGCAGATATGCTTAAGAAAGCAAAACTAGTTTTTGTCATTTTGCTATTGCTCCACTAAGACACAACAAATATCAGAGTTTTCTATTAGTGCCTTTCTATTACTTATCATTTCACTCAAAGTCTTCTGTATTTTGATTGCAGAGGGATCTTATGCTCAGGTAACAGCACAACTTAATATCATTATTCCACCTCTCTGTGGATCTTGCCAACTTTTCCAGGAAAAAATACAGAAAAACTAGGACATATAATTCTAATACTTGCTTTACAGAAGGTGAATATCAGTGCAAAGAACAAGGCAAAAAAATGATAAGGCTGGTAGCTTGTTGTAAAGCTTCAGAGAAGAAAGCTGAGGCAAATTTTGTTTCTGCTTCATGGATTCACAAACAGAGGCCTAAACAAGGTTCCCAAGGATAAAAATAAATAAAGCAATATTTTCCTGGATGGTGTGTGCCCTCCAGGACAAACATTTTATGATGCTACAAGGAAAGTGAAAGTTAGAGCCAGGACCTTATTATAACAGCCGTTTTTCTTCCCTCAAACTTAGCAAAACACCACATTATCTTATTAGAGTAGGTTTCAGAACTTTGCTTTTTTTGAAAACTACAAATCTGTTCCTTTCTTGTTGCTGTGAGAGCACAATGGGAATCAGCTTAAAATGATAAAGCAGTATCTTCAGCCTGAAATCATTTTCTTAACCAAAATTACAACAATCTGATATTGTCACATCAAGCACTTTGCCACACAGATTGGCAAACTAAGGTCTGAACAGGTCGATCCTAGAAAGACGTTGTATCCCCCACAATTCAGCAAAGCATGGTGATATTTGCTTCAAATTAAACCCTCCATGGTCCCATTGAACTTCAAGTTTGAATGATCTGTTCGGTAACAGGCCAAAAGGAACAAATACAAATTCAGAAAACATGGGTTCCTAAACTCCAATTGGCATTTCTGGGTTTTTGCCCTCACAGATGGATGTGCTTGGAAAACAAAGTCTCCAAGTGAAACATTTTTACAGGAGTCACAGGAAAAACTACACACCGCATCCTTCCTCAGCGATCACCTCTCCTGGTGACCAACGAGGGCTTCCACGGCCAGGTAGGCCCCTACTGTGGGGCCCTACCGTGCCAGCGGCCATCAGCAGGGCACAACCCACCGGAGAGGCACCACAAAGACTCCCGAGGCATCCCCGTTCTGTGTCTGGGGAGCACCACCACTGACTTGTCTCTAGGCCAAGCAGCGCAAGGATTTAAGGGTTTGATGGTTCAAAGTCTGATGAATCCCAAATGCCCCGGAACAATAAAGTACAAGCATGCAGATTCTGACAAGGAAAAAGAAAAGTCTAAGGTATTTTGTGTTCTTGGAGGTAAAAACCTTCCTCGATTTACTGATTCACATCAGCACACACACACAGTCTGTTTTCATTTGCTATCTCTACACAGATTAAAAAAAAAAAAATCCGAAGTACATGACCTTAGACTTTTATCACATATTATCGACAATGTAATGGACAATGAATCCATTCTCCTAGATTAGTCAACCAAAACATTCACTTCTTAATAGGAAACACAGATTAGTCAACTGTACGAATAGTTATTATTTACCAATCTTTGAAACAGGATATTCTTCAATTTTATGGCTTCCAAATGTACAATCCAGTAACAATCCTGACCTTTGGTATTAAAACATCATTTTGAAATGATAAATGGATGCTGTTCAGTTGAGAGATCTCCATACACAGATCCCCTGTTTTCAAGTTCACAGAATACAAAGGAAGGACACAATGCAGGTGCATATTTATTTCCTAACATTTAGATGTGTTTTCAGCAGTTGTCCATCACTGTAACCGTATTATAGATCAATTACTTGATTTTGTTTTATGGCCATCTTCTTCCTAGGTTCTTTCTGGCTCCAAAATTCTGCAATAAGATTACCTTTCACTGAACATATTTCAGGAGCACAAATTACATATTCTCTTGCCTTAACTGAAAACTGGGAATGCAGACAAATAGAAGGTACAAGATTTTCTGCTACGGACTCTTTAGGACACTCATTTCCGCTAAGATGACCATTATTCTATCAGACCATTATTCTGTCAAACACAGCTTCAGATACGTTTACTGCTCAACATCTGATAGTTTAGATTTGCATCAACTCACAGCTAATGGACTACGTAACTACAAGGGAAGACAAGTATCAAAAAAGAAAAAAGGATGAGTTGATCTGTTGCATGATGATGAATCAAGATGCCTGTATATATTGCTTTTAAAAATTGTGTGCGTTCAGAAACATGCTTAGATCGTGCAAATCACTATTTAACACGCCTGCAACAATGGTTTTCTGAGGAAAATTTCCATGAATAGTGAGAACTTCAGCAGTAACATAGAGTGACATTCACATGGGACAAAACTGTGAATGCTTCACTACTAATTTTATACACTGGCTTGCATATTTTGTCCTATTGCTCCAACCGGCTTTCACCACTGTCAATCTTTATTTTTAGCTGAGGACTTATGTGTATATATTACTTTTTTTTTTTTTTATTTTTTTAAGACAAGACGACTTTATATAATGATGCATTTCAACAGAATTATTGAAATTACTGAATATTCTAGCTACTCCAGACTAAGTTTGAAAATTTTATTTTCTTACTTTAAACAATAAATTTAAACAGTGATTCACTGTTTAAAAACCCAATGGCATTGTTTGCCCTGGTCTACGTTCACTACTACTGGAAAAAACTGAGGAT
The DNA here is from genome assembly GCF_964034855.1 of Anser brachyrhynchus. Lineage (NCBI taxonomy): Eukaryota > Metazoa > Chordata > Aves > Anseriformes > Anatidae > Anser > Anser brachyrhynchus. The sequence continues at coordinate 89,204,505 of NC_137696.1, read as the reverse complement.
GAAAAGAAATTCTCCTTTGCTATATATAATTTAATGAAGAGTTATGCAACACCAGAAGATAAACATTTAGTTTAAAAGGGCTTATGGGCCCCAGGGATCTCTCTATTTCCTAGAAATAACACCATTATACTGAAATAGCAGCTGCTCCTTACCTGAAAAGAGTTCATGCACTGAAGTGAAGGGGGCAGAGAGGTGGTACTCAATCCCAGTATCAGCAATAATTCCAGACAAGTTTCTGATGGAAACTTTAAGGGATGAACTCCAAAATCATTTTCCCACGCATCAGCAAGGCTGTAAATTAAAAGAAATATATTTATATATATAAAATATACCTGAAAACCAAGTATTTCAAACGAATACTAGGATGTGCCATAGTATTGTGATAAAAGATTCTCCTCGCTTGTCACTCCTCTCCTTGTAAGTCACAGGTGTTTCTGCCAGAAATACCAGGTGCATTTAGAGCACTTTATACCTACTGCCAATTTTACAGAAAGATACATAACTTGAAAGGAAAACTTAGCATACACTAGAACAATTCACTCACATTTCTTACTCCAAGTTGAATATTTCTGAACCAAATGTTAACTGCCACTAGCAAATTCCCATCATATGGTGTTTTTACACATAGAGCATTCTAACTGGAAAATAATGCCTCCACTTTTTGTCCTTTCACTTCTGAAAACACAGGAGGGACAGACGTGATTTCAAAAATTGATATTTATGATGCTCTCATTGTAACCTTACTAACACTAAGCACACCCAGTTCCTTTTATAAAGCTTTCTGCTTTAGATGTATTAAAAGAATTAAGATTTTTTAGAGCTAATCACACCCTATAAAAACATTCTGAAAGCATGTTTCTATAAACTGTTCCTGCTACCACATGGTGAGAACAAGATCAGTTTAACAAGATTAAATCAAAACACGAGAATATTATACATCCTATTGTGCGTTAAGGAAGAAACAAGCCTGCACAAACTGCCAGATTGATTAGCGATCCAGTTATTTACTAATTTTATCTGGCCAGCTAGTACCATATACTCCAGACCAAGGCAGATGCCAATTATTCTCAGCAGATTTGGAAGTATTACATTTTGGAAGACAATGTTTGCTACCTTTCCATGTCCAAAACTTCAAGATTTCAATACACAACTTTGGCATCAGCTTTCATTTTTAGATTCCTCCAGCTCTTCTGCAGACAAATTGTTCAAACTGACTAATCTTTTGCTCTTGAACTCATCTGCTTGTTTTAATGTCTTATCTAGAAACAGCTGAATTTTTATAAGCATATAAAAGAGTAGGCATTGCTGCAAGATTCACCGCAAGTGAAAACTAAGCAAGTATTCACTCCGCCTGTATCCTTCTGGATGATACTCATTCCCTCAAGTCTAACAACACTTGTCTGTAAAGTCAGATATAGGCTTCTTAGATATAGGCTTACATATACACGTTTTATGCATATGCTTCCACTGTTAACTCTTCCCAGCGCCACTACTAGCTCTTCTGCATTTTCTACTTAGCTTAATTTGCACATCTTTCTTCAAAGAGTCAGTATATTTTTTTTTCTTAGCTGCATTTGTAAGGAGGTAAGAAACTGACCTCTTGAATTTTAACTGTTTTTTTTCCTTTCCTAACCTTTACATTTTCTCATCCTCCTTTGCTTATCTATGGGTATGTAATAACCCACTTCTGCTTCTAGACACAGAAGCAAAACCCACAGTGCACACAAGGTCAGAGGGGCCTTCATCTCCTTAAAAAAAATAAAAAATACAGGATTGTGTTCTTGCACTCTTTTGTTTGTTTTTAATTCACAATAAAAGAGAATTATATCACTTCTAAATTACCAGATATACTATGTCTTTCTCAACCCAAAGCCAGAGTGAACAGGTCACTTCGACATGAGGAGATTCAAACCATGCAGGGAAGGAGAAGAAAGAAGGGTGTCTGGCCTGGCACCCTCTTGCATTTCATATGGCGGTACCTCACATAAGGTCTCCCCACGTGGCTGACACCACACCAAAGAACCGAGGCCAAAACCTGCCGCACAACAAAGCCTTCATAATACGCAGAATGTGGCTGGAAATTGGTTCAGGTACTGTAGCTGTGCCAGACAGATCTGGAAAAGCTGTTTAAAGCTAACGCACAAAAACTGTCTGCTAGGACACGAAGGTGAGTAGCTCAGAAGACACCCTGGAGTATTTTCACAATCAAAAGGTACAAACCTTCAGCTAAGCCTCCGGATACTTTATCTATATTAAAAGGAAGCAGGACTCGTTAAAAATAGCCTGCGAGAGGTGAAGCCCTGACTGGTCCAGAGATTGTGGGGATGTGCCAGGGGAGAACATCCAGCTCTAGATCACAGGCACTGAGCTGCCAGCAACCAACGAGTCATCATAATTGTAACCTAGAATTGAGTTTCATATTTCACCATCTTTTTGTAACTTCATTTCCACACATAATTAGAAATTAACCTTTGTTATGTTCCTTACTGCGTCTCTGTTCTACAATTTTGACTGGTGCTACAGGTAAATTGAGGTAAAGCTAGCAAAACTGGGGCTTTCAATTTTTCACAAATCAGCAAGTCAAAAGGTATCTTCAAACACACAGTAAGAGAGTTTGGAGACTGGAGGTGATACTGTAAGGTCCTGGGGCTTGGGAAGGCATTTCCACAAAGCAGTGCCCCTCTGCAAAGAAACCTTTCAGAACTCCAGGCACTACTCAAAGCATTACAACTTAATTCAGTATCCTGATTCTATTTTTACTTCATGACTTGAGGATTTTTTTGGAGCTGCCTCCTCATATTAAAGCCCAACTCTTAGAGCACTGACACTGCATTAGGGCATTTTTTTTTAGGGCTGTTTAGGGCTGCATTAGGGCTGTTGGTTTACATGGGGGAAGGACTGTTTCCATAAAAACATCTAGCCCAATTATATTATAATTCTTGTTTATTAATAGCTCAGTTATGCGCATTTCCTGAAACGATTCCAGTGTGTTCCCTTATTACAAACAAACCATGTGTGTCCTAGCACTTACAGCTCCAGGAACACTCATGTTAGGAATTAGTCTTTATGACTTGTCCTTTTGCAGCATCTAACACAAGTGCTTGTGGGAAGTTTGTGCTTTGTTAAACCATGTCTCTTTGTTCTTCTTTACCCTTGAGACTCAGGGGAATATTTTTCTATAATCTTCACTGTAGAGGAAAGAGAAAAATGTCTGGTTACAACAAAAACAAAAGCCCTATTTTTTAATCTTAGTCTCACAGAACCTGCAGAAAGAGGATTGTCTCTCTTCCAGTACCGGAAACTGTTTGTTTTCTATTTACTGAATGAGCCAGATCAGTTGATAGTGATCCTCAGGAGAGCGAGTACCCATAGAGGACAACCCAGTGCTTCCTCCCAGACCAAGGCCAAATGCCAACAGTTTGAACTGGTTGAGAGTTCCTTAGCCATGTAAACAAAACTGTGTTTCACTATCCTAATTTTTAAAGAAAGAGTAATTCAATTTGACATTAAGATCAGGCAGATTGCCAGAGGGAGTTTTGGGGAGGGCTAAGAAAAGACAAAAAAAAGAAATCAGCAGGATTCAGAAGTGCACATGGTAACTTTGGATACACGAGGGACTTCGCATGCACGTGCTCTCCTCCCTTGATTTCTAATACTTTCATTCAGCAATGAATTCTTGCTTCTAAGCTGCTCTTGAAAGAAAGTACACTGGGCACAGCCTGCACCTTTTGGGAACAAAGACAAGAGCCAGAACAAGTCCCTGAGAACATAGCTCATTATGCTGTCTGAAAGGAATAAAGAGGAGGTAAAACAACAGATTAGCTGGAAGAAGGTGAGATTAAAAAGAAAAATAACTTATGCACAGTGACTCGTGTTTTGTACAATTCATCTTTCTGCAAACATTTGTTTTTTCTATATTGAAAAAAAGCCTTGAGATTCTGGGCTTTCCAGTTTGACAATAAAAATTATGACTCTCAGTATCGAATAAAAATTAATAAACTCTTCACAGATTCCCTAAATCATCACAGGACACAAGACTGCATACCTCAGACTGACTTTGTGACAGATAAAACCTCACCACCATAGACCTTTGCAGTGTTTGAAGGAGATGTGAGTCAGCTTCAGAAATCAGGCTTTAAAACAAACAGATGTAGTAAAACATACTTGATAAAATGGTTCAAACTAGGAGCCTGCTCTGAGTTAAGAAAAGAAGATGTCAGACTGATTTATTTTTTTTTCCACAGTATGTTAAATCCACCTCTGTAAGTCATCATCATTCAGTTTTTCCTACCAGTGATCTCACTAACCCTAACTATTCTAAGCATCATGTCTGTCGCTCCATCTTTCCCATTTATTTCTTTATCACCCCCTTTCTGAGAACTTTTAAGCCCCTTAGCATATTTCAACCAATTTTTCTTAAGAAAGATCTCAAGTATATTAGGTTTTAGCATGTTTCAAGTTCTTCTGAAAATCGGTGTCTGAATAGTGGAGAGAAATCCGTGTTAGTTACCTCACAGAGAAAAGCTACTGATGGAGCTCATCAGCATATATACCAGACAAACAAGTGACGTTTATATGGGACAATATTAGCAGAAACTGAATATGACATTTCCATCTAGCAAAACCAACTGCTACAAGTAAACACATTCTTCTCAGCCTACTATACTCCCTAATGAGTAAGCTGAATTGAGAGACTTAGTACTTTTACCTCAGCTTTACTTACCCACTCCATTTTGTGGGTACAGGGCAACTGGAAAGGAAAACCTTGTTTGGAGGCAGAAAGAAGGGTTGGTGGTAATGACACTGCCCCATAAGGGCAAAAATCAGAGCTCTTCCTGGTGTCAATCCAAACTTAAGATGCAGCCCCCTGCAGATGAAAATGACACCCCAAACTCACCCTTTCTGTTTCAGCTACAAAATATACATTACTCTTGGCCATGGAAACACAACAAATAGACATAAGATTAAAACATATAAAACAAGACCTTCATATAACTTTCCTTTCGAGAAAGAACCACGTGATGAATGCTAATCAAGCTGTTTAATATGCTTCAAGCATAAGTTTCAGAACTGAAAGCAGTACAGAAAGTGAACAGAGTAAAATTCTACTCAAGAGCAAGAGGCAACATTTGGCTACTATGCTAGATGCTGATGACATAACTATGTGCAATGTGCTAAACTTTCAAACTAGAAGGTTGAAAAAATGCAAGAAAAAAAAGATGAAAAGCTGAGACTATCCCCCCCCCGTTTTTTTCAATACTTTCTCTAAGGAACAGGATGTGTGAAGGAAAAATGTAGAGCATGATATCATTGTCACGCTCCCATAACCAGTCAAAGAAATACAGCCAGGAAAGTAAAATTCCTACAGCAATATGAGCAAGACATTTTTAAAAAGTGAAGTTTTTTAAAAGTGAAGTGCTGTTTTCAAAGCTGCTTAGGTAATAATAATGGGAAATCCAGGGAAATTTGCTTTTCTTTAAAAAATATCAGAAAATCTTTTCTGAAATTCACAGAATCATTCAGGTTGGAAAAGGCCTCTGAGATCATCAAGTCCAACCGTTAACCTAGCACTGCCAAGTCTACCACTAAACCACGTCCCTAAGCACCACATCTACACATCTTTTGAATACCTCCGGGGATGGTGACTCAACCACTACACTGGGCAGCCTGTTCCAATACTTCACAACCATTTCAGTGAAGAAATTTTTCCTAATAGCCAACCTAAACCTCCCCTGGTGCAACTTGAGGCCATTTCCTCTTGTCCTTGTTTCACTTCTTGCTTGGGAGAAGAGGCTGACTCCCACTCCACTACAACCTTCCTCCTTGAGGTTGCTGTGCTCCCTCAGCGGCTCCTCATAAAACTTGTTCTCTAGACCAACTTTGTTGCCCTTCTCTGGACATGGTCCAAGGCCTCGATGGCCTTCTTGTAGTGAGGGGCCCAAAACTGAACACTATTCGACATGTGTGGCCTCACCACAGCAGAGAAGAGGGGGACCATCGCCTCCCTGGTCCTGCTGGCCACACTATTTCTGATATAAGCCAGAATACTGTTAGCCTTTTTGGTCACCCGAGCATGCTGGTGGCTCCTATCCAGCCAGCTGTCAACCAGCACCCCCAGGTCTCTTTCTGCCAGGCAGCTTTCCAGCCACTAGCAGCCACGCTCCCAGCCTGTAGAGTTGCATGGGGTTGTTGTACCCCAAGTGCAGGACCCGGTACTTGGCCTTGTTCAACCTCATACAGCTGGTCTTGGCCCATCAGTCCTGCCTATCCAGATCCCTCTGCAGAGCCCTCCTACCTTCGAGCAGGTCAACACTCATGCCCAACTTGGTGTCATCTGTGACTTTACTGAAGGTGCACTCAATCCCCTCATCCAGATCACTGATAAAGATGTTAAAGAGAACTGGCCCCAGTTCTGAGCCCTGGGGGACACAACGTATGAACAGCCTCCAACTGAATTTAACTCAATTCACCACAACTCTTTGGGCCTGGCCACCCAGCCGATTTTTTACCCACAGAAGCGTACACCCATCCAAGCCATGAACATCCAGTTTCTTCAGAGAATACTGTGTGAAATGGTGTCAAAAGCTTTACTAAAGTCTAGATAGACAACATCTATAGCCTTTCCCTCATCCACTAAGCACTTCACCTTGTCATAGAAGGAGATCAGGTTAGTCAAGCAGAACCTGCCTTTTTTAAGCCCATGGTGACTGGTCGTGATCACCTAATTCAACTAATTCTGAAAGCATGAGATGAGCAAAAATTGAAAACAAGTATTCAGATAAGACTACAGATAAGACTAAAGGTAAAACAATTACTTCTCCAGCAGAACTAATTGATCACAATGTTTTCAGATACATACATTTAATTCATCAGGTATTTCTCCAAGGGTCATTAAGGAATTGATCCCCATGAGTTGCTACCATGTTTATGTAAGACAGAGTAAGATGGGAAAATAGTGTCCTTAAAAGCAAGGTTTAAGACACCAAAAAAAAAAATAAATTACATTTTATTTTTATAATTCCTTGACCCTAAGTACTAGCAAACTAACCCAATCAGTAGGTCATGGAACCCACCCATAATGTCCTGTGTCCTCACAAAAAAAAAACACATATTCACAGTATATCAGTGAAGTAAGAGAAATCATGAAAAAAATATTGGGAGTCTTATCAGATTTTGAAAAACTGGACAAGAACTCTTACTAGACTGCATTTTTTCAAAAGAAATTGAGTTTCTGCTTCTTCCATTAATGGCAAAGCCATTTATCAGTAGTAATCATCCCCTACCATGCATGACATTAACTTTAAAATGCAACTGTCTCAGCAACAGACAAAACATTCTGCTTTTGAAGAGGAACAGGCGAGCCCTTTTTTTCCTTTCCAGAGCTGCCGCATCACCATCTTTGATTTACCAAGCTACTTCCATTAATACATTAACTTGGAGTAGTCTACAGAAATCAAAACTGGAAAATAAAAAAGCCCACACTCAGAGAACTATTCAATGTTATTGCCAAGGCACCGGGTTAATTTCACTTGTTTATTTACAATCTAAGTAAATGTGCTTTGCATTTAAGGGCTCCAAATGCTGTGAAACACTTGAAGGAGATTATTATAAGTTAGCCATGGCTTCAGTGTTTTGCTGAATCAAAGCCATGCTGAAGAATCTAATATAAAAGCTGACAAAGGCTCAGCACTAACTCTCAGGGTTCACTGAATTTTGTTAAAGTTGCCCTTTCCACAAGCTGCAGCACTGATATAAATGACAGATGACTTTATTGAACCAAAGGACAAACTTGCAAAACTAAATAACTATTTGTAAAAATGATTTAATCTAAAAACAATTCTAAATTACAGTTGATGATGTGTCTATATACTTAATATACCAGGAGGCTAAGTTATTTATACTTATAATTATCCCTGCAATGATCTAAAAATGACATAAAAATCAATGCATGCTCATTAGCTTCTAAACTCTTGCCAAAATTTAAATAATATGGAACAGTAAGAAGTGCAGTGCTTTCACACTGCCTACAGCAACCTACACCAAAATCCTTTGGAAAAAAAATTCTTTACAGAATCAAGACACTGTTTTCCTCCTAAAACAAACATCTGCAGTCTTGTTCTAACTTGGTTTATTATTCGTGTTCAATAGCTGGGAGCATTCAAGTGATTTTTTGAGAGACCTTTCCCCAGGATAACTAGTTGCATGGTATTCCAAATTAAAAAGGTATTAAATCTCTCTGAAAAGACAGTGAAGGCAAGAATGAAAATTTAACCCACTGGTGTCCTTACAAGGAGATGAGCAAGAGTAGTAGAACTTATCAAAGGGAGTAAGAGAACATACAGCAGTAATCCAGGCACCCACAACATGAGGGGCTGCTTTTTTATGTTTAGTACAGTCGACTACAGAGGCCTACAACAGAAGTATTCTAGCTCCATCTCTAAGTTGTGAACCTTTTTACCAATGCATCACTATACAGACAGGATGAAGGTTTATTTAACTTTGAAACTGTATTTCTAAATAGTCTTCAATAATCTTCTGTAAAATAGTCTTACCATAAAATTACTGATATTTACATCACATATTATGTAACTACACATAAATTAGTCGTATATTATTATATAATTATGTAATTGTACATAAATATTAAGTAATATAAAGTATATATTACATATGTATACACATACAACCATTATTACAATTCTTCTTTTTTCTGTGCAATGCATACTTTAAATTGAACAACTATGTACTTCTGGCGTGTGCTTCAAAAGAAGTTAGCTAGATATCCACTACAAAAACAGCTTTTAAACTTCTCATCCTACAAAACATTAAGTCCTCTTTCAACTTTCCGTGTGTTGCCATCTGACAGAGACAAGTTATTTAATACTAATAAGAAAGGCTTGTAATGCAAATTCAAATTTAACCTCGCCAGAGTACCATCTGCCCGTTGCCATAATATCTTTCAAAATAGCTGACATAAGAAGTATCAAATGTTCTTGTAATATTTCAAAGGGCCTTTTAAGTAAAATTATGCTTTTTGATCAAATGAATGCTTCTGTGATTTAAAACATATTACACTTGCAGTTTTCCCATTTATAACTCTAATATGTAGCATAGATTAAGGACCCCAGGCTAAAAAGTACATTGAAAGACAGGGATTAAATGGTTTTGTTTGTATTAGACAACTGAATATGAATCTTAACCACATTCAACTTATTTATGTATTTTAAATTATTTTACTACTTCTCAACATGCTTTGATTATTTTAAATTAATTACAGAAAGTCAGAGAGAAAAGAAAAAGCTGCCTACCTCAATTTGCACTGTACAGGTCAAATTCTCTTTCTTTTTGTTTACATCAACCAACATTTTTATTAGACTCAGCTGTCGGCTCTTTACTTAAATGTAACTACAATGGTTTTGGTGCAGTTATTCAAAAATGTTATTAGTACAAATAAGTCCTGTGTTTAGCCCACAGATTTTTTTCCCTCAAAGTGGAAAAGGATGAAAACAGAAAAACAGCATTAGCACACCGTGCCAACACAGATATGGTTGTTTACAAGTAGATTATTCCTTCAAAGCATAGAAACGTATCTCCACACAATGCAACTCTTTTCATGGCAATAAATCTTGAGATTTTAATCCTGTCCAGGAGTAACTTCGCCTTGGAGCATGTAATTTCCAAGTAATGCTCAACATACTTCTCCAGATTAAAGGTTTTTGGGTGTGCACCAACTGCTTTTTTACATTGCCTTGCCTCCTCCAGCTGGCTGCTATGTGATTTCCAAAGCATTACTTTTCAGTTGTAAAACCTATCAGCCATAAAATACTTTCATTCCACTGCAAAACAACACTAATTGTACAGTATCTGCAGAAGACAAAACAGAACTTCAGCTGCAAGAAACACTGAAATAAAGCTTAAGCATCACAGGGAAGGATTAACAGGTGTTCACCTATCCTGCAACCTTTACGCTGAAGATTCACGGTATCTAAAACAAATTTCTGAAAAGCTAAATCAAGCACCAAAGTATAAGGCAGACTTGTGTTCACCTACATGAGTGGTACCATGAACACTTTCAAATATACTAAATCTAAAATTCATGACAGTACTCATACCATGCACAGATGGTCAGTGAGTACATCTATGACATTATCATCTTTATTTAGTTTCAGTACCAGGTAAGCAAAAATAGGCTGATCATAGAATGAAGAGAAAATTTAATTTGCGGGAACTGACCTTGGAGATAAAATCCCAAGCCAGCCAGGTACTTCCCATGACACATCCTACCAGCAAAACCACAGTCTATAAAAGGCATAGCAGCAGCATCTAGAACCATAGAGCCACCCCATAACAGTAGCTGCATATGGGGAGGGAAATTCTTTCTTCATTTATCTGCAAGATCAAGGCTTTGTGGCAGAAGTTTAAGCTGTAAAAGCAGCAAGCTGCAAAAATAAAATTTCATCAGTTATAATTTTCATCAGAGCATCTGACTGTAAGGAATACAAGCTCACAGAGAAAACAAAGCTCCTGCTGGGCTTGTGATGCTCAAATGTACATAGACTAGAATAATTTCAAGCTGGAAAGGACCCAAAGGACCATCAAAAGTCCAACCCCTCACCCCACATAGGACCACCCAAAAATCAGACCATATGTCTGAAAGTGTTGTCCAAATGCTTCTTAAAACTAAAGCAGGCTTGGTGCTGTGACCACTGCCCTGGGCAGCCTGTCCCAGTGCCCGAGCACCCTCTGGGTGCAGAACCTTTCCCTAACCCCCAGCCTGACCCTCCCCTGTCCCAGCTCCATGCCGTTCCCTCAGGTCCTGTCGCTGTCCCCAGAGAGCAGAGCTCAGCGCCTGCCCCTCCGCTCCCCTCGTGAGGGAGCTGCAGGCCGCCATGAGGCCTCCCCTCGGCCTGCTCTGCTCGGGGCTGAGCAAACCAAGGGACCTCAGCTGCACCTCATATGTCTTGCCCTCCAGACCCCTCACCATCTTGTAGCCCTCCTTTGGACACTCTCTAATAGCTTTATATCCTATAAATACAATATCAATAGTAAGAAAACATGGAAGGCAATTCAATGTATTCACAATATATTTCCCTTAAACTGCCTTTTAAAATTCTTTACGTCATTTTTGCTTAGCTGGGTGCAAAAGCAGAACTCACTGCTCTTCAAAGAAGCAACTTTGCTTAATTAAGGAGTTCTTGTACAAAACCAAGAAAGCACAGGAGCTTAGCTCTTGCTGGGTGTTGGCTAAAGTCTGTTGTGACTGCTCTTGAAGATACATATCATGAAGAATTGTTGGCATAGCTCCAACGTACAATGTAACTGCAGCAAAGCAATGTAGTCCCACCAAAAGGAAAAATAAATTACTCTCGTAAAAACTGCATGGCCAATGCTTTAGAAAGTGCTGCTTCAGTTTAATGGCTGTTAAGGCTTTAAACTGCGGTTTTAGAATGTCTTACTGCATCCTTACTGCATCCCAGGTGGAGAGAACTCAAATAATTTTGCTGGAAACAATAAAAATACAAATTGCTTTGGCCACATCGCTGCTGATGACCAATGCATCATACTGGAGGATGGCACTGCTGATGGTCATCACCATCTCAAATTAGCAACAGTTCTATCATGACTGTAGACTGCAGTTTTTTTCTTGGTTGAAGTCAAAGATATGCCTACAGCACAGCATGAAGGACTAACTTTGTCCATCCCTTGAAATACTTTTATTTATTTTTAGCGCTTCTTGATACCTTCCTGGGATACACTTTACTCTAAATTAGGACAGATGGCTTGGTATTTACCTAATGTGTTGGATAATTGTAGTCTGCTGTGCTGGGGATGGATGCAGATGACGCAGAGCAACGTGGTATTGACCTACCACTCAAAGCCAGACTAGTCCAACCCCCTGCCGAGCAGGATCACCTAGAGCACGTTGCGCAGGATGGCATCCAGGCGGGGTTTGAAAATCTCCAGAGAAGGGGACTCCACAGCCTCTCTGGGCAGATTGTCCCAGCGCTCTGTCACCCTCACAGTACAGAAGTGCCCCCTCATGTTCAGCCGGAACCTGCTGTGCTTCAGTTTGTGCCCGCTGCCTCTCGTCCTGTCGCTGGGCACAACTGAAAAGGGACCGGCTCCCTCCTCTCGACACCCTCCCCTCAGATATTTATACACATTGGTGAGGTCTCCCCTCAGCCTTCTCTTTCCCAGGCTAAACAGGCCCATCTCTCTCAGCCTGTCCTCGTACGACAGGTGCTCCAGCCCTCTCATCATCTTCGTAGCCCTCCTCTGGGCTTGCTCCAGTAGCTCCGTGTCCCTCTCATACTGGGGAGCCCAGCACTGGACACAAGGCTCCAGGTGTGGCCTCAGCAGGACTGAGCAGAGGGGAAGAAAATGCCGCTAGCAGAGGATGGTTTCGATCCATCGACCTCTGGGTTATGGGCCCAGCACGCTTCCGCTGCGCCACTCTGCTCCTTAGTGCAAGCTGCAGCACCACTGACCTGAAAAGCCAGCATGCATCAAACAGAATACTCCAACCCTGAGCTTCCAGAGCTTTTTTTTTTTTTTTTTTTTTAAGTAAAAAGAAAACTTCCAACGTTTATTTTAGGCATGTAGAAAATAAGGGCCATGGCCCTAGGCTGGGCAAACAGAGGCAAGCCTCCCCAGGTATCTGACATCCTGAAGGGTAGAAGTGCACAGCAATGCTGTAGGAAAACCAAGGCTGCTGTTAACAGCTACTTCACTGCAACTGCTGACATGAACGTGCTTACCCCACAGTAAATGCAAAGTAATTCCAGACAGTTCATCCTTGAAATATTCATGAAAAGGATCTGAACATGCCTGCAGAAGTGGTGAACTCAGTTTCATGACATTACAACAACGTTGTGTCTGATGCTTCAGTAGTGCCTCTGTATGAACAGAAGTCACATATTAACTCTCAACTCAGAGAAGGAGTGTTACAGGTTTGGTAATAGAAGTCAGAATTAAAGCTTAATGCAAAAGAGCAAACACTGAGAACAAAAACTGCAGAAATTTACCCAAGGGAAGACTGAATGAAATCGTGTAGGCATTTGTCAGTGCAAAACTCTGAACAAAGGAGGAATGACTAATTTCTTGACATAATGTTTATGATTGGAGTGCAAAATTTCTCAACACACAGATTTCTCAGATTTCACAAAAGAAATGAAAAAATAAAGCAACTCTGCTGATTCAGAAGTGTGTAACATAACTTTTTACCAACCACACTATGGCCTCTTGTAAAATCTTTTTCATAAAAAAATACTAGGCTCATTTTTTTTTTAATTTAATTCAACAGTCTAATTTTACATCAGATTTGTCATTTCCAAGCCCTTAGAAATTCTATCATTTTCTAATTGCTGCAAGAAAACAAGAGGGAGTTGAACATAAAGTATCTCATGAAATATATTCCATTTAATTCTTCTTCTATAGCTTCCTAGGAGAAGGCAGTAGGGACGCGAAACTGAGGTCCCAACAGAGGCATACATGAGTAAAAATTAACTCACAGACACAGAGTAGAGACTTGAGAGCTGAAGGATAAGGTTAAGAAATCACATTAATTGTACAGAGAATTAATCCTCTTGTTACGGCATAAGGCAGATCTTTTTCACCTTCTGGTTTCTTCAGTGTCGCAAATAGATTCCTTCTAACAATGACAAAAGTTTTCCACTGCTGGTCCTACTATAGTGAAGTGGCCTTAGAATTCAAGAAGTGCTGTCACTACATTTTTCTGTTTATACTGATGGTTAATAGTAACTTCAGCTTTGGGGAAAAAGGACACAGAGGAAAGTGAGTTCATGCTTCTGTCCATGATTTCAGCTCTACCTTTATCAAATTCTCGTCATTTTTAAAGTTCTTTTCAGACAATCCAGTGCACCTTTGCTTTGCATGGCTAACCATAGAAAAGTTTTTGTCTTTAATAAGGGCTTAGATAAATAATCCCAAATCCCAGTGGGCCTTGTTAAGGCAACATCATAAAATTTTTTACACTTCCTTATGAGTTTGGGGAAAAAAAAGTCTATGTATCAGCCTAAGCTCACGCTGACTAATGTGGCCTTAGGGAAGGGACTGTTGAAATGCATGCGTACAGCCATTAGAAATGGATTTATAGATGTAATTATGATAAATCAGCACGGGTTTATTAAATAATGATTAATGGTTTAAAAACTTACTGTTTTTCGAAACCATGCAGAACCAAAACATGCAGAACCAAAGTTTAAATGCTGTAAAGCTGGTAACTTGTTGGTTCTGTGCATTGTGTGCACCAGGAGCTATTTGTGTCACTCAGTTTTGGGTAACCAGTGACCTGACTGATGAGCAGGGATAGGAGAGCTGATGGAGATGGTCCCCAGCTGGTCACCCTGCCTGGATGTCTGAACCTCTCATCACTCATTTCCTAAATTGACATGGTTCACAGTGCAGCGTCTTTAAGCAACCCAAAATTGGCAACAATTTACTTTCAACCATATGCTCTAAACTGCAGCAGTTGAGGACTTGGCTGTCAGGTGGCTCAGACATCCGTGCTGCAAAGGCCGGGCGAACAGCTGGTACAGCAACCTCAGCAGCCAACCCAAGACTGTGACTGAAAAGCAGGATTGGTTTAAGTGGGACAGTCAAAGTTCCTCATCGAGTCAGTGAAGGAGAGGAGCAGCAATGTGGTGTGAACGCTGGGCAGGCAGCAAACCCCGTGAGCAAACACCAGCCCCTAGTAGCACGCAGAGGGAGTCTTCAGTGTCCTACCCCAATGGCACTGATTTCAGGCGTGTGATCAGGGCTCGAGACTAGCAACAAAGAGTAACACTTACTGAGAATTATCAACCAGGCAGGTGGCAAAGAAGTTATTTAAAAAAAAAAGAAATAAAATCAAACTGAATGAACAAAGCTTTGTATAATCAGTGATAGCATAGCATTGTTCTTGCCCTGTACCTAAAACCCTGGGTTGCACAGGCACGGCATTAAAGCTCTTTGCTTAATGTTCTCATGCAGGTTATTCATACTAACTGTGCCACACGAAGATTTGCATATGCTCCATAAACCTTAATACCCTTTTTAAGACCTATTATACCAAGCAGGAGGCCATTTCTGAAGCTGAAATGGATTTTCAGAACAATATAAAGATAAAAATGTTTTCTGGGCTCTGATTTTTAAACCTTCGGGTAAAACTAAATCATTTTCACAGTGCTGCTTATATTCCATATTGAAGTATATACAAATACCAGACACTCCAGAACATTATGCCTGAATCCAAAGGGAGAAGTTATCTTGCTGTACAAATAAAAGTTGTAATCACTGTTCACAAAAAGCTCTCAGCATGCTGCTTTAAAGTTATTCAATTTTTTTTTCTGCACTGTACTGACTTCATAAGAGAAGCAAATTCAGTATTTCACAACATAATTACAATAACGTGCAGCCAAGTAAGGAACATCACAAATCACAGAATCGGTTGATCCTGAGAATTCACGAACATCCCAAAGTACTGTTTCCACTCATTCAATCCACACCATTGCCAAACAAAAGCTTAATTACTAAAGTTAATATTTCGCATATGCCATTCTTCCCCTTTACGACTCAAAGTGTAATTTCCCTGGAACGGTTTACTTTTATCATTTTCCTTATTCACTGATGTGATTGTAGCAGAATTTGTACAGATGCCTGCTCTATGCAGGGTAGGGCACAACACTGGCATTAAAATATCAGGCGTAGCTACAGGTCAAATTTAAATAGCAATTAAATACTAAACAAATAAATTAAACCAGCAGTAAAGCACACAACTTCCTTTCCTAAAAATGGTCTTTAAAACTAACTGCAAATCTAGAGAGCACAACTTTCCCCTAGCCCCTTTTCCCTGTCCTCAGCCAACATGTCTTCACACAACAGCCAACTTTCCTCTGGGAGTGGAAGTACTCCTCCATAAATAACCTCCAATGCTTCACAAAACTCTTCACAAAACTGTCCCTAATTTTTAAACTTCCTCCCCTCTGAGCTAATTCCCAGGTTTTCCCTTTCAGCTAGTCAGAAGCTTTCACCTTGCATTATGGCAGAGATTTACCAGTGTCTGTATAATCCATACTTAAGTTCATGGAGCCCTCTGCAGCACTTACGTGGCTGTCCACAGAGTCCTGCCACAGGCACGGAGCAGAGCTGGGGGAATCGCACAAGCCATCTGCTGCCCTTCTGAGGTACCACCGTGGGAACTACAGTGGGCACACACACATACCTTGACACAGCCAGATACGTGAAAACAGATGATTTTGGCTCTTTATTTTTTGTGAACTTTCTTAAAATTTTATGGATCGTGAGCAAACAAATCTAGTCTCAGCTTAGAAGCATGAGGAACAGAAAAGGAAGGCATAGAGCACAGTAGCTGGGTTCTGGACATGGGCAAGAGTAGCACTGGAAGTCAAAAAGAAAAAGAGGGGATTTAAATGGAAGATTAAATCTAGGTTAAGTCAAAATTTAATTTAAGGTTGAATTTTAATTAATCAAGTCAACGTTTTAGAAGAAATTCTTCACTGTGAGGGTGGTGAGGCCCTGGAGGTGTTCAAGGCCAGGCTGGATGGGGCTTTGGGCAACCTGGTCTGGTGGGAGGTGTCCCATGGCAGGATGGTTGAACTGGATGGGCTTTAATGTCCCTTCCAACCCAAACCATTCTGTGATTCCATGATTAAGTCAGTGCTGAAATAGGAGTTGATGTTACAGACAGAGAAAATGCAGATTTGATGAAAGGAAGTAAAGAAGGCATGCAAAGACTGATTCACAGCCACCAGTACAGTGAAAAAGAGGAGATGCAACAGCAGAAATAAAGGCAGCTGCAGATAAACTACTACAAATCCTTTGCAAATAAAAGTTAATTAGAATGGACTTCAGACATAGAAGAACACATCAGAGGTTTAAAAAAAAACACCACACTTGATAACTACAATCTTGTTGACCAAGAGCCAAATCGAGACTGTGGTACCAGTGTGGCTCTCAGCACACATGCTAACTTCTCACCCTGAAGAGAGAGCAAACAATATACAGCGAAGGTGAACTGGGAAGTCTTTCGGTAGGTCTGTGACACAGCCGGTGCACTGAACTAGAAGGTATCTCCCTGCCAGAAAGCTCATTTATTTCTCTGCAAGAAAAGAAACTGTGTCAAAGCATTCCTTTTTGCAATTTTGTCATAGAATTATGATTTGGGTTGGAAGGGACCTTTAAGACCATCCAGTTCCAGCCTCTTTGCATGGGCAGGGACACCTCCCACCAGACCAGGTTGCCCAAAGCCCCATCCAGCCTGGCCTTGAACACTTCCAGAGATGGGGCATCCACAGCTTCTCTGGGCAGCCTGTGCCAGTGCCTCACCATGCCGAGCGAAGAATTTCTTCCTAAGATCTAATCTAAATCTCACCTCGTTTAGTTTAAAACCAATATCCCTTGTCCTATCACCACACACCCTGGTGAAGAGTTTTTCCCCATCGAAGAGCCTCTCCCCATCTTCTTATCATGCTGCATCTTAAAAGCATTTATGTTTCTCGGCAATGTTATTCTTACTGAAAGGTTTTGCAGGAACCTCACTGCTCAGATATTAGAAACCTTCCAATCTCCAGTTTAACATCTTCATAATCAACCATAACAGTATGATCTCTTCAATTTCTTCTGAAGGCAATCAATGAACATTTACAGTTATCTGGTACCCACTGCTACATTATTTTCAGCAATTTGCTGAGTAAAGACTTGCATCATAAATAATTGGTGATACCAGAAAGCCACCAGGATAACTGTGTTACATAGAATGGCCCTACGCATAAAGAAAAGCTGCAGAGGTGATAAAAGTGTCTGCAAAATTTCTACATTGGGGGGCAAAAACAGCTTCTCAGTAACTGATTTCCTTTTACAGAAGCCAGTGAGAGTTTCAGCAATTTCAGAAAGAACAAAATAGCATCTCCAATAAAACAACCACTCAACTCAAACAAGAATTTGCTTTTCTTAATCATCACGAAATGCTTCAGAACTCAGAGGCCTTAATAATATTAATGACATGCAGCCCCTGCTGTTTGAAATACAACAGCTGAACATCAGTTTGCAGAAATAATATGCAAATAGTTGGAAACAGGAAGTCTCAAACGACAGATTTTTAGGTATGGCTACAACCAATAAAGCTCATTTGTTAATGGTATTAAATGCAAAGTGCACTGAATCATTAAACATCTGAAGGCTCTTCTTAGAGCAATGTTTCAGTCTTGTTTTCAGAAGATGATTCTTTACACTACCAGCACTAATTCCAGCTGGTCAAAATGATCGTGGATTCTTTTTATTTTTTTCCAATTAAAAATATTCCCCAGCTTCCAGAGGAAGTTCAACATCTGGGAAAAAAATAGTGTAAAAATACATAAAAGCATTTCGGCAGTTTTGTATGCAATTGTTTTCATCATAAACTATCAACTCTGGACAAAGAAGAGGAAATACAATATATTGCTGAGCCTTATTGCTTTGTAAGGAACACAGGACAGTTTGGAAGCTAGCAAAAAAGGAAAAAAGTTCATAAGAAAGTGCAACTACAATGCCTGACACACCTCATCAACATTTCCATATTGACATAAAACAATTGTGGGGGGGGTCAGAAAAATCAAATTCTACCAGGAACAAAAAAAGTGCTTAGGTTAAAAAACGACTTCTAACTAACTCTGCTACTGCAGCCTCAATCAATATCAACTGAACTGATCAGTATGAGCTTAAAAGTCCAAGCTGGAGCATTGGAGGTAGGCGCATCCAGGTCAAATAAATGCCCGGAGTCATTCCCAGAAGAGCCGTCTTCAACGAGACACTGCACAATTTTGCTTTCCCCAGGAAAACCAGCAAAATCAGGATCCACAGGAGCACTCCGGTGATTGCTGTACTGCTGTCTCCAGGAGTACAGATGACTCCATAAAATCTATTCGGATCACTGTGAGGTAAAGAAAAATTTGAAGGCTTAACAAGTATTCTGGTAGTGCATACATGCTGAGAAGAATGTAGACCAAACGTAATACTCTTTTAACCACACAGAGAGGGGAAATGGGCACAGTCTATCCAACAGCTGACTTCTGGGTAGATCTAACACTCCTGCCTTCGGCAATTATTTGACTGAAATTCAGCAATGTATTTGTCTGAAAATCTAGAATTCTGCAGCAATTTTATTCCCTGGAACAATACCTTCCACCTTTCCAGCCAGATCTCCTCCCCTCCTGCCTCGCACATTCATATACACAAAGGCATCAATTATTATGCCTATTAGTCATACAAATTATTTCATTTATAGCTTAAGGCCAGTGTTCAGAGGACCCAGCAAGAGAATTGCTTGCTCTGTTTATCCTTGATGCTACAGCATTCAAAATAAGCATCCAGCAGCAATATCCTATTGTTAGCACACAGACATTCAGCAAACAAACGGAAATATCCTCAACAACTTCACAAATTAGCCTTCCATGGTCTCGAGTCATATGCTCCCAATTTGCTTGTGCCTTACTGATATATAAAGTATTGCAAGTAAAATTAGCAGCCTAAATCATTTCATTAATCTAAGTATTGTTAGTTTACACAGCTTGTCATGGAGAAATACAATAGAGACAACAAATGCTAATTAATTTAAAACAGCTCAAGGCTCTAGAGTTCAGAAAACCAAGTTTTGAGGTTTAAGCAGTTCTTGTCAGCAATCTGCCCAAAAGACTTTAAGTTGCCTTTTTTTTTCCCCACTCTTTGCTAATTATAGGATTCCTTCCTGCTCGAATAGATCCTGTCATTTAAAAGGCATCATAGGAGTTGAATATTTACAGTTTCCAAGTAAACTCAACAGTCTTTATAAGTCTATCAGAAGCAAATTCTAAGCACCTAAGTGAAAAGCTGCTACAGTTCAACCTACAACAGTATCCTCAATGTATCATCACTATAACATTTAGGCTATCTGGCTTCCAAAAAAGCAGTGTTAAAGCAAAATTAATATAATAGAGAGATACCTGCCTTATAGTAGGACTTGCATAAATATGACATTGCTGTCCCTTGAGCAAACTGGACAGTAAACCTAAATATAATTATCAAGAACACTGCATGATGTAGTACCAGGATAAAGTTTAGGTTCTCCATGTCTATTTTGCCAGTATGAATGCAGAATTTTGTTCACCAAATCCCCCAGTACTAGATCTAGAAGCAACTTACTTAAAACAGCAGCAGATCAGTTTAAAACAGATTGAAAGAGTATTTTACACCCGTATTGAACTTCAGGAACTTGCTGTTTTAAAAGGCTGTGCAGAAAGACAGCACGAGTAAGGTCAAGAAGTGTTTACACAGAAGATGGTCAAAAGATGCTTGAGCAGATACTAGAGGAAATAGGCAGGACTGTATCCTCTTAACATCTGTAATGAAACAACTACAAAAACTGAGTAGTGAAAGACAGTTCACGTGCTCCTGTAAATAACACCTCTTGATCTCAGTGAGAGGATATTGGGCTAGATGGGTGCTGATTTGGCCCAGCACGGAATTTCTTATATTCTTACATTCCTATAAAAGCTGAATAAACTACCCGACTGTTTCAGACTATAAATTTTAAATTAGTTTTAGACAGTCTTGCTGCTTTTAATTCACATTTTTTTCCAATCCAATTCATCATTTCTCTCACACAAATTCTGATATTACCAGAAGATCTGAGCAACTGTAATACAAACGACAGAGACATGAGAAACACCTAAGTTGTGCTTTCCTAATCAGTGTTTCACTAATAAATATGAATAATAAGGAAGATGATGCATAAGACTGAATTGCATTTTTGCTTTATCATATAACAGAATGAAAAATCCTGATTTCAAAAGCATATTAAATGTGATCGGAAATCTTGACAGCATATTTATCTTTTTCTCTAAAAAATCAGAACCCAAGAAGTAAATCAGCAGTTGTAGCTGCATTCAATTTCTTAGTTGTACATTACCAGTTACTGTGTATATAGTATTTAACACTTCTAATGCACAGTACGACAGCAGTACCTTTCAAGACAAGTAGACACATAAGCATTTTTAATTCTATACAGGGCAAAAAAAAAACATAGCTGAATTAGGATTGGATTTATTTATTTATTTTTTTAAGTCAGAGCCCTACCTCCTTTGACTTCAGTGCTAAATTTCAAAAGCTGAGCAGAAAGGCACCTTAAGCAACAAGCCCAAATGCAATGATAACATGAACAAAAATTGAGCAAAAATCCCAGAGACGTCCTCTGGTAGACAAAGGTTTCATTCCAACATTTTTTCTGTAATTCAGTTAGTACTTGTAAGACTATTTATAATTAGAAAGATTAGATACCAAAAATATGACAGCTCCAGAGAGTTGGAAAGATATAGCTATGTTTAGGATCAAGAATGAAGTTCTTCAGTAACAACCATAAAAGGATGTTGTATGTGGCAGGTCTAGTTTCAACAAACGAGTCTGGATGTTTCTCCTGAAAGCTATACTTAAAAAGTTGCATACCTCTTTTTCTAGAGGTTGGAAAGGATGTTACCAGTACTGAAGAACAGTTCTTCTCAAGAGCAATCCCTAGACTTAAAAAAAAAAAAAAAGCATTTGATGTTCAGTGGGCTTCCCCATGTCTCTCTCAATCTGCAAAAGTATTTTTCTTTCCTGCCTGCCCCAAATCCTTTGACTGGCATCAGACTGTGCCTTTCAAAAAGCTTTGCCCATCTGCTCCGGTCAGCTTTTTTTAGGGCAAACCAGCCCATATGTGGTGTCAATTTTCTCGATAACACAAAAGAATCCATGAAGGGACAGGAGAAAAATAAATAAATAAAGATTATCTGAAATAAAACAGATCCTTACAGTCCATTTACAGTCACACCCACTCATTTAATCATTCCAGAGATAGCACAACAAGCTTCTTAAACTACAAAACTCACTGTAAGGAAACCACAGAACAGTGGAAGGTTGGTCGCTCCTCAGTCAGTCAACTCTCGGTCTGTGTGCTCCCTGTATACTTTCTACAAGCAAGAGATACTGAAATACTAGGAAAAGGCATTCCATTGCAGGCATACAAGAATCAGTGATATACTATAGCATTAAAGAAATTTCAGACAATTTTAGGACAGCTTGAAACTTTTATGAGAGGTGAATTACTGTAGAATCATATACAGAGTGAAAGCTGTTCTTGGGACAACTTGACATTCTGCAATCCATCAGTAACTGAGCTTCATAAACCTCCCACTGTACACAGACTCTGATGTAATCATAGAACTCTAATAAAAGCACTGGAACTCCAAAAACATCATGTTTTGAGCCACAAACTCATTTTTTTCTAGCTTAATCTATCCCTTTACAACTAATAAAAAATACACAAACAATTTCTGGAAGTTGCTTTTCAGCTTTCATTATCTCAAATGATAAGCAGCGAATTCTTACCTAGGAGAAGCCTTCTGCAAAAAGCTGTAAACCATTGAGAGAGACTCTAGATGCATACGAGAAATAAAAAGCTATCAATATTTTTTGACAAACAAAGCTTTGCTTAGCACGCTACTGTGAAGGGCTAAGTATGATTTCCTCTAACTGTACCTTCACAAATATTTTCTGAGATGAACTTATAGTCAAATTGCTATGTGACCTTATTTTCAATTTTCTTCATGCATTTTTACAACACTCGCACTTCAGCAGTATTTAACATTATCTCTCCCAGCAGTCAAAGTTTTTTGTATAACATGCTATTTGCCGAGAACCTGTTACTTGAAAGGAAGACCTCTCCTGTCTGCACAGCAGACTTGTAGGTGGAGAAAAGGAGCCTTGCTGAGAGAAGAGTGGCAGGCACCAATAAATATCCCAGTAAGAACAGAGCGGAAAATGCATGGGGCATCCTTCACCAAGGAATGACAGCATACTATTCCTCCGCATATAGTTCCAACTCATTTGTTGCAGGACTGCTCATAAAGATCCCATAACAGCCGTGAGCCTAACTGCAGGCAGACCTACTCAGGACTCATGCTATCACACGTAGGACACGTGTGTTTCTAGAGCTGTTTAATAGCTGAAGAAGTAAGATGCAAAGGCTGTATCAATACAGCACTTCAAAGGCAACCCTCAAAGATCAGTGAAATAGGGCTCTGCGAGGAGAAATGCCAAGAGCCACACTATAAATAGTGTCTGGATATACCTAACCACGTCTTAACTTCGCACTGCCTTACGAGCTGCTGAATGTCCTCAAGTGACACAATCTAACATACCGAGCTGGTTGGAAAAAAGTACCCGGAGCAAAGCTGTTAATAATTAATTCCCAAGGCTCCACAAGTGTCCCTAGTCCTGTTCTGTTTTATATCTCAGTCACTATTCTGGAGATGATTCTTTCATTCACAGACTACACAAAGCTCAGAATGATGATGTAGTTAGTCCCTTAGAGCAGACTATAGGCTCCAAAACCTTGGCAGTATTTCCAAGGTATGTGTGTATGCAGAAACAAGCAACTCAAGTGTTGGAATATGGTATGTAAAACACATTTGAAACTCACACTATTCAGAAATCAGACATTTTGTTCAGAATTCTTGAAATAAGTACTTGAGAATTAAACGCAAACACATTGCATTAAGTAGGTCGCACTGTTGCTTGGCATCTTTTTCTTCTGATGTGTTTACATTACTGTTCAATACGGAAAGACCTCAGCCTCATTGCACATACAGGCACTACTCCAAGTCAACTGATAAATGAGTTAGTGGAATCAGAATCAAGCATTTATGTCCTTTTCATTGTGCTTTACTAGAAAAACAATAGTGGGAAAACAACAGTAAATCAACAATAACTTTAGTTTCTGCACCTCAGAAGGAAAAAATACAAAGTCGTGCATCAACCAATACCAAACCAGAACAACCAGCTCTCCTGTCCCCACAACATATATGTGTAAGAGTTCTTCTGGAGAATTAGAGGAGACTAAAGATGCACATCATATCAGTTTTAAAACAAACAAACAAAAAAAAGGAAATGAGGGTTTGAATATTTTTGCTCTTCTGCCCAAATCCTTTATTTCTGTAAGAGCAGAACTAGGAGCTGTGATCACCTCACAGGAAAAAAAAAGTCAATAAAACTAACCCTTCCCTCATTTTCAACTGTGAGCAGGTCTAAGTTTTTTTTTTAAAAAAAATTATTGGTCCACCTAAGCCTCTAATATATTTGAATCACATAAAAATCTTCATCCACCATATATTTTAAATATTTATTTAGTTTTATGCTTCAGTTTACTTCTACACATCAGTACCACAACAGCAACATATCATACAAAAAATGTTTAATTAAATCTGCAGACACTAAAATCAATACTGTACACAAATGAAAATATATTGCTGCTAATTCTTATGAACCAGTGCCGTTCAGCTGCATATCCACATCTAACGTGGCAGTTAAATATATCCTTTTGAGATAACATTACAGGAAATAAAACAGCAGTTTTAATCACACTATTTAATTTAGATACACTTATTTACCGTGTTCAGATTCAAAAGGCATATTTTCTTCATTCCAAGTAACTCTTAACCTTAGACAGTTACACTAAAAGTGGAGTTCAACTTCTCTAGGCAGTCAGTGCAAGCTGAGAAAGCTATCTTGGAAAGAAGAACTGTTTTCCACAGAGGAAACTTGAAGTAGTTACCTAGTCATCTGCTCTAGGCAACGTGCTCTGTGGGTCCTGCTTGAGCAGGGGGCTTGACCAGATGACCTCCAGAGGTCCCTGCCGACCTCAACCATCCTGTCATTCTGTGATCTAAAATCTACAGGCAATTGCAATACTGAAATAGACCAAATCTAACCAGATAAATCCTTTTTTTTTTTTTTAATTTTATTTTAAACCTACATGCATTGGTTACACCACTGAAAACTACCCAAATTATTCTGTCCTCCATAAAGCACTCTGGGCTACCACCTGTGGTTCAAAGTGTGCTACAGCACTAAACAAGAGGGTTCCTGCTTCAGCACATGATCTTAGGTAAAAGGATGAATTAGCATAGTTCATAACAACTTGTACACAAACTTGTATGGATGTCTGCAGATTTCTTCTGCCTTTTGAAATATTTAACCAGAGCAGTTACCACAAAAAGATGACATTATGAACAGTGAACCTGACATTCTTAGGCTTACTTATAAGAAAGCAAGAAAAAAGTTAACGTGAATTGAAGAGTTTAATCATGAGAAATATTAAGAATGGAGCAGGTTTGCAAATATTTTGTCAATAGACCAAGCTCTAAAGTACACCGTGAGTTAATATGGGGAAAACTAATAAATAAAAAAGCACATTACTCTCCTGTGTGAGGGAAACAACTTCTATTTGTGTCATCTCCCAAGTTATCAGTATGCCTGCAAGTACAACATAACTCTTTTGCCTGTGTGTTAAAATTTTTGCATCAAAATTTAACCAGCAGATTCTCTTTGGCTAAATCTGTTATTTCTCTGGCATTTCGTTTAAAAAAATAAATAAATGTATGAGTTCAAAAGGTATGTACACCTGTGTGATTAATGGATTGTCCAAAGAACTTCAAAAAATATTGCTCACCTAAAAAGCAAGACGAAACAAAGATCAGAACCTGAGGCCAGAACAGGCTATACTTACTCTTTATTCCTGCTCTTAATGCATGGCTGGTAAAGAACTTTGACAGCATTCCAGGTCCCCACTGGTCCAGAGTTAGGCATGAAAATATCTCCAAACAGCGTAAAAACATTGTGGGAAGAGGAACTTCCTGAAGACTCCACCAGCAATGTGTCAGAATTTAAAAGCCATATCTATAAATGAAGAAATAATTTATTTTACTGAGGATGACATCAATTTCAATTTCTTCCTTTACTCTGATCGTAAATCTGATGTCACAAACAGCTGATACGAAAGCCACATTCTGACAGTTCCTACGAAAGTGTTAACAAACTGATATTTTACTTTCACTATTACTTATCACAGTCTGCTCAGCCTCTGGAGGAGAAAAACAGGAGTTAATAAAATAAACCTGATGCCTGATACACCACAGTCACTAATAAGACTTATTTATTTATTTTAAGGAATTAGTAGAGCATATGGTGTTGAATGACTGAATGCTAAAGACAGGAAACTGAAAGGCTGCCCACTGGAAGTGCCAAAAAGTAAGGATTTTTAGAAAACATATAGTTATGACCAGGTAGAGCTAAGACATGCAAGGAAAAAGATAGCAATTAATGTGGTCTAAAAGTAAAGCTAGGATGCACAGAAGGCTGTAACAGAGCCTTACCTGGAAAATAAAATTTAATTAAATATCACAGAATCATCTAGGTTGGAAGAGACCTCCAAGATCACCTAGTCCAACCTCTGACCTAACACTAACAAGTCCTCCACTAAACCTCCACTAAGCTTTACAACTAAACGTCTTTTAAAGACCTCCAGGGATGGCGACTGCTCAGGGGATTGGTGTTCTTCAACAGTACTTGTTCACAGCAGTTCATGGGAAATTTACTGGGGAGAATTTTGAGAAATCTGAACTATTTGCATCACTTTACTGATTTTATCTAATATCTTTGTGATTGTGTATTAGTGTTCTAAGCTGGATTCAGGGCTCTGATGCTAAACACTGCACAAAAAAGTCAGGCTTCTCCTTTATTCGTAGCCCAGAGTAGTGAAGTGATCTGAGTTACCAATGCAAATTATTTTTTACAAGTCCTGAGCCAGTATAAAATGCTTGCGTATGAAATATTTATCACATAAAACAGATTTTACACAGTGCTGCTCACTAGACTGTAATCTTTTGTTTCTCATGACCTAATCAACTTCAAGTAAAACAAGTTGCATGATGCCAGGTAGCAGACATACGACATCCCCTGTGAAGGGAGAAAGCCACTGTTAACAGGACACAAAGTATATGTCACATATGTCACAGTTTACCAGAGCCCAAGGCTCAGCACATCACAGTGAAAGCTCCATGAACAAGGAAAGAGATGTAGAGATAAAGAAGTTTTGGAGGGGATAACCACTTGAGCATATGCACACAAACAATGACAAGCAACTGCACTTAGCTTAGTGAGTGGCTGTTTTGATTTTGTTCTGGTAATTCACAGAACACATTTGTAGCCTGAACCTATATACCTCACTAGCTAGGGCCATTACACACAGTGCTTTAAGCTGAGTGTTGAAGATGTGTTGGAAAAAATGTAGATGAAACAGGAGTGTCCTACACGCACGGGTCAGTACTACCACCTCACTTAGCTTTAATTAAACTGAGTTCCTTTATTTTGAAATGGTTAACAGCTTCCTTTGAAGGAGCCCCCTGGGATGCTTTTCAGAAGGTGACTGTCTTTAAAACTAGTCTAGGGAACAATGCAGTTACAGCTGTCAAAAGCTGTAGCTGTAGCTTTCTGTAGCTTGCTTTAGAGAAAGCAATTAATCCATTTAATTGTATCCAAGCCATCCGATTTTGTATGTATGAAGTCATCCTGAAAGTACTTCACGTATCACAAGTGTTGATATGTAACTTTTGACAGTAGCATTCTAACACTTGTTCAGAGTATGTCCTTGTCTCAACTGCAGTCTAACAGCCCTTTATTAGTAATTTAGATACTCATTATCTCACATCTTGATTGCTTCAACAACCCCTTCTCCAGACTTGGCAAATACAAACTTGTTCTGCTCAGGCCCTCTAAAACATGGTCCATTAATCTGTATCTGACAGAGAGGTCTCTCCTATTTTGACACATTTCTTTTCTTGGGTTATCTTCCCCCTCCTTTCCCTCTCACTGCTGAATCCGACTCCAAAAACCAACTTTGATTCATTACTGAAAGACAGGAGTTAGTATTCAGCTACTCCAAACTCTACCACATTTTTCATTTTGTGCCTATACGTGGTTAAACAAAAACATCTCTGGTTATACCAAGTGTTTACTATTAAAGTAATTCCAGACTCAAATTTCCATCCATCTTAGAAGTTTGAGGAATTTATCTGTTATCAGGTAATTATAAAGCTTAACCAAGTTTAACAGCATTAGAACATCAAGTATAATTGGCAACTATTTTTTGCACTTCACTTTGCAATGCAATGTAGTGACTACATTAGTAGTTCTTGCTGACCTAAGAATGTATTTGTGAAAGATGCTAGAAAATTTGATGAACTTGTAGAGATTACAGATAAGAAACACTGGAGCAAGAAAAATGAGATATATATTACAAAGTCAAAATTTAAGTTTTTTGTATTTTTCTCAGTAGAAAACGTCGTTATTTCTGTGTGTCCTGATTTTTGGCTGGGACAGACTACCTGTTATGGTGCTGTGTTTTGGATTTAGGATGAGAATAATGCTGATAACACACCGATGTTTTAATTGCTGCACAGCAGTGCTTGCACAGAGCCAAGGACTTTCCTGCTCCTTGTGCTGCCCTGCCAGCGAGGAGGCTGTGGGTGCACCAGGAGCTGGGAGAGGACATGGCCAGGGCAGCTGGCCCAGGCTGGCCAAAGGGATGGCCCACACCTGGTGGTGTCCTGCTCAGCAGCAAAAGCTGGGGGAAAGAAGGAGGGGTGGAGCACTTGGAGTGATGGCATTTGTTTTCCCAAGAAACTATTACCTGTGATGAACCCTGCTTTCCTGGAAGTGGCTGAACATCAGCCAGCCACTGGGAAGTATCAAACGGATTCCCTATTTTGCCTTGCTTGTGAACACAGCTTTTGCTTTTACCTCTAAACTGCCTTTATCTCAACCCATGAGCTTTCTCACTTGTAGCTTTCTGATTTCTTTCCCCCAAGCCACTAGGGGAGAGCGAGCAAGCTGCTGGATAGAGCTTAGCTGCCTGTCAGGGTTAAACCACAACACTACGCTGTTTGTGGTGCATCCGCAGTATTTTCATTACTCTACGCATGAGAAAGTTTCTGCACATACATTTGCTTACATAAAAAAATGGGGAAAGCTTCTTACATGAACTGAACTGTTCAGAACTACTTCAACACAAGAATTTGAATTAATTTTTCTTTATACATACAATCACGATCAGCATAAATAATGTTTTACAAGCTGCGATTCATATGTTAAATTTTTTTTAAGATAAAAAACTTACCAGAATATAGATCTTTCCATCATCCCCTTTTATGGTGAATCTAAATGTGCTTTTAGCAGAGGACAGTTCCATAAGACACTGAGCAACCATGCTCTGTACAAATTGAGACCTGTTTAAGAATTAAGTACATATTATTTGTTTTAATAACAACTACATTGTCAAAGTCATTCATACCAATGCAGTGCAAGTATATGAAAAACTCCATATTGTAAATTCCACCACATCCCATAATCACTTTTTATAGAGAAACGTAGCTTCTTTTATCTTTGTCTCTCCCCCAACCAGCGCACTTAATTCCTGCAACACGATCTTTTAACAGATTTTTTTTAAACACATCAGCAGACTAAATTGCTCCAAATCCTTTCCTTTGACTGACAACAAATGTCAAATGCTGAGTAAAAGCTTTTCCCTATTATATCTTACACATGCGAACACAGCAAAGTTCAGAACAATGCACATATTTCAAATATAATTCACAAAAGACCTGTGACTAATGCATAATAGAAGACAGCTAGATCAAATTTTATACCATCTTAGTCTTAACTTCAAATTGAATTACTTGAAAATTCAAAAACCTCACAATTAAACACTGCAAGTTTTACTTAACTTTACGTAATGTAGCCTTCCATTTCAATAATTAGTCACCACATGCCATGAAAACTTAAAACGTTTATTTTTTTGAACTATTTATTTTGGATTATTGTCAGAATAGTGGGACGCTGCAACAAACTGTGTACAATCTCTCTTCATGTTATTAACACACATGCAAACACAAACATAATTATATGAGTGAATATAGGCTACAGTATCTTTCAAATGCTTAAGTCTATGAATACATAAAACTTGATAGCACTTTACTATACTTAATTACTGAATGAACTGAATTTTCCTACATTTCTAGCATCCTTTCCAAAATATAAAACTGAGCAAGTTATCTGATTTTTTTTTTTTTTTACCTTGGTATTGTTTTGAAACTTCCCTCAGATGGTTGTACAATCACCTCAGTGACATAATATTTAATAGTATCTGAAATGACAAACACGTTTAAATGCAACAGAAAAACAAAATTTTTAAGATTAAGCTGTAAATCACTATATCACTATACTATAAAATTTTTTTTCAATTCAATTTCAATTGCATTCAGTTAGAGGTTCAGCAGGTGATCAAATTCCTGCTTTGGTATGTGGGAGGAGAAGCAACCACAAACAGAAAACATACATTACACCAAAAGAAAACTGCTCTGAGCTAATTACATGATCAGCAATTTGTCATTCATATTGATCCCTGTTTAACACTAGCAGCAATCAACTTGAAACAAAGTAAGCAAGAGCCAAAACACTTGGACTGAAATGTTTTATGTATTAATGCTTGCTGGTGCCTATTAACTCTTGCCCATTACGCACTGCTACAAAGCCAAACCTGAAAGATGAATTGAAAGAACTTTCCTAAAGTACTGAGATCAGCATAGCTTACATAAGTATTTTAGTACCCTCTGCTGCTCAGTAATGCTGCAGTGAATCACAAGAGACAGTTTTAATAACACACAGCACACACAAGGGAATAATTTTCTTCTTTGCTCAAAGAGCAGAATAGAACCTCTTCTCTAAAATTGCACTAACTTAACACTAATATACAAACCATACATTCCAAATTTCAATGCATGTGTTCCCAAAAACCTCCACTAAGACATCCTTTTAGTACTAAATGGAAGAGTTTGAGTTCAGAATTTAATCTTCATCAATAAAGTCAGGTCAAAGATTATCACACTGAAGCTCCGGGTCTAGGCTAAAACACTGCCTAACCAGAGAGCAAGCAAAACAGGTCAAGTATACAGAATAATAAATTCATTCCACTAAGCCTTAACGTGAACATCAAAAAAGGATTCATCAATTCCATAAATTTTAAGGGTAAAGAGGATTGACCCATTTGACCTCTGCCTGCACACACCATTAAAACTGGATGAAAGCAAGCTTTTCAGAGACACTTAATCCTATTACAAAGATTCCAAAGGCTTGGCCGTCCCACCCCTTGTCCAGATAAGTATTATATGTTTTTAATTATCCTCACTGTTAGGAAATTATATGTTACCTCAAAGCTTAATTCTAGTCTGCTCCATGCTGTGCCTAGATCTAAGAGACAGGAGAAAAAGAAGCCAGTTCAGTCATACTACATCTCCAGCTATTATCTTGAGCAAGGAATTGGTTCCATTGCTGAATGGGCACTGGAAATTGAGGAGATGTTTGCTTGCAGAGAGGTAGAAGGTAGGAATTCCTAACAAAAAAGCCTAAGAACGTGTAGCAATAAAGTTGGGGGAAGAATAGGCAAAGCCAGATCTGGCCTCCACAGCTACACCATTTCAATCCAGTTTCATCTTCAAGGCACTGATATCTTTGCTCATAAGAAAGCACCAAAGCATGACAGTCAAACCTGCTCTCTAGTCTCTTCTCATAGAAATGGTTCTGTCTAGACTTTGCTATACATCTGTGATTAATTTGTTACAGAGTTCAAAGAACAGGAAATTTCCTACACCACTGATGAAACATGCTCAAAACAATTGACAAGCTATCTAACCTTAGCAATGTACAAAGTCCAGGACAATTCCTTTGCATGTCTACATGCTATTTCCCTTTTCCCGTACCCTGCAATCATATCAACTACTGGTTGCTAAAGGCTTAGGTGAAGGTATTTACTCACAACAATCCATAAAGCTCTTTACTAGCCCCTGTTTTTGCAGTATTACAGTTTGCTTTGTGGGGTTTCCAATACCTTACCTTAAAAGAGGTTTTCTTAAAGCCTATGCTTTTTAGATCTCTGTACAGGATAATCGGAACCTTCTGTAACTGTCTTCTATCTCCCTCATGACTTATTTCTGAAACAGGCTTTGCATTTTCTTTAAATTTTTTGTATTCTCTGAACTGATCTAGACTCACACTGCTGCAGTACAGCAGAGGGGGAATGAAAGAAAGAACCGTGCTAGTAACAGCCTTATCATTGCTTCTCTCCTGTTAATAACTGCATTTTAAAGACCATCAGAGACTCATCTTTAGACTACTTCAGGTAAGCCCTAACAATTCAATATAATAACTTTTAAACCAATAATCTCAAAATTTCATCATTACTTGATGAGAAATATTACGTTTATTTGATAAGATTCCCTTTCCATGAAATCAGGCTGGCTGTTAGCAATGATATCTTTAGCTTCTAGTTCTTTGCTGACCAAGTTCTGAATTAACCTTTCCATTATTCTGTAAGAATGATAGCAAAATAAACAACCTGTAACTTTTGAGGTCTCCTTTTTTACTGGGATTCCTAATAAACTGGAATCTTTCTTCCTGTCTTCCAAAGCTTTAGCAACAAATTTAATATGCCAGAGAAACTAGGATGAGGAAAATCTCCACAGTAAGTCACTTTCAAGGTCTAACAGAGAAAGCAATCTCACCTATTTCAGAAGAAAATAACACAAACACGTAGGAATCAGCCCTGCATTTTTTCTGTTAAGCTATTTTTCTCCGGCGCTTTTAACCTCCAGTGCTCATTGGCTGAAGCAGTCAAGTCCAGTTTAGTCTGTATATGCCATACCTGATGATATTGTTTCTCCCAGCATTGTCTTGCAGCGCTTACAAAATACTCTGGTATTTTCCTTTGATTTCTGTAGGATAAAGAAATGTAATTTAAATGTTGCTCAGTTATTCTGAAAAAGAAATGCATAACTTTAACATACTCTCCAGAGTATATAGTTAACTTTGCACTTTAGTTTGTTATCTTTATGTTTACATATTCAGAGATGCGCATTGACTATTACAGCCTTCTACACGCTTGCAAGTTTCATATTAATTTTAAAATCTGGCAATATTACTGATCACACAGCACAACCTTTAATAGATAACAGGAGAATCTCATAATACCAAGTGACAAAGTGATGAGGTAAATTCAACTTTGATAAGGGCAAAATAACGCACACAAGAAATAATTGCTAAATAAATCATGCTGTAATGTGTCTACCATCACTCAGGAAAAAGTTCTAGTCACTGTGGACAGGTTTATAGGAATCCCACTTCAGCAAAAAGCAGAAAAGGTCCCCAGAGCATGCAGAGTTACTAGGAAAGAACTAAAGAACACAACCTATGATATTCCAGAAAGGTGCGCTGGATTCAGTTCTCAAACAATCCCTCTCCTTCAAGTCAAAAAAGTACTGACAAAAATTAATGGTAAGAGGTACAGAACAGTTCCCACGTGTGAACTGAATACACATAATAGGAGAAAGCATGAAAGGCAGAAAACAGAGTCATCACTGAGATGTATAAAATCACAAATGTTGAGGAAAAGCTGAAGAGTGAAAAGTTATCTAATACTCATTAACTCATGTTGTGAAATTATAATCTGGTTTGAATCAAACAAAAAGAAGGGACAAGGCACAATATAGCTCAGTACTCACCACAGGAAAATATTTTTCATGCTACAAGTATACATATGCTCAAAAAAGTCTTCAAAAACTCAGGGAAACAGTGTTCATCAAGGGCTTATCAAATACGAAAATCATGGATAATAACATCTCATTAGACAATTCTCTACACCTGCAGAAACACCCCTCAATACATGCCGTACTGTTACACATCTATTACTGCCCATTGAAAAAGATTTCATTTCTGGATCAACCTGTGATCTGACCTAGTAACACTCCTATTAATTCCAGTGTTCATATTTAAATTCAGTATCAGCAGAAAGATACAAGCACAATTCCTACTTTAACACAAACTACAAACTCCAGAACTGGTTCTATGTTGGGTTATTAACCTGGCTGTAGTACGGTATGGCTCTGGTCTGGAAGTAACACATTCAGGCAAACACAATGATGTTCCTGACTTAATAAACCCTTCTGGAACTTGAAATCCCGGGAACGTAATAAGAAGACAAACTGGATTTTAACTTGGGGTCTTTGTATAAAGAACTTTACAGTTGTTAATTCAATATGTAGTGTATAAACATACCCATATGTAGTTAACAACTATTAATCTTATAGGCTTGATAAAGTCCAGACAACTCACTATCAACCTAAGAAATCATACAGCAATGTAAGTCTACAAAAATATCTAAATTTATCATAAATTAAACTAGTTTAGGGAAAAATCTGCATTTGTCTTTTTCTGTGACCTGTGCAAAAGAGGGCCACAGTGCCCATAGATTCACAGAATCACAGAATCGTCTAGGTTAGAAGAGACCTTCAAGATCACCGAGTCCAACCTCTGACCTAACACTGACAAGTCCCCCACTAAACCGTATCACTAAGCTCTACACCTAAACGTCTTTTAAAGACCTCCAGGGATGGTGACTCAACCACCTCCTGCCCATTCCAATGCCTAACAACACTTTCGGTAAAGAAGTTCTTCCTAATATCCAGCCTAAACCTCCCCGGCGCAACTTTAGCCCATTTCCCCTTGTCCTATCACCGGGCACATGGGAGAACAGACCAACCCCCACCTTGCTACAGCCTCCTTTAAGGTACCTGTGGAGAGCGATAAGGTCGCCCCTGAGCCTCCTCTTCTCCAGGCTGAAGAAGCCCAGCTCCCTCAGCCCCCTCACCAGCTTCGTTACCCTTCTCTGGACTCTCTCGAGCACCTCCATGTCCTTCTTGTAGCAAGGGGCCCAAAACTGAACACAGTACGAGTACAGGGGGACAATCACTTCCCTAGCCCCGCTGGCCACACTGCTTCTTATGCAAGCCAGGATGCTGTTGGCCTTCTTGGCCACCTGAGCACGCTGCTGGCTCAAAATTCAAGCTGTCTCCTTCGAGCCGGAATTGAACCAGCGACCTAAGGATTCCCACAGGCGGCATCTCTACAGTCCTCCGCTCTACCAGCTGAGCTATCGAAGGGACCTGCCTGCCACTTTGAGTGAATATATGTGCACTTCTTGGGGAGCACAGATTTTACTCATCACCACCATCATACTCTTCAATATTCAATTTTTAAAATGTGTGATGCCAGATAGCTCTGTTGGACTAACATCCAGAACACAAAGTGGTGCCCTGTGACCTATCACATTACAAAATAATAAAAAAAAATAATAATAATAAAGAGCTACATGAAATATATGCAATAGTCCTGGGGACACTTTTCATCTTACAAAGGTAAGTTTCAAGGTGTGTCCTTTACAGGTTGTCTTCAGAACCTGGATCAGGGACTTTCAGACTATACAGACTTCCAAGTCCAATTACCCTTGTCAACCAACATTGAATAATGCATCATTATTTAATCAATTCCAATTCAGAGGCCTTGGGGGACATGTGGTCTGTGATTAGACCGTTGATGCTCTGTGGAGAGGTGTAAGTACTTCCTGCCTTAGTAAGAGCAGAGAGGTATACAAAGGAGACAGATAACTTACACACACCAGTCTGGCTCATTAAGTTAAGCTTAGTCTAACAGTACACACTAAAATAGCAAAAGACAGCAAAAATCAAAATAAATCAGACGATGGTAGCTAACCAAACGTGGGTTATTAATGAGATGGTACAGAACAAAGGGCAAATATAATTTCTGAATGCATGAGCAACTGAATTTCTGATAAGGGTAATAATAGAATTTAACTACCCAGAATTAGTAATGTTATTATTTCTATAATGTATCTGAGTGTTAAAAAGTTGGAAAACAGTTTGGAAAATTCTTACAAAAATATTTTTCCAGAAAATAAATATATATTAGAGAGGAAAATGGATACGGAATTGCAATTCTTAGCATGCTTAATTTAATAAAAAGGCAGCAAAGAGTCATGATGATTAATCACTGAAACAGCTTATCAAGGAAAATGATAAAGTTTCCATCATTTGAAGTACTAATCAGTACTGGACATCTTTCTCAGAGTCATGCTATAGCCCAAACAGAAATGAAGGATTTGATGCTGGCAATGCCTAACAAGAGTTCTCTTAACTTGTACTATGCAAATACCAAAATGAACAGGAAGGACTGCTGTAGCTCCATAAAAAATAAGAAGTGGCTCACAGAATTTGAACTTGTGGTCAGAAAGTCCTGATTCTCTGGTCTCTCTCTCAAGCTAAATACATCGTGATGGCAAATTTCCCATCCCCGCAAAACAGGAATCAAAGTAAAAGCTCAAGGGAGAGCCCTACAGCCTCTGTGAACGCTTCAGAGAGCTACATCTTCCCTTGTTACAGAGATCAGAAAAAAAACATCTGGTTCATGTATATACACAGTTATCCCATTTCCTGCCCTCAGACATATGCAGTAAAATTACTTGCTTAATGGGAAGACCAAGGATAAAGAAACTTTTTTTTGTGAAAACCAGTATTTGAGGATGGTACAAATACTGCACAGTGTATATATACAGTACTTCTTTGAAAGCTACAAAGTCTTTTTCTGACTACGGTTACAGGTGCTAGCTGAGAACTGGGCAGTACTGCACCTATAAAACACCACTATCTCATATCATGCTTCAACAGAAAACGTGACAGTTTTAGCCAGACTAATTAAGTCAATACATCTATTTGACAACTTACAGCTGCTGGCAATCTGCAGATGGAGGTGCATCACCAGCCTAGTATTTTTTCTTTCTGTTCCTAAGGATCCCTACGGCATCAGGGAAAATATTTTCCCCAAGAGATACTATTAGGATGCTGCAGAACCACGTGACATTTAAAAACTACGTTACACTGGAAGACTAATAGATGTGAGAAATATGTTTGCAATGGAAGGATGCTGTCTTGGTCCCACAGGAGGCTGCAAGAGTTTGTTTAAGCATCTCTGGTATATTCCTGCTATTTTGGTCAGTCGCAAACACTTTCCAAAGAACTGCAATGCAATTAAAAAAGAACTTTCGTGCTGGGGTAGACTGCAACAATATTCTCTAAAATGAGAACATTTATGCCAATAGCAATCTATCTTGCCTGTTACTTTCTATTACTCTCATATTATGGAAGAATTTTCTGTTTCAGTATGAGTGTTTTTTTCCTTATTAGTCCAGCTTCTGCTTGATCTTACAGTTCTGCTCATTTGCTTGGCAATCGAATGATGCTAGAAATAAGCAAACACAGAAATTAGAATTCAGCACAAGTGTGAAAGATGTAGAAAGAAGGATCTGACACAAACAAGGAAAGAATTCTCAACTTCAAGACAAGTTTAAGAAAGCAAATGTGAAAATCCATCATATTAAACTAGCATTGTGTGTCTGACAGAAAATGGCCTCCTCCCACATTCCAAAGTTCTGCTATTATCCTGGTTTGACCCATATCTCGAAAACATTTTTGTCCCATATCCCAAAAACATTTTTGTCTCGTATCCTTTTCAGCATGTTTCTGCCTCAGAAACAACCCTTCCTTGGCCCTTCCCTTTAAATCAATTCTCTTCGATTTAAAAAGCATGTTGGGCAGGCCACTGCAGTTTCTTTGGGCTGCAATATGAATTCCATGCACCCTGCCTCTTCCCATCTTTGTTCCCATTGTTCTATGATCTCTTTTGACACTATTAAAATGTAAGATGATTAGTTTTGGAGACCTGTGGCAGAAGGCATTGTCCTCTTGGAAGTTCAAAATCTTCTACTCAGCTGCCTTCTTAAGAATACTTAGAAGAAATAACTTCAATTGCCAAATAACTCCAAGAGTTAATCCAGATTAACCTGCTTCTCCCGTGCTGGTATCCCTTTAGGATATCAGTTCGTACATTCCCCTCCCCAGACTCTGCTTTTCAAAGAACAATGGAACACGAAACCAAAGAGACCACAGCTGCAAGACTTGCAGACACAGACAGCAGGACAGAACTGTTCCCCAAACAGATGGCTCGCTTGGATGCATCACACCAGCAACAATTGAACTGCTAGAATCCTGGTGATTTAACCGGGGATAATACAAATCCCTGATGATGGTAAACAGCAGCAGTGAACTAGAATCCGGGCCTCTGGTGTTACTCTCAGCAGATTAAAAGTTTGATGCTGGGAATCTCCACACAGCAAGTCATCAGCTGTTAGACACAGACATTGTCAAGTCAGCAACGGTTCCCATAACTGCTGAAGGATTTCAACAACCAGGTTTAATACGTGGTGTGACGAAAACAAAGATGGTATCTTCAGGACCAATCTTTGTCAGCATAAATATAGACGAGCTGTACATTAGCAGAAAAGATTTTATGAAAACGCAAGCTTTGATGAACTAAGTTCATGGATGCTGTTCTGGTGGAAAAAGAAATTATTGCTTCAACTTTTATACAAGTGCTAGATTTCCAAGATGAGTAAAGCACTGCATTTTATTTCTTCATCCCACTATTGAAACTCCAGTGTCCCCTAAAATTTATTTTTTCCCAACACATTTTGATATTTCTAAGCCCCTAATCCTAGAGACTCAGGTGATGGATATAATCTCCTCCTTTAGAACACTTTAGAAAAGTCATCATCAACAGTTACAGCCTGGGGTGGCAGGTCTCTTTCACTAGACAGAGCAGTCAAACAACCTCCTTATTTTATTTTTAGGATATGAGAGCCGCATCTGAACCCCAAAACACATTCTGATTTTCCAAGTCTTTCTAAAGTTTAACAAAAATAAAAAATACATATTTTGAGCATAATTACGGTTATGCATCCAGTAATATCTTGACAGAAAAAAGCACTGTTTCTCCAGTTTCCTCCTTGTTATTTGTTTCACTACCCCTAGACAAATGCCTAACCTATTACAGTTATGATCATAATAAATGCTGATTTCCTACACTCGGGATATTTTGAGGGGGAAATGCTTGGTTTCAGAACTATATCATTAAATGTTTTCTAATTCAGTTTATAAGGAAAAGATTTTCATGTATATCTAGGTCAACATCAAGACATGGTGCATGCTTTAGAAAATAGCTTAGAATATTTTCTGGCTTCTATGCAGACAAGTGTCAACAACTCTTTATGACCTTCAAAACATCCCTATAATACGTGTAAGCCAGTAACAAATAAGCATTTTACTAGGAAAGTCCAAATACATTCCCTTAAGAATTATTAAAACAAACTACTTTACCAAGGTAGATTCATTCTGAGAAGCATGATGGCTGGTCTCCGAGAAGCATATGGGAGGTTCAGGCACATGCGATTCGTTTCCTGAATTCAACAGAAAAAAAGTGTCTCCAAGAAAACAGTCATCACGCTGAGGGTGCAAAGTGCTTTTGGCAAAGGGGTTAGGGTGACAACACCACTCTTCAACTAAAGCACTCCAGTTTTCACTTGGGAGAGGGAGAACTCTGAGAAATTTCCTACGAGGGAAGAAGAAAAGATATTTCAATATATTATATTATTCTATAAGACACTAATACCTGGGCTCCTTACAAGAAGGAAAGAAAAAAGCATGGCATTTTCTTCAAAAGGCAGTGAGTGACTCTCCTTTCAGTCAAAGGTACGTTCTTTGGATGAATTCTGAGAAAGCAATGGCTGAGTGTTCCCTGCCAAGTTTGTGATGAAGCATTTCCCAAGGGTGAATCTCCAAAGATTATATAGCAGAACTTCGCATAACACCCCCAGATGGTAGAAATCAAACAGATCTACTCAGTCATGAAAAATATAACAACTGAGATTTTGCGATTATTTTTATTATTACTAATTATAAAGTTTCCTTGTACCAAGTGTTCATATAAAAAAAGAATGCTTCCATAGCAAAGGAGCATGTGCTTTGAAGCCCCTTAAAGTCAGATACCAGACTTCGAAACAAAGCTAAATCCTGACAAAAATACCACAGTGCGTATTCATTAAAAAAAAGAAAAAAAAGAATAAAGTAATGCAATCTTAGTTTAGATTCAGATTCAACTTTCAAAAGTCACACACCAGAAAACAAAACAAAACTTCTCCTTGTCTGCTATACAGACCAAGGAGTCTGCCACAGGTGATACCATGCTTTGCTTTCTTTACCAGTGTTTTTCTCCACTTACTTTCTTTGGTTACCCGCATTGTCACAGAATTTTAAAAGCCATGATTTGGAACCACTGTTTTAAGCTGTAAAACACACTCTGAAAGCTAGAATATATGCATGTAAATACATATATAAATATAAATACATACATGTAAATATATATACTACTAATATATAATACATATAAATACACACATATATTTATATATACACTATATAAATACAATCTTGGTCATTATGAGTCAGTGGTCAGTACTTTCCTCCTTACAGTTCTCATAAACATTCTCTGGTCCCTCCACATGAGATTTTATTAAGAGTGCAGAAGCACTGATGGATACTGTCCACGTATTTACA
The DNA here is from genome assembly GCF_964034855.1 of Anser brachyrhynchus. Taxonomy (NCBI): domain Eukaryota; kingdom Metazoa; phylum Chordata; class Aves; order Anseriformes; family Anatidae; genus Anser; species Anser brachyrhynchus. The sequence goes on along the minus strand of NC_137696.1, from coordinate 89,164,252 downwards.
TTTGCTTTAGTTTACATTTTATAGAAATCTATTGCACTAGGATAAAAACCTCTTTACGAAAATAATGGACAATATTTTTTAACTGTGTGCACTCCTCCAACAATTTTCTAGATGCACTGTTAGCTGCAGTGCTGCGCTCCCTGCTGTTAGTTTCTTCGCTGTGATCTCTGCTGTTAGTTTCTTCGAACGTTTGCCTTTTGTTCCCATATTTTGTATATGTTTTGGGCAACAGCAGACATTACATGTAGTTTCTTGATTCCACTCTTAATTAGAAACTTGCAAACACCACTTCACTCACGTTGCTACTTTGTAATTAATCACAAAACCACAGACACCATCTCTTTCTTGCAGTTCACAGATGATTCTTTTCTAAAGATGCCAGTTCTTCCCATTGTAGCTTATTGCACCTTTTGTATTCTTGGGTGGGTGAAAACAAAACCTTTCATAAAAACTTCCTTCTTCATAGATCCTCGATTCATTTTCAACTGTGCTTGCCCCATCTGCAGATGAAAGTTGGAATAACTGGTCCTCTGACACAGCTAAAGCATTACTAGTAAGGTCAGCTCCTGGCACTAGTCACCACCTTCACTCTCTGTAGTCTTACATATTGTCTGAGATATCACGATTCTGCTCTGGTACAGCCTTTATTCTGCTCTAGGTCTAAAGACTGATTATTCTCCCCAGCTTTGTACAGTTAGTGCCAATACCTGGACTCACAATGAAAAAGGTCTTCATTCCCGTGTACTGTTCTTTATATTACCACAAGAAAAAAAAAAAGAGCTGGTATTATTCAGCAATACTTTTTCAAGTGTTACAGAAAAAAAAAAAAGATTACCTTAAGCTGCAAACCAATGCTGTCTAGTTTCTTTCCATTACCCTTTTTTTAACCTCAAAAGCTAGAATACACCCCTTTGAAATTTCATGAAGACCTTCAGTTCTTGCCAAACAAAAGCAGGTACTCCAACCATCAGAAGTTCCTAACCAGGTTCCTCCTACCTCTAAGTTACACAGAAAATACAGCATTTCCAGTTTATTTTAGTCTTTCACCATTCCTAGGTGGGAAGCCATATTCTGGGTCACCACCTGCGTCCCCACATTGGAAAAATGTAACTCTTGCATGAAATTAGCTTTCCAGGAAAAAACAACAAAAAAAAAGAAGCCTGAAGTTTACTAGGTACTGACTCTCTTCAGGCTGGCAAGTATAATGATGAAACCTGGTTAACATAGGGGATCATCTCCCCAAACTAACCCCTAATAACAGCTAGGTTTCTACTTCAAGATAGCCATATAGACAGAGGGAAACAAAGAGACACTTTCTTCTTCTGAAAGGATCTAATACAGTCAAGCTGAATCTCCCACTGGAGATTCAAAACAGAGGAGATTCTCCCTCTGGGTAGCTCTGTCTCCAAACAGAGGAAGCCAAGGTAACAAACTTTATTTAAAAAAACTAAAAGTTATGCACTAGTCTGAGACAGCTGCCATAAAGATGTCATTCTTTGGTGGGCTTCCATGCTAAGGTAAGGATTTGGCCAAAGAGATCCTTCTAAGACTAGATTAGAAGAAATACTCTCTAGCTTCGTTACTAACTGATATCCAAGCAGCCAGCAATACCATCCTGTCTATTAAAAAATTCAGAAGCTGAAAGTAAAATTGAAGCAAAATTAAGCACATAACCCTTTTGATCAATCAGAGATGAAGAGAAAGAAAAAAGATTCAACTGAATTTCTTTAAGAGCAGACATCTTCATTCATTAATTAGAATGTAATTAGATGAATTCCCCTGCAATCAGTTTTTCAATAGAATACTTATGAGTAAAGATTCTTAGAGTTGAAACAAATGAAAACAGTTACTTCTTAGTAGTTAATTTATGAGAAATATTTTTCACAGCATTCAACCGCTAAGAACTTTTATATGAAGAATAACTTTTTGCTCGGACAGATAATGACAGGACAAGGGGGAATAGTTTTAAACTAACATGGGGGAGATTTACATTAGAGGTTAGGAGGAAGTTCTTCACTCAGAGGTGCTGCGAGGCACTGGCACAGGTTGCCCAGAGAAGCTGTGGATGCCCCATCCCTGGAGGTGTTCAAGGCCAGGCTGGATGGGGCTTTGGGCAACCTGGGCTGGTGGGAGGTGTCCCTGCCCATGGCAGGGGGTTGGAATTAGATGGTCTGTAAGGTCCCTTCCAACCCGAGCCATTCTATGATTCTATGACAGAAAGCCTTAAAGAATTACTTTATCTATGAGCTACACAGCATAACTGCAGGGAGAGAAAGAAAAAAAAAATTTTTTGCAGCTCTTAAGTCATGGAAAAAAAAAAATCTGACCACTTCCTCTATTATGAGGATAATGTGGAAGAAGCAGAGACCATAATACTAACCTCTGATTCCCAGAAGGAAACAGATGAATCTACTAGATCTTAGAAAACGTAGAGAGAATCACATAAAACTGAGCTGAAAGAACTCACCTAGTCCATTTCCTTGCCTCAAGGAAGCATTGACATTTAAACTATTCCAAATGTATACCTTTAATCTAGTCTTTAAAATGATAGAAATTCCACAGGCTTCCTATGCAATCCCTAATGGTAAAAAAATAAGCTTTAGAGTATGTTTTTTCATTTAAACCTAATTTCCTTTTGCACTTCTGTAAGTTCCCCCTCACATGACATGCTGCCATTAGCATGGTCTTTGGACCATGCAGAGACCAACACGTGAACTTTGTTTCTGAAAGTACTGTCTTTCTTTTGGAAGCATGGGAGCGCTGGAATGGAAGGTGTTGGGCAAACTGACAGCTCCATTCTTCTAACCTTATCTCAGTCAATATTTTTTAGTGGTAACATTCAAGGGGTTCAGAGGTCCCCTGCAAGGAGAAACAGTTTACATGCAATGCATTAACATGCCTTGATTTTTCCATTCTCAAAAATTCCAGTTGTGTCACGTATTAGGATACAGAACCACAATACGTAAATTCCATGTATATGAATTTGGTGTGTTGATAGTCAGGAAATCGCCCACTCAGAGATGGAAATATACAAGGTACAAGATCTTTTGAAAGCAAATGTTACTGAGTATAAATCAGAAGTTTCTTTACCCTATAAATGTATCAAGGAGAGTTACTGCTAGACTTTCTGATGAGACATTTCATAAGAGAAAGCCAGGAAACCCTCATTCATTTGTGTTCACGCCAACCATAAATCCATATGTATGACAGGAAAGTAACAGAAGTTTACAGATTTACATTTGTATTACCATTTTGAGTATTAGGAGTGACACAGATCATAAAAGGCTGTCTCTAGCAATTTGTACATATCCAGCTGCAGCTTTCAAAATCGTTCATCACAAGAGCCAGAAAATGCAGAAGCTTTTTATTAAAATTCTCATTCGCTCTGCAGACTTTGTAAGGAACAGAGATAAGGCCAAGTCATACAGCTAAGAAACAGGTCCTGTACTCCCCAAATTCAGGGATCCCTGAACTTAACAGATAGGAGGGAGCTGCTGACAACAACCCCATTCTGACCAGCCACTTTATAACTACAGCACACTGACTGAAGAGAATCTATAAGAGAATGAACAAAACTGACAAAAAAAACTGAAAGGACAGAGGAAGAAGTCTAGTTTCAAATTTTCAGTTTTACTCCCTTCAACATTGCAGAGATGCCAGCTATTAAGACTATGAGTATTTTTAAATGAATGAAAACTAACAATGTGTGTTCAACATTTAAACTGCAATGTTTCCAGCGCAAAATGTTTCTTTATAACAAATGTTACTTCGTACAAATGTAACCTTTTTTTTTTTTTAATGCATAGGGAAGTCCAGCCACAAAAGAAAATGTCTCACTTGAGGCAGGGCAGACAACCACCAAGAAAAGAATTGAGATTTCCCACCTGTCAGGGCCGATGCTCTTAGTAAGCTATTTCTACCTTCCAGCCAGAATGAAACGAAGTAAATTAATAAATGGTGAAAAACTGTTTCAGGTAATTTTGATTTTAGTTATCTGTAGCAGTACTTCAGAAGTGTTCTCATCTATCAATTTCAAAATAACTATCTTTCATCTCTCTAAGTACACCAAATAACATGAATACCAATCGGCATAGCATCTATTGCTATAAATACAAGACACTGCAGTACTTACCGTTCTTTTACTATGACATCACCACAGGACTGGCAGTAAAAGATGCAATTCTTCTGGGGTTTCAGGCTTTCCCTCAAATTATAAACAAGTTCTACAAACAGGAGAGGATGCATTAATCTTCAAGGTTGTGTAAAATTTTCAGTCATACATAAAAATCCTTCCGAACACCTCAAACTTAAACAAGACGAGAATCTAAATAAGCAGGATGTTGACATTCTAAACACAACCTTATTCTTTTAACCTGTAGAAGTAATGAGATTCAGGAAGAACTTGCCACCTCTACCTCATGCCCCATATTGTTGAATAGGGGCAGCAATATGTGAATAATTATTTTAATGGTGCATACCCTCTCAACTGGAGGAGCTGAGATACAGGTATCATTGCTGAGATTGTATAAGTTAAAATTCAATCCTACTCTTTAGTAATTAGAGTTCTGCTAGCAAGCATCTCTGTAACATGATAGTACATCCCAATATATAACAAAAAAAATATGTAGGGGGTTAAGAAAAAAAAAAAAGGGCAGTAGTCTTAGATTTTCAGCCAGGTAAGATATAGAGCCACTGTTGTACTACCCAATGAACAGCGAGCGAGCAATACCCTCTGCAGGCCAGCAGACAGAAAACAGTTTCACAGAAGACATCTCAGACAGCTTTTCCAAATTAAAAAATATATATACATATAAAAGCCTCCAGAGAAAATCAAATAACATTAGGTGGAAGAAAAAAAAACAAAGTATAAGCCTAGCTCCACGTATAAGCAGGCTTTGCATTGCCCACTTTGTGAAATCAAAGACTAAATGTATGTTCTCAGCATCGGTGCTCAGTATTTAAGAAGCAGGTTGCAACCATAAGTGAAAGGTACTTAAAAACATCCCATAAATTCATAAGAGACAGCCAGTTCTGCATACTAATTTAAAATTTTAAAGGCTAACCAAGGTTAGTTTTTATAATTAAGTGGTCAGCAACAACTGTTGCACTATAACTTGGATGAATTGCATTACTGCATTTTTAGCTTAAACATGAAATAGAATATGGGGAAATTTTTGAAGTAGTGGAGGAAGGAGGGAAAAAATTTGAAGCAGTGGGGGGAAAAAAATGAAGTGATGTGGGAAAGGGGAGGGAACTGAACACAGCTCTCAAACTCCTGCAGAGTTATTCAGCAACAGTTTCCCTTTCATCAAGCCACTTGATGTGGTTTTTCTTTTTAAAACTAATAGTTGCTGTACGCTATTAAAAACTGCACCAAGAGCTGCCGTTTAAGTTGGAAACTGAACCCCAAAAGGAGCCTTATAGAAAAAGCAGGTGCACACACCTACGGCGTGCCTCAAACTCCGGCTAGCGCCTTGTCCCCCCCAGAGCCTGACAGACAGCAGCGCTCCAGACCTCCCCGAGCCCCAGCTCCGAATGGCTGCTGCCCCCCAGGCCCCCCAAACCCCAGCGTCCCCCAGAAGAAGCCTCCATCCCCATCCCCATCCCCGGCCGCAGCCTTACCCGCGCCGCCCGGCGCCGCCCGCAGCCGCAGCCGGAGGTGCAGGCCCTCGCCGGGAAGGCGCCGCAGGCCGCGGCAGGAGCCCGGGGCCAGGCTGACCCCTGGCGGCAGCTCCAGCGCCCCGCAGGCCCCGGCGCTCCGCAGCTCCAGCCGGGCCGGCGCCAGGCTGATGTCCGCCGGCAGGCTCCGCAGGCTGGCCTCGCTGCGGAGGGAAAGCACGGGAGTTACGGCGCGGGGGGGGGGGAGGGGGGATTTCCCGGCGGAGGGAGCGTAAAGAACCAGGAGAAATAAATAAAGCACGGTGCTCAGGAAGCGTTTATTTGCGCGGCGGCTCAGGCTCGCCCCAGTTGCACAAGATAGGGCCCGTCAGCTCTTTCCCCACCGCCCAGCCCAGCCACCCCAGCGCCGCCCCCGGCTCCTGCCCCGCCGGGGAGCCCCAGCCCCGATGCGGGGCCGGGAGGCAGCGCCCCGCACTACCGGACGAGCAGCAAGGCGCTCTGCGTCCTCCGCCGGACCTCCAGCAGGAACGGCCCCGCCATGCCGCGGCCGCCCATAAATCCTGCAGGAAGCGGCCGCTCGTCCGCCGGCTGCAGGCCCGCGGCCGCCCGACACAGCGCCGCCTGCAGCCGGGAGCCCGAGCCGCCTGCCCCCGGGTGGCTGCCGCGTCCCTCCCGGCGGGAATCACGGCATGGCCGAGGTGGGAAGGGACCTCTGAAGATCATCCAGTCCAACCCCCTGCCGAGCAGGATCACCTAGAGCACGTTGCGCAGGACGGCATCCAGGCGGGGTTTGGGTATCTCTAGAGAAGGAGACTCCACAGCCTCTCTGGGCAGCCTGTCCCAGTGCTCTGTCACCCTCACAGTACAGAAGTGCCCCCTCATGTTCAGCCAGAACCTGCTGTGCTTCAGTTTGTGCCTGCTGCCTCTCGTCCTGTCGCTGGGCACAACTTAAAAGAGACCGGCTCCATCTTGTCGACACCCTCCCCTCAGATATTTATACACATTGGTGAGGTCTCCCCTCAGTCTTCTCTTTTCCAGGCTAAACAGGCCCGGCTCTAACACACTAGTGTTTTAGTTATTGCTGAGCAGTGTTTGCACGGTCCCACGGCATTCTTCTCAATTCCTCACTCTGCCCCCCCCCCCCCCCAGTGAACAGTGGTTGGGGTGAGGAAGAGGTTTTAGGGGCACAGGAAGGACAGCCGACTGAAACTGAGCAGAGATACTCCATAACACACAATGCCAGGCTCAGCAATAAGAACTGGGAGCACGGTAAGTGGACTGGTTGGGCATCACTGGTCTTTTTATGGGAAGTAGGGAGTGATTGTCTTTGCATCACCTTTTCTTCTTTCCTTCACTTATCAAAACTGTTGTTATATTGACCCACAACTGTTCTTGCTTTTGCTCTTCTGATTCTTTCTCTGGGAGTGAGCCAGAAGCTGGAAGGGGTTCTTGGGTCACTGGCTGGGGTCAACCTCAGTCTGAGCAGAGGCTCTGTTGAGCCAGGGGCAGGCTCTCCAGCAGCCCTGTGGTGTGTCACTGCACCACCACCTGCCCTGTGAACCACCACCTCCCCCATCCCTTTCCCGCAAGATCTGCCCAAGTTCCTCCCTGTCCACGTTCACTAGTCCTTGGAGTTGGCAAAACCAAGCAGATTTCTTAGGAGAGCCTCAAGGAAGTAGACAGTGTAAGTTTAGATTTTGTGGGAAAAATAGGGCAGACAACCGTCAGCTAAACTGTCTCAGCCAAGCATTTTTAATAATACACAACTTTCATCAAGTATTCTAAGATGCACACTATACTCTCTCTGTGTTCTTACTATACTTTCTGGTTGTTCTGGGTGTGGTGTTTCTTGTTTGTTTGTTGTTTTTTTTTGTTTTTTTTTTTTGTTTTTTTTTTTTAGAAAGAAAATATTTTATTCCATATGGCAGCTTTCATTTCCAACTGCATCACAAACCAATGCACATATTGCTGGTTAAATTGTTCTGAGCAAGCAGGTCGCATGTCAGACACCACTAAAATTCACCTCATGACAAGAGAATCAGCTCCTAGTAAAAAGGACTCCTATTAAGAGACTTCAGATCTGACAGAGGCTTACACGAGACTGCAAAGCTATAAATAATCTCAAGTATTTCTTGCAGGGTGTGAGCTTCATATATTCAAAATTGTCTGCCCTAGGTTTCTCACTGTTTCTGCAGTGAAATAATTATATAGAAATGAACATTAATGTCCTACAGAGTGGGCGCACCTAGCCCAGTATTTTGACTCCAGTGTCGGCAAAAAGGATATACTATTTAGGAAGAGCTCCTTAATTTAGCTATTGTATTAAGGGTGCTGGAAGACACATCCCTGCCTATTTCCTTCTTGACGTCGATATGAATAATGCCGACTTTGTAAATCTTGATGAAATCTTTCCCCAGCCTTCTTTTCTGAGCCGTTCCAGCCTTTGTCATTGCCCCTGTGGGGCAGTGGCTCCCTCCCTCCTGTGCCGTCCCTAACTACCATACAGCTTCTCAATCTGCGAAGACAAGAACTGACACAGGAATCAATCTGAGCAGTGGCTATATAGACACCAAACACCTCCCTCTTTCTTGTTCTCCATATCCTTCCTGATGATATGCGATGTTCTGTTGGGCTTTGTTTGGATTGCTACTGCACATAAAACTGATGCGACAGTTTCACAGGACTTTTAAGATAGCTCCAGGTTGTAACTGGCACTGGTAAAAGTTCAGCAAAGGGTAAGCTCAGAGATCTCCTCAGTGCGGCGTGTGAAGGTATGTCATTACCTCCTGGAAGTCCTACCACCTCTGGCAAGACCACCACTTCCAAACAGCTCCACAAGCACCACTGAGCCATAGTTATGGATTAAGTCTCAGATGCATTTGTACGGCATTGTAATGAAAAGCACATCAATACACACTGTTTTAGTTGGAAGTGTGACACCTGTAGTGGTAGTCAATGTCTCACAAAAACCAGTGGGAACTGCCAGCTTTCTAAACGTGAAGTTGTGAAATACTGAATCCTTAATAGTGTAGGATTTAGGAATTTAGGAATCCTAAATAAACAGTTTAAATGAGAAAGGGAATCCTATCTCCTGTTTATTACCCCAAGCTTGGAGAACAAAATCTGCCTTGTTAGACTGCTGGCTGATAGGATTTGTAACCTGCTACCTGGTGATCTATGTCACAAGATTTTCCCCAGGCTTTATTTTAGAAATATTTACTTGTTTTCAGACAAAGCCTGAAAGATTGATTAAGCTGCTCACGTAATACAATTTGTGAGAAACAACCTGCAGCCAACAACACAGGCTCAGGCAAGAGTCTCAGTGAAGCAGCATTTTTATTTGTGATTGTAATGGTGGGTGTCCTGCAAGCGGGAGTGACCAGCAAAAGTATATCATAACCTGATATCCTTATGTATTACCTGATGCTTATATATATCATAACCTTATAAATTACCTGATGCTTAATTCCTCCCATGTCTTCATTGGCTGAGTACTATGGGTTCACAAACTACTCGACATTTATTACTATACCATAAATGTACAATTTTATTTGACCAACTGCTAATTTTTCCTTTTTTCCCTTCCCTCCCGACTAGAGGACCCGTGATTTTTTGTGTTTTTACTGATTTCGCACTGCTCATCCCGTTTTTCTTAGCTATCCTCCTTATTTCGGGGACAGCGGGACAAACCAGCACCGCTGGGCAGAGCCTGCGGACCGAGCCCCCGGCCGAGCGCCACCACCCGACCCGGGCGGCAGCCACGGCCGCCTGTGAGGCGCTCCGCCAGGGGAGCGACCGTTAAACCCACCCCGCAGGCGCGCGCCGGCCTCACGCGGGGCGGGGCGGGGCGGGGCGGGGCGCGGTGCACGCCGGGAGCTGTCAGGGCGGCGCGGGGCAGCCGGTGGCGGCGGGGCCCTTCCGGCGCGGGTTGCTCAGGTAACGCGACCCCCCCCCCCCCCCATGCGCCGCCGCCATTTTCTCTTCCCCCCCGGGGCAGCCGGGGCGCCCCTGGGGCCTGGCCGGGCTGGGCTGGGCCGGCAGCGAGCCCCGCCTGAGGGCTGGCGGCAGGTGCGGAGGAGCCCGGTGACAGCGCCGGGTGGGCGAGCCTGAGGCGGCCGGCTCGCCCCTCCGCCGGTGGGTTTCGCAGGGGGCGATGTCCCGTGAGGGGGAGGGCCCGCAGCCGTCCCGCTGTGACCTTGAGGTGTGAGGGCTGCGGGGCCCGGGTGGCCGCTGGAGGGGTACGGGGGGCGTCTGGGCATTTGGAGTAACCAGCAAGGCCTAAAGAGCTTGTCTCCTTAAACACCCTAAAACACGCTGGCTGCAAGCTGCGGGTTTGCTGAGCTTGTTCTGGGGCTGTCACCACTTGTGGCCCTTGCGTTTCCTTGCTGGATAATTAGCATGCCTGTGTCCTCTTTCCAGATGCAGTAGCAGAGCGTTACTGCCCTCGGGTTAGCTGGGTGATGCTGCCTGAATTCTGCAGGGCTGCGAGCTGGTGGGGGGGATCTCTTGAAGTAGCAATGTGCTAGATGTTTGCAGGCAGTCAGGGGCTTAGTATAAGGTTGAATATGGTATCTTCTAATTTTGTTGCCAAGCCTCAGTCTGTCTGTATCCATTCTAAATACTTACATTGGCCTAGCTGTCAGATGTGCTTTATTTTTTTTTTGTTTGAAACATTGGTAACTTTCCACCAAAGAATCTGAATGCAACACAGTAATGTCCTTTCACAGGTCTAATAATAATTTGACGTGTAGTCAATAGTAATAATAGTAGTGTGATTATCCAAAATGTACGGTCACCTATAACGTAACATGGATGAACATGACAAGGATGAACACTGGTTTGGAAAAAGGCAGGATGTCAACCACATAATCCCCGGGTTTGTTTTAATTGAAATTAGAATAGGCACTTTTGGAAACTAAGTAGCCTGGAAGGGAGAGGTGGGGAAGGAGGACTCCATTTCTGGCTTACTGAATGTCTCGTGTTCCTGGTTTGTTGGTGGCATCTGTGACAGTAGATACTTAAACAGCATCTGGCAAAAACAAGCTGTCCTGCATCTTCCAATAGGGCTGTGGCTGTACATTCCAGTGCATGGTTATGTTTACAGGGGAGGCCGTGTTTATTTTGCAGCGCTTTTCTTGTGTGAAAATACTGGAATGCTACACTGACCACTAGAAACGCTCATCACATGCACGGCAAGCTAAGCTGGTAAGAATGCAGTCTGTCTGGTGCAAGTGGGCATGGATTGTGTTCTGCCATCATTCTCCATCTGAATAAGGGGAAGACACTTCTGTGTGTTCATCGCTGGCTTTGTTGTCCTGACCAGTGTTACTGCTTGTCCACCTTTATTTTTAGTGTCTTCGTGCTTTAGCTGGGAATGATTGCTTGGGCAGGACTGACTAAAAATAATTATTATTTTTCTCTCTTGTTTTGTTTTGTTTTGTCTTACTTTGGAGCGGTGTTGATATGCAGTGCAGAAGATGACCAAAAAGGGTTATGAAGTGTTGTTTTAAAAAACAGGTGGGGAATAACATGTTTTGGAAATGGTTGAGGAAAAATAGAGACAGAAAAAAGAACTAAGAGATAATAAAAAGAGACAGCGTCTGTTAAATCATGGAATGGAAAAATAGAACTTTATACAGTAGAATTTATTTGTATGCACTTAAGTTGCCTTTAAGATGAATAATCACGTTTCCTGAACTTGTAGCTGATAATCAGTTAAGGGATAAATAAAAACAAATAGAAATATGTTTCATCTCATTCTCCCCAAGCTCTCAGAGAGAAACAGTGCAGGATCAAGCATTTTTTCCCCACTGTCTGAAACAAGAAGAGAAAAGATAGCACCAAAGCTACTAAGGAGGTGAATTTGCTAGTCAATGCAATGTTATTTTTGTAGATTTTATTCTAAATTATTTATATATGCAATGTTAATTCTTTTTCTGTGGTAAGTGCTTCATCATTACAGAGATTTCAGAATATCTACATAGTTGACAGTGCATAATTGGAGGCACTGATAGGTTTTTCCCTTAGTAACATTTTCTGTAAACAAAGGAAAGAGATCAGAAACTTGAATATAAACATTAAAAAATAATTAAAACCAAGGAATGTGTTTTGTCTAGTTTGGTTTTTGTTATTTTTAGAAATCAAAGAGAATGTAAACTTATTATTTAGGCCCTTTCTGGCATAAGAAAGGCCCTTTCTACTGATAAGGAGGGTGAGCAAGTTTCGGTCACACAGAGTTTTGTTTCCAGAAGAGTCAGAAGAGGATTCTGCTTTACAAATCCCTCTGTAATCCATCTGCAGAACATGTGAAATCAGACACATTGCAAAATATTACCACAATCTAGATAGCGTGCAGGCATAAATATGGCATATGACGCTAGTTCAGAATTTAAATGAGTATGAAACGATAAAAATCCGTTGAAACGAGTGAATGAGTAATATCTTAAGACCTCAGGTTATATGAAAAAGGAGGTTGGACAAAATGTTACCCAAATAAAGCATTGATAAGATTATGTATGGAGAACTTCTGACAAACATTTCTGTGAACGCTGAAAACAAGTCTCAGGGTTGTTTGGAGACAGGACGTTAAATTCATTGGAGGGTATGCATTAGAATAACAGGTGTGGTTGTCTAAAAGGTTTGTTTAAATCTTCAATTTTAACATTATTATTGTGAGCAAAGAATCAATGAATGAATTATCAGGCTTTTTTTTTAAGCAACGCTTATCTTTCTGAGGTGGAGAGTACGGGTACACAATGTAAGACAATGAAACTTATGTAGTCCTTTCTTGTTTTCCAGGCCGGAAAGTATCCGGAAGTTGGCAAACTCTTCTTTAAAGCAAAGCATAGTGCAAATCTAGGTTTAAACATAGTCATACTGGTTTGAGTTGTTTGTTATTGTTAAGGTTGCTATGGGTTTGGTTTTTTTTTAACTTCATTACTTTATTATTTGGTTTTATTAGTTTGTTGAAAGTAAAAAATATTCAAGATAGAAAAAGAATGCCTCAAGATAAGTCTCTGCTCAGTAAATACTTGGAAGAGATCAGAGGAGGAGAGCTGGCTAGTTAAAAAGTAATTCTTTCCAAAGAGGGCATAGTGACCATTTGAAAGAATGAAGCTGAAACGTAAAATAAATTGATTTTTGCTTTTAGAAACCTTTTCTTTTTCCCATGTTCAGACCCCTGGAGAGAAGGTAACTCTTTCAAACACTGCGCAGCAGGGAGAGCCCAAAGGTGCTGCAGGGAGAGGTGGTGAGGGAGCTGCAGCAGGTGTGCAGTTGCACACACACTGGAGCATGCACATCTTCCTGCCCATCTCTGCAACCTGCCGCATCGGTGTGGTTACCATGGGTTTAGCTAAGTCAGATAAATACCTGCCGTATTCTGGTTCAAGTAATGCAAGCAGCCTACTTTCTAATACGCAGCCTCATGATCTTTTTATGAAGGTGCGGAAATTGCCCGCTGTGCAGCGCTGTCGGTTGGTTTGTGGATAGCAGAGAGAGGCCCTGCTGCTGCAGCGGGTAGGCCCAGCCATGCCAGCCTGGCAGCGGCTTGTTCTGGTGCAGGGACCAGCGGGTGATGTGCTACAGGCGGTGTCACGCTTTGCTTCTCAGCGAGCGTTTCATGTTGTCGTTTGCTTTGGCATTGTCGCAGCGTCTGGTTGACTCCAGGAGGTTGCATCTCATTTAAATCTATCAATAAATCTGAAATGTTATGTTCTGTCTTCAGAATTGTTCTGAAGACAATTGTTCAGCCTGGGGTTTTACTCTGTTATAGAAGACTATCAGAATGCCTTTACCTATATTGCTTATACTTCTTTTACAGATGCTTTGCTGTTACAATTCAAATTGGTTATAGAGGAGGTAGCTCTGTGAGCTGAGATGAAATGAAACATAAGGAGGAAAACCCTATGCAAAAATGCTAAAACAGCACAGGTTAAATTCTGAGTGTTTTGTTCTTCTTTCCTTCAAATGTGGAGTTGAGTGAGAGGGAAATACTGTCTGGTTCTAGATTTCCTTAAATAATAAATAGAGAAGCCAGTTACTAAGAAGACTTGCTGTATGTTCCTTTATAATTTTTAAGCTTGTTACTTATTACTCTTTATGAGCTCATATCTGGTGTAACTCAGACTCTGGAATACCATAAAGAGCAATAACAGGGAGATTATTTTGCATATCTTAGGTATTTCCATCAGACTGTGCTCCCTGGTAAATTGAGAGTCTTCAGTCTAGTTGTCTGTCCTCTGTGACTTCCCATATAGCCAAAAAACGAAAAAGGTGTTCTTAGTGTATTCCTATACACAGTTTGTTTTTGGAGGTAGTAATAAGTGTGTTTTATAGATTCTGAAGCCAGGAGGGAGCACATCCATTTAGGTATCTAACCTCATCTTTGTAGTGCAGGCCATACACGTTTTCTCATCTAATTCTTGTTTGAATGAGAATCAGTCTCTCTCAGAAAAACATCTTGTGCTGGTTTAGAAGTTGCCAGTATGGATAATGCACAGATTGGTATGCTGACTGAGATGAATTATGACATGAAAAGGAATAGGAACACCTGACTTGGTGGCATTTTTCTGTTGAAAAATAGTTGTTCCCACTTGTGAATTTTGACTTGATAGAAAAGTGTATGGGCAAGTTATTAATCACAATATTAAATTTTACTGAGTGCTCTGCAGTCCTGCAGGAAAATGATGAGATCAGGGATACTTACAGTTAAATATACATCGTGTCTGTATGTTTCTTTATTTAGGTAATGTCTTTTTTACATCTTTCTTTACTGTACTGAATAGCTATAGGCCAAAATAACAAGCCCAAACTGTTCTTCAGAAGATATTAGCGATGCCTCTTGGACAGATTCTGAATGTAAAAGGATTCTGTAGAAAGTCATTTTAGAAACAATACATTAAGTGGTCGTAATTGGAAAATCTTTGTATTTGTTGGTAGAAGAGAATATGTATTTCCAACACATGATTTTTGTATTAAGACACTAGCCTGGAATTTACAGTATTTTGCTCTTCATGCTTTTAAATGTTTCTGAGGAGAAGCAAAGTATAATGAGTTACCACATAACAAGGCTTCTGTTTTCTGTGTGTTCAAATCTGTGTTTGTATTAAGTCTATTTAAATAAAAATGTGCTTCTGCAGTTGGCAGCTTGGTATGTGGGCACTGTACACAGCTTAAAAACAAACAACTCAGTACTGTGAAATCTGAAATTTTTCTCATCTGTTTTTTAATTATCTGGTATTTTTGTACTATATGTCCCGTAGTCATACTTGAATCACTAAATAATTTTAGCAATAAACCTTGACATGTTAAAGAGCTAAAACTCTGCAGAGTTCAAAGGGAGCAAGTTTGCAAGGTAAAGTCCTTAAGGTACCTGGGACAAATCTTGGGAATTCTTAAAGTGAAATAATATAAGCACATTTGTGCTCCACAGTAAGCAGCACCTTGGCCCGTATTTCAGGTTGGTGTGAGGCAGACAATTCTATCAGTTCTGTGAGGCTTGAAAAATATAACAATGGAACAGCAGCAAGTCAAACTTGTAGAGGAGCTTTGGGGTACAGCAGGTGCTGGAGAATTTATCACAAGATTATAAAACTTCCCAACTACTCATAAAGTTGAGGCAGGATCTAGATGAAAGCTACTTATCCTGAATGTGTTGATGAAAACTGCAGCTTCAATGTAGTTTCTTCAGCTTCAGCCGAAAGTGTTTAGACCATCTTAAACAGATTAATAGTTTGTGTCAATGCGAGACAGAAGGCTCTTAAGCATGTGAGTTTGGGAAGGAAGAGCATTTGCTGTGGAAAATACAGCTGTAGAAACAGCATCTTAACATGACTTGGGAAAGCCAATACTGCCTTAATAACAAAGGGAATTGTTCGCAGGGCTGCTCTATGAACACGTTGTACACAACCCAAGGAAAAGGAGATCCACAGGCCCAGGTAATTGCTTTCCTTGTTAAAGGCATACCATAAGATTCTGAGCATCCAGATGTGTCCAGAATTGCTTGGTCTGTCTTGTTGTTAGGCTTTTCAATCCCCTTGAGAAGTAAAAGGTACTAAGTGTCAAGACCTACTTCTGCAGTCACTTGTGATTTAAATATGGATTTATCAAGCTGAAAGTGCATAGCATTTCTTAGATAGCATAAATATTCTTCATTGATAATAAACCTTCTGCTCTGATACCCTCGTTCCCTTTTTGTCACCCATTTAAAAAGAGACGTGGTCATTGAACAGGTTGAGGGTTATCCGTGCCCTGACCGGCTCTCCAGGAGACTGGGTGAGCCTTCAATCTGGGCAGCTTGCCTCTTTCTCTTCAGGTATGCCAAAGGGGGAAAAAACAACAAAAGCAAAGAATGCTGCCTTTCATCCCTTCTTTTTAAAGGCAAAATAAATAATAATAATAAAAAAATATTCCATGGAAAGTTGACCCTTGTGCTAAATCGTGACTGTGAAATGGTAGGATAAATGATTTATCCTTTGGGCTGTTGATGGTGTGGCAGAAACTCCAATTTTTGTAAGAAGGTTTTAATCTACCAAATTTTATTATTTATCTGATTACCAAAGTAGCACACCCAGAAAGAATAAGACTGGGTGTGATATTTACAAGGAGATAATCGTTAATAAGCTTGAACTCCGTTTTGAGATAACGGTACTGTAAAATTAAATGTTGTTAAATCTGTAGTTTCACTATAAATGAAGAGAAAAGCAAAGTAATGGTAAGAATACATGATAGGAACAAGAAAAGATTAACAACTACATTTTGGAATATCTTCAGACTAAACAAAAAGGAAACGTGGTAGGACAACCATATTTTTATGTATTAGGGCTAATAAAGGTAGGCGTTCCTGTAGTGTTAATGATCTTAGAATAAAAATGGTGCCAGGTTTATCATAATAATACATATTTACTTATATTTTGTAGTATTAAATAAATATTATCTCCTCTGCATTCCTGTCTTACTATAGCCACCGATATGGTTTGGATAGTTTAAAATAGAGGCTCTTCATTGTGGAAAAAATATGCAAGAAATTCATTCTTTCACTATAACTTCAAACTTCATAAAACAATTTTTTTTTTTTTTAGAAAGAAAGATGAGACTATAACCATAGAGTATTAAGAAAATGTATTTTTTCTTCTCTCTAAAACTTCGTAATGGTTAAACTCACTGGCAACACGTGGATAAATGCAAATATCAATTAAAAGACTAGAGTAACTTCGTTAGTGTCAACTGGTTGGCAAAAAGCTGGTGTCTAAAGATATAGGTTATTCAGTTAGGGTTTTTTGTTTGTTTGTTTTAAAATAGGAAGAGAATATTCTGATAAGTTAGTAGGACTGTCCTTTTTAACCCTGTGTTCCTGCTGTTTTTGTCTAACCTTTGATAATCTTGAATCAGTCCAAACTCTTGGATCTCAGATTTTTCAGGTACTTCAGGAATACAGAGCCCAGTCTCCCACACAGCCGCAAGTGGCTGCATTTATGCTTTCACTGAATAAAAAAGGATGCTGATGTTTTCTTGACTCAAAAAGCATTATACGATGTGTCGAGTACTTTCTCCATTCTTTGCGCCTGGAAAAATGAGAATTGTGTTGCTTTTGTATGTTGCTCCTTTCTTCTTTTTTAGTGTTAATATTTTATCTTATGTTTGGAGATCAGACGCTGGAGGTTGTGCAACAGCCTCTTTGAGATACCCGCTGGTATTCTATAGCCTTTTCAAAGCAAAAGCCATCTCTCTCTGGCCTTAATCCAAAGAAAATATGGTTATTATAAAATGAAACCATATGGAATAAACTTTTAAGTGAAAAGCGCGGTCTAAGTCCTTTATGCTGGTGAGGTATCATGACAACTATTCGTTTGGCACTCAGAATATATTTTTAAGTAATACTTTCCATTTCTGTTCTGCCTTGGAGACAATCTGTCATTATTAGCCTGCCATCAGAATCAGAAGTGCAAAAGGTCGGTAACTATAGACCTTTTTATTCACTCTATGCTCTTTATTCACTGCTATACGAGGTCTTCTTCCTTTTGTCTGTAACTCTACACTTATTTTCTTGTTCTTTTTGCAATTTCCCTTGTCACGCTGAGACATGAGCAGTATGAGGAGTAAGACTGCGATAAGGATAAAGAAATAATGTGGAACTTTGGTTGTTCTGGAAGAGAAAAAATCAATGTGATGAGGGCAGAAGAGAGAGACCTGTCTGGTACCTTGCACATGCCTTGCGTGGAAGGCTGTGGGCTGAGATGCATCTCAAAACAGTACCAGTGTAGCTGGTATGGTCTGGGGTAGTTCTAAGAACAGGGAAGTGTGTTTATTACGTGAAACAATACAAAATGAGTTTCTAGTCTTTTCTGAGTTGTGCCAAACAGTAAACTTTTTCCTTAGCAGAGTTTAAAGGTAAGTGTTTTATTATCTCCACCAACAGTAGGACCACCAGAAATCAGAATGTCACTTTTTATTTCTGTTAGTGTTTCTGCTGTAATCTTTCATAGACGCCTTTCATTTCAGGCGTTCCCACTATTTTGTCATATTGCTGCTCACTGGGAGTAGGGGCCAATGAGGCATATTTTCCAGTCATGCTGGAAGGTCTCACTGAAGCTGCTGTTTTCAGCATGATTTCTATTTATCGTGCCTGGTAGGCAGCCTAGCGAGTGCAGTTTCTTTATTGTTATACCTGTTTCACGGTTTGTTGTTAGAGGTTTCTCTTCTTCTTTTTGTCTACCATGCTTCAGCCTGCGATTACACACCATTTTCTTCCCACTTTCCTTTAATAAAGACAGGAGAGCTGCATTTGTTGAGAGTGAAATCTTTTCGAAAGCTGAATATCAGAATTCCCAAAAGGCTCCAATTAAAAGGGACATAAAAGCCTCTTTTCATAGACATGCTACAATAGAATTTCCCATTATGGGTTGTAGGTACTTGGGGCTGAAGTAGCTTTGAAAGGGTGGTTGTGGGGGGTATATATATATATATATATATTGTTTGGGTGGAAAAAAAAATAAAAAGGGGGTTGAATTTCATGAAATAAATAATTTATGCCCTATATGTATGAGGTGTTGTTTCTCAAACTAGGACATTTTCATTACGTGGTGTGAACTACTGTGGGATGAGAATATAGAGAGCAAATTGTGAAAGCCTCTGATTACAGAGCACCACTGATGTCATACTTTTTGTATGTGTGGATGATAATGATTTAAACAAAACAAACACAAAATAGTTGTATTGCTGAGTTAAAATACCAGCTCTTATAAAAGTAAGTATTGAGGAATTAAAGTACTTCTCAATAATGTGTGACTATCATGTGTGACCTTCCTTCTTGTCTATCGGGAAGTGATTCTGAAAGATTGGCATCTCTCCTTTTCAGAAGGGCTGATTTGTGGAAAGGTATTTTTTCTGGTGACAGGGAAAAAATCCTCTGTTGCATTGTTTAGAACAAACAGCTTTTTGGGCAGGAGCAAGGCATTAATTTTCCAAGTGTTTGTTTGTTTGTTTGTTTGTTAAGAGGTCTTGATGATAAATATACTCTCTTGGATATGTGTCACATATTTTTGTGCAATACGTAAGCTTTTGTCTAGGATTTGCTGCAGATAGTCAGATTTTAGTTTGATATTTCTGTAATGCCTCTCATAAGGGAAATGTCTTGTTTTTTCAATGAAATAGTTTTAGTAATATGTCTCTGGAAGCAACGGTGTCTGTTTTTGTTTTTTTATTTTGAACAGGTAATGGTTGTACATGAATTACAAGCTAGTCTCTAGTGGGGACACCGTGGGAGGATGAACACGGAGGAGCTGGAGCTACTGACTGATTCCAAGTACAGAAACTATGTAGCAGCAGTTGACAAAGCGCTGAAGAACTTCGAATATTCCAGTGAATGGGCAGATTTAATATCTGCGCTGGGAAAGCTGAACAAGGTATGCCTGTCAGGTGCCTTTGGAAAAGATTCAGGAACAGACAAAGAGTGCTAGTGTAATAATGTAAAAGGGTAAGGTTCCGTCAGTCTAATATGCTTGGAAATAATTTAAGCTTGAACCGTATGTTGAGTACGTGCAGGGAGCAATAAAATCAAACAACTGCCTTTCTAAGGCTTACAGTAGAATGCTGTCTAATTTTAAGTAAGAGGGAAAGTTGTCCACATAGTAGAAATAAACACAACATCTTTTTATTGATGACATTTACTTTTAATCTCATTTAATTTTATTAAAATAGTATGAAAAATAGAAGCCAGCATAAATATAAATATTTTTATGTAAAGTATGAGTTATAGAATGGGGATCAAATAATTCATTGGCCAGAGAATGCTATTCTGATTCATGCTAACAGTTAATATGTCAAATGTGTAATATCACTGTGATCTTTAATAGCAGTTCACAAATGTTTACAGGTCATGTAAGATCTTGTTCTGATTACTCTGTTGAGTTTGGGATCTCCAGTCAGGGTCGTAAAGTTCCGTTCACACACACATTTTACCAGTGTGAAGCTCTGCAGAATTTCGAATAGAAGACATTTACATTTTGTCCTTTAAACCTTGTGGAAAATCAAGAAGGGACAGTACTGTTGGCATTGCCAGTGGGATAGTTTCTTTGTATGAATTTTTCTTAAAAATAACAGTTCTTACAACATGTATATAGTATACAGAGTGAGAGCTATAATATTGTGGAAGAAAAATATGAAGACAAATACAAATAAGCGTTCTAGTCTTGAAGTGTTTATACAGTTTCAGACAGTGGTAAACTTCAGTATGTTGCCTCACTCATGGAAGTTTTTTAAACTTTGGGTGGTGAATTGTTTGGGAGAACTTTACTAGTCCTCTTTGAGCTACTGGCAATGCATTTCAACAAGTGGAGACAGTAATTTTTGTCCTGAGCTACTGTAGTGTGATTGTGGCATAAAAGGACTGTAGTAAAACAAAGTGAGTAAGCTGTGAGTGAGGAGCCTGCGGCAAGTGAAGTTCTGCCTTGGCATTTCCAGCTGTAACAGGTGTACAAGTGGAAAGGCATTGCAAATAAAAAGTTCCAAAGTACATGTTAAAAGGTTTGTTAGTTGTGTTGTAAAACCAGGTGTGTGTCTTGACTGACCGTGTTTGGGAACTCATTTGTAAAATGTGTGTGTGATGTTTAACTTACTTGCTTTGTTCTGTTTCTCTTAATGTGTCGATTTGTTTATCAGGTGCTACAGAACAATGCAAAGTACCAGGTAGTTCCAAAAAAGCTGACTATAGGGAAGCGCTTAGCACAATGCCTTCATCCAGCTCTGCCAGGTGGGGTTCATCGGAAGGCACTTGAAACGTATGAGATCATCTTCAAAATCATCGGGCCCAAGCGCTTGGCCAAAGATCTTTTCCTATACAGGTGCAGTAGTTTAAACAACTGTATTCTGAATGCACGGTTGAGATGCTTTTGGTTTCCTGCAGCTTATATTAGTAATATTGCTTTGTTATATGGCAAGAATCACAGAATTTCTTTGCTCATGTTACTGATGCTTGTGTAGTACTATTCTTTTGAGTACTGTATACCAAAAGATATGCAGGTCACCTAATTTTTTTCTGAGGAACAAACTCTCTAGTGCTAGGAAATCTGGAATTCATTATTTCTTTATGGAAACAAAGTTTTGTGCATGGATGTACATAATTGAAGTAATTGAAATGAGAAAGTTTATTTCAATGTATTTACATTTTTCTGTGATTTGAGTGTAGCTTATCACAAGAAATTGTTTCTTCCAAGCAATCAGGGCAACAGAACAGAAAGATTAATTGTTGTTTTTTTTTTTTTTTTTGAATGATGGGCAGGTGCAAAACTTTTCTTGCTGTCAATCTCTAGAATTGAGTGTAATAAAACCAAAGGATTTGGTTTCAAAGGTTTCAAACCTTGAAAATAAAGTGTAGTGAAAATATGCTGATTCCTAAACCTCCAACAGGTTCTTGGGTGGGTGAGGGAGGGCAAGACGTTAAGCTGTTTATTATGCAAGGAATAGAAAGATGTGTGCATATGTGTATACATACCGTTTTTAATCTTTAGCTATCCCTGAAGATTAAAATTTCGTCCATTTGAGAAATCATAGATTTAAAATTGAATTCTGATTACATAGCAAAAATGAATATTAATGCTTGGAAATAAATTGTGTACCTTAACTTCAGTTATTCTGTCTTGCATTGGCAATACATTTATATATCGTTATTTTTGTGGAGGGAGAGATCTCAGTTGTCTGGTTTTATGTTTTTTTTAAAGATTTTGTGAACTCATAGCTCACAATTTTTTGCCTGCATGGTAGTTCAGTAGCTGCAGCATCTTGCTAACAGTAAGTTCTAGGATAGTGAAAAATGCTACCTTGTGTAATGTAACTAAGAGCCATTGTTGCCGTAGCTTGGGAGGAGATGAAGACATTCTGATTACGGCATTATCAGATTCCAGTATTCTTCATGTAAGCAGAATGTGTCTAAGCATCAAATCTTGAAGAATGAGTAGTAGCCTTACAAAGAAAGACTGTGGGTAGTGTGCTAGCTATTGAACAAAAAGACATTTTCTGCAGAAAAAGAAACCCATTGACAATGGCAAGACAGTGATTCTTGTAGATAAAGGCAAAAATAACTTTTAGAAACAATTCTGCAATTTGCAAAGATTTTCATTTCTCTGTAACATCTGTAAACTTTATATCCAGAATGATTTTTAATAATGGATCTGTAGGTATATATTTTAAGACCCTTGTCTCAAAGTTATTTTTTTCAGTTCATTTTTTTCCTCTGTGTGTCAGGAGTATTCTAACTTCAGTCCTCACTGATTCTGAAAACTACAGTTGTGTTCACACACCATTATTGGTGTTATTTGTCATAATTTGTTACATTTAGTAGCAACAGCAGAAATGATCTTAATATGTAGGATAATCTCCTTTATTTAGCTGATCACATTTCTAACATTCACGAACCTACATTTTCATGGTAAACTCAAAAATATACTCTTTTTCTAATCCTTTAAATATTTCTGTGTAAACAGTGGGCTTATTTTTAGGTTGAGAATCTGTTTCAGAATGAATTTTGAAGTAAATCTTATTGCTACTTAACAGTACAAAAGCCTTAAAAATGTATCTTCAGATTATTTGGTGAAGTAAAAGGTCATTGTTTTTATTTTATTGTAAAAAGTGTTTTTATAAACTACCTCAAAGGTTCCGATCTATTTTTGTTTGTTCTTAATAAATGGAAAGACAATGCATTTTAAAATAGTTTTTCCATTGTGATGTAGTTTGACAAAATTAGAAGCAAGTATGCATAAAAAAAATGCTAGTTTGATATTTGTGCCATTGGTGAAAGGCACGTTCATTTCAGGGCCTTTGGTGCTTTACCGTTACAGCTCATGATATTAATCTGTCAATCTGGGATGCAATTGTACAGCATGGTGGTCTGCGTCAGTGCTAAATTCTGGGATGAAAAGCCTGACATTTAGAACTGCATTGGGCATATCTGCAACGGTTTTATGATATAAATGAAACTGTCTCATGTGAGCAGCTTCCTAAAAGAGGTAAATTTCATTTTTCCACAGTTCCGGGCTATTTCCACTCCTTGCCAATGCCGCTATGTCTGTCAAGCCAACATTATTGAGTCTGTATGAGATTTATTACCTCCCTTTGGGGAAAACATTGAAACCAGGTCTGCAAGGACTGTTAACTGGGATTCTGCCTGGTTTAGAGGAGGGGTCAGAGTACTATGAAAGGTAAGGATACATATGTTAATAAAGCAATAGACTAATTATTTTTTCCTGCAACATTTCATTACATACTTATTTATGGATTTTTTTAAAGATAAATGATACTAATTTAATTCAGTCATATTAATTGCAACTGAACATTTATGGTGGAAGATTCCAAACAATAATTATGGTAAATTAACTGTTAGTTGTTCCTGATACTGAAAGGGAATTTACAGTAAGTAAACTTAGTGTTATAATTCAGTTATGGAGGTATATGGCATGTTAGGAACCACTTCAATCAGGAAGCACTTCTTTACTGTGCAGGTCGTGGAGAACTGGTACAGGTTGCCCAGAGAGGTGGTGGAGTCTTCCTCGTTGGAGACCTTCAAAAGCTACCTGCACGTGGTCCTGGGCAACGTGCTCTGGGTGGCCCTGCTTGAGCAGGGGGGCTGAGCCAGATGACCTCCAGAGGGCCCTTCCAGCCTCAGCCATTCCGGGATTCTGTGAACATTCTGCTTATTTCTTTTCATGGGTTGTCGCTTCCATCAGCTTCCATGAGCTTCCATCATTAAGATTTGTCTGTTACCGTATCTAAGTTATAATTAAGCCACCTATGTGAGAGACAGGCAGCAATGATCCACCAATCTGTATGGATTCTTAATATGTTTCTAGCAGAGTGGCCTAGGAGGTAACAGCTCTTCTTACACTGACTGGGGCTAAGGCTTGCTGGTTATCTTGATCATAGTAGCTGGGGCATTGGTGTGGATTCTTAACATATTAATGGTTGAAGTTACACTCCACAACTTTGAGGTTTTGGAATTGATCACATGTTTACATATTCTTGATATTTCCATAGAATATTGCTTGGAACTTCAGAAGCTAGAATTTTACAACTTGTATGTGAAGAGCAGTTTAACTGTACCTCTTCCATTTCTTTGTAGTCAGATACAGCATAGTTGGCATACCAACTACAGTGGACAAGGGCTACTTCTTTGCTGTGCAGTTTCCATCACCCTCCAAGGGCTGTTCAGCTTGCCTCTCAGGGCCTGTCGTACTGTGTGGAGGTGCTGCCTATGAGTGGGGGAGAAGTGAGGGCAGTGAAAGCGATTGCTCTTGCTCAAACAATTGTTATGCCTTGTTATTGCCAGAAGTGCCTGGTGCAAGGCATCAGTGGGCGAAAGCTGTTTCCTTCATTCTTTTCTTCAGTAGCTGTGCTTTCCTGCTTTCTCTGTCTCTCAGCCAATAGTTGGCTTCAAGTAGCAGATGAAAAAGTTATTTGGCCCATTGAACATAAAAAGTATGTGAGGTGAAGCTGTGGGCACACAGAAGTGCTCTGTAAGCCAGGCTTGCTAGCTGGATCACTGTGTTCAGGCTGCATTAAGAGGTTCAGGATTAGGGCTTCTCTTAGCCACTCAAAATCAAATGTTGATCTTCCCGTAAGGCTTGATTATTAATTTATTAGAATTAGGGGTGAAGGCAAGGACTGTGATGCATGACCTAATTCAGCTGACTTGGTTTTATTCTGCAGAACAAACACGCTGTTGGAGAAGGTTGCCTCAGCTGTGGACCAGTCAGCGTTCTATAGTGCTCTCTGGGGTAGTCTGCTCACAAGCCCTGCAGTTCGCCTGCCTGGAATCACTTATGTCCTCTCCCATCTCAACAGGAAGCTTTCAATGGAAGATCAACTCTATATAATTGGCAGTGACATTGAATTAATGGTAATGTTTTACTGACAGCGGTAACGTTGGTGTTAGACTTATTTATATAATAATCTGCTTCCAGAGGGGTTTAGATAACTTCCATATCCTTGAATGTAGCCTTTGGAAATAAAAAATGGACATTAATTTGTTACACCTCCAGTTAAACTGATTTTATTTTTTTTTTTTGAGTATGATGAAAGTGTCACAAAGCTGAGTTAGTGTTTCAGACCTGCTTAGGTTTGGTATAAAACTTTATCTCCATTCGTGACTTCATTTTTTTGAAAAATATTGTCTTACATTTAATATATTGTTATTTAAAGAAAGCAAAAGCTCAATATTTATACTTATATAGTTCAGGGAACCTGCTGATTGTGTTTCTTCAGTGGTAAAATAACTATGTCTTCCTGTTTTATTTAATTATTCAAAATTCTAAAATAACTTTGTTTCATACATTTCACCATACTTATAAGCAACTGTTCTTATTTTGAGTGTTCAGTTTTATCTACCTACTCAAAAAAGATAGAGCAAATAATTTATTTTTTGGTCCTGCTGTTACTTCAGGTGGAAGCAGTAAGCACGTCAGTGCAGGATACCAGTGTCTTAGTACAAAGGAGCACATTGGACCTTATCCTTTTTTGTTTTCCATTCCATATGAGCCAGGTAGGTTATTAATATAAGAGATACTAATGGGCAAACTCTTAAAGGTACTCTGCTTCTTAATCAGTAGCAGTATTTATGCAGTGTTTATTAGTGATTTTTTCCAAGTTTGAAGAGTCATCTATAAGAGATTCTCTTACAAGTTTGGCTCTTCGCATGTCATGATCCTCTACCCTTGTTCTTTCTAACTCCGTGTGTTAACTTCCACTTACGCATACCCAAACCCCAATATACAATATTAGGTCTAATCTCTGCAGAAGCTTTTAATTTGCTCTGATTTGATTTGAAAGCAAGTCATCTGTTTATGTGCAAATGTCCGATTCTTGGCATTCAAAAGCAGTGAAAGCTAATCCTTTTACCATAAGTGCTTCAGAACATGAAAGAATTAAAAAATAATTATGGGTTTTGGGTCAGCCCAGTGGAGCTGGAGTAATGGGAGATAAGACCTAGACACTGTAAGGTCTACTTTTTATTTCTTTATTTTTTTTAATGTATATACACAAAATTCTCACTTTGTTAGAAATTATGGAAAACCTGCACTTTCCTGTATAAAGAACTGTGTTTTTTCATGTGGAAGTGTTTTTTTTTTTCACACTTACCAGTTAGTGTAAGAATATTTTGTGTGTCCCATTTTAGGTGGTAGGATGATGAAATTATCAATACAGATTTTGTTTTGAATATTAAGACTTATACAAACCTTCAAAACAGTAACAGATGGAAGTTATTTAAAATTCTTTCCTCTGATTTTTTTTTTAACTGGCTTTTAGTTGAATTTGCTTTCAAGGCTTTTGTCTAATAAAGAAAATTAAAGTACCTTGTAAGAAAAACAAGTTGCTAATGAAGTCAAGTATTTTTGCTATTTATTAAGTGTATATATATTTTTATATACTACAGAGTGTTTGTCTAAATAATAATCTTTTTTTTTGGTTTCCTAAAAGCAAGATTGTGTTCTTGTACTACTCTGAATTCATATATGACTATGAAATTAATGAAGCTTTAATGTACACTAAGCTGCTACCATAGAAGGAGTGTTACTTTTCCTAGTTAAATTGTCTTGTTTCTATCTTCAGGCAACACGTCCAGACATGATCAGAATTTTGTCAGCAGCCCTTCATGTAGTACTGCGCAGGGATATGTCGCTCAATCGAAGGCTTTATGCATGGCTTCTGGGTAGGTTTGCGCTTTGTTTGATTTTTGACTGAAAGTGGAATAGAGATTGTACATTCATTGGCAGTGTCTTGCTATATTGTGGAGAAAGTTGCTTGGAAAAATGAAACGCATAATTTGTGTCACAAGGAAGAAAAGCAATCTGTCTCTCTGGGCATAAATGAAGAATGTCATGCTGAAACTCCTACCTGTTACATAAATTATTTGTATGTTTTGCTATAGCAGCGGGTATGGGCTGCATTCAGGCATGCATAGACACTGAAAGGCAAGTTTTGTCTCCCTAAAACCTTACAAAGGAAAACCAGAGAACAGGCGTTGTAGACCGTGACAGTTGGAGGATAACAGGACAGAAGGGATGAAAATAAAACGGAATGTTAAAATGTGTTGATATTATATTGGTCGAGGCTTGAGCATGCAAACCTTAACTTTAAGCTTCATTAAATATTTGCGTGGTTGAATTAACAAATCACCGATTATTTTTCATGTCTTCCACAGGCATAAAACATTATTTCAATCCCATTTGGGGGTAAATTGGATTACTGAGAAGACAGACGCTTTTACTACTACCAAATGATAGATTATCATATATTAATACAGGCTTACTCTTCTGTATGAAATCAGTCTGTAATCAGAAAAGGATGAGAGAGAAGAGCAGCTATTTAGAAGACTTTAGTAACTACCTAGGGAATATTTAGAAAATTAGAGAATTTTCTAAATAAATAAAAAAAATACTCTTATTCAGCCTATTTCTTTTGAGAAAATGAAGTCTGTGGTCACATGTAGCTGGTCTGTTACTCTTGAAAACCACTTTCAGCCCACTTTGAGAGAGAATTCAGGATCTTAGACGTGGGAGTTCCTAAGTGTGTCATAGAAACCAGAGACTGAATGGAGGGAAATGTTTTCTTTTCTGGAGGGAAGACACTTATGCTCTGCTCTTACCTTTTTTGTTTAGCTTCTTATCTCAACAGCAAATACAAATGTACTACTCAGGCTAACCAGAACCCTTCCCAGCAGCTGTAGTATCTTTCCTAGCAGACAGATAAAACATCAGAGCCAGGTAGCTTGTGGGTGAATGGGGAAAATAAGTAGCCAGGGGACATGAGGGAGAGAACTGAAGATACTAAGGATGAAGTAAGCAACACTATTTTTCATGAGGGAATTGGTTTTGTTGTTGTAGAAGCTGCAGGGATTTAAAGGATTAACATGAAAAAATCTGGGCTGCTTTAGTTTTGCTGTTTTTTTCTGCAAAACTACATAGATTCGTTGTTTTTAGTACTGCATATTAAATTCACACAACTTCTTGCCAGATGGATGTCATCCATTAGATGATTAGATATATCAACTTCAGCAAAAATCTTCTCATGCTTTAATCATTTTGCAAGACCCTGACTTGCAAATTATTCATTTTTTAAAGAAAGACAGTGAAATGCACTGTCACGCTGCATGCCTACATTTTCCAATTTAGCTGTTTGGGGGGATTAGGTATGTCTTCCGCTGTCATTGAAAAAGATATTTCATGCTTTTAGAATCACTTTTTTCTTGGTTTTGGAAGCTCCTACAGCCATTGCATGAGTGAGGTTCCCACTGAAAGATACTGGAACTTCAGAAAATAGTTTCATAATGACTATTCCTGGTCCTGTTCTGCGAATAGTTAGTGCCTCCATTAAATACATTTTCAGAGAGACTTATTGGCATTTTGGCTTTTTCTTTTTACACTATGCTGCTTTTATATTACCATGGTATCCTACTGCTAGCATGTAGTGTATGTGTAGGGGAGCCAGTTATGTTTGAAGACTCTCTGAAGTCTGATGTTCTGCATGGATTATTTGACTCTGGTGTTAGCTATTCCTTCCTATTGTTTTATAGCTGGGAGTGGTCTTAGTAACATTTTCTAGGCATAAAAATGACATTCCATCTCTTTGAATTCTGGTTATCTTAACCATTGATAACAGTGGTTGTTTTAGGTTGCTGCTGAGCAGATTTCTCAGACTTTCCTTTTTTTTTTCTTCTTTTGTCAAATCAATTGTGTGTCCTCGTTATATTATTATTGACGTATTCTTATGGGACATAGTCCTAGAGTGTCTTCTTAAAACTATAAAGTTTGTGCTGTGGTATTGAACACTTGTTTCTTTTCTGCAAGAAGTAATTTGATTAGTAGTGTTGAATAAAGTTAAACTTTGTAATTTGTGTGCAAACTGCTTGTATGGAAGTATCACTCAGTTTCCTTTATTAAACTCTCTCTAAAATCATCTTTCTCTTGCCAACACTACTTGGACATCATCTTGGTAAGTTACCAGTGCTAATGTGTTAATTTGTAACTTAAAGAAGTTGATAAAATATTCTATTAAGAGACAAATATTTATTTGCCTTCTCTTTTGTTCGCTTGAAGGTTTTGATAACAATGGTGCCCTTATAGGACCCAGAAGTACAAGGCACAGCAATCCCGAGGAGCATGCCACTTACTATTTCAATACCTTCTCTAAGGAGATGTTAGTCCAGGTAACTATACAATATTCTATTGTGTCATATATCCTCATAAATAGATACTGAGCAAAGTTGCTGTCTTTGTCTTGCGACTTGACATTTCAATGTGACCGTTTAATTTCTGTCTTACTGTGGTATTAAGTCCTACTCTTCTAAAACCTTCTCAATGAAAAATGTAGTAAAGATATGAGACAATAACAATATGATCAGGACATATGTTAGATTTCTGCTTGTCCTATTCTTCCATGAATGCAGCATACATGGAAAATGCTTGATTATAAGCCCAGCACGCTGAAGCCTTTTCTATCACATAATAGAATTGGAGAGTTTTTTTTCTACTAATGTAGATACAGAAAATTCCTCTGTTTTGGGAACTGGAAAATTGTGATCAGATGGTCTTTATTCAGAAAACCTGTGCAAGAAGGATCTTCTTCCCCTCTAAGGAAGGGGAATGTCTTTTCTACTGTCCACTGGCAGTCAGGAATAGTCAAGCAACTTGGCTGTCATACTGTTTGACCCTTAAAGCCTTGCTAAGTGTGCTGGGATCACCTTGTCTCAAGAACTGTGCTCCTTCTCTCACAGTAATTAAAGTGTACAGACGTCTTTCAAAATGTTGTGTCTGATCTTGAAATCAGGAAGATGTTTTCTCATTAAGGCCAGTTGATAAGGTCAGGATTTTTCTGATATTCAGATAAATTGCAGTACTATGTATGGGAATTAGAGTGGGGATTCCAAGATTAGTAGCTGACAAGAATATTTAGCTTCCTGCTACTTGAAGCTGGATATCCAGCAGAGAGCTAGCACTTCTCAGTTTTATCTGAAGTTAATGAGAACTGCTGATTTATTGATGAGGAAGAGAACTGAATCCTCATAAAGCAAGGAACTTGCTGGCCCTCTTTACCCTTTTCTTGCCTCTTCTGCTTCCCAGGGCAGATGATGAATACAAACCTTGAGGAGAGGTTTGGATGAGATGCAGTTTCACCCATACCATCTATACAAAATGTAGTCATCTTTTACCATCCTTTAGGCACTTGTTCTGGTTGTCCTTTTAAATCTGCCCATCTGTGTGTCTTAAGGTCATTAAAGTTTTTCTGTCTGAAAAGACTAATGGCAGTGTAAAGTTGAAACAGTCCATTTATTTTTTATTTATTTATTTATTCTTAAGCATACAACTACTGTTACACTAGAATGGAGAATGGCTGTTTTTGACAATGGGATGATCTATTTGTTTTTTGTCTTAAAATACTTTAAGGGCATTAAAAGCAATGGTTTGGTCTAGAAGACCAAATATATATATTTTATATTGTTCTGTTCTGCCTTCTTCTCTAGTAGTCTCTCAATGAATTGTACTTGTTGAGACAAATTATTGATAGTTCTGACCTTCTAAAGACATGTTAAAGTACCGAAGACTTTCCTTTCAGGATGCTGGCTGATACCACCTGAGTTGTAGCAGATATAAAAGTGGTCTGCCACGTAGGTGGGCATAGTATATGCTAGATGGACAGATTATTATTTATTCAGTCCTTAAATTCTGCATGCCTTACCTTCTCAAACAATTTCTTCATTACTTTTTGTCTTCTTTTTTATTCTCAAGATTGGTATCTATTTACAGTGTGTTACTGGGCATTCTCTATTTCCTTTTGTATTTTAGTATGTACCTATTAATATTTCTGTGGATCAGGATTTGATCTTACAGGCAAAGCTGAGAGAATAGTTAAGTTTGGAGAGAATGAGCTGCACTGAGATAATGCTTTCCACTACTGAGAATTTTCCCTTTATATGCAGCCTTTATTGTATCTTTCTTTCAAAAGCTGTTTTCTGGTGTTCTTTTTCTTTTTCCTGTTATGCTCTTGCTCTTTGTAGGCCATGGTTGGAATATTACAAGTTAATGGACATGGAGAAGAAAGCACATTAATGCAAGACTTAAAGCCTTTTCGAATTCTTATCAGTTTGCTGGATAAGCCTGAACTGGGTAATTGTCATATTACTACTTCTTTATTTTGTCTCACATGGTTTGCTTAACTGATTTTTTCTTTTGTTGGTCAGATTGAAAAAAGCTTTCTTCTTAATGGCAGTGCTAGTACTGTCAGGTTACTGGATTTCTGGATTTTTCCAAGCTAATAATTTTATGTAGTTGTTAGATTTACCTTCATCCAACTGCAATTTCTTCTACTTTCACCACATGAAATAGGAAATTAAAGTCATAGGCAGAAATTACTGCATGTTGAAAGAAATGCTAATAGGATCTTTCTCATTTCTTTAATTGAACAGTGAATTTACAGTTTCGAATCTCAGATGTTGCTTTTGGGAATAATCTCATTCTGCTAATATGCACATAGAGTTCAGATGTATTAGCAACAAAACAATTATTGTATTTCATTATTATCAATAAGAAAGCAAGTAATTTTTTTGCTGTTTTTTTATTTTTCCTTTCTGCTCTTTGGAGTGTTAAGATGCAGTTTTTCAGCAGTTCATAAGGGCATGGGACTGAGACAAAAGTGGATTAGGCAAAATATTGACAACAAGTAAGACTTCTTTTCTGTAGTAACAGTTTGGGAGGTGACTGATGATTAATGAAAGTTTGTATGTCTGTCCAGAGGTTTGGGGGCAGAATAGTAAAAGCATAAAAATACAGCAATTGTAAGAGTACAACTTGAAGTGGTCTTACTGGTAATTTGTGGTTTTTGGGGGGTCAGTAATGTTTTCAAAGGCAATGTGTGCACATGAATTTTTCTTGAAGTAAGCAAAGCTATGAGGATACTTTGAGCAAACTGACAGAAGAAGCCAGTAGGATTTCAACTTGACTCGGTGACCATACTGAAAGTAATTTGTGAGGCTAGGAGACAGCACCAGAAAACAAAGGGTATTTCCAGCAGGATCACTTTGGGAACTAATCTGAAAGTTGGTTTTGATTGTTTATTTTTTCGTCTAAAACTCAGGATTTAGCTCAAATTTGAAGGAGGCACTATTTCAAAAAATATTGTGTAGCTTGCATCTGGAATTAAAGAAAACCTAGCTCAATTTAAAAGGAAGATGCTCAAAATATTTTATCTTGTATTATTTGCATTTAAATATTTCAGGATATTTTCTGTATGATAACAGTATAAACTAGCTTCTGGGTAGGTATCCTAAAATGGTTGTTTAAAAGCTACCTTTGATTGAGAATCCATGTAGTTACATGTAATAATACCTCGAAGACAGTGTTTTGGCTTGAGCATGGTCCATGCTAATGTGCTTGCCTTGCTTTTCAGCTAGATGTGTTTGTATCAAGCCACCATTGTACACATATGGACAGTGTGCTTGTGCTTTAGTATTCTCCTAGTTACTGTAATTGCCTGTACGTTTCTGGAATGAAAAAAAAATCTGAAATTGAGGTAGCTTATGAAATTGAACAAAATGACTTATGGCTTCAGTGACCAAAGCTAGCTAATGATTAATTTCAGGTGTGGACTGTTGTGCTATTATAGCACAACATATATATATATGTGCTATATATATATATGTGCTATATATACAAGGCTGTCGTTGCTGATATTTCTCTTTAGGCCCTGCCATCCTGGAGGATGTATTGATTGAAGTGTTTCGAACATTATATACACAGTGCAAAGCAGAATTGGAGCTTCAGGCAGAGCCTTCTTTCAACAAAGATCACACACAGCTAAGCAGGTAGACAGTGTGTATAATGTATTTTCCATTTGAAAAGAAATGCATCTTTCTGTTGCTGAGAGCATGCTGTATCTAGGCCATGACTGTGAAGCCTGCGAGGCTGTGACCTTGTTTTCTTCCTGATACAGGTTCCATTGATATTAATTGCAACTTCTGTGTTCACTGCAAAGGTCTGCAGGGCTCTAGGTGTTGTGTGTTTTTTTTTTTTTTTTTAACATTTAGAATGCAATCGACATTTTTTATCCATGACAAAATTGCGTGTTTGATACAGCTAAGTTCAGTATTTTGATGGTATAGATTAGTTGTGGCATTCTTTACATCTGTGTTTTTCCCGCTTCTCTGCCCCTCACCACCCCCCGGGAAAAAAAAAATAAACGTGTAGGCTGATGAGCTTTCTTGTAGAAAAAAGTTGAAGATAGAGAGAAGTGTTAAAAGTATTTTAAGATTTGTGCTGAATACCTTAAAATACAGAGGAGAAAAGTTCAAAGCAGGGAGGGAACAAGTAAACAACTATAGGAATGATCCTGAGAAAACAGACAGGAAACCTGGGAGCCATACAGAGACACTGGTATGCACAGCCTGCCCTACACCTAGTCCTAGAGCAACAACCATAGGGATGGGGGGAAGGTGTTTTGTCAGTGGTGACTGGCAGCAGGTAAACTTGGTGTAGTTACGTAACTTAGAAGTGAAGTCTAAAAATTTAAAATGTGTGTTTTTTCTTTTAGCAAACTGAGAGAAAACAAGAAAACAGCAGAATTGATTAAAACTGCCAATCTTCTATTTAATTCCTTTGAGCCTTATTACATGTGGGATTATATTGCTCGTTGGTTTGAAGAATGTTGTAGGTAGGTTATAATGCTCTGTATTCTTCTGTGTGTTTGTGTTTTGTTTTTTCTTTGCCTTTAAAGAAGTTACCCAGGGCTCTGCAGAGGGATCTGGATAGGCTGGGTAG
This sequence comes from Anser brachyrhynchus, assembly GCF_964034855.1. Classification (NCBI taxonomy): domain Eukaryota; kingdom Metazoa; phylum Chordata; class Aves; order Anseriformes; family Anatidae; genus Anser; species Anser brachyrhynchus. The sequence goes on along the minus strand of NC_137696.1, from coordinate 89,130,338 downwards.
ATGCACCGAGTCCCATTGTACGACATGCAACAAGGCCAAGTGCTGGGTCCTGCACTTAGGTTGTAACAACCCCATGCGGGGTCCAGGCCTGGGGAAGAGTGGCTGCAAAGCTGCCCAGCAGAAAAGGACCTGGGGGTGCTGGTCAGCGGCCGGCTGAACATGAGCCGGCAGCATGCCCAGGTGTAATTTCTGTTACGTGAGAATTTCTGAGTAGCAGCAGGGAATGTTAGCAAGAATATGTTACAATTTACACAGAAGGACCGTTGTGACTGAACTATCTATAAAGCAGGATACTAGTTTTAGGAAGAAAGTTGGCTGTTTTAATGAGAGATGGTCACCTGATAGAGGTGTGGGTTGAGTACTTGTTTTAAACGTATGTCACAGAGATAATGCTGTTTGTGTTGTTGTTGTTATTTAATCTTTTGATAATTACTTGCTGTTAATGTTTTAGACTTGTTTTCTGTGATGCTCCTATTTCAAAAAAATCACTTTTTCAGTCCTGGGGATATATATTCATGTGCTCTTCCAAAACCAAGAGAAAAACTTAGCATAATTAACTATTACTGAGAATGTGACACTGCCCTTACCACCACTCCCATGAATGAGCTGGAGAAACAAATTCCTTTGTTCATATCCTTTGTTTATAATATCTTCAGATTGCAATGTGTTTTCAGTGTGTTTGTGTTTATTCAGCAATAGTGCTCATCAAATTTTGAATTCTTGTTGATAATAAAAGAGTGATGGCAGTTGAAGCTGAAGCAGACATTTAGAAGAGCCTACCTTGTTTTTATCTTGCGCAGCTTTAAAGCTTCATGGGCCTTTTATTTAATTTTTGGTTATCTTAAATATTTAATGCGTTGGGTATAGATCTCTTCAAAATGACTGCTTCAAGTAGTCCAGGTAGCCCTGTTCCTTTAGTTCTATCATTGGTGCCTGTGCTCATACCAGAAAATGCTGCTGGAGTCACAAATGCAATTTTCTTTAGCCTGAATTTCGTTATTTTATGAACGAAGGCTGTTTTACAGGAAAAGGCTGGTTGCATGCTTTCAGAAGAAGCCACAGTGGGGCAAGTGCAGTACTTAACAGAAACAGAAGAGACTCCTTATTTGTTTATAAGAATTCTCCTTCAGGTGTACAGCTTCTTATTAACTTACAGGAATGTGGTCAATGTCATGGGGAAGAGATGTCATGAAACCCTATCTGAATTTTGCAGGAGGACATTACATGCCAGACTTCAAACTGGGCCTGGAGGTGGTAATGAGCAATCTGAGTTACCCCTGACAAATTTCTGCTTGTTAGTAGATTTTTTGTTGGATATAGTGTCTTTGGTAAGAACTGTTTTATTTGTTACTAATCCTGGCATATGGTTTATAGTCCTGTTTTTTTATGGTTTATAGACCTGGTTCATAGTCTACAGAAATATTATACCTACCTTATTAAATTTTCTTACCATAAAGGTTACTGTCATAAATTGGTGGGTAACTTTAAAACAAATTTTGATTTCAGTGTATGATTTTTTGATGAGCTGGTTGGATATTAGCAGACTTCTAATGATGCTTACACCTGAAACCTTTTTGTTTGTCCTTGATTTCTTTTCTCTAAAACTACACTTTATTAATTACAAGCAGTCTTTTGTAGTTTTATGTGCTAGTTTAGATGTGCAACTTTCTTTTAAAGCTCTTTTAAATGTTGTGATAAGATGTATCTTTCTGTTGGCATTGCTTAATGTAGCAAAGACTGTTGGAACTGTTTTTTTCTACCTGTCTTTCCTCAATTCTTTGCTTTCTCATTTCAAAGCCTACTAGAAGTATGAGAGTGCTGTGTCAGGTATGGCAATCAGCCCGTTTTCCATTTACTTATACTTACTAATGATTTGTTTTCTCATTTTTCATTCTTTAATTTGTATGTTAAGGATATTAAAATAATAGTATTAATTTTTAGCCTTATTACTGTATTTTGTAATGTGTACATAGTGAACAAGATGTAAATTTCTGAAAAGTTAAATATTTATATTTGTTAGTTACCCTACTGTAAAGTTAATTTTGTAAATTTTGGGAAGGATATAGTTCTTAGTCTCACATTAAGACATTCATATTCCATTTTCCGTATGTGTAGAACACAGTTAAGCAAATGATAGGTACCACTGTTATAGCAAATAACACAAATCCCACCCTAAAAGTTACAACTCATGAGCTGTTTTATTTCTTTTCTAGGAGACTTACATTGAAATACAGACAGAACACTTGCCTCAGCTGCTGCTCAGAATGATTTCTGCATTGACAAGCCACCTTCAGACTTTGCACTTGTCTGAGCTTACTGATTCTCTGAGACTCTGCTCAAAGATCCTTAGTAAGGTCCAACCTCCACTGCTGTCTGCAGGTGCAGATGGTACGCTGCAGCTTCCTAGTGGACACAGTAGCTCCATCAAAGAATGGGAAAATAAAAAGGTAACTGATTGTATTGTGCAGTGTCTTGGAAAAATGATACTTTTGTGTGTGTGTGTGACTTTCCTTTAATGAAAAGTGGGCTTTCTAAGTCAGTGTTGGATTGCTTACAGGTCTTCATTGGATTTTGCTTAACATACAGCAAAAGGTCTTGATTCTTAAGAGGTTTTTATCTATATTTAATAGTATACATATGTAAATCACTTCAGAATCAGAAAATTAGAAAACTAAAACTCCTGTTTGATATTTTAATGCACTTCAGAAGTCTGATCTCGTAGAATAACTGAACTCAGAAGAATTCTTCACCTTGATTATGTGTGAGGAATATGTTAATTCTTCGATCACCCAATTTGTATGCATCAGATGAATGTCTATCAATTGTTTCACTGTCAAGTTCTTGGAATTATTTATTTAAAAAATAGAAGTTACAAACCAGCCAGCAGCTATTTCTTTTAACAATTTGTCTAATGTGTTCCAGGCAACCATGGCAGTGGAAATTATTTTAAGTGACATGCCCTAAAATCCTTGATCTCTGATGGATCCAGCTGAAGAAACTAGAGGAACATCATAGAGTGGTTTAGGTTGGAAGTGACAGTTGGAGGTCACTGCTTTGGAATTGCAGGGACCATTTCAAAGTTAGATTCTACTTTAAAGCTAGGTCAGGTTGCTCAGGATCATACCCAGCTCAGTTTTGAGTATCTCCAAGGACCAAGTTCCCACAACTTCTCTATACAGCCTGTTCATTTGCACTGTTTGGCTACATTAATAGCGTGAGGGATTTCCAAATATTTGGTTAGAATTCCCATTGTTGCAGCTTGTGTTTGTTGCCTCTTGTTCTTTCACTGTGGATTTCTCAGCACACCTCCATCTTTTCAGCTAACTAACAGGAAGTCTTAGCAATAAAGACACAACCCTTAGCATTTTTTTTTTTTTTTGCTTTAAGACTGAGCAAATCCAACTCTCTCAGCTTTCCTTGTATGTCAAGTGCTCTTCTGACGGCCCTCCACTGAGCCACTTACTCTAGTACATCAGTGTCTATTTTGTACTAATTATCACAAACTTGAGCACAATATTCTAGATGCAGCCTTAAAACCGATGAACAGAGGGGAGTAATCTCTTCCCTTGACATACTGGCTATATGTCTGCTAATACAGTCCAGTATGTGGTTTGTATTATTCTCCAGAAGGGTCCTCTGCTGGCTCACGTTCAGCTTGTCCATTAGGACTTGCACATCCTTTATGCAGGATCCTGTCCTTATCCTTTCTATCCAGCTGACACCCAGCCTGCGGTGGCTTTCTTTTTTTATAAAAACTGTTTTAATTGAGTGTTTTTGCCCCTTGGACCTTCACAGGCCTTTTTATTTCAATTACAACTGACTGACGTGTGACCATAGCTTTTACTAAAAGAGAACAAAATTAATTCCTTTGTTTGTAGTCTCTTGTGCAGTGTAATTCAAAAGATAGTGTCACCTATTATCTCTTCGCATACTTTTTACTATGTATTAACACAGGAAACAGTGAAAACTATCCTAAATAAATTTTAGTTTTGATTCTTACTCTGCCTCTGGTAAAGCAAGATGTAATGTGCTATATACAGAACAATGTTTGTTTTTATTTATTTACAAAAAAAAATCTCAGATCTTTAGATTATGCTTGAATAAGAGCACGCATTTGAGATTAAGACATTAGACAGCAAGACAGAACTTCTGGGCTGGCTGGATCTCAGGCAACATCTGCTGTCACTGTTAAAACAGCTTGGTGAGAAGTCTGTAGGCATGTACTTCACATGCATATACTCCCCCTGATCCATGCACTGCTGTTTGAGCTGCATTCACCTCATACCAGCAAGCAGAGGCTGTGCCAATGGTTACCAGGAGACTATGGGAGGTTAGAGCAGCACAGAAAGCCGCTGTGAATTCCTTTTTTAGTAGGAATCATTCATCAGTTATGCGCATGTTCAGAACTTATAGGTATAGGCACTTTTTAGAATTTAATGATGTAATATCTAATGTAATTATTTACTTGTGCAGTGGGATTTTCAAAAGTGTCAACAGAGAAGCATATACTTTTCTATGCATACTGTTCTTTCCTGACATCTCCTTTTACCTCGTTTGCCTGCAGACATTTTTTACTCTGACTGCAGCAGTTTTCTGATTAACAGATGATTATATTTTCCCTTTGTAGAAGCACATGCTAAAATCTAGTGTTAAAATAATCTTACTGGCTAAATGACTATAAGTAACTTCGTTTAGTGTTCTGCTTCATGGTGGAAGTGAGGGTGTTCCAATGGTGTATGAATATCTTGGTTTATGATGCTGTATTAAATACCTTTTCATATGCATTTCAGAATTCTTTAAATATTATTGCTGGTAACATTTTATTCCTAAATAATGGATCATGTCTATTTTTAATTAAAGTATTCTGCTTGTTAAACAGTGTTTTGTAATTGTTTTTATTGTTTGGTCTGTCAAGCTTACTGAAAGAACTTGTAAAAGAAAAATGCAAATATTATTTTTGCATAAAATGTGTTTATATGAATAGATTTAAAACCATGTGATAAAATTGTTGCTTTCAAATGGAGAAGTAGATAAATGATTTCTTACTAGTAAATAACCCATTTAAAATGGTCATTAAACTTTTATCTCAATTAGGTGCCATCAGCTTCACTTGACAATCCTAATGACGTGTTTGAAGATGGTGAAAATCCTCCAAGCAGCCGATCGTCAGAAAGTGGATTCACCGAGTTTGTGCAATACCAGGCAGATACAACCGATGACATTGACAGGGCACTGAACGAAGGTCACGGCGCACCTGGCATTCCGATTATAGGTAGCACATCCTCAGAGACTGAGACGGCATCAACTGTGGGATCTGAGGAAACCATTGTACAGCCTCCTTCCGTAGTAACGCAGGGGACAGCAACTCGAAGCGGGAAAACGATACAAAAGACTGCAATGCAGTGCTGTTTGGAGTACGTCCAACAGTTTTTAACCAGATTTATCAACCTGTATATCATTCAGAATAATTCCTTGTCTCAGCCCTCAGGGACAGAGCTTCCAGTAGACCCCAGTAGAGAGCAAGGACAGACCACAAAATGGGATAGAGAATTGCATGGCGATGCTAAGGCAAAGAAAATAAACAAGAAAAAAACACCAAAAGAATACCTTCCTGCCTTTATTGCTGCTTGTCAGCTCTATCTTGAATGTTCAAGCTTTCCCGTTTACATTGCTGAGGGAAACCGTACTTCAGAATTACATCCTGGGAAGCCTGAAGTTGGTAAGCTGAACTCTTTGTTCTTCACTTTTAAAGTACTTGTTTTCAAAACGCTTTTAAAGTAATAGTATTAATATTGTGTTTGTGTTGCAGCTTGGCATTCCTCTTAGAAATATATTTTTTCCTCTTCATCAATTGGTTTGCTTTTTGAAAACTACGCTATTTCTTCAGAGGTTTCCTCAAGAACAATGCTGACATGAGGTTCAACATTTATATCTGTCACACCAATATTAGTTAATCATAGAGACTGAAGCCTGAGTAGAATTTAGACCTTTAGATGTTCCTCTTTACTATATGGAATGTTTTGTTAATAATACAGCTTTGTCATACTTGATGTCAGCTGTTGCTAGTACAAAACATGTTTTTAGCTTCATTTTAGTAGTTTTGGACTGACGTGCATTTTGATTACTTTGTGGAGTATATGGAAATATAAGATTCCGACCACTAAAAGTCATACCAGAAAAGAAATTCATTAATTTTACTTTGCTTCTGTTAAAGGTTAAGTAGTTGTTTCCTTAAGGGACAGTTTAATGAACAATTCTTCTAACCACAAGTGCATTATGTGCAATAAAAAAGAAAATGGAAGTGGTGGGTTTTGTTAATGTGTTCACAGGTAGGTGTCTCTCTGCAGATACAGGAACACGATTAAACAGTTGGCAGTTTGGGATTACTGTAGAAGTGTGACTTTTTGATGGATGATCCTTTTGGCAGTTTGTAAATTCTTCCATTTACGGTTCTAATTCTGGTTCTTCTTCTGGTCTGTAGCTTGACAATTGTGTTAAAGTGATATCGTGGTGAATAAGCTTGAAGTGTGCACAAAATCAGAATTACAAGAATTTTTGCTTCGGTCACGTTTTTTCTTTGATTATTCATATTGGCAGCTTTTTGTTCTTATCGATAACTTTTAAAAGCAGTTGGCACCTCTTGGAGGATGATAGATTTTGTGGTTTGGTGTTTCTCTGTTTTGTTTTTTTTGAAACAGATTTCGATTTAACATGATTTCTTCTGTTCCAGTAGTCTTTAAGATGAATTATATATGCCTCAGCCAGGAGCAGATTGTATCTATAACTTTGTGAGATCCAAAAATATCAAGTATCTGTCAGTTGAAGGCAATTTGGTTACAATTGTTTATTAACTAGAGGTATTGCAATGCTCAAGGGGTTCTGTCTTTTGTAAAAGATCTAACACAGGTTATCATCTATAACATGACCCTGAAATACATAATTTATGATTTTTTTCAAACACTGGCAGCCTACAAATGAGTGTTATGTAAGATAACTGAGAAAGTTTGAAAATATCAGCTGTCTGCTTATTACTTTTCTGTGGATTTAACGCTTTGGATCATCACTGCCTTCTGATCTCCAAAGCAAAAAGCTGGTAGAGCTTGAGTAATAATGTGTTCTCGTGAAGGTAGTGATACTAGGAATTGCATTCACTTTCCTAAATGTCTTATATTTGCTTTGCTTATTTGGCACCTGAATTTTCCCATTTGCAGTTTATTAAACAGTTTGAGGAATAAGCATGAATTGTAGGTGGTTCGAGTCAGCTGGAAGGGTTTTATTTCAGATGTGAACACGCGTTGTACCCAGTGGCAGTGCAGACAGGAACAGCAGTGGGAATGGGACTGCAGAGCTGCTCAGGGAGTCCCGCTTCCCGTAGCTGCTGCAATTGGGATGGAGAATGGGAGAAGGTAGTCACCATAATTTGCACACCAGCCTTTTCTTCATTTATTGGTATGTTTTTCTGCTGCAGAAGAATCTGTTTTATCAAAGGGTTCCTAGGTTTGGAACATGCTTTTGAGGGGTTGTATTGGTAATGATGACTCAATTGCCTTTAATCAATAGAGAGAGTCGTCAGTCCAATGTGAAGGAGCCAAATTAATCTGGAATTGATAGATTATAACAGTGCTTAAATTTTGCTATATGCTTATTTTCTCAAATGCAGGCTATTTTTAATTGAAGAAGTTTAAAAAGGGAACAGAGTCAGTCTCACAATAATGTTTGTATCTGTAAACAGTAGAATATTATATGAAATCTTTAGGTATATTTAGGCTCTAAATTGTATTTCAAAATTATTGTATATGTAAATTAGAAATCATATCCTCCTTCTCTTAATTCTAAATAGATGTTGTATTTATGCCTAATATAATAGGCATATGCACACATCTTTATCTGTGTTTGGTTGTAGAAACATTTGCCTACCTTACGAATGCAATCAGTAGAGTCCTTCTGTTTTAAGAAAAATTAGTTTGGCACCTCTAAGATAAAAGGGTGCATTACTCACTTGTAGAGTTGACTGTAAACTGTGAGTAAAGAATCTGACTTCAGAGAAAGACACTTAGATTATCAGGCTATTGTATGGTATTAAGTGACGGGACAGTTATAACAGGGAAAACAACAGCCTACAGTGAAAGCAGAGTATGATCTAGTAGGATCAATTTTCTGTCACCCAAAGCATCAATTTTTGCAGATGCTATTACTCAAGTTTTACACTTTTCCATCAGGTTCTCTGTTTTTTGCCAGTTTAGACTTAGTTTTTATATAATAATAATAAATTGTATTATATATAATGTATGTTAACTACATATAGTATTTTATATGTAAATATTTATTTAACACACACATATATATAATATTTATATAAAACATATAATATTTATATTATTATTTTATGATTGCTGGTTACAAATTTCCTGAAGGAGGAAAGTGAATGAAGGGTTATGCAATCTACTAAAAGTCCAGTCTTGTCTAAAGCATGAAATTGTGTGGATGCAATTCCATACAATGTATTTTTCTCTTCCTTGTTCAATTTTTCCTATTTATTTTTAGTTACTAAAGGTTTGACTGAAGTGATACAATATTGCATTCTTGATTAGCTAATTTTTAAGTCAAAGATGCATCAAGAGGTATTTCTGTCCTGTGTGTACTTTCCTAAACATGTACACTGAGCAGGTTGAAATATGAAAGATAAAGGACAAATGTACATATGGCTCTGAAATATAAGACGAAAAATTCATAGCATTTAAATTTTTGTTAAATGCAAATACCATCTCTGATTTCTATTTCAGACTGTGAACAAGTACAGCCTCCTCTGTGGCTTCAGACTTTAATGAATGCTTGCAAGCAAGCAAGTGATTTCAGTGTTCAAGGTGTTACTATTTCCCTTGTGATGGACTTGGTTGGATTGACTCAATCTGTTGCTCTTGTCACTGGAGAAAATCTCAACAGTGTGGAAACCGCTCAGCCTCTTAGTCCTAACCAGGGAAGAGTGGCCGTGGTTATCAGACCTCCTCTTACTCAAGGCAATCTGAGATACATGGCTGAAAAGACAGACTTCTTCAAGGTACAGTGCAGCATCTCGCTGATGTTCTCTGTAGACTTTTCTTGGCTGGTGACTGACAGTCTTAGCCACTTTACTGTTCTTGGTCTGGTAAACAAGACCTCCTTGCTGAGTGTTTTGGTAATACTTGTAATCCATGTTGGATTTTAAATGAAAATACACAGTGAATTTTCCCACTGTGACTGTTTTGCTGACTGCTTGGGTGAAAACACTTGTTTGAAACTGTATTTTGAAAATACAAATGAAAACTGATTGTATAGCATCATTAACTAGCAGGGACATGAAATTAAGATATACATAATGTAGGATTCTGATAAGCCACGCTCTGCACTTGAAACTATGTAAGAAATAATTTACAAAAGATAATATATATTAAATATATTACGTAGTTAGTTATATCCCAATGGAAGTTTATTTCTGGAGATGCCTGTGAGTTCCATCTCTTAGCAGGAATTTTTTTGTGTAGTTAGTCATTGGAGTGTTTCAAACAGATGCATAAGTTCATACAAACAAAAAAGAACAGTTTTATAGAATGCCTATATGACTGTCATATGCTGTCATCAGATGTAATGTCTCCCATCATTGCAAAGAGCTCAACATGGTTTAGAACAGAACAAGGCATGATACTCATTCACTTGTCTCTCTTGCAACTTCTGTTTTCATGTCCAAAGCATATAGCTTTAACTCTTTGGGACCAGTTGGGTGATGGAACTCCCCAGCATCATCAGAAGAGTGTGGAGCTCTTCTACCAGCTGCACAACCTCGTTCCATCTTCTAGCATTTGTGAAGATGTTATTAGTCAGCAGCTGACTCATAGAGACAAAGTAAGTTGTTCAAGTGGTCGTTGAAAGATGACTTAAGTATATGGTTATTCATAGAGAAATATATTTGGAAAAAGGACTTGGTGCCTCAGTGGGTGTTGTAAATAACTTCAGTATTTAAAAAAGTATGGCATTATATTGGTAAGATTGTTTCAAATGTGAAAACTATTTTTATCTTGTATGCAGAACAGCAGATTCATCCACCCTGACGCTGCCACCCTTTCCTGTATTCCCTCTCACAAGAAATCTTAACCTTATCTCTGTATTTGATCCCTGTTTTCATGATATCCTGGTGTTTCACAAACCTATAAAAAGTGTTTACAGTGGTAGTAACTGAATCTAGATTTTCTGTATTCCATGCCAGTTCTCCTGACCACTCTTCTCTCCCTGTACAGCTTCTTTAAATCTAAGCACTTTATTTTACTATGCCCTTACCAGCTGTAGTTCAGCCCTCTGGTGTGCTCTCTATTTCATCTGACTCTTGCGTCTTGTTCAAATGCCCTCTGTGCCTGCTTCCCTTCCTCCATAAAACTTGGAGAAGTTTTTATTGTTGCTATGCTTCTGCCACTTTTCTTGATAGTGAGGTTGGATTTTTTTTCTCTCAAGACAGTGATGTGTGGTTCTTTCTCTTTGGTGGGAAGTGCCCTCCTTAACTGCCTTTCTTCTTGTGACTGCCTTTCTTGTACAGTATGACATTTGCTTTCAGTTCCTTTCCCTTTTTGTGAGAAACATCCTTACGAGTCTGCTGCAATTGACATTGTTACTTTGCTGCTTCTGCCTTTTTATTTTGTCTTTCTGGCTATTCATATGTTACCTGATTCTGGTTCTTTTTCTAAGAATAAATGTAAATAACAGACAAAAGAGTAGCTTGTAAGTGCAGATTCCAAGAGCTGTGCTATGTATTTCTGAGCTCCATCTTCTGACACTTCTCTTGTTTAATTATTTCCAGCTAAAGCGTTCCCGTGAGATTCTTTCCCTCTGTTGGGAAGTAGAAGAATTGCAATAAATAGATAATTTTCAATGAAGACTCTTCTGTACTTTTTTATTCTTTGATCTCATGTGGCCTCTCTCTTCTGTAGTAATTTGTCATTAAAAGATTGGAATTCTGAGTGTTCATCTGTTTTTCAGTTCCAGAGGGCTGCCAATAAACTGCTGCAGCAGTAATTGCTAGTTTTCTTTGCATTGATGTCTGTGGAAAATACAGTGCTTGCCTAATCTAACTGATGTGGGAGCTGGGTTGCGTTTTCAGTGTGCTGCTAAGGCTGCTCTTTCCTTGAAGGTCTTCACTTTCCATCTCTGTCTCCTGTCAACAGCCATGGCCTTACAGTTTGAGTAGAACCTCTTGAGTGATCAGAGAGCTGCTTCTCTGCTTCTATGATAAGCGTTTGGTTTCTGCTTATTACTTTGTAACTTGTCCTGTCTCTTATTCTGATGCCACAGGTTATTATGTTTGCTCATGACCCAACTTGGTAGATTTCTCCTGTTCCTTCTTGCTGTTCAGAGGTCTATCGGCTCGCTGCTGGCTGTTTTTCAGAAACTGGCTTGGCTATTGTATTGACAACTTCTGTTTTGCTGTCAGTTTAGCTAGTGCAAATCAAGTACTATTTTTAAAAGGTTTTGAAGCTGGAAGGTACTCATATTGCTGACTGTTTCTTTAATGTCTATGACACGTCTATGTCTGTGGTCCCATGCTAGACAAATGGTGTTTTTCAGTGTTAAGCAACATGTAGACTTTATCTAGGAGATCTTGTCACTTATCAAAGGTTATGTTCTGCTGCCCACTATGTAAAGCACATGGTTAGCTTTTACTGTGGTTAATAGGTTTTCTGTTTGTCATGGTGGGTACTTTTTTTCCTAGAAACTAGTTTTAGATAGCAGCTCTCAGTTTGACATTTGAGTTGAGGTCTTTGTGCCGCTTTAAATGTTAAGCATATGAACTGTGTTCACAGCCCCAACAGAATGAATGGTAGGGAATTACTTGCTTACATGCTCTGACAATTCATGGCTGTGTCATTTAGAAGTGGTTGCCGTTTTGCCTTTCTACCAGAGAGTAACCAGATCAACAAAAGCAATTATGAGCCAGTTTGTCAATCACTGCAGTTCACAGGTTGGCATATTGATAAAGCTGCTAATGATTTACATTGTGCTGGTCTGTGAGCTGCTGTGACTGCTGATGTGGCATTCACTCATTTCTGTCAAATTTACTGTGAAGACAGTAACTTCTTGCATCTTACCAGAATGGATTGCAAGGACTTACACGGAGTTGTCTGCATGTGTTTAAGAACTGGAATTTTCATTCTTTATTCAGCAGACATGAGGGAGTTGTTTTTCGGACAACTGTATAGATTTTGCAGCAGTTTTTTTTTTTTTTGAAGTATGATTTTTTTTCTAAATACAGGTCATGCTTTCTTTTCTTTCTAAAATTACTTTTTTTTTCTTTCGTTCTTTAACTATACCTCTGATTTGATGTAACTTGTATCCGTTCTGTAACTTTCAGATTTTTCTTTTAGCTTTTACTTAAAATTTGTGTTACTGTGGCAGATATCAGTTGTGTTAGCTGTTGCAAAGCCTCTTAAGCTGCATGTTGTAGTTTAAGTCTGGAATTCTGCCAGATGAACACAGTAGCATTAATTGTTTGGTTTGGTCTCATTTTGATAAGAAGTAAATATACTTACCTATTCTTTATAAGCACATTTGAAAAACAAACAAGTGAAAATCTTCATCATCATCTTGTCTCTCTTTATCATTCAGTAGCTTAGTTTAAACCCTGACTGTATTTTAAAGTAATTTTGCTTGATACTTTACTCAGTGTAACCATTCTGATTTTCGTGCTTTGTTCAGTCCTCCTAGTACTTAGTAGCTTCCTTGTCTCTTGGATAAAGCTGTCTTTAACAGATGTACCCATGTATTATAGTGCAGCATTTACTGTTGTTTACAGTTTTGTTCAATAACTCTTTCCCTTGATCAGCCACAGTAAAGAGATGAAGGCATAAAAATTGTTAAATACCATTTTCACCATTAAATATTCTCCATGTTATATGCAGTCATAAGAAGTCGTCTGCTGCAGTAACCATGTCCTTTTTGTCTCAAAAAAACTACAAGTTCCAAAGCAAAAATTGGCGTTTTATTGATAAACAGTCTACATCATACCTAGCTAGAGAATTCTTATGTCTCTCTTTCTAGTCAACCTATTTTCATTCCCTTGTTTCCTTGGTTACTGTATTTAATCCTATGATTCCAGACACTACCAGCTGGTTAACTATCTATAAATATTTTTTTCTCTGTCTGCCACTTTTCTCTGCGTCTGTACCCTTGACTGTTCAAAAAGCCCTGCATGTTTCTTCCTGCTCTCTCCTCGTGATTTCTTCTAGTACCTTGGTATAGATAAACTCCATGAAAACAGAGCCATGCAACTCGTGAGAGTAAGATGAGTATTGTTCAAGTTACAACATGAAGTATGGCTTAGAAAGGTTTTAAATACTTGGAAACTAAGGCAGCCTAGATCTAGAGGGAGGGAGAGGGAAGAGTCTTTAATGTTGCTAAAATTATTCACAAAGATCTATTGTTGCCTATTACTGTTTTTACTATTTGAAAATAGGATATGAACATACAGTTAAAAATATTTTTAATAATTTCTTGACAGCTTCTAAGCTGCTGTATAGCTCTGTTTTCCAGTTCTTATCACAGGGTGATGTATCTTAACAGAACCAACTTATAATTTTGTTCACAGAAAGTAAGAATGGAAGCTCATGCAAAGTTCGCAGTGCTATGGCATCTCACCCGGGACCTTCATATTAACAAGTCTTCTTCCTTTGGCCGTACCTTTGACAGGTTGGTGATGGCAAGCATGATCTAGTGAAAGATATTGAGGCAAAACTATTTTAACTATGTCATAGTGGCAGCATATAGTGTCCAGAACTTAGAGAAATACCCTGTGACTGAGATCCAGGAAGGAGGCAAAGAAATTAAAGTTAGACGAAATAATTTTTGCTATGAGGATTATGTAAGCTGTGAATTTTTCTGATAGCTACAAACATTAGGACAGGAATGGTCATGTGATGCATTGACTAACGCTGGTTAAAATATTTGTGCATTGAACATACTATCCTATCTCTTACTTTGATTCAGTAAAAACAAGAGAGAGAAGTGAACGCAGAAGTATTTTGTTATATGAAGTGAAAAATAACCATAAAGATAGGAAAACTTAAGAACAATTGCAAGTTAGCACGATTAAAAAGTTATTTTGTTTAATTTTTTTTTTTTTTTAAATAAGATGTCACTTACACAAGAGCAGGGGATTTCCATTTTGCATTCTGGTATCAGACCACCTTTCTAGAAAAAGCTGAATGATCTGGACTCTGAACTAGTCTCATCTTCCTAAGCTAGCACAAATGCCGTGGGAAAATGCATGTTTAATTTTCCTAGTACATACTTAGCTGTAGGAAGCAGAGTAAAAAGGTTATTTTTTTGGCTCGGCACTGTCACTCATTGCAGAAGTGGTAATAAGTTTTGTATTTAGAGTTAAGAGCTTATGAACACTGGAGGATATAAAACAGTAAAATTCAGTCATATACATATTGTTTTTCCCCAAGTCTGGAAAGGAAGTCTGGAAAGAATTTATTGGTTGAAAGGATTTGAGTTGTCAAATACATTTATCCTCCCAGTTCTTGAAGAAAAGATCTTTGAATAAGTTATCTTCTTGTCTATGCAGCTGTGTGAATTGGCATTTTAAGGTTTATCATTTTGTGCTGCGTTAACACTTACAGGTAACCAAATCTTGCTATGCTGGTAGCTGTAACACTCTGTACTACTATTACAACAGCAGTTGTGTTACCTGACTTTATTACTAGCTTTTCCTGGCAATTTCTTCATCAGGCTGAACTAAAATATAAAACTTCAGGTTGCACACTGGAGTATATTCTGACATGTAGAAATTTGTCATGTATCAGATTGAAATGGGATTATACTGAGTTGTATAGAATATGTGAGGTTCATTCTTCTTTCTGTTCTAGATCTTTGTTCATCATGCTGGACAGCCTTAACAGCTTGGATGGTTCTACGTGGTCAGTGGGACAAGCCTGGTTAAATCAAGTACTTCAGAGACATGATATTGCAAGGGTTCTTGAACCTTTGCTCCTACTGCTTCTTCATCCAAAAACTCAGCGAGTTTCTGTTCAACGAGTACAGGCTGAATGTTACTGGACTAAGTCTCCCTATCACCCTGAAGAAGAAAATGAAAAGCACTTTATGCAGAAGTTCAGCTGTGCTGATGGTGTGTACACGAGGATACTCTAGGAAGTTCATTAATGAGTTTATTAATTTGCTATTTATATGCAATATTAAAAATACAGATTTTTTGAGTGTAACTAGCAAAATAAAGGGCTAGAATGTCTACTGCTTATATGCGCTTTTGTGCACGTTTTTTATTCAAGTCTAGGTGTCCCAAGTATCTTTGAAGTTTAACTGCCCTCAAATTAAGACAGTATACAAGTATCTCAATGCAGAGCATATTATTATGTCTTACAGACTTCAGTAGAACTTAAGCATATGATCTAAATCTCAACCAAGAAGTGAAATGCTTTTGTGAATTAGGACCACTGATGTGGGGCTGTCCGAAAACATACTGATTAAGTTTGAAGGTGTTTGCATGTATTCTATATTTTTAGTAACATACTTTTTTTTTTTGGTGAAAACACAAGCAGGTAAGACTGTGTAAGGCTTCACGAGGGAATTATGTTTTGCTAAGGTCTACTACTAAAGTAATTTTGCTTCGCTTATGTGAATGTGTGACTTGCTATTTACTGTTTTATTTTCCTGCTTTAAAGTGAAAAGGAATTATTTAACATACCCTTATTTTATTTGAAGCCTAGATAATAGTTTAAATTCTAAACATAAATTCTAAATTCTTTTCTGAAAAACAAGATACCATGTGTATAACTTTTTCATGTTTTTCTTTAAGCATTTTCCCATGTGCCTGTAAGCCAAGGACAACTTATTATACCTAAAGAAGGCAATGAAAAGCAGCTTGTTATGGATGAAATGGAGAACTTCAGCCTGACTGTCAACCCTCTGAGTGACAGGCTTTCCTTGTTAAGTACCAGCAGTGAGACCATTCCAATGGTTGTGTCTGATTTTGACCTTCCTGACAATCAGGTTGAAATACTGCAAAGTTCTGATTCTGGCTGTTCTCAGTCATCTACTGGAGACAACATCAGTTACGAGGTGGAAACAGAAAGCCTGAGTGCTCAAGATAGCTCTCAGACTCTGAGAGAAGACTCGCCTGATGAAATTGTGCAACAAGTCATTACTGACCTTATATGCAGAGTTGTAAGCAGTCTTGGAGAAGAGAATGACCCAGTTAAACATAGCCTGCACTCTGAGGATACTTCATGTAATTTCAGTCCTTTGGATAACCTCGAAGAGATGACTAAAAGTGAAGATCAAAATATTCAAAGTAGCCAAAGCAGTTTGCTTAGTAATGACAGTTCCCAGTTATTGTCAGCCTCAACTGAGACTGGACTTGAGAGCTTAAGAGACGAAATTTCAAGAAATAACTCCTCACCCTGTATCGCAGCAAGCCAGCAATCCCTCTCTGATCTAACTCTTGCTTCCACAGAGTCCAAGTCCAGAAAGCGGAGCCACAGTAGCATTCAGTTCAACTTCAAAGGAAAACTGCCGGAAAAAATGTCAGAAAAAGAAACAATTGTTAAAGAGGCTGGTAAGCAACCAGGTGCAAAACCTAAGGTGAAAATAGCCAAAAAGAAAGATGAAGAGAAGAAGAAAGCGCAAACAGAAAAGCTTAAACAAACAAATGTTTTCTTTAGTGATGGTCTTGATTTAGAAAACTGGTACAGTTGTGGAGAAGGAGAAATTTCAGAAATAGAGAGTGATGTGGGGTCCCCAGGAATGCGGAAATCTCCCAACTTTAATATCCATCCCTTGTATCAACATGTACTGCTTTATCTTCAGCTGTATGACTCTTCAAGGACATTGTATGCTTTTTCTGCAATTAAAGCAATTCTGAAGACAAATCCCTCAGCTTTTGTAAGTGCTATCTCCACTACCAGTGTCAACAATGCATACACTCCTCAGCTCTCACTGCTCCAGAATCTCCTAGCCAGGCATCGGATATCTGTTATGGGCAAAGATTTCTATAGTCACATCCCAGTTGATTCTAACCATAACTTTCGGAGTTCTATGTACATAGAAATTCTTATCTCCTTGTGTTTATACTACATGCGGAGCCACTATCCAACTCACGTTAAAGTAACCTCACAAGATCTGATAGGAAACCGTAATATGCAAATGATGAGTATAGAAATTCTGACACTTCTCTTTGCTGAATTGGCAAAAGTTATAGAAAGCTCTGCAAAGGGCTTTCCTAGTTTTATTTCGGACATGTTATCCAAGTGCAAGGTTCAGAAAGTGATCCTGCATTGTCTGCTGTCTTCTATCTTTAGCGCACAGAAATGGCACAGTGAAAAGATGGCTGGAAAAAACATAGTGGCTGTAGAAGAAGGTTTCTCTGAAGACAGCCTTATAAACTTTTCTGAAGATGAATTTGACAATGGCAGTACTCTACAGTCACAGCTTTTAAAAGTACTTCAGCGGCTGATTGTGTTGGAACACAGAGTAATGACTGTGCCTGAGGAAAACGAAACAGGCTTCGACTTCGTCATAACAGACTTGGAGCACATTGGTCCCCAGCAGCCGATGACTTCTCTTCAGTATTTACACTCCCAGCCAATAACCTGCCAAGGCATGTTTCTCTGCGCAGTGATAAGAGCTTTACATCAACACTGTGCCTGTAAAATGCATCCTCAGTGGATTGGCCTTATCACTTCCACTTTGCCTTACATGGGAAAGGTTCTTCAGAGGGTGGTTGTTTCTGTGACTCTTCAGCTCTGCAGGAACTTGGATAATTTAATTCAGCAATATAAATATGAAACAGGATTATCTGATAATAGGTATGTGTATCTAGAGGTGTATAATCTTTTTAAGGAAATTTGATTGTGTTGAATTACTTTGCCACTGGATGAGCTCATTTAAAAAAAATATAATAATCTTTTATTTCAGGCCTCTCTGGATGGCATCAGTCACTCCCCCAGATATGGTTCTTACTCTATTAGAAGGGATTACAACAATAATTCATTACTGCCTGCTAGATCCATCTACACAATATCATCAGGTAAATTTACTTGGGCATCTGAGAAGTTCCTATCTATGCAGTATATGTCAAATCAAGGACTGTAATTGTATTAACATGCTTGTATTAGGTACTTGCACAAAACTGAAGGTCTGAGTGGGGAAAATAGTAGTTATGTAGTAATCTTGGTTGTAAATGTGTTTTTCATTGATAGTGTATACATCTCAATTAAACAGAACAATAATTTTCTACTAATTATACTTTTAAGAGAGTATTCTTAGACTTTTCTGTTATTATTGTTATTCCCCTAAAACAACTAAATAGGAATTCCTTAACTTTCGGACCTCAAAAATGCAACTTTTTAGAGCTGGCTTCATTGTGGAACTTTGCAGACTGATGTGTATCTGGCACTTTTTGGCTGGGTTATGTTCATCATGCAATATGGCAAAATATTTTCTTTCTGCTTCTTCTGTATATTCACAATTTGTCTTTAGTCAAGCAATATTTTCAGATCTGATATTATGAGCATAGTCTCTTTTGAGAATTTGGCCCAGATTTTACACAAACTCTTTTGTCCTGCTGTCTCTGTCTTGGTTTTGCCTTTTTTTGTTCTTATTCCCCTTTGCCTTCCATTCATTCAAAAGTAACTGAGAAGTGTTTATTGTCTGTGCAAGTAAATAATTTTGTGTAAGGTATTAGCTAAACCTCAAATTCTGAAATAATTGTTTTGCAAAGGTGTAGGCAAATGATACAAAATTGTAAAAATTACTGAAAAGCTGCTTTGAAAAAGTCATGGTTTAAAGTACTTTGTCTCAATTTATACTATTTTATTAATGCTGTTTGTGCAGATATTTATTGCTCTTCCTCCCCTCTCCCCTTGAAATCCATTAGCTTTTGGTTAATGTAGATCAGAAGCACTTGATTGAAGCACGCAATGGGATCCTGTCTATCCTGCACATGATCATGTCTTCTGTGACTTTGCTGTGGAGCATCCTTCACCTTGCAGACTCTTCAGAGAAAACTACTGCTGCTGCTGCTGCATCCATTACCACTATTAATCTTGGGTCAACAAAGGTCAGAATATCAGGGATAATATTGTTTACATTGTACATGAATACCTTTGTCAAATTAAATCCAATTACATTCCCTTAAATGTAAATTGACTTGACTTTTAATACATTTGTCCTAATCTACACACCCACCTGAGAAACAAGACCCAAGAAAATGGGTATTGGATCTGCCTTTAAACTTAAATGTATCAGCTAACAACAAGTCTCCCATTTGTTTTCTACAAAGAAAATTAAATCCATCCTGAAAAATACTTGAACCATTTAAGCCACCCTGTTATGCCTCAAAAGATGTAAAATATTCACGTAAAATCTTAACAAAAGAGAACTGTCCTCTTAAAACACCTTGTGTTCAGACACTTTTGAACTAGTTCCTTTACTCATTCAGTGCCCGTACGGTGATATCTTTATGCAGGGGGAAACAGCCCAGCAATCAAAAAGATGAGAATCCAAGAGGGAGTCAAATATTGAGAATGCTTCCTACCCCTCCTATTGGAAGCACTTCAAAATTCTGATGTTGCACATTTTAAAATAGGAAATTCAGTTAAATCTGAAATGTTTTAAAATATTATTTCCTAATAGTTAATTTGAATATTATCAGGTATTGTTTGTGATGATGGTGTTTTACGGCATTTTCAACATTTGTCATTCAGGTTGAAGGAGTCACTGCTTATTTAAGACTCCATGTCCTTCCACAGACATTATCTGTGGTCATATTTGTCCTGCCAGTAGGGCTTCATACTCAGTGAAGAGAAAGGGGGTTTGTACTTGTGGATGGCATATGATATTATGCTTCTTCTGTGAAAATAAGATAAGTTTTTTCACTCTGGTTGAATATTAACTTTTTTGTAAGTCCTAGGTTTTCTTTAGTTTGCCTAAATTCATAATATTCAAAAGAGCATTCAACATGTGCTGTCCATGAAAATGTCCTTTTTAAAGTCCTTTCTAATGACAGCAACCGCACTCTTGGCAAGTGTATGAAGTGCATAGTCAAGATCTAGGATCCTATATAACAGTCTTCTGCAAGATTAGACAATTCCTACACAAATATATCATACCAACATAGAAATGGCTTTCATGAAACAGATAAAGTGCAGTTTTCTCTGAAGTCTTCCTGTCATAGAAACAGGATGAGGAACAGGATGAGAAGGTGGCTTATGAAATAAATGCCTAAAGAAATCTGGCATGCTTAAAAAAACATGATGTTAAGAGTTTCAACAATGAATATTTTAGTCTCACAGAGTAGCTTGTTCTTTCTTCTGTGATTTTTTTTTTTTTCCTGCTACTTATTTTTTCTCTCACTTCGTGTAAGGCCTATCCCTATTTGTAGCATACACATCTTCCTTTCTTCTTCATAATAAACACTTGATAATTGTTATATCTCCACTTACCCTCTTTTCTCCTGCCTATACATACCCAGTTTTGCCTGTTCTCATAGGTCATTTTCTGTATCACTAATCTTTCTTATTTTTTACAGTTTGAGTTCTCTCAGCTTGTGTACATATCTTGAAGTAAGGTGTCCAAAACTGGACATGGTACATGGTATCTTCTTTCAAGACGAATATTTCATGTCTGTCATGAAGTGCTGCTATTTATGAAAGCTTTTTTCCCCTTCCTTGCAAAGTTGACACACTGAGTTTGTGATCCACAATAATCCCACAATTTTATGTTTTATGCAGCACTGCTATCCTAAGTAGTTTCTCATCCTGAGTAGTTAGTTGTTTATTCCCTACCTTTACATGCAAAGCTCAAGCTGTTATTGCTGCTTGTCTTGTTCAGGACATTTACCCAGTTTGTCAGATCACCTTGAGTTCTGTACCTTTCTATCTGTTACTTCCTACTTCATTATCACTTGCAAATTTGTGAAGTATATTTTCTTAGCTGTTCTGAATGTTATGCTGGGATACTTAACTGAAAGTGTATGTGTTCCTCCATGTTTCAGAATTTGAGGCAGCAGATTCTTGAACTGTTGGGTCCAATTTCAATGAATCATGGTGTTCACTTTATGGCTGCTATTGCATTTGTATGGAATGAAAGAAGACAAAATAAAAATACTTCTAGAACAAAGGTATGTTTATACTGCCATGGTCACTTTAAATTGCAGTAATAGCTTTAAGTGATTTGGAAGCATTAAGGATAAGATTTGGGCATTCCAGTGAATAATACATATTGTGAAATGGAAAATATTTATGTTCTATTTTTAGTTAGCAACTGTACTGTTGGGGTGTTACCAATTTAAAACTGATTTTATTTAAAACCTGTTATTACTTCCTTGTACCTTTCTAGAATCTAGGACGGTGTGTGCCACCAAAGTTGCTCTGTAGCAGAGTAACAGAATAATGATGATTTGTGCAGAAGCTTAGGGACATGAATGCATGCTAAGTATCTTCATAAATAGTCAAGATTTTTGTTCATTTATGCTATTTACCACAGCTGGTTAAAAGCATGATTTTGTTGAATAATTTAGTTTGCTGTATTCATACTCAGATGTTAGTTTAATTACTATGCTTTTTACTCATCTAGTTTTGCAGAAATACTGTATTTGCTGCCTTTTTGCTTTTGAAGCCACAATTATAAATTTGACCTCTCTGCATATGAATTATATTTCAGGCCTTATTTATGTAATTATCTCGTACGTTGCAGCAGAATATGTATTCATTGCCTCAGCACCGTCCCCAACCTCTATAATGCATCTCTTTAAAATTATACTGTAAGTTTGGTGATGACTTTGTAGGAGCTCTCAACTTGCATCATGCCCTGGATAGAAACAACTTACATAAACTCTTGTGTAACGTCTCACATATAGCATGTTGTATTTGAAGATGAGGTAAACATTTCACAGAAAAATGTGTAGTGTTTTGTGAAGGGGTGTGTTTCCAAGTTGGAAACCATGTGGTCAAAGTTCAAACTGTAGATGAAAAGGCTAAACTGATGCTTCCAACCTAGAGTTTCAGATTTTGTACACTTACCTGCTTGATTGCTTAAGGTTCTTTGACTATTTTATTGAAATATCTTGAGCTAACCTGAAGACTACCACAAAAGTAGTTGAAGGCAACGTGTATTCTTGAAGGAAGCTCTAAGAGTTATTTTTACTCTGACTCAAAAATTTGTCAGGGTACTCTTCTCCGCTTGATGGAAATCTGCTCATTAAGAGCTTTCTTAAAAGCATCACTCACAATATAGGCAACTTTCTAAGATCCCTCTTATAGTCTGTAAAGACATGCGGCTCTAATTGATATTTCAGGTCTAGATCCTCTTGATCCTCTATAGTAGTAGATTTCTTTCCATTTACTTAAGAAAAAGCCTAAGAGGCCAATCATCTTCATTTTGGTATAGGTAATGTCTGTGATGGTAATGTGACACATTTATTCTTCTAGGTTATTCCTGCAGCAGGTGAAGAACAGCTTCTGCTGGTTGAGCTAGTTCGCTCAATCAGTGTTATGAGAACTGAGACTGTTATACAAACAGTGAAAGAAGTTTTGAAGCAGCCTCCAGCCATAGCAAAGGACAAGGTGTGAAAACTGTAGAAGTGCTATTGGTTTATTGAATGTCTTTTTACTAAAGCTTAAAACATCGATAATGTAGGTACTTGGTTGGCTTTGTGCATGAAGTAATTGTATACTGTGCTCAGAGTGAAAATTTTGAATATCTAGTAGATAGGTGAGCTTTTGGAGGAAAGTCATGTAAGTCGTTACCATTTTTGGAATGACTCCAGAATCTTGTTTACTGCTTCCGTACAAAAAGTGTTTTGTGGGGACGGGTTACTTACATAAGGGAAACCCTAGTATAAGATTGATTCTCCATTTGTATGGGAAAGGGAAGTAAGGAGAAGATGAAGAAACAAGAGAAGAATAATTTCATAAAGAGATGCCTTATTGGGTATTCATAATACCCTGTTAATGAATTAAGTTGCGTCTTGAGACATTGCAGTAACTGTTTTCGTTTTTGCTCTAGTAAGAGGAGAAAAAGTCTTTTTTTTTTTTTTTTTTACCTTCATTCTAACTGTTTTCTTTCTTTTTTCTCCAGAAACATCTTTCACTGGAAGTCTGCATGTTGCAGTTTTTCTATGCTTATACTCAAAGGTAAGTCGAGAAGTTAAACTTTATTTCTGTCATCAAGAAGCAGATGGGCCATCTCTAGGAAGAGAAATGGCTTGTGTAATATAAATCATGAAGAAAGATTGATTTTGAACTGTAGGTGTTATAAAGAAGAAAGGGATTTTTGTTATAAAGAAAAAAGGGAAAAGGAATTCCCTAATTCTGCATCACCCTTCTCCCCTGTCTGAAAATTCTGCAGGAAGTCTCCCTACTGTGTAAAGAAAGCTGATCTTAATTGTACTGTAACTCACTGGTACCATGCCAACCTTTAACTGAAAAGCACATCTTTTGAGTATACTGTTCTTCTGCCTTCTTTCTTTTCTTAATGGCTTGATGTAGCCACCTAATATTAAACAGGAAAAAAAAAAAAGAATCCGTATCAGTGTTGATTAACAATATCTGACAAGCGAACTGTGAGGTAAAAAAGTGGAGAATGTTGAGCGAGATGATACTGTTTTCATTGCTGTCATTGCTCTCTATTTCAGGATTCCAGTGACGAGCTTAGTAGATAGTTGGGCAGCACTGCTGCTTCTGTTAAAGGATTCCATCCAGGTTGGTCTTCCAGCTCCAGGACAATTCCTCATACTTGGGTAAGGGTTCTTGATATTTGCAATTTCTAAAGAAGCTCAATGTAAGTGTGTGAAATCATGCTGAAGTGTTAGTGTGTTGACTCAAAAATAAGTGAAAAAGATCTGGAGATGAATCCCTGTTACCTGTGCTCTGTTTCTATTAGTGCCTTCTCTGAGGAATGGTTATATAGAGAGAGATGAAATTTCGTATTAGAATATAAGACAAGATCTTTATTACCTTACTGATTATTGGAGCCATTCAGGCTCTTCAAATAGTAGATTTAAATTTCTCATTTTACTTACTGAGTAACTAATAATGCCTATTTTTTGGTATACATAGATTTGCAGCCCACTAGAAAGGATTCATTTCTAGCACAGAAGCTGTTTGTGGAATATTAGAAATAAAATGTTGGATATGGTTTTCTGTATAAACCGTCAAGCACCATTTTCTTCGATTTCTGGAATTTAACTTCACTAGAAAATAGTTCCTAAAGATACTTGAGCATATTCCAGTAAAATACGTGATAAACTTCATGGTATAATCAAAACTAACTTAAACTTGCAAAGGTGTTTTCTAGAATATTGATAAGTAGTAGTGACATTAAGGTTTAGTAAATAAATACTGGGCGTATAAATTTCTTCAGATTTGTCATGGCTTTCAAAATTACCGGTTAACTTACAAAATCCATATTTGCTTCAATTTTTTTCAGTGTTCTGAATGAGTTTATTATGAAAAATCCAAGCCTGGAGAATAAGAAAGACCAAAGAGATCTTCAGGTAAGATTTTTTTTGTAGGTTTTGTTGCTTTAAAAATATTGAACGATAAATCTCTCATTTGAGAGAATCATATGAGTGACAAGGCAGTACCCAAATTATGTTCCTTGTAAAAGTGTTTTTAAGCAATTAATAAGTGCTAAACAAATTTTAAATATTTATTGCTGGTATGTTGACTGTTTCATTTAGTGTAGTTTCTGAAGGAAATTAAACCTATGTGCTGTCCTTCTGCATTCAGCCCAAGGACTGATGCTCAATTTTGAGCCAAGTCTGATGGAAGGTGTCCTAAAGATATTACTTTGACTGTTGTATAGAAGAAGGATAATTAGTGCCCCCATTGAGGGAGAGACAGCAGCTGGACAACAGCCAGGTGCTGCCAGTTTTCCAGCAAAGCAGGAGGGAGGTTTAGAGGGAGGTCAAGAGGTAGGGGAAGAGAGAGAGAGGAAGGTGTTAGAAAGGTGGTCACAAGTAAGAGGGTAGTGGGACTGGAAGGCAGACTGAGAACGAGATAAATGTCAAACAGGTTGGTAATAAAACTGCCTATATTAGGCAGTAGGGCTACGAAGATGGTGAAAGGCCTGGAGGGGAAGACGTACGAGGAACGGCTGAGGTCACTGGGCCTGTTCAGCCTGGAGAAGAGGAGGCTGAGGGGAGACCTCATCACAGTCTACAACTTCCTCGTAAGGGGGTGTCGAGAGGCAGGAGACCTTTTCTCCATTAACACCAGTGACAGGACCCGCGGGAACGGGGTTAAGCTGAGGCAGGGGAAATTTAGGCTCGACATCAGGAGGGGGTTCTTCACAGAGAGGGTGGTTGCACACTGGAACAGGCTCCCCAGGGAAGTGGTCACTGCACCGAGCCTGTCTGAATTTAAGAAGAGATTGGACTGTGCACTTAGTCACATGGTCTGAACTTTTGGGTAGTCCTGTGCGGTATCAAGAGTTGGACTTGATGATCCTTAAGGGTCCCTTCCAACTCAGGATATTCTATGATTCTATGATTCTATATTGAATTTTCTGGTTGTGAAATAATGGAGTCTTCATTTGATACTTCATTTGATACTTATTTTCCTCAATTAAGTGCATGTATTTTTCTTATTTTACGTTTTTAGTCTGGAGTGCTTTCTGTAAGCAGGGCCTTGCCTGTTCTTTTAATTTTATGTCAGTATTTTTCATTCCTAAACTCTTCTTAATGTTACTGTGTTTTCTGAATTCTTTTCTCCTGAGAACAATGGTTTGAAAAATTCTAATGTGGGCCCACCCAGAAAAGAGTAGTTTTCTTGCTTACCATAATAGGGGTCCTGTTACTATTAAAATCTTAGAATTTATTTCAGTATGTATGTAGCAGCACTGTATTACAAGCTCTTATTCAAATTATGCTTTGGCTTGTTCCCAAATACTTGATTACTAATCAACGTTATTCCTATTTAACGAGCAGATGTGTGTAGTTAGATGTGCACGTGGTTCAATTCCAAGATGATGTAATAATATCTTGTTGGAAAGCATGCAGAGCCAATCTTGAGTTAAACAATTGTTCATAGAATATAATTTCCTTAGTTGTTTTCCAGATACTAATAGTGTCTGTGAAGTAAAGCTTAGATACCTTTTTAGATATCCTTGTTATCTATTTTGACATGTGTTTGTGAGAAGGTTGCTACCACAACCCCATGCATGTTCAGAACTGTTGTCAGCTTATGTGGTAGGAAGGACTTTTACAAAAACGCTTCAGTCTTTCAACATGTGATGAACACAGATTATTATTCTGTTGACTTCAAACCTTTTCTTAAATGTACTAGAATTATCTTATATATCAGTTTTGTACTCTGGAAAAGATCTGTAGTATCTTCTACTTAGTACTGTTTGTAATCCGTTGAAGATGATCTCATTTTCTGTGGAGTTCCTCATCATTGATAATATTGAACAGAAGTGATTTAAAGCAGTTCTATACCTCATTACTTAGAGATTTTCAACAAAAAACATGTCAGGACAACAAATGTAGCCCTTCTGCACAAAGTTCTTAAAAGCTTGTTGTTTTGTTGTGTTTATTTATTTATTTATTTTTATTATCAGGATGTAACACACAAGATAGTGGATGCCATTGGAGCAATTGCTGGTTCTTCCTTGGAACAGACTACTTGGCTAAGACGAAACTTAGAGGTCAAGCCTTCCCCCAAGATTATGGTTGATGGAACCAATGTAGAATCGGATATTGAAGGTGACTTCGTTTTCATCTTTTATTGGAAATAAAACTTTTAAACAAACATTAATTATCACACCAAAATGAACCAAGAGGGTAGCTTTATTATTTGAATAAATACACCTTATGTGGTGTATCTGGCAAAGTCTGTGCACATTCAAAACATATGCTATTAAAATATGCTTGCAAGGTGAATAATGGCTTACGAAAACTAACTTTGAACTTTTTACTATTATTATCTTCATTTAGATATGTTGTCTCCAGCAATGGAAACTTCAAGCATAACTCCATCTGTTTATAGTGTCCATGCATTGACCCTGCTTTCTGAGGTAAATATCTCCTCAAGTGTAATAAATACTGTATTATAATAACCTTTTATATTGTGAAGAGCCTGGGGAATGAGCTTTGATGGGAAACAGTGGTATGAATGCATACTGGTTCCTGTCATATAACAATAAAACTTTGTTGTTAAGCTAATTATAAATATTCAGTGAAATGGATGAGAAGCAAAGTGTGCCTTTTCAGATGTGTAGTATAGGGAGCTGTTGTGGTGACCCACTTCATGTGTATTAGTTGTATGTGTTATTTACTGCTGATAATCACAGTCAGTCCCTGGATTTTTTTTTTTCTTTTCTAGATTGTTTTGTATAATGATTTTTCAAAGAGTTAATGCTTCTGTGTTTTTACCTCATTTTGTTTTAAAAATGAGGAGATATTTTTACTTTGGCTTTTGTATATTACCTGAAATTTGATCACCTCTATCATAAACTTGAACATTCAGTGAAGGACATTATACCAAAAAAAAAAAATGCTGTATAGTAAATAACAAGCAGCTTGGGAATTCATGGTAACGTAACTTCCTCACCTTTTGTAGGTTTTGGCTCATCTCTTGGATATGGTTTTCTACAGTGATGAAAAGGAGAGGGTTATTCCTTTGCTTGTAAATATTATGCACTATGTTGTTCCCTACCTCCGTAATCACAGGTATCTTTACAATGTATTCAATTTATGTAGATCTCTACCACCAATTGAAATTTGGTATGTGTTTGATACTTCAGTTGAAATAAGCATGATAAAGATCAGATATGTATTAAAACTTTTGCTTTACATAAAGTTTTATTCTTTCCTGTTGACTTTTTTTTTCTTTAGTGCTCACAACGCATCCAGTTATCGAGCCTGTGTTCAGTTATTAAGCAGTCTCAGTGGGTATCAGTATACAAGGAGAGCATGGAAAAAGGAAGCGTTTGACCTCTTCATGGATTCCAGCTTCTTCCAGATGGATGCTTCTTGTGTTAACCAGTAAGAACTTATTTTATCTACTTATATCAGTGCTTGTTACAAATTTTACATAAACCATTGATCAAGACAATGTATGTGGTCCAAAATTTGCCAACAGATTTCTGTTGAGAGAAATTAGAGGGATGTAGTGTGTTCTAGATTATCACTTAAATTATGAGACTTGCTTACCTAAGGTATATTTCTTGTGCAGAAGTCTGTTTTTTCAATTTGATTATTTTTCAAGTATTTTCTGTGAGAGAAAGGGGTGAACGTTTTATAGTTTTCAATCAAAGTGCACCAGGTAAATGGTACCTATACAGCGGAGAGCTTGGATTGTAAATAGTAGCAAAAATGGACCTATATTAGTTAAAAGAGCAGAAAAAGCTTCCTGTAAATATTTCTTGCTTTTCTGAATTGTATACAATCTTTCTCTTTTAGTTGGAGAGCTATTATGGATAATTTGATGACACATGACAAAACCACATTCCGAGATTTGATGAGTAAGTATTCATTGATGTAGTAATGACTTCTCCATTCTCCCCTAGGGAAACATTTTTAAAAAAAAAAAAGGGGGGGGGGGGGGGAGGGTGGGAGAGATAAGTATCTTGAAGAAAACATTCGTTCAGTGTTGATTCCAGTTTGTTAAAATTATTCAATGTTTTTCTTTTTTCTTCAACTACTTGTTCCTAGTGATCCATAAATAAGATCTCTTGAAGTGAGAGAATTTGAGACCATCCTGGAGCACAGTGAATTTTTGCCTTTATGACACAGTTCATTAAGCAGAGCAGATTTTTTTTTTTTTTACATGTGATGCTAACTGCTTAAGGAAAAAAAATGATTCTGCACATTCAAAGCTTATGAGCATCTATACCTGAAAACTGTCTTTTTAAAAAAGCTGCCTGGTCTGCCTCCCAAAGACCCCAAGCTCAGCTACATTGTGTATACTTATGAGTTTTCTTTCAATGTATATTTTAAATCACTGTTGTTAAAAGCACAAATTGCAAAATATGTATCTTCTTAATGGCTGCTTTTAAGCTACATTAATGCACTGGAAGTAAGAGTTATTTGCTCCTTAAAGTGGAATGGAAGGGAAATTTGATGTTAGTCTCTGTGCTCTTCGTTTTGTCTTTCAGCACGAGTGGCTGTGGCTCAGAGCAGTTCGCTCAATCTGTTTGCTAATAGAGACGTAGAGCTGGAACAGCGCGCTATGCTCCTCAAGAGATTGGCTTTTGCAATTTTTAGTAGTGAGATAGACCAATACCAGAAATACCTTCCAGATATACAAGGTCAGTAAAAATTCAGTTCAGAGTTCTGGAATCTGATTTTTGACTGAGGAATATTTGTATCACAGGGTAACAGCAGGTAAATGTGTCCTCCAGAATACCTGTGTGCAGTACTGTTTCTGTGGTTGAATGCAAAACTTCTACAGATTTTGCTTGGAACTCTTTCAGTCTTAAATGATTACAAAGCACATGAACTTTGATTAGCAGTTCACTTACCTAGATTATTTCACTAATTTGTCATTTTATACCTTGGTTGATGTCCTTGGGTACCTGAAAGGTGCTTTTTGACATGACAGCTGCTTATATCTTGAATGTTCAACTAGGAATAAATACAAAGGCTGACCTTGAAGAGGTTTTGAATCATTGACTTCTCTAGTGCTTTTTTCTGCTTTTCTGTTTACATGTCCTAATTATCACTGAAGAAATATCTCTTCTACTGACCTTTTTAAATGAAGAGATTGGGAATGGGATCTGCTTGATTTTCTAAGATGATGCAAATAGTTACAGCAGCTTCTTAGATATGTTGTCTGCTACTGCTGCCAAGATGAATATCTTGGTCTCTTGCTTCGTATGGAAAGTCAGATGCATCATCTTTCTCATTTCATTTGTTTGAGGACTTACTCTTCAAAATTTCTTTCCCCAGTCAGTCAGTAGCTGTGTTTACTATGTTCAGGATACAAGATGCTTTTCACTGGTTTGAACTGCAAAGTGCATGTGTTGGTTTGATTGATAAATTTCTTTGTTTGCCTCAGTTTTGAATGCTTAATGGGGCTTATGGTTAAATGTCAGTGTATTATCCCTGTGTAATATTAATGTACTGTGATGACGCAGCCTTTTAATAATATATATTCTAGCTGTTTGAGCCGTTGTTGTTTTGTTTGGAATCTGTTAACTCCTCTTTTTAGAAGGAGTAAAACTGCAAAACTCCCAGATACAATATTGCATTAGTGTGGAAAACTTGATTGAAAACACAACTGTTATGAGGCTTCTAGCTTTTGTTCCTTGCCCAGTGAAAGTGGTTATTTGCTACAGCTTTATTCTGCCAATGTAAAAAAGATACCGAAACAATAACATGGCAGGTACTTAAAAAAAAAAAAAAAAAAAAAAAAAAAAAAAAAGAGGGAAGAAAATGGTAGTTGGAATTATTCTGAACTGAGAAAACCTTCTTGGCTTTTTGTTTCAGAAAGGCTGGTAGAAAGTCTCCGTTTGCCACAGGTGCCCACCCTTCATTCCCAAGTGTTCCTGTTTTTCAGAGTATTGCTCTTAAGAATGTCCCCGCAGCACCTTACTTCGCTTTGGCCTACAATGATCACTGAACTGGTGAGTTGCAGTTAGCGTACATGATTTGGAAAACTGGTGCAACTCTGAGACACAACCCAATTCCACAATGTTTAAGAAAATTTCTTCTCGATAGCATGCATGTAACTGAAAGCTGACTTATTTGCATAGTCCGCATGTCTATTTTTTTTCCAGCCAAATAGAACACATTAGCTTATACTACTGAATTTCAAATGTCTCCTGAGTTAAATTTGCCTTTACCTTCGTTGTTCCCTACTTACTCCTTCTTCAATTTCTGCCCGTGTATGTACTCAGTCCAACATTGCCAGTCCCTGTAGCTGCTTTCCTGGTCGTTCAGGAAGCTTCTTCTCCAACAATGAGGCTGAGAAGCCCCTTAAAGAAGGAGTCAGAATCCATGCTGTGTTGGCAGTTAGTGCTCATTCAGATCACATTGTGGCTGAAATATTGTAACTACCTTTATACAAGGCTCTGTTCTCAGCTTTTCTGTTTCTCATTTTACTCTGCCTAAGACAGGATAAACGCCTGTTTTCAGAGCTGCTAGCTATGGAGCCTCCAATGTTGACCATTTGACATGCTCTTCTGGGTTTTGGCTTTGGGAACAGGAATGGAGGAGTGCTTGGTGCATCCTGTGGTCCATTTAGCCTGTTAGTAAAGTACTTCCTAAGGGGCTGGCTAACACAAATTGCAAATCGGAATAACTGCTGTGATTTTTTGATATCTCTTGGTGCCTACTGTAGCCCTTAGTTAACCACAGATTTAAGCAATAGATGAGAAAAGCTGTATATAGTATTTTAAAAATCAAGTGTATTTTTTAGCCATACATGCATTGAATTTTAAGCCTGTGAATTAATTGTATAACTATTAGAAATCCCATTCTACCCTGTAAGATCTGCTGAGAGCTGGGAGCAGCATGGCTCTTCTATTCCTGTGCTGTCCCCTGGCGTTTATGCAAGCTACAGCAGTCAAGGAACTGCTTCCAGTGGGCAGCACTGTGTCGTCTCCAGGAAACCACACCTGAGCTTTACTGCTTCTTTGTGATTCTTTATTCTCGTTTCCTTCAGGCCTTGCTCTCTGCTAGGCTTCCTTTCTAAGAAGTGGAAGGAGTTAGCCTCTGAGAGCTTCCCTGGCCATAAGAGAGCCAGGTCCTTGTGCTACTTGGGCTGTACTTGAGGGATGAGTTTCAGAGTGCCATTGTCCACTCGTAGTTCAGTGGGCATCATCCAGGAATGGAAATAAAGCTCCAAACAATAGTTCCTACGATAGTTCCTCTAAGGCTTATTACTCACACTTCCCTACAGCATTTTCCTGGGTCGCAGTCTGTAAAAAATGGTATTAAAATACAGCATTTGATCTTCAGGTACAAGTATTCTTACTGATGGAACAGGAGCTCACTGCAGATGAAGACATTTCCAGGTAATTTACGAACTTCCTGCTTTTTTTTAGCTTAATACTGCTCTCCTGGCACATTGATGGACAGATGAGCCATTCTTCAGAGTAGTTTGTCTTAGAAACTATTGTCAAGCTCAAATGAAAAGGACAAGTGAAGAGTGTTCCAGTCTGACTGCAGTACCAGGAACACATTGTTCAGGGCAAAACAAACAAACAAAAAAACACAACTGTCAGCTTGCTCATAAACATCTAGGGTAAATTATGCGTTACAAGTATGTTAGTGTCTTCCTGGCTAAAATGGCCCTGCTTTTTCATTTATAATACACATGACATGACTTTATAATTTTTCTGTATTATGTATATATTTAGAATAAGATTGTGCCTTTTTATATTGAAAAGGTGGTTTCTTCTAGTGTTAGAAAGACACAAAGATTAAGGTAGAGCTCTTAATTTAGTTGTATTGTCTATTTCTGTCGCACCTACCCTCTGTGTAGTATGGTCTAGGTTCAGTCAATGTTAGCAGTAGACTCAGATTTCTCAAAAGAATAAGAGGAGTTACTTGCCCAAGTGTTGTTCTTCGCTTTTTTTTCCTAGCTTTGTATTCTTTTGAAGAATTTTCTCTAAAATAAAGTAATATCCACATAAAGAGCGAGTTAAAACTCCCTCTTGATCTGGATGACTGACAGGAATCAGATATAGTTTAATATATTTTAACGTTCATATATATAAATGTTTTATTTATACACACACATGTTAAACTCCAACCATAGCACAGACTTGCAACATTCTGTTTTGATTTATGGATGCCGGATTGTTTTGGTAAATAAAGAGTTGTGCATTTATAAAGGCAAGCACAGAAGGAGGATCTTCCCATGATGACTTACCTGTCTGTGGTTCTTTGTTTTAGGACTTCTGGCCCATCTGTTGCTGGTCTGGAGACAACATACACAGGAGGCAATGGTTTCTCAACCTCCTACAATAGCCAGAGATGGCTGAACCTGTACTTGTCTGCTTGCAAATTCCTGGATTTGGCCCTAGCTTTGCCATCTGAAAACCTTCCTCAATTTCAGATGTGAGTAAAATATGCTATCCTCTAAGTTTCTGGATGTTTAACCGTGCCTCTTGGTAAAATTCTAGTGTTTAAAATCTGCATTTTCCTATTTCTTTTCCCTTTCTGGCTTTCATCCAGAGTAGCCCACAGTCCAACCCCTGACAATGTCAGAGTAGCCCCCAGAGCAAATGACACTGCACAGCAGATGATTTCAAGCTGTTTTGATTTAGCCTCTGGCTGGAGATTCTCCACACCTGCGAGCTAATCACTAACAGCGACTTACTCAAATATTTTGTTTTTCAAGTATTCAGTTGCAGTAATGTCTGAGAACCCAAAGAACACCCACATGTCTCAGTGACTAAGTCATCAGACCAGATGACTGTATGATCTCTGTATGATTTCACTTAAATTATTCCTGTGTGAGCTGACTGGAATATGCAGCAACAAACCTGCTTGTAGAGGGGGCTCTCTAGGTTGGTTTTGAGCAGCAGCGTTCATGCATGCAAAGTGTTTGCTCAGTGCCCCTCCAATCCTATTCCAGTGGAAAAAAAAACTGGACATAAAACAATGCTGAAGACTGCAGAAGTGAGAGGCAGCACAGGACAAAACAAATTATTTCTTCTCTTCCTTTATGCTTCACGGTGGAGATATTTGGTCAGCTCTAATTGACCTGGCATTCTAAAGATCCTCGTGTGTGTGCTAGAAGGTGGAAGGACTTGTACACTGTCAGTTTGTGTCCTGCACTATTCATAAATCTAAAGCTAATCTTAAGGTTCCTTGATTTGTTTTATTTTCTGGAGATGTGGCTCATAATTCTTGCCAAGATCTCTACGCTATCCTAATCTCCACTATTAGTTAAACCAGTCTTAGTAAGGCCATTACCGTGTCTTTTTGGAAAGACAGCCGTCACGCTGAATCATGCTGTCTCTTACAGCGTTCTCACAGAGGCTTGGACAGGAGCCTTATGGATGGAAACTTCAATTTCCTTCATAGTTTATAGTGCAGGTAGCCAGTCTTGGCAGTGCAGTGAGCAGAAGGGGAGGGAACGGTTCGTTTTATCCTTTTGGCCTGTGAATAGATAAAATAAATGAATTCCTGTTATCAACACAGTATATAGAGAACATTCGGCGTATTATGCGAAATACCACGAATGTGCAAGTGTTTTAAGTAACTTACATATTTTATAATTCAGAATTACTTTTGGTTCCCTTGCACGTAACTAAGATGCAAGTATTATTACTTCTGGCTTTGCTGCCTTATCTTGATTTTGGCATCCTTAAATACTTCAAGAAACTTTAAAGGAAAAAGATAATGCTACTTTTCTCAGCCATGTTACCTTCAGCTTTTCAGAGTGTGACTTTGCTATTCCTGTCAAACACTGGGTTTTGTTTTTTTTCTCCTTTTTCTTTGATATTTAACTAGATTTCCTCATCCTCTCATGTTCTTAGATCTAGCAGAAAAGGCTGCATGTTCAGTAAGCATAATGTCTGCTTGTGTTATCTCATGACAGGTATCGCTGGGCTTTTATTCCAGAAGCATCAGATGATTCAGGCTTGGAGGTACGAAGACAGGGTACACATCAGAGGGAATTCAAACCTTACGTGGTGCGTCTGGCAAAGCTGCTGCGAAAAAAAGCAAAGGTACGCCACTTTTACCCAGCTCTGCTTTTCAGTGAGAGCTTAGTGCTGCAAGGTACTGTAAGTCTGTTTGTTTATTTCAATGGAGAAAGGAGTTTATCTAGCATGGGAGATTCCTGCTGGTGTCATCTCAGGCCAGCATCAGACAAAAAAAAAAACATAAGTAGGTATTAAAAATAAAAATGGTCAGTGACTTTGAAATATATTTTCTATTCACTCAAATAATACTTTTATTTGGAAACTCCAAGGTCTAATGTGAACATAGAAGTCATTTTCAGATAGCCGGTCATATATGTAGGAAGCAGTATAATTACCTTTTAAAATAGGAAAGCATTTTGGTTATAAAAACTGCACTTAAGTATCTAGAAAACTGTTCTATTTCCTAAAATGACAGAATAGTTTTGAAGCTGCACAGAGCCAGGGCTGGTTGGGTTTCTTTCCCAAGGCAGTCACCTTGAATGGAAGAAGGCTGAGAGCAATGGAGGTGGTTCTGGAGGGAATTTTGGCTGCTGGCTTCTAGCGTGGGAGCAGAATTAGAGCTGTCAGTGCACGAGCTGTGTCAGAACCCAAGTCTGGCTGGGGTAGAGGCCTGACCAGCTGTTGGAAGCTGCCAAACCCTGTCCAAGGGAGCTCTGTTCTACTGCCACAAAGACAATTGCTGTCAGACACTTCACTCCCCCTGCTGCCAGGACAGAGGCCCCCAGGCAGGCTCTTCGCTGGGAAAGGGCGCTGGGTGGGCCAGGGAACTAAGGAGAAAGCTCAAAGTCACAAGGGAGAAAGCTTTGAAGTTTCATTCTTGGGGATCCCTCCAAACAAAAGACGTCAGGGCTATAATACAGGTAACTTACTGTAGCCACTGTATTTACAGTCTGTTATGAAAGGTTTTCGTTGAGCAAAGAAGCTATTACCGATATACAAGTGGTTACCTAAAGCCTAGTGACAACTTAGCTGCAAGCAGACCTGAACTTTTCCAGCAGGGCTCAGGATGATGGGGGATAAAACAAATACCTGAAGCGCATCTGCATTCTTCACTTCATTGTCTCCGAATGGTGAAGATTAAAACTTTCTTCCTCTCGCTTGTGAAAATGAGTAATAGGCTGTAACTGACTGCTAATCAGGGGTAGCTGGTAACCCTGACGTTTGTACTGTACTGTACCTGCTAGAAAGTTGTCGAGCTCCAAATAATCTCTACGTGAGCTATATAAAATACACATGCTGTATGAAATACTCGTGCCGGTAAGTACTGTATGTTGGGATAGATGTTTGAAGTGAGGACTTCCATAGGGTGCTTCCAGAATACAGAAAGCTTCCTGGGACTTCCACAGCCCCCTAGTCGTGGTGGCAGTTGTACCTTGTGAACCCTAACTCGGGATACGGAGTGAGATGACCACGAGGTAATGAATACGGATTTCCAGGCCATTTCTTCTTGGTGCAGAGGAGGACACTGTTGTGTGTAGCTGTGTGTTTTTCTTAGAAAATACTGTTTCTGAGCAAAATGTTTCAGTTGGCTTTAATTTTTGCCTCGGGGCGCTCTGACTAATGCTCTGATTCATGCAGTGGGGTGTTTCTTAGGCTCTGTTGTCTGAAGGGAATGTGCTTATAAACCTCCTTCGGCACTGCTGGCCATAAACAGAAGAACAAACTGACAGTGCTGTCACTGTCTAGTAGTGTCTTGGCCCCATGAGCAGTTTCTGGCCAACGGACTCCTGGGGGCAGGTAACTTTTCCTGCTGAAACACGGCACCCAACCAAGCACCTGCACAGCCTTCATGGCAGCGTATGATTTCCATATATGAAATGCAGTCTGAAAGTTCTCCTCTTTCCTTCCACAGGACAAACAGGAGGACTTTAAGACGGTGGTTTTGGAGGGATTGGAGATGGCCAAGCATCAGGTGAGGGTGGCCTTTGATGCTTGAGTTGTGAAATAAGCTCACCATAACACCATCACCTCGAGGCCCTGGGTAGCATTTAACTTTCAGTAAGGACTGAAAGAGGGGTGTCTTTAGAGGACAAAGCGAGCAATTTTTGAAGTGAAGTAATCCTAAGGGCCCTCATCTTTATAGATGACTCATAAATTTACTTTTAAGTTGGTTTCCTACATGAATAGATAACAAAAAGTTAGTTTTTGTTCTAATAGGAATCATCTTCACAAATCCTTATCAAATTAGATAATTATTTCTGCCAAACAGAAAGCAGGCATGAAACAATCCCTAACCCAGTCTCCATCAAATCAACCGTTGTTGATTTACTTTTAGTGTCTGAGGAGTTAGTGGCATTTGCGAAGATGCTGCTGTGAGGAAATGGCTTGGACAGATTGTATTTCATTGCTCAGAGGCACCGTCGGTGTTTGCATGTGCACCCACGCGGTTGGCTGCTGGGTACGCTGCTGCTGGCCGCGTGCTGGAGCCACTCCGTGCTCCTCATGGGGTCGTACAGAGCACGGTGGAGACAGGTACCGAAAAGTCTCCCTTTCGTGAATCCAGTGGGAAACTTTTACAAGAGAAATTACAAAAACTAGCAATTTCTGTAGAAGTAGGAGGCATTGTCAACTCTGTGTTGGAACGTAGTCTTCCTTTTGTTCTAGTTTATTTTGCAGCCTTTCTTTTCTTGAAATACTGTAGAGAAGAAGCAGTATAGCTGCAATAATTGTTTCCTGTGACAGGGAGCCAAACAGCCAGATTGAAATACTGAATGTGTTCATATTTAATGTAATTGCTTTGTGAAACAGATGTTACGGGCTCCTGAATTGGAACAGGCACTTGCTTTTATTTGAAGGACAAAAACTGTATTTGTTAAATACCACTTACTGAAGAAATCTGTTTGCTCAAAGGCTGTGTCATCGCTAATCCTTACCTTATGCTCCACTCCCCTTCGTTCTCCCTTCGTTACTGAGTCTGCTCCGTGGGAGCAGGGCCCATACCCGCCATGGCAGCACAGCCCGTGGGGTTCTTGGATGCGGAGGCAGGGGGGAACAGCTCAGAGGCAGGTCAGGACATGGCCTTTGTGCTGCTCTTCTCCTGCCTTAGGGAGTCAAGAACTGTACTGTTGGAACCCTGCTTCATGGTGGTAGCTCCCCCATGCTGGTTTGTCAGTAATTGTCCAAACGAGGCATTTACAGTGTTGGTAGTGCCTTGCTGTCTGGATTCGAATTTTTGAGAGTCAAAAAAAAAAAAAAAAGAGTAAAGATTCCTATATGAGCAGCTGGATGTTAGTGCTCGGATATTTTAGCATGCAGACATTTAAGGCAACCCTAAACAGTTATACCAGGACACCGAGTGCTAGCGTTGGGTTTGTGACCACTGCCTTCACTGGCGGTGCTCCTGAGATTCTCTCCCTTGAAATTCTTCCCGTGAAGTGCAAGGTGTGTAATCAGGGTCTTGTGGGAACACCTGATGAGCAGCTGAACTGGGTGGCATTGTGAGAACTTCCTGAGGCGTTTGTGAGGTGTCTGCTCAGAACCTCCAGATGCGTTAGTTACGGTAGCTGAAACAGCACTGCCCTTGCTCTTCTGAAAAGTTGAAACTCAAGCTACAAAGTGAAAATGCTTCACTTCCATTCTAACACCCTCAGGGCCTTATTGTCCCTGCCACTGGCTGTAGGAGGCAGCCTGAGGGCTGTCTCAGAAACGCAGCCTGCTTTACAAAGCAATGAGCAGCTGGAGGGGCAGTGGGGGCAAGCGTTCGCCTGGTGCTGCCTCCCCTGGGCTCCAGCCGAGTGGTAACAGGGAGCAGATCTGCTCTGAAAGCTGCATGGCAGCCTCTGCGCTCTTTGTTGCTAGGATAAGTATTTCTAGATAAAGGCAAAATACTTTATCGGGCATTAACATCTTATTTGTGCCTGTATTTCTTGTCTGGTCCTGCATTATTTCCTATTTCTCTGTATTTACAGAAAAACCCAGAAGAGGACAGCTCAGGGAAAACACTAAGCTGGGAGCCAGGCCACTTGCTTTTAACCATCTACACTGTTCGCAGCATTGAGCAGCTTTTGCCTTTCTTTAACGTACTCAGCCAAGTTTTTAACAGCAAAGTCACAAGCAGATGCGTTGGACACTCAGGGAGCCCTGTCCTTTACCCCAACTGCTTCCCGAACAAGGACATAAAGATGGAGAACCTCAAGCAATTCTCCAGCAAAGCGAGGCAGAAGATAGAAGAAATGGTGGAGAAGGATTTTCTGGAAGGGGTCATGAAAACATGAACCACAGCGGTACTGTTCAGCCTACATGTATTGTACCTATTTAAAAGAAATACTGTATCTTTCCCAGGTGTATAGTATTCTTTTCTTACTTTGTATGTAATGAAATACTTAATGTTGTATTTAAGTTAAATATTTGTAAATAAGAGTTCTGGATGTGGCCTGAATCAAGTGTAATTATCGGTGGCTCATATTGATTACGGTGCCTACTATTTACAGTACACATTTTGTTGTCCTGAGTTCTGTCTTTAAAAAAAAAAATCCGAAAAAATACAAGGTGCACATTTTTTTCAATTTGTTTCCAGTTTATTTGTCTTGGGTTTTTTTTGATCTGTTGGAACTTGTGCTTATTTAACAATCTCTAAAAGGCCATGCTGAGAGTTAATGCAGTTAGTATCTTTGTCGGAGGTAGATAACAAAGATGTGGACGAGCACTGCCTGTGTATTCAAGTGTTCCATCCTGTTAGCTCAGCCCCTTCACAGCGAGGGGGAGTAGGAAGGGTCACAGAAATCAGACTTTAAAATGATCATAAACACTGCTACTGCAAGTGTTTTTTTAAGCCATATCTTAATTTCATAAAAAAAAGCGATTATTGCAATAACACGTACTGTTTGCAAACGCTCTCTCATTACAGTGTTGCCCCTGAAGTGAACTCAGGCTCCAGCCCAGCACGGCCTTGTGGTGCCTGCCTGCAGGTGACGGGGGTGTGGTGGCGGCAGCACAGGAGCTGTTTGTGCGGCAGCCATCACAGGGCCCTGAGGGTGGTGGAGCTGGACTTCAGGCACAGCGTGACAATCTGACCTGGGGAGGGGGCAGGGAATTCTCACAGGAACACTAAAATATGAACACAGCAGTTAGCCTGTGAGAGGCCTGGTAATCAGTGAAAGCTGGCCCCTTTTAATTAATCTGAGTACCAGCTGCTGAATGCTGCAGTTTCATTACATACCTGTTACTACCTCATGTTAGAATACTGACACGTGTCTGGCGTGCCTGGCAGAAGGACGAGCTGCTGGCTCTGTTGCAGCTTTCTGCCTTTCCTGCCTGACAGCAGCCAGGTGCCGTAAGGCTGAAGGGAGCCTCCCCTCCTGTGAGCCTCCTCTGGAGCTGCTGGGAGCCGGGCTGCTCCTGGCAGAGCAGATGGTTCGTCAGTCTTAGGCTGGAGCTGCAGCTCTGTTCTGGATGTGAACCAGCCCCTGGATGCCGAGCGGTGACACACACGGAGTACGGCTGGCACCCCAAACAGGTCAGTGTCCGGCGTCAGACACACTGAGAGGAGGGCAACACCCAGCAGCAAGAGCATCGCTGTAAGAGGTAAGGTGCCAGCGGTAAGAAATAACCAGAGTAATATTCTGCACGGTTCTGATTAATCCTTGCAACAATCAAGAAGAGTTCAGTACATCCACATTAGCAAATGGTATGGAAAATATTTAAGAAGTCCCGTTATGAACTTCAGGTGCCGTTGCATTGTTTGTTATAGCGGCTGGGGTGGTGCTCCTCTTCCACCGGCAAGGTGGTAAACGGCCAGGCTTACTTCATGGGCAAGGGCATCAGCATTCTCCTGTGGAACATTGTGAAGTTAGTTACAGCGGTGTCAGGAGTGGAAGTTTAGAATAAATTTGGAACGAATATGCAGTGCTACAGCCAGAGCATTGAACAGCCAGCTCATGCAAGTACTGTTTTCCCTGTTTTTGTCTCATGTTGAGGTGCCTTATGCGACTGTGGTCATGAAGATGGGGGTGTGAGCTATGACTGTTTGAAGAGCTTTGGGTGGCAACTTTTGTAACTTTTAAGTTCACATAGAGATTAATTCTTAAGAGCATCCAAAGTTTGCTTTGATTTATTTTTGCCTTTTAAGAAATCATGCAGTTAGTGGCTGCCTAGGTAACTTCTGTCTTAATCCTCAGTTCTCAGAAGGTTGACTTTCTTTTCACAAAATAATTTAGTGTCAGATCTGCCTTTGGAAACATGTAACTTGTAGAGTTAGACGTTAAGAACATTAAACATCGCTTTTATAAATAAAAGAAAATCTGAACAGATTTTCTTTTGATCACTAAGTCCTTTTCCAAATCTAGTACCTGTTGCATTTTATTTATGTTCCATCCCCCAGCGCTTACATACAAGTTGTTAAAGTTCTGACCTGTGTGTCTGCTTCGGCGTATATCCTAACAACATCTTCTGTTCCCGACGGACGGACAAATGCTCGTGAGAACTTGTACTTCTTCACCAACGCATCAATTTTCTCTTGTAGCCCTGGAGGTGTAACTGCCCGTCTTTCTGCGTCTGTTGTCTCGATAACTTGTCTGTCGGCAACCTGCAACAGGGACAGACTTACTGCCACAGCATGTGGACAGATCGCCCTGAGGGCAGAATGAAGCAGGCCACTGGTAAGAGAGGGCTTTAGGCTTTGGTGTGGCACTGTCAGAACGACAGCTCAGTTTGTCCCCTTGTCTGTGGCTAACTTAAGGACACAGTAAGAGAGCTCCGTGCCCTAAGCCTGACACAGAGCTGCCGCATGGAAGCCTGTTTTGCTCAAGCTCTTTGAATACTGGAGAAGGTAAGAGAAAGAAGAACTTAACCACTGGAGTTCTAAGTGGCACAGGAAGAAAAATCCAGCTGCTGAGCAGGCAGGGGCCTCAGAAAAACGGGACAGTTAAATTTTGACCTATAGCAGTACCTGCTGGAAAACTTTTTTTTTCGCTTGTGGCCCTGATGTCCTAACCACATGCTCTGGTTGGCTCCTTTGCATGAAAAGTGTAAGTTCCACTTTTTTTTCAGGTGAGGAATAGGAGCACTGTTAACAAAACCACTCATCACTAAAGAGAGCAGGCAAGACAGCACTATGAAACACCAGCACTACGTTGTGCAACTTGTCACGTTAACTCACACTGACTACTTCAAAATAAGTAATGAGGTACTTCCCTGCCTCTGTTCTGGTCAGGTTTTTCCATGTAACGTAGGTGACTACTATTTCATCATTTGCCTAAGACATTTTTATTGGAGCCTAAGTGAAACTCCCATCCCTTTTCTGGGCTGTTTCATGGACTGTTTGGCCTACCCCAATCCTTCCGTGGGCCATTTCAGCTTTCAGATGAAGTTCATCTCTCTATACACAGGCAATACCTGCTCAGTTCAGGGCCGCAAGGCACTGCTGTGACCCGAGACGGCGCGCTGTAACTAACCTGAACTTTGAGCAGCCGGTTGGGGAAGTCGGTGTAGAAGGCATCCCACTGGTGCAGAGTCAGACCTTTCAGAGCCAGGATGGCTTCGATCACCAGCATGTCTGAGATGGCATCGCCCACCGTCTGTGAGCAGGGGAGGGAAAGGGAAGAACTGGAGAATTCAACAGTGCAGAAATGAAGGCGTGACACGATCGGTAAGTTTCCACCTGAATAAACATGCAGGCAGCTGACTTGTCTCTCTTTGGATAGGATTTTTTTTCCCTCCTGTTTTTCCTACACACTTAATTTGTGGTTAAGGAGAACTGCAGCACACTTGTGCAGCTTTCTTAGTGAGAACCCGCACCTCACGCCTGCTCTGGGGTTAGGATGCTTAAAGCTGGCCCGTGAAGCGTGACTGGGCACTACTCCCGGAAAAACGCCGTCTGCTAGGACACATGGGGATTCCCATGGCTGCATGGACGCTGGAATGTCTCCACCCTCCCATACCAAAAACGTCAGTGAAAAACATCAGCTGAAAGATTACTTGCTATTGAATCGTGAACAAGTCACATACTATCACTAGGTTCTCCTGCCATCCTATTCCCAATTTTGATTCTGAACCCAGAAGCCTACACCAGACTAAAGCATTCTGCATCCATTCCTGAGAAAGTATTACGTCTTCTGAAGACTGCTACTGCCCCTTTCCTCTCGCTTTCCATCACAGCACGCTACTTCCTGCTCCAACCGTCCCTGAACAGCGTTAGCCCCATACCTGTCCCCATAGTGATTTATTTCTCTCAGCTTTTACCTGATTAATGAGGTCAATCAGGTTTTCAAGCACCTTCGCTGCTTCTTTTTTTGCATCATCTTTCTCTTCTTTTGCCAGTTGTCTTATTGTATTTTCAGCAGCTTTGCTAAAGAGTACCTAGAATTGAAAAAGAAAAAAAGAGCTTGTCAAGACCAGCCCACATCAAGGAGGAGAGCCCACAGAGCAAGGGGGAAAAAGAAGAAAGCCTTCTACCGCTTAGGCCCAAATAATTGTCATTAAGGTTTGCTTCCATGAATTCGCATCCCCCCCACAGAACAGCAAAGGTAGTGGCAATGCTATGATAAAGAAAGAAGGGAGAAAACAAGCCTGCTCTCAAACTGGGAGAGAAAAGTCTCATTTATAACCGCAAGCAGACAGTGAAAAGACCTTTCTCAGGCTAATTTGACACTTTTTGTATGTCTTGGCTGCAAACATGATGCATTGCATGCTTGTACTTACTGTCCCGTGTCCATTTGCCTCAAAATAAACACCGACATCAAACTCCTGAGCCTTGTGATGCAAGTGTTTCACTCCAGTTTTCACACAGTGAACAGGCACCTACAACCCAGACATACCGAGAACATAAACAGTGTCACAGACTCACTCTGGTCAGCAGATGGTAACTGCAGCTGAAGTGACTGGTAACAAACTGAAGTGTAGGAAGGGCCAGAAACTGGGCACCAGCCCAGGTGGGCTGTTACTAACTAACCAAGCTGCCTTTCACAGCTACTGACTTCCAAGAGCTTAAATTATCCGCTACTTCAGCAAACTGCATGAAAAGGAGGATTTCATTTCTTCAAATGGAAATAAAGGTTGATTCAAAAACAAAAACCACAACAACCAAGAAACTCCTGATTTTGTTTAACTTTTGCCAAACTTTTTTTTTTTTAAAAGTAGTAAAAGCTGACTAGCATTTTTCAGCTTTGTTCTTCCAAATCTCCTTTCCCACCACTAATTTAGTAACTGCTACAGGTTTTAAAATGAGTCACTTGTTTTAGCCTAGGTTGAGTTTTCCTAACGATCATGTTACAGTAACACTTACTAGAAAAGTAAGCAATGTCTGCAGAACACTACCAGGGATAAATTAGAGAATACCTGCAGTGTTTCCTCAAGGTACCGCGTTGAACTCCCATTGGCGTAGGCTGTTTGTACTACTGCCATCTTCAAAGTCTGTCCCACCTGAGCAAACCAAGAAGCAAAGCACTTTACTGTCCCCAGGCACGCAGTCAGAGGGGTAGGGCAAGTGGAAGGAGACTCAGAATACTTGTGCAGGCTGGGATCTATGTTCTACAGACCCTTAAAACTCCTGGGTATCAGAGGAATGCATTAGCTCACTCATCAAAGAGCATCCACACATATAAGGTAACAGGAATCTTATTCAAGTCTTTGCGTGTGACAGTTTTTGTGGCTGGCTTGAAGCAACTCTCTGCTCAGGGACCTTGGGCTTTCCAAACTGAGCACCTATCGTTAACACACCAAGCGCAGGAAAACTTCTGGGAAGTTTCTTTTTTTTTTTTCCTGTTCCCCGGGGAGGATGGATGCTGTGCTGCAGATAGCAGTTTTGGAATGATGACATACAAACCCCATGGCTGTCATAAGTTTTCATGCAAGTGGAATGCTTAAGTTTCATAGAAGCACTGAGTACTGAACCCAAAAAAGTAATGAAATATATCAGAACAAGAGAAGGGAATATCACTACATTCAGCACAGAAATGGGAAAAGTTCTCTCTCACTAAGAAAAGCTTCAAGGTTCAAATTTCAGTGCTCAGATTTTTATTTGGCGCCTGGAAACCACAGCCCTATAAAAGTAACATTTTTGCCATGCCAATGAGGTACAAAACATCTCTTTAAAGTGGGTTCATGTTAGGTAGATGTAGAAAAACTACAC
This sequence comes from Anser brachyrhynchus, assembly GCF_964034855.1. Classification (NCBI taxonomy): domain Eukaryota; kingdom Metazoa; phylum Chordata; class Aves; order Anseriformes; family Anatidae; genus Anser; species Anser brachyrhynchus. Next base: position 89,085,631 of record NC_137696.1, on the reverse strand, counting down.
GGGTACAAACTAACACAGTTCTTTTCTCCATTTAAAGCATGAGCATTCAATTCATATGTTAAAGTTACCTTGGCAAGAAGTTCTTTAAGGAAGATACTAATTAAAGTTGCTATTTTATCTCCATCTATGAGGTGAAAATGGCCAGCTGTGTCCGTGTAGTAATACACAATTCTATCTGCATCGCCATCGAACGAGCAGCATCTCTCATTAGGCTTCATGTCTAGCCCTAGAGTGCACAGAGTTAGAAATGCAAGTTAGAGATGGAAAAAAAAAGGTTACAAAATGTTTAAATTAGCCCCAGCACAGATCTCATCCAGAAATTAGCTCTGTGCAGACACACACAAAATCGATGGTCATAAACTGATACTGCTTTTACCAAGAAACTTGCAACAGTGGCGCTGTACTAAATGGCAGTGGCAAAGTCCCTGTTCATGTCTACAAAAAGTAGCATCAAAAAGGCAGGCTCTCTAAATATTTGTTACGCTACACCTTCTCCCCAGCAGCATACGAAATCAGTCCCAGCAGCACCACTGTGCGTATCTTCACACCTCTAAATGGTGGCAGGAGGCACAGGACATGTGATGATATAAGCACAAAGCCCGTGCAATGCAACCACCACCGCCTGCCCACACAGCGGGTCCCCACAGAGCCTCCCGATGGGCTCCCACCGCCCAGGGCCCGAGGCAGGTTGCACTGCTCCGTACAGAGCAGGGCGAGCCGAGGGCTGCAGTGATGCCCAGGGCAGGAGCCTGACGTGGTGAGCAGCCACTGGCTGCCCTTGGTAGAAGCCAGGCGCTCGCCCAGCCCTCCCTCAGTGCACCCTGAGGCATGCGAGGGCTCCAAAGCCCCCTTGCCTGCAGTTCCCGACACCTGGCAAGTCTGCTGCATGCTCTTGGCGTAACATTGCCACATGTTTCCAAGGCATGTGGGGATTAACCACAAACCCTCACCTCAAAACCCTTTTTCTTCAAGATATAGTTTAGACTTCTTAATTGTATTCTGTTCCCACCTGACAAACCTGTACCGCCACCTCGCTCCCGTTGGCACCCGAGGCGCTGTCTCAGCAGAAGGCAAACACACGCCCGTCAGCGACGCCGTCGCCGCAGTAGAGTTGCGGCAAGAGACAGCCCGCAAACCCCAACAATCCCACTCCAAAGCCCAAAGCAACCACCAGCAACTCTCAGAGCTGAACAAAACCCATACGAGTGGATCTGGTGGCCTCAGAATACCTCACGCTTTGCTGGCTCACTATTCAATTTATTCAGCAGTGTGTGTGACGCACAGGGCGTGCCTGCCTCAAAACCTCTCTAGGCTTAGCGCCAATACAGAAGTGGCTAGGCAGCAGTCCCCGTATGACAGAGCAATGGCACACGCAAATGCAATGCTCTTTCATTAAGGTACATCTGGCTTTCTTTCTCCAAGATGCTGACCAAGACCCTTCCTCACGTTAAACTGTGAGTTCACGTCTCAGAAGCTCTGCAGCTGGCCATCCCCAGGCCGATTTCAGAGCCCATTAGGAGCGTAGCTCAGAGCTCCAAAGGATGCTCTGCACCCTGCAACCCCTTCTTGGGGGAACAGACTTGAGTATGCAAGCAGGCAAGAAAACCTGCCCGCGCTGCTGACACCTTCTGCCCTGCGAAGCACAGGAACCCCAAACGTGCTCCTGCAGGCAGCACGCAAGGGGGCAACGCCGCTGTACCACCATGTCCAGACGTGGCCAACAGCTGTGGTGAGGGTGCAGCTGTTGACTGCAGAGCCCTGTTTAGCCTCAGGTAATCTAATATTCAAAGCGACCTGTTCTCCCACTTTGGGGATTTTCCTTTCTGCTCTCTGCAGGCAGCTGGTTCAAGTCATCTTCCCCCTGGGTGAGGTCAATTCATCACTTTGCTGGCACCAAGGAGTTAATTACGCCAGCTCTTCCTCAGAAACCTGGGAAAGCCTCTGTGAGCCTAACCTCTATAATGTCAACATTTCCTGATAACAAATCCCCACAACGTCAACATTTCCTGATAACACATCGGGAGATAAAACTAAGCTAGTGTCCTCACTGATCCTTGGGCTCCACCAGCTTAACATTCAGGTCACGTATCAGCCCATCACAGATCTCCAAACAGTTCTGACCTAGGATCGTGCCCAAAACTGCCAGAGGATTCCTCCCCTCTTTCCATCACACGAGCAGAACCATTCATACAGTCACTAAGTAAGAAACAAGGGAGCTCAGCTCACCTGCAGCTGCTACACCCTGCACTTTCAGACCTGGAGAGGACATAAACGGATATAAAATTACTGACTACATACCTTTAGGTGGCTTCTGGTGAACTTTTACAAAATCCGCACCACACAAGTGATTGAGTTTCTCCTTGGTTCCGTCGTTATAGATGTGAATTAGCACCTCCTTTGGGAGGTAGGGCTGCATCTCCGACAGTTTCAGGGCTCCGATACCATTGGCACAGTCAATCTTCAGATGCCGCTGACCCTCTCCAGAGCCGGGAGACTTGGCACACAGGAAGAAAGGCAAAGTGAACTCATACCTGAGTGATACCATAGGCGCCCTCACCACACCTAGAAACACGCTGAATTCAAAATTTCAGGCCCAAACAGGCTAACAATCAGAAGATACCCGTTTTGTACACTTGCAAGAAGAAGACAAGAACCAGTAATCACCTTATTTATCAGTTCCATAAAAGCTTTGGACAGTTTTTGGTAATAACCTTCCAGTGTTGGTTTCCCGTACTGCCCCCGGGTGTTCTGACAGCAGACCATGTAATGTAGCTGTGGTGTGGTCACCAGACCATAATCTAACATAAAACAAAGGGCACAATATTCAAAAATAGAACACTGAATTAATTCCTCCTTAAAAGCAGTACGATATTTCCTATTCTACAGTAACGAAACACAACGCAGGAAACACACAAGAATTTTTTCAAGTTCTGCTAAGAAAAGATGAACTCCTTTGTATTAAAGCAGTACAGCTCTTCTGAAAGAACAGTGCTACAAGCAAAAGTGGAAATGGCATCTCAGCTACTGCCTCGGGTCTATGCAGCAGGGTCACATTTACACAGAAACCTGACATCAGACCAGAACTACAAAAGCTCAACATACCGTGGTACTGACTGCCTAGAACGGAGACACCGTCTATTACAGCCTGTGAAAGCTTCTTGCTGCTTGGTCTGGAAAACAACAAACCCAAGTGATAACCTTTACAGGAAACATTTATGTATGGTTTGGAAAGGAAACGCGTGTGGAAGATGACTATGAAAAGTAGGTTTCCTGCCAGTAGACTTAGGTTTGACATGAAGAAATCCATACCTTTCTCTACTGAAGGGGTCAACAACAGAAAAGTTTGACAGTCACTAGACCAAAGAACTGTGGAGATGAGTGAACTTCAAAACACACCTGGAGGTAACACGGCACCCACAAAACAGAACACTAAAGCATTCAATTCAGAAGCAGTGCTAGGAAGTTCTTGTAATTATCGGGGAAGCTAATACAGCAACAATGTTGGAATGCTTCTGTTGATTGCTATCACCACAAATCAGTGCAAAAGGCCCAACGTGGCTGCTGGGTGAGCAGCTCTCTGCAGCCCTCAGGAACAGGCTGCTGGCACCTCTGTAAAAGCAGCATACATCTATTTTGTAATTACCTGGTGTCTCTACCAAGAAACACTGAAGCATCTTTTTGCTGGTTCACTGCTGCTTTTTGGCAGATCTCAGTTAGTGTTTTCTGTAACTCTTGCTCCTCTGCATTTGCTAGTTGGGTGGCATATTCTTCCCAGGAAGGGTGCAGCATTTCACCGAGAGGATCAACCAGCTTCACACCGTTATCTTCCTTAGAAGGAAACGGAACAAAACATTAAGACTGAAAGTGGGAAACTTAAAAGCTCTTTGAAGACAACTGACACAAGACTTAATCACACCGTTTCTTTAAATATGGAATGTTTCTGGAAAGCCATAGCTTAGCTATTTATTCCAACCTCCAACAATCCCCCAAAGTAATATAAGCAGCATATTAAGTCACAGATTCCCCCTCCCCTATAATTTTGGCATCAAGTTCACTTGACATTAAAATGTCTTAAGGAATACTCCACAGCAACAGAAGTCTAAGTGTTTGGTTTATAACTGCTGCATTTTACTTTTTTTTTTTTTAAATACCAGATTTTGCCCGAATGTTCATCTTTTCAAGGGTACTCCTGGCCTTGCCCATATTACTAATTTCCTACATTACAGCATTTACTTTTCCACATGACAGCAAATGAACCCTCCCACATATATGGGGAAAAGTAATGCTAAACATACCACAGATCATATTTCAAGGAAGCAGGCTGACCACGTCCCTTAAGGAGGTGCAGGTACCTGCAGGATGTGGCCTATGGGTACTTTTTGTTCCCATTACTGTGAGGAGCTCTGATTCCACCAGTGACCCCATCTGATTTCTTTTAAAATAAAAGGTTGTTCTTACTTCAGGATTGTGAGATGCTGTAACCATGACACCGATGGTAGATCCTGTGGCTCTGGACCTGAGAGCTGCCAGCAAGCCCATGCGGAACATGACGTGATCGAGCTGCTCTGCCTTGCTGCGGAATCCAGCAGTGCCATACTGAAGAGTAAGTCCAGCAGGCTTAGGATGCAACGCTGAGTATTTTTTCAGTGCTTCAAAATCCATTTCTAGAGAAGGAAGTAGCAGAGATGCCCATGAGAGAAGCAAGTCATTAGTTTCACAGTTTGCACTTCATTTAATTTTGAAGACTACAGATATCTTAAACCGAGGTCAACACAATACCATCAACAGCCCCATAAACCCCTTGGTGGGACTGTGGGGAGGATCACTACGGGCGCAATCCATGAAGGAGCCTCTACTTTCCCAGTGCAACACTAGACAAACAGAGCACGGCCAGATTTCATCAGATCACAAGACAACGAAGCAATTTAGGCGAGGAGATTGAGATTTTCAGTTGTCTACTGGCAGGGCTCCCAGCAAAGCTCTTGGCAAAGGGCCAGCCGTTTCCCACTTCAGCACTAGCCACTCATTGCCCGTGGCCACGGCTCCACGCTCTAACCCTTGAGACCAGATGCAGCCTGCAGTCTCTCTTCTTACCCTCACAAATTGCAGGGAAGCTCCTGGCAGTGTCAGCGGGTATTTTCTTCGGACTGCAGCTCAGCCAGGCGCGTGAACACGGACAGAACACGACAGAACACGACAGAACACGACAGAACACGACAGCACTCGTGCCGCTCCCGGGACCCGTAGCGCTGAGGGGCTCTGGGCCGGGGGTGCCGCCCGAGCACCCCGACAGGAGCAACCCCCCGGGGCTCAGCCGCGTTGGTTACAAGGGGGCGGCGCCCGGGCCCGCCGCCCCTGGCCGCCACCGCCCTCCTCTTCCGGGCTCAGCGCGGCCACGTAGCAGCCGAGCCCCGCCCGCTCGGCAGCCGGCGCCGCACCAGGATCGCCATCGCTTCCCGGGGTAGTGGGGTCCCCCCCGCGGGACCGGCGGAGGCGCCCTAACAGTCGTCTTCCCCCCCCCCACCCCCGCGCCTCACGGGCTGAGCCCGGCTCGGTTGGGCAGGAGCCTGCCTGCTCCCTCTACCTGGGCAACGCGGCTACCGCTGACGGGACGCCCTGCAGCGGCTCCGAGCCCCCAGCCCGCGGGACAGGAGGGGAAGGAGGGATGGAGCCCCCCCCGCCTCGCCTCGCCTCAGCGAGGCGCTCCCTCAGGCAGCCCGCGCGCCCCGACCGTTGAGCTTCAAACGGCGCCGACCGTTGGTGCTACCCCCCCCCCCCCAACGGCCGCCGCTGCCCGGGAGCCCAGCGCGCGTGCGCGCCGCCGCCCCCCTCATGGCGGCCCGCGCTGGCGGTGGTTCCCGGGGAGAAGGCGGGGGGCGTAAAGGGTCTGGTGCTTCAGGAGCCGAGAAATAAAAGCGCCGTGGTTTTAGTGATTTACTCGAGTCTTGGCTTTATTCGGGCGGGGAAGGCTTAGTGAGGTAGCTGGCATCGGCACGGCGTTCACGAGAGCTTGGCTAGGGTCGTCCCTCAGGGGCTGCCAGGTTATGGAGCCGTGCCTTACAGAGGCAGCGCTCCCCTCGTGGGGACGCAGGCATTGCGCTTCGCATTACTTCGGCGAAACCACCGTATTTCCCTCAGAAGGGGCTGCCACGTGTGCTGACGTTCTGTTTTTGAAATACTGCCATGTAAATCAGCCCCAAGTGGCAGGATGTCATGGAGAGGAGTGGCACAAACGCTGACAGAACCGGCCCGTGAACCGAGAAGCAGAACAGTATAAGGAGTTCCAGGGGGCTGTCCTGCTGGATAAAAAGGTTACACGTGGCAGCTAAGCAGTGTAAATACTTGCCTAGAGTAGTACAGCCAGTAGTGTAGGGCTGATTATAAGATAAGTCAATGGCTGGACAAACTCAGCCTAGAAGTATATGCATTTTCCTTGGAATAAGGATAATTAAATATTAGAACAATTTATTGGGTAGCGAGGTGGCTTCATGATTCTTTTGGAAACTTACATATAAGATCAGATATCTCTTTAAAACGCACCCTTTCACCAGTCTTCAGAGAGGAGTTTTGTGTGTTGTGCATGGAGGGCTCGTATAGAAAGATTTTTTTTTTTCCCTAATGACAGATTGTCAAGGAACTTGACATGATAAACCTCTCTTTGCAGGACTAACCAGAGACTTGCTTACATCAGTGAAAGTTCTCTCCTGGTGTACAAGAGCCTCAAGTGCTGAGGACGTGTGAATTCTCCCCTGCTCTTTGGTTGCAGGCAGAGTTTTGTTTCCAAAGAACTGAAGTGCTCAATTTTAAAACACTGTAGGAATAAAGAGAAATGCAACAGCCCGTGTTTTGTGGGAGATCAGGCAAGATAATCTCAAGGTTTTCGTGGTCTAAAATGCTTTTTATCATCAATAATCCTGAGAATGCTTCATCTCTTACAGTGAATATTTGCTTATAATAATACCTCTCTATGCAGTGTGTACAATCATAAACACTTTGCAAAATATTTTTTTTTCTTTTAATAGATCCAGCAAGTAGGTTGAATTTATTGATCAGATGCCCATTTGGTAAGGGGCAAGATTCTTAAGAGCCACTCTCCCCTTTACTCTGGCATATTAATATGGTTTCCAATACAAAAGCACATCCTACTGAACGGAGTCTTACTGATACAGTCAAGATTTAGTGCATACAGCATCTTTTACTTCTTTTGCTGCGTTATGAATCATTTACTCTCACTTCATTCCACAAACCCATGAAATGCAAAGACTTTTGTGCCTGACTGCAGTATCGAATTTTGCTTTTAAACAAAGCGGAGAGGGGGAAGAAAGCCCACCTCACTCCATCACGTGTAAGCTTTGGGCGCTATCTTTACAATCTTTTAGTGCTGTTGGCATCATTTCAAATATCCTTTTGCTATCATCTCATTATGGTCTCATTACATTAATAGTAATTCTTAGTAGTAGTAGTTGTTCAACTCATTGTATTTCACATTTATACTGTTAGACCAAGCATGTTGGAAAGGACAACACCTAAGATGAGATGAATAAATTTTAGCGTTTCCTCTTTTTTTCCCTATATTATATGTATAATACAATGGATTATCATATTTAAATGTTATCAATATAATACGTAGATGAAGAATGTGACTGAAAAGTCCGAAGCAGCTGTGCCACAAAGAACCGCCAGCAAACGCCTTCTGCTTTGTCACCGTAACTTGAAAATTGGTACAGAGCAATAAAACCACACATACTGTTGAGCTGTTGAGGCTTGGCTGCTCAAATCTAAAAATCAAACAATTCTGACAGCAGCTTTTTAATGACTGTGTTTCAGTACGCTCTGACGATGACTACAAAATTAATACAAAAGATTTTTTTTTTCCAAATCAAGGAAATTTTAAATATATTTTTCATAAGGAAAAAAAATGTGTATGGTTTCCTATTATGCAACGAAGCAGAAAGTTTCTCTCTCTCTTCTTTTTGAATTCAGGACCTGCAGTCTGCAGCTGTGGCAGAGCTGAAGGTCTGGACAAATAAAATCCATTTTTGTAGAAATACCTCTAAAGCATGAGAGCAGACAAAAATAAATAAATCAAAATGTTCAACTACACTTTGTTTCCAGAACTGTCCAGAATGTACATTACATTTTCCATGGAGTGGTAATTCTATAACAGCTAATAATTCATTGTGGTTTTGTTTGCTTGTTTAAAACATTGATGTGTCAGCATGTCAGTGCAGATTCCACATGGTCATGACTTAAAAACAATAAAAGAATTTGCATTCAGTCCTGTTGGGAAGCTGTCAAATGATAAAAAAAAATTATTTTAAAGCAGCAAACCAAACTGATTTAGAAATAGGCCTTATCCATGAGATTTCAACCAGTGGGAAATTTGAAAGACAACACTGACATAGATCAGAAAGTCTGTGCAGGAGAATGGTCAAACAATTGAGTTAGAGCTGCCTAAAGCTTTATTGTGAGCACGAGCATTCTTCATTTTTTTCTAAAGGAAGAAACTGGTGATGGTACTATCCAGTTATGATTCCTCATAAGGAAAACCACAGACTCATGACTTTTATTTCTGGTTATGCTAATTATGAATCCAGATAATGCAGGTCATGAGAGCGTCCATGAATGCTTCTGTTGAGGTTTGCAAAGGGAATCACTTTGTAGAAAAATAAAGGCCAGGTATCATTTGATATCTGGTTGACAGATAAGAAGGGTTTAAAAAAAAAAAACCAAAAAAAACAGTAAGAAGATACCTTCATTTGAAATCAGTGGGCAGATAAACATATTCAATGTGCTGAATTATCAACAAACTTCTAAAAACTTACAGAGGAACTGAGCTAAATAGTACTTAGTGAGAGAAATGTAGAATTAATGTTTGCTTCCCCCATAATGATAGATGCTTTTCCTCATAATAATTATTCATTTAGTAGACGTCAGCTGGATGGTTTGGAAGTTTGTTACAAAGAATAATACTTTATCCCATATGTGTTTAAAAACATATTGGCCTGAAATACTCAAAGGTTTATATGGTGTGTATAAAACAGCAATTCATTAGGTTTAATACACAAGAAGCCTACTAGCCAGCTGACTGATATTTCTAAGAAAAATACTTTGTCAAGCATCAGCCTATTCATAATGTCCCAATATTCTCTCATTGTCAGAAAATGGAGTGCAAGTAACTCCACGAACTTTAAGCCAGACCACTGCAATGTATCAAAATGGCAGTTATCTTGCTGGGGAAGAATGAAATCAGTGATAATTTACAGGATTTCACTTTTGCTGTTAAGTAACATTGAAGTATCCTAATCATATCTGAACACAAGTTTCTGCTTGTTCATGTCTCATTAGAAAATTTTCATTACTCCACATACAACTGACCCGTAAGGTTTCTCTTTGGTGGAAAATGTTCTAAAATTACTGTTCTTTAAATTGCCTTTTTTTTTTTAATTTGCTTGACAATTTATACAAATTACATTGTGACTTGTAATGGATTAAACAGTCATTGTATGTATTTCCTAATTTTCCATTGTACCATTTTCTGCTTAAGTTCTCATTGACACATGTGACAAAACTCTGAACTTACGGTACAACCACTTATTTTGATAACAAAAGGATCTGTGAAAACCATAGTGTAGGATATTTCAAGTGCAATAACAATAAAAAAAACCAACACAAATACACTTCTCAGATTAATTTTAATTTTCTCGCATATAATTAATATGACTTCTTAATCTGAGTTTCTAACCAAATATTACAATTTAGAAAAAGTTTTCTCCATCTTAAAAAATTAGCTACTCTTAGGCTCACTAGGTAGAAATGTTCTGAATATTTTAATGCTTTTTCTCTCCTGCTAATTTGTTTATTCTTCATTAAATATTTACAGTTTCACTTTCATCGCTTCTTCAGGCCAGGTATATGAGTCAGCCACAAAGCTGTTATAATCAGTGCTGTAAATCTGAGACTGGATGAAGGCTTCTAGGTCCTTGGGCTGAGGATAGGTGGAGGCCGTGTTATTCCTGTAGGCTTCCTCTGCAATCTGGAACGATATATTAAAATCCTAATTAGTGCTGATAAACTATTTGAGTACATTTAACAGGACTTAAAAGTAGGAATTAGTTCAAAATCAAGACGACAATTTATCTTCTCTGGTGTTGACAGTCATCTAAAGTTACGCTGGATCCAGGATAGTATACAGTGAATAAGATTAGGAATATGGTGATGTCTGCATTTGTTTAACTTAGTCTGACTCATGCTGCTTTTCAACTCTTACAGGATTACATGCATTTTCTGTTCTAAATACAGTGTTTCGCCTCATCTACTAATATTTAGGCTTTATTTTTCAGGTGGAATAAAATATTCCACAACCCTCAAGCACAGAGATACTATTTCTGCTTTTCTTTGTGCAAGTTACCCTGGTTTACCATCTTCTTCAAAGCACAGTAAGACAGGTGTGATTTGTTCAAAGCCTCCATGCTCCCTGCATATGAGAGAAGTTTATTGTTTGCCATAGTGAGATAATAGATTTCTCAAAGGTAAACACACAATAAAAATTAGTCCCACACAGAGCACAGGTTTTATTCTAGAGATAGCTGGGGGAAATACATAAATTTGCTTGTTTTTTTTTTCCTCACATAGAAATCAGCAAGCCCAGGATCAATTATTGCATCCCAGATATAGCTGCAACAGAAATGAAGTTTAGAAGGGGTTAGAGGCCAGTCAACTCATCAAAGCTGCCTCCCACGTCTGAAGAACATCCATCTAGCTGAGAAAGATGTCTTTTATCTGGACATTCATCTGTGAAACAAAAGAAGGCTGACACGCTGGTTGACTGAGGGACGAACTGGGATAGGTACATTATTTGAAAACTTCGTCTCCCCAGGGCAGGCAAATTTCTTGGTGAACTGCAGGTTTAGGTCAGCTACTGAAAGTCTGCTCATATCGTCTGCCAGTAAAAAACAAACAAAAAAATAATCCTCCTTCCCTCTGGAAAACCTGAGCCATAAACAGAAAGCACCCCCTGTAGTTAGTTATTCTGACAGGCCAGAACGAGGGCTGGAACAAACGGAAATAGTGTCTGGATGAAGGGTGTGATTTACTCTGTCAACAGGCAACTGGTAATTAGGAAGGGCCAAAAGCCTTTGAGTGTGCAGCTCTCATGACGGTCAACTGGGGACCAGTGCCCACCTGGTGGACAGTAGGTTGCGCTCTGCAGACATCACTCCACTTTCACATCAATAAATAAACACTTGCCATAGTTCCATCTCTTTCCTTTGTGTATTCGGATTAAATCTGGGGTTACCTTTATGAATTTAAATTTAATTTAGAAGCTACTCTAGACTAAGATTGATGTAAATCTACTTCAGCTTGTGTAGAGATGTGTTAGCTGATCTAATTAAATGCTCAATTACATAGAGAGAGCGGGAACAAAAGAAGCCAGAAAAGATTGAAATGACTTACCCTCACAGCGATTTTCAGTGATACGTGCTGAATTGTGACTAAAGGAGGGTACAGGCGACCTTCCTGTAAATTCTCCTCTGAAACTTGCTCAGCTATTACCTAGAAATAAAGCAGATGTGTTTAACTTCAAATGAGATACTGCTGTAGCTTTATTAGATGGTGATCTAGTCTTACACAAAGAAATGATTCTGCTTTGGCAAATTATACAGGTACTGCTTAATCCACCTAGGTGGTATTTTTAACAATCAGCCTGATCATTAGGCACAATTTACCTGAGAGCTAGAAATGTAGGGAGTTATGCCCTTTTCTCACTCAGACAATAAGTCTATTTTGCTATGACTATACTGAACCCTGATTCCCTCATATTTTTGTAGATAGGGTGGAAGGAAAAGAAAGATTTATTAATGTAAAATTAATAGAAAAAAGTAGAAAAACAATAGAGCTGAAACCTTTCACTCTAAAATGCTTTGAATAAAATTACTAGTAGTTGACCACGCTTCTTGTGCATCCACCAGCTCATCCATCTAGCTTGTATGAGATCATAAGAAGAAATACAGTCAAACGCAAAACAAAGTAAAGTCAAAGATTATTCAGGGTCTAATGATAAAATCTGGCTTGTTGGGACAAAAAAACCCACTGCTTCTAGAGCAGGTCTGTCCACTTCACTTGAAGGCTTCTGTAGGTCTGTCATCTCATCCATAACAAATAACTAAAAAAAATTATTTTGATCTCTGCTTGATTTTTTACCAGACTGATTAGGGAAAACAAAGAATGATACAGATGTTCTGATTCACATCCTAGAAGACCATCTCCTCTATGGCCTGGATACTCTTACTTGGTCTTTCCACCAAGACTGGAAATGTTTTGCAGTTGTCTCCAGCCATGAACAGATCTAGAAAGCATGGCTTGCCCTTTGAACAGCTGGGAGCACATAACAGTAACAGGAAAAGGAGGTTCTTCATAGAGTGCCAGCTCTGACTTCTTAAATCTGTTATATTTTCTAAACAGTTTCCATTGCAGTTCAGTACTTTAGGCGTGCTCCTGGAGTGAATCCTTCCATGTAGTTTCACCCAGAAGGAAATCACTCCCCCTCCCTGCCCAAGCCCACACTGCGCTGTGGACCGAGGTGCTGTATGTAGGGGTAGCAGGGAAATTTGCTCCTGAAGGACCATTCTGATCCAAAATAAAAGCATAACGTGGAGGCACCTTAGTGTTCCCTTCAGAGGAAACAAGAAAGCGTTTAGGCACATCTTTGTGCAATTAGCTTAGCCACCAGAGGGTTAGAGCCACATCACTGAGAGGCCCAGGAGTGCAGGGTGTGATGTGACCTGTAGGGGTAGGCGGTGGACAGAAGGAAAATGCTGGCCAAATAATGTCTGGTGGAGGCACGTATGGTGTCTCCAGAGGTTCTGGAAACACCAGGGAAGTCCAGGGAACTGGTAACATGGCCCAGAGAGAAAGCATGAAGTGTATTTTTGAGGGAAGGTACTAGCAAGATACTTGAAACACAGCAACAACAACTGCATCCTACATTTTCTGTTGCATGTGAGAAACAGGACCTTTTTGCTAATTTGCTAATTTTCCTAATTTGCTTGCCGACAACTAGGCCTGCGTCAAGAGAGATGCGTGGCTACCATCAACTTGTCCTCCTGGAATAAGCAGGTAAAAAGTCTGAATTAAGTAGCTAACACTACGGTAGCTCCTGGTTCACAGAGGAACTGCTCTCTTCTGTAACCTACCCAATACCCTGCTGGGTGCAGTAAGGTTTTTGCATTCGGAGGGGAAATGGTAACAAGTGCAGCAAGAGATTAGATACTCCTGTTCAGTATAACTAGTGAAGGCAAACTACTTGTTTACGTTTTAATCTGATATTGAGAAATAGAGCAAACATACAGCTGATATTGAGAAATACAGCTAAAAAAAATCCACTAGGTGGAGCTACGACAACATAAGATCTATCTTTGCTTTCTGTAACAGAAACTAGGTTATCTAAAAATGGTGCACAGCCCTTTGACAAAACAAGGTGTGCATCTGAAGGTGTAAAGAGGAGCTTGGAAGAAGAGATTTTTGCTGGTAGCTTAATGGGTCTCTGCAGGAAAGATGAAATCTGAAGAGATCAACAGCAAGTTGCTGTTAGTGCAATGCAGTGCTGAGAAAAAGGGTCAGGAGTAGAGTACTTCTGTCTTGTGATGGGGTTGACAGAAAGCAAGCCGTAAAAGATTAGGGTGACGCGTGAAGTGGGAGAGGTAGCCAAGCTTAGCCTATACAGGTGGCCCACTAGTCCTTCTGATATACTTCTGTAAGCAAAAGCACAGAAGCAAACATTTGCAAAGGGAATGACACATTCTTCATGTGCTTTCTGGAAAAAAAGCTCTGAAGATTTCTGAGAACATCAGGTCAATGGAAGTGGGAAACAGGATGAATCGACATTTGGAGTTATTATGAAAAAGAGAAGCAAAAAAGTAATTATACCAATATACAAATCCTCAACGTAACATCACTTTGAATTGTTTGCATTTTTTCTTCACCTACTTCAAGCAAGAATAGGGTAAAATCCTGAATGGTGTAAAGAGTAACAAGGATGATCAAAAGGTTAGTTTTTGTACATGAAGGATTACTACAGACTTGTGAAAGAAGAGATGGGAAGACTGAAAGAAAAAACAAAAGGCAACTGAAGGTGATTATTTCTCATGCTAGTACACGAAATGCAACTCATCAGACAGAAGGAAATCATGAAAGGAGAGTTGTTGTTTTTCTGCAGAACTCATAATTAAATTGTGATACTAATTGCCAAAAGATGTTCTAATGCACAAACATGTTTGAAAAGCCATCAGGCTCATTTATGAGAGAAAGCCACGACGGGATAAAACTTCCAGCTCAGTAAGTCTGTTTAATACTGAGTGCTGAGAAGCGTTTTCAGCAGAAGGATCACTCCTTTCCCCTAATTATCCTCTTCTCCTCAGCTTCTGCTACTGATGACTTTCATAGAGAGATCCTGGGCTGTTTGGATCTTAGGTCTGACACAGTATGGTCATTTTCACCATTTAAAGTTTAACGAATTTAAGTTTCTAACAGAAATTAGCTAAGCCTTATTCCAGAATCTAAGTGAAAGACAGCCAAGGCTGGACAAATGGTATAAAGCAAGTAGGGGCATCTTGGCTTTTGGAGGATGTTTTCTATAGCGAAAGGATTAAATAGCAGTATTTCTGAAGTAATTTAACTGTAGGCCACACATGCCAAGGATATTTCATTAGTTCATCATTCCCTGTCCTTCTTGTTGTGTTTGGTAGGACTTAGAAGAACAGGTAACGTCCCCTGTCATCACAGAGAAATCACCTGCAATTAAGAGGTATTACAGCTTACGGTACCTTAGATTTGTCAATCAAAATCCAAGTTACATTCTGTGTTACTTGGCATGAAGAAAAGAACACTGCAAGTAGAATTTGTGGTAGTTATAACAAGCTATTCAGGACTTTTATCAGATCTACCTGGAGATGTGGCAGAGCAAGAAGGCAGCAGTTGCAGGCATGCAGCCTGGGCAGCTTGTTTTTTATAGTTTTTCAGGTAAGCTACCACTACAAACCGAGAACGTCCCTTTTTTAAAAAAGGCATCTTTTTGGTGCTTTAACTTCTGCAGCCTCTTGGACACTTCCGTTTCCAATGGAGAACACTAACAAATGTTCTAAAAAACGTGAAACTGTTTTGATTTTTCCCTACCATTGAAAAAGTCCAGAAAAAAAAAAAAAAAAGCCTTTGCTTTGTACTGTAATTTCAGCTAAGGGCCTCTAAGCAGCTCTCCTGGCCTTAATGGCTCTGCTACCTCTTCTGGCAAAGGCCTATGAAATCTGTCAGGTCAGTAACTGCCTCGAGCACCCTCAAGCTCCAGTCATATAGTGCCTCTCACACAATGAGGGAGAACAGATGTGAACAGTCTTAATTCTAGGCATATTGCAAATAGCCACCCATTGAACTTGATGCCAACGGAGATTTTCTATACAAGAAAAAAAATATATATGTCAAGCTTTACTAGGGATTTTACCAGAGGACAACACTCACTTCAAGAGAGAATTTAAAATTGTCCTCAAAATTTCTGATAACATTTTATTTCCCTGACAGTTACGTTTCAGAATGGATTTTAGGTGACTTAGCAGACTGCCACTTAAAAGACAGTTCGACCTACAGATGTGTCACCTTTCGTCCATCAGGTTTCTGTATATAGGGGCCATCTCACCCAAACCAAAATGAAGCAACTTCTAGAATCAAATAAGACAACTGTTTAACACAGCAGTTTAGACCAGCAAATGAAGATCACCATATCCAACTGAAATTACAGGGGAGGACTTAAAGGGAGGATATAATTATCCCAAGACTTACAAAATGGATCTTTGCCCTCCTAGGATGGTTAAAGCCAGTGGAGACAGTCTGGACCTTTTACTAATTTTAAAGATGGAAATTGTGAATGTCTTTCTCATAGAGGGCACACTGCTGGGAAACTTTTAAAAGATGCCATAGTATGGACCTTCAAAAAACTTCAGAAATCCAGCTATGGCAGCGTGCAAGTGCCCGCCTTTTAAGAAAGCTTCATATCACATCTGAAGCTCAGTCATAGGATCATGTTGCCTACGAATTGCCTCAGGGTGATAGTAAAGGACCACTTTCTTCCCTTTAATCCAAGAAGAGGAACACAAGGAACAGGAATCCTGGAATGCAATATCCCTTAGAGAAGCGGGAAGAGTTGCATCAGGCATTCCCACTTTTGCAGTCTGGTGTAACCTTTCCTCTCTCTTTTTTGATTGTTCCATAATAACCTCTAACTGCATTGCTTTGAGGCTTCTTCTGCGTGCTGCCTACACTACTGATGCATTCTCCAGCTACTCACACAGCTTCTTTAATCTTAAGTGAGATCTTACGTGACAAGCAGCTATAGAAAGATCGTCTTGTAGCTTTGGAAGATCTTTTTTTGAACAAAAAATGTGCAAGAGCATTTGATTTCAAATGCTGTAGGTAATTTATTTTGTTTGATGAAGGGATTCTAAACAATACAGGCTAGATTCTTCTCCCTTATGTGCTGAAGATACAATCCTGTGAATTTATGAATACTGTAAGACAGCGGATATCAGATTTTGAACAATCACTGGAACCAAATGTGCTTGCTCACTGTTTTTCTCTTGTCCACTGAGTGGAGATATAGGAAGACAAACCAATAAAAATTGGTCTTTAAATTAAAAAATGCCCAAGGAAAGAGAATAACCAATGTAGAAAAGGATATGAAAGAAAACTGGAAGAATAACGTCATGATTTTGTCAAAGTGAGGTGCAAAGAACCAGAAGGTAATGGAGTGCTTTCACCAGCTCTTGATAAAGGAGCTCCACAGAAAATGACGCCAACAGCTTTGCACAAAAACAGCAAGAAGCTTAAAGAATTAAAGTAACTTTTGCAAGCAAAGGTGACCAAAGTCACCCCAAAGCTACAAACATCAGAATAGAGTTCCTTTCAATCTAAAATTAAATTCATGTGCACATGCATGCAAACTGTACACTGAAGTCCTGCTCTCACTTCCTTTCCAACAGAAGGTGAAGTTTCTGTCAGATGACTCTTGGAACACATATAAACTCTTTAAAAAGAACCAATATACCTTGCAAATAAAGATCTTAAGCAAAAACAAACAAACAAGCAAAGGAACAAAAATCAATATTTTTCCGATTTTAAAGAGAATGTTTAGGTGTTTCTGTTTCATTGGTCATTATTACCAAGTTACTAAATGAAGAAATGTAAATGATTTTTAATACAGTACCTCAGCAGTTGTGAGGAACACGTCCTCACCAATATGTTTCAGTCCACATGCAATAACACCAAGGGCAACTCCTGGGAACACATAGGAATTGTTACCCTGTCCAGGATACAGAGTTTTTCCGTCTGGAAGAGTGACAGGATCAAAAGGACTTCCACTGGCAAAAATGCCGCGTCCCTGTATTGTAACAAGAAAACCAAAGAAATAATGTTATTTGAGAGTATGTTAAAATATTTTGCACATCCTTTTAAATACCTACCACCATGGAGGCTGGGTTACATCTATTTAATCTCTCTTCTAAGAGAGTGTTAGAGCTATGTGATTGAGTATGTTTCAAGAGCACCAGGATGCCTGATCCTAGCGATTACTGGCGATGCTCTGTGGCTACCTGATGTCACAGAGTACATGTTGCCTTATTCAGGTAAGACAGCTTATATCTACAGTTTAGAGAATGAGGAAGTGAAGGCCAGCATCAATTATTCCTTGTGTGTGTCCATGACAAAGGAAGGGTACATGGAACGAAAGTAGACACCCAGAACTGTAAAATGGGAAGGAACGATATTGTCACAGTAACACTGACTGACGCTACTGGATTTTTTTCCCAAAACAACAGCAGATCTCACATAAAAATAATACCTGTGCCACTAAGTGCTGCACCTCTGGATGGTGCTTGGGCACCAACTCAGGAGCTGGTGTGTGCTCACCCAATACTGATAAACCTATGCATCTTTCCTAGCAGGTTTCTGGGTACTGCCAAGTGTTCCAGGCAGTGCTGCTGTCCCAGACAGGTCCCAGGCACCAGGCACAAGCTGGCCCAGTGGGCAGTATGGAAAAGCCTGCCTGTCCAGGGGATTTAGAGAGCTTAGCTGTATGGATATATATTATATATTCCACTTGTTCTGAGGACAAGAGAAGAGAATCTGACTCATTTGGTGTTGTAGCTCACACAGGACCTCCGAACACGAGCATGGCATGCTCCCAGGCATCCCCTTCCCCTCCGCACGGAGCAGGAGGGAGCTGCACGGGGCCAGCTGTGCACAGGCACCAGACGGGGACAGAGGAGTATGGGGTGGCCCGGGAATGAGGACAAGGCTCAGGTTGCTAATTGCTTAACACCAGCTCACCGGAGCATTAGGCCAGGTATCGCTCAGCAGCACACGGTCAGGGTTGTGATGCTATCGGAGCACCGAGAGCTGGGCTGTCAGCGAGCCTCCAGTCTCACTTTGCACCTGGGTTGAGAAAGACCCTGACCAGGGCCGGGGCCAGCACAACCTGGTGCCGTTCAGGGGTGACAGGAGAGGAACCACACAAGTGGCTCATCTGCAGCATTGCATTCGGAGACTCCCAGGTCATTTCTGATACGCAAGGAGAGAGGAGTCATTTCTAAGGCAGGCACAGCAGCTTCAGAGCATCGAGGGAAGAAATAACAGCCCAGAGGCTCTGCACTGCCAGCCCAAAAGACCTAGGGAGGACCCTAGAATTTAAGCAGTAAATTTAGGTGGAGAAGAGAAGCCAGCCTTTATTTATGCTAGCACTGCTGAAGTGATAAATGTCACTGTTAAATACTTGAGGCACTTTGTATCAGAAATATCTACGCCTATTTTAGAGAACTGAAAACGTGCATTTTAAAATACATCACCGTTGCTATTCGGCTCTTCAGAAGAATATTCTGTTTAGTTTGGAGTCCTGCAGTATTTTCCTGACCTGCTTATTATATGCTTTGGTGACAGATCAAATGCTTCAGTGTATCCTTTGCTCTGCCTACCAGATGTTGTTACCCGTTATAGCCAACCCTTCATGCAGCCCACTGCACTATAATTGTGTATTTTTCAGTGGGGAATGGGCATACTAAATTTGTCTTTTAAACACTGAAACTGTCATTCAAACTGCCCTGTATTGGACAAGAAATCCTAACATAAGCCACTATAAAATATATATAGTCAACTACTCATACATGGCAAATTCTAGACTGAACTACAGGATGCGTTTCCTAGCACTTATGTAAGACGATAATAAATAAGCAAACACAGTTCTTTTCCACCTGCACCTCCGTAATAGAAATCCTTGTAAGAAGTCAATCATTACCCCAATTCTTAATAATTATTTTAAAGATTCTATTTCCTTTATTGACATATTTTCTTACCCTAAAGAGTATTTATAATATCTCAAATGAAAGGCATGCTGCTGTGTATGTGTTATATGAACAGTACAGTTCAAAGACAGGCAGAAGGCTTTAATGATGGACAGTTACTGATACTTCAGTTATAATAAATACAATGAGTCTTGCCTTACACCAATAAAATCTATTTTTTTAAGTGAAACTGTCTCAGTAAGATCTGAAAAAAATGTTACTTAGTTTAACTATTTTTTATCTACAGAGACGCTATTAATATTTGTTATTTCACCCTTTATCTTTCTCCCATTTAAAATTTAAGATTTAATTTTCATTACATGTACCAGACATATTAATCTTTGGTTACCTCTGTATATTTGTAGCACTGCTCAGCAGTGCACTCTGCTTTGCTGGTAGGATTACTGAGAGCAAAAATAATAGGACGTTTGTTGAAAGCAGCCATATCCTGAAGAATTTCTTTAGTAAAAGCACCACCAATTGCAGCAACTCCTAAACAAGAAAAACACACGCAACAAGCAGACAAATGTGATTAGTTCAAGGTAAGTTATGCACGTCACACTTAGAAGAACAGAGTTTCTTTTACTGCATACCTCCCTGTTTAAAATACAGTTCATCCTCTTTCCTAACATTCATGGTTAGAAAAAGTTTTCTATACAATATTTTGCAACAGTGAACCTTAAGTGTTATCCCAAACATATGACAGGACCTAGACACCCCTGTACTGTTGGGCAAATTTCTCACTTCACTTTTGTCCGGCCCTTTATGTATGATAGAAATGTATCACCTAATTGCAGATAAGTCCAAAACCGAGCAGATATGTGCATCTCTGGCTCCTAGTCTCACACAATAGACTGGATGGTTTCTCTCAAATGCAGTGTGTCGGCTTGCAACTTTTTGTGATGACAAGAAGAGAATAAAATGAAAGTCTCTGCTTCCTACAAGCTGGTCATGCTGTCATCTCCAGCCTCAGCTGATGAATCATTCCAGTTCCAAGTCTAAGGCTTCCCTGACAGCAACAATCTTTTTAAATGCAGCCCTTTCCATCCCACCAGAGATTAAAAATAATGCTTTTTCTATTCTCCAATACTGTCTGCACTTTTAAATGTTTTTCACAGGGACTAAATGGCAGTCTTTTGGTATGAAAGCACCTCATTTAAGTCAGATTCTGCTACAGGGTAGAAGTGTAGCCACTGTATCACATTTGGAACCTCAGATGTTTCACCAGCCAAAAGCGGGGGGATTGTTGTGTTTTTGAGATGTAAGTAACCTCCTTGTATTTCTATCTCATCTATATGAGTTGGGAATCCAAGGACTGGTTTAGGTTTACTGTGCCCATTACTTGGGCACAGTAATGCCTAAGGCAAATTTGGTTTTGAATTCTGTTCTTATTCCCCGATTAAAAAAAAAAAAGGCAACTTTGCAATTGGTTGCAAATCTGTGACTTCTCCCACTTCTCCCAGAGTTTAAACATTTCTTGCTCAGACATTTCTGTTCCATACTTCTTTGTTCTTTTTGCTATGAATAGGCAAGGATGCACAGATGCAAAAGCTCTGCTAGATCAGCTGGGTCACTGTATGTTTAATGAACAGTTAGGACAGCCATGATTTTGACTCACATAAGGACCTGTTACACACCTTAATTTCTGGTTAAGTCTGCAGTTGCCAAATGTTTAATGTCTTCCAGAACTGCTTCTGGACAGCCATTTGTAAGAATGACAACATTCAAATTGAAACAAAATGCCCAGAACAATTTATGTTTCTTTTTCTGTCCTTGTTATTAAAATAGCAATTTCTTTGTATTTGATCCAGCTAGGGTAAGGCTTTTCCCCAAGCAATTGCAGGCAATGAAATATCTGTGGATTTACTGAGACAGTTAAGTCAAATATTGGGAAAAGGAGTATCAACATATTTCCCCATGACTTCTGCTGCCTAGGGGAAGATACTGAATAACTAGTCACCCAAACTAAAAAAAAAGGATTAATTTTCATTGCTGTTTCTATAAGGAAGGATCCTTCTATAGGATCTATAAGGAAGATCCTTCCTTATACAGCCTTGAGGGAAAGTGCTGCATAGGTATAAATATAAAAATATTACATACAGTAAACATCCTTGTTTCATTACAGCAAATATTCCTTAAGTATGCACACTTGAGTGGATAAAAATTTTTCTATATAACTATTGCTGATTTTTCATTCAGTTCTTCAGTTCCACTATTTTTTTCAGACTCGTATACTCCTAAATAAATTCTCTGGACTACTTAGTCTCCATCTCGTAGTCTTACATATTTATGTAGCATCTTTCTTTTATATTTATGCGACAGAGAAAACATCAAGCCAAGTTTCATTTATCACCATTGTCAAAAGCTGATTTTACTAAACAAGGGCAACATGGTCAAGGCACAGTCAAAAAAGTAGCTTTTAACATGTAGCATAATTTTCACTGTGGCATTTCAGATTTTCTAGCATCTCATGAATGATTTTACTAGGCAGATGGATAAATTTTCAAGTCTTACATATATATAGAAATGATTCAAGTGTATTTGCTGTTCATTCCTGAAACTGTCACTGAGATACAATAAACAAAATGCAACGAGATGAACAATCCTTTACTGAAATCAAAATCCTGCAGCTTTTACAAAATAAAAGTCTTTGTAAAATCTGCATTTTCGTTTTCACAAAGGACAGATCACCAGGGACCCCAATATGAAGGAAAAGAAGATTCAGATGCAACTGGCTCATAATTACACAGATTTGCATGTGCCTAGCTCTGTTTTCTTAGTCTAAGTTTGAGGTCATTTGTATTACACTGTCCACATCAGATCAGAAGTAATTTAGGAAGGTGATAAGGTTCTCCATTAGATGTTTAAAACAACTTGGATTATCCCCCCTGTAAAATGGATGGTTTGGAGTAAAAACAGTGTTACATGCTTGGATAGTTACTATTTGTGTAAGCGCTTAATAGAAGTCCATTATGCACGTAGTGTTTTCTGAAATAACACAAAGGTAAACTCTGTTCAGAGGAACTTGATCGTGTCTTCACGTCCCCAGTTTTTTTCAAAGGAAGAATAAGGTCATTGCTTTAAAGTAAAAGAAATTACCTATTAACACAGATGGTTTTATATCTTTAACAATATCTTCTAGATTTTTCATTTCAGCATGTTCATGTGCAAATCGAGTTTTCTCAGCTGTTAATGAGGCACGCCCCTGAGTGAGAGAAAAAGGAAAGACATTTATTATAAGCTTACTGGAACCTAATATCCTGGGATAACCAGTTTCTAAAGTATCTGGTTTAACATGTCCTTTTCATTCCTGCTTTTGTGTCTACCTACAAAAACATATCAGAAAAAGTTACTTTGTATACAGCTAACAGGCTTAGGACAAATCTATTTATCTGAGAAGTAGGTTAAATGAATTAATTTTATTTTATATTCATAAAAGCTCTAGAACACAACTGTATTTACAATTAAACAAAAAAGTCACAAGTTTCTTGTTTGAAGAATTCTTAAAGCTGTCATACTTGTTAACATTTGGTCAAACTCTTAAAGTTATTGATGACGAAGCACAAATATATAACAAACAGCACAGAAGTGCTGGGACAGGGAAATTCATAACCTATCCTACCTTAGTTTCCGAGCTTTTTCAGGTTTGCTCTGCCCTAAAAGGACAGAGACTGTATGGGGTGGGGAAGTATCAGGGAGACCGTATTTTGCTCTGCATTTTTTATATTTAAGCCATTCATTCATTTTGACCGTAATTCTAACCACCTCTCCAGCGCACCGTTGTTGTATTAATAAAATTGACTTAGCTGTGAAACAACTTTTAACCTGACCTATACTGGCAATTTCCACAGATGCCCACCAGGGTTTCCAAATGGAGTATGACAGATACAGGAAAAAGGGCTACAGAACAGCACTGACATTGACTGGGCTGCAAACAGGCTTCGAGCTCAGTGTAAGTAACATGGAGCAGGGGGCAAGAAGGGGCCAGATCTTGTAAGAATTATGTTGTCTAACCATACGGACCTATGTCTATACACACATACTTAAAAATATCAGCAGAACAGTTTAAAACGTGTATGCTTCCACAACTCGTTTTATTATTATGCCTCAGAATATAGCACTGTGAGGGCACTTTTCAAACATAAATCTAAAAGGCAGTGCCAGACCCTCAAACACCTCACAATTTCAGCAAGTAGTAGAGGACGTAGAGACATAGGGAAGTACATGAGGAAAATCAGACGTTAAACGTAATTTTAACCAAATAGCTAAGAACAGACACATAGAATCATAGAATCATAGAATGGCTCAGGTTGGAAGGGACCTTAAAGACCATCCAGTTCCACCCCCCCTGCCATGGGCAGGGACACCTCCCACCAGACCAGGTTGCCCAAAGCCCCATCCAGCCTGGCCTTGAACACCTCTGGGGATGGGGCATCAACAAGTCATCCACATCCACAACATACATATCCTTGCATCCCTAGCTACATCTTATCCACCTGATAAGACAAAAATTTCCCTAATCCCAGGAAGTTCACTAAAACTATGCTGGAGTACTGGAACAGAATTCTTTCCATGATTCCACTGTAGTCTATCAATCTGACAACTTCGACTCAGCTTAGGACTCTGCATATTATTGGATTCAAGCCAGGATTCACTTTTTTTAATGACATTTTTTGCTTAATTTTAATGAGAACGAAAGATCTGTTATTGCACTTCAGAAAAAGATCCTGTGATGTGTCACCGTGCAAATCGCATCGCTGAAGCTCCTCTGCTGCTCCTCAACAGTAACCACACCAGTTGGTATACCAAATGGGAGGCAATTTTTCATTTTCAACTGCAAGACAAGTTTCCAGAGGGTACCACAGGAAGCTGGGTACGTCTGTTATGTGGTCAGGACCAGCTGAGCTGTTCTGCCTCACAGGATACCAGCTTTTCTTGACTCAGCCCTGATTACAAGGAATTTCCAGAGATTTATCCTCCTCTACAGATATTTTTTTTTCATGACCAAAATACATAGTTTTCAGATTAAGAGGGTTATGTCTGCATGTATTTATACAGGTCTTAAGTGTCCTCTTGGAAATATTACCACAGAAATCCTGCTATAGAGGCACCTGGTTTCCTTTGTGGGTAAAATATAAACTGCTCGGGCTCAAGAGAATGCCACAACATTAACAATCTTTGGCATAGCATTGCTTGAATCGCTCTGTCAATACAAATTTTGAAGTCTGCCATTTCCCACTACTCCAGCAGATGTCACCACAGTCTATGCACACACATTTTAGATGCCTCTCCCTTTAAAACAGGAATTCTCCTTAATATCTTTAGAGGAAAAAAATATGAACTTTTCTTTTCAGCCACCAAAGAACAAATGAATTTGTAACTTCCAGGCTAAAACCTTGTTGCTAGAAATAACTTAGAATGCTATAATGAAAGCTTTTTTTTTTTTTTTCCTCATTAGAATGGGCTGGTTGTTGGAAATTGAAGTGCTCCATAGAGTCTGACTTTGAGGAAGGTTTATCCTGGGGATCTGGGAATGGGTGCCTTGGAAAATTGTCCTGTCCTCTGTTAATTTTTCAACTGTTTTCTTAATTGCTTATCAGGAAGATACTGGGGAGGTCAATTTTCAATTTGGTCTTAGAATCCAGCCTCCAAGAGGCTGCCCAAGAAAAAAGAAATCCCCTCTAAGAGCTGCAACATGGGCCCAGCTTGCTCCTCAGCCTGTCTCAGGTGCTCCAGTTCTCCAGGATCTTCAGCTCTGGGCAAGGGAACAGGCAAACTATTGGGACATCTTTGTGAAGAAGCATTTTGGCATTCTTTTATTTTCAATTTTCACCAAAACGAAAATAACCAGAACCCTGCATGAAACAGTTACTTGTACAGTCTTAGATTTGGTTGGCTTTTGAAGGAGATACTTCAACATTTTAAAATTAAGATGATGGAAGAGCAGTTCACACACCTATAAATACAACACCAAAGACTCAAAAGCCCCATTTCCTACTGACCATGATGACCATCTCTCATTAAATTAACTGCAAGGAGTACTCAAAAAGTAAGCAGAACGTGGCCCACTGCAACCCTTCATGGGCTTTCATTGGCTACCAAGGCTATTGCTAACTAGGTGGGTCAGCTTACACTCAGATTCCCTCCTGCCCTATCTTAATTTCACACAGTTAATTTCTACCATTCTAATAAAAAATGAAAAATGAAAAAATTAAACTTCTTTTTTTATTTGGCTTTGGCCTGAATTAGCTTGATCCCATTACTCAGAATGAATCATGTCTCCAAGTAAATATTTTTCTAGCCTATTAACTAAGAATGAAATACTAAATTCTGTGGCTTAACAAAAATAACAACAGCTATGTACATAGAGATTTTTGCTTGGAAAATGCCTGTAAAAGAAATTCTAGGGTTAGGGTTACATATATATATATATATAAACACACACATATATATATGAATAGCTTCTAAGAACTGTATTTTAATTGTAAATTCAGTGATCCTAAGGGAAGCTACACAATGCTTCCCTAAAAACTATGAGATTTGGTTACAAAACTCTGCTAATTTAGAGGACAATCTTTTAGATATGAATTTGCCAATTTGAGGAATAAGAAGTTCAGCAAAAATACTAGGTGTGGCAAGACCACTGCTAGCATCCTTCGGTGCCCTGCCAACTAGGCAATCTGTGGCTTGTAAGAAGGAAGAAGCAATTTGGTTCTGCGTGTTTGGCCTCAAACTAGGAGGCTGCCAGTCCATTTATTAGAGGCCTCCAGGCATGCCCCCCGAACACCTATGGACAAAATGTGAATTCACCAAGCTTTTGTCAGACAGCAGAGAGGAAAGGATGGAGCCAATAGGCAGAAGTCTCGACTCTGGCTTCCTGCCACTTTCTGCACTCCCACTCCTGACTCAGGAGAGAAGCCCCGCGGACAGACCTGTCAGCATGGAGCAGCCCTGGCTCAAAGTCCTCCCAGAAGCCCCGAGCCCGTCTTCTGACATTTCCCTTTCCAGCTCTGCCTTAGCCAGCTTTTGAACTCTGGCTATCTGCTGCTGGGAAATGAGCTGGAGAGGATCATTGCACGACAGCATAAATCAGAAACTGCTCTGGTCTGCATGTGTCTCCATAATCCTAGCACATTAACACGGCATGCGGCTCACTGGTACTTCCCTTCTTCTTCCAATAGGGGAGGTAAAATTCAAAATACTCTAACACTAAGAAAGAATTTCAATGAGTTCTGGGGTTCTGTATGACGCTCTGAGACTCCTACATGAAAACATCTTTGGTCACATTTGTATTCATCTTCTGAGTCCACTACCTTACTCATTTAGCTTTATTAAAAATCATTCACTTAACAGAAAGGGCTCAGAAAATCAGTGATCTAAATCATAGAATCACAGAATATTCGAGTTGGAAGGTATCCAACAAGGACCATCGAGTCCAACTCCTGGGTCCCCAAAGGACCACCAAAAAATAAAAATAAAAATCTAAAGTTGCATCCCTTTCAGTACGCCAAGCCTCAACACGTTCTCACTGTTTTACTGCGGGACTCCACACTTGCCATGCGGAGGAGGAATTTTTCCAGGAGCATGTTATTGCACTGTTGTTCAAAGAGGTGTGAAGACTCACCTACTGCAGACAGCAGTAGTCTTAAATTGTCTTAATGTTTTCTATGGTGTATAACAAGAACCTTTCCTGCATCAGGCTGTATATCCTTCTTGCTTCAGCTTCCTAAATGAATTCTGCATCCCAAGAATTGAAATGAAAAATAAATACACAGAAAAGGAAGAAATTAAAGCCAACATTTCATTATATAAATCTCTCAACGCTATCTATTCCCATATTACTTCCTTAACTTTTATAGAAGAGGTAATTTGCTAGGTGCATCACAAGAAATTTGCTTGAATAAAACGCACCAAACTAAATACTAAAACACCAGGAAGACAACCAGAGCATCTTTAATGCATACACAGCCTGCCTGGGTAAACAACACAATACACCTTTACCAGACTGCTGAAGGTGAAGAGTTAAACATGCTCAAAAATATTAATAAAACCTAAGTGCAAAGACTCAATGAAAATATCAGAAATGACTTGGGGGGGTGGGGGGGGGGGGGGTGGAATATTGCCTCTATCACAGTATCATTTTGTACTAAGAAACCTACGGGATATTTTGGGTTTCAACAAAAGAGAACAAAGCAACTTGAAAACAGATAGGCTGCTATACTAGCCATGGTATCTCAGATGGAAAGTAATATGAGCTAAATTCTTTATTAGCAAATGAGTTACAATGCGGACTGTGTTAAGTCAGCAGATGAAGCACAGAGATAAAGAAACAATAGCAGCATTCTCTGATTCTGTGACATTATATACGAAAGATTTTGGCAATCCTAAAACATCTCTACTCCCTAATGAGTAAGAGATGGCCATTGCTATTATATATTAGTATTGTTATTATTAATAGTAAGACATAGTGAGTTGGACACCAGGATTTTGAATCCAAGGAGCAAAATGAGGTAAAAGAACTTGGCAGTTAAGAGCTTTATGAAAAACTGATTGTATTTTTGATTTGAACTGACAGAAGTTTTTAGATTTTTGTTCGTGTTTGTTTGTTTGTTTGCTGTTTTTATTTCAGTTGTTAGTTACAGTGGTTGATAAACAGCACAACACGCA
This sequence comes from Anser brachyrhynchus, assembly GCF_964034855.1. Classification (NCBI taxonomy): domain Eukaryota; kingdom Metazoa; phylum Chordata; class Aves; order Anseriformes; family Anatidae; genus Anser; species Anser brachyrhynchus. The sequence goes on along the minus strand of NC_137696.1, from coordinate 89,057,585 downwards.
AAGGAGATGCTGGGATCAGGCCTCAAGCAAGCACACATCACAGTTTCCACAGAAACTTACTCATGTCATCATACTATAGAACCAAATGGAGGGTGAGATAATAAACAAGATTGACCCATCAAAAAACCCTGAGAAAACTCATAGAAAACAGCTGTACAAACAAGAGCCCAGGCTGCACAGCAGACTATATATACGGGATACTGAAAAAATGAAGAGGCAAATCTTACAAATGCTACCAATTTGAAGCCTAATGCCATGGCCCATTTGAGCTGGTCTCCCAGGGGTTGCCCCATGTACCAGGGCTGAAGAGCAGAGCAGCGAGGCGAGAGGCACGGCTGGAAGCTCTCCAAGACTTGCTATTTCCATCAGCTTGGAGGCAGCTGAGAATAAGCCAGAGCACCCTGACGACTGCACTGTCCCACATTAGACGCAGCGCTGGCACTCGTCCCGTCTCTCAACCAGGGAGGCACAAATCTATTTATATAAACACTTGCCTCTATTTGACTGTGTCAACTGCAGCTTATTTAAACAAGAGAACAGAGATCAGTACACAGATAAATTAATAATTTCATCTGAGGTTCTCAAATACTGAAGACATGAGAGCCACAAAAGAACATGAGAACTGTAAGACCAAAAAGCAAAGTGGTTTATTAGTAAGCAGAGCATTTCCAACTGGAAAAGTTTCTGGGTTTGTTTTTAACTTGCATGTTTCCTGTGAGTTCCTTATTGCAGAGTTTAAAGCAGAAGAAAAATTAAAGCATCAAGGAAGAAGGGGGGAAAAAAGACTTATTTAAGAGTCGTGGGAGAAGCTGGTGTAACATCTCTCTGTTGGGAGGTAATCTCTACACGGCTTCAACTCTTTGTATAGGTTGCTGGTGCACTATATGGAGGGCTGTAGGCAGCAACTATGAGATGCCCTCCATAGCCAGACCTCAAAGTGAATATCAATTACAACAATGAGCAAAATGGAAAAAAAAACATGAACGTATGGATAAAAATCATGCGTCACATGCCACTGAAGCCCAAGGGCTTTCGGGTGACAGGCACTCCTGTATTAGCTCATTTAGGAACTAAAAATCTTGGAGGCAGAATTAATACAGTTTGCTACCAATTCTTAAAAAAAAAAAAAAGGAAACACAAACAGCCAAGCAATCAGACAAACAACACCAAACCAAAAAAACACACAACATTTTGACCAGATACTGCCATAATTGTTGGCAGTAAAACGTAAGATTTAGGTAAGAAATATAATTCTGGTGTCGACTTAAAAACACGTTGTTAAAAAATTTCAGTCCTGTCAAGCATACAAAGTACACTTCCCATATAAACAAGCACACAAGGGTAACGGGCAGGACAAAGGTTACAAAGACAATTATTTTAAGAAGATAAGATCTGAGAAGCAGAGCAAGTTAGGAGCCCACAGAACAGAAACAAAATGGAGCAAAACAATTATTCATTGCAATACCAGAGTGTGGGTGTAAGAAACCATAAACCACCCATATCAGGCCACCATCTCATCAGAACATCTAAAGAACATGGTGTCAATGAGGAAATAACTGCATGCTAATAAATTTAACAACCCACTTTTTTGTGGTTTCACTGTTAGAGAAAATAACGTGTGTATTAATTGAACACACCCCACCAATCATCCTTTTGCCTTGTCTTCAGTTGTTTTCATAGATTACTGTTCAAGTATGAGTGAACGTTGCCACAAATGTTCAAGGACAAAATTCATGCACTTCCCTTCTGCAAAAGTTATACTTCATATAGATCAAGAGAAATTCAAGATGAAATTGCACAGACTAATTCCCCAGACATGAGAATAACTGAAAAAGCAAACAGAGTACTTTGCTGGGATAGTACAGGAGTAAAACAAGGCAGAAACTGCTTTGGTGATACCCCAGATGTTGCATCTTTGCTGACATGCAAGGGAGTTTTTTTGGCTCAAAAAGTCACAGACAGTTAGCCATAAATGACTTGATCGAGGACGAAAGTAGAGAGTCAGAATTATTGACTGTTGATAAAAGAAAGGCAGAAATAATTTAAAAATTTGCCAAAGAGACAGATACAACAATAAGTGGTATATAAAAATTTACATTAAACCCGTTATCAAATGGTTTTAAAACAGAATGAAATCCAAACTTTTTTTTTTTAGTGATTACTTCTAAAATTGATTGGGAGCATATGAAAAATTCAGTAACAATCAGACAGTCAGAGTGGAAGTAAGATACCTGATTTCTGTGAGCTTTAAATGCTCATTCCTGTATTGTATGAGCTCCCTCGACTGCAATGGCTTGCCAGGGATATTCAAATGGGAAAAGGAAGGGGGAAGGGAGAGGTGTTTATGTTCCTCTGAAAACATTTTAGGGGATTATCTACAGATACCTGGGTATCTTCAATCTAATTAATTAGGACCACAGAAATTAGATTTTGGTCGCTATTGCTGTCCTCCCGTTACAAAGTTTGATGTTCTGGAGCATTCAACTATCCGACTGCAGCTGATGCTGAATAGTGCTTGCCATTCAGTTTGGGCTTCTTCCAGACTGATCAGAAGTCTTACAGGGGGTGAGATCACACGTCTGATGGACATTTAAAAAACAAGGCACTCAATTAGACAGAAGTATTGATGTGCTGAAGTAGAAAACACGGAGCACAAAACTGTCAAAAGCGACATTGCTCCATGTTAACATCCTCTTCAAAATGAAGGGTGGCATCATCCCTATATGATGAACTTCACTTTTGCACTAGGGATTGTGTCATTACAAAAAATGTAGGCTTTATTGCAAATTACAGGTGAACTTCACAGGAGAAGCAAATTATTTTTTGCAGCATAGGAACGCTTGCACCAGCTTGTCATCCATCCCTGGCAGAGGGAGGAATTCTGTTGAGTCCTTTTAAATGTTAAAAGTGCCTTATATTTGCATGATCCCTCTAGGCAGTTCAAGACCTCAAGAACTATCTTGCAGGAAGGTTTTGCAGCACATAACTAAAATCCTCAGACAGTGGTGAGCCTCTTTTTTTCTTTTTTTTTTTTGACTGGATCAACCCACCCAAATGAACATCTCAATATTGTTCCTCACTTTCTGCCTCTTCTCATCCACTTGACACAAATAAATTCACTGTGTTTGATGTTTGTGGGTGAAGATTTGGCCATTAACATAGCTGAGCCTGATGCTATGGCAGCTTTAAAAAAGACACAAAATGCATTCACAACACATCACACATTTATGCACAATGTGATTAACAGAATAAAAATAGGAGTAGCGTGTGGGGAAGAAAAGGAATGTGGGAGACAATACCCATGAGTGTGTTCACAGAGGTGAATATACATTCATCAGTCAGTCCCTATGACGAAAGTCAGAAATGAAGATGTCCCAACTACTTCTACATGATCTCCAAGTAAACAAGAGTGCAAAAGCAACTTTAAAAATATCTTTCATTTAAATATTAAATTTCTGTCTGAATGTGATATGTAGGACAGGGATTTCAAGAGGAGTGATATCTGTTTCAAAGAATAAATTCCTACTATTCAAGTGACAAAATTTCACTCATAATGTGATCTGCCAACCTTCCTCATCCACTTTTGGAGAACAATAGTTTCAAAAGGTGTATAAAGCGTAATGAACAAACAAAAAGTGCCCTCTTGAACATGAGCATTATAAGGTCTCCAGAATGAATCAGAGAACAAAACTATAGACAGTATAATAAACGTAACCTTCACCACCAACTCTTTAACCACAACATAGCAGAAAAGTTGGTCATCGAACTCAGTTTAATGAAGAAAGATGGTTCCCAGGGGAAAAGAAAAAAAAATAAAACACAGGAAAATGAAAACACAGCTGTACTTGAACAATTAAAAACCCACAAAGGAAAATTCAGCCTCAAAAGCCTACTAAGTGACTTCGTGGCAGCTTCTGGGGCTGGGGGAGGGAGAAAAGGTGGAAGCTGTTCATATTCAGGCCAACAAAAGTTTCAAGGTTATTTTTCTTTGGTTTCTACTAGTTACAATGCTATGCAAAGCAGATGAAAGGAGAAACAACGATTATAATCATACATTGCAAAATTAATGATCAAAAGACAGAATTGAATAAAAACAATGTAAAAATAATTTATTTGGACAAAGTAATTGCTGAGTCTTTGGACGCTCTGTTATTTCTCATACTGCTAAAGCAACAGCCCAGAATATTTGTAGGACTGAAAAGATTTCCCTGTTTGCAGTACACTTCTTTGAATCAGGCAGTTTTTGATAGGACAAATCTTAAGGGACTCTCACTGTACAGGTTTCCTTGATAAACCTTGATAGCAGTAAAAAATAACAGTCAGTTCAGTTTACGCAGAAGCTGTTAACAGGTGAGCTATTTTGTGGTTTGACACATCTTCTCTTGGCAGTACTGAAAAGGTTTCTGATAATAGAACCCTTCCCATTGTTCGGTTTTCTCAAAAATATTCCCAATTCTTTTATCTCATTTCTAAGCGTTTGGAAAGTTCCTCAAGTCTTGCAGCACCTAAAGCCAGAATAATTTCCGAAGTGTACCTAAATAAAGGCATCCCCTCTCAGGCCAGAAAAGGAATCAGGAAGAGCTTAATTATTTACTTGCTATAAGCATAACATCCTGGCAGCTAAAGCACAAGCTTTAAGAGGCTTAAGTTGTATTTCCTTTTTATTTGGGGGGACTTTTTTTGTGTATTTTTTTTGGGGGGGGGGACATCTAGCTACAGAGGAAAGCCAAGATGAGACTTGCAGAGCCCTCAGCCAAAGATGAGTTTCCTCCTGCCCAGCTCAGGCTTGGCACTGAAGTGTCCCCAACATCTAGCTCCAGCTGGCTCTGCCATCACGTACACCACAGCTGGAAGTGGCCACCCCTTCTCAAGCCCCTCCAGCTCTGCCAGACTTGGAGGCCGACACTTCCAGGTCTTCCAGGACAACCAGCAATGACTCGAAATGTGCACCGTCGGCTCCCACCGCTTGCATCAACATCTGGTCCCAAATTCCAGAGCAAGCCAAGTAGTGGTCAGCCCTAATCTGTCTCAGACAACTGTTATGTCTGGCTATCATGAACAGTTCACAAATATTCTCCAGGCAGGACATGAAATTCAGTGGACTGCTTTTTGGACAAAACCCAAGTAAAGGCCCACCAGAAAGAATAAGCAGAAAAAAGGAAGGTACAGACCGTGTAAGTAACTGACTGGTTTTGGCCTTGCTTGAGAGCACTGAAGCCAGAAGGTGGTGAGGAAAGTATACCGTCACCAAAGTACTGAAAATTTGGAAACTGTGAAGGGAGCGAGGTGCTGGGTACCAAGAGCAACAAGCAAGGCTTCTTGGCTGAGTAGCAAAAGAGTAGCAGCAGGAGGGAACAAGAGCGAGGGAAGAAGGGCTTCCTAACCACCCCAGCAGGACAGCCACACTACTGAGACCTGGTTTACTGCTTTAGGGCTGTGAAGCTCTTCTATTTCTGCTCGTGTCTGTCAATTTTTGTAACACCACCAGGAGGTGATTTTAGCCCAGTTGTATTATTTTTGTAATCATATTCCTGGACTCTACAGAGGAGGAAATTGAGCAACGCATCGTTCTTGTTAGGCAACCTCTAAGTTTCAGCAGCCACAGAAGATACATAGGCCTTCACTCGTCTGTGTTTGGTCTCAAAGCATGTTACGATTATTAGATGAACACCAAAAGCATAAAAAACACTAATTAAAAAAACAAACAAGCAAACAGAAAACCATCTGTATCTTACACAGTACCAAGTTCCAGCTTTCTTCTGTACCTGATCAGACTACTTTTATGGTATCCGGCAAGAGGTGTCCAAGATGACCTTTACAGGATTTTCCCATCTCAGTGCCTATGATCCCACTATTTTCTCTGTATCAGGATGAGTGAAAGGTGTTGTGATGCTGTTTAATAAACCAGCACAGATATTGACTGCAGAATGCACGCTCCTGATGCAGTCATGTGAATTACAAAATATCCTAAATATCAGAGAGCTAAAGAACACAGCACGAGTGTGCAGTACGAACAAAGATCACCATAAACAATGCTAACCAATATGTAAGGTGAAAAAGCAAAGCCAACGAGCCTTTCATATATTTCTTTTAAGTAGCTCCCAAACTATTAAATACATAACCACCTTTTAAAACATACCAGTTTCTTTATTCTGGCACATGGAATACATATGTTTCTTTATTTTGGCACACAGAAGGAATGAGGTAAGGGTGACTGATGAAGTCTCTCAGCAACTTCAAATTCTGAGCAGTGTTGATAGCACTGCAGACCACAACATCTGCAACATGAGCTATATCACTGTGCATAGAAGCTATTTGATGCAATACATCTCAGTTCTCACAGAAGGATGACATGTTTCCAACACCAGGAAAATATTCCCTTCAAAAATATTTTTGTTCCTTTTAAAAGAATCTTGAATGCTATCTTAATAGCATATATATAAGCATCCTCATACAAGACTGTGCTTACAAATAATAATTGTGTTAACATGGGAAATATTAAACCCACAAGTTGAACGTTTCTTTCCTTACATATCATTTTAATGAACTGCTGAAAAATTCTCTTTATTGTGTGATCATCCCTAACAGAAATGGTGCAGGAACTCCAGGCACAATCACACTCCCCTTGAAGTAACAGGGAAGTCTGTCATTCATTTAATACGCTTTAGAAAAGAAAAACTGCTTGCTATGTCAAGAGGGAGAAACTGCTGTAGTTGCTTTTACAAAGAATATTCTCTTGCCTTTATCTACACACTGCAAATAACTATCATTAAGTTTCCAAGAAAACTGTATTACCTTCACTATCAAGCCCTTCGAGTCAACCATCCATATCCTTTTGACAGCTGCATCTTTAGATACTCCTTCTTTTTCCATAGCCATGACAATGAGGTTTGCTATCCCCAGTGCAGCCTGAAGGAAAAAGAAAAGAAGCATATGAAACTAGAAATGAAAGAAATCCCTTGCTGACTTGTTTCCTCTAACCATTATTTTAAATAAATTATTTAATTTAACAATAAAATTGATTTTTTTTTTTTTGTGAAGTAAATACTAATATTTGGTAGTTAGAAACCATACTGAAAGGTATAGATAAATTTTGACAGCATTTGCAGTGTGGACAGCATAATAAACAAACTCTAATGTTAAAACTAACACTTATTCCATATAATACCAAAATAATTAATATTCTTTCTTTGAAGTTTTTTTTGTTCATTAGATTTTTATTTCACAATTTAAATCAAGGAAAACCACACTCTGCATGCCAGAAAGTAAAATACAGACCTAAAAGAATTTTTGCTCCTTATCTTTCTTTAAAATGTCCATCAAGAAGGTAAGTCTCCTTTTACCTACTGTTCACATGTTTTGTAACTCTAGACTTGGCTGTGCTCCCAGTAAAAGCAGGGGCAAGAAAAAAATCGCTTATCAATATTTTGCTGAAACGTATCATTCTTACTGGATTTTATATTTCATCCAACACACCAAAGACAGGTATAGATTGAGAAGCAGGCAACAAAATGAACCAACAGACCACTCAGTATTTTGGATTACTAACTCATAAATTTTAATGGGGTTGATTCTGATTCTTGTTCTTTATTATTCAGTTTCACGGAGAATCAAGTGAGTGAGATTTCCCTATTTCTACCTAACAGTTGAGAAATAGGTAGTTGTATTTAGGAAATACATAGTTTATTCAGAAATGAACTTCCAATGCTGGAATGATATCTACCGTTACCTCTTTACAGCAACAGGCACACTGACAATACTATTACTACAAATAAAGTAAATAAAATAAAAATAAAAGTTAAAAATAAAATAAAACATTAGACCATGGATTCATGTCTGTTGAGTATGGAACAAAAACAGGGGAAGGAACTTTAGAGACTGACAATCTTGATGTAAAAATGTGTTGAGATACACTAGACAAGGATGTAAATAATTCTGAAAATTACAGACCTGATCTCAGTAGCAGCAAATTTTGAATCTAATTAAAAATACCTGGACTACACAAAGCCGAGTTATTCTACTGCACCTATCAAGGAGTTTTGTAACTACGAATGATATTTTTCAAAAGCCTTGGGACTTGGGACCCTCTTGGGACTGCAGACTTACCTCATCTACAATGTGTCTGTCATCTGGTATATAAGTATAGCCTTCGCTTGCGTGTCAGTAGCTTAGAAATTTACATTGAAAAACTAGTATCAAAAAATAAATGTGCATTAAAATCTTCAGAAATAGATGATCTTGACATGCAGAATACTAAAAAGCTGTATTTAATGACAGGAAAAATCAAAGGGGAACTGCTTCTTACTAAATAACACTGACACTGGTGAATATTTTACTTAATTTCCCTTTGGCTGCCTTTGGCTGTTTATTCATCTTTCCAAAATTTTTTGTTTGTTTATATTGAGAGCAGTTCAGTAACTTACAGCTGAAGAGCTAAAACCTGAAGTAATTAAGAATGGATCTCCACAAAATTTCTTATAAAAAATATGAGGCCTCACTGGATGGTCAGAGAAGACTTTTTAAAGTTTATGTTCAAATTAAAAAACAACTTTTAGCAAGCTTTAGTGATCATTCCACTCATTTAATCTTCTTGTGAATTCAATACATATAACTTGAATAAATATTAAGAAAAATTTTCAGATTAGAATTTCTGCTGTATAAAAGCACATACCTCTCCAGCTCCCTGGAACAGCACTGTGTGATCCGATAACCTGTTCTTAGTGATACGCAGAGCTGCAAGAAGACCTGCAACAGCCACAGATGCAGTTCCTGAAAAAAAAAAAAAAAAGTTTATCTTTGATTAGTCTGGAAACAATTGCATTGATTAGGCATACATTTTAAATATTTTCACAGCGTCTTTCAGCTAAAAGATACAAATACGCAGGCTAATATGAAAATATTCAGTGGAACTGGAATTTTTTGTACTTTGTTTTTAGGAAAATAAAATGCAGGTGGGAATATCTTCAGAGTTAACACTAAAATATGGTTGGTTGATTCTACTGAACAGGTGTCAAGACTGGTGCAATCAAATTGTTTCAAAATATTCTTGGTACTATCTTTTTCTGGAGGAAAGGACAGGACGGCCCAGAAAGAAGCATTTTGAAGGACTCCAGATACTGGAAGTTAAGGATGGTCTCATTATCGGAACAGATATCTGCATTGATCCTACAGGAGGCAAAAATTCTTCGGAGTTCTTGAGAAATGGAAATCCTGTGATGCCTATAAACCTTCACTTCTCATGCAGAGGTTGTCAGAGTAGATGAGCAAATTGCGAACGTTTACAGAGAAGCCAAGGGAACCAAAAGAATAGGACCAGCTTATTTAAGACACTGACTCTCCTATTGCATCTGAAAACCATCAAAATTCCAGTCCGCTGTGAAAGGGGTTTAAATTCATCAGCCTCTAAAACATTAGAAGTACCTTTTAAATCTATATTTGAGTTACACCACAGGAAAAAAAGGTTAAAATTTAGTTTTATGATTTAGCCTGTAGAGGCCTTTCTTCTCTAAATCAAAACTACAGAGAATGAGAATTGTCTGTCTTTGAATAGAAAGATTTTGGTCCTCATCGTGAGAAACACCTAATAATAAAAAGCAGGGCGATAAAGGGACCTCAAGCAGGCATCTAACCCAAACTTGTTCACAATGACAGGATTAACAATACCTCCTTTATTTCTGACAGATCTTTGTCTACCTTGTTTCTGTCTCCTTCTGAGAATCTCTACGATGTCCTCAGTGAGCTATTTCAGTGCTTCAATATCCTTTTTGTTGAAAATATCAAATCCAAATTTTTTCTTCTTCTATCTTAGCCTCTTGTCTTACCTATCGTTGGAAAACCTGACACCGTTAGCTGAAGACTAACGGTGTCACAACCTGCTTTTCTTACGGGGAACAATCCCAATTCTTCCACTCTTTCAGAAAGTTATGCTTTCTGAAACGCTCATCACTCATGTCTCTCCTCTGGACTTTATCCATTTGGTTTGTATCCTTCTTGAATTGCAGCACCCAAATCTACACTCATTACTTCGGATGAATTGTTGGCACTGCTGGGTCTAGCTGCCAGTTTCTGTCATGCTGAAGACAGCTGTAGTCACCAGCGCCTGATATCTGGCTATTCAAGTCCACAGACCAGTTACACCTTCTGCCCTGCCAAGCCCACTGGGAGAAGGAAGGCCTTCTTTCCTGGATACCAACTCCAGGTACCCAGCTTATATGTTTCACACGTTGTCACTTTGTCATTGTCATTAAAGTCCAGGCACAAATGGACCAGAAGAACCCTTATTCCTGCAAGGAACTTGGATCCGTTAAATATTGAAAACACGCCCGAGAAAGCAGATCAGTTATTAGCAAATTCACACATAAAGACATCCTACGGACAGGGATAGGGTGGTGAGGTAGGTGATGCCAGCATAAAAGTTTTGCTCAATGTGTTTTTTTAAGAGGTGATTCTGAAGAACCAATAGCAGACAGCACTGATTTCATCAGGACTGAAAAAGCCGTATCAGCCACTAACAATTAAGGGTTCCAAGTGGAAAAATGGGTTTCAACACTCCTTGAAGACTTATAATGCCCACCTGATTCACAGAGAGCCAAACCACAGGAATATGATTGAGGGCCCTAAGAATTCCCCCTTGTTCAGTTCTGGGAATAAGAAGTGAAGTCTTCTTCAGGCAGCGGCTGTCATTGACTGACCCAAGGCTATAAAGAGATTCTGAGAAGCCTGAGGTAACTTGTGAGGAGATCTGCTGGATCCTGAAAGTCTGTTTTTGATCACCATGGCACTAACCGAAATAACCTACAAGCCACCTCATTGCTTTTGAGGGGACAGCTCACGTTGCTACAGATTTTTTCCTTCAGAAGTGTGAAATAGGTATGACTAACCTTCCAAAAGCACCTGGCCCAGAATCTGCACGTTGGACATTTGCCTTCAACACGCAGCTCCCCTGCACGATGTGCTTTTGCTATTCACAAGTCTTTCTCACAAGCAAAGCCAAGTTTAAAACTCAGCTGGCAGTAACCTCAATGCTAAACTCCAGAAGATGCTCAAAACAGGTCCTTATATTGTGGGCACACAAACTTCTAAGTGTCAAACATGGGTTGCTAAGGATCTGAAAGAACAGTAGTAGTAAGAAACCCAGTCTTGGGTAAATCTCTCCTTAAAAGACATCATTTGTGTGTTGAAAGCTGGCTTTGAATCAGTGGCTTATAGGATGGATTATCTAAGTTTCATAAATGGTTACTTAAAAGAAAAAAAAATTAGTAAAATTTAAGAAAATGTTTTAAAGATAGAAAGTTTGTTGTAGAGTCACTTTGCCCACCTGAACAGTTCAAAAAAGTGTCTGTAGAGCTTTAAAAAAGTTTGTTATGTGCTTTGTGATTATGACTTTTCCCTTCGATCATCAGGAATACAGGACACCTTGTTCTTAGCCCACTTAATGTTTAGACCATACAAATTTGTCATTTTTAGTCATTTTTATTACTTGCTCAGAGCTGAGATCATTTACTCTCTTCTCCTGCATTTCTTAAAAAAAATAAAATAAAAATACTAAATGGTTTCTCTGAGGCACGGCTTCAGGAACACCAACTGTCAGGCTGAGACACTTCCCCACCACAGTGTCCAAGAGTTAGCTTGGTTCTTTCCCAGACGAAATTAAGTCTTCCTCTGGAAAGTGCCAAATTGGCAAAGGCCAACAATGGCAAACCAGAGAAGTCCAACCGCCTTCTCAGTTTCCCTTGGTACTCTACCAAACAATCCTCATAACCTTCAATAAAACCCCATCCTCTCTTTGGATGCCAAGTGCTTGCTTCTATTTTGTTACACAGCTGTGTTTGCAGGAGTGAAGGAAGAAGCTGACATAACACGGCTTATCCCTAAAACCATTGATCTGGCCTCCTGAAAAAGAAGTCTGTTTCCAGCCCCTGAAGTCCCTTCTGTCAGGCAGGAGATGGCCACAAGTCATGGCCGCCTCACCAGAAGTGCTCTTGGAGAGCTGAGGAAGTGGCTCTTCAAGCCACTTTCTGGCAATGGAGGAAAAAATGAAACCCTGTAAATTTATAGTGAATGGGAATGCTGGGATCATGCTTATCTTCATGGCTGATGTCCTGCTAGGGTTGTTAGCTGGAAAAATGAACAGCGATTATGTATGAGCAGTCAGAGACTTTTACACATTTTACTACAATACCATTTTGTGTTTTAAGGAAAAAGAGAAGAGATACGAAAAAAATGAATTAAACACTTTGTTGAAAGTCAACCAAATTTTGTGTCAATTATTTGCAAGGTATGTGAGTTATTGTTACCCACATGTTCATTATCAGCACAATTCAGAATAAATTTTAGGAGAGCAATATATAAAGGTTTTTGTTGCTCATGAATCACCATTTGTACAGAAGAACTGCTCTAAAAATGGTATTTTAAAAGTACTCTACGTTGGTTTTATTCAGCCATTTGACTCTAGAAAGCATAATGACCCCGTTTATTAGAGCACTGAATTCTCTATCACCGCTTGCTGCTGGCAGTGGCTGTCATCACTCCTCATCAGCAGCTTCCCTTATTCATTCCTCATGAAAGAGGGGAAAGCTGGCTACGTGAAAGGCAGATCTGTTTAACCGGAACTGCTCTGACTAATGGCATGACCTTAAATTTCACCGTGAATACCGAGTCGAGTTTTTGAAAAGAATCAAAACGCAATTCACATCCAACTGCCAAAGCCCAACCAGTTCTGGTGAATGTTACGGCTCAGAAACAGAATCTCGCTGCTTTTCCTACTGTCATCGCTACATGAAGGAGAGAAACTTCTTTCCTTCCCTCTCCCACAGAGCATAGGTTAAACCCACAGTGCGCAGAATAAAATGGACACTGTTCAAAGGTATTGTTTTCACAACATTTCTAGAAGAAAAACCAGAGCAGGTTTATTAAAGGAGAGTATTTTTCTAAAGAGGTGTCAATTTAGATGCAAAATTTCAAAGTGCACTTTTTTTTTTTTTTTTTTAAAAAAGTCTTTGTGTTCTGTCCAAGATGCTCTAGCCTTGCTTGGTACTGTAAGCAGTATCATTGAGCACAAATATGTCACAGGAAATCCTAGAGACTGCAGCCTTTTAGGGTTGGCACAGTGTAAACGCTTTGGAGCAGTCTTCTTTCAGCAGATGTAACAATTAAAGAAAAAAGGAGGGAAAAAGCCCCAAAACACAAGGATGGAGAAGTTATTTTTTATTGCCTGCAGTTTAACTTGAATGAGAAATAAATGGCTTATGGCACTGAAGAATTTGTACGTTATTTAAAGCTTTTTGAAAATGTAATCAAATATGAGCATTTCCTTCATGTCATTTTCTCTACATTATCTTTAAAAGCCAGCAAACAGAAGGAGAGGAAGCTTTGTAGCACATCCTAAAATCTGAATTATTCATTCTTGACTAAAATATTAGGAAGTGGTAAAACTAAGACTCCTATTTCTCAATACACAACATAATGGAAATCATATGTCAACAGTGCCATTCTTCCAAATAACACACAGTGCCAGAAAAAGAAAATGCATTCCCCTCCTCTACTCCTTCTGGGAGAAAAGACGAGAGTAAATATCCTACCTAAAGGGTGTGATCTCATTTACTAGTGGGGTGAAGGCTGTGGGGAGGCCCTTTCCAGACTCATCCCCAACATGCAGCTTGTTCAGCTGAACTCCCATGCGATGGCTTTGACTCCTCTCCACTCGCTTTGCTTCCCTCCCCTGAGCACGGTGCAGCAGCAGTGCCCGTGTCCCTGCTCTCAGTGCAGAGGTAAGCAAGGGCTGAAGCAACCTAGCGTTGCTGCAAAGCAAAAGGCCCTTCATTTAAAAGCTGGAAGCTCTCTCCTTGCCATAAGCTGGCTTTTCAAAGCTTAACACACACAGGGCCTGATGCTCTGCCCCACACTGCAGCACAGAGTGCAAAGAAGGGAAGTTTCCAGGAAAGGAGAAATGGAGCCTTTTTAAAAGAGCAAATGTTTGGCATCTTCAAAAAGGGATACAGCATGAGATAAGGTCATCAGGGCCCTCTGCAGGTCACCGGGTCCAAGCATGGAGTCTCAGATGGGATAAGGTCATCAGGGCCCTCTGGAGGTCACCGGGTCCAAGCCCCTGCTCAGGCAGGGACACCCAGCGTAGGCTGCCCAGGACCATGATGAGAAAGGATTTTTCTTCACCCACAACGAGAAAAAAAATGAAACGGGAATCCTCGTATCTGCACATCCTTGTATGTGCACAAAGAAAAGCATACAAAACCTAAAGCAGGAAATTTACTTGAAAGCATGTTGATTTCAATGTGAATTTACCACCAAGTAATGGACAGTTGATGTCATGAATATACTGGAAGAAAAATACATTTCCCAGAACCCTATAGCACATGTCCTGATTGGATTTCTATTTTTAAAATTTAAAAAATCCCAAGTTCTTTTTCACCTGGAAGTATATTTTACCTCATATTAGGAATGAGTTTTTGTAATCTTTATGCTTAGTATCAGAATTTCAGACATGATATCAACATTTGAGCTATTAGATATCATATAACAAGCACTTCCCAAATTTTTGGTCAGAGAACGTATTTGACCCCCGTGCCCATCACAACAACAAACCCCAAGCCTTTTTTTAAATTTGATTTCAAGGACTGGGATTTCCAGATACTAAATGAATCATTTCCAATGTTAGCATTAAAAATAATGAAATGTTAAAAAGGAGAACTTTTGACAGAGAAATTCAGATTTGTGAGAATTGCACTGACTTAATGTTAAGCTGGTCATAACATAACTTTCAGATATAATTTTCCTAATTATTCAAATGTCAGCCTGCTAAAAACTTAGCGCGTATGTATGTGTTTAGATCAAAACACAGAAGCGAGAATTAAAAAAAATCTTAAATTGCATGTGTTCTACATTTTTATTTAAGGTCTGTTGTTTTTAATAAAATGTTGCTGCGATTAAACAGCACAGCTGTTAAAAACAAATGACATCTGAAGTCATGGTGGATGCTGAAGTTATTTGCATGGAGAAAGTACACTGTATTGAAATTATTTTTGTTGGCATAAAATACAGGTTCTGTGCCCACAATGGAGGGAAGCACTGCGCAATGAAATCGGGCTATAATGCCAAAATAAAAACTTACAGAATTATACCGCACACAGAAACGTTTTATATAGATTGACTTTTACTGCAAAAGTTTGTCGCTTTCCATTGAGGCAATTTTAAAATACAGGGGTGGGGAAAATCGAAACAATTAGCTGAAATAATTGGCCTGTATAGAGGCAGAAAGGCTAGAGAAACTTATGCCACCATTTCAAATTAGTCCACGTCTGCAGTGACTAAAAACAACTACCGTGTGATGGGCGTTGGGAGACGCATGTAAAATAAATGCACAGCTCCTAAGACGTGGAAACTTGCCTTAAGCCACTGACTGTGCTTGAGTAGCAAAAACGCTTTCAGCAGGCACACCAAAACTCAGATGGGAGTGGAAAGGGAGCGCTACAGCATCCCGTTCTGCCAGCAGCTAGGTTTTATAATAGCTACGAAGCATTGCTCCGCGTTGCAGAGGCACTCAGGAGTAAGGCGTGAAGCCACCCAGCCTGCCACAGCTGCAGAAACACAACTGCAGGCACCCAGGTTGCTTCCGAGCTCATACACCACCTGCCAGCTGCTCAGGCGCTAAGCAAATGGATTATGGATTTTAGACTCTGCAATTCTGAACTTGCACCTGTGACTTCTTCTTAAAGAAGTATTAAGAGATTTGTCCATCATCCATGCAGCAGGGAATGGAAAAGGTTAGTTTCTCCAAGGGGATTTTCAGCCTCCTAAACCACGGATCCCATCCTGCCTCCTTCCAGGGAGGCTCACCAAGCAGAGAACATCTTCCACCTTAAAAAAACAGCTTGGTTTTGTGACACAAGCCCTGATTCATTTTCTGACATTGGTCCATTCCAAGGCGGGACTTTGAGAGAGAGAATAAAAAAAAAAGTCTCATATCTTAAAGAAAATTCCACTCTGTCCTTATGGTCCTTCCTTCCTTCCTAAATATATTGGGAGGCGACTAAAGTTATCAACCTAATTTAAACGAGACATTTAAAATTTTTTGTAAAGCTTGACATTAAAGTATTTCTCCCATATATGAAATTGCTATCAAAAACATGCCAATGTTGAAGAATGCTCTCAAATAATTAGAGAGCCAGATAGATAAAGGGATTTGTTTTGAAGGTTTTCACTGACTCTCATTTCCGAAAACCATATCCTCCATGTTTCAGAGAAAAAAATATGAAGCAAGTTGACCTGTGGTCAGAATAAAAACAAGCAAGAATCCAAGAAAATAAGTATTTTTTTTGTAAAGCAACATCACTGTTATTGTGACCATAAAAATATTCCAAAAACATAAATATGAAGAAATTATCATAATGGAAAAAATCAACACCCATCCAAAAAACCAAAATGCTCTCTAGAATGAGAAAGCTGGAGTAATTTCATCATTCTTTCTAATACAGAGCTATTGAAGTCGGTCACAATCCTTTTTCCTTGAGTACAGAATTGGGATATAGAAAAAGTCACAAAGCTTTTTCCAGAGAAAAAGATGTGAGGGAGACAAAACTGTTTCCAGAAATTCTTGAATGTGCCTACAGGCTACCCTTAATGGCCAGTACTTAGTGATTTTATATGATCAGTGTTGGCAGACACTTTGGCAAGTGCTCTGCAATGGCATCAGTTAGGGGCATGGCCCTACAAATAGCTCCGAGCTAACGGAAAACAACTGCAATTGTCCAAGTTACTACTTGCTAATAGGTATTCAGCTTGCCATATTTTCTTCATTTTTTTTTTTATAGTGCCTGGAAAAAGTCAGGATCGTATATCAGCTTTTTAAAGATTTGAGATGCGTTAAGATATCACTAAGATATATAGGAATTCGTTGTCTGGCTATCTTGTGATTGTGAAAAAAGCTGCAAGTCTTTCTACGAAACATCAGAAAAACTAATTTATTTCTATCCTTAAAATAGCTTTGGCTCGTCACATATTTGGACTAAGAGAAACTCTGTTTAATGTGTTGTACAATCACTATCTTTATAAGAAGACGGCAAACAACAAACAAAATTCTCCTTGCTTGCTTCTGTTGTCCTTATGCTGCCTGTCAGGTTTACTGCTCTAGGAGTAGAAAGTATAATTTGGAAACAGAGAAGGCCAGTCTTTGAAGTAGCCTGGAAAAAAAATCACACCATTTAGAAAAGGAGAACCTCTAAGAAGGATTGCTGAAGAAGTTAGTACCATCTACCCTCAGTAATGTTGTCAAGGTGAGAGATCCTTAGGCTTTATAAACTTGGAACAGAAAGAAGGAGAAGGGAGAAAAGATAACTGGATCTATATTTGGTCATTATTCTACTGCCACGTTAGGGGAAAAGATGACTTCCTACAAAAAAGATGCTGAAAGTATTTATGGAGATACGAGGACAAATGTCAGAGCTGGAGCAGGCTAAATGCATCTGCTTTCACCTGCTGGAAGCTAAACAAGCATCAGGGCTGGAGATCACCAAGAAATCCCAAATATCATTCATGAAAATACAAGAAGACTCCCAACCACAAGTTAGATCACAGAAATTGAATAAATGTAAAGACTCCACGTGACTGCACTTCTAAGGAATGCATGAGTCCCTGAAATAGAATGACTCCGGAATGACTTCCTAAAAGCTTGAGCACCTAATGCTTGACCTGAAGTGTCACTGCAAACTGTTAGAAATGAAGAGGGTTAAATTCCCATTTTTGATCTCACCAGTACAGAGGACCTCCCTCTACTCATGAAATCATGAGGGGCCAAGAGGCAGTGAAAGGCACAGGGCCTACCCGTGGTGCCTCTCTCCAGTTCTGAACTCAAGTCTGCTGGCAGGGATGGAAGTAAGTGTGCTTAAGTTCCTAGAGAAAGTTATTTTCCAGAGCTCTTTTTCTAACAAGAAATTAGACACCAAAGGAGTAGCTTGTCTCTCTTCTTGGGAGCGAAGGTACATATGAGGCCTATCTAGGCTGAGCATGGAGGCAATCCCCCTCACTTACAGACCTAGGCAAAACCCCAAAAGTCACATCAGAGCCCAGTCAAACAGGCTTTGCCTTCTGCTCTTGACTTTCCTCATCCTAGGTCTTTGTTCTCATCCTAGATCTTTTCCTTTTGCCCTCTGCTACAAATGACTCAGATGGGAAAACAGTCATTTTCCCTCTAAAATTGAATGCAGCCCTGGGAGTGCAATGCAAATCAGAAAGGTCTTTAACTGAGTTGTCAGTTTAAGAACTGAAATAAAGTTTGACATTTACCAAGAAAGCTCTGTCACACAGAGAAACAGTGGACCAGTTGTCACTGGAGTGATAAAAAAACCTGAGGGATGTACAGTCCAGGCTCAAACTTTGACATTTTCCCAAAGATCTGAAGTTAACGATGTATACGAGAAAGCTATTCATACACTGAACTATTAAGAAAAAAAAAAGAGTGAACATCTAAATAAAGCTTGAGAGGGGAAGTAAATGAGGGGAAAGGTTAAGAGCAAAGACAGCTCATCATAAAGCCATGCTTGAGGAAACCCAAGGCAAAATGTGACCCCATAATGGACATCCTCAAGTAAAATCCTCAGGAAAATCTGTTTTTTTTTTTTTTTTTTTTTTTTTTTTTTTTTTTTTTTTTTTCTGACTTAAAAGCATCATAACAGAAGAGAAAGAGTTTATTACCTTGAATGTCATCATTGAAAGTGCAATACTTGTTACGGTACTTATGCAGGAGGCGGAATGCATTGGCATTAGCAAAATCCTCAAATTGAATGAGGCAGTTCATGCCATACCTAGAAAGACAAAAAAAAGTGCTTTAAGTTAAGAACAATACATAATTGTATATTATAAAGCTATTAACATTTGCAATCAGATTTTAAATACAAGTGTAATATGATAATGATATAATATGACATCTACTGATACACTTCTGTGATATTCTGTATCTTATGTAAATCATCTAGAAGGAATAATTGGAGTACCAATATACTTTACTCCTAAATTAAGATTAAAAGATTAGAGGAAAATGTTCTACAGACATCCCAGCAGATCTCTCTGCAGACATCTCAGCAGAAGCCTTCATTGAGTGATCAGCTAATGAGTAAAAAAAATAAAATAAAATAAATGGCCCCATAGGGAAGGTAATAAAGAAGTAAGAATAAATCCAAAGAACATGGATTTTATTTTAATGTTATTATGCAGGTCAGCAGCACATCACTCATAAGGCCATGCTTGACTATTCTTATTATAGAAGAAACATTTAGCAGAAACACTGTTAATCCAGACAAATGATAAACATGTGAGAGCATGTTAAGGAAGGAAAGCAATAGCTGTAAGTTTCAAATGAGTTACACTTGGTTAATATACACTAAAATTTTGTGTATACACAGAAATGAGGTTATCTAAATGCTGCATCTACTGTTTGACTGGGTTGTCAGAACTGATTGTCTGATATGAATACTAAATGTTTCTTAAATAGTACGCTCTGATCAAAGTTATCGTGCATTTCAATGTTTTCTCATGCTTTTAGCCAATGAAAGAATTCAAACTGGAATTTCCTAAAGCAATTTGAAACCTTCAGTATATGCTATGTGCATATAACTGTATTTTGAAAATATAGTATGCGATTGCATCAGATGAACTACTTAGTCATATTAGCTAAATTATACGAGACAGTTCAACTGCATGGATAAGTACCTTTTGGTGAACCTTGTGGTAACCGTCTCAAGGTTAATGCCAATTATTTCATTTCTTGGAAACAATTTACTTCTTTACAGGCACTACTGACCACAGAGTCAAAAAAGAGTTTTTAAAGAGATTACTTGACTCCCTGATCTCCGTGGTTTAATGTACCTTCTCTCAAACTAGGGTCCACAGCAACTGCAGACGAGCATTTGCAAGATTGTGACACCTTGCTGCCTTGCACCCACTGCATACAAAAGCTGCATCACCAGGGAGCCATCAGCAGGATTTTTCTAGTATACTTAGGTGCCTACGTTGACTTCATCAGGCATTAGGCACCTTGGATACACCTAAAATCATCTAAGAAGGGAATACAGCAGTTTTGTTGTTTTAATTCTGGATGTTAGATTCTTAATACCTCCTATACTCATATGCCAGTGTCTAATAAATAAAAGATTGCCCTGGTGTGCCAGTAAGGGTACTTCTTAAATGGAAGTCACATTAATTTAGTATTATTATTATGCATCCTTCAGTCCTTAGACTTGAGTAAATTCCAGCTCAGAATATCTTAGCAACAGGAAAAACAAACAAAAAACCAAACAACAACAACAAAAAAACACCCTAGAATACCGAATGTCATATGTGAAAAAAAAGTACAACTTGAATATTTTAAAATTTAGGGTCAGTACTAGAACTGCCCGTACAAGTTTGGCTCTGGAAATACCATAAAAACTGGATCCCACCCTGGAATAATATTACACAAAAGTTCTTAAAAAGTGTTTTAAACATTGGTAAACCTAATGGCAATTTGCACAGACTAAGGGACCATCCATTTGATTAAAACTTTTTAAAAGTATCGAAATAAGGTTTTGCTATGAAATTCTTACTAGGACAATTGCTGTGAGTTATGGTTTGTAATTTTGTTATGAAATTATTATTAGAGACTAACCAGGCAAGATCTCAAGCATTTCCTGCTTCACCCAGGAAAGCAATACATCCATATACCGAGCAGTTCACTATAAATACTCTACTCCAATGGTAATTGAGTTTTCTTTAAACTATACATATGTTTGGCAGCCATGTTAAGCAAAGCCATCAACATAGAAAAAGCAAAAAATAAAATAAAATCCTGTGACTAAATTAACTTCCATGGAAATCACATATTTACAGCCACATTACAATTAGCCAGAACAACTGAGATTCCACTGGCAGGAACTGCAATCCCCGCTGAAAATAAATACATCTTCAGGTTTTACGGAAAAAACTGGACTTCTTCAGCAGCATAATGACAGGCAATCATTTGAAAGGGAATCTGGCTAGTCAGTATTTGAGTACAGTAGATCACCACTGAGTTCATATAAGAAAAGAAACTGCAGCTACTTTTCAATAACTAATTTAAATTTCTAGCCCTATTCAGTATCTGACATGAATTTCTGTGATTCCATAAGGATCCAGGAGCTGACATTTGGATAATAATTTGAAACTAATGAGATTAACACTCTCAAGCCCTGGAACTTGGTTGGAAGTCTTTTTTCTGATGTCATTAAGCCAACGTCTGTTTCTTTATTTTACCATATATAACATTCCACTTTCTCATCTGCATTTGATTTTTCTCTATTTTCTAGACACATATCAAAACTCCCCGTGAATTATATTAAATTAGAGTCCCTGTAGAAAGCTCTCACTCTATACTCGGCACACTACCATGTAATATGGAACAGTAAATCCCCGGCGTTCCAGAAAATCCCCTTGCAACAATGAATTGGCCACGAAGGTGCCACACTTTGTTCTTGAAGAAGTGACCACACCAAAACTGCCACCAATTTCTAGATCGATTCTACTGTGACTTCCATTTTACTATCACAATCACTTACAGCAGAAACTTGAGCCAAAACCTAAAATGATGTTTGCAACCAACAGCTCAGTTTCATTTCCCTTTCCGTGTCCCTCTTCAGCTCCCATAGCATTCTGAAGGATGGATGGTGTTAGCTTGTGATTTCTCCACCATAAAGGGAAACTGTTTGAATCAACCCTCATGAAAACAGAACAATTCTCTTTTCATTTTTTTTTCACCTCATACCATATTTTCACCACAAATTTTCAGTTTGGAAATGCACCTCTTCATAGGCGGATAGGATAGACAAATGACTGCTGGATGAGAAGGGAACCGAACACTTCATGGCCTGCCCATGTTAAGTCGTCAAATCCTGTTGTGCCTTCTAAACCACAGACATTCCAGAAATTGTGGGCCACTACAGTGCCGTAATTCATATCATCTTTCAAACATTACAGAAAAAAAAAACAAAGCATGCAACTTCCTAAGACATGGCAATCTTAACATCTGTTCATTGATGCTACAGATAGGGCACAGATTGACCTCACTGAGTTTCCTCAGATGACGTACAGCAACTCAGGTATGTCCAGAAGGAAGTAACTGAGGTCTGCTACAAACAACAAACAAACAAAAAAACCCACACAATTAAATGGTTGTGGTTGACCTTACATGGGACGTGTTAAAGAGAAAAGGCCTGCAGTTGAGTGCTAGCAGCTCCAAACAGGACAAGAAATTTAGGAGGCAAAGACCTTCAAATAAGAAACTGTCATGATAGAAAAGACTCTAAGAGATACTTTTCTGTATTTTAGAAGTATTGGACTCTACATTGCCATAGTGTGAAATAAAGGGGTTAACCTGTGTACTGCTTGTTTAAGTAGATAAACTTGATCATCATGTTCCTTAGGAGGATTTCATCTTCATATTTGAAATATGAATACATGCAATTTAAAATGTAATCTAATATCCTTTTATTTTGAATGCATCCCCAAAAACAGCCATGGAAGCAAGGAAACATTGCACATAGTTATAATGCTGCAAGCATAAATTACTTTTAACATATCATACCATTATTTGCCTAAAACAAAGACAACATTTCTGCAACTACCACTACGACTGACCCAAGAATAGATAGCAGGTAATGGGGAAATGGAGAGGCAGGTAACTGCCGTGTAGGTTCATGTTAGAAGGTGATACAAATAAACCAGAAAGAACCTACCCAGTGGGCATCAACCGCCTTAACCAGAACACTTGAAGAAATGATGGGCCTAGGCCCTGACTACCAACACTCAGAAAATAAATATCAGGAAGACATTCTTCCTCAGTGCAACCACAGTAAATGTCTTCCAAAATTCTTAACTATTTTCTTGCTCTGCAAAAAAACACTTCTCTGATAGCAACAGCCTGGCTTCAGCAGTCTGGCTAGGACTGTGGGATTCCTGCCGCAAGTGGTTTGTAGCTGTGAATTCCTCTCTTCCGCCTGCTTGGGATCTGTCACTGTGGTAGATGATTAAACATACGTAAATCATCCCTAGAAGGCAATAATCCAGACCATCATTCTCCCTTGTAAATCCTGTTTTGTCACCCACATCTTTTTGTGTGTTCGGATCTTAGGCTCCTGCTCGAAGTCACACAGGCAGTCTGAATCACAATGCAGCTGGGCAGAAATTCAAAGCCATCTCTCCTTGTTCAGGACAGAAAATGCAGACAAGAGTGGTGGCAAACATACAACTTTAGATTTGTCATTGAGCACTGGAGGCAAACACTGGCCACAATGGGTGAAAAAGAACCAGCCCACTAGAATAACGTGTGGCTGATGGAAAACACTCTAATACTACTCCGTATTAACAACCTATTTTGGGGTAACAGCCTTACCTTAGTTTGTGCAATTTTATTTACACATTTTTATTGAACTGCCTGTGACAACAATGCTAACTTCTCAAACTAATTCTATGGATTATATTTTTATGTAACAGTCTGGAGAATAATGTCCCCAGCTCCTTAACTCCACTAAACACATCATGCTAGCGTTTTGGCAACCCTACGCTCTTAAGAGCCTCAAACAAGGAAAACCCTCAAGAATCCAATGGGAGCTATAAAAGTTTGGGCATCATTTTGAATTCAAACCATATGATCAGTAAAATCCATGCTTACTTCTATAGTGAAGAAATTTTTCTAGAAATATATTTGGATCATTTGTTCTTACTGCCAGCCATTGTTTTGGAAAGCTTCCTAAAGGAACAAGTGGTTGCTTTTCAGGCTTTTAATGCTTTCGGAATCCTATTTGAATATTTTCTCTGTTCATGTGGGTCTGGAACTGGAAAAGCCTTAAAATCCATCAGAAGTGGTTGCCGACACCCACTCCTAAGAAGGAGCAAAACCAAAATGATAGCAATGTTGGCATTCTCTCCCTTTTCTTGTGCGTCACTCAACCCCTCTGCCAGCCAGAACCATTTATAGTGCACCAGGACAATGTGGAAACCAGCTCATTCCTTCCTACTCCAAGTGCTTTAAGCTTGCTAGTTTCCATATATCCCATTGCTCAAAACAGATTTAAAGCATGACACTGCTACAGTCTCCTTCTTGTCCCAAGGCTTTCAGGAAGGGATGCCTTCCCACTTTCCTGCCCGACAGCTCTTCTGACATGGGTACCTTCTCTTCCTGGGCTTTTAACTTCATTTCAACCTGCATCCATCCTAGCATTTCTCCTAATTTAATTAATTTTTGTAGAGTCTACTACTTGCTCTTTAAATTGAAGACTTAGGAGTCCATCCTACTGAAACATTACATTGAAAACACTTAAAGATATCCTATTTTGTGTGTGTGTGCATTAAGTGTTATTAAAGGAATAATAATAGAGAGAATCTGAGGTAGGTTTCCTCTACTTCAATAGCTCATTGAATTAGCTATTAGATGTCTCAGGGCTGTAAAACCTAACGTTGTTACATTACAACATTGTTGTAAATATGTTTTATTTCTTCTTGTAGAAAAAATATTAATATTTCAAAGTTCAAAGTGAGGACACAAACACAGTGTGAGACACAAAGTGAGGGCAGCAAAGTCGTCTGATATTTATGGAGACTGAAATAAGCAAAACCCTGTGGAAAAAAGAACAACGCTAGTATAGCTGTTGGATCCTAAAGGTATAGATGACCTGTACTACATCAAGTTTGTCATCTTCAGCCACAAGGAACCCACTGTGGACTTGACAGCCAAGGCCCTTTTGCCTTCAGTGCTGCACAGGGGCAATCCTGGCAAGACCACCTGCACACGTATGTCCCGAGGCTTGTGAGTAAGCAGGTATGAGACTGAGCGAGTACAACCAACTTGTTTAGAGATTTTGCAACGTGAAAATACCTCCATCTCCTGCATAACCATGTACTAAGTGCTGTCGAAGTCATTTCATATGGGCAGACCACCAATCTGCCTCCTCTCTGCTGTGAAAGTTATTCAGGTCCCTTCAGCAGGAAGGTGCCTGGATGACACAGTAAAGAGACGGTCTGACGCTTGCTATACAAGTAATTTACACTTCTGAAAATGTTTACATTTCATGACATAAGCCGAACTCTTACACCCTGTTCTTGACATACATAAACATCAGCACTAACAGACTAGATCATTGGCATGAAAAAACATACCACAGAGAAACTTCCACAAATGCAGAGGTCTGCAGGCACGGCTAACGCTTGCGTTAAATCAGAGGGAAAACAAACAAACAAAAACTGTATTATAAATTTTGACAGTTTTTCTCCTTAAATATATAATAAAAAAATACCAACATTCCTTACGGACTTGAAGGAAACACAATGAATTACAGTGATGTTTTCTCAAGAATTTGCATTGGTTCACTTGTTACCTGATACTGAGCCCACCTAAGTTAAAAGTAAAACTCTTTGAGCCCGAAAATGTAATTCTGCCTCTCCTAGCTATTCTGCTTCTTTTTTCAGTGATACTGCTCTAGCTGCTTTAACTGTGACTTAGACCAACCAACAAGCTCAAATTACCTTCAGTTTTATATTTACTTAAAAGAGATGAGTGTAGATTTGAGACAGATGATCTGAGATTTTATTTTATTTTTTTCTTCAGTCTCTTCAGCTCTTCTTTAGAGACTTGGCACTGTCCCACCTTGGCGGAGAGAGGGAAGGGTACTGAACAGATGGATTGGTCAAGTTTCTGGGCAGACTAAATCAGAAAAACAGAGAACCAAGAGAAAAATCCATCTCATCTGGAAAGAGTGAGTAGCTTTATCCCTCCTGAATCCTCAGCTGTAGCTAAAGGTGCAAGTCACAACTTGCCGTCTCAAAATACAGAGTGGTCGTCAGTAAGCCCTTCAAGCTTTCTGAATATAATGAGTAGTCTTAATTAAATGGCTTTACACTAACCCAAAAAGGATCTGTTATCAAAAAAAAGAGCATATGAAATCCATTACACTGTACGATAAGGCACCCTGTCCAGCTCCAACCATTTGTATCTGATTTCAAATGAGTGTGTTTGCTGCTCACTTCATGACTGCTATCTTTAAACATTTCTTAAAAATTCAGTGATAACTACTGACTTGCTCAGATTATCAAGAAATTTTAATTTACCAAGAAAAGATTCAGAAAGTCTCAGTTCTAGGCTTTTCCCTGCACAAGTGCATGCCAACACACTTTGCAAATAAAAGATTTTTAATGTTCTAAATTTTGGCCAAAAATATCAAAAAGAAGTACAGCAGCTCTTGAACGGTGGTCAACAATAACATAGAAACGTCACAGGGAAGCCCTACATAGATCTCCCAGGATGAAAAATGTGGTATTATATATATATTACAATTAACAATTACTGTGATTAGGAGAACCATATATTCTGAGAAGCCCAGATTCCCAAATCTGGACATGAAATGTTTCTCTGGGCAACTTCTCAGAGTGCTGTATTAAAGTGAGAGCTGCACTTGGAAAAGGCAGAGGTTCCCATTCATTTGCACAAATTAAATTTGCATTCACCGTGTGTGTTTTAAGATGGAATTTTGCAACGTAGTGCATAAAAACTAGCTTTGCTTATAAAAGCTGTATCTTCTCTTGAGAATAAACCTTCAAGTGTTCACTACCCAGATCCTAATTTTCTCCACTTTCCAAAAAAGGGGAGAGAGTTTGCACTATAAACAACAGAAATAAAAAGGGATTCTTGGCTGATAATTTTACATCAGAATGTTTTTTTTTTTTAAACTGTATTTATTTGTCTGTGTCTAGTAGCATTTAAAAATACTTTTTCAATAAAGGCTAATTTATTAAGGTTCTTAAACACATAAGGATTCCAGCTTGGATCAACAGGATCATTCCTTTGCTTTAACTTAAGTACATGCTTTGATGTCTTACTGAATTAGACCTGAGTGATTTAGAGCAAGTGCAATGCCTTTTGGAAATCACATCATATCTTCTGCCAGATCCTAAAGATTGCTAAGTAGCTTTAGGAGGTTAAAACAAGATGTCTGCATTTACTTGCATATTTGATTATATTAGTATGAGTTTATAATTATTTTCTCTAACATAAAAGATGCAACTGGATAGCAAAATTAGTACAAAGCCTGGGGCAGTACATCTGTTCTTTTCAGCTGCTACCTAAGGTATAATGAGCAGATGGAAATCGCTTCCATCACTGGCAGCTTTCACCTTGAATGTTAAAAAGCAAAAAGTAATGGCCTTTCAGATATGTCTGAAAGGTTGGTGATAGGAATTCTTAATGTATTTCCAAAAGGTTAAATACACTCCACAATCTGTGTACTGTCTGATCGTTTATGAAACAAACCACACCCTCCCCAAATCCTTGATAGTGTTTTTAAAGCAAAGTGTCCTATTTACCCGCAGCACAAATTACACTTCATAAAAATTACACCCTCCCTCCAGGTATTTACAAACTTTGGTAGGATCCCCCCAAGCCTCCTCTTCTCCAGGCTGAGCAGTCCCAGCTCCCTCAGCCTCTCCCGACAGCAGAGACATTCCAGTTCCTTCATCATCTTTGCTGGGCTCTCTCCAGTCTGTTCATGTCTCTCTTGGACTGGGGAGCCCAGAACTGGACACAATACTCCAGGTGTGGTCTCAGAAAATGGACGATAAAATCTAACTGTAATGACTAGGGCATTAATTATTTGACAAAAATACAAAGACCAATTTCCTCTTCTATTAGGCAATACAAGTATTTGCAGTGTGACAAATAATGTATTGAAAACTACTGAAAGTAAAGATAGGATAGAATTCGATTTTTTTTTTTTCCAGTGTCCTAAGTACTTGCATTTACACTAACATCTTTAGAACTAAATTTAGGTGATCCATACTATAGTTATGAAGAAAATCCTTTACCATACACAATATCAGTAAGTCCATTATGCCTAGATTTCACTTGACATTTCTAATTAAAAGGGAGAAAGGGTTTCTTCTGCATACACAAAAGCCAGAATGATTACATTGCTTCAGCTTTCATCCTGTTTGAATTATGACCTCGCTGCCACACTTACTGAGCTGTTGAGCACTTTTAAATCTCAAAGATGCCTCAAGTGAGAGGTACCCAACGTGTCACAGGGTTGGACCTTAAGAACAGACTTCATTCTTCCACAGTTGTCCTCCAGTTGTTTTATAATGAACTCAGCATGCTACGCTGCCTTTCCACTGTAATCTCAATTTCGTATGATACCTCAAACAGGAAACCCCCGTACTTCATAATGGAGCTATTATTCTATGATGTAGAAAAGATTAAACTTTATTACCTTTACTCCAAGATCAACTTCAATGAAGAATTGCCAGAATCAGACAAAATCCTGGGACTTTGGGAAGGATATTTAAGAAGTGGTTTGGGACTGCGTACTCTCATGGTACTTGATGGTAAAGAAACGGGTTATTTAATTCTCTCCTCTGTCTACCCTGAGACGGGGAAAGTAGGTTGCAACAGAATGTTTTTGTAGGTTTTACAATTACTGATTTTAACTTCAGGTTTCTATAACTAAAAACATGAAAACTTGCAGTCCACCTTGAACACATCAGAGATTCTTTCCAAAATAGCTCATAACAAGATCAACTGATCATCATCTCCCAATGTGAAAAGTATTCCATGTCCCTAGCTAGATAACATGGTATATTCCTTAAGTCAATCCCTATTTTCCTCAAGCATATTTTTGAAAGGGAGGGAAGCGTAAAACAGAAATTTATTCCAAGCATCTAGGAAAAAGAGATGGGACTTCTGAGTGCTCCAGCAACTGATGAATTCTGTACTATGTCCCACCAGCCACTGGTAGCCAATATGTTATAGCAATGATAATTTAACCAAGAAACTGTTTTAGCATGCATCCATTTCAAAATCAGGGAAGTAGAAAAGCTCAAATTTAATTTGGAATCCTGTCAGTCAAAGCCAACACTGCAGACTCATAAAAAGAGACTCTGGCATATGAAATAATTTCACTAGGTGGGTAAATGCATGCGCTGAGATCTAAGTGGCAATTCAGTAGGAGAAGATGGGTAGGAGCTGAAAAGAAATCTCTCTTCTCTCGAGCATGCTGGGACAGAATTGCATCTTATGCTTGGGGTGTACACCACAGTCTTAGGCACTGTAGATTGAATGCCCTCACAATCCAGGGTACCATCCACAAGAAGAGAAAAACAGTAGTATCTTCATTCTTTAAATGCTAATAGTGGTTATATGGACTTCGGCACTTTGGACAGAAGTATGACAGCCTGCTCTCTTGTGACACAGCTTCCTTCCACAGTCAATCTATAGGACGCCTGCTTAATAAACTACCCTCTCAGGGGCTTACAAGGAAGAGCAATCTCAGCTTCAAGTCACCAAGCAGATGCTGAAGGGCCACATCTCAGGAAAATGGCAAAATCTCTGTCTGTGATTTATCAATTTCTCCAGTATGCAGGCCAGATGAAGTCTCAGAGACTACAGCCAGGAAGCATGGGATTCGAGGCTTCCTCACTTTTCTTCCTGAGAAAGTCAGTATGTTCCGTGTCCTTGAGGACACTGAAACTTAGACGTTTTCTTATTCTAGAGATGAAGAGAAGATGACCTATTGCAAGCAACTCTCTTCATTTCTACTGACTCAAAAGAGAAAAAGAAGCACAGCACTTCCACTAAGTTGGAATCAAGATCACATATGGGTTTTATGCCTAGCACTGCATTAGGAAAATAAGTTTGCCCCGAGAAATTCTGAACTTATTCTCTGTGACAGATTCTTTATAATCATGCTGTGATGATACAGTTTCTGCCATCACCCTGGTCTGAGTTTTTTTTACATATGAAGAAATAACCTTGACATCTCCAATTGCCTGAAGTCAATCTCACTGTCTTAAGGGATGGAGTTACTCTAGAAACCACCAGATCACTGTTCCACAGCTCTTCTGTTGTCTAAATGTCAGATATAGAAACAAAGGTCAAACTTCCAGTTGCTCTTTTGACTCCCTTGCAAGAACTCCATCTACATGGGCTCTAGGATGTTTTTCTTCAATATATCCTAAGCATTTGACTATTTTTTTTCCATTCCACTCTATTTACACCTGTAAGGTCACTCATATAACTAAACTATACATCTATGTCTACTCTCCATTATATACAATCTAAGTATCATGGGAAAAGGGGTACAAAGGCAACTAATGGAAAGGAGATGGGATGGAAGAATCAAAAAGCAAGCACCATTTATCCCTCTGGTGTGGTCTACAAGAATTCATGCTTAGACACAAAGTATTTTAACAACAGTAATGAGTTGGGAAAAAAATAAAGTGATTATTATGAAAGTTTACACATGAAAAAAATGGGTTTGTCATGAATTATGAAATAGGTTGCTGAGCCTGGGTAAAGACGGAAATATATTTATTCAATGTGGCCAAATGTAAATTTATAAAGCACGTTCCAAAAGTGAAGAACTTGACTGTGGAAAGTTATATTCCAAAGAAAGCTATAGGCAACAGCATATAGCATTGCTCTGCAAATGTCACAGCCAAAGTAACTACAGATAGAGGGAATATCAAATATGGATGGAGTAATTTTAAGGCTTTTGACACTGTTCCCCACAACATTCTCCTCAAGAAACTGGCTGCTCGGGGCTTGGACTGGCGTACGCTTCGCTGGGTTAGAAACTGGCTGGGTAGCCGGGCCCAGAGAGTTGTGGTGAATGGAGTCAAATCTGGTTGGAGGCCGGTCACTAGTGGTGTCCCCCAGGGCTCGGTACTGGGGCCGGTCCTCTTTAATATCTTTATCGATGATCTGGATGAGGGCGTCCAGTGCACCCTCAGTAAGTTTGCAGATGACACCAAGCTAAGTGCGTGTGTCGATCTGCTCGAGGGCAGGAAGGCTCTGCAGGAGGATCTGGATAGGCTGGAGGGATGGGCTGAGGTCAACTGTATGAAGTTCAACAAGGACAAGTGCTGGGTCCTGCACCTGGGGCGCAACAACCCCAAGCAGAGCTACAGGCTGGGAGATGAGTGGCTGGAAAGCTGCCTGGCCGAGAGGGACCTGGGAGTATTGGTTGATAGTCGGCTGAATATGAGCCAGCAGTGTGCCCAGGTGGCCAAGAAGGCCAACAGCATCCTGGCCTGTATAAGAAGCAGTGTGGCCAGCAGGGCTAGGGAAGTGATTGTGCCCCTGTACTCGGCTCTGGTGAGGCCGCACCTTGAGTACTGTGTTCAGTTTTGGGCCCTTCGCTACAGGAAGGACATGGACGTGCTCGAGCGAGTCCAGAGAAGGGCGACCAAGCTGGTGAGAGGTCTGGAGAACAAGTCTTACGAGGAGCGGCTGAGGGAGCTGGGCTTGTTCAGCCTGGAGAAGAGGAGGCTCAGGGGCGACCTCATCGCTCTCTACAGTTACCTTAAAGGAGGCTGTAGAGAGGTGGGGGTTGGTCTGTTCTCCTACGTGCCTGGTGACAGGACGAGGGGGAATGGGCGAAAGTTGCGACAGGGGAGTTTTAGGTTGGATGTTAGGAAGTACTTCTTTACCGAAAGGGTTATTAAGCATTGGAACGGGCTGCCCAGGGAGGTGGTGGAGTCACCATCCCTGGAGGTCTTTAAAAGACGTTTAGATGTAGAGCTTAGCGATATGGTTTAGTGGAGTACTTAGTGTTAGGTCGGAGGTTGGACTCGATCTTGAGGTCTCTTCCAACCTAGGAATCTGTGATAATCTTACCTTTGAATTTGGTATAGTACCACCAATGCTATAATACTTTGACCGTTTCTGATGTCTATAACTAAAGAATTTAACATCAAAACCAATTGACTGTAACCAAAAGCCCTATTTTACGCAAGAGGTCAGACTAGCTTACAGAAATGTTTTCTGCCTTTATAAACTTGCAGTACAAATGGTCAGCAGAATGCTTAAATAATATGCTACAAATCTCACATTCATTTCCAAAAAAAATTAATTATATGTACACACTCAGTGTGGAATGGTTGAAAGGACATACACAAGGTAGGTTTTGAATAGACATCTGAAAATTGAAAAAAGTGAAAAAAATGTGTTGCAGAAGTAAAGATGGGAAGGCACTCCTCACTGAAGATTAAAGAACATTCTCTCGAGAAGAAAGAAAATTACAATGTGGTGAGTGGCAGGGCTGTGTAATTAAAGCAGAGATTAGATAGAAGTAGACAAAGTTGTGCAGAACCATGAAAGAACAAAAACTATTTTGGTGTAGTAAAGCAATGCATGGCCAATGAGGAGACTTGAATAAAGAGGAAGTGTGAATAAAGTGCAGGAGAGGAAGACAAGTTTGGCAACAGCATTTGGATGGCCTGGAAGGAAACCAGGTGTGCACCAAGAAGGCCAGAAACTACTGTAATCCAAGGAGGAGATTATGCAAGACTGAACTGTGTTGAAATCTTTCCTAACAAAGGATAAGCATAGAGGAGAATCATGTCCAGGGAAAGACATTAGTCATCTCACACATTCTAGTGAGATGGAGAGCACCCTTACTTCCCTTACAGAGGCCGAATGGGTTTTGTTTGATTGGTAAGGCTAGTGCAATTTAATTTTCCAGGAAAATGCTAGCAAAGCAATTGATGAGTCAGCAGAAATTAAATAGCAATAGAATTAGGTAACCACCAGTGCACATCACACAGAAGCTACCCCAAACCAGAAAATATTACATAAACACACACGTATGTGTTCAACCCAAGTCTCTAGCTCCTGGGCATGGTGACCTGCCCTTCCTTGGGCAGTTACACAGAGCAGTAACAATGTAGGTAACAGCTTCCACACCATGCCTTAGCGTAAGGGGATCAGAGATTCTCAAGAAAAATAAATGTGCCACTTACTTCTGGGTCAGAAGCTTACCATTATGTATTAATAAAAAGCTTTTCCAATAAGCTCTTTAAGTGAAATAGCAATGCAAGTTAATAAATTTACATTTAAACTGCAGCAGTTGGCACCGTGAAGCTGAAGTGTCAGTATCTTGTTGAAGATGACAGAAATTAATAGAAGTTCAGAAGGGTTCCATGGGCTCTGTGTAGTTGCCTCTAAGAAAAATTCTCCTTGACTTGTAACAGCTGGCCTAAAACCTGAGCACTTCACCCTATATATGAAGTGTTTTGCAGCTCCACTGGCATACGTGGCATTCTGAGCAATCACACCACTGCTACAAAACTGGGTTGCAACTACTTGGCTGTTCTCTGATTTTACCTGTGATGGACAACCCTCCAGTTCTTCTGGACCAGGAAAGAGATTCACGAAAAAAATACTGTTAGACCAATAACCATGGAAAATTAAAGATTTCTGATAGGTCTATCAACTAAATAAAACCACCTACTGAAGAGATTCAGTATTACACATGCAAAAGTAAGGGAAAATAACAGAGAACACTTTTCTGAAGTGTTTAAGTAATTCATTGTTTTGAAAATATTAGCCAGAATTTAACCTAAACTACCATTTTATTACTACCAACTTATTTTTCTACAACTTTAATACAACTGTTTATATGCATCACAATATTCAAAATTTCACACAAAGTAAACCTTCAAAGACTAGCAAAAAACCTTTTCGTGTCTCTTTGATACTACAGAAGTTGCCACCACCATTAATATTTAAATGAAGTCTTCACGTATTAACTGAAAAATCATCCCTAATTGGGTTTATACTTGGGAAAAGTTAGAGGAATGTTTATAAACTTTGCCATAAAACTGGAATACTCAAGCTCAATAAAATGGTATATTTATAAGAGTAATGTTTTTTCCAGAAGTCATCATAAAGAAATAATGGCCTCTCTCGCTTTCATTGCAGAAACAGGAGCTTTCTGAAATCCCTAGAGAGAAAGTGAAAGTATGTACATTGCATTTTACATTGAAAAACTGGCAACACTTTCAGCTGACCTACACTGGACATATTATTGCAGCCTGTGCTAGTGGCTACGGTTGTGTTTTATCATCATGAATTTAGTTTTTTGAAAAATAGCCTTTGAAGCAAGCTCAAACTTTTCAGTCCAAACTGTCTCACTGGTAAACTTATATTCAAATATTTATTAACAACGACTGGAAAAAAAGTTAATTGAAGACTCAACTAAGGTCCCAGAAGTGTTCCTACTCCATTTTAATATATTAAACAGGTGGTTAGGTGTTTTAGATGGTTCCTCCTCATAGTCTCTTCAAATATTCAAGATCCTGGAGATTATACCAAGGATCTCAAAAGAGTAATGCAGGAAATTACAGCTCTTATAACTGGGAACCAGGTGAGAAAAGGAAGTGGTTGTGCACACTCCTCAGATCTGTTTATAACCCTCTGCTAAGCCTAATGCTATCCCTCCCACCGTATTTTTTAAGTCTTCATCGGGGAACCTCAGACATGTACCAAGTGGTCTCCCAGTTCCTGGCATAGAGTGAAGTAAGTACTGATATTTAACATGTTAATTTAGATTTTAGAGGCCTCACACCAATGAGATGCATTTTATTCTGATTTTTTTCCCCTGAGATATTCAGAAACCAATGATACATATATACCAGAATCCTTGGATATGACTGTAGCATATAGACTTTGAAGAATATACACGCACTTGCCTGTCACACGCCTAACATGCACGATTTTTTTCAAGGCTATCAACCCACTGCATGTTGGAATGACCCTGAGCTCAGAACACCCCACACAAGCACTGTGTGACCCAACAGCTTAACGAGAGCCTGTAAGCAAGTGAACCTGCACACCCTCTTCCACCTTCGATAACTCTCAAAATACGTATTTTTGCTGAAATGCAAGGAGGAAGTAGATGGAAGATGCTACAACCATTTTTCTTCCTGTCATTAAGAAGCAAATATATGTATGCATATTACCATTCTGGGAAGAAGTGTTTACATGGGAAGGAATTTCATGAAGAAATGTGAGTTATAACAAAATTAATAATGCCTTCAGCTTACAGAGTATCAGACATATATCTAAAAGCTCACTTTAAACATTCACTGAGGTGGCCCCAAAATCCATCCCTCACTCTCTGGTTGCAGTTCAATGGATGCATATGATCTGTAACATACTAAGTATCATCAGAATTATGCTATCAAATGCTGTTCCTTTCACACAGACCAGCATGTACTATCAAAGAAACTCATCTGGACTCCATGAATTAAAAATTACTTACTGATTTATTTTGTCCTTACACAAGACTGACATCTATATTTCTCCATGGCCACTAACTCTCCAAATTCCTTATCTTTCTGAGTTAAAGACTGATCTAAAAGTTGGCTTGATTAGCATTTTTATTACTTGGTAGGCTTTAGTAGCTAAAAACATAAAAAAGGGTCAGAGTGATTATATCATGAAATTTACACATACCGACAAGATCCTCTGTACATTAAAATCAAAAAAGTAAATAGCAAATGCCTCTTCTAATTGTCAATAAACAAACTATTTCAAAACCATGTATTGCATTCATTCATGCTCAAGCAATAGAGAAGATAATGAAGAGACTATTGCTTCCAAAAAGCTACAAAAGAAGAGTTTAAATAAAGAATAAGAACGGCACAAGGGAGAACACGCATTATGCTTTGAAACTGAATATTTGCTTACAATGACAACATTCATTTCAGTAGACGAAAAGGGAAGCTCATAAAGGAGCAAATGGGAATGCCAGACTGTCCATCTTCTTTGTTATTAGGGTATCATGCACTATTTGTTTCTGTGAGCTTTAACAATTGGCAAAAGATATGATTTATACAGTTTATTTAATGAAAAGGTCAAATTGCAAGAGGTAGTTTTCAACAGCTTTAGAAAAGCTGCCATCTGCCCCTAGCCTACTAGTGAGAGCACAATCCCTGCTCTCAGTAGTAGCTTACATTGCTATTGAATATCCTCCTTCAGAGTTGTGAAGGAAAATCCTCCAGAATTTAGGAAAATTTCCTCTTACCAGAAACACAGCCAATTTGTTTTTGTTTTAATTTGTCTCAGAGCTCTGTCAGGCAACAATAAACTTAATTTCACTGAAAATTAGGATCAGATGGTGAACTGAGATTAGCTCTGTAAACTTCTCACAGTTCGACACCACTAGCACAAGCAAGTCTCCCCTCATCCTACATCTCTCCCCTACATGATTTAGGGAAGCTAGATCATATGGACTAAGCCATTAGCTACTGTAATCAGTTTTTTTGATGAATTCATTCAGTTTCTCATCCAAATGCTCAAAAGACACTGACACTAGGATAGATTTTTGGTCAGGAAACATACCCATTACACTGCTGCTCTCTCCCAGCTTCCCCAAAGAAGGCCAGGAAAGATGTACAATAACTGTAGCTGTCTGCAAAGTCTCTTCCCTAGAGATGGCAATAATGAGCTCTTGGAAATGCTTAAAGTCTACTAAATAAGAAAAGCATCTAGCAATGATCTGGTAAAACAGTTTTAATGGCATGAGATTCCATTCAATATCTCCAGTACTATTATTTTTAACTAAAAAACTAGGACAACAGCCAATTTTATACTTCTGGAACTATTATTGTTTTATAAATGTACACATATATAATATACACACATGTATCTTTTAAAATGTCTACTTTTCCTGGCATTCAATGTAGACAGCTAGTGCTTCAAATCTTGACAAGATTCAGCTAAATAATCATCTCCACCCATTTCCAAAGGCTTAAAGTATAGATGCATCCAAAATACTTTCATTTTCTCTCCCTTTTTTCAAGCTTTTAAAAAAAAAAAAAAGAATTAAGATGTTGCAAATTCATAAATATTATATCAGTTCTGGGACAAGAATTCAGAAGATTGAGAAAAGACTGTCTCCAGGGTCCATGAGGTTCTGGGAAGAGAAGCTTAGGCGTGTGGGCAGTGCTGTGCAAATAGTTACCCCGTTCAAACACGGGGAAGAGAACCCAGCTTGTGCACTCAAAGCCAGTGGACAATGGCTAGCAGATAGGAGCTACTGCAGAACATAAAGACTAATGATCTCCACACACAGAAACCCTACAAATCAGAGCTCTGGAAGTCCATTTGTTGACATCCAGATGTTGTTTCTTATCCTTCAAGCATTAGCAGAGAAGCATTGTGAAAACTAACATGCACTACCTCAACGTGCCCAGAGATGGGCTCTTAAGTGCAGCACTTGGCAGCTAAACATTTTCAAAGTTTGGCTTGAGTTTCCAGCAAAATCCTAGAAGAATTCTTAAATCAGACACATGAATGTCATGACCTGAGCTCCAAGGAAACTCCTTTGCAAGAGGAAAAGGGACATTGTGGTGGCTTTCACTGTAGTACTAAAATCACCTCACTAGCTCTCAGCTTTTGTCTCTAGTCCAAGAAAATCCCTACCGCCCTTTTTGTAGTTTCAAAGTACTTCAAAGTATTTCTCAATAGATGAAAATGTTTTTTAGATGCTGGAGTCATTTTTCCTGAGATTCTTGCAGTGTTTGCTCAGATCTGAATATCAATACAGTAAGCAGTGCTGTAGGGGACAGCCTTACCTTTATGCTGAGAGGCAGACAACTTACTGTCCTAACGATACAGGCTATACCCTAACCAGCACTATCTGGATCATACCTGATGTCTGAAAAACCTGCATACAATAAAGTACAATTTTTCAAACTGTAACATTACAAACTACAGAATTCACATTTACGTGAACATTGAGAACAACACCATATCACACCATACAAATTGGAAAGTATGTACTTCTCTCAACAAAGAGAAAGATCACCTAGTGTATTCCTATCCGGGCCAAGGCAACAGCTAGGAAAGAGAAAGAAGCATGTTAGAGCTGGAATAAACCTCCACAAAATGTAATGTTCAGCTAGATCACTTTAAATACTACACTAGCTTTGGATGCCATTACTTGACTAGAGCAAACTTCACTGGGAGAGACGTAGCAAGCTGTGAAAAAGGTGGCTGCAACCCAGGTATAAAGACAAAATGTTTGATACATGGAACAACTGAGATCAACCCCTGGACAGGAACAGCTACACATACAAAAACACAAAAAAGGCACATGGAGCAAACTTGACTTTCTCAAAAATATTCACGTCTATTTACAGCATACCTTGCTGATAATGACCATATACTTTTGCCCAAAATTTCATTTTCAAGTAATATTATAAATCAACTATACAAATGCTCACCAGGTTTTCACTTTTTATTTTTGTTTAGTAATAGAGTATGCAACTACAGTTTTAAAGTAAGTATGACAGATTTGGAATTGCACCAGCAAAATTAATAGTAGTGTAGGAGCAGTCTTTGGGACAGGAGGATACGTGGCAAAAGTCCTAAGTCAGTGTTCACCACACAATCTTTTTTTGGATATTTTGCAGAGTTTAAATCATAAACAGATGTTTGAGGGAAGAAACTCTGTCTCCTCTTTCTTACATACAATGTATTAATCACTTTAAAATAAGACTATAAAGATAATATCTTGCTGAGTCCTTATTACTTAGCAAGGTTACCGAACTCTTCACTTACATCCCTTTTGGGACAAAGCTTAAGAAGAAAAATTTGAGATGATCAGCAATCTATAAAAACAGTTATAAAAACTATTTAGATATTTATACTCCAGGTGCTTACCAAAGGACTGATGCCCCACCAGGCTGGATGGTGGCAGAAGACAGAATCTCTGCCTTCATGGGCTAAGGGTCTACAAAAATGAAACTACCTGGTGCCCTTCCCAAGACCGGAATAAACAAATTAGTTTGAGTAAGAATGAACATAATTCACATACGTGTGACATTCCTTTCTTATTTTTAGTGTGAACAGTGATAGCAAGTAAGTAGTAAAGAAGTTAAAAAGCAGCAGTTATTGTTTATTATGTGTTTATGGTAATAAACAGATGATAAAAAACTGCTTATCTGTTTTTGGCACGGGAACAGGTTGCCCAGAGAGGTTGTAGATGCCTCACCCCTGAAGGTGTTCAAGGCCAGGTTAGAAGAGGCCCTGGGCAACCTGATCTAGTGGGAGCTGTCCCTGCCCATGGCAGGGGGGTTGGAACTAGATGATCTTTGAGGTCCCTTCCAACCCAAGCCGTTCTCTGATTCTAATGATTATCCCTTATGAAGAGATGTGTTTTTTTAGGCTTTATAGTAGAGGAGAGGTTTCAAAAAAACCTTGAATGGCAATAAGACAACTGTAGAATTTCTGCATATGAAAAATGCAAGTAGAAGAAGTGTAAATATCTTCAGCTGTAAAGGTGACACATCGTGTCATCAGCTGGAGGCACAGGTGTCTGCGCTACAACAAAGTTACTAGGTCAGGTAAATAGAGAGGGCCTAAGGTGTTAGGTACCTGAGAAATACAAGATGACAGGTTATGTTTACACAGAAATAGAAGGGGACATGGTCAGAGATGTCAGTCAAAATAGCTTTCTAGAAATAGCAGGACTAGTGGAAGGAATGAAGAAGTAGCTATGTTGTACCTCAGTCGACAAATCCTGGATACCTGCTGAGATACTAGATTGGAAAAAGAGAAATATCTCATGACTGAAAAGAAAGGCTGTCATTGCACACCCTCTTTGGTCTAGCGACAGAGCTGCAGCCTACAGCCTTAGGCTCTGAAATTGAATTTCCTAACTTCCTTAGTACCACTGGAAACCTGCCGGCTCTTAAGGCACTGACTTCTCCACCTGTGAAACAGGGATGACAACATTTTGGTCTCTGCTTGGTTTGTGAAAATGAAATTGCAAGAAGCTTGAAAGTTAGCGTTGGAGGGAAGCCTCTGTATACAAAGGAAAACTACAGGCAGCGAAAACAAAGCTTCGAAGATGTTTGTAGAGACAGGAGACAGTTGTACCCCTACAGCAGACACTGAAAGAACAAGAGACATCAAATGACAGAGCCACAATACAGAAAGGACGACACCACAGGTGCAAAAAAGTAAATTAATTATAACCAACAGAAATAAAAAGAAGATAACAGTTCAAGCAAAAGCCTTAAAACTCTTCTAAAGAAAGATCACTGGGGATTTTACTGATAGTTAATGGCACAAGGCAAACCCATGCTGCAATGTACACCACAGCTCTGGTCCCTGAACATATTCACCGTGATTTCATTGCTTGTGGGTCCTGGTAGGATGTGACCTCAATGTGTGCTCTCTCCTCCCTGAGCCTTAATTTCTGCTGGAAACCTAGTCCTGGGAAGGGTGGGACCTGTGCTGTGCTCCAACAGAGCCAGCCAAGGAGCCCCGGCTGTGGGACACGCCAGGAAGCACTTTGGTGCTATGGTTTCAGCCAGCAAGAGCATGACAGAGACAGCAGAAGCTCTGGAGATCGTGAAGTGAAGTAATTAAATAGCAAAACCAATGCTTCTGGAAAAACAGACTGAATCGTGAATCGACAATCCAGAAGCATATGGATGAGGGAACAGTTGTGACATAGAAGGATTAGAGACAATTTTAGGTAATAGCAAAAATGGGTAGGAGCACAGGCAGAAGCAGGACTGAACACATCTCTCCGAGAGAAGTGGACAACAAAGGAAGGAGCAGAGATGGAACTTACAAAAGTCCACAGGGGAGAAAAGGCAACAGGATGAGATACCACAAGTAGAAGGCAGCTACAGGAGGTAAGCAAAAACAGAAATATAATGGAGAAAAATGTGGAATGAGTGAGTCAATGAGTTAGTACAAGGAAACGAGTATTTCAGAACATTTAGGTCTCATTTCCACAATGACATAAAACTTGGGCACTGCTCAGACTGCTAGCACGTAACCCCATGCTAGAGAGCTGCTGTAGCTGGTCTGTGGCATAGACAGCACAATGGTTCCCGTTCTCATGGGCTGGTGAGGTGGGATGCTGCTGTGTTCAGCAACGAATGGCCAAGCCACATCAGAGCAGACAAGGTTATTGTCTTTAACAGCTTTTACCCCTCCAGGAAGGAAAAACTTCAGCAGACCACAAATAATTGCGCCATGACATTTAGAATTTAACTAAGGCCTATACCTTATTAAAGGGAAAAAATTTTGCAATTGGTCATTCTGACATCAGTTGCTGGATCAGACATGCACAAATCCACCAGATCTGGCAATTTAATTTTCTTTTTTTTTTTTTTGGAGGCCTTCATTGTTTTTAATCCCCAGCACTGCTGTGATAGAAGTTGCAGTCACTTATTGGGGACATAGTTCTGTCACTCACAGTGGTCCTTACAGTCAGGAAACTCAGCTATTGTTTAATAGCCGACAAAAATACAACCCACTGGTTGTCCTCTCACACAGCATGTAGCAGAGCAAAGCGTAGAAGAAGGAAACATGGGAGTCT
Source organism: Anser brachyrhynchus (assembly GCF_964034855.1). Taxonomy (NCBI): domain Eukaryota; kingdom Metazoa; phylum Chordata; class Aves; order Anseriformes; family Anatidae; genus Anser; species Anser brachyrhynchus. The sequence continues at coordinate 89,016,396 of NC_137696.1, read as the reverse complement.
GCCCAACAGGGGACCAGCTCCTTCACTGTTACATCCTTGTTTTGAGGATATAAGTCGTGCTGCATTAAGGCCTCGAAGTGACACTTCTCAGCAGAAAAGTACTGGACTGAATTAGCTACCTAATAGCTAGATGAGCAAAAAAAGAAACCAAACATGAAGTTCATTGTAAATGAAGGAACACAGGTTGCTGAAAATGCGATCATATTTAAACACAGCCTCCAACCACAGGCACAATCTGAATCCAAGAGCCAGCCACTGCAAATGAAGAGTGTCCCTAGCACGGATGGTGGTTAAGTTTATGTCTGCTGTGAACAGACTGACATTTCACAACGATAAAAGCAATCTATGCCAGCTCTATTCTGGTATCAGCACTGTTCAGAATTGCAAAGACAGTATATAGCTATTTACTCTTTGCCACGTATCTGACGAGTGAGTAGCATGCTAGAACTTGTTCTGCCTCCTAGGTCTCCCAATTTTTTAAAGAAAACGAAGTTCCTATTATTTTTGCAACAATGTACTACACAAAACACCTAAAAATCAAGAGAATGACAATTTTGGATGAAAATAATTACAAAAAAAAAAAGGGAATTGCTTTCCATTCTTCAGACATTCTTCTACAACAGAGGCATCTTCAAATTTTTGTAAAAACACTGATGATTCACCTTCTTTGGCCTATGTTAAAAACAATTATACATCCACACGACTTCTAAAATTGGACACAGGAGTACAGTTTGAGGTTTTCTACAATCAGCTCTTTTTTATTTGGGAATAATCAGAAGTCAGCCTTGGGTATTTCTCTTAGAATGATTAAACAGCTCCAAAGTCACTTCTGTAACTCAAGAGAAGAAATTAAATAGAAGTTCATACCAATAATAAAGCCCAAAGGCTTACCATCCTACCAAGATAAAGTGAAAGAAAAAACAAACCACACCTCAAGCCTATTTAATTATTGCTTGTTTTTAAGTTTAAGTCTATAGAACTGGGCCAGTGTTCTAAATTCCCACTATGTATCTGTCACCCTCCTTGGTGTACATCAGCTCAGTTAAATTATGTACCTGAAATCCCATTAAAGCACCTACATGCAAGCAACAGCTCCAATGATAAAAATGCTAAGGCATAGCACGTTTCTTAAAATCCCAACCCCCCAAGAACTGTATCACTACGTTTATCAGCCAAAAAGAGTCCCTTAGTTGGACTTTCTCTTCTTTACCAATCGTAGTAAGATTTCTAACTGAGAAAGAAGGCAAGATGACAAAAAATATGATGACATTCAAAAACTTTTATATAGTACAGGGTCACAGTAGTTACTGAAGCTGAAACCAGTGTAGTGGTTTCCTTTGGAGCCAAAACTTTGTTCTTTGTCAAGAATCTATTTTGTCCTGTGTTCTGTGAAGTGGTTATTTGACATTGCCTCTGCTTCTTAAGCTAAACCTGCTGCCAACAAGCCTCAACTGAGAAAACACTACAGTCCCAGAAACCTTTCCTCCTTCTTCAGTGCATATTAACTCCTCGTTCTCAACAATGTAATCCCCTTCCTCCAAACACAGGCTAGAAAAAAACCATTTTAACACCAAATTATGAAACAAAAGCATATTGCGCAAATTCTTGAGTCCTACGGAACAGCCATTTTCTTGTCTGCAACTCTCAAGTTTCCTCTATAACATGCTCTTACACCAATAGCTGCCATTACAAACTCCGCTATTCTGATATTTTCTAACACAATAAAAGCTCAGAGAACTAGAATGAGCATTACAGCACTACCTTTGGGAGACCACACTTTCCAGCAGTACTGAATATTTGCATAAGATGCCTTCAGTTCAGTGAGAGCGTACAGGGAATGACTTGAAGGAAAGCATGACAAGATTTTTTGTTATGAAGTGAGAGCAAAGTCAAAGTGTTTTTAAGCAAATCACTTTTTTATCTGTTGCAATGTTGCTATTGTTCACGTACAAAGTTTAATGCATCTGTCTCCATAATGTTCAACAGTTCTTTCACAAATAAAAAAAGTAAACAATACTGCAGCAGAATTTGATGTTCATCAAATCTATCTTTTAAAATTTCTTAAGTTATTGAAGTTTATGTTTAAAATTATGGAAAGAAGTATCAAACGCTATTTGCAATACTTACTAAACATGGAAATTGCATTCTGACCTAGCAAGCTTAGTCTCAATTGTTTAAATCAAAAGTGTAATTGCTCCCTGTATCCATATGTTTAGCTTCTATGAACAGTCCAGTCTAGATTTCTTAATTTATCATCACACTTGCTGTAAAGGCAAGCCTTTATTTAACACATATCCTACACTCCCAATGAATTAAAAATAACAACAAAATCACATCTCCCACCTCTTACCACATTCCACCTCAGTTTTTATTCCTGCACCAAAGCATACCTGTCTATAGCTCCTTTTGAAGCTGCTTTTTTTGAAGGCATCTAGGACAAAAGCAAGGTGGTGCAAGTTCTCGTGTCTCGAGACCTGCAACAGGAGCTGTCTGCTCACATGGTGGTAATTGCAAGTGCAATCAAACAGCACAGCTGCAGGTTAATTAATTCAGGTGAAAGAAAGCTTGTTGAAAATGCACAGCGGATGGTCTACACTATGATTTAATTTTATTTTGGATTTACTTTAATTTTATTTTGGATTTTTTGCAAACCAGTCACTCAGATGTCTTTAGGATAGGGGCTGACAGCATTTGAAGGTGGTGCTGTTACTGTGTGATACTACTTGGCAACTGAATCCGACATCAGGATCACATCCATTATTCCCCAAGTATATCATTTTTTAAATGGCCATCTTACGACAATCAGCCTATGCTGGCATTTTAGCTAAGAGCAACATGTGAGCAGCTGGTTCCCATTTTGAAATCTGATTTGGAAAATATACCAAACCAGCTGCACTCAGTTCTCTTATCCTGAAAACGCTGTTCTTTAAAAATATTTTCCATATATAATTTACAGCTTCTGTACTTCTCTGGCAAAGAAAAGAAAACAAACCCTAACACTGTGTAGTCTGGCTTACGTTGAAAAATCATTTTTGTTTAAACAAATTTAGAATCATTAACAAATTTAATAGAGCACTTCTTTGTAGCTGCTGTGACATTCTTAAATCAGCTGGTATAAATGTGAAGGATCAATGATTTAATTAGCTTTTTTTTTTCTTCAGTATAAATCCAGTGGAATGACTGCAGTCAGACAGCTGAAGATACGTAGTTTTCCAGAAGTCAAACATATGCTCAGATCATAATCAATTTTTCAGAAGAGAAGATTAATCAAAGCCTTTTTAATAAAAATTCAATACTGTAAAAAGATCTCTAAATGTCTGGACTGTTATTTCCAGCCACAAAAATGGACTCCATAGATCTTCAGATGACTCCATGGCAGACAAATGCAAAACCTCTAACAAGACAGGGTTTCTATTCTGACTCTATCAAAAAAAAAAAGCTTAAAAAAAAAACCAACAACAAAACAATTTTAATGTTGCATGACCAAAATACATGTAAACAACTGGACTTAAAAGTATTGCTAAATTTGAATAGTTTCATAGTTTGCTAAAATGTGTGAGAGATGAGATTACTGGGAGAACTGTAGGATTTCACAGACTTGTACCACAAATGTTTTCTGTCCTTAAGTACAGAACTATAAACCCAGATGACAAGTAGGAAAAAATATGCTGGTTAAACAGACTCAAAACTTGTACAGAACCTGAAGTTAATACAAGTTTGATTATATGTAGCAGTTAATCACTTATTAAAAGAGTATTTTTCCTGCATTTTTCTTACTATGTTTTCAGATTTGTAGACTCTCCTGATATTAACAACTGTCATTACAACCTTTCAATTTATCTAATAGGCACTAATAAGCAGGCTCCTATTCATATGTTTTTAAAAGGCAAAATAACTCCTGGGCGTGTTTTCTGGATCAGAGGTCTATCCTGAGCAGGAGCAGTGATGCCAAGTGTCTGACATTAAGGTCTTTAAAATAAAGGGAAACAAAAAGAAGTAATTGACTTAATTACAAAGCAATTATAATAAAATAAAATTTATACTATCATTTAACTAAATATTTACAAAAAGAGTATCTTCTGGAAAAAAGGCTTAGCTTCTTCTAGTAGTGTATTTAGATTTAACTCCATTTTTTATTAAAATCTGCATAGTTCATTTTCATCTAACCCTGCCAGCACTCTCCTTCCAGTAGCCATTTAGGCTTGATATAAAGCAGCAACTAGATGAATTAACTTTGATGTTAAAATCCACCAAATTCTGAAATAAAGTTAGCCAATTAAGTGATACTTCTCTTGCAGTTTCCAAAGTGTAATGTTTGAAACAGATAACTTTCTGGTTTTGTACTAAGCTAAATCCCATTTTAGGAGGAGAAGTATCAAAGTAACGCTGTGCCGGAGATAAAATTGTAAAGAATTTCCTTCTGCATGAGCCAATGCAGGGACAGCAGTAGAGATTCTCACCCCCAATTATTCAAACCTTAGAAAAATCTAAATGAGTAAGGGACTAGAAGAAAAAAAAATCTGAGTTATAGAAACCCTAGTATGTTTTTCAAAATGTTTTCCTTTTTTTCTCTCATGTACACCCCCAGTTATATAAAGATAACCTACCAGTTAACTATTATCTGCTTCTGCGGACACAATCAGCAACTTTGCAATTCCAGTAATCCAGTTATTCATACACATTCCTCTAAAATTACAAAGAGCTTTTGTAATTTGGTAATTAAATGCATGAGCTAAACATATTCCATCATTTATTCAGGCTTTGTTAGCACTGGCACCACCGTGGGCGTCAATGAAGTGTCAGTTAACTGCACTTACATATGGTAGTGGGTCTGAAGTGTCCGATTTCATTTCTTAGCCATTTCCAGGCTAATATTTTTTACAGTGGTGTATAAACACTAGTGATTGCTAATGCAGAAATAAGATGTGCATCTGGAATTTCCAAGAAGTGTCAAAAATACAGCAGACACCAAATACTGTCTCATTACCTCTAGGTTAAATAAAAAGACAATAAAACGGTAAAATAAATAAATTGCACTATCTTGCAGCTCAAAGCAGCAATCTTTATCTGCCTTCAATTTAGCAAGCTCTCAGTGTGCCTTGTTGGCAGGAAAGCAGCGTGGAGAGACTGTGGAATTAGAAGAGAGGTAGCTCTAAGCATTCAAAACAAGCCAAGTGCAAAATCTGCACGCAATCTCTAATTTTACCAAAACTATAACCAAATGTTTGTTAGGTATAGCTGTATAGGTGGAAGGCTACCCCAAAGGACAGTCAGGGTTCTCCTCTATTTGACAATAGTCCTCTCATGCAACGGTAGGAAGGTCACTCAGAGCCAGTGTTTGAAAGCCTTCAAGCACCTAGAGATAGGAATAGATGGTGGGGCTTGATACAGATGTTTAAAGACAGGAACACAGTGCAATCTGAGACACGTTCGGGTATCCACGGCACCTGCACAGAGTTGGCAGATGTTACTCAGAGCGTGTGGGACAACTAAAGTACCTGGACCAGCAGCTGGATGCCAGAAAGGGTACAACACTGGACACTTATGTTTAGGCAACTGGATTGTGCCCAAGAGGACATCTAATTCTGATTTTGTCATCTAATGCTCCAGTTCCCACCTATAAAAGGCAAAAAGTACTACTCTGCAACAGCTTTAAAGGCAGTGTGACTATAAGAAGGCCAGACCGCAAAGTGGTTAGGCAGATTTGATGGAGGACACACTGGAGACATTTATAAGATTGAAAAAGAAAAAAGTCTACAAGTAGGATGTTGTTAACATAGGAAAGACTTAATTTAAGGTACTCTACATTATTTTTAAAAGGATCATACTTATGGATACTGACAATGCATACAACTCAACAATTCATCTCTGACATGCTTTCTGATCCTAGTCCCAAATCCCTGGCAGACAGTTCTTATCATAGGATTCGCACAGCTGAAAGACTAATATGGCCATAAGCTCAGGATAAGGTTAAATACTTCCATTTTACAAGTGCCGTATCACTTGCAAGCTTGTCAGTTATGTTGCTATGGAAGGTCAAAGGGATTACTGCTGTAGGCTCTAGGATGGAAAGGGAAGTCACTGAAGTTTCCACTGCAATTTCTGCCAGTGATAAGACAAGTTAGTAGCATCCAAATGATGAATGTGGTTATGCCAGTGATATTTATTAATGGAGTATTATTTGCAGGCAATTGGGCAGCAACAATGTTTACAGACCTTGGTAGACATAAAAAGAGGGAATTCTTCAAATATATGCCACAATGGCATTGCTCCAGACAACAGCTGACACTTAGGTATTAAATCCCATCGAAGTCATAGGGAAGTTCTTAGATGTTGTGGATATGGTTAAGCCGTGTGCCCTCCTGAGAAATGGATTAATTGTGCTGAACTTAAAAGGCATGGTCCCATCAGGCCTGCAGCAACATCCCTTCTATATCCTCTATATGTTCTTAAATGTTTTGTATTCCACATTTCATCTGAAAAATGCTGTTTACTTTAAAAGGAGAACTGGTCAACACACTGACATTAACCTTGCACTTCGCAGAAACTGTGCTGCCTTAATCGTTTTTCTATCATGAAGCACAATGGAGAAAAATACCTGCAGCTTCAGGAGCAAGGGCAAGATTACAATTTCCAAGCTTTCTTCTTATCCCTGTGATACATAAATCTGCCTGTTACTGCCACAGAGTAACTCTGAAAGTTGTACTCAGGCAAACTACAGGTACTAGTACTATCTGATCTATGTCATTGACCCAAGGTGGTCAACAAGTCCTATGTTAACCATGGCCCTCTGTTGGTCCAGGCCCTCTCATGAAGGGCAGCACTGGGTTGGTCAGGGTAGAACACCCAGTTCAGTCCAAGATGAAACTCTGATCTCAGCGGCATCTTCTGCCCCCTGCCCTCCCACAGCAGGGCTTTATTTTACCAGGAAATCTCACGCTATCGAAGTCCTGCTGCTGTTAGCATCCTGCAGGCCCAGCTGGTGAGCTGCAGAGGCAACCCAAGGGCTCATTCACTGCAGTACCTCAGGAAATTTAGGTGGAAGCACGGGCAGTTGAGATGGAATACGCTGAATAAAGCATGGCAGAGTCACAGTCTAGCAGGGCTCAAGGGCCAGGGAGGGAGGAAGTGCTGAAGTACCTAATCCCATTAGCCAGACTGACAGTGAAAGGAGGTTCTCCTGAGAGTTGAAATCTAGATAGAAATAATTCTTAGCATTTAGTAGGAGAGAGACAGTGATGGGATAAGAGGGACAGATATCTCATTACACTCTGATGCGAATTTATGTCAAAAACTTGATATTTAACTTTACTAGAGTTTCCAAAGGGGGAAAAATGAAAAAGGAAACTGCTGCTTCTGACAGCCTGGAAAACTCCTATACTTCTGTAACAACAATATAAACTGTGTTAAAATATTACATTCACACAAATTATTCAAATAAATCAACATTCACCCCATACAGTTGCACCAGCTAACTTCTACTTGAGAATCCTGGCCACCATTTTCTACAGCTATAAAAGAGGAAGGAACGTAACTGAGATTACCCAGGCCTTTTCCACTTTAATAATCCCTTCTTAAAATAGTTCGGAGAAGAAAAGCCTGAGAACAGTGTGTTCTTCACTTGTTGGGTTTTGTTTGACTGCAGTGAGTCTGGGACATAGTTGAGCATTATTAGAACATGGATATATCCCATTCTGAGCTCAAAAATCAGTTTGGGTACAAGAGGCATATTAAATATACTAAAAATACTCCCCCGCTCTCTCTATCTTGTCCCACAAAATACAAAACAATATCCTTCCCCCCTTCTGTACTGTTTGACAATCTTACTACTTTTTTTTTTTTAAAAGGGATGAATGAGGTTTTATTTCTTCAAGACTCCTCTGCTGATCTTTGCTAAGAATTTCTCTGTGGTCTAGCATTATAAACAATAAATAATAACATTCTTTCTACAAATAAACTTGATGTGAGTAGAGTCTGTCTATCCTGCTATGATTTCACTTCACTGACAGATTCACTTTTCCTTATGCCACTTACTGGGTCTGAAAAGGTTGTAAAGCATGTATTTGTGTCATTTCCAGCAATCACGTACAATTTAGTTTGCAGTAAAGAATCACAAAATGCATATGTAGAAGTCTTTACAGCTGTCAAAAGTTACCAATGACAAAATCCCCAAGAGATTGTATGCCAGAGGCACAGTTGTCAGTGCAGCTCCATTTCTGCTCCTTGTGCTCTGCCTGTTCTGCAAACTGAGTAAAGCAAGAAGATTCTACGAAAAGCTTAGTAAAAGGTCATGCCTCAAAAGAAGGAATAGCACATACACAAGGAATAGCACTGGTTTAAGATTTAGATTTCCTATCTTTTCCAAGCTGGATTTCAGAACTGGAATAGGATTCATTAGCATAGTTCTACTTTAATTTCAGTTTATATAAAGGCCGAAAAAATAACTGTAAAAAAAAAAGTAATATTTGCAAGTGCAAATCTCCCTGAGATTCCATTGCCAAGGGCTTGAAGCTTAGGCATTAGGCAGTACTGTACAGACTTATCTGCTGTGAGCAAATAACCAGATTATTTGGCAGCAAAAAGCAGCATTGCAGGAGATCTAGAAAGACCTTATAATTGTGTTAGAGGAGATTGAGGTTAACTCTACACATTAAATGAAAAACCTAGTCTGACTTAGCCTTCATTTTGCCATGGGGTGACCCTTAAGGAAACAAAATGGCTACTGAGGCCTCTTCAGCTCCACAGTAAGGCAGCGCATCCTGCCTCTCCATCTTATCTGAAGCACTCCCAGCAGTGTTCACCGCTGCTGCTGTTTTGACTGTCACCTAAACCCTGACTATGGAATATTTATATTTATTTATTACTGCTCTGGCAAGCCGTCAACATTTTTCAAGAGCATGCGAGGGAAAGGAAATGATGAATCAGAACAGTTTATATCGCTGTGAAAGCTAACTGTGGTTTTAGATGACAAGGCATAGGCCCTTCCCTTGCCAAGGACGTTGATGGAAGAGGACTCAACTTCTGCACAAAACACTGGTGTTTGGGAAATGATGACTGTTTCTCTAGTGACAAGAGAGAGGGCCTTATTTTTAGCAGAGACACATTGTTATTGGCTATTTATAGAACAGAGCCAAACAAAAGTCTTAATCGAGCTCATCTCCATTATGTTAAGCAACAGGCCCAGAGATGCAACTGAAACTAAAGCTATTGAGAAGGATGGATAGAAAATATCTTGGAAGTAACATATACACATTTTCTTAGTTAGCTGAGGCAGTAATCAATCCAGCAACACCTGCAATCTGTTTTCAGGTACTAGTTAATGAAAGCACAAATGAGTTTTAAAGAAAAATGTGAAGGTAGATAAGCTAGTAAGTATCACAAATCAAATATTTTCACATTTCTAAGTCCAGAAAGAAGAAAAAGGACAAAATTTCGTGGTTGGTTTTGGTATTACAGAAGGCAGGACAAAACCTCGTGATGTAGATTGTGGTGTAAGAGAGAATGGGTTTAATGTGGGATTTTAGAAGAAGGAAGCAGAATTCAGATTTCCTGCTGCGAAAGGTCAGAGCGGGCTGGTTCTGTCCCTGTGTGTCAGCCAACTGTCACCCAGCGATCCAGTCTGGAAAACTGTACCACCAAAAGAACTAGCAGGAAAGAAAGAGAAGAGGGCTACAAGGCAGCTAACAGAAAGAATTAACCGTCTACATTCTTTTTGTGTTGGATTGCTTGTAAGGATATTCATACTGGGGGGGGAATTAATTAATCTGTTCCCCGTTACTTAATGGAATATACAGAAGTAGAGGCCTTCTACCCAGCCTTCTTTTCCCATCTCAGAGTCCCTTGGATTTGACATTAGAAGGAACAGTAAATGTGCACATGAATGTCCCATCTCAAAAAAAATAAAGTAGAGATGTTACTTCTCTTTTTCTCTGACACAGGTAAACCCAGTTGACTCCAAACAGTGTACCTCAGCAAGCACCACTGCTTGGGGAAGGGTTCAGGGCTCCTTAACAAACTTCCTAGCAGTGGCATCATCTCTTGAGAATTTAATGTTGCAAGCGATAATAACTACAAATCATAGTTAATCTCAAAAAATGAAGATTTTCCTCAGGCAAACCAGTGCAGCTGCTACAATTAGGAGGGCTATGAAGATGGTGAAGGGCCTCAAGGGGAAGATGTATGAGGAGTGGCTGAAGTCACTTGGTTTGTTCAGCCCAGAGCAGAGGAGGCTCTGGGGACATGGCATGGAGCTGGGACAGGGGAGGGTCAGGCTGGGTGTTAGGAAAAGGCTCTTCACCCAGAGGGTGATCGGGCACTGGGACAGGTTCCTCAGGGCAGTGGTCATGGCACCGAGCCTGCCAGAGTTCAAGAAGCACTTGGACAACGCTCTCAGACACAGGGTCTGATTTTTGGTGGTCCTGTGGGGAGCCAGAAGCTGGACTCAATGATCCTTGTGGGTCCCTTCCAACTCAGGATATTCTATGATTCTAGGATTCTATAACTAGAATAAAAATAAACCCTGATTATCAAACTATTTCAGTTTTCCTCTTCCACAACGCCCTCCACTATCCAAAGCAATAGTCCACAATGTTTTTGAGTTTCAGGACCTTTTTCAGTAGGCAGACAACCTAAAGGTCCTCCTGAATGGTGTTACCTTTATAAAAGCAAAGTCCACCTGAGAGACTAAGCTGGGCAAGCAAGCCTGACTCCTAGGACCAAGCAGTTTCAGGAAGAACACAAACATATCAGTGACTGGAAATGAAACAGTGGGTGCGTTCAAAGAGCAATTGTAACTGCAGTCAAGGCAGTGATAGGGTTCAGCCTAAGCATCTACCCTTCTCCTCTCTGGCTCTCCACAGTGATCTTCACAAGGACAGTAACGTTTACAGAATGGTGGAAGGAAAAGGTAGCCATGAACTTGAAACATTGGCTCAATGGGCCTGAGTCCCACTGAGGGACAAAATCTCTAAGCAGAAAGATCTTCACCAAGTCTGCCATAGGAGGGAGTTGTTGCAGCAGTATTTCTTTCTGTGTTCCCTCTGAACGTCACTTTCACTTGAACTAGATGGGAACATAGAGGCACAGTGCAAGTCTTGGTCTTGCACCACCACAATTCACAAGAGGACAGAGGCACCAATGTCCTTGTACTCACAATCTGTGTCTGAATATACTGTCAGAAGCACTGTGTGGTCCAACCACGTCCTTCATGATGCACAGCTCTAACTACCTTTTATGTTGATGTTTTGCCAGTATATTCTCTTGCCAGAAGTAAGGTCTGTTTAGAATTAATTGTTTACAAATTGAATTATATTCCAATGTAATCTACTAAATGAAAACATCTATTAAAATATTTGTGTATTTTTCTCTTGTTGATTTGTAACTCTTACAGTTGTTTTCAAAGTTAGATAAACCTTACTTACCATAAAAGACTGTTTTAAAGTAACACATGATGTGAAATTTAACACTGCTACCATCTGTGAATAATGTAATCAGGCAAATGAGGAATAATGACTACATCATGGTAATTTAGGACAGAACATACTGAATTACAATTGTCAGCAGCTTGGTTTATAGATCACAAGCTTAAGAAAAGCACAGCATATGAAAGGCACGGGGAAGGGTTTAATTAAAATATGACTACGCAATGGTACACAAATGTCCCGTGATATTACTTTTCAAGGATCCACTACTATTGCACCTTGAAGTGAAATTGAAAACTGTCACCATCATACGCATACAAGAAGATAATTTCAGTGATATTTCAGTATGCATCACAAATCCACAGGTTTTAGCTTATAATAGGAGTTCTATGCAACTCTTTGGGGTTGTGGTAGGTCAATAAGGAAACAACCTACCAGAGTTACACGATATTACTTTCTATTTCCTTAAAGTTTCTTGTCTGTTCACAGGCCAGAGGAACAAGTCAATATTGTCCCTCCCAATGGTGGACATTTCCTTCCCCAGTGCACAGTGGCTTCCATTGGGCATGATCTGTAGCAGAAAGCAAGCTGCTAGTATGCTATTCTTCCCTACTCTGGCCTTTTTCGGGGGAGTTCAAGATGGAGTTATCTTTACCAGATGTGTGAAAAGGAAGTCTCCTTCAGAAAAAGGGAAAAATTTTCCAGAGCCTTTAAATCCACTTTTTACATCAGACAAGGAAAGTCCCTGTTATTAAAAAGGTGCTTTTGTCCTCTCCCCTCATCTCTTGTTCCATCTCTAGCCTACATATTTTCCTCTCAAGTGTTTCCATAATCCCTTCACTGTTGTATATGAATACCTCTTAGCCATTGATATATTTCTCTTTGCATCATCTCAGGCAAGTAGGGAAGAAATAGAAACTGGAATAAAAAGATTGAGCTATTTCTTCTGGTTATACAGGAAGTCTTGGTGCATCGACCCCAGCTATCAAAGTATTGTTTAGCAAACCCTCCTCTTCTTCTTTTTTTTTTTTTTTTTTTTTGTAAACACAGATATTTAAGAATAACTTGTCATTTGGAAAATCTCACTTCTGTATAAAATGTTTTATCACCCATTTCTCCATAGGGTAGAACATAACAAACATTTCTGAATAGGTTTTACAGTTTGATTTACATTATTCAGCGATGAAAATATCTGTCTGTTTTTTCTCATGTTATAAAACATTCCTTCCATTTAGAATATTGTTATTCCCTTAAATTACCGCACCAACACAAAAGCAAGAAACACCTGGTAACATCCCCAGACATTCTAGCACCTGCCCACAGAAAGGGCAGCTGCTGGCACCAGTAATAAATAAGTAGACAGATACAGATATAGGTAAATAAATAAAAGCTGTTCGCTGGCTTTAAGCCAGAAGAAATCCAGATACTTTCCATATGTTTCTGCCTTCTCACATCTGGGATAAAACACATTGTACTAGTTTCATTCTGCCATGGTAATACACTGGATACTGTACCAAAATCTTTTAGCAATGGATGTTTTAAGCCCTGTTTGAATTTTAATGCTGACTCTTTCATAAATAATTTTGATTTACAAGAACAGTTTTTTGGAGGTGAATAGCAGTGAAGGCAAGAAGGGGAAAGTATTATAGTTCATGAAACTGTACCTTCATATGACATGCTTCTTTATAACGTACTTTATTATGTACCATAACATTTTCTCTATAAAGGTGGTGTTCCACCATGATACACCATAAGTGATGCTGCATCAGCTTATAAAAATGTAGATTTTCAAAATTTAACAACCAATCAAGGTGATACACGTCTAGGAAAATTCCCCTGGAAGCCAGTAAGAAGCCTGTATAAAGTGCACTGCTCTGTACAGCTGGCTACTTCCACACGTTCCCAGCAAAGCGGCTGAAACCTCACTCCCAGTTCTAATAGCATTTGGCTTCTTTGGAGAACTATGAGCGTAAGAAAGACCTAAAATAGGTATTTAATATAGTATTCCAACTTGCAGTCTTTTCTCTTTAATATATTTGTCATCACCTTTGAAGTTTGTCTTTAAATTTGTCTTATTAAAAAGACATGCCAACTTTGTGCTTTGTAATGTTCATGGTTATGTATGTCTTAGAGGTAAATACTCCATGGTACTGAAAACATAACAACAGAACTTCTCCCATTCTCTGAATTGATTAGGCAATATTAAATAGGAAAGCTTCTTCTGGAGTACCATGGCAATAACTGCCAATAAATATGGCTAACCTAAAATGTATCAGACCAAACATGAATCTAAGACTTGTAAAGAAAACACTCCTCCGTGAAACAGCCAGCAGAAGGCTAAGAAAAGTGAAAAGAGAAAAAAACAAAGAGAAACTTTCACAAGGAAAAGATGAGCAGCATTCAGGCAAAGTATACAATTACCTAGATCACTGCAATAAGCTGGCAAGAGAAAATAATATACAATAAAGCAAATCACAGCCTACATCTTTAACAGTCAGACCCATCATACCAGAACTAACTGCAAGCACTGAGTCTCCTAGTGACAAGCCAAGGAGAAATTTTAATTTAGGAGCATATGAAATTGAACAGATTTCATAGGAAATTTGAACAAATGGACTTGATTTTGTCTTAGCTGCATCACTTTTCCCTTCATCTTAGCAAAAGAGTATCATAACCAATTTGGATGTTGTACTACAGCCAAAACAACTTACAAGTACAACATACAAAGTTTGAATTATAAATACTCCACTTCAAACATGAAATAAAGGACACCACTGTAGACCACGACAGATTTAGTTGAGAACGAAGTGATCTTTCAGAAGGTCAAGATAACATAAATTGCTAAAAATTACTCAAAATTAGTCTTAAAGATGTTTAAGTAAAAAGAACAAGTCAACCAGACCTTCAGACATTATTGAGATAATATTCTGCTTGACACTGATGATTTCCTTCAGTGTATGATTTAAATGATTTTAAATGGACTACAGTTCATTTTAAAAACAAAGGGTGAGTTAGGGAATGCTTTAAGATAGAAATTCTCAAAACTCAGTCCACAGAGAAATTTGTAATGGTCCAAACCTTCTGTGAGGGAGGTGGAAATACACCACTTTTATCTGAAAGAGAATACTCAAAAGAGGAGCAGATGCATTACGGGGCAGAGCCAAACCAGCAAACCACAGATCAAGAGCAAGGGATTCTCAGCCAACTGAGGGTGATGGGGAAGAGTGTAGTAATATGTGGAGGAATCTGTGCTTCAAGCACGGGAATTAATACTACCTACTTGCCCAAGTTTCTTTTACACAGGAACTAGGGAAGGAAGAACAGAGGTTGTACATATCCAGGGAAGGTCCCAGCATGGAGTCAAAACATGGATGGGGCACAAGTTGAGACCAACGAGTTGGAAAGTATTTACAGGTCCCACACCTCAGTCCTGGCTTTACAGTTCACTGCAGACATAGATAGCATGTTTTGCTAAGGATCCTGGTACTTAGGCTATTTTAGGTATGCACACTGAATGCAGGGCTAGAACTCCAAATATTTTAATGAACAAGGAAAATGTGAACAAATGTGTTATTGACATGAAATGTAATATTTTATGCATCATGTTCTAATAATAAATTTAACTACTTTCTGTATAGGAGAAAAAGAGGCAAGAAAAAGAGATGATTTAGTATAGGTCTATACCATGGCATTTAAAACCAAAATACTAGAAACTTAGTCCTGTTTTGGTTTGAATCAGGGCACAAGCAGGGGTTGGTCATCTTTTTTTTGTGTTTGTTTTTTTTGTTGTTTGTTTTTTAATAGAGGAGAGTCAGTACAGAGCAAATGTAACCCTAAAACCTGGAGAAAAAGAAGATGAAGAATTTATCACAACTGCAAGAAGGCAGCAGAAACAGCCTTTGCCAGGTACGATACCTTCTTTCACACTGCTGACATCTCACACACAAAGTTGGGGAGACAAAGAAGAACATGTAGGCACTGCACTAGGCATAGAAAATTATTAGGCAAATACAGTCCAAATCTCATAAAATAGTTTGAAAAACTAGTTCACTTATCTCAAGATAAATGTTACCACTCATGCAATGAATTCATAAAAATACAATATTTAAGGCAAGTTAGAGAGAGCTGATCATCTTATAAACTACAATGCTCAAAATAAAAACATCAGGAACCTAGCAACTCTGTTCTCATCGTTCTTTCTTCCTTTCATAGCTAACGACATTTATTTCTCCCAAGATGAAGTTCACAGTGGAATTCTCCAATGAATAGCACAAATATATCACATACCTTGAAGTCACAGCTTCCATGAATTCATCAAGGAGATCATCATAGGCTTGACCTCTGATTCTCTTGTGTCTCAGCCCAATATACAAAGGATCTTTCAGCAGTGCCTGTTAAAAAAAATGTTTGAACTACTACATGAACAAGTTACACTAGTACATTCTACGTTAATAAGAAGGGGGACAACAATACAGTGTTTGAGGATTAACCCAAGCATATGAAGTACATATCCATTTATCCACCTCTATATAAAGACTGAAGAAATGCAACAAAGAGATTAAAGAAACAGCCTTTTGTATCAAGGAAAATGGATACTCTAGTATCAAAGGAAGGGTATTGTTTCCAAGTGAAAAAGTAAAAGTTTAATCTAGGAAGTCAGGTTTCAAAAGTATCTTTTAAAGCTTTAGTTAGTACTTTTTTTTTTCATTACATCCTGACAGCACTCTGACATTAAAAAAGATGTTTTCTTTACTTTTATTATCATATTTCACAAATGTCTCCCAAAGAACACTTAGTCCATCATTTCAACTGTGTTGACAAGCTGATATTCAGATAATGTGCTGCTTTCTAAAATTCAATATGCGAAAACATAAACAAGTCATTGATCTTATCCTTACAGCTTTCTAAAGTATCAGTTTAGGCTACAGCATTCTTCGTCTCAGTTATCCACGTCCATCATTTGGATACGGTTTCTGAATTTTTCTATGCTTAAAACTTGCAGTTTTTCTTCTTTGAGACCTATGATCCAAACTTTGCTCTACGACCACAAAAACACCAAGCCCATTTTACTCCATGCCTTCACTACTGGCTAGTTTTGTTTTGGTCTGATTTGTTTCCACATAATAACTTAGAAACTTACTAAATGCATAAAAGTGTTTTGCAATCCCTTTTGACAATTCACTCCATCTACAGCAGGCTCAACACTTTCAGTGGCTCTCCCAGGATCACACACACAAAGACACTCTCTGCTATTACATTTTACAGACCTCTGAAAATGAATAAGATAATTTCTCTGTTGTATCTAGTATACAATCCTTCCACATGAGGCCAAACAGCTTGCAGAATCAACCAGGAGCTTGACTAAGCACTTGTCATCTGAAAACAATTTCCAACCCCAACACCACTGCAGAAACCTGTACACCAACTTCAATTAGGAAGACATCGTAAAGAAAAATACAGACTGCCTCTCATTGCAGGAGAGAGCCTTCAATGAGCAACACAAAGTTGTATTGGGTTTACCTGGCAAGGTTTTGGTAGTACGGGGGATGCAGGGGTTGCCTCTGTGAGCAGAGCCCAGCAGCTGCCCCATGTCAGATCAGAGCCAGCTCCAACTGGCTCCAAAAGGGACCTGCTGCTGGCCAGAGCTGAGACAGGGAGCAATGCTGGGTGGGCCTCTGGGAGAGCAGACTTAAGAAAGGGAAAAAAAACTGCTGTGCAACAGCATCTGGGAGAGTGAGGAGTGAGAAGCAGCCCTGCAGCCCCCCAGGTCAGTGCAGCAGGAGGGCAGGAGGTGCTCCAGGCATGCAGCAGCAGTTCCCCTGCGGCCTGTGGAGAGGCCCCTGGTGGAGCAGGCTGTCCCCCTGCAGCCCATGGGTCCCACACGGAGCAGATCTCCACGCTGCAGCCCGTGGAGGAGCCCCCGGTGGAGCAGGTGGATGTGGCCTGGAGGAGGCTGCGGCCCATGGAGAGCCCCCGCAGGAGCAGGCCCCGGGCCGGAGCTGCAGCCCGTGGAGAGGAGCCCACGCAGGAGCAGGGGGTCTGGGGGGAGCTGCCGCCCGTGGGGGACCCGTGCTGGAGCAGTTTGCTCCTGGGGGATGGACCCCGTGGTACGGAGCCGTGTGGGAGCAGTTGTTGAAGAGCTGCTGCCTGTGGGCAGCCCCCGCAGGCTCAGTTCGGGCAGGACGGCATCCCGTGGGAGGGACCCCGCGTGGAGCAGGGGCAGAGAGGGACCGTGAGGGAGCGGTGAAGATGAAGCGTCAGGGACTGACCGCAGCCCCCAGTCCCTGTTCCTCTCTGCTGCACAGGGGGAGGAGGTGGAAGATGGTGGATGGGGGAAGGTGGTTTTGGTTTGCTTTTAGTTTTTCACTGTACTAGCTTGCTAGTGACAGCCAATAAATTGTATGTCTCCCTATGTTGAGTCTTTTGCCTGTGATGATAATCAGTGATTAATCTGCCTGTCCTTATCTCAACCCAAGAGGTCTTTTCATCATATTTTCTCCCCTTTTTCCTTCGAGGAGGGAGAGTGATAGAGTGGCTGTGGTGGAATTTAGCTGTCCGGCAGGGTAAAACCACCACAGGATATTTTAGAGAAGTGCCTAAATTCTTTTTACAGAACTGAAAAACCCTTGGGTCACGAGACTCATAAGTAACAAACTACTGTACTGGTCTACACATAGGGACATTTGTCTCTGCCTCACTTTTCTTTCCATTTCAATAAAACTTTGAAAAGACATCACTTACAATGTTTAAAAAATAATAATAAAAGAACAGGATTGAAATCTGATTTTTCTGAAATGTTGCTAAATACATCACTATTTCAAAACAATTTCTAATATATTATTTATAGATTTTCAGAAGATACACATCATTAGGTGAAGGTAATATCACTATATTGTAATTATTTTGATTTTCAAATCAAAATTTCCTTTCCTTCACCAGTTCTATGTAGCATTCATGTTTAAAGAGCATATTCTTTGGCTAAAATAATTTTACCTCTTTATTTACACTATTCTAGGTGTTCTAGCAGTAAAATCAAAACCATAACTATGGATCTATTCCAGATGCTGCAGGAAAATCTGGCAAGAGCTGTTTGCCGGGTACCTCCTAAAGTCATTTTCTCTGTTGCATGCTCTTCTATTTTGATACAATCATTTCTAATTTTGCAGTTAAGAACTATTTCTGGAATGATTTTTTCATTCCCACATTGAGTTTGCCTAGCTATTTCAAATAACCTCAGGAAAATCTGACACATCAGGGATAATTTTACTTCTCTGGGAGATAAATTCATAGGAAATGCAAATTAACTTTTTTTTTTTTAGCAATGTGAGACCTTAAGATGAGTTTGGAAACCCCATGGGAGCTGCATCATGCTTCCCACCAGACGGAGCAAGCAAGGCTGGAAAGCAGAACCGCCAAGCGGCAGAAGCCTCCCCGCTGTGCACCTCTGTCAAGAGCATCGCAGGGGAGCTGAGAGACAACAAGCAAAATCCCACTGCCACAGCTTTCCCAGCCAGTAGCTGTCTGCTGCTCTGTGTCCTTTGCAAGCACATCGCACGCTCCCTGGTCCAATCCAGATTAAGGCAAATTGTTTTTTCCTAACAGGCAAATTGATTTTTATTTATTTTTTTTTTTAACACACTGCTGCAAGACTTTTATCAAACAATCAGTCTGTGTTCTCATTTTGCAAAATAATACCCAAAGAGAAGGAAAGGAGGAATGACAGAAAGAAAGAAGGGAGGGAGGGAGGGAGGGAGGAAGGAGGGAAGGAGAGAGGGAGGGAGGGAGGGAGGGAAAAAAGAAACAAAACATATATCTTTGACCCCTTTATTTTAAAAATTCTCGAGATGTTTCAAAAACTTCACAGCCAGACTGAGTCATACTGATTGCATCAAGAAGGCAGATTATGCTGGGCAGTAATTCTGTAAAAGTTCAAGAGAAATATGTGTTCACATTTATGCTGTCTTTGAAAAGTGCTAAATAAGCCACAGATCTGTCTTGAAACATAGGCTCTTATCTCTCTTATACCATTTTTTTCATCTTAAATATATGTAGGCATTTAAATCTATAGCTAATACTAAAACTCAGAACTCCAAAACAGCTCTACTTATAAAGACCACTATATAAATGTATTCACCTATCTTTGGAGCAGAAATTTCATGTGGAATATTGAAAAAAAACACGCTTAACTCAGTGTTTCTGGGGTATGTTTAAACTTCCAGCCTGGGAAGTCTCACAAGCACAAACAATTAATTCAGCAACACATCGCTGATGAAAAGCTTGGCCAGCTATATACCAAGAGCCTGAAATTCCTTTACAGCTCAGTGCCTTCTACTTCACAAACGTTACAGTTTGACAAGAAATAGCCCAGAAGTTCCTTTATAGTCCTGTTTGGAACAACCTATGAAGAAACCCAGCGCGCAGACAAAAGAATTAAACATTTGACAAGTGAAAAGAACAGTGGTCATTTCTGAGCTCCGAGTGGCAAACCATTGTGGAGCTTCTCTATTTCCAAAAGGCGCTGAAGAATGAATAAGCTGCTTAAGCACATTATCCTGTTATTCAGGTCAACACCGTGCAAACTGGGTTCCCGGTTGTTTGGTGTTTTCTTTTTTTTTTAAGAGCGTTCACACATCTTGAGAGATTAACATTTACTATCGACTATTTCATGGCTTTCAAAACAGATCACTGGAGAGAAAGTTCTGTACCACAATCAAGTGTGTCAAGCTGACATGATGATTAGGTACTTTTCCTCAATGACTTGGGTTTCTTTTGTTCCCCAACTTGTTGTCAAAGCTTAAACTTTGTTTTGTTCTTTTGGAAACCTAATCTCCATCGAAACATAACTCTGCTTTTGCTGGTTAGTGGGTTTGTTATGCATATTAAGTGACACTGGAAAAACTGGCACAAGGTTATTTTTAGGCACGCTTATTCTAAGGCTAAGAAAAAAGTCCTAAAACATTAAGGTTTAGCAATGTACCACATTGAGGCTTTAATAGAAATGAGAGTTTACAAGAAGAAAGGGCTTAATTGAGGCTCTGGTACTGGAAAGATCATATAGATCTATTTAGAATTAGCTGTGTAATATAACAAAGAGTCCTTTGAAGCACCACCTGAGCATATTAAAACGGTAATGACCTTTGGGGCTTTAAGAAAAAGGCAGGTCGTTTATACCATCTTACTTGTGCACTCTTACAGTAAAGAGATCAGCAAACCATCAAAGTTCAAGCAAGACTTGAGCTGTGCACCTGGCTTTAATTTATCTACAAAAGCCAAAGCAGCGAGAAACAGAAAATTGCACACATACATTTCATCAGGAGAGAACAAACATGCGGAAATGTCATCTATTCTCAAACTTGGCACCAAGAAGTTCTTTGGAACAGATACATATTTTAGTGCGTAGCTTCATGGAAAATTGGAGGTGAAGAACCCAGAGCAGCAAGACACTGAGCCTTTCCACTCACAAAGATGTCAGCAAAGAGCGGCCAGACCTCTCAATGCCACCTAGAAAGTATTTGGTGTACGGTAATGCTTCAGAGCAGAAATTCCCCCCATGACATTAAAAATGCCCAACCCCACCATTTCTACAAATGGGAAATGATGTGCATAGAGCCACAGTTATAAAACTGAAGGGGAATGACAGTTTTAGGGAACATCAGAAGCTTTGGGACAAAGACATGCCACATCCCAGAAATGAAAAGCATTTCATTTGGTCCAGTGAGACACACAATAACCTAGAAAAATGGAGGAATGCTGCTGCCTTTTCAACTCTTAGTATTTTCTTACATTAAAACACTCCGGATTCTTCCTGTGAAGTTCTTTTTGTCTCAGTTTTCACAGATTGGGGAAGGGCTGATGAGCACAGTGGAATTTCTGTTCTCCAGAAAAGTTGGACGCTTCAGACATCTTTTTTGTTTCCACTAGACTGAAATTTCGCTCTGTGTGAAAAGTCTTCCAATAAACGAGTTCATCAGTAAAAAATAATGTCGAAGTTTTGGACTTACCACCCGCTTCTATCAAAATTAATTGTGTAGTAATCAATCTGCATTCGTTTAAATATGGGGTTTGCAAGCACTAACATGCTGAATCATGATTTTCTGCCCTGCAAGAACTGCTTACAGCTGCAAAGTGTTTTTTATGGCATTAGGAAGAACGTATAAGATTTCGTTTCCTATTAGACTAGGAAGCCTTTTCTCTTTAAACAAGCTTTTTTTGAAGTCTGAAATACAAGATGATGCCCTTAAAACGAACAGATTCTGTGTTTCCAAATGCTGACTGCATTTTGGATGCACAAAATCCTGCAACTAACACTGACATTAATTGGGTTTGAGGGTGTAGAGTGCTTTGTAAAAAGAAGCTTCATAATCAGGTAACTTTTTTTTTTCTTTGAACTACACTTCTCCCTTTACATATTTACTAGGAAGACACCATGGCCCTTCTTATCTAAACACAAGACCTTTATCAACACATTTGCAAACCACAAGGGAACTCTTGCAGAAGTAAAAACGGTCCTTATCCTCTGTTTCTTCCCAAAAGAAGGAGACGTCATCTTTGGGATGCGCTAACGTAAGTTTTAGCATCAGCTAACCCTTTATCTGGATATGCCCAACAGATAGGTACCACCTATAGTACAGTTGAACTATAATAAATAATAAATAAATATAAAACCCACCTTTAACCCTAAAAACAACAATAAAACCTGCCCATTGACAGACCTGCGACAGTCCAGAATTTAAAAGACGATACATTCATAATTTTCCTTTGACATCAATCTATAACACAGCTTTTAAGGGGAACAATTTTGGGGGAAAAACATTTACAACAAGAATATTATGCACATCTGAGTGTTTGAAATACAAATATTTATTAATGTTCTGATGAAGCAATATACTAATGTAACAGAAAAGAAGTTACAGTACTTCAAATTTTGTTTAAAATACTTTAAGGTTGTGTTAGAAGGTATGGAGAATATGTTCTCTTCCGTATGTGCATAATGATCCCATCATTTCACACAGCTAAACTAGACTTTTTCAGTTATATTTCCGTAAAGAGAGGCTTGACTCTGCCAGTCCAGCTTGGTCTCTCTTTTCATAAGCTTGTTTATCTAAAGCTTGACCTCTGCATCCTTTGCTTGCCTTCTGCTCTCGAAGGCTCTTAATTTCTTAACCTGAAGAGGAATTAGCAGTCAAAGCTTGGACTTGCACAAGAACTTGACCCCACTGCTCATATTGTAGATCTAGCTCCCACACACGCAGACAGCTTTGCCCGGCTGAAAAACTGTCAGTTCCAGTGAACTTCAATTAAAAAAAAAAAAAAACGCAACACTATAATGACTGGAAAAAATGCTTCACGAAGGAATCTTGTAACACGCTATGAAATTACCACAGCCTGTCCCCGAGCAAGAGGCTGCACAAGACCAGACCGTGCCAAGGACATTCTGTGGCCGGCTTCCGGCGCATGCATGTGGCACAGGATAAAGGGCCCAGTGTGCGAGGCCTGCGGCCGCTGGGCGCAATGGGTGCCGGGCGGCTCCATCCACGGCCTGCCTGCCTCCCTCCTCTCCTGGTCATGCAATGTGTAGCTCCCAAAAAGCTCTCCCGGGAAGCCAAACCCGTTCCCTTGCACAAGCATGAAAAGCTGATGCCTAATGAACCCCATCAGGCTAAAATTTAAAATGCTAAAAAAAATCACAACCTATGCGAGCAGCCTGTGAAGTACGAAGTCCAAAGAGAAACGTTGCTGCAGCCATGAGGTGAAATGCGCCTGATTTTTCATGAGGCTGTTGTGCTGTCAGCTCTTTGTCAGGCAAGACGTCGGTGGTTTTGTTCAGGAGCCAGCTGGGGGAATCAGGCGAGCTGTGAAAAGCTCAGAGGGTTGTTGGGGTGCCGGGGGCTGTGGCGTTGCTTTCTGGTTTGAGCCTGCGAGGCTGAGTCACTCTGAGCTTACTTCTAAAATACTGGAAAGGAGAAGATACGCTTCAGACAGAAAAAGCTCACCTCACTATTTTCAGGTGTAATTCAAGATATCTGATCACCTTGAATCTCACAGTGCTGGCTGCAGCCAGGTGCCAATCAGAGATGTATTTGCCTTAGGAAGTTCCTTCCTAGACTGACTGTACCATTCCCAAAAACATGGAATTCACAGGGACCCTTGAACTTCTTTCTGGATTGCCTCTAACATTACAAGCAACACACTGCAGCTACACAAACCGTATATGTTGCCATCCTTTATACTGAATACTGAAAACGAATTTTTTTAAAAGGCAATAATACATCAAGTGAATGATATATTTTTTCAGAACAATTAGGTTTTTGCTCTACTTGCTCACATTTCCAATATACTGTGTAAGAGGTTCACTAAAAAACAATGATACAGCTATTCCAGTAAATTTCCATCACTACTAAAAATTTCTTGAAGTAAACTTAATTGCAGAATCCAGTTTAAACCACTCTGTACACTACAGCAGCTTCCAGTTAGAGAAGAGCTGGCAGTATAGCTCAACACTGAAGAATACTCCAGATTACATCACTGTCATACAATAGATAAAGTTAAAAAAAAAAAAAAAAAAGAAAAAAAAAAGAAAGAAAGAAAAGAAGTTTTTCCTGGAAATTTAAATGCCACTAAAAGTTCTTCTGGTAAAACAGCTTACATTGCCTCTTTTCAAACACAGAATCTATCGTCTCAAAACAATCAGAAGCGAATATCATAGAACTGCCATCACCAAATCGGCAGTACAAGCTGTGCATTGTTCCTAAGGAGAAAAGCAGATGTTGTCTTCAGGGCTGGATTAGATGTTATTTATGAAAGTACTGTAACTGAAGGAAAAAAAAAACTCCTTCAAAGCTATCAAGTTAGTTTGTCAAATCTGCATATTAGAAAAATAAAAACTAAGAGAGCTCCCCAAGGAAATACAAATATGGTTGCTCCAACATCTTCTGTTAACTGAAAGTTAGCTTTGAAACTCTAAAACTCATGAAATCCTTTATAGGCCACTCTTCTGATCCTTACATCCCATTTACTTGATTAGCAGTAAAATTCTCTTTCCTGATATGTGCTTGTGTGCCTCCACCATCCAGGCGCATTGAGTCCATTTTTTAGATCTACATTTGACTTCTACGCTAAACAGCAATTACGCCAAAGTGCTCATTACTAAGACATAGCATTGTTAGGACGATGGGCAAGGAGAAAATTTCTAATTTTAGAATTTCCTTAATTTATACAACAGAAAATCTAGAATGATCTATTTGCTGTGTGACTTGTGCCAATCCAGAAATAAAGGCATGCTTTGTACAAAGGGTGCATGTGGGTAGAACACAGAGGCAGCTGTATTCCTGGGATGGACACTATGTGGAGACAAGAAACATATCTGCAGTAACACACTTCAATGATCATTTCATTTGCTCTTTACTGGAAAACTCTTGTAATATGCTGAATTTATATCTCCCAACAGATGCCCTAAAGTTTGGCAGGAGTAGGAAAAAACCTCCCTGAATTTTTTATTTTATCCTTATTTATTGTTTGAAGGACCCTAAATAAATTTAGGTAAATTTTAGCAGAGGTTTTCTAATTCTTCTCCCTCCTCCTCATCTGACCATATGTTGTCTTTTTCTCCATAGACAGAAATACGATGGCACATAAACAGTCAAATAAGTTGCAGGTATTACTTCAATACATATTTCTTGGTTGTGTTACTATTCTAAAAAAAAATCTTCCAGTTCCTCATCTTGACAATCACCTTTCTAAAGAGTATTATAAATGAAACACAAACAAAAAAACCCTCATCTTTCATGTAACAGGATAAAGTCAAGAGTGGCTGAAGGAAGCCCCAGGGTTAGGGTTAGGGTTAGGGTAAGGGCCCTTAAAAGGAAGGATTTCCCAACTACGTATTTTAAAACTCAATACTGGACAATTCCTAGAGGCCGTGGGAAGTTCAGCTTTCCAGTAATGGAGCTCAGACAACAGCCTGCTCCTCTCCCTGTGAATTTTTCTCTCTTCCTTAGATACAACATATTAGTCCCCATTTAATGTTGCTTTCTGTCTCTTCCTCTTAAGAGGTCACAAATGATTTTGGTAACAGAACAGCAACACCCCAATATCTAAGGTTAGATACTGCTGCACTGCTTCAGGCTAGCATGCTCCATATGATATGCTGACAGAACTGCATCTAGCAGAGTTGGTAATGAGATCAGAGAGGCCTAATTCATTGTGTATCTTAGGATACACAAAAAAATAAACAGCAAGATAAAGACACTGCATTATGTTTAACAGTCTCAGAGAACTCTCCTAATGTTAACATCTGTCTGCAGGGATAGGGATGATGCCAACCCCACAAATGCCTGTAATTTGAGTTGGAATTTGGAAGACGATCAGAAACACGGTTTTGGAGCAAGATTTCATCAGACACAATTTCAGGATGCATAACT
The DNA here is from genome assembly GCF_964034855.1 of Anser brachyrhynchus. Classification (NCBI taxonomy): domain Eukaryota; kingdom Metazoa; phylum Chordata; class Aves; order Anseriformes; family Anatidae; genus Anser; species Anser brachyrhynchus. Next base: position 88,990,556 of record NC_137696.1, on the reverse strand, counting down.
TTTTTATACAGTAAAACTGAAAACAAATGGTTGTCTGCATGCCAGTGGCATTTCTTGAAAATCTTAATCTCTTGACTATTGAGAAAACAATAGTCCTGAAGAATCTGACGTTGTTTAGGACTTCAGTAGATTATGCTACGTATAATAAATATTTTAAAAGAGATAATAATCAGAAAGCAAAGAAATCTGATAAATCTCTTGCATTTAATACATGTAATTATCAGACCACCTAGCAAGATATCTCGTACAACCACTGACATCTATTTGCTATAAAAGCTTTTAGTGAATCCCAAAAAAAGCTCAGACTAACAATTAAGCTCTCTACACAACTGACTGTCAGCAGCCCCCATACAGCTAATGACCATCATTTCTTCTTCATGAACTTCATCAACTAAACAGCTAACATCTCTATCTGTATGTGCTGTCACACACCCCAAAGCATTTAACAATATCCTTCGTAATTTGAAATATACCCGATGGAGAATGGGAACAAGCTACAAAAATAGATTAGCACCACCAAACTTTAAAAGTTTATTGTTCTTAAAAGTGTGAAGGAAGATACAAACCCCCATACAAAAATGTTGAATGTTATGGACTTGTGGGTGCTACCGCAGGTGCTTATAATAAATTACAGAAGGTATTCAAACAACAATATTTAAGAAGGGCTAGAATAGTATCCAGAGTAACCTACATAGCACCCTGAAAAACAAGTCTAACCTCAGTGAAACTTTTTCTAGAAATTGGAGACATTTTATTTTTTTCAACTCACAGTTTGACAGCACACAAATTGTGCCTTGAGTCCACCACATAGTTAACTGAACAGAATTTTAACATATCCACAGATGTTCTGTTTATAAAATTGAAAGTCTTATTCCACATTATCAGTACATCTCGTTTCTGTAGCAACAGCTCTGATATTTTGCTTAATTTTTTTCTTTCACATGTAACTATTAATCTCCATCACTTGTTGTATTCTTCTCTTCTCAGTTCTACTAAACCTATGGTGGTCATTCACCAAAAAAAACATTGGGTCATATGGTCACCAAAATATCTTTGACCCTGGCATCCCTCTGTCCTGTGCTGACATTCAGCCATAATCTTCACTGGAGCTAAATGGGTTGGGTCTCTTCCTACATATAAACAAGTCACACCAACAATGTCCCTTTGACTGATGGGAAATTTATTAATCAAGTCTGGTGACATTCTTTCGATGCTGACTTTTCAGCTGTTGACTTTGTCTATCCTAACAACAGGAAAAAAAAGGCAGAAGCAGTTCTGTGCACAAAGTAGAACTCCTAGTGCAAGGCCCAACATTTGTAGGAGCAGCCTTACCGTTAGCTGGTGACGTTTTGTCCCAGACACTAGGCCTATTTCCATGAAAGCACAAATGATGCATCTTATCTCGCATTTTGTACTAATAGCTAAATTTATGGCTCATCCCCTCTCGTCTCCTCCACTGCCTGTCAAATTGCTGAAGAGGCAGATAGCTAGCATCTACCATTTCAAAAAGAATAGAAGCCAACAAAAACAAACAGTATCTGTTGCTGTCTTCTGAGTTTGAAGAGTTGGAAATGTTTGATGTATCTTGAAATAAAGTCTTCCATCAGTTTGGTCTATGGATATTCATGCATACTATCCAAAATAAGCATTTCCAGATATTCATTTCTGCCCTCTTTTATAGATCCCCTTTGCTGAAAAGTGGAGTGAAAAGAAATGAAATGGACTGACAGAATTGCTGTTAACATCAGAATACAGCTCATGCTTTTTTAATATGAGCTGAAACCAAGACTTAAATCCAGTGCCAGCATTTATGTTCTTTCTTGCTAATGCCCTTTCCTCCTCAGCTTCTTCTCGGGTCCTAAAAATCCCTGCAGATATGCTGTTTGGTAAATGTGACAATCTGAAACACCATCTGGCTTCATCACATTTTCCATGGTCTAATGAAGTAGAATATTTCACAAAAGAAATATTCATAAATAGCATATTTCATAAAAATAAATAAACAGTCTCAGAAAAAGAATACCACACTCTCCTAGCCAAAATGGCAAAGTTTAAAGGATGACAATGGAACAACAGTGAGAGACAATTGGTGAGGTCTTCTCACACACTAAGCAGTAGAATGGCATTTCTTAATGATACAAATTGTTTGTTTAATAAGAGGTTGACATACGTTCAAAAAAAAGTTTTAACCTTTTTAGAAGCCTTCTGAGCAATGCAGCAACAACATGTCCGAGTAGTGAGAGGAAAGTGAAGTGCAAATCAGGTATGAATTCACGTTATCTAAATTAAGAACCCGTATTGGATATTTCAACATATAAGGTTGTCTAAGCTCTTGTCTAAGCCACTCAACAAAAATAGATAATTTTAAGATACAGTTCATTAAACCAATTTGAGACAGCTACTCTACAAGAAGTCTCCACTTTTCTTCATAAAATTAGCCTCAGATAATTAGTTCAGGTTTGGATGACTTTCAAACTACTCATCTCTTGCCCAGCCATTTGGGGCTTATTGAGTTCAGCAGTGGGGGTCCAGGTTATTAAGATGAATCATTCAAATATGAGATTATAATTGCTCATTCTGTTGAATTGTAAGTATGGGAAAGATAAAAGAGAACAGGCAAAAATGTTGCTGGCTATGTGGGTATACTAGAAAAGTCTAGATTTGGGTCTAGTACCCATACAACGTAAGAAGTCTGAATGGTTACAAGGAGACTATGAATAGTGATCTCCAGTATTTTATGGCAGTGTAAGAAAACTTTATGCACAGGAAATACAGGATGATGGTGAAGTTAAGTCTGGTTTTGAAATATTTAATAATATATTGTACAATATGAAAATTTAACATAGAAGATTTAATTGAAAGTCTCATTTAATTTAATCATACCAGAACAATTGTATGTGTTTTAAAGATCATAGTAACCTTTTGTTGTACAATGACAACAGTAAACCCCAGGTGAAGAAAATTAAGACTACTCTTGTTTAATTTTGTTTGTTTGTTTTGTAGTTGTTGTCATTATTCTATTATAGTTTTAAAAGCATTTTTGCTACAAAATGTAGATCAAGATAGGTTTTATACCTACATTAGGACAGAAGGAGACAAGCATTATAACAGAAACAATTTTAACACAGAATTTCTTTTCACTGTTAAGAAAGAAGCCCATTACAAGTGAACACACGGGTAATCAAAATGCTGTTAGTACACATATTATGAAATTGAGTTAGAAAAATATTTAAACTGAATAAATGTTTAAGAAACAAGCTTGTTTATATTTGAGTTTTATTGATAAATCTGCCAATACTCATAGCTACTAAGCTGTGCCTAACAAAATTTGAGGAAAGCATCTAAATGAAAACAAGGGAGGTGATGTAACACGTTCCTCTGGGAATGCAGTGGTAAAGAATAGCACATTATATTCTCCTTTTGCAAATGAGTCAAAACAGTTAACAGCTCTAAATATGGTGAGGAAATGCTGTTCCCCTTTGTACACAATTAGTTCATAGCAGGAGTAGGCAATGTTTTCTTGTTCGGCTAATGCACACTTACTGAATCCCTTAGGAAGCACAAGCCATTTGTACACACTCTTCTACCAACGGAAGAATTAGAAGGTTTAATGCAAACATGGAAACACCTAAGCACATAGAAATAATAGTAATTAAAAGACCAAAAATAAAACAAACCAACAAAACACTAACAAAACAAAACAAACAAACAAAACAACAACACAACAACAATTTGAAAAATACTATGGACGAAATAGAAGACAAACTCACAGATTCTCCAAAACACCATTTTTTATAGACTGAAACACACTAGAAACTTCACTATTTCTTCATGAAATCCCATCTCAGGAATATTCTGTAGTCACTTCAAGAAAAGTCCACAGAGGGTTTAAATATTCCTGGTTAAAAAAGTATGCAGCTTTGAGGATATAGTTGTAAGTATAAATTAGGAAATTTAGTTATTGAAGCATTCAGTAAAAACCTAACGTGATTCTCAGATTTTTAATTGCAGAAGTGAATTCTGAGATGGCAATATTCACTGTTAAAAACAATGAAAATAGTTGTGTAGAACACATCCTTTCCAATTTCTTGCAAGGAAATCAATGTGCAAGAAGTCTCCTTAAATGACACCGAATTGTATTTTTAAGACTACGTAACAGATAACCTTGACTGATAATACTGATTTCCTCAGCATTCTCTCAAAGCTAAGAGGTCTACCTCAGCAGGACTTGAGCTCTAATTGGGTCACTGGAAAAAGCCTGGACTGAAGAATGAGCCATTTTCCATTCCTAAGGATAAAGACATCAACCTTTTGACAACTGCCTGATGCATCTCGTCAGTGAGCCTGCCTGCACACATCACATTGGATATGTTTGCAAGAAAAGAGTCTGTGAAAATTGATTATAGTTCTCAGAGTAAATCTGGAACATAGAAACATATGGAAAAAAAAAAAAAGAAATGGACAAAAGTCAGATGCAAACTACCATGCAGTCTGACATATTTAATGAGATTACAAGAGGAAATGTGGTTTCCAAATAAAACACAGTATTCCAAAATACAGAATATTCTATGCAACAGAGACCTCCGTGTTAAGTAACAATTTACCATTTCTGTTGATGACAGGGCCACTTGAAAATATGGAATTTTCTAACATCCCACACATATTAACTCTGTGTATGATTTAATGGACACATCTGCATGAGCACAAAACACTTCCACATAAATGAATGTAAAGTCTGACTATGCACCTATGGTTAGATTAAGATAGGAAAAACTAGTATATACTATGATTACTGGAATTTAAAAAATAGCAGAACTCTATATTACTTCAGAATATCATGTGAAAAACACAAAGTTATCAAGAAATAATACCTAACTTTGTGTGATGAAATATATTGAAACCAAATATTTCTAAGATTTTCAGCTGATGTCTAATTAGAGAGAAATTTGGAGACTCTTATTTGACTCTTTTATAATAACGGAAATGTCTGTATTAGAATAAAAATCACATACATCAAAATTCATGTTTATTTTTTTTCCACAAGATTCAGAAGAGCACATAAAGAATTACAGTTCCTTCCCTGTCTGTATTCTCTGAATAAAGTCAGGGAAAGTCAGTAGATACAAGAAAGCACAGAGCAAGAATTCTAAGCTACAGAAGATGACCTTGGATAAGTACTCACTTAACCAAACCCATTGCTACCATCAAGATAAGAATTTCAATATTAACTAATTCCAACTTCAGTAATAGTCAACAAAAATGTCCCCACACAGCCCTACTTATTCACAGAAAATGAGGCAACATTCTGAAATTCTGATGGATGTTTGCATAGTGGTTTGTTTCTTATTTAAATTAACAGAAAATCATGTATTTTGAAATATTAAACTTCCAAATAAATTCTGTGGAAAAATCGTAATCAGCCCTATATGCTGTTAAATATTCCCATGTTTCCGCTTGCTCACTTCTCTGATCTGTATGTAAAGCTCTGTGCCAGTGGACATATTCCAGGGAGTATCTCACTAGCTCAGGCACATGGGAGCCAAGAAGCTTCTTAGGAAACTGCATCAGGCTGAAATGCCTGATCTACAGAGAAAAAATACTGAGGCATGAGAAATCCAAATGAAGTTTTGGAATTGGCTTTGGAATTGAAACAATGCTCCCCCTCCACCAAATATGTAAAGTAAACCCCCAAACTAGTCTATCACAACTTATCGGTCTTTTAAGAACTTGATGTACATGTCAGTCCTTGGAGTAAAGGAGATTTATATTCAAGTTTGAAGTGGCTTGTAACAGAGGGAATGTATCTGACATCTTTAATGATAAAAATAGAGTTTATTGTATCTTTTGAAGGACTCATCTCACGTCTATAACAAACAGAAAGCTGCTATGAAAATATTAGTGAGAAAGAAATAGCAGTGATAAGATATGACTCACTAAGAACAACATGAAAATGTTAATAAACCTGAAGAAAACACAGGGAAGATGATGTGTATAAAAGCCCAAAGAAGGCCTGAGACGTTGGCATTTGCCACTGATATGCTTCTAACATGCAAACAGAGGAACAGAAAGATCTAGCTGAAACTGCTCTGTGATTTAACTAAAAATGCCACTCTGCTTGAATATTTAATAACAATACAGATGTATTTCTTCAATTTATCATGAATTACTTTTCTAGTCTGTGTGCTATATTACTACATGATTAACTACGTCCTTTGCTGACTATGCCATGTAAAAACTACAACCCAGAATCTAGAGCATTTTTGGCAGCAATTGAACTTTTAGGTTAAAAAATGAATACTTCATGATAAATAGTAAATATTTTTGTCACTATATCACATTTGTTTTAAAATAATTGTACCTCTAATTACCTGTATAAAAACTGCTACAAATTATCCTCTAGCTCTGATAAATTTAACAATTTAGGTCAATATTTCCTTCAGAGAGCAGACTCGTCTTGTCAGGCTATTGATTTGGATATACTGTTCACAAGATGACAGATATAAACCTTTAATTTTCCATTTACTTCAAGTTCCATTTAAAGTGAGCTTATTTAACATAATTTCTTGTCTGTTGCCTAAAGCTGTGATTTCATTTCTTCTTCCTCTTCTGTTTCATTATTTTCTATGTGCTTTCCTGACAATCCAACCTCACTTGGTCACAAGTCTCAAAATCTGAGAAATATAAAGCTATGAATTCACAGAACAGGCTAAGGGAAAATAATATTTTACAGAAATAGTGAGCTGCAGGTTAGTCAAAAGACTTTCAGTTCTACATGTGTCAATAACAGATCAGCAGCATATGGCAGAAATATATTCAAATGGTAAATCTAGATTTATTATTACTCTTATGAATTTGTGACACTTCTGAGTTAAAGTCAAAATAGCTTTCAAAATTTTCAGGTTGTGAATGTTCCTAAATGTATTACCAGAATTGTTCCATAAGAGAACACTAAAGAGTGAGATAGGGAAAGCTCTTCAAAAAGTAATGAAAAATATCATCTATCGGGTACTTGTGATAAACTCAAGAAAGTTGTTCAAAGGACCCTGCAATGAGGGGCAAATGGTGGCTGTTGTAAGTTGTATCCTCTTTAGGTCTGCAAATATATTATGGATGTTGGCACAGTTTTGGGTACTCCTGTTGTTTAAATAAAGCATGTTTAGGAGTGATGGGCAATGCCATATTTATTTAAGAAGTGAAATCTTCTGGAACACAATGGAGAAAAAAATATTCTATACTGAAGCAAACACACTCTGTATGTTACTGTTTTGTTCCATTTAAGCTTCATATCACTATCTATGCAAAAATCCTTATCCTACCTAAATTTCTCTTTCATTAAAATCATGGTTTGAAGGACAATTTCCGATCAACCAGCGGCATCCATATCCCTTTCTGCATTTTTGGGAAATGCCAGACATACTCAGATTCAGACTTTCCATTTTCTTCCCACTACAGACTATAGAATCTAGACTTGAAAAACCCTTAATCCTGTTTTTAACTCTCTTCAGCCTTTAGACAGACACATTAATTAAACTCTATCTTTTCCACTGTACCCAAGCCCCTTAATTTTAGAAGAACCATCAATAAAAACAGCTTGTACTTGTCCTCTCCTCTAACACAGACTATGTCCACTCCAAATAACTGAATAGATTTAAAAGGAGACTACAAATGTCTGCAATTTTTTTTTTTTTCTTCTGCACAATGGGCTGGACAGAACCGTAATTCAGAACTGACTTGACTTTTCAGTACTTCTGAGCAGTGAAAATTAAAAATGACTCATGATTGACTCTAGGGAAAGTAATACCCTACCACAATATTTTCTTGCCAAGTGGAAGGGGGAAAGGGGAGGAAAGAGGAATATTTATGTATTTTCTCATTTGTTGAAGTGCTGGCAGTGCACTATCAGGGAAGGATCTTGCAGCAAGATCTAAGGGGGAATATTCCACTTGTAAAATAGCACTAAATTTGTGAAAGAAGCATAGACAGCAAGAAAAACTCCTGAAAAGGCCTGGAGGTTACCTCAGCTATCGCCTACCAGAACAGCAGGGATAGGAGGAATGGTGAACTCTAAGAAAAACACAGAAGATTTACTCCAGCAATAGTTTTACAAATCTTAATGTCTGGAGTACAGCACGATTGGGCCACAGCATTACCTTTGAGCGCCTGGCCTGGCCTTGCTGCTGTGTGGCACAGGGAAATGAGCCTGCCTTCCTCAGCCAGCCAGGTTAAGTTGATCAGATTCAACACAGCTACACGAGAAGCAGCGTATCTAGAAACCTCCAGCTGCGTCACACTCGGTGTCATTTGCATGTCAGAAATCCTCAAAACTACTAGCAAACACACTGCAGAAAATAGCCTAGGAACGAGACCCCCATATACACACAGGCTACAAAAATAGCTCCTTTCTATACAGACAGGAGCAACCTCTATTCATGGAGCTCAGGAAGTGCCATTATTATTTTGCAGTAACACTATCACTGAAGTGCTGGCTCTACTTCTAACAGCCATAATTCAAGGGCAAGGCAAGAGGAATACGAGCTCTTTAAATTCAGAGACCGCAACCATTTTATAATACATTAACTACACAAAATACAGTGCAAAACCACAATGAATGCCAATTATGACTAACTTATTTAGAAAGTCTTACAGCTGTACACAATGTACATGATTTGTTTGATATGTTTATATCTTTAGTTTGATAAGATTAGAAATTGCAGTTTTCCGCTACAGTCAGCTTTCCTCTGTCCAAGTTTCTATTTTGGTTGGAATACAAATATTAGAAGCAGGTTTGTCTCTGTGTTTTATCAGCAGCTTCCTTTTTCACATTCTTAGAGAGATATTTTGGAGTAATAGGAAACCTGAAAGGCTGGTACCAGTACTTCTGATACTTGGAAGTAAATTGGGGAAATGCAGAAAGCTAACTGTATGTATGTATGTATGTTGAAGAACTGAGCTTGCGTTTGCACCTCTGCTTTTCTGGATTCAGTCTTCTACCATGGATGCCTGTCATTCCTCCAGAAGCATCTGAACTGCCAGCCCAGTAATGCTCATTGACCTATTTAGGACAACTGTGAGAGCTGCCACATTCCTGCATTTAAATATTTGCAGCAAGTTAAGGGAAAAATATTCCAAAGCAAGCATGCAGGAAATAGCTTGAGACAACAGCCCACAGTTTCTTACGCTCCCGAAGTGTGGCAGACAAATGAGCAATAGCTGCTCGAGCAGCTGCACGTTTCTCTCTCACGTGCACTGCTGGGTACTTACATCTATGTATTTGACAGTTGTATGAATAAAGGAACAACATCAGATAGGCATTTGCAAAAAGTGAACTGACAGTCATGATGCAGCTGCATGATGGCGTATAGGACCAGCCAGCTATTTAACTGTGTCTATCCAGTGCAAGAGAAGGTTTGCATGCCCAGCCTCCTTGAAGCCATCCTGGATGAAGCTTGAATCACAGAATCATCTGGGTTGGAAAAGACCTTCGCAATCACCAAGCCCAACCACCAACTTGATCTGCTGAGTCCACGGAACAATCCTGACAGCTGGCTCCAGGGCACGGAGGCTTGCTGCTAGAAACTCCCCACGTAACAAGTTCTTACAACACCACTTGACTTTTCTGCACTGTGGGAAAGTACCATTTAGAAGAATTGAATGCTTTCTACCTAAACAGAAATTTATGGTAAATGCTTTATGTTTAAATGCTAATACACAACTAAACCATCCAAAGCTCCCAAAGCTGGCCGTTTCCAGTACCAAATTTACACTGGCAGTCTGCCCCCTGAGTACGGGACTGCTCTGTTAGCCCAGAACTTGCCATAGCTTTTCTTCTAAAATACCAAATAAACAGAGTGCTGATTTCTCTGTTAAGCACACATTATTAGGTTAAGATTTTTACAGTCAGAAGGAACCCTTTCACCACTAATTTGACTTCTGTATAACACAAGCTGACAGTCTGCCTAGATTTCATTCCTGCTCTGGTTGGATAACACTACCAAACCATGGCTTATCTATTACCCTTGGAAACTAAAATACCACCTCCAAGCCATTGATAAAGATATTAAACATTGCAGAACAGAAAATAAACTCTGAAATACCACAAAACCAAAACTATTTTATTGTTCCTCGCAGAAATATGTTTTAAATAGTGTTTTATGTAGTAACACAGGTCTGGATTGTTTTTTCATTGGTCCTGTTTCTTAAATGGAACAGTATGAATTCAAATATGTTACTGAAGGTAAAAATGAGAGTCGACCAAAAACCCGTAAATTCATTTTAATGCTAGATTAAATCTGGTTATAATAACATGCTAATCAGGAATAGTTATTTTACTCTTATTGCTTGATTAGTCAATCTTTCTAATTTTACTAAAGCTCTATGTCAGGTTACATAACCAGGACCACAACCAGGACCATTTTATTTTAAATAAGAGCCCTAACTGTAATTCCATCTTCCTGAACTTCTCAATTTTTCCCAAGTACAATTAAACAAGACAATACTTCTTCCCCACTCAGCTCAGCTTGCTTTCCAGCAAGCAAGTTCCAGAGTGTTTGTACCACAGCTTTTTGTTTGGTTTTGTTTTTTTTAAAGAACTGCCATTATTTGGACATTCTGATTTAAGGACCCTGACAAATTGTTAAGGCTTTTTTAACATATTCATTCACTGTTAATACAATGGAAAATAAGACTTCTCACCGAGATAGATAAAACTGTCATTTAAAAAATATCTACCACATTTATATTGACAATGAACACTTCTACAAGTACCACCATTAAGGTAAAGTTTCAGGAACTACAGAAAAACTCATTCTTGCACTTCATAATTAGTATGGATAAAGTTCTTTTCTTTAGTGTCTTTTGCTTTTTAACTGTCTGTTAACTCAGTTTTTATTAGTTTCTTTGTGTTTGTTTTTTAACCAACAGGTTTGCCTCAATGCAGTTCATTTCATGAGTTTAATAACAGTTTCAAGTAGCAAACAATCATCATTCGTATTTTAATGTTGAAATGTTTTCCCTTGATTCAAATGGATTATTTCCATCATCCTGAAATCATCCCACTTCTAGAGGTGAGTACATGTTTCAGATAGGTCACCAATGAGTTGCAGTTGCTCATACCTTGATAACCATTCGTTTTCCTTTTGCAAGCTATTTCTTTAACCATTGCAAGGCAATTAACATATACCTCTCTAATGTTTGATGAATGCCCAGAATGCAGAAATCACATCACCTCAGCTCCCCCAGCAACGCTTTCATATCAGTACTAAGACTGCTGCATGAGTACGTTTTACCTGGATTGCAATCCCACCCGAGAAGTACCATCTTCACACCCTACAAATAAATGACTACTGCATAAGACACAACTTTCAGAGAGACTTTCACGGTCTGTTGTAAATAACTAATAGTACTACATATAATGTTTTAAAATGTTTTGGATAAAAATGTCCCAACAGCAATTGTTTGCTTCCAATTTGTCAATGACTTACAAAACTGGCATATTGTTTTTGGCAGTGGTCAACACCACTCCTTTTGGATGCTCAGTCCTACATTGATTGCACAGAGTGATTTACTACTTCAGTCAAGCAAGTCTTTCTACTAGGACAATTTTTACTAGTAAGCAAGTACTTTCGATTTCTCTTGTTTATTATTTGGGCAATTGTATACAAATTTGCTTCTCTTCTTAATCCCTACCTTTGCAAGTAGCATGATAATACCACAGCTAAAATACCTCTGCTAAAACTAACAGTAATAAAGCACTTAATAATTATCAGAAATTAAGTGAGCTGCTGCATAGAGCTCCTGTTTTGTGTCCTGTGCGCAACAAAACAATACAGGATGAGAATTTGTGAAGTTTTTCTTGCAATCTGCTTTAAAGTAAGATTTAATCTTTCTGGAGAATTTGCAGGTTGTGCAAAACAGGATTATAGTTGCCAAAAATACATATTTTGAAACTTATTTTAAAGCACTGAGGCCCCCACAGAAAGGGAGAAGGAACTAATCTAAATGGAAAACATCTGCACATTTCAAAAAACATGTTCAGCATAATTATTATTTATATATGCTCAAGTTATGAGAGTGATTTCTATTGTGTCTCATTATAGAAAATTCTGGCTTGGGCAAGAAAATATAGCATAAAGATACTGTTATTTTTCCAAAAGATTTAGATTTTAAAACAAAGAATTGACAGCAGCTTGAACTAATATAACCAGCTTAGCCAGCAAAACGTGATCACTTTTTGGCCACCTCGGTTCCCTGAAGCGGTGACACAAACACTGACAGTAGGGAGGGAACAGGAGCTGCTGGGGCAGAGGCAGGGTGTAAGAGGGCAGAGATTAGGGGTGCTGGTGCCCCAGTATCACTGACTGTGACTGAAGTAGCCAGGGAACTAGAGCCAAGAGCCAACTGAACAAGGAATAGGAGCAGGCCCATGTGGGCTCTTCAGTCATGAGGCATGCCAACAGAGCCCAGCTTGCTCATAGTCCTCCAGCAGAATTCAGGAGTCTCATTCCCAGTTAAGCCGTTAAGATAAATGCTTAAACATCTGAGCACCCAATCCCAACTGGAAAAACAAACAAACGAACAAAAAAAACAACCGTCTACTCTTTGAAGTGCAATCTAACACAACCCCAAAAGAGCAATAGCGCTGCCTCCAGAGCAGACCCTAACCCAAATGTGATTCAGAGCCTTCATTTCTCACATGCTGTTGACTTCTCCTCAGCCCTGCAAAAACTCAGATGAACATGAATGGTACTGAGTCATAAGCTAATATAGTAATTTCTTGTAACTACTACAGCAGTAAGGGAAACAAACAAACAAACAAACAAAAAAACCTCTTTACCCAGCCTCCCATTCATTCAAGTTAAGTTTAAGGTCTCTTGCAGCAGAATATTTAGAATCTACTTGGGGCTTTTACACCGCTGAGCAGTGGGTGCACATCTGAGCTTGATGTACACTTGGGCAGGAATGAAAAGCATGCCAGCAGAATCAGTTCTTTCCTGCGCTGCTAACCACAGTGCTGGCTGGGCACTAAAACATACTGAGCTGCTGCGATTAAGTAGACTGTACAACTGTGGTGCAATTGCCTAAAGTAACTAGGAAAATAAAACTAATATTCACATTTTAAAGAAAATGTACAGCACTGAAGAGGCTTTCAGGGTAGGGTGTAGCTGCATTACCTGAGCGTTCCCCAGGCTTCCAACCTTAGCTGCTATCGCGCTGGGGGATCCTGGTGTGCTGGCTCTAAGGAGCAGTACGGAGCGTAGAGTGGAGTGGAGACACCACGGCTAGGCTCTGTGACCAGGTAGGGACTCAATTGTTCTTGTGCACACTGAGACCGATAAGCCGCACTTTTTGCCACCCTGAGCCAACGACCTGTCATGTTTTGACAAATGCTGTACTCTAGCGTACTTTTGCTCATTATAATACCAAAACACACCTCCAGCCCAAAAGCTACCCACCTCGAAGGTGCGACCACCCCTCACTGAGCATGCGCTCTGAATCTCTTGGCGCCTGTACCTTTAAACGGAGACAGGAAAACTTTTCACCAACCATAACTAAGATATGCTTGACTAGAGTCACTCAAGCTCCACCTAAAAGATAGAAAATAATATAAATTGGCCTAAGAGAGAGGGGATGTCAGGGAAGATACTATCATTAGGGAAGATACCACCGTCAGGGGAGATACCATCACGAGGGAATACACCATCCTGAGGACCTCCTGACTCCTGGGATCAGTTGACGGGCTGAGCCTCTCTTCCCCCCCCGCACTGGGACGGCTTTGGGTGAGATTTGAACACTTGGCTATACTGTGTGTCTCCACGGAAACTTATAAATCTCTATAGAGTCTTTGTGCCTTTTAATGTGTTAATTTCCAGGCTGCGCACCTGTGCATTTCATGCATGCTAGCTTGCTTTTGCAGACAGTAACTATCACCAGCAATCCAAAGAAGCTGTGTACCTGTTGCTGTAATAAATTGCACTTAACTGCATTGTTCCTAGCCGTGATAGTTCTCATTGAACGCGACCAGAGTAAGGGCGGTTATACGTTACTGGTGAATCCGTGACCGTGGTAGTTCAGTGCTCTGAATCCGACCAGACCCGTACCGGTTAATGCCTTATTGGTGAATCTGTGATTGTGATAGTTCAGTACCCTGAATCCGACCGGACCCGTAACGGTTAATCGGCTACATCCCTTAACGCGACAACAACTAAATTGAAACAGTTCACAATATGGTCCTAAAATAACTATCCAAGTGAAAAAACAAAAGCAATAACAAAAACCATCCTCCTGATAAGGTGAGTATGCCAGAGCACCAACCTCAGCTCACACAATTTGTAATGCATCTTGTAATACTTCAGGTTGGCCACCCTTCCAGACGCCTTGACTGAACTCATTGTTTAGTCACAAGAAGAGTGACATAAAAGTGGAGCTTTTTTCGCTATTTGTAGGTATATATTATATGTTTGATGTATTTCAAGAAAATAATACCCCATGAAAAACGAAAATGATTGTGAAATTCAGGCATTAAAGCAAAATGCAGCATCATAAGTAGCTGATGTAGTTTACTGCCTAGAAACATTCAATAATAAATAACTGGCCCAACTGCTCAGACCAAGAATACAGCCAATGAGACTTGTATATGATTTGATATAGCGATGTGCTACAGTGTTCAGATGCATTTTACAAATAAATCTGTCCACTTTCAGGAGAAGGTTCTTGGGGGATAGAGAGAGAGGGTAGCAGACTGTTCCCCAGTTCAGTAATGCTTTCATGATGCATTGTCTGAACTATCCCCGTGGGGAAGGGGTGGAGGTGTGTGTATAAAGCTGAAGTTGCACACACCCAGCCCAACAATCTAGAAATCCCTGCTACATTCATTGGTATGGAGATGTCTTATTTAGCTTTAATATTCATAAATCTCTGATGCATTTATCATGCACAAAGTTTAATGCTTGCATCATTTATACTGTAACTTCTGCTAAAGCACAATGATATAGCTGATGATATCTGACATCATTCAGAGTCAATAATTCAAATGTTCTTTCAGCAGAAAAGAGAAACATCAGGGGCCAAGTAATTAACTAGTAATCCTGGGAGGCCTGGAAATAACAAAGCCAGTTTTCAGCAACTAGCTGTCTTTAAATCTCTCCACTTCGTACAAATGGGAAGCCAAGTAAAAGAGGGTAAAGTCCACTTACTTGAAGCACTAGGACTTCATTTGGGGAAAATTAATTGGATTATAGAGCTTTCTATAGCTGAAGTCAATGTACAGCTGAAGTACATGGATGTGCACTCCCAACATATACCAGACTATACTTTCAAACTGTTTCCCCAAAATGAATCCACATCTGAAATCACTGCAGAAGAATTCTGCAGCAGAAGTAGAGAAGGAATGCATCACAATTTTAACTCTATCGTCCCCCTCTTAAGATCTAATTTCCCATGCCACTTTCTAATATTTACAATGTACACGGTACGTTTTTACAGACAATATCTTCCTCACCTACTCGAGCCTTACAAAACAATCTACACAGTGCATTAGGATGAGACTTTTTCCATAAGACTTCTTAGGTTCCGCATTATCGAAAACTATCATAACAAGAAAAACCAACTTTTCACAATTCAACTTTTATACAGTTCCCTTAAAACCACTAGCATTACACCTCAGAGAAGGATTTACCTCATTATCTGTTCCCACATCCAACATCACTGGTAGGCACTCATGAGGTTTCACTCCTCCACATGCGGTATAAAGTGCCAGTTTACCAACTGGAATGCCCATGCCGTAGCAGCCGAGGTCTCCAAGACCAAGTATACGTTCTCCATCTGTCACCACAATAGCCTGGAGGAAGAAATAAAAGCACTGTAATAATCACTTCTTTCTCATACGGTACTGTACATGCTAAGTATTCTGTTATCATCTTACTATGCTCTTTTAATTTTCACTTTAAAATGGCAGCAGGTACAAATAAATCAATAGTACAACAAAGGCCATGAATTGCATTATTGTATTTCACTATGCTTTTGTTACACTTTTTTGGACTGTGGCTTCAATGTAAATGGGGCTGTCCTGTAAAACTTTTAGGAATACACAAGAGAGGTATGTAGTATTACATTACAAGGGAACTGGCATTGTTCCCTCTTACATTTTTCTGTCAACAGTATCAAAACAGAATAGTAAAGGAAAGGTAGTTATCCACAAAAAGATGAACCCTGGACTCCTGGGTTTTGTTGTAACTGTTTTCAGGAGAACCAGAGCCAGCAGCTTCTCCTGCTGGCCTTTCACAGGGCTGTCTACAGGGTTCTTAACCTTAGAAAATGTATTTTTTTTCCCTTGAGCAAATAACATACTCTGTGGTATTTATACATATGAGGCAGCATGTGTTTCCATTGATAGAAATACAGGAATTCAGTAAAACCCACAAAGTTGTCTGCACTAACAAGGAAGATTTTTCATAGTAAAGGACAGTAGCATCATACCCTGTATTCATAATGAGCACAAGTCTACAGTTAGAGACAACCTAACTGTAACTTTAAACAGCTTTATACAAGATAAAATTTTAAAAATACATAAAAATCCACTGCTGTAGCTGCAGCCAAATTGTCAAACTCTTACGTTAGCATTTCAATCGCAACGAAGCAGGTAGCACCACAAAAATGTTCTTGTAGCATGAGCAATGAAGTACAACTACTATAGTAAAGATCCTGTGGCCTAGCAGAAGCTGTTAAAAAATTTTACAATGCCTACTGCCAACAATGACATCTATCGTAAATACAATGCATGATTCTTCTTTTCTAATTTGGTGGAATTTTGGATGTTACAAAGTTAGTTATATACACACATATTTCAAAATTCCATATATTTTCCGGTTACAAATGGATTATTTTATTTTTTTTAGAAAGAATTGTGGATATCCCTGTGTACAACTTCTAAATCTTGATTAAATGAAATTGGCTAAATCACAAATCATAGTCTGGAAGAAATCAAAGAATGCAGTAAAGGATCTCTTTCTGAGCGTGACCTGCAAATTTCAAACTACTTTTATGAAGACAGTGGTGCCACCCCTCTGAAATCAGATCAGCCAGGGAGCTGGGAGGGAGAGCTCCATGTTCATAACCCTCTTGTCCAAAATTTTCAATACCGCCAGTGACTTCTTGATACCAAAAGAGGAAAGGGATTGTAATCTCATCAAAATAAAACATTCAGACAGGACTGCCCAGAATCACACTATGCAAACAAGAAGCTAAATGCATAGATCTGATAATCACAATCCTTATTTACAGCAATGATTATTTCTCAGCCCTGAATGTTATGAGTGCTTGTCTGGTTTACATGAGTCAGCAACCAGACATTCAGCTTCAAGCTCAGTATGGGAAGCATCTGACAATGTAGTAATTCCCTTGTCATATTCTGTGACAAGCAATTTTAGCTGAAAATTTAGTAGTTTTGCTGGATTAACCCAAACATGGGAACAGATTGCCCAGAGAGGCCGTGGAGTCTCCACCACTGGAGATCTTCAAAACCAAACTGGACATAGCCCTGAGAAATCATCTCCAGGTGTCCCTGCTTGAGCAGGGGTGTTGGATCGGATGATCTCAAAAGGTCCCTACCAACCTCAACCATTCTGTGATTCTGTGAAATGCAGAAAAAGAATTCAGATTTTTTTTTTAAATGCATAACTTTCAATGTAATTGGCCAATTAATCAATAATACAATAAAGGATGCCAATAGGTAAACAAGTAAGGATGGAAAAGCTTCAAACTATAGCTGTAACATCATTGTTTCTATTTATTTAAAAAAAAAAGCAAGCTGAGAAACAATTGAAATCTAACTGATAATACGCTATCTAATCTGAATATTTCACTAGAAAAAGATAATCAAAATATCTTAACCAAGCCAACCCAGGTGCAAAATGGTGTCAGCTTTATCAAACAAACTAAACTAAAATTACCTTGATGACATTTTCTGGCCAGGACTTCAGCATTGTAGCGATGTGTCCCCGGTCATGGATAGTAATAAAAAGTCCTCTGCAAAGAAATTAATACTTTTCATATAAACAAGCAATTAAATATTTCAATGTAAATAATTTAAATAATAAAATAACTCTATGCAAATACATTTCCAACATACATGGATTCAGTTCAGTAAGTGCTCAGTTTTGTAGGAACGAGTGAATTAAATATCTGCATTTAGTAGAAGTCAGAGAAAATGTAACTGAGACAAAATGTGACTGCTCAAAGATTCATAACCTGCAGGAATTATTTCTGCAAATTGCTAAGTTTGATTTTAGAGCTCCCCAAGTACTAGATATGTTCAGATGTATTCATGAATTACCCCAGACCACAAAACACATTCATCTTAAAACAGTGATCACTAATGCTTATTCAGTCCTAACATTTATAGGTAAGAATAGGTCCCAGTTGTAATCTATGAATGAAAACTGAAATGTCATATATTATTGTTACATAAAATACCTCAGGAGCATTCACTGATGTACTTCAACAACAGTCTGCCTATTTCATTAGATTCTCCTCATTGACATAAACAAAAGTGGGAAATAATCTAATGAAAATCTCTTTGTTTTGAAAGTACAAAGTACTCCCTATAGTGCTGAGCATACTGAATTTTTACTTTGAAGAGTGTTTCTAAATTGCCCTTTAGTTCCACTAATACCTAAGAGCTTAAAGCAAACGGGCAGAAAAAAAGATGTAATTCCAATTTCATTTTCTATTATAGAAAAAAATCAACATAGTATCTTATCCTACCCTTCAGCCCTTTAGTCTTCAACTACTTTACTTGACATGCAGATATACAGCCAAATCCACTTAGACTTAATTTAATTCCCTTTCTTATCTACATTTCTCATGTGAGATAGCAAAAAAAATTCCCCACTGAAGTCAATCTCTTCAAAAACCATGGAGAAAGCAACAATGAAGAAGTAAATGCCAAGGATGCCTTCTTTTAAATAAATTTTGCAATAATAAGCATAAGGAGTTGTCTTCTAACATTTTTCTACAGCATTTCATCTGCCTATTTCAAGATGAAAATTATAAAGTAAAAATTAGAGAAAAGTGCTAAAAAAAGAATTTAAATCTAAGTCTAGTATAATATCTCCATTCATCTTGGCATATTCGTAATATTGGGTACATGCCCACGTGGGTCTAAATAAAACTAGTAACTGAGGGAAACACTGGTCAGATAGGACTGTAAGTATTGCAAGTCAAGCAAAAAAATTTCCTGCAGTGTTTAAAAGTATAGTCAAGAAACCAAAAGTCAGAAGTTACAAAATATATTAATTAATAAATATACCTAATGTCATGTGTTTATATAGTTAATACATATTGGGTTATTTATACAGTATTGAACTACTATTGTGCAATATATATTTATATATTTTTATTTAATTTCATATTTAACTGTCTTCACCTCCTTGATATACAATTTATAAAATATACAATCAAACTCGTTTATTCTTTGGAACAAAAGACAGTGTAAGATACACTGCAATTAACCTTCTTAATCTTAATTATACAGAAACGACAACCGTACACAGCTAACTAAGCAGGACAAAAATTGTGGTGTTCTTCAAGAAAAATACATATGCACTGCATAAAGGAGTATGCACTGTATGAACAGCCATTTGTGGTTAAATACTTCATAGCATCATAGAATATCCCAAGTCAGAAGGGACCCACGAGGATCATAATTTTGTCTGCTTAGCTTTCATTTTATGCATTTTCCCCTAGAACTGGGAATTGTCTGTCCCTGGCACCCCTATTTCCTTCCCCCTGCCCCAGGCTCAGCCCGAACGCAGCAGGCTGGCCGATGTCAGTCACCATTTCTTAGCAGTAATGCCAGCCAGCAGATCAATTGCCCCAGCTCAGTGTAAGCTAGGGTCTGCAGGGGTGGAAGGGTTAATATTTAAAGCACTTTTAAGAAGCTATAGTGTTTACAGTACACAAGCATTTCTATTTGCAACTCAGGTACCTGAAACAGAGAGCGCTAACTGAAATGCTGTAAAGAAGCAATGCAAAATAAATGCCGATGCTTCCTCCCCGATGTGCTGTGTAATAAGACGTTTTACAAAATGCTGTGTAAACTGGTTATATGAAGCATCAAACAGAGTTTATCAAAATTGCTAGCCTCAGAGACAGCCAATCTGGAGACACAAGCATGCTAAAGAAATAGAAGAGCGCGGGAGGAAAGCTACCCGAAACATCACCCTTCTGCTTCTCCCCGCCCTCCGATTTACACGGACCTCATAGCCCAGTGCTAAATGAAGCGAGATTTTGGATGGATTTTCTAAAGCGCCCGAGTCCAGCCCAGTGTGGTTAAATGACCTCTTTCTTGCAAAGCAGGGAGAAAGGTCTCCACGGAGTAAATTCCACAGCGGAGGAAAATAAATGCAGGACGGCGGCTCCAGGAGGAACTTTGTCAGGACATTTGTAAGGATCTTTGAATAAGTATTCAGAGCCTGTTTCAGAAATCTGTCCAGGCAGGATCACATTCAAACAACAATGAAAAATACGGGGAAAGTGTAAACAGAGTCATGTCAAAAGCATTTTGCTCCCCTCCTTCCCCCTTTCCCTCCATTCTTCTCTACGTTAGTAACACGTTTCTGGACACATTGTCCTGACAGAGAAGATGCTGCTGATTTTAAGGGCACAGTTCCCTTATTCTGTAAGAATATGGAGAGAGATAGGAATCTCTTCTTCCTCTATCTGGATCTGTTGCCCTCATCCTTCATTTCTTCAGTTAAAGCACTTTTCTCCTTTAAGGTTTCCTCTGCAAGAAGCTATGCTGCCAGGTTGCAGCGCTGCCCACCACGAGAGCATTCAGCCGCTGAACTTGCTGGCAACGCCACCTGAAACCACTGAAAGGCAGTGCCACGTATTTTTTCTTTTCCATGAGGCCTTGCTATGGCCAGAAACAGCACCAGCTGCACACAGTTATTATAAGGGGGCTAGGGTGACGCGAACTGTTGAGGCAGCCAGCCAGCAGACACGATAGTTATTTTTTGGCTGTCACAGCACAGCCATGCGAGGAATCAGGAAAAGAGAGTGGTAGCAATTTTAAGCCACAAAACACTGTAGGCTGGAAGCTACACGGTTTAAATGGGATTAATTCATTGATAAGCTCTATGTATTTCAGTGCAGAAATAAGACAGTATTGTCCCTATGTGTATGACGTTAATAAACATAAGTTTTGTCCGTGGGTTTGACTCGGTACTTCAGGATGGGCTGCTTCTGCAGATGAACAAGTAATGTGGCACAACGTAGATCTACACACAACATGTCTCGGAAAAGGTGTTCAAACATGCTACATGTTCAACAAGTTGCACACAGGCACCAAGACCCACCTTTACTTCTTCTGGCCCCAGTTAGACTTCAGTTCAGCACTGGTTCCTGCCACTCTAGCCAAAGGGATCACCTCTACTGATGCCCATTTCGAATACCCAGAAAATACATGAAGCTACAGTCCAGGAAAAGTTATTCAAAGAAGTAACTGTGCCTCCTTTCTTGTCACAACAGTAAGCCCACAGCCCAAAAGAACGATGCCAGGACTTTGGGATCCACTCACAAAAGGGTGGATTTTGGGGAGGCTCACTGAGTTCACCATACTGTAGTATATTATGTGGAGGTCATTCTGCATCATCTAATTTGACTTTGTTTTATTTTACTAGAACTCTGATCTATTAGAACAAAGTAAACAGAATTAAATAGACTATTTTTTGTTATGCTTCAAGGAAATAATGTTCCACCAGCAATGTATTTGTCTATTTTCTATTAAAGCATAGTTCAGGAAAATGTGTCACAGTAATAAAACAATCCTTTCTTCCCTCTGCTTATAATAACAGGAGGTATTCTAACATGTCTCAGAAAATGCCGATTTTTTTAATGAAAAAAGTTCAAACTTTTCTCACAACCCTTCATGTTCAAAACTGTTATTTGAATTATGAACTGTATATAGAATTATTATAGAGGTGGCTTCACTTTCCCATGCTGCCTAAATCAACAAGCTTAATCATAATAATAATAATAAAAATAATAAAGTCTCAGGGAGCAGCTTCAGTTTCTTTCTGAGCCTGCACTTTCCCAAACTCCCGCACTTTGCAAGAATGAGGCAAGCTACTTCCCCAGTTCCTCTGTTAAAATTCCTTTACATAAACATTGTACTAGAAACTAAGACTACCTAAATCCCCATAAAAGAATAGTTTACACTTTTTTTCACCCTGAGATAATAATATTTCCCACTGTAACTGTTCAGTATGGTCTCCTGTCATCAGATAAAACGTTCTCAAACTTTTAATTACGTCTTAGCTTTCTAGGGTCCTTCTCGTAGCGATGCTCCTCCCAAGACCTCTGTGGCCTAGTAAATACTACTGATGGGCTGATTAAAGAAATGAAGCTGTTCACAGATTTTTATTTTTTTCAACCTTTCCCTCTGTATAGGAGTGAACTTCATTACTTTACAGTGCATGAGTATTTCTTCCAATAAATAAAGTAGTTGCCACTGAAATTTCAGCTGCTACTGAGCTTCATCCTGAATTCATCAATATAAAGAAACCCAGGCTTTAAATTGTCTAGACACTGCATATGCAAACCATATTTAAACATCAACGTTTGTAGGAAGCAAAACAAAGACTACATCCAAAACAACATAAAAAATGGGAATAGCAGCATTAAGAGAACAGCACATACTCTTAACACTCCTGAAAACTTGGACTTGTATAGTAGTTCATAAAACAGGTTAAGTAGTAACAGTATGTGAAAGACAATGGAGAATAAGATATTAACCTGGGAAAGACATAACAGCTTGTAAATAATACATGTGTTTTAATGTTTGGCATATGGATAAACAATCCTAAATTATTGTTTATAAATCGTTATTTTGTGAAGAAGCTGGCTTCAAGTATTCTGGAAGACAGAAGATAACATCTGCCAACTCCAATTAGCTGAACTTAGAAGAGTAACAGAAGCATCATTATAAACTGTACAGAGACTCAAAAGCCTTATTTGTGTAGGAGTGTAGGGAGATAACTAAAGAAAAATATATCACTGTAAGTGCTTATGTCAAGGGGTCTGACTGTTCACTCTAGCTACAGAAGCAGATCAGAATTTAGTCTCATTTCAAGACTCCCTTTGGACAACACTGCCTCATGGCACTATTTAATAGTGCTGCTGGCAGCCTGCATAGCACTCTTTCAAGGGCCCAGATCCATCAAAGCTATTTATCAATCCCTGTTAGTATGTGGACTGCTTTAAACAGTTACTTCAGTTAAAAATAACATCTACATAGCAGAGATTAAAGTTCAAGGCACTTAAAGAACATTACAGTCTGCAATACAAATAAAGCCTGAAAAGCATAAAAGCGTAAAAAAACACCCAAAAGACAGTAGCTCTAAGTCTGTCATTTGAAAATATGACCACAGGGGAACAAGGTTTCAGAAAAGTTTGGAGGAAGAGAAGGCACAAAACTGTAGAGACACAGATGCCGTGGGATTTTTCAGTATAGACATTAAAACAATATTTAAATATAAATAATTATGATGGTAATAATAATAAAGTCAAGTGGGTTAAGTAGCTACTTGGTGGAAAAAATGTCACAACCCAGCTGGACTGAAATTTGTGAATGCATTTTCAAATACAGTCAAGGCTGCCAAGAGAGCTGACTTCAGGTCTCAGCTCACCCCCTTTTCCAGCCCATGTGGGACTAGGGAAGAGGGGAACCACAGGCTGCTCTTCAATAACTTGCAACGCAGCAAGCCACAGCATCCATCCACAGCAAGCCACCCCTCATCCATCTGTGGGGAGGAGATTGATGACACAAGCATTGCCCCAACCACCCTTGTGCATCTGAAAAAGGCTCCAGAGCCTGCACATAGAGTATATTTTAAATATATATAACAACAGAGTGGGTGAAAGGAAAAAAAGGCAGCAAACTGCCTACAGCAATATAGCCTGAAGGCAAATGAGAAAATTAAAAGAAAAAAAAGTTGCAACATGGGATGCTGTTTTACCACTTTTCCACAAGTCTGAAGTCTTCCAGTCCTTTGAGAGCCTGACTCTTGCTACCAAAGTAGGTAATCTCTACATTACTACTTCAAGTGTACGATGACTTTTATAAAAGGTACCCATTTTGCTTGAAACATACTGTTTTCACTTTTTCAGAATGCCATTGGAGTAAACTCTAGCTCCATAACTGTGCAAAGTCAGGCCTTTGTACAATGAAAAGCAACACGATGAACTAATTCCTCAACTGCTCTCACTCAATGCAAAAGAACATTTGATTGTTAAAACAATTAGAATAAAATATTACAAGCCTTACACAGCAAAAATTTAAAAACAAGACTCTTATGTGGTACCTAGAGCAAGTACACCTTGTCTCTTTGCTATGTAATCCACAATTGTGTATTTAATTCTGGAAACCATAATGTGCACCTCAGGCTATTTCAGATGAAAATTAAGATTGTGTCACAGTAACAAAAAAAAAAAAAAAAAAAAAAAAAAACCTTCATAGATTTTGTTACTGCAGGTGTTTTAATAATTTTTTTTCAATTATATAAAATAAACTTTATTTGCTTATCTAGATAAAACTGTTTTTTTAATTAGTGTCTCACCTCTTTTACCTACAAAATCAACAGCACAGCACCTCATGGTCTAAGTATTCCATGAGATGGAATGTAATGATGTACAAATAGAATGAATGGAATGACTGTAATGATGCTTCCTTTTCACATAACAACAGAGTAGATACAATTATCTCTCCTTAATATTCATTTCTTAAAATACAAATTTGCTCATTTAGATTTATTCCAAAAATCTCATGTGTCAAGAAAACGAGTTTATATGTATTCTTGCTGAACCACAGAAGCATAATGGCAATTAAATGGGATGTGTCTGTTTGAAAACGAGAAGGCAGACTTTGAGAAATATCATGTTTTAAGAGCCAGAGCTGTTTTGCTCCAGAAGCTACTTAAGTTCTTCTGACAGTTGCTCAATAAATAACGTAATTACTTACACCCTAATAGATACAAATAGAACTATTTGAAGATTGTGAATGAGAATGGTTTACCAGAGCCAGACACATTCATTTTTAAGACAAAAAAATAACCCACTGTTCTGCTTCAATAGCTATCCTGTTTATTTTATGCTGATATTAACTGTGTAAAGAACCCTCAGCACAGCATCCGCCATGTATTTACCAGGAATTTTGTAAAGTTAATGATGTTTTCAAAAAAACTTTTAAATGTTATTTAAACTGTGAAGTACTCAAACAAGTGAGATCACTGTCCTTCTACGTACTTCAACAATTTCTACTGTCCCAGCTCATTGGAACATGGAAAATTTCCAGTCTTTAGACAATAGCATCCTTTAGGCCAGTTTTCATTGACCTT
Source organism: Anser brachyrhynchus (assembly GCF_964034855.1). NCBI lineage: Eukaryota > Metazoa > Chordata > Aves > Anseriformes > Anatidae > Anser > Anser brachyrhynchus. Next base: position 88,965,165 of record NC_137696.1, on the reverse strand, counting down.
TAAATCACCATCATTTGCTCTCAATAACCATTAAAAAGGACAAAAGTGAAGACTTGTTAAAAAGGCTTCTATTATGACATATCCTACTCAACTTCCACTTTAATGAAGAAGTCACCTCTGAAAACAGACACTATCTCCCATTTGTAAAGCTGACCTCAGCAGCTAAAAAGGAACCAAGGCCACTGCTAAGTTCATGTCCCAGTGATACAACAGCTCTCCATGAAAGGAGCTGTAGTGCTAAGAGGCAAAAGTCAGAAAGGAAGGCAGGCTAATGTAGAAAGCACGTGGGTTAAACTTGTACGAGACTGTCAGTGAGCTGCCAGGCACAGAACAGAGCTGGTTCATCCATGCTTGAGCTGCCGGCATATTACGTTTGGTGACATCTCCAAGACCCACATCCATAGCGCACAGCGATGACAGAACTGCAGCATCACCGAGGTTGGAAGGGACTTCTGGAGATCTTCCAGTCCAAGCCCCCTTCCCAAGCACAGTCAGCTAGAGCAGCTGTTTTGCCTTAGCTTCCTCTAAGGCAAAAATTTGTTACAGGCCATGATTTTTCCCCAGTTTTAGCAACTCTCAGCAGTAAAAAGAAAACATCCATTCAAGCAGAGTTTGCTGCTCCTAAGACTTTTTGGGTTGTGCTCCACTGCAACATACACAGAAACCTATTCCTGCCTTCAGTGGAAATTGTATCAGAAGATAGCTATAGAAAATAGGCCTCCTGCATTTTAGTGCAAAAATCAGACACTAGGAAAGTAAAGATTTCAATTTACTACTTGCACATTTAAAATAAGCTCAAACTCATTAATTTTAGGACAAAGCCAAACAAGCCTTCACATCACTCTCACTCTGACTGAGAGAAGTAACACCAAAAAAGAAGAATATATTTGTAAGAAAAAACACTTTATTCAAAGGGCACTGCATGCAATCATAGTTATTTCTGAAACAAAGACATGGTAACGAAGTTATTGGAGCTATATTTAAAACCTGACAAAGCAGAAATTTTCTTCCTTATAAACTTTTAATGTTGAATAGAATTGAATATAGGTATAGCATGAATATTGTGTCTTAAAATCACTAAAATTGTAAGAGCTTAAAAATAACACGAATTGAAAAGCAAACATTTATTCAGCCTCAGTTATTTACAAGACTATTCTCCTATCATTCACAGAAATGACATTCAAATAATTTTCTGCTTAAATTTTATTTTTAATATTTGACTAATACCAGTTACAGACTTCTGATTCGAACTGGAAAAAAAAAAAAAGATGGACTTGCATTTATTGCCTGCTAGAGCATACAACTTCTTCCGTGGGATCTTGCAGTGAATCCATAATTTCTTACAGAATCATCAGAGGGAGGAGATTAAATCTTATTAATGCAAAATAATCCATGTGATTGGATTCTTATACATCCTCACTGTTTTCAACATTCCTCAAAGTTATTTGCTGCAGTGGTTAATATGGCTTACTGACACAGGCCTCAGCTCACCACTACACTAGGTAAGGACAAGCGCAGCCCAAAGGGACCCACAGGAAAGGTAACTCCCCAGAGAGAGCAGCAGCAGGAGGCACCAAAGCATACCTGACCTGGTGTTCAGCAACCATCTCATACTGAAATCAATTATTTTCAACAAATTAATTCACCAAGCCAACCAAGCTGCCTGAAGTGCAGCTCTATTCGCAGGATCAGATGCCAGGAACACAGTGGAAAGGTCGCAGCAAAGTCATTATATGTCCACCTCCTTTTCTACCCCTGTTGAGTTTGGGGCCTCCACCACATCCTCATGTAAGACCCTGGGCTCAGCCTTCCTGGACAGGACCACTGCTGAATGGCCTGGAAACCTATGAAGTACTGCAAAATGGGGTTTTCAGGAGAGAAGGGAGTTCTGGATGTTAGTTCACTCAGCTTACCGCTCCTGGAAAGTGCAGCATGCACACCAGCACATGTGCATCCATTTTGAGCGGTGTGAGGCCGTACGCATCCTCACACCTGCTCCCTGCTTACACTTTCATTTAGCTGTTCACCTACTTGTACGTTGTCCATATCTTGGCCTCAGGAAAATAAGGATATATCTACAAAAACTATATAAAGACATTCTTGCTTCCGAAATACAGTTGATATAAAGACAATGCTTTTGCAACTGTTGCTCCACATTTCACATACTGCATAAACAGAAACCAGAAATTCCTCAGTGGCAAGGCCTTTCAGTCAGCAGTCTAGATTTTTACCTCTGACTTTGAGAGACGGTAAAATATTTGGTTTCTGCAAAGGCTAAAGCATAGTTTGAAATCCCAGAACACTGCTCTATTCCACTTCTGCATGAAAACAGACTCTGTTCTGCACTCACGACCAAGGAGCCAGGCTTCGACAGCCACTGGGAAATACAAGAAGCCTTCACAGGGGATGAGGAATTTCAGGGCACCAAGTCAGTGCTTTACAGTAACACAGAGTTTCTCTCCTGACAAGTGATCCTATCACAGAACTGACTTCTCAGATTAGTCATTTGTTTTCCCACATGAAAACGAATGATTACTGTTTATAAATTGACACACACAATATATAAATTATTGTCTGGTGACAATGTGACTAGTTTTGTATGAAAGTTAAATTCCAATTTATTCTCGCCATAAGAAGTTAGTCATTAATCATTTTTGTTGGTATTTGGTTCATTTCCTTTCTGTTGGTATTTTATTGAGTGTTTGGGATCACTCAATAACCAGATAACATCATTTAAAAATTTTCTTACGAAACTTACAAACCGAAGTAGCTTTAACAATGTTTTATTTAGGCTACTGACTGCCTATACATACCAAAAATAACCTTCTAAAAATCACAACTGTGGCTGTCTACACTCCAAAACAAACAAGAGTGTTTGACTTTTATTGAAACACTCATCTTTAAAAAGGGTATAGCAACTGAGATCTCCTAGGTTAGACTCTTAGTTAAAATCTGAATAATTTTTAAACATAGATCTTAATCTAAAATATTTTAGAATTCAATAGAATGTTACAACAACAGGTCAGAATAAAGATCAGTTTAGTTTAACTCCAAAAAAGTGCTCTGGAAAGTAGGCCCTTGGCATACAAAGGGTTCAGTTGTACATCTATCAAACAGTTTTACATCCAGTTTTTATTGTTTTCTTTTAGTCTTTCAATTTTAGGTGATTTGCTGAAATCATTGCACTGATAGCATAGCTACAATAATTTCCGTCGTTTTATGTCCATATTTTCCACTATCAAAAATATAAACTTTAAAAACAGTAAAATGAAAACAACCTGACCAGAACTGGTTCTGGTCTTATTTCCTATTAAATTTACAACATGCATGAATGTATAAGTCAGACAAAAATTTTATGACTGTGTCCAACAACAGCTTTTAACATGGGAAAAAAATTATTGAAAGTCTACAGGCCAGGCCATACACTCAAACATCTTTCAAAGACAGACTTTTGTAAAACCCTGAATGCAATGTACCAACCATACATCACATAACCAAGGTTACAGCCATCCGCAAGAAGAATTTCATTTCAAGCCCAGCACAGTGTGTGCTGTCGTATTTCCACTTTCTGTGTTATGTGTCAAACTGAAAATAGGGATAGGTACATTGCCAGGAGCAAACAGAGATAGGGCAGAATTGATTTTTTGTTTTTATGTATTCTATTTACTTGGGAAAAACAAATTCCCACATGCCCATATCCTAGTTATCTGTGAATAAACCATTAATCAAATAAAGAGAAAGGAAACAGTGTTCTGTGTTGTCATTTTCAGAAGCAAACATCTCCATGTCACATTTAAGGAACTCGTTCCGGATGGCTGAGGAAAACAGTCAAAGACATATTCTTTCCTGGACTGGCAGCATGAACAACTTGCCACTTGACATACAGGGCAACAAATCCATTAATTCATATGTGCTTAAGTTAAACCTAAAAAACAACTCCAGGAGAAAAGAAAAAAATAATAATACCCTCTCACATAAGAATGCTGCCAGAAAACGGTGAACTTCTGGAGGTGGAAACATGTTGCTGTGGCTCTACAAGCTACATTACAGCTTCATCTTGGCAACAGTAAGCCAGTCCCTTGGATGGCACACATTGCCACCAGAAAGCCCAACATAATGGTTAACTGTCTTATTCTAGAGTACACCTACAAAACTCCTTTTTTCTTTTTTTTCCTTGAGACCAAACAGAAATTAAAGTCAAACATAGCTGTTTTGGGAATAGAGGCAAAAATAAGAACTGGATTTTGACCATCCTTATGTCAAAGGCATAGGTTCTAATTCAACATAAACCAAAGCTGCTTCTTTTTTTTTTTCTTTTTTTTTTTTAATGACTTCCCTATCAATGTCTACTTCTGGTTAGAAATACTTATTTCAGATCAGTTTCAGTCAGCACTTGCTTTTCTTACAAGAACTACTTGCTTTGTTTGGTTTATATGTATTTTTAGTTTTGTTTACTTGATCAGTGCTCCCAACAGTCTCATACACCTACAGCTGCTTCCTAAAATATATATATATATATATATATTAATTTTCCTGCAGGTAATTTAATATCTTAATACTCATTAGCAAAATAAGGTCATAATATGAAGCAGAACTCACTTGCAATGCCGTCACTTAACTCTGAGACCAGTGGTTGGGAGGACAGAAACCTCACCCAGCTTCCTCCACTCAACTGCAGATCGCAGTACATTAATGCCACTTCTGCTATACATTTTGTGAAGTTATTATTACCTGGACTTTTAATGTTTATTTTAAGCTTATGTATAATGCACACTGGGGGCACTTTTTTATTGAAGAGCACACATAAGAAAACAGTTGTATAAAGCTGTAGAACTTTGCCAAAAAGAATGGAAACGCCATGCAAGAAATTAAAGGATTTCTTTCTACCTCAAAACTTTCATCTCCTGCCTTTTCCAGAAGCTCCTTAACAGCACAGGCATATGGCTGTCTCAAAAACTGTGTGCAAAAATCTTAAGAACTGATAACCATCTGGCCATAAATACAGAGAAACACAAGATATTTTAAAACACACAGTAGTTCCATTATTGTGCTCTTGAAGGCTCACAATCTTCATGAATTCTCTTCACTTTAAAGAATCCATTTCAAGACCCGACTATTTAGAAAGCTTCTGGACAGAGACAGAAAACTATGATTTTAGAATATCCAAGCTATGGCAAAGTTTCGCTGGGGTTTTTACTTTCTCTTTTTGACTTCACCAAATACAGGATTTCTTTTTTAAAGCTACTGTATCTTGTATTAGAAATGCAACAATGGGACGATGCTGGACTGCTGAGTAATGAGAGCATTTTGAACAGAGAGGCTGCTGAGTAGGTAAGCAGGGGATTTGGGTGGTGCCGAAGGACGTGCAACAAATGTACAGAAAACGAGAGCTGGAGAAAATCCAGTGTAAGCATATCCTGAAGGAAAACATCCTCTGGACAAGGGATGGGATATATTCAGAATGAGCTAATAAAATCATTGTAATGTTTCTGAGTCACTGGTGTTGTCTCATCTGAAATACTACTGGCACCTCATTTTGCAATATTAGGAGACAGTAATGGGAATTACTGGGGAGCTGGAGAAAGCTCTCTGCATTGAGGCAGAGAGTGGGATTCCTCTACCTCTGCAAAGCTCTCAATATAAAATAACATATTAAATGCTTATCAACCACCTCTAATAATTCTTTGCTACATGCTTATGTTGACTACAAATACTTCACTACTGGTGATGATACATATTTGTAAGCACATGCAGCAAATACCATTTCTTTTTTATCCCACTGATAGCTAGAAGTATGCCCTTTCTCTTCTACAACGTAGTCCTAGAAAGGAAGAAAGAAGCACATACCTTTTTCTCAGTATTCCTCAAGCAATGAATTGCAAGTTTAGACAAAACGCAAATGGACAGGTGAGAAGGCACACCTCAGATCTCCAAACAGCCACAGAAAAATAGTACATTGTTGTCCTTCAAGTGTTTTTCCAAACATAAATGCACCCTGATAAGCAGTTCCTTGCAATGTGTTCAAGAGGGTTTCAGAGTACCCACTTTTATAAAAACAGAGGGTCTGCCATCCAAAATTCAAACAACTCCGTAACTCCCCAGCAACAGCAAGTTCAACAAAAATGTTAGTCATTAGCACAGGTGTCTACTATAGGAACACTCGGCAAAAAAGAGCAGACCCAGAATCATGCATCAGTCTTCCTTGTGAACTAAACAAATCAACAGCACTAGAACTGAATCTGTATTTCTGAATAGATTAAGACCCTTAAATGTCAAAGTCTATACTTAGGTTAACTTTTTTAATAACTAAAATGACAACTATAAAAACAAAAAATAAAAATAACTATGAAAACATTTATAACCATATGATCTAATGACCAATTATTACTCAACATCCAACTACTTTTGTACTTCCTCCCGAAGCAATCTATAAAAAGGGTCCCTAAGAAGGGACAGAAAGGAAGCTTGGGAGGTGACAATTCTGAAAAAATAATAATAAAAAAAAAATTACACAGTCCTAAAGAACAATGTCAAAAACCTACACGAGATGTCTGACTGAGGTGTTTGCTAATGTTTGATAGTCTGTCTTTGAAAAGGTGTTGAACGAAGGAAAGTTATGTCTCTCTTATTGAAGTAAGTGGCTCTTGAAAGGTTTGCTTTAGGGCCAAATGATGTTGACGGTTGGGGGGCTGTATAAATCTGGCAGGTTGACAGAGGCTGTTTCATGAGGAGAAAAATGTGGTAGATAAATATTTTTGAACAGAGTAGGACAGAGCCAATAAGTAGACCTCTCCCTTACAGTATTACCTGATTCTTTAGTGTTGCTCACAAGACTTTGGCCAAGTCGAGGTGTGAAAATTAAATAAAATTACTGCCCTTAAAGTACATTTTATTAAGGAACATACTACTCTGGGAAATCTGGAAGCTTGTAACCAGAAGGCTGGTGCAAAATCAAAATCTCTCTAAAAATTCAGGAAAAAAGGAAGACATCAAAGAGTAACATGGTTATATATTGGTGCAAGTCCTAATTATTAATAGGAAACTATAACTTGCCAAAAGAATATCACTATTTTAAAAAGGCACTGATATATCTATAGCTCATTTGTTGAAAACAATATAGCCTGCCTTTTCATATGGTATTGGCACTATAGAGAAAAGACTAGTCAGAGTAAAGACATTTAACTTGCAATCATGTACTTTCTGTCTACTCTCCTGCACGCAGACCTACAAAATCACTGTTTTAACAACCCAAATGAGAAGGGTCTAACAACCACTCCATTAATAACTGTCATACAAACTGGCCTCCCTATGTGGTGAAAAACATCAGTAAGAAAATTCTTTGTTTCATGGGAGCCTTCTAATAGGATGTATAGGGAGGAAGATAATTGTCATATGCCAAAATCCAGAGAAGTTTTAATTCACATTGGCTCAGAGTTCAGATGCCCTAGAAAACATAAATTTGAGTCCTCCAAATTTATGGAGGAGAGGGAACTTTCTACTCTAATTTCACACAAGAGATGGTGGAAAAGTAAAAAATAACAGTACAAATCAGATGAGAACAGGAATCTCCCGGAAATATCCAGGATGTTGCGAAAGAAGCAGACAGGGAAACAGATAGGCATGGCCAGGACGTTAGTTCTGGCACTCTTGCACAGAAACCACCAAGGATGTTGTAGAAGGGCCTTGAGGTTTTCTAAGAAGTCTGTGCAAAGAGGGGAAGGAAAATGACCGAACATTAATTGCTGCCAAACATTCTGAGAGTCATGTTTGGAGTATGGATGGGCTCATTTCCTCCCCCACACTGTACAGATATACTCCCTCCAGAAAAAACAGAGCAATACACCACCAAGAGGTACAAACTTAGGACTGAAAGCCAGAAATTCCATGCTCATGATGTGTTTCAGGACAAAGCTTTTACAACCTAGATTCCTAGATTACCTGCATAAGAAATCATCTATGCGGCTTGTGAGAGCAGGAAGAAGCTAACACAAGTAATGTTCCAACTCTAAAAGATTAAATGAAAGACTACCTCAATGTATGACTTCCAGAATGACTTAGTAAATCCTATCCTTCCGCTATTGCTGTAGGTAAAACCTATGTGCAAGCACAAAGTCCCAAAAAGTACAAGTACAAAAAAACAGCACCACATGGAGGACATTATATTTCATTATGTTAGATCAGGACTATATATTTGCAATTTATCATAAGCTAATTCATGTTTCTATTCTAAGGTGCAAGTTTAATAAAAAGAAAAAAAATTCACAATGTAACCAAATGGTGTAACCTACTCTCAACATATTACCAAAAGCCATGAATTTAACATAATTGAAGAGAGACCAGATGACTACATATATATAACCTAAAGAATATCCTAATGTTTTCAAAATCAAGGTATGACTTTTTTCATTCATCTACTTCTTAGACTCAGAATTGACTTAATATTTACAGAGCACTCTAAGATCAAAATGAGGCCAACTGACATCTGTGCAAGATTCTCACATCTTCCACTGCAGCATTACTGGCTGAAGCATTACTGGTTTCTAGAAGACTGTCTAGGAGAAGAGAGGAATTTAACATTCCCATGGTGTGCCAATTCTCTTTTTACAGCTTTTCAGAGTATGGCAAAATATCACACTAGGAGAATCTATTAGCCTTACTTTTAAGCTGAGAAAGCAACAGCACGCTAAGCTAAATTTTGGCTTGACGAAGGTAAGGAGCACACCATGCCAAAGAGTAGAACCACAGGGTATCATTAAGATGTCATAGTGCTTGAAATCAATGGATAGGCTGTTTAATATGATTTTATGCTATAAAATTATCAGTTAACTAAACGAGGATACTACTAAGACAACTATTCACAGTAATAATCAGATTAATGATGGCTCTAAAAAATAAAACTGCTTTGCCTGGAAAAAAACACCTAGATTCTCTAAAAAAAAATCTATAGGACAGTTACACTGGTGAAGATGTTAGGTTAAATGAATCCAGATCTTCTGGTCTCAAACAGGAAAATACCACAGATCTGTGCATGAAACAGGCATTCACAAAGAAGCAGCACCAGGAACTGAACTTTATTGGCTCTTGTGATCCACGAGGACTTGACAAGTCTCTGGCCTCCTGGAAGCTAAATCTGTTTTCTGAAGAGACTTGGATGTCAAAGGCATCCAATGGAATTAACAAAAAGAAAAATCCAGGCTCCACTGAAAACCTCATTAAAACCCACAATAAAAATTATTAAATGCGCTGCAGGAATCAACCTTGTGCTGGAAAACAGACCGCAGCTCCTGCCGCCAAGTTCTGCAATTTTGTAAGTTCTGTCACAGGAGACAAATATTTCTCTCTTCTCTAATTCCATTTCCTTATTAAAAAGCTACACTATCTTGCAGCTGACAGTCTCGGTATGCTTGGTAAACAGCGTGTCAACAATAAAAGAACTCACACTTGCAGCCCTTGCATTCAATACATTGCATCTGTAAATGCATGCAGTAAATGTAAATAGATGTGATCTCTTTGAGAAATATGAGGAACGGAACCCATTTCAAGTTCATATGTGCTGACACAGTCACACACTTCAATATGGCTGCAATCTGGTACAATATCAGCACTTATGAACTGAGTATTTGACATGATAAATTGCCCTCTGAAACATGGGCACTAACAACCACCAATACCATTTTAAATGTTCTTAAAAATTACTGAAATAGCTAAAACTTTACAATACTTATTAAAAGTCAATTCAAAATGCAATCTTGCTTGGACTTCAGGAGAATAAGAGAATTCTAGATTTGCTTTTTCTAGTCATTTGTGAGGAAGGAAAATAAGAAAAAAAGACAAAGTCAAATGAATTATTAGACAAGAAAACTTCTGTGAGAAGACTTTAATGACAAGTACCTAGAAGCTGGGGAAGATCCAATTCTATATGTAAGAAAAAAATAAAGAAAAAACATAAAAAAACCTAAGGCTGACATGCTTTGCCTCTTACATGACTTCATCTGAATCTTCAATATTGAGCATCAATTTCAATTTAGCTACTTTTAAAATGGTTCCCAGTCAGACTGACAGCAAATGACTGCATCAGTAAGTTATTTCAGAGGAGCTCTGACATGCCTGTGTGGCTACAATAGTTACGAGGGCTTGCTCTTTCCATATTCTCTCTGAAATGGGTTTTCCTTCTAGGAATGGAAATACATAAACAGTCACCTAACATTTTACCAACATCCAAAGTCTTCAGCATAGCTATACTTGTCAATTTTTCCTCCCCTCTCTAAAAGCTGAATTTACACAAGAACCTGAAACTCCTGGGTGTTCTCTATACAACGTAAAAAGTTGATTTTGGATTCTTAGAGAAAATTTCCATTGAACTTTCCCATGTTTATACTTTTGGGATGAATAAAGCAACTGAAAGAACCGTTATATTTTAGAAACCCATTTATAGGAATAGATTGTTTCTTTGTAAGTCAGCAAAAGTTTTCATATGTAGTTGCAAGCTTTCTGCAGTTAAAGAATATTTTACTTTTTTTTTTTTTTATATATATATATATATATATATGAAGTGATATGTAGAAACTCTTCACCAGAAAGCTATTTCATAGGGATTCTGAGATAATGTTCTTAATGGTAGCGTGATTGCTGCAATAAAGCCAGAAGTCCACTACATTCCCAGCATAAGCCTTTAAAACTTTTATCTGCACATTTTTTAAATCCCTGGATACGCCTACAGACAATCCAACAGTAGAGTGAGGGGAATCCTTACAGAAGTCTGAATTCCTTCTCTGATCTACCTCTAGAGGAGCCTCTTTGTTCCCTCATCCTCCTCAATTAGTTGTTACAGATCAGCTACCAGATCTGCTATCAGACCTGTATTATCTATTTCTAGAATGTAAGACTCTTATTCATTAAAACTGATGGATTTTAAGCTGAATATTCACGGTGAGTAATGCAATCTTGAGTTGAGTTTTAATGTTACAAACAAATGTCAATTACCCAGATGAGTTTTAAACCAGAGAGTAAAGTTATTTTGCAGCTGGTTCTCTTGAGAAATGTTGCTTAATCACATAGTCAGCTGATCGGCCAAGAATGTTCATTCTATAATTACAAAATACTGATTCAGGATGAAAAACATCTCTCGTTAGCCACAATGTCCTTCTATAACTCTAAGTACATCATGTGAGCCCTTACAGTCTTCTAAAAACATGAACGGGAGGTGCAGATGATGATCTCATTTAATGACCTCACTAGACACCTATCTTTTAACTTCACATTAACTATTCACTAAGCCCTTGTCTGAATATATAACTATGAACTAGAGAGTTTAAACTCGCTGTACAAGATACACAGATCTGACCGAATATTAAAAAAACCTTTCAGATGTAGACTGCATAATGAGACATTGCATTTCAACTTTCGTTGTTATAAATATAAGAATGTCTAGAATGGGTTAAACTGTGTATTTGTTACTCCTCTTCTCATTTTGCATGCTGAAATGGTTTTTTTTCTTCTTTGCAAGTTCAACTCACAGAGGGTGCTGTTTATGACGGATGCCAGTATATAATGCTTAATACTATACAAGTCACACTCTAGAATATAGTTTCAAACCAAATGAAGTTGACTGCTTTGCAGAGTTGGTTTTGGAATAATTTGTAAAAGGTTTTCCTTAGAGAAAAAAAAAATGTTTCTGTAGCAGAATGCAGTGGAAGATGATAAAGGATAGGCATTTCTTAAGTAGTGAAGAATCTGTCAAAGGGGACACTCTTTATAGACCTCTCTTCTGAGACCTCTGATGAACACTGGAATAAGCTAAGTGGTTGGGGAAAATGAGAGACCAAGCGTAAGACACCATGAACACAGCTATTGGAAATTTTCAGTACAGTAAACATCCGACTTGGCTGATGATCTTTCTTCTTAAAAAAGAAAAAAAAAAGTATGAGATTCTCATGAGGCAGAAGAAGACTGTAGATGTTTTTCAGCCATCTTTACTTAAGCGAGTCATTAAAGCACTTATTTGAAAACGGTGAGGCAATCCATCAGGACTAGAAATAAACCAGACGTTTATAAATATCTTACACGTCTCCAAAGCCAGTCAGTCGTGAATATAAAGCTGACATGTAGTTGGGGAAGCAACAGACAGCAGAATACAGCCAAGGCTGATTTCAGTAGCTCAAGAATAAAACTGAATACCAAAAGACACATCACTTAAAACATTACTTAATATTGTTTAAAACATCATTCACTCATTAGCAGCTGAACTGAAGTGAAAAAAGTGTCAAATACCAAATAATGGAATGTCCTATAAACCCATATATTTTTAAGGCTAAAAGATAAAGGAAGTATTATGTGAGTAGTGTAATATGTCTTGAATTTGCTTATTTTCACTAAGGAAATAAGCACTTTTTTTGAAGAAAAATACCAGACTTCATTCCAGTATTGGCAAATAAAGTCATACTTTTAAGAACATACGATCAGGATGCTCAAATAGCACTTGTACCTTTCTCTTTCATCAGATTGTCACTGTCACTGTTTAGAATGCCTAAATATAACATCAGAATAGAAGTTCACTACCCGTATGACAGCTTAATGTGCTTTTTTAAGCAGAATACAGCAAAATCCCTGGGTAATATAGAAACTTAGCACAACGTTATATGCACTGGTAGTTTTATACTGCAGTTATTTGCTGGGTTGAGAGAATTTAGCTTGCTGTTCCCAAGATTGCACAATACATGTAAAACGGCTATTATGCTGTGCTTTTGGAAGTGTTTTTGAAAGCTTTCTATATTCTATTTGAAACGAAACGGAAAAAAATTAGCTTGTTGTGACATACATTATCTATGTAAAAAAAATCCATAAGGTATTACAGTCCTGCTCAATTTTCATTACAGGGTAGGCTAGTGAGTGGCTTAGTTGCATAGTGGAGAACTCAGAAGTTCTTGTTTCCCAATATATTTGTGCAAACTGCATGTCTGTAGCGTAACTTGTTTCCAACTGTACAAATCCATAAGTGTATTAGTGATAGAGTGACATGATAGAGTAGTCAAGCATTGGAACGGGTTGCCCAGGGAAGTGGTTGAGTCACCGTCCCTGAGGGTGTTCAAGGAAAGGCTGGACGTGGTGTTTAGGGACATGGGTTAGTGGGTGACATTGGTGGTAGGGGGATGGTTGGACCAGATGATCTTTCAGCCTTAGTGATTCTATGATTCTACGGTCTAGGAGTTTAGTTTTAATACATAATGTATTAAAAGACTTAGGCCATCTCTCTAAGTCTTCTGCAGACAAAAATTCCACCAAAGGAAAAATAACAAAAAAAAAAAAAAAAAAAAAGAAGAAGAAAAGTTGAAATATTTCCTCTCCCCACCTCTACCCCTCATATCACTTTTTCCTGTGTCTTGAGTGTACTTAGTATCTGACCAGAGAATTGAGTTAAGGAGCTGATGGGCTGTTTTTATTACTGTAGCAATCTGCCTCACCAGTTCTGACTGCCACCCAGCAGAACTGTTGTCTAATTGTTTTGTGTTTCTTCTTTTTCGTTTTTTCTACACAGATGCTCCATGCATCTGGGAAGAAAGTGCAGAGTACAATGTTTGTCTCTGTGATCCAGCATACGCAGAGGTGCTTTTTGTGCAATATCCTATATGGCAATAGATATCAAAACAAGGAACAATGAGACCAGCTTAGGCAAAGACTTAATTTACAGACAAGTTTAGGACTCCCTGGAAGGACAATAAAATCACCATGGTGATAATAATGAGGGGAAAAAAGAAGATGATTTCTCTTGCTAGGGAAGGCACCTAAAAGCCACAGATTGTTAAACAGGTTTAAGCAAGCATTCTTGAGGTCTTTTTGAACTTCTTAATGTCTACAGAAGTAGGATTTTTTGTTTTCTGTAAATGGCCAGATGGTCCTGACTCATTCAGTCACAAGGCCAAAATGATTTTTACATTAACAACAAGAAAACCTTGAAGCCATAAGTCTTGTTCCTTAAATATCTCCTCCTGAAGACAATGTGAGCAGCTGTTTGTCCCCTATTGTCCCTATAGGGGGACCCTATTTGTCCCCCTATACTGCAAACCTCTTAATTTTGATCAATGCCTTGAATGTAAAAAAGCCTATTTCTGTTAACAGAGCTATACACATACAGCTCATCTCTCTCTCCCTTTGCCAGAAAATAGCACAGAATGTTTGAAAGCGTTGTTACATTTTGCATTTGGAGCAAAGATACAGCATCATTCACACAAGTCTCAGGAACTGTTTTAGATCGAAGCAAAAATATTGCCTTCACTATAGAGATTACCAGCTTCTACGAGCCCCAAAGTCTGAGTGCTTTCTCCCATATACACAAGATCCTCAAACAGCAGCCGCTATAAATCTCAACCTCTGTGGGCTGATGTTCAAGAGGCATGAAACAGAAGCAGACAGAAGTTACATCTGCCCCTCTCTCACTCTACTTCCCCGTCACTCTACAAATACAGATACTGTATACAGAATAAAAGCTCTCCCATAGCCTATGAAAGCACAACTTATTAAGCAGTGAGACAAGTGCCTTAATTATTATTGATTTTTCCTAAGATGTCTTTAGTTATACACATAATGCATCCTATTGTACCATACTATTTTTATACGTGTGCATAAAACATCTATAATACAAATATATATGTAGAAGTCAATGCTCTTAATAATGCTAGAACAAAATTCAGACTCAGGACCCATTATTTTATGGTGTTGTAACATGCAGCTAGGATTCCAAGAAAGTCAAGTTCAGTGAATGAGATTAAAAACGTACCCATGTTCTAACGTAATTAAAACAAGCATTTACCTTCTTAATGCAATACAAATTATTGTTTAATGTAGACTGAAAGTGTAGTTTGATTTATCTCATTTATTACAGTTTTGGCTTACATTCAGCTATGTTAGGACCCCCCTGCAGAAATCCGCCAAGAAGAAAGTAAGATATAATTACTTTTATTTGAAGTATAAACTTACATACCTTGGCCTCCGAAATGCTAAACCATACTGCTGGCAAGCCAGTCCCACAGTGGGAGTATAAACAATAGGCATGAACCTTTCTATGTCAGAAGTCAGCACTTTATAGAAAAGCTTTTCGTTTCGATCCTGAAGACTCATTAGTAGAATATATCTGTGGAGAATTAAATATAATTAGATAGGCATCAAGTGAATATATAAAGTAAATTTAGAAATGGTGTTTAGAAAATAAATTAAAGCTACGTTTGTTCTACAACAGCCTCTTTCTTAGCCTACTGTATTTAAATTCCTTCTTATCTTAACAGCACAACTGTTTCAGACATAAAGGATAATAAACCAGATGAGACAGAGAGAAGATGAATCCATCACAAAGTTGACGTACTGAACACACTCGGGAAGCTGATCCCGAGCTGATACGGGTATAAGATTATGCTGCAAGAGAATATTTGGTCTGCCAGAACCTAAACCACACATATCAATTGTTCCATCTGAACTGAAATAGGCATTAAAATAAAAATTAAACAAATTTACTCTCTTCCTCAAAAAATTCAAACTAGAAGTTTTAGCTTTTTCTACGTTTGCCTTAATAGAAATTTCTTCCAAACCCAGATGAATACTTCAAATAAATACCAGAATGCTGCAAGACAAAGCTTTCAAAAACAAAGCAGACGCATACGTCTTTTGATGCTGAAGTTTATGCTTGTAATGAAATTTGCACTGGTTTATGTACTAGCAGAAATCAATTCTGGATTGCATTTGTAGAAGTTTTATATTTATTTTAAAAAATTAAATGCAAAAAATCATCAGAAAAATGAGAGTGAAAAACGTTCATGCTTAGCTTGATCTGCTTTTTACTACCATCACCCTAACACTGAATAAATACTCAGCTGCTCCAAGAGCCCAGCCAGGAAGCCAAATTTACACGGAGTATGACAATGCAGATGACATGAGTCTACATATCCAGTGACTTCAAGTTACACCAGTTTACTCAGGTACAAGCCTGGTCACTTCATCAACACTTGACAGTTTGGAATGTGATGAGCCTAAACAGGTTAGGAAATCTGCAATTATTTTGTTAAAGCTTAGCTTTGTCCATCAGCTAGAGAAGCCTTTAACCAGTCTCGCATGAAAGGGCAGCGCAGCCCCTTTGGCAACCAGAGACTGCAAGGAAGTGGCAGGAGTGAGGCAAACCAGTGTCCCTCCCCTGGGTTACTCAGAGTGCCTTTAAGGGTGCCTCAGCCCCTACACAGATAAAGATTTTGAAACCAAAGAGTTGATCATATACTCTAAATATCATCCTTGTGAGACATCCTGAGCCACCTTCCCTTATACATGTAAGTTTTGAATGTTCTCCAAGGTTAAATTATACCCTGCACTTGCAGTTCTCAGCTGCAAATACACATACAGCATCTTCCCCTCAAATTATTACATTTCCATACAACCTTTAATTTTCCTAGCACTTTGTCATGATATGGCATGTCTTTCAATACCCTTGTTATCCTGGAGCGTTTTTCTTTATTAAAACCTTTCAACTGAGAATGATTATCCCAGCATTTCCCTTGAAACACAAGCTCCTTCACATATAATTGTAAATACATTTGAGGGCATTCATTTTGTTTCTAGAGGATCTCAAAAGTGGTGTTAGAGACTATCAAGCGTACTCAGGACTGCTCTATACCAAAGACTGCAAGCACTCAGGCAAACCAGGTGATTAGGTTTTGAAGCAGTTGCCAATATATTTTCTCTCCTTTTTCCTACTTTTATTTAAAATGAGAAGCAGCTATTTAAAACTTTAGAATACCTTTTCATTATCCTTTCTTATTACTCAGACCAATCCTGAATTGCAAATGCAACTGTAAATTGTACAGAAATCTTTGAGAGAAGAAACTAAAAGTTAAAAAAAACCAAAACCATAAAAACTTCTTCAAGGGCTTCAATTCAAAAAACTATTAGCTAAAACTCTCCATTCTGGCATTTTGGTTTTACTGTTCTGAAGCATTAAATTGGATTTTTGTTTTCATATTGGTATTTGTCATGGCATTTTTGTACTCAAGATACAGTAAAAGAATTGTGAAGATAACAATGGTATAGTAACTATCATCATATTTTAAAATATTACATATTTGGCCATATCCAAATCAGCATAAGATATATTACTATAAGGTGACAAATATTTCTAGAGAAGAGCAATTTTGATCAGAAGGCTAATTTTTAGTGGCAGTATAAAATACTTCTCCAAAGTCATTCAAGCCTTTCTTAGGACTATCAGCTTTCTGAAAAATTCCTTCTTGAGAAGAAAGATCCCTCGACCTCAATGTGGTGTTGGTTATAAGGCATTAGACAACAACTATGCATCCTGTAGCAGCATCCAAGTAATCTACAGAATTAAAACCATGAAGTAGTTTTCAGCATTGTGTTTTAAAAAAGATACATTTAAAATGCAGCATTTCATGGAATCTTTTACTAAAGCCCACATTTAATTGAAAGCAGTGAAAACAAGCAATAAAACACTGAGAACAATCATTTGTGCTATAAAAAGGGAGAAAAATATTATCTGTTCTCAGACTAGGAGTCTTGAATGAAGATTTCAAGGAAAATGTTCAGAAGAGGAAAACTAAGAACTGGCAACTAAGACAGTGGGGACTGCCAGGCATTCAAATTTCAGTATGTCACTTTGCCCCCTTGCCTTTCCTTCACCTAAGAACTTTTAATGTTACACTGCTGTTACAAGGGGGATTAATTACAGTAGCAACAGAAGGATATAAACCAAATATTATCCAAAAAGAAAACTGATATAACTACTGGAAAATCGCAAATAATTCCTTAGGGTAATTCTCCCTACATTTGCCCTCCTGGCCTGCATTTTACATGGCAAAATGGAATGGTAGAAACAAAAACAACCAGCATTTGTTTGCTCTTGTCTTGCAAGACATCAGAGGAAATGAAAGAAATTGGGAGGAAATGCTATTATTTCTAATAACAGCTTGTAAAACTTGTATAACTTGTATAAGGCACATCCATTACTTTTAATATTCAGTGTCTACAGAGAAACATTTAAAACAGCAAACTTAAAGAAAAAAGAAAGTAACAGAGCATTCTCGGGAAAAAATGATCTCATGGCACCTCTCAGATGTTCACCTGTCAGTAAAATATTTTACCAATGTAACTGGAGAAAGAAAAACTCCGATAGAAGAGACATCTGTCTGAGGGGCAAAGACTTCAGTGTCAATACAGAGCAAAAGTAAAGACAATTAGGAACATACAGGGGAAAAAAATCAAATTACTTGCAGAATTCATTGCAGCTTTTCCAAATTAAGTTAGAGGAACAGAATTATTTTCTGTTATTGGCGTCCTTTTTGCCAAGCATACCAGGCAATATATTTGCTGCTGTTTCACATTCATCTTGTGTATGGACTCGCGGTATTTCAGAGCACAGCAATTCCACACTGCAAGTCAGTAAAGAAGTTTCAGCCACGCCAAAACATGCAATGCTATGGTACTATAAGCTCTGCTTTATGAACTTGCACACATCCCCTTTCCAACCAATGCCAGGGCAAGCTACAATCCTGCCAGTGTACAGTGCTGTCTTACCCAGCACCAATCTCATCAGATGATAGATACCCTTCTAAGGTACGTGGTAGCCTCATCTATGCTGTTTCCAAATGCTCGTACTGAATCTTTTGTATTGAGACATAAAACAACACACTGATACACACCCACCACCAAATCCCAGTTCTAGGAGGAAAACAACAGCTTCTCTTTCTCCCTTTGCAGTCACTGCTGTTGCGGGAAGGAAGACTAGATGCTTGTTGGAAGGAATATTTCTTCCTAGAATTAGTACCTTCACCTTCACTAGAAGGCAGTAGGTGCATGCTCTTACACAAGATTGTCCTTGAGCACCTTCCTGCCTAAGGAGCGCTGAGATTTTCTTTCAATTTCCAGTTAAAATAGTCAATGTCCCCTGACAGTCTCCATCAGTGAGAGGATTCAAGCAGTAACAGGAGCAGGATCACATTCCTTTCCCCTTTTAAAATATTTCAACACGAGTGTGAGTACAGGAGACCAGAGTTCACATACAGCCTTGAAGGACGGTAGTTTTTTTAATTCAAAAAATGACTCTGAGCTCATACACATGTAGTGCACATGTTCGTAGAGCAGGGTGTCTACTGACACACTCCAATAAATTTTTTCAGACACTTGACTTATAAACACAGCTGCAAATCACATTTTGCATGCACAAGTTTTTCACACTCAATTCACACAAGCATTTTAGCTCTGAAAAGGAGCCCAAGATGTCACAGTTCATAATCTTTAAAGGAAGTGTCTCCTGCATGCAGATGTTACCAAGTCTGTCAATCAGTTGTCTTAAATGTACACCTACACATGTAGCACACAACTGATTTTACTTTGCTAAAAACTGGAGAAAACAACACAACAATATAAGTAATAAAACATTTATCAAAATACAGCATGACGTGAAGAGTCAACTTAGGCCTGCTGGGTGTTCACACACAATACAAATCTGATTTCTTAAAGAAACAATTTCATTTTGGGGTGACTTCTGGATTTAGAATTTTAAGTGATTAAATTTATACAAATTTACATCGATCCAAGATTGCTCTCAGATGCTTATTAGTTAAGTGCTATGGATCTGTGTTATAAAATGATAGAATCGCTGAGGCAACAAAGCACCTCTGGAGACTGCCAAGTCCACTCACGCTCCAAGCAGTGCCAGTGAGAGCAGGTTGCCCTGGGCTGCGTCCACTTGGGTTCTGATCGTCTCCAAGGATGGAGACTCCACAATCTCACTGTTCCTGCATTTGGCCACCCTCACAGTGAAAAAAAAAAAGGTGATTCTTCTTGTGTTTAAATGGAATTTCAAGTATTTATGCCCATTGCCTCCTGCCCTGTCACTGGATACCCCTGAGAAGAGCGTGGCTCCATCTGTGCTCCCTCCTATCAGGTATTTATACACATTTACCAGATCGTCCCCGAACCTTTTATCAACCTGAACTAAAAGACGCCCAGGTCCAGGCATGGTCATGCAATAATCTGTATAATTATGCAGTAATCATTCCCAGGCTGATTTTGACCCAGGCCCTGGGCACACTTTGTTGCCACAGGCCAAAGGACCCCAGCCAGCACCTTGTGTGAGCACACTGCTGGGGGCGAGGAGGGAAGAGGTGAGGTGGGACACGGGGGCTGTATGCAGAGGAGCTGTGCTGAGCCAAGTCCTGTGGCACCAAGCAGCCCCCAACCTGGTTAATCTACCAGTATAAATGTGGCCACACTGCTTCTTCAGGCTATAGTGGGAAGACACAAATACCTCGATCAAAAATCGTGGTTGAGAAAATGCCACTAACATGTGCTGTAGAATAAGACTTGATAATAAATACAGGTTTTTTTTTAATGTTAATTATTAAAGTCTTCATTAAAGTATTTTGACTAGTGATCACATTAATGAGAAAAAAAAAAGCCTGGCTTTTAATACTCTGACGTTATTTTTATGAACAGTAAGACTTATTTTCTCAGCTGAAGCATTTTGCTAAAATCCTATTAAAAACAATAAATTTGTACTTCAAAGTCACAGAGTACAATATACCTTTTATACCAAAAAAAGAAGTTTTATACTAAAAAATGGCTTCATATTAAAAAAAAGGCAAGCTACAAGAAAGAGAAACTGCAAAAGACTCAAAAGTGGGAAATAATGATATTGAATTATCGTTTAATTAATTCTATACAGGCATTAAGCTTATCAGGGTAAGATAAATTTGGAAAAAATCTTTGAAGCAAATGGCTTCTGTAAAGACTTAAAGACTTTTATTTCTAAATATACTTATATTTAATTAAATTTGTGTATTGTTGGTGTACATTGTATGTGGATTAAGTGTAGTTTTTAGAAAATATATCTTCCCTCTCCTACCCCCAAGTCAGACAGATTTTTCTTTCCTTTCTTTTAGCATTTTAAAGCAAGCTTTCTTCAAAGTATTCCTACAATTATGGGAGATGTCTATTTTTTTCTGATGATTCCCACTGTAATCAAAAGTTCAGTATATTGTGTTTTCCTGTGCTTCAAATGGCACCGCATTTAAACGTCCATTAATCTAGCATTTAAAAGTTGTTTTTTTTTCTTTTCCCACAGAAATTTTTCATTTTGGCAAAGAGCTATTTAAATACCCCAAATTTTGTTTTGGAAAACAAAGAATTAAGATTTGGATATACTGCTAGTCTTCTCTTGAATTCTACGTTGTTAGATTTGTGACTTTCAATCTGTGATGATTTGAGGAGCACAGGCACTTTTTTCCTGTGACCTGAACTAGGAGCAAAAGTTCCTTGCAGTTTAAGAAACACATGCAGAAATGGTACAAAAGGCTTTTCTCCCTCCTTTTAAGTTACACGTGAATAGAAAATACAGCACTTCTAGCAGAAACAAACAGCTGAAACAGTCATAAAGTCTTAAATGTATTGTCCTGGAATTAAGAGACTTCTTCATGGCAGAGTTATGGAGACGATGGGAACAGAAGGACAGAGGAAGTTATGTACTATAGTAACGTATGCGGTTAAAGGAGGTGTCTCCATGAGAGTTTATGCTATGCTACATGCAGGGACTCAGACTAAATCATTCCAGCCTGGGAAGTCGCTATTCTGTGACTGCTGATATTGCTCTCCCTGAGATGGCTGGAGACTAGCTAATATAGAAAAGATACCATAACCATGAACTCTTCACTTATAAAGAAGGTCGTGCTCCTAGCATCCTGCCTCTGAAAAACAAAGGCTATTGGAACTTTAAATGATAAGAAAGCCTTGGCACCAACAGACAGGT
This sequence comes from Anser brachyrhynchus, assembly GCF_964034855.1. Lineage (NCBI taxonomy): Eukaryota > Metazoa > Chordata > Aves > Anseriformes > Anatidae > Anser > Anser brachyrhynchus. Next base: position 88,943,369 of record NC_137696.1, on the reverse strand, counting down.
ATCTTATATCCATTTGTTATATTCAGATAGGTAGACAAGCCACAGCAGAGAAAAGCAAGGCACAGGGGAAAAAAAAATAAGAGGAATACTGCTTTGTTCTATGACCTATGTAGCGCTTATAAAACTAGTACTCATAAAACCATATGAGTATTCATAAATATTACGTCACCCACAGCTTTTTACTTTAAAAATCTGTATTACATAATAATTTTATAATATTTCATGTATTTTATATATATTTTAATGCATATCTATCTATATACATGTAAATACATTACTGAGTTTTTAGTTTTACATGAGTTCATTTCCTTCTGTTGACCTTGGTTGACATTTGGTTATAGAAGTAATAAATTAATGTAAACAGCACTAGAATATTAAAATTTAAAATGAGGAGTTGATTTTTTGAAGAAAGCATTCTAGAAAAGCTAAGAACCCAGCTGTATGTTATGTATTTATCTTAATGATTCTCAATTGTCACCAACTACAGCTCTAAAAAAAAAAATTCAACTGAGCTACCATCAAAGAAATAAAAAAAAAGGAATCATGGTTTGATTTTACCTGTCTAGGTCGGATGTCAGTCTTTCAAAATTCTTAAGAATACTGAAAACCTGGACATCTTGACCAAGAAAGCAAGGTGGCAGTAGTCCATGAATATTCAATTGTTGCCTCTCTTCCAAGGTAAAAGCCATGCCCTGCAATAAAAAGATACATATAAATAGAGATAAAGATACTTATCTATATAATATACCTCTCAATTCCTCAGCAAAACGTAACACAGGTGAAGTCAGCATCAGAAAAAAATGAACTATTTAATACTAAACAGAATTTAAAATCATGAAATGATTTTTGGGAAAATTTTAATTCAGGACAAGAGAATAGTCCTGTACAGTGCAATATTTCCATCTCAGCACAGAATTAGTTAAGGTCTTCCAACACCACGACACTATTCCCTGCAAAGTAATCAAGCTACAGCTGAAGTAGAGAGGTTGCAGTCCATGGGCTTTGAAAGATGAATGAATGTTCTCAAACACTTGTTTGGTTGTCTTCTAAATACAGAGCATGGATAATGTTCATTTCAGTGTAAGCATTAAGCTCTTAATATCTGAAAATTTTTCAAGATCTGGGTTATGTCAGATGCTCATGTGATTTTTTATAACAGAATGTTGTAGTACAATAAAGTCATCGCTACCAGTTTATAGTCAGAGGCTGATCCAGCACCTAGTGAAGTCAGTCCACAGAAACACGGCCATAGTGAATTCAGTGTAAATTCTGATTCAATTCTGTTTTGTTTTTCAGATTTGCATTCAGTTACAGCTAGAAATATCTTGGTAAAGACTCGTTGGATTTTTTTGTAGCAACCAGAAAAGACATTTAGAAGTACTTAGTACACTAAGAGGACAGTCATAAAAACATTTTAACACTTATATCCAGATTGCAGATTGGTATACTGCCAAAGAGCTGCCAAAAATCTGCTTTTTAATGAGGTCTGTTTTTCTAAAACATCTTCAGAAATTACTCAAGCTATTGAAAGAAACAGAATGCCTTTGCAGAAGAAACATGATAATGAATGTAGTACACCAGTATCAAGCATCCTAACTGCTGAGGTTTTACTTTGCTATGGTAACTGCAGCCAGTCAGGACTGTTGGATGAAATCATGTTTTTGACAGTTTTAGGGGATAAAAACGAATGTGAGAGGACTTTCTTCCATATACGACCTATCAAATCTATGCATTTGTTTCACACTATAACTACTATGTGTGTCTGCACCAACATATTGCCCAATTCCCTTAATGTTGTGCCTGCACTGCTTGCATCCTTGAACCAGGACTGGCAGTTCTGCAGGTGTCTTTGAGGTTCCTTTTAGGTTAGCACCAAAAATGCCTATAATGTAGTCTCTGTAATATTCTTATCATGCAGCTTAAACATATTCAAAAGTTAACATACGAGAAGTTAGATAGCATTTATTACTCTACCAAGAGGATATACATGTACGTACATATAAAAGTAAACAAGCCTTTAGACAGTTGCCTGACAACACACGTTGTCTTCTACACAATACATACTTTGTTTCTTATGAAAAAAAATATTTGAGAAAACACCTTAGGTGTGTTCATGGGACAAAAGAGGGAAAAATGGCAATGTAATGTTTCTGCCTTCACTCTCCTGTGGAAAATAAACGATACTATGATACCTGCATATCTACCTCTATAAATATACTTCTAAAATTTATTTGTTCATTTCATTCTTAGAATTAACCAGGTCAACAAATGATGAAAAAAACAGGTAAGACAAGCACAAACACGAAAGGCATCTTTCAGTGTGCCTTTGCACCATGTTGTTTCAAGACAACAAATTCACAGCCCTTTACACAATGCCATTACTGCCTTTTGCACAACATCTTTTGATATAACGCGATATGTTGATACTGGATAGTTTGGTTAGACAGACAAGCTATAATTTTCAGAAGTACTTAGAGAACTTATTCTTACAGAACAAAAATATACTGTAAGATCTTTCTGTCTCTTACTACCCTACTCTTCTTACACTAATTTTCATTGACAAGCAGGAGTTGACTTGAGGATCCTTGTGGGTACCTTCCAACTCAGGATATTCTGTGATTCTATGATTAAGCAATTGTCATTGGTTCTTGAAAAAAAAAAAAAAAAAGAAGAAAAAACTACAACAATCTTACCATACTGTCTGCACTAAAATGCCATTAACCAAGTTGTTACTCCTAAGTGAAATGGCCTCAAAAAAAGAAAAAAGAAAAAATTAATGATGAAGACCAAACAATTCTGGATCTATTGAACATGCTCATTCCGCACACAGAAATGGAATGAAATCAAGTTTAATAAAGGCCAATGATAGTTTTGCTACAGTTTCCCATGCATGCAGGATTTCAAAGGCTTCAGAAGTGTACACAAGCCTTGTTTTTTCTTGACCCTACATATATTTTCCATGGTCCTGTATGTGTCTTCAGCTGCTATTGCATTTTTAAAGACCAACAAAGAAGTGAGTCAACACTCCTCAAGAGTTTCAAAGCTGATCCTTCTATCCTCAGTAGACCTCTTTAGCCCCCATAAAGACATAAAAGCTGTGCATGTGTGCTCATGCACACACACACACTTGAGCGTCAGTTCCGAATGGTTGGACTTTAGAGAGCTGTATTGTCTCAACAGATCAGTGTTGACAAAAAAGTGGCAAGCCAATTATTCTCTGCATCCCTCTTCTCCCCTATTTCTGAAAGAAAAATTCAGAAAGTTTGTGTTTGCCTTCACTTTTACGAATAAGATATGGACTTTAATTACTACTATAGGATTTGTGGTCCTGCTGGAAACTATATCTTATTTTAATACAGACACAAGAAAAGTTACTGCATCTTGCCAAGTGCACTTTTTAAAAACATATTTTGTCCCAGAATATCATATTTTCCACATGTTGCTACAGCTCCTACAGTAAGTGTTAATCTATTTTGGGCACTACTGCAAAAACACAACACCCATCTACACCCACTCTGCTATACATCGTTTTAAAACTCTTTACTTGCATACTCTTCTTTGGCACAGACATTATAAATTTTTCAAATTTATAAGATAGAGTATTAGTTCCTTTTTTCTCAGATACTATATATGCTCATAAGAAAATAATTTTGATAGAAACACACTGCATGATGATTTAATGAGAAAAACATTTCATGTAATAAATATACACTATTTCATCTGCTTATAACAGGAAGAGCTAGACTACATCAATTTTGTGGTTTATGTCTAGATTTCTTGCACTAGCTGTTCTTATTCACTTTTCTATCTCACAATTGTTGTTTTTTAATGATTAAAGTGTTGTTTCCCAGCCATCCAGCAGAGAGTGCTCTAAGTTCAGCTTGGTTTACACGTTTCATCGGCTTCCAGAGAGCTGATCTTGTACACACCTGGATAGGGCAGACTTCCATCTTCTAAAGCTCAACTATAATAAAAGATATGGACATTTTTATTTTGCACTCTGTATTAGAAATAATTTGCACAAGAAGAACAACGGTGTGACAATTTAAGAGCAATATAAGATCAAGAAACTCCATCTCTAAGCATTAACCTTTACAAAATTGTGCTGCTTGCATTAATTGCTTTATGCCTTCAAAAGATAACAGTGATCAGAAGTAGAGTTATTTTTAAATCTCCCAAGTAAGAGTTTTCAAGTCTTATAAAGGGTTTTGCTTCATACACATCTTTTTGTGTTCTAGTTTTGGTAACACCATAAGTTGTTCTTCAACCACCTCATTATCTGCCTGTCTCACTAACCATTGGGTGAAACTGGGCTTTTTTAAATAAATTTTTGCTCTTTAAACACAACTTCCTAATCCTTTTCTCAATTGTAGAGGAAGCTTTCTGAGTCTTTTTCACTTTTTCATTTTCAAGAAGTTCCACTCATTGCAAATACATTTAATTCTGAATTCATCTCTCCATTTGCAATGTTGTGAAGTTACATACTTGTAGCAGTGATTTATATTACTAGATATTGTTCAGTATTATTTATTTAATCTTTATGAGTTTATTAACTTATCTCTTAAACATAATGTCCTCTGCCCAGCCTCTCTCCTTCCCCTCTGAAACCCTCCATTACAAGGTTACTTTAGTGCAATTACACACCCGTCAATCCTCTTGTTCAATTGCACTCCTGGAAAGTCACAAAATAGGACAAACAGCAAAACACCATTTTATATTGGATAGTGTTTTGCACTGGCTTTCAAACGAACTCTCAAGACATTCTTGAGAAAACAGAGAGCACATTCAAAATAGTTCAAGAGCTGTATCGGTCCAAATTCAAATCCAGCAAAAAGACAAATCCTATCACTTAATACAAATTAGGTTGCAAAGATTACATAACTTCTTAAGAAAAAGACAGTGCACCAAAGTCATATGTGCGTGCTGTCCATCAGCTAATGAGATTCAGCTTCACTAAAGAGTAGTAGCCAGAACCATCTCCACACAACATTCATTGTGGGGATCCTACTTCAATTTCTTGTAAGACCTAGCCCTCTTTTGTTCTAATAGGCCAAAATATCCGTGTTTGGGAACCTGTACTCATTCAGAAAAAAGCTTTTCTTCTTTTGTAGGCCTCACAGCATGTTGCCACACAGCTCCTAGCATGAAAGCGCACAGGGAATGCTGTCTTAGAAGACGAAACCATGTTCACAGCCAAGATTTCCAGATTCGGTGACTCTCCTCAGCTTCTGGTAGGAGAAGACCAAGCCCAGTAAGACTTCGAGTCATCCCTGGGCCTCAGAAGACAACCTGCAACACCAGCATCCAAACTCAAGTGCCAGCATGTATATTTGAGCAGAATGGATCTGTGCAGGAGGGGAGGAAGAAATGAAGAAGAAGGCAAAAAGGTATAGGAAGAAAGTGTATCTGGAAGTGCCATCTGTTCTAGAAGAAAAAATCTAGATTGCTGATCTAAAATACTACCAGAGAAATATCACAGTGTCTAAAATATTTTGCTGACAACAGACAACGAGGTTCATCATTGTCTCAGAGCTCACCAAAAAGTAAAAAACCTCTCCATTAAAAGCTCATTCTGGATATCTAAATCATAAGAGTGAACTGATTTCAACAATATCTGGAAAGAACCACCCAAATCTGAGGGACGCGGATACGCACAACATCTGTGGCTGTGGCTGGAAGGAGGAGAGCTGGCTCCAAGCCACCTCCTGCAGCCTCCCGCTGAAGAGCTGGTAACTGAGCAGAGCACAAGCGCTCTGGCAGAGAAAGCACAGAGAAAGCCCACAGCTGCGTGAAACACAAGTCTGCGAAAAGATCTGAATCACTTCTTTGAACAAACAGGCTTACAGAACCCTGTAATTCCATATTCTCTTTAAAAAAATAAAAAAAAAAAAAATTAGTAGAACGCTTCTGAGAAGAGTTTTCGCGTCCAGATTTCCCAGGTATGCTCTGTTGGTTGCCAGTCCCACACCTTCCCATACTGCTCACACCATTTTATGCAACAAGGTTGTCTCCAGGAGAAGTTCAACAGAATGCGATGCAGTCCTTAGGAAAATGTGATCTTTGGTACGTATAACTGTTTGCAAGGAAACCTTTTTGCTCTTCAGGCTTTTGCCTTTCGTAACTTTGGCTCCTTGTACTACTCTAGTGCTGTTAGGGAGGAATCCAAGTCAAAGTAAATAAAGCAATTTTATTTTGCTTTATTTTAAGGAAGACTTCTCAGGCTGAGAAAGCAGCAAAATGCACATATAGTCCTGCTAGGTACGGACTATGTGAAAACTTCTGTGGGCACATAAAATATCATGAACCACCTTAAGATGAGAGCATTAAAAAAAAACATTCTGCAAAATTTTATATGTTCAAAGAAAGGATTATTAAAATATTCATTAAAATATGGCACACGTGAATTTTCAAGTGTTTAAAGCTACATTTAAGAGTATAATGACCTGCAAATCCCTTTGAGATATTTCATATTATTTGCATTAAAAAAATACCCTACGAGCAGATAAAAATGCAGTTTTACAAGCTTTCCCCCTCTACTTTGCACTTCAGAGAAAAAAAGATAAATACTCTAAATCCTTCATATCTAACACCTGTTTAAAGGCACAACGCTCCAAGAAACAGAATAATTACTCTGGGTATGCACTAAGTAATAAACTAATTCTGCTAAAAATAAATGTGGCTCATGGCAAGGCATTTGGGTCTGATCATCATATAGGGCTGAAGATGTTCCTGCTAGCTTCTTTCACCATTCTTGTCATGAGTGCCAGAAAACGTTACAAGCACAGGCAACTACTGCAGATACCCGAGTCAACTCCTCCAAACAGAGGTTGAGGCCAGACTGGTTGCAAAGTGTCCTTGTAGCTAAGGAAAGGGAAAAAATCTTTCTAATGCTGCAAATTCAAGCAAGCTTTCTGTCATCAGGGATCTTCTTTTAGACCTCCAGGAAAAAAAAATACCCTTGCTAAATATCTATTTACATTCACTTTGAGATCTACATTTCTTTTTAGGAATTGTTGTTAAAAATACATGCAAAAAAAGGGCTTCGATAGCTGTATCCAATTTTGATAAAGAAAATTCAGAATTATTAAAATTTTAGTGAATAAAAATAATCCTTCCAAACAGTTTTAAAGAAGGCAAGCTGCTAAGAGGAAAGGATACACTCACCAGCAGAAAGTTACCGCAGCTTGAAGATGTGCAGCATGGAGCTCAGACATGAATGCTGACCGTGAAAATACAAACTTTGGGTCACGGCCCTCAGACAACCCAGACAGAAAAAAGCTCAATGAATTTTCAGAAACAAAGATCTGTAGGCATTTGTAATGCAGGCAGTACCTAAGCTACTATTAGACTACAGGTAGGAAAGGCACTAACAAAACAGGACTGCTATCTTTCAAACAAGTGCATCTATCTTCTCCCAAAACTATGCACAGATCCCTACCATGACATTTAGTCAGGCACACACAGACCTACTTTCTGACAGCTGGCATTCATAATTTCTAAGTTGTTTTTCAAGGGTCTTAACAGACCCAATACAGCATATTGCACATATAATTTCTTAAGGATTTAAGGAAAGCTGGGGACCTGAAGTACATTCACATTCCAATTCTATGTCCCCAGGATTTTCAAAAGCAAACTTAAAAAATCATGTCACCAAGGGAAACTGAAACGAAAGTCACAAACAGCTTCCAGCAACTAAAGCACGTAAAAATACAGTAGCTAATAAACACACCCAGGGACTTATGACTCAAAACAAATACAGATGGCCAGAAGGAGATCAGACTCCTCTTGGCAAACTCGTCATGGGAATGTGTGGGCAGCTTGGCAGGGAGCTGATAATGGTGATTGCATACGAGCATGATTCAGCCCAACACATTAGAAATGACACATCATGGCATTCTTACTTCGGCAATCTTCCATTAATCTATTGTAAACAATTACCTGAAAGTAAGGAAGCAAAACTATTTTAAGAAAGTTTGTGTGTACTTGTTTTATTATACACATATATACGCAGTAACATCTTTTTGCATTGCATAATCTCTCCTCACCATAAGTTTGAGATGGCTGCGTTAACACAAACAGCAGACAGTAATGAGCTGAGCAGTAAAACAAGTCATCAAGTCAATACTGTATAAAATATACATACCCTGCTGTGGTGCAATATAGGATGGGACTGAGTTAGACACTAAATTTAGATGTTCATATGCAAGCGAGGTACCTATCCCCTCATTATGTGAATAGGACATATAGCATTGGTTAAAGAATGATCCAGCTCACCCTAGAATAGACACCTTGCAGTCAGTAATCCAAATTGCCCCCTAAGCTTCTCTGACTGTACTGGCTACAGTCTGAATTCAGATATGCACACATAAGCACCTACCATCGTCTAGGAGGCTCTGACATACTGGAGAAATCAACACAGGGTAACTCATTATGGCAATGATATCAGCTATATATCAGCTGCATAGGAGACTTGGCAGACTTGTACAGCAACAGGTAAAAGCCAGACACAACACCAGGAATAACACTCCTGGATATCTCAAGTGGAACTAGTTGCCTCCATGTGGGCCACTACACCAAGCCCCAAATATCTTTTTGACTCCTCAGTCCATGTGTTGCACTAAAATCGCCTTACTCTAAATCCTTCGTTTTATTATAGGAACTTTTAAACTCAAAGAAACACAAAATTTGCTAGGGCTGTATTTGTATGCTTTCAACCAGAGCTGGGTGCCCTAAAAGCAGATTTCATGAAATTTTAAAGCCAGAAGCTCATTTACAAAAGACAACAGACAAGGGAACATAGCCCTTCAGCTCCCCACCTCCCAAACCCATAGACCTGCACAACACCTACAGCACCTGCAACTGAGATAATTAAGATGCTAAGGGACAGTTGTGTTAGAGTAAGATCTGCGGAGATACCTACCCTATTGCTTTTGATGTCAGAATACCAATGCTGCAGTTTAGCACACTGCTACACAGTAATCACATTTCAGCACAAACAACTTTTTTTTTTTTTTTTTGTGTCCTTGGCTATTTCTGAGCCACTTTTGTTAGTTTAAAACTAACTTGAGTATATCTACCCTCAAAGATGGATCGATGCCTTGTTAGAAAAGCTCTGCATATGGGAACCATTCTGGAAAGAGAAAACAGCACCTTGTAACATCACCTGCAAACTTGTTGAGCGTGTTCTTACCACAGATGTCAATTTTCAACACAGTTTACCTACACTACAGATTATAAACACTGGTTGTAGGCAACTTCAGAGCTCTGATCCCCTCGGTATAAATTAATCTTCTTAATTACTACTTTTGTCAATACTGTCTATCTTCTACAGATGCATCACTGTATAGTTGTAAATTTAGATAATTTATAGCTACAGAATTAAAATTTAATACATGATAGTGTTTTCTAAATAAAGATGACACTAATTTTTACCAGACCTTATCTGAAATTTGCATTCTACTTAAAAATTAACTCCCTTGTACAGTAGATGCTGTAAGCCAGTACTGGTATAGTTGTAATCAAGGATGCCTGCAATGTTATCGGTGGAATAACTAATGAGGTATTTTATTTATGAAGGGAATTTAGATAATATCAGCTGACATGTGACATGTATTGCTAACCAGAATGACTTCAAATGAAATGCCAACTAAAGGTCTTTAAATGTACTAATTTTTACTAATAAAGGACAATCTCAAAGTGTGCAGTACCCGGTATGGAATATTTACAAGTGAAAAATCAGATATTATTTGAGAGGCAGTCAGATTTCCATGTAGGTAGATGAGGAATTTCAGTGACTGCCAAAAATTCCATCTGTTTAAAATATCCACTTATCCAAATACAGGTTAGTAAGCCCTGAAATCCTGAGGGGATTTGATAAAACTGATATGCTTAGCAGACTTTATTGTTGCCTTTCAGAGACTGAACAGATTACCAACTACTGTATTCTGTGCTTCTCACAGGACTACGTAACAAGTTCCTCTTCAGCAGCATAAGCAACAATTAATACAAATAAATATTTTAAATATTATAGTACAGAGTTGCCACAACAGTAAAATTGAAATCTAGACGAACAGTCTAAAACAATCTGATGCAAAAGGAAGCAAGCAGGAAGAAACAGAGGAGGTACAGACCTGATGTTGAGTTAGCTGGCAATTCAAAATTATATTTTGTAAGCATCTTCCTCATTATGGCAACTCAAAAAGAAGCAAGAAGTGAGGCAGACCATAGACCAGCCAGCCTGAAGAGCTAATGAGATTTGACCCAAAAACGGAGGGAACCAAACGTGCTGAACCTAACTGGTGTAGATTCTTAGATGACTAATGTGCAGCATACTGTTTCTACTCTAATCCTTCAGGCACCCTACACAGACCATGGAGAAAGACTGAGTTGACCTCTAGGAGGTACCTGTTTCTCTTTTTTGGACTAAAAGAAATATAAACAACTATTTCAGACTAAATACTTCCCAGTGTCATATGTAACCCAGGATTTCTATTACCACAGTCTATCATCTGTAAGTCTTTTTGGTCATACGCAGTCAAAGCGTATATTGCATGCTTATCAGTCATTTTTCCATTCTACAGATTGCAACTTATTTTTCATTTTATCATCTCAGTCTAAGAGCTGGAAATATATAAATTAATGAAAATAGCAAAGATTACCCAAGCTCTTTGTCCAGGGAGCTTGCTTCATCCAATCTTGGCATTTGTTCTCAAAATCCAGCAGTACATTGAAACCAAGCTTACCCACTGAGCCACCTGTTTCACAAGCACAACCTTAATCCAGCAGGTAGTTAATTTGTCTTTTTTTGCCAAAAAAAAAAATCAGTATTCTATTTGTAATATTTACTTTGAAGTAAAAAGCATTCCCTTCTTGCTGAGAAGTCTCTGAAAACTCATTTTATCATGAAGAAAGTGTGCCAGCCTTTAAGCCAAGTTAATATCTTTCTTTAATGTACCTTCATATTTTGCAAGAGCATGGTGGCATATGGCACATCAAAATATCCCATCAGCATCTGCTTTATGCTTCTTAGTCAAACCTGAATTTAGACTTGCACGTTGAAATATAAGAATTACTCAGATGTAGCTACTATAAACCATTGACAGAAAGATCTTTTTAATGAGATGATACTGTCTATATTTATTTTCCTTACTTGATTTCTCAGTGCTTCAATTCGTGCCAAAATAATGTAGTTTAATTAGCTAGCTTCAACAAAGCTATTGTAACTGCTACAAAGAAGCTGTACAGTTGAACTTCGTATTTTCTCCTGTGACTAGGACTAAGATGTAATTCATTTCTTCAGCATTAACTTAAAAGGGAAGATTTCTGGCTGGAGACAGTCATTGCCGGCACTCCAGACCTTCCTACTTCCCAGTGCCTGCGCAGAGAGGTGAGGCAAGTAGCACCCCTTCTGCTTCCAGTTCAATGGGACTGGGATGAACTGGGGAACACAGGTGATCTAGAATAAGGCTGAATCAGGCAGGACAACACAAATGTTAAAAAGCATGATCAGTACCGGATTAACAACTAATACACCCCTTTTGTGGGATATTGCCGAGTTAGACTCTTTATACCTGTTCCCTAATGAGCTAAGTTGAAAATAAGATAACGTCTTTTGAACTGTTACCTAGCCTCTTAAGGGAAGATTTGTTTTCTGTATAGCCCAGATAACTTATTTTACTACTGTCAGTATCGAGTTGGACCAAACTGGGTACAACACAGACTTTCCTGTAGGAACTTCCGTCACCTGAAAAATGTTCCCAAGACACACCCAGGCTATGCAACTTATTAGCAGAAATAGGTGGCACCGGGGCCATACATATGGACAGTTAACATCAAATACCATAAACTAATAACATTTATGTACAACTGATTTCTTGCGTAAGTTTCAGGGGAACATCAGTTACCATAAAAATGCAAGTAAAGTCTAAGTGAGCAGTGTAGCCTTGTAGACTAGGAGCAAGAGGGAATAGCTCTTAAGTAACCAAAGTATCCTCATCTTCAAAGGAACCAGCTATGGACATAAGCACTCCCCTTACCGACACCGTGTATTTTTCAGTACTGGAAAGCTGACAGGGCTACCTATCAAGGACATTTCAGTTTTTACTCAAAGTAGTAGAAAAGTGCATATGCAGGGTTGCAGATCTTGCCTTGAAACGATAATCACCAGTATTTTGTTTTCCTGTTCAGTGTTGCCAGACTTTGTTGCTCTGAAAAGCAACATTTTTTGCCCTCATTCTCAGGCCTCCCCAAGATGAAAAGGCTCTGTATTGTAACTGTGAAGACAAAAACAAAACTTCTAATTATATGCATACAGAAATGAAAGACACGCATATCATGATACACTGAATAATCTTGGAAAAAAACTGCAAGAGATTATATAGTATGCAACTGCAGTAGTAAATCACTCTGCTAACAGCTGACTTCTACCACACTGACATCCCAAGTCCAAGCAAGCAGCCAGGCCTTGCAACCTGCAGAACCAACCCAGTTATTTTTGGATCAGCACTAGAAGTCATTAGTTTCTCTCTTCTTAAATGTAGTATCACATAACCAATAACTTCTAACAGTAAATTGCACTGCTTTCTTCATTAGTAAGTAGAAATTTTAGACATCTTAATTGGCTTATACAGAATTAATAAAAAAATACGGTGAAATAATATATTGCTATGTCATTTTACTTTACTATCTGATAAACTATGCTAGACAGACTTATATTACCTAAATTATCATTTAATTTCCATGGCCTCGACTCCTATTTTCCAGGCTATGTCAGATGGTTATTCAAGAATGTAGAAAAGAAATCTAATCTATGCGGATATTAATTGTGAATGTTTTTATCAAGTTTAATGCAAAAAGAAACCTAAACTTTGCTATAAGCCTTTGCCAAATACTGAATCCTTGAGAGTTTCATTAAATTTTGAGGGTTATCGTACCACTCTTTTTCCTTTACTAAGTAGAATACAGTGTAAGTATAAAAGCACATGGCCACTGTAGTCAAGAATTCAAATATTAAGAAAAAAAATTCAGATAATGGACCCACCCCTAATACCTCTGAAAGAGTGTATCATAAAGGGCCTCACAGGATTTTTAGCATGCATATATCAAAGCATTCATTAATGAAACAGTCTTGTTTGGAAGCAAGACTTTCTTCTAATTACATACATATAGCCAATATAAATATAACCAAAACCTCCCTACTTTAATAATTTCTTGAAGCAGTTGGTAGCACATTTCCATACTTCATTGTCAGTAATACCAAAAATTAGTGAACAAATATACACAGTCAATAGTTTTCTTTTCCTCGCATATATTGTCTTTCAGTTTTGTTAAGTATGTAGCAGTGAAGCACCTGTGTCATGACAGGGTCTGTTTTCTCATCTTGAGTTCTTAAACGCTCAGTGTAGCCATCAGTAGCCACTGTCATTACTAGAACCACAGGCAAAGATTATCTCAGCATCAGGCAACAGCAGTTCAGGGATAGAAGAGTGCACATAACTTTGTCATAAAGTCAATATTTATATAAAATATGATAAGCTTATCTGAACTTTTCTACAGAGACCAAATACTGATTTTATTTGTTTCTATCACTTAACACAGGAGGAAAAAAAAGCAAGGACTAGATTGACTAGGAAGGCAAACTCTTAAAATGCAAAGTCAACAGGACAAATAGGATGCAGTGAGTCCAGAATCTTAGTGTGAGTTCTGATTTTGTTATCTAAAGCTATCATTTAACTCACTAGAGAGAGAAAGCAAAGTTATGCAACAGAATATGGAAAAATTTAGCTGATCAAAGGAAGATTTTACAGATGACAGAATAATTCAATTTAAAACAGATATACCCAGCGGATACATGCAGCCCTGCTTTTGCCAGAATACAACCTGCATATCAGCTGTATCTGCTTAGTGCAGGATAGATACACAGAAAAGATCAGATTGAAAAATGTCATGGAAAAACTTTGACAAAATGGGGTATATAACTTTTATTTACATTTGACTGGTCTCCAAAAAAGCTAGACTCATCAAAAGCAAATACAAGATTAAAGAAAAAGTGAACACTATGGAAATAAAATCTCAATGGTAGTTAAGGAAACCAGCCAATATAAAACCATCTGAATTTGCTATCAGACACTCAAGACTTCTACCTGATAGAAAATCTGTGAGGGTAAAAAAATGCCAAGAATCCCCTCCCAGTAGGCCTGATTCTTTCCAAGTTGCTACCATTTTCAAAGCAAACCACAGATTTACTCGCCCTTTTGTCTGTGTCACTCATAGAAATCCTTGTCCAAAAATCATGAAAACAAAACAGCAAAACAAAACACAAATGGTCTTAGGCAAAACTTTTCCTGCACTGACATTGAAAAACACATCCTGGCATTAAACATTAAACACGAGTGTACTTGATTGAACTTGAAGGAAATGTTGCCACACTGTTCCCACCTTTCACATTTTTTTGTGTCTAATTATCCAGCCCCATTAAAAGCTTTTTCTAGCTACGTAACTGCCACAGAGGGAACTATTGTGCCGTATCCATCACTCATACAAAATGAGAACAAATATCTTGTTTAAACCCGATTAATCTGAAGCTGGCATTCAGCACTGCCCTTGGTGCAAGACTGCTGTGAACTCAGCGAGCTGGCAGACCTGTAAACACCACATCTACACGGCATCGAGCAGCACCCTTGGTAACACAGAAGAGGAAATGGTTTTGAGCTAAACTAAGTAACTACAACATTCAGGGGCTAACAGCTAAAACGTTTCCAAAAAAGAAAAAAAAAATATATGCAACGAAGATGAAGACTGTGACAGATCTAAGGAAATTTTCTTAACAGGCTCTGGGGTCCTTAAGCTGAAAAGACGTTATTTGAGACATATTTTAGGCAACAGTATGAGATCTACTCAGATTATGAATGATGAAAGATCATCAGTTTTCATCAGTTTCATAACCAGTTATGTATGAAAAAGTCTGTCCAGTCCTTGAAATATTTCAACAGTCCACAGTAACTTGAGTCAGACCACTAACACCAAAATCAAGTCAATTGCAATCAAAATTAAAAAAAAAAAAATACCATGGAGAAACCAATCCAGAGCTGTTGTGTTCTAGTTGTTTATTAATCTCCATAACACAAATCAGCACACTAAACTCACTAAACTTACTTTATTATTTCCTAAGTCTCAAATGTCACATTCTCATTACTCATTTGCCTGAAGATGGAAACATACAAAGAGGCCCTCAAACAAAGAAGCCACATAAAAAAAACCAAGACTCTCCACCAAAGTCTCCCTAGAGGCACGAGAGGCTTTGCAGAGGCATCTTACATAGAGTGGAGCACTGGGCAATTAGCAGCTGCATGAAGTGCAGGGAAGGAAAATGCCGGGCGCTGCACGTGGGACGGAGCAATGCCAGACGCAGGCACAGACTGGGAGCCGCGTGGCTGCAGCAGTCCTGCAGAAAGGGGCCTGGGGGTGCTGGCCGGCAACAGGCTTGGTGTGAGCCAGCAGCGTGCCCTGGCAGCCAAGGGATAAACTGTATCATGGGGTGCATTAACCACAGTGCAGCCACCTGGTCAAAAGAGATGATTCTTCTGCTATATTTACTGTTGGTGCGGCCTAACCTTGAATATTGTGCGCAGTTCTGGGCTCCAAGATATAAAAAGGGTGTCAAGGTCCTTGAAAGTATCCAGTGGACGGCTCAAAACTAGTACAAGGGCTGGAGGGCACATGTTGAGGACACTTGGGTTGGCCAGTCTGCAGAAAAGGTGTCTGAGAGGCGACCTCGTGGCTCTCTGCAACCTCCTGAGCAGGGGAAGGAGAGGGAGGTGCCGGTCTCTGCTCCCTGGGGACTGAGGCAGGGTGTGAGGGAACGGCACAAAGCTGTGCCAGGGGAAGTTTGGACCAGACATTAGGAAACATTTTGTTACCATGAGGGTGGTCAAACACTGAAACAGGCTTCTCAGACAGATGGTTGATGCCCCAGGCCCGTCAGTGCTCAAGAGGCACTTGGACAACGCCCTCATTAATGCGCTGTAACTCTTGGTTAGCCCTGAAGCGGTCCGGCGGATGGACTTGATGGTCTGTGTAGGTCCTTCTGACTGAATTACTGTGTTCTGTTCTATTACATTCCAAGTCCTCGCTGAGATCCACGATGCAGTGGGTCTTGAGTGGAGTGGATCTTGACAGAGTGGTAGTTGAGCAAGCATCATTTCTAGCCTTAACCTTCCTGAAAACCCCAGGAAAAGCTTCCTTTACTGTGCATTACATTTCTGGACATTGTTATGCAACACTATATTTAGTTATTTGATTTTGGAGGTTATTTGATAGTATAGCTCTTTCTTCGCTGTTGTTATTAAATGAAGTTTGATGCTCACAGGCTACTGGGTGGCTAGAAGCCTAGCTGATGAAGAAAAGGGGAGCAGTGTATAAACATACATTGTACTTGTAGTTCATCTACTGTATGCTGTGTAATTGAAGCCACAAATAAGGACTTTGGTTTATTACTTGCACTATTTTTACTCTTATTCGAACACTTTTTCTAAGTGTCAAGCTTTTTCTCTAAAGGATGAGAGAATCCCCATAAAATGGCTCTAAAAATTAAACATCAAAATACATATACTTCCTTAACTCAAACGGCAGAACAAATTGAGCCAAAAGTGTTTTAACAAGCCCATCAGACTGCTATTTAGCATGTCAGGCAAGCTATCTTTGGGGGATTTTAAACAGCTTATAACAGAAATTTTAAATGGAACAGTGGACCAAATTCACAGCGGTTGTCTGTATCTTGACTACCTATACTGCAATAATATTGCAGATACTATTCAGACCTCTTCACATAAATGTATAGAAACATTCAAACATCCACAGTTATTCTTGATGACTTGGTTTCTGAAGCCTGATGGTAAACTAAAACCTTTGTTATTTCCCCATTGTCCCTGACTGTTTTGCCAAACCTACCACTACTTGCTGCGTGAAGTAGAGACAGAAATCTAAATCAGCATGGCTCTTTTCTAGGGGGGTTACTCTGGCTCTTTTGCTCCAAAAGTATTGGTCTCAAAGCAGTTTCTGGTACTGCACATCAGTGTCAACTTTAAGTCTTTCAGCATAGCAACGCAATCCTTAGAAAGAACAGATTTCTTTCATCAGTACTGGCACTCAAAATAAGACCATATGTCTAAGCTATAATATGCAAAATTTTCCAACGGCAGTTTATTTTTCTAGGAGGAAATGTGATTTACATAGATAGAACTTTAGGATCCATTTACAAGATTCATGAGAAAAACTGGTTTCCTTATAGGAAAAAAAAAAAAATACTCTTCTCACTGCTCGCAGGAAGCAAACCTGAATACTGCAAAGTCACTAGCCTTCTTGGGGACACTGCCCCAGCGTAGCTATGTCCATCTGCTTCTCACAGGAGCCAAAAGAAGTAGCTGACTTTTCTAGGAAGAAGTAAAAACGGGAAAGGCGCAATAAGGAGCTGCTGGAAGAGCACCGCAGAAAGCAGAGCAGAGGAAGAGTGCAGAAGGAAGAGAAATGATGTGATTAAAAGCAATGGAAGTGGAATAGTTCGGCAGAAGGCCCAAGCAGATGAAGAATGAAAAGCAAACTAAGGAAGTGAAACAGTGACAGGATTTATTTTCTATGGGTAACTGAGAGCACAAAGGTAGGAGTCATGCACAATATCGAGCAAGCGCATCCTGTGCACGGAAACACCAAAATCAAGGGAACAGGCATGAATGCAAATGTGAAGGCTGAAAAAAATGAGCTCAGAAGAATACAAGAATGAAAAACGGATGCTGTGAGTAATTGTGCCAAAAGAGCTTTGGGCTGCTATAACCTATTTCACGCACAACAGACACACATACAAGGCACCTATTTTTGCTGTTTGCTCCTATTAAAAAAAAAAAAAAAAGCTTAACTCACTCTGCAAAAGGTAACATCTCCTTTGCCAGGCAAGGAAGGGCAGCCTCCACAGTGGAAGAGATGGGGACTGGGCAGGGCTCTCCAACAGTGCTGAAAAACTGCAGCCTGGTGAATGAGCGGCTGGTGTTGATTACACCTTGCTACAGACATTCACTGATGCTGGAACTAACGGCCTTGGCCAAGTTATGATTCTGTGATTGTTATTAAACTAATCATGACCTCAACATATCTATCAGCTCCAAGCCCAAAGGCAGCACCTCTGATTTATCGGCTTGGGAAAAGCAACTACTTTCTGCAAAAGACACCTTAGAAATTATTCTCATGTGTTGCACTATCCCAGTGAAAGTTCACAAGGGTGAACCCCGAATCCCAGTCGGCCTTCAGAAGGAATTACAAATCACAAACTTAGGGGGAATATGACGGTGCCTTGAACAAAGCAGGTACTTGCAACACGTCATCCACTGGAAAAATTCTCCCAGCTTGGCAAGTTTTTAAAGCTGGAATCTTAAAATTACTGCGCTGAACCATAACTATTTAACAGTCCTTTGCAAAATGAATGCTTTTGTTTAAAGGCTTAAGCAAGTCTATTATTAGTAGTAGTTATAAAAATAAATAAATAAATAAACCTTCTAGATACTCTAACATTTCCCACATGTGGGAGAATGAGATGAGCAACATTTAAAGATTCCTAACCTTTCATATTTTAAAGTAGGGACGCAAGTTACTAAAGGTACATATGCAACTCCAATACACATGGCTAATTACCAAATTCTTGATTTCCATGCACAGAATCCACAACATTTACTGTGTTGTATACATAAACATATTCCCGATGAACTAGACAACTTCCGTACACTGTAGTGGGTTTACATGGCAAGGTTTTGGTAGTGGGGGGGCCATTGGGGTGGCTTCTGCAAGAAGAATCCAGAAGCTGCCCCTTGTTAGACCAGGGGCCCACCGCTGGACGGAGCTGAGCCAATAAATGATGTTATTTGCACCTCCGGGAGAGCAGATTTAATACAGGGAAAAAAAAACTGCTACACAGCAGCAGCTTGGAGAGAGGAGTGAAAAACAGCCTTGCAGACACCAAGGCCAATGAAGGAGGAATGGGAAGAGGTGCTCCAGGCACCAGAGCAGAAGTTCCCCTGCGGCCTGTGGAGAGGCCCCTGGTGGAGCAGGCTGTCCCCCTGCAGCCCATGGGTCCCACACGGAGCAGATCTCCACGCTGCAGCCCGTGGAGGAGCCCCCGGTGGAGCAGGTGGATGTGGCCTGGAGGAGGCTGCGGCCCATGGAGAGCCCCCGCAGGAGCAGGCCCCGGGCCGGAGCTGCAGCCCGTGGAGAGGAGCCCACGCAGGAGCAGGGGGTCTGGGGGGAGCTGCCGCCCGTGGGGGACCCGTGCTGGAGCAGTTTGCTCCTGGGGGATGGACCCCGTGGTACGGAGCCGTGTGGGAGCAGTTGTTGAAGAGCTGCTGCCTGTGGGCAGCCCCCGCAGGCTCAGTTCGGGCAGGACGGCATCCCGTGGGAGGGACCCCATGGGGAGCAGGGGCAGAGAGGGACCGTGAGGGAGCAGCTGGGACAAAGCGTCAGGGACTGACCGCAGCCCCCATTACCCTGCACCACTTGAGGACAGGAGGTGGAAGAGGGTGGATGAGGGAAGGTGTTTTGAGTTTGCTTCTAGTTTCTTGCTGTTCTAGTCTGCTAGTGATAGGCAATAAATTATCTTAATCTCCCTATGCCTAGTCTGTTTTCCCCATGATGATATGTGTTGAGTGATCTCCCTGTCCTTATCTCAACCCTTGAGCCCTTTTCATCATATTTTCTCCCCCTTTCCCTTTGAGAAGGGGGATTGAGAGAGCGGTTGTGGAGCTCAGCTGCCCACCCGAGTAAAACCACCACATAGACATACAAGATTTATCAAAGTAGAAAAATCTACTGCAAACACCAAAAGCAAATTGCAATATTTTAGAGTGCAAAGTAACTAGTTTCCACAGCTTTTGTTATTACCTATTGGTAACACCTGTAGGGTTATTACTTATGATGATACTATGGTATCTACTGTCTGTCATTTCTGCTGTGTCAGCTCTCAGTGACAGCTATACTCAAGATCTTTTATTCAAACGTGGGTCACCAGAACCTTCTCATTTCTCTTCCCATTTCCTTTCCCAGAGGATCTTGTGTTTATAACTGTGATATTTTAATGCCCTTTCACTCTTTGCTTTAATTACACTGTTAAGGAAATCTGTCCATTCAAAGTCAAAAACCAATCACCTTATCTCCTTCTAAGAGGAATTCTCTTTTAGAGGAAATTCACAATCTTTCTTTCAAAAATAAAGCTTTTGTTTGGTTGTTTCAGATTAACAACATCCCAAGGATTTCATCATACTTTCTAACCCATAGCAAAACATATACCTAAAGAATTAGGTATCTTGTCATACACTTCCCTTCCAGTAAATCCACAGCAGTTTTACGAAAGTTACCATTTGCATATGCGGTTAAAAAAATAACGCTTATTTCCTTCTGCTCTTTGTTTTCCACAAACTTCACAACAGTCTGTATTGATTTCAAAAATATGATTTAAGATTAGGATTTTTATGAACACAGAAATGGGTTTGTCAATTCCATAAATAATACTGCAGTCATCTTGGGTAAAACAGTATCCAAGTAACAGAAAACACGATTATTAAACTCCTCTCCTCTCTACCACCCCCACAATCCCAACCACATACTGGGCTCTGAAATGTCAGACCAGCCACTGGTAATATCTACTTCGGCTGGCAGTATTTTGTAGGTAATTACCACTGGAGATGGAGCAGGTCTAGACTGGTTTCTATTTTATTTATTTATTTATTGTAGTGTTCTTTTGTTGTTGTTGTTTTTTACTTGTGAAGACAGAAAACCACCACAAAAAATCCCATTTTTTTTTTCAAAATTGGATGCCAAAAAGCCCACGTTAATAAAAGACACTTTAAAGGACCAACAGTTCTTTTGCCTTTTATACACCCACTTTTACAGTCATATATATTTACTGAAAAATATTGAAATATTCTTTTCCCCTCTGACAAGAGCACTCAGAAAAACCTTTCATTTACAATTTTGTACTTGTAGTGAACTGTCATGTCACTAAATATTTTCCTGGCAGTTTAAGTCCACAGGAAAGTAATTATAAGCTTCATTTCTAAACTGTTTGATCTACAAAATCTTTTTGTCCTCAAGTTGATAAAAGGTGCATGAGAGACATAAAACCATGGATGACAAAACTTTAAACTAGTCTTTAGATAGCATTTGTAAAAACAGGCAGAAATACACTATTGGGTCAGATGATGAAAGGCAGGGCAACTAAGAGAAAAATGGGATTGCTGAGGTTCATTTCCCCTCATAGCATCTACCTCTGCATATATGCAGCACTTTGGCTGTATTGAAGTGAAAACAGAGAGGTTGCTTTTAATCACATAATCTATTGTACTGTGTTCTCATGCATAAAACCAGCAAGTGCATATCCAACAGTCTAAATGATTCTTAGCTTATTAAGTCAGTTTTCATAGCTTCCTAGACGTCAAATGTCACTGTTTTTAAATATAAGCCAATTTGAGCAAAGCATTTTTAAAAATTACAGGAAAAAAGGTTAACTAGATATTGTTTTAAGAGACAAAAAAAATATAATTTAGTTAGCATTAAAGACAAGCCTCTACTATATGCATGTAGTTCATGATAACCACAAATAAAATTGAATTATGCAGGTGGGAAAGGACTTCTGGAGGTCTCCTGGCCCAACCCCTATCTGAGCAGGGCCATCTCCATCCAGCTCTCCAAGGATGGATATTCCACTTCTCTACAGGCAGCCTACCACTCTGCTTGACCATCTTCATGGTAAATTTTTTTTCTTCGTATCTCTTTGGGATTTCCCCCATTCCAACTTGTCTGCCTTGCCTCTGACCATGCCACCATGAACCTACAGCTACACCATCCCATCACATTCTTGTAGACAGCAGTGAGGTCCTCTCTCATCTGAACAAACCCTTTTTCCTCAGACCCTCCTGACACACCTTGTGCTCCAGCCCCCAACCACCCTGGTGGCCCTCCG
Organism: Anser brachyrhynchus; assembly: GCF_964034855.1. Classification (NCBI taxonomy): domain Eukaryota; kingdom Metazoa; phylum Chordata; class Aves; order Anseriformes; family Anatidae; genus Anser; species Anser brachyrhynchus. The sequence continues at coordinate 88,921,375 of NC_137696.1, read as the reverse complement.
CTGGACTATCTCTAGCAAGCCCACATCTTGTGGTGAGGAGTCCCAAGCTGGACGCTGTACTCCAGTTGTAGTCTCACAGATGCTGTATGGAGGGGAAGAATCACTTCCCCTGACCTGCTGGCTAAACTCCAGCTAGCCAGCTCTCTTTGCAGTTGGCCTTCTTTGCTGCAAGAGCACACTGGTAACTCATGTTTAACTTAACCAGGTCTCTCTGCAGAGCTGCTTTGTCTCCACGTGTTTCGCAGCCTGTACGCTGCCTCAGTTATTCCATCCTAAACACAGGGCTGTTCACTTACCTTTGCTGAGCTTCATGAACTTCCTGGCAGCCCATTTTTCCACCCTCTCTACATTAGTTTGAATAGCAGCCTGCCCTCTAATGTATATAGTCCTCAAGCTTGCTGATGGTGCAGCTTATTAATCAAGATGCTATCATCTTGATTAATCATACAGCTTATTCATAAAGACGCTAAATTGTTCAACCCACCATGTTTTAACCAAAATATTTAATTAATTTAGCTTTGTTCTACTTTTTAGCTTTGTTCTACTTCCCAGTGGAACAGGAAACATGAATTTAAGTAGAGCATAAAAGTATTGGTCTGAACCAAATACCTCTCAACACTGTTCTCCTCTCACACAAGCAGAAGTCAAAACAAGCCAGAGATAAATTGCTCCCCTGCAATATGCAGGGTTGCAGGATCACCACCTAGTAAAATTTTATCAGTTAGAAACTATCCTCCTTTTTAATTTGGATTTTGAGTGCTCTTTCAGTTTCTCAAAATCTGCTAGTCATCCAAACTTTTTTTTTTTTTACTGCATATTTTTCTCTAGTCAGAAATGAGAAAAGGAATAAATTCCCTTTTCTCTCTGTAGGCTTTTCCCACTTTCTTGAGATTGGTTTTCGCTTCTTATCTCCCCTGGACTTGGTCCGCACTTCTTTTTTCACCTGTTCTCCCCTGTGGTCCTTAACAGAATCTGCTGGATTTGGATTTTTATTTTTTTTTCTAAATACAGGTTTTCAGAAAGTGAAAGGATCAGCCTGCAATAATTCTTCAAAAAGACACACAAACACAAAAGATGTAGAAACATTTCTCCAAAGACAGTTGGAAGCATTTATTTTCACATTTTCATCTTGGAAAACGAGCGAGAGGCTCTAACAAATGCTTCCTCTTCTAACCACATCATTTTCTGGAGAGAATCTAGCAGCTCATTTATTTCTCTGCTCAAGGGGTGAATACTCTTTGCAACAAAAGGAAATAATAACAAATATCTGCTAATGTGGTACTGGCAGCTTTTCTGTTTTTACTTGAACTGAACTTTTTCATTTTAAGACCATTTTTTATAGTAGCATCCAGTGGTGTTTTATGGGAACCTTTCAGACAAGATTATGAAAGGTAGAAAGACTAATCTAACCTCACTTTCTCTAATTAACAACCTCATGTTATTCATGGCTTAATATAAATGACTAATGGCTGAAAGATCATCTCCTTTTCTTTGGACTGTCCTAAATACAGTTAATATTGTTTCTAACTTAGATCATAGCAATATTTATAGTACCAATGAGAATTTTTTCTTTCAGCATTGCACAGATAATTAGAGACAGATAAATATTTTTCCTTATTATTTCTAGTGTGTTTACTCATCCTACACTATTTGGCAATTTAGAAATAGTCCAAACTCCAGCCTTTTCAAGAAAGACATTGCTGGAGGGTTCAGTTTTCACCTTGGAGGTTCCTTAATTAAAACAAAACAAACAAACAAACAAAAAAGCCAGTGGACATTGCAGCAACTTCTATGTGTACTGAATCTATGAGGATCATCAAAATGCAAATATTCTGTTGTTAAACAGATGGATTTTTCGCAGTTCAGCAATTCTCTCCAGAGTGTTTGTCAACTGATTAATACATTTTTAATGTACGCCAAGAAGACAAATTCCATAAGGGATCATTTTCACTGGCACACAAAAAAGTCATTCAGAATCAAAAAAATTTCCCTTTTTTTTTTAAACACTATAGATGGTAAAAGGTTACAGCAATGGTGGGGAGGGAGAGAACCTTCTCTCTCACGTTGTGTTTCAGCTTGAGCTCTTCACACACCAAGATCTGGAAGATGTCTATGTATGCTCTAAAAAGTGATCACTAGCACTTGACCCAACGAAGCAGAGCCTTGTCCAACACAGGACCAGTCTCAGCAAAGCAACAGAGAAAGTTGTGTCGGCCTGGCTCAAGTGGAGGAAGACACAAACCCTGGCCAGATAGTTATGTGAGCAACCACACCGATGTACGTGCCAGCAGAAAGATGCTTTTGGTAGATTAGTTCATGTTGTCTAAGACAGTAGCAAAGCTCTGCTGACCAACAAATTCCTCCTGCAGGCATGCATCCCAGCTCCATGCGAGGGCTCTGCAGGCACAGCTGCATCAGCAGAGGCTCTGCTGCAGCCCTACGCATAATCGCCAGCCAACCCTCCCTGAGAACGCCTGCAAGAGCAATTCTGCACATCATTGCCATAAAAAAAAAGGATGCCTGGTTAAATAATTTCAGTCAATCTGTCTTGTTTATATTGAACAGCGTGTGCAAGCAGTCCTTTAAAAACATGCACACACTGAAAACTGTTTCGGTCTGGTTGTTCATTTGTGACAAGTTTTGTACCCAATAAAATGGAAACTAATACATAACTCTGGTTAATATAGCACCAGGGCTGAAATTAAAAGTGGTGTGTTATTCCCCTTACTGAGCAAAAGCAGATAGCAAGGTCACACAGGTCGTTTCTGAAGCGAGGAAAGGGAAAAGAATAATCAGTTCGGATACTTTCCAAGTAGAACATATTTACAAAAACTGAACCGTTCCAGTTCCTTGAATGAGGTGATTCTTGCATGCACTTCATCAACTGTAGAATGTAGAAATTCAAGTGAAAACATAACTACTTTTTCAATAAGAAAGCTTTCTGGAATCCTCCCAGGCTCTGACATACTAGGAATGCTAAAGCATACTGTTCTTGTTCTGCCTTGCTTTCAAAATCTGCCTCAAAATCCCTATCAAGACCTGCTTTATATCCTACAAATTAACCTTTTTAATTCTGTCAAGCCATCAGAAAGATTTACATAACTGTCCAAAGACATTTTTCCAGGTGATACCCAAATAAAAGTTTTTTAACTGTATAAGGAGTTTCTTCCAAGGTACACACACATCAGTGAACTATAACAAAAATTGGGGGAAACGCCACTTATGTAAATAAATAAAAATACTATCACATGTTCTTTTCCAATAATTTCTAGGACAATTCACAGAAAAGCTATCCTACGGATGGTCTCATGGGGTAACAGAAGATGCTTTACCTAAAAAGCTGGTTCTTTTCTCTCCATTGCCACATCGTGCTGAAAGAAGCTTTAATTATTTATTTGTTTGTTTTACGGGTTTTGTGCCTAGAACACATATACAGAAACAGGCATAAATGGGAGGAGCTGAAAACATTTTTCAAAGATAGTGAGATTAGGGAATGTCAGTGATGTATCTGCCTGCCAGCGCGAGGAGCTGCAGCACAAATCGCATCCTTGCAGCAGGTCAGCAATGGGAAAGGCAGGGACAATCTGCCCCATATGAACATTAGTTCGGATTCCACTGCTTGCATCTTATTCCGCATTAAACAGTACTGAGAGAGACTTTATAAGGTGATGCTAGTAGCCTAACAGCATAAAGGCAGTTAGCTAAATTATTCCTTTGAATTTTGGATATGAGATAGTACTTTAGTAAGACTTTACACAAGAATATAGAAGTGGGCATCCAACAGTACGAACAGCCATGGGAATTTCAGCATTAGACCTCGTCACTGTACGTTACCTGCTCCATAAAAGCTCTTCTACTTTTTTTTTTCTTCCAGAGTTTGGAGTAAACACACAGAAATGCATTGACCCAAAGATTATCTATCCAAAGTGATTGGATAAGAGGCAAGGAAATGAAGCTGAAAATATGCTTGCTAAGGGTTTAATACATACTGTACACAGACACACACAAAAAAAAAGTCTCAGGAAGGAAACAGAACAGCCAACTCTGCTTTTCTTGAAGCTGAAAAGAAACAAAGGAGTGATTGCTGGCACCACCGAACTCTAAGCCAGCCCTGAAGTCTCAGGATTCAATGCAACTATGCATTGAACCACACTTGATTGTCAAAAAATTAGGTAAACTGAGTGCAGCAGAAGTATTTTCATCAGGCTGACTCAGAGCACAAAACATTTTCATGGCTGTGAAGAACCGGACCCTGCCTTTGTATCCACACACATACAGTAAGCACTGCTGCCAACCATCCAAGATTTTCCCTGAACTATTTCTATGCATAAGTGGAGAAGACACAGAAACGTATTGTCCATACAGTGATCTACATGTCAATTTTTTACTCTTTCACTATTAGATTCTATAAGTAACATATTTCTACACCAGAATCTCTTGCTTGGATTTAAAGCATAGCATATATCTGTATGCATTTAAAACATCCTATGAAACATTTTTACTGCAATCAAAACTGATGGGACATATAGAAGCGCTTCAGCACAGATAATTGAAGAGTCTGAATCCCTTGTTTCTTTAATGATATATATAAGTTGCATGCACTTCAGGATTTTTGTTTGTAATGGGATGCATGCTTTTGAATCAAGTTTCTTGATTGTCCCCACTTTTTGTATTTGGCTCATATTATGGAACAGTCTCAGAGTATTTGAACTGAATTCTTCTTGGATAAAAAGTAATTAGAAGATATGTTCCAGGAGTTCACCTAATACACCCCAGCTGTTAGCAGGCATTTAGACCAGAGGATCAAACTACAGTTAGCCAAAAATTAGGAAAACAAGCAAATAAAAATATCCAAATCTCTCCATCCCCATCAAAGAAAGAAACAAACATAGACAAGCGAGACCAAAAACCTCAAAAAAAATTAAAAAATAAAATTAAAAAAACAGCAAACACACACACAAAATATAATACAGCTTAAAAGAACTCCAAGCTCAACTCTTCTAAAAAACACTTGAAGTTGTATACTGTGGTCATCTGGTTGACAGATTAGCACTGTTTGCTATTGAAAATACAGGTCATAGAGGGCAAAGTGTTTATTACTTGCTTAAAATTTGAAGATCTATATATGTAAGCACACTAAAGATATAAGAGATTGGATTGGAAACTATTCCAACATGAGCATGGGGTACTGCAAGTGCTCTGCTTTTCTCTTCAAAAGAATATAGAAGAATGTCACATTCTTTTTTATGTTATACTTGTTATATTTCCACTGACACATTAACATCAGCAAGAATAATATGATTAAATTATTCTGAATTGTGCAGTCATAAAGAATTACACATGACTCAGAACAACTACAAATTGAAAAAACAGCCTATAATTCCAAGAGCAGAAACAGCAGCAGATTTTTTTTTCCCCCTAAAAAAAGTTCCTGGTCAGCGGAGATTCTGAATTACCAAGATGTTTTCTGCTATTTCTACTCTATTATATTGGGTTAGGTCAAGTGCATCCCCAATATACCTTCTTTATCATTAGCCAAACTTTAAGGCTTCAATATTCATTCCTATCTCTTGCAAACTCCATAGCTAGTTAGCTAGAGAATATGAGTTTCTTCTCCATTCACTGAGGTGTCTGAGACTGTAGAGCTCCAGACAGCTTGAGCAGGCCAAGAGCACAGCAGGGAAAGTGAGTCAATGCCATGGAGATTGCTTTAAACCTTCTTTGAAGTCGATGGCACATTCAGCAAAGTTTCAGTGCAGTGGGACATGCTTTCCTGAGGAATCCAGGAGTAAAAGCACATAGGCATCCATGTCATGCCAGCTAGACATCCAGACTTTATTTGATCTGGTTTCATTCCATTCATACAAGTTGAAGTATTTTGAAGTTGTCCCTGCTTTGAGCAGAAGGCTGTATCAGAAGAGTACCAAGGGTCCCTTCCAACCTAAATTATGCTGCAACTCTGTGCCTTAGTTTCCAGGCTACTATTAGGGCATTAAAGCTGCAGAGTATCTTTAAGAGAAGCTAAAAACAGATGGGAAAATAGGAGAACAAATGATTCCAGAAACCAGACACAGAAATCTAGCAAGCTGAACACAAACTAAGTTCCCTTTTCCAAGTGAGAGAAATCAGTTATGACAGCAAGACAGACCTACCCTTCTACCTGGCTGGAAATCCCACCTGCAGCAACCTACCTGCAGGCAGCTAACTAGTCATGTTTTAAGTAGCTTTTGTTAGCTTTCATACTGGTTTATTCAATAACAGATGTAGGACCTAGCTTTACCAATTCATTCACCTGGAACAGATGACAACTTCGATCAGTTGGTGTGAAGGCTTTTCAAACCTTCTACCTATATGTCTCCTCTACAGCACGCTTGCTTGTGGTTTCCAGTTTAGTTTCCATGAGCCAAAACCTCGGAGACCTGAACCACCTGACACACCACAAAGAAAGGGAAAACAACAGGGATATGGAAAAAAAAAAATCGGCATAGTAATTTGCTCAGTAGACCCAACTAGGAGGTTTCTAACTTGTTTTTAAACAAATTGCTTTTGGTTTACTTGCCAAAATATTTCCCAGTTTCTCAAAGAGCTGCTATAGTTGTAGTGTATTTTCTTTACAGAAGGATTGATAGCTCTCTGAAAATTCCAGATAGCCACAGAGAAATAAGAGATAAAATAGCTTTTTTTTTAAAACAGTATTCCAAAACCTGTACAATATTGCCAAAAGACATTCAATAAAAATGACATTCAATAAAACAAAAAATTCAACAGTTTGTGAGGTTGTGCACGTGCTATTTCTATGCAGATATTTCTTCTTCCTCCTGTTATTTGCGTATGGAGAATATAAATGGTTAGCTGAATAACAAACAGAAATTTTTGATTGCAGTAGATACCAATGATAGTAACCAAGTTATCAGGCTGATAAACATCCTTGTTCTTTGAGCATCTACAATGTAAGTCCCCAGATCACAGGCCCCTATTCTTTAACCTCCTTGGCTTCTACTCAAAGGGCAACATGACAGGACATGAACAATCCAGGAGATTCCTGGAGAGTGTCAGTGATGATACATAGATACTGGGTGAGCCAGGCAGGGGTGATGCAGAGCTGGATCAGCTCTTCACAAATAAGAAAGTTCTGACTGGGGATGTGATAATCAATGCCGGTCTTGGGAGAAGTGACCATGAACTCATACAGCTCAAGACCCTATGAGGAGCGAGGAAGATAAGTAGGACATTACAGACTGGACTTAAGCCAAGGGTATATCATCCCTGATCAACCTGATTGCCTTGCACAATCATAACAACAACAACAACATGACTGAGTTTATGGATGAGAGGAAACAGCAGACGTCATTTCCCTCATCTTAAGCCAGGTTTTCAAAACTGGCACCCAAAAAACCCTTTTATTCAAGTCCAAAAATCCTTGTATTATAATCTAGGTAAATGGACAACCAGGTGGATTAACATTTGCTGTTGCATGGTGAAGCTCTGAGGGAAGGAGGTAACGGTTATACTCCACCTGGAGGCCATTAACAAATGGAGCACTGCAGGAGTCTGCAATGAGACTTGTCTTGTTTAACATCTTTGTTAGTGACGTGGAGAAGGTAACGGTAGGCACCCTCATCAAGTCTGCAGATGACACCAAATAGTGGGAACCATAGATACAGTCAAGAGCAAGGCTGCCATACAAAGGATCTTAGCCTGGAGGAATGGGCTGACAGGAACATTATGAAATTCAACAAGGATAAATGTGAAGTGCTGCAACCTGGAAAAAAAAACAGTACAGGCACAAGCTGGTGACTGGCTGGCTGGTCAAGGAGCAGCTCTGTTGAAAAGGACCTGGTGGCCTTAGTAGACATCAAGCTGAAAACAAGCCACTAGTGTGCTCAGGCAGCAAGGAAGGCCAATGTGCTATATTAACAGGAGCATACCATACTAATAGGAGCACAGACGGAAGGAAGCGATCATCCTACTTTACCTGACACTCATGAGACTGCTGTGATGGTTTTACTCAGGTGGGCAGCTGAGCTCCACAACTGTTCCCTCAATCCCCCTCCTCAAAGGGAAAGGGGGAGAACATACAATGAGAAGGCCTCAAGGGTTGAGATAAGGACAAGGAGATCACTCAGCAATTACTGTCACAGGCAAAACAGACAGCATAGGGAGATTAGAGGAATCCATTACCTACTACTAACAAGCTAGAGAAGTGAGAAACAAAGGAAAAAAACTAAAAACACTTTCCCCCCAATCCACCCTCTTCTACATCCTCCTCTCAAGTACTGCAGGGTAATGGGGGCTGTGGTCAGTCCCTGACGCTTCGTCCCCGCCGCTCCCTCACGGTCCCTCTCTGCCCCTGCTCCACGCGGGGTCCCTCCCACGGGATGCCGTCCTGCCCGAACTGAGCCTGCGGGGGCTGCCCACAGGCAGCAGCTCTTCAACAACTGCTCCCACACGGCTCCGTGCCACGGGGTCCATCCCCCAGGAGCAAACTGCTCCAGCACGGGTCCCCCACGGGCGGCAGCTCCCCCCAGACCCCCTGCTCCTGCGTGGGCTCCTCTCCACGGGCTGCAGCTCCGGCCCGGGGCCTGCTCCTGCGGGGGCTCTCCATGGGCCGCAGCCTCCTCCAGGCCACATCCACCTGCTCCACCGGGGGCTCCTCCACGGGCTGCAGCGTGGAGATCTGCTCCGTGTGGGACCCGTGGGCTGCAGGGGGACAGCCTGCTCCACCAGGGGCCTCTCCACAGGCCGCAGGGGAACTGCTGCTGCCTGCCTGGAGCACCTCCTGCCCTCCTCCTGCACTGACCTGGGTGCCTGCAGGGCTGCTTCTCACTCCTCTCTCTCCCAGATGCTGTTGTGCAACAGGTTTTTTTCCCCCTTCTTAAATGTGCTCTCACAGAGGCACAAACATTTATTGGCTCAGCTCTGGCCAGCAGCAGGTCCCTTTGGAGCCAGCTTAAACTGGCCCTTATCTAACGAGGGGCAGCTTCTGGATTCTTCTCACAGAAGCCACCTCTGCGGCCCCCACTACCAAAACCTGGCCATGTAAACCCGATACAACTGCATCCATAGAATCCAGCTTTAGGTCCCCAATACAAAAAAAGGCATCAATAAACTGGAGTGTGTTCATTAAAGGACCACCAAGACGATCAGAGACTGCAGCACTTCCCGTGTAAAGGAACTGGGCTTGTTCAGCCTGCAGGAGGGGGACCTAACAGCAGCCTTCCAGTAACACTGAGGAGGCTCTGAAGAACACAGAGCCAGGCTCTCCACAGCAGTAGGCAGCAGAATGACAAGAGACAACAAGCATAAGATGAAACAAGAGAGGCTCAGACTGGATATAAGAAAAAACGTTCCCCACGAGCACAAACACAGGTTTCCCAGAGCACTTTCGCAGTCTCCATCCTTACAGGTTTTCAAGACAGGACACAACATGGCCCTGAGCAATCCATTCTGACTCCACAGCTGACTTGCCTAGATCAGACTACAGACCTCCTGAGATCCCTTCTGACTGGTCTTACCCTATGGTTTTAAAATAATATTCCACTCACCTTCCCAGTGATGCTATTACAAGCTCCATCTTCTAACTAGCCCTCAGACAGCCATTCAGATAGCCATCTTCATAGTTTTAGAAAAAAAAAAGCATAATTTCAAGAAGCATTATAGTATTTAGCACCACAGCCATTGCAAATAAATAACTAATGTGCTGGAATAGCAGGTACTTTCATTGCAAATGGTTTGTGTTATTATTGTTGCTGATATTACTCTTTGAGACAGGCAAGGGAAAAAAATGAATACACTCTGAAGTTGGTTTCACACATCTGTGTAAGCCAGCTGAATCTGGGCCAAAGCATTGGAAAAGCTTATTGACATAGGCCAATTGCAGTGCAATAAACATACACAAACAATTCTTCCACAAAATCAAACTAACATGCTTTGACAAAACTTACTAGACAGATAAAATGTCAGAATGCAGACTAAAATGGGTAGTTTGAGTCATGGCAAGAGCTTATAAAATACATGACTCTTTGTAAGTCCCTTAGCGTGGAAAACTAAAGGAGAGTGAGTAATTTTGTTTAGAAGGCATTCTTTTAAAACCCATGACATGCTCTTGTGATTACTTAGAGTACTTCTGTCCCATCTGCTGCATCTGACAAAACCTCTCAGTTGTTAACTTGCCTTTCCTTTAACCATTCACTTCCAGGCATAGAGTGGAAAAGCGGCATACATGCTATAGAAAGGCTGAGGCTCTCTTCACACCATGATTCAAAAGAAGTTTCTAGCCAGCACAGATTCTGCTCATGCAAACATGTATCTGGTGTTGCAAACCAAAATTCATTTGCCTATAACATGTATTGTCGACAGAAAAAAGGACGAGGCAGGTAGGGAAACTAGTGTTAGCCACACAACCTTCAACCCGTCAGATTTCTCACAGTGCTAGTACTTAGACTCCAACACCCACAGGACCAAAATAAGATTAACAAGATTTATCTTTCAGTTACAAGATTTGCTGTGGATAACAGATTCACAGAATGCAGATCAGCATCAGTGTAGCAGATCCAGCTTCAGTTTTCTACAGCCATATGGGTGACTACTGCATTATTGCCATTCTCCACATAGCAGCTTCACCTTTATGAAGTAATAAAGTGTAAGTAAAAATGCAAGTACAAAATAAATGCAGTTGTTTTTTTTGGTGGTGGTAGTGTTGGTTTTTTTTGTTTGTTTTGTGTCTTTTTGTTTGTTTTTCTTTTGGTTTGTTTTTTAATGTGTGTGTCACATTTCCTCTTAATATCTGAGGGGTCATTTCTATGTATTTAAGTAAAAAGATGCAAGTAAGTATCTCCAGTGCCAAAAAATGCTTATCATTGTATACGTTGAGAGTTGCACTGCTGGCAGTTTGGAGCACAGCCAGACAAGCACCTTTCTGTAGATACTTACATAATTAAGTATTTTTAGTACTAGGTTCACAGATATTAATTAATCAAGTGCACTCTCTGGTCACTGTTGAAATTGTGGAACAGAAAAAGGGGAATCTGTTTTAAAATAACAGGTTATTACAAAATATGGGAGGATTAAGACCCTGATAAAGTTATCTTTTAAAGAAAATCTTATTTTGCTGAATATTTACTCTCCAGAACCATAATTTCTGAAAATGTCATCACAAATAATATAAAAAGAAAGTGTAGCTCCTTCTGTTCAGACAACACACACACATTGCATTGTTTCCAGCATATTTTAAAAAAGGAAAGAAAGTAAAAAAAGATATATTTCATAATCACATGAATTTAAGTCCTAGAAGCTTCTTGAAGAAATGAATTTCCACCGAGTTAGAAACTACCAAGTAGTGGTTAGCTGTCTATATTGATCTGTGCCTCCTCGTGCATTCAGCTCATAAATATTAAATAGTTTCTCACCTCTTCCCCCAACTCGGCTGGAATGGATGCAACCCTTACCAGCACTGCCCAGGACGAGAAGGCTCAGAGAAGGCAGCCAAGGGTCAGCTACCACTTCATCTAATTGGAACTAATCTGTATGTGGCACAGCCTGGCCTGAAGCCAGGAGCAGGTTTAGCTACACAGACGGATGATTTTTTTCCTGCCTATTCAGATCTTCCTTTTCCCTCAGAGCATTCAGGACTGGCTATGATTTGCAGTCCTATTTAATAAATTTCCATGGATCTAGAAAACTGTATTTGCAGGAGACTGCACATCCACTAATACATCCTCTGTGTAACTGCAACACGGCAGTAGGTAGATGGACACAGACAAAATATATCAGAACTATACAGATTAGACATGGATCTATTTAGATATGACTTTTAAAAAAAATAGCAGCCTTCTGGCTGAAATGAGAAGACAATTTCTTCCATAAAAGAAAAAAAAAAGTTGTAAATAGAAGCTACAGTATAGTATTACACAAAACAACATGACAAAACATTATGTAAAAAGACTGATTATAAACAGTTTGGGCTTTCTCTGCTTTAAACCAGAAGTTACTTGAATTCTTACTACACTAGTTATTTTAGCATATTTTGGGATTCTTTGCATTTGTTAAAATATAAATAAAATCATCTGTGCAGCAGAGAACAAAAACAAAGATTATAAAAACGTACAACATGCTTAGTTATAAGACATTAACAAACGGGAGAATGAAGCATGGTGTTTTCATGTACTGTTTGAGGCTGGGATAAGAAAAAGATTTTTCCTACAATAGCATGAAAAGGTAAGAGAACAGTGGAACTCCCAGGAAGATGATGATTGCAATACAAGCTTTACCTCACAATACCAAGTACTTTATACTGCTATTCATTCTCAAAATTTCTCAAATGCTGCTTGCCTTTTCAGATGAGAAAACTGAATTACTGACCTAGTTTCCAGTTCAGTGCCCAACCTACTACAATATTTTGTCTCTCGTGCAGAAGTAGATCTCACTAATTAAAGGGGAAAAATGTACATGCCCATACTCATTAAAAAGCCCTGAAGTTTGTGAAGTATGACAAAGAAAGCTTCAATCATACGATCAAAGATTCGTGAAACACACCTCAAAGCAAACCACACTGTTAGTCACACACTCTGTTTGAACTGTTAGTGGAAGGAACATTATGACAAATAAACTGTACTTTCTCACATTCATCTATTCTTACATGTTTATCTGCTACATCTTTACTGCAGAATAATAGAGGACTCAGAGACAAACTACATGTGAGGAAGAAGTTTAGGAAATAGCCTTAGTTCAAAGGGTGTGTCTCTTTACCCTACAGATAATTTTTTTTGTAAGAATTACACCTTAGAAGGACGCACTCACTTTTCACTTTCTATTTCGAGTTTACCCATTTATTCCAAGAAGCCCGAGAGCTTGGTACTTCAAACAGTGTGTGTCTCCAGCCTGGCAGAAGAGCAGAGGCTCCAGTTTCATGCAGACTCCTGACCTGGAACACTTCTGTTCTGCTGGCAAGCCCAACGCCAGCGGCTACGAGGCAAAGCCGGACTGGCTGTTTCCCCAGGTGAGATGCAAAATGAGATGTTCTACTTTTCCTGAGCTTAGATAAAGTGTTGCTTTCAAGCATCTGCTGAGGGTGTGTGGTGAAAGCTACCTTCAAAGCAGAAAAAAAGCAGTACAGCAGGTAAGTTACCTTTTCTAATACCTGTTTATACAGAGGCAATGAATATATTTATTCTCATCTCCCATCAATGTATTTAGGTCTTCCACTGCAAAGTTTTAAATCTAAAAAAGAATTTGCATGCTGTAAGCAAAGGAAAAGATATTTCAGAATTATCAAGCTATTTTAAGGCGCATTCCTTATTTCTATAGTTGACCATTGAATGACCTAGTAAATAGATGACCATTACAAATCCGCTATCACATGAGCAAGAAGAGGCTTTATCCGGCTTCTGCTTAGAGAAGGCAACACAGCTGATAAACCTCATCCTCAGAGAATTTCATACGTAACCTTGTCTTAACAAAAAGCAACACAAAAAAAAAGATGAACCACGTTGCTTTCATGCTGTCCTAAGTCTATATGAATTGTATTCCTTAAAGAAAAGCAGCAGATGTCTTTATGTCTTTATGTCTAGAACTCTGTTAAAAATTGTACTACCTCAAGCTTTTTGTTATACACAAGTTATGTATAAAAATAATAAACCAAAGTTCACTGACTTCGTGAACAGATGTTTGTTACACACAAACTCTAGTAGATTTATGTGAAGAACCTGAACGCACTGTGCGGAGGTAAAGCCAAAGCCAAATCACAGCAGGACACCAGCTCTCCTTCACCAGGCCCAAAAGTTTTAGAGGAAGCTTGTAAAATGACACCTACACTTGGCAGCCAGACAAAAACAAGGACTCCAGTAAGAAGATGCTGCAAAGGGGGCACCACTGAGCTTTGAAGCGCTCCTTTGATAGCAGTGACCCGCAACACCCCTAGAACAGAGCTGTGTTGGAATTAGATCGATGTCCTGTTAGGGCTAAGGACAAAAACAAGGTAAGAATTTCCAAGAAAGACTGGGAATGAAGATTTCAAGCAGTCACCTAAAATGTAACATCTCGAGAAGAATGAAAAGCCAGGACAAAGGGAGGAATGAACAGTTGCAAGACCTCAGTTCCGAAGAACTGAACCCCTGAAGAACTGAAGAACTTGAACCCCTGGACTGGCAGAAGGCTGTTCGTTCCTCCGCTGTCACTTGCTCCTTTAAGACCATGGATATGTGAGAGACTTTTAACAATTCCTTATGCCTGTGTAACACCAAAGCTACATAATCCTAGTGTCTTTAAGGAATTACTCCAGCTACTGCTGAAACACACAATCATGAGTTTGAAATGTATTTTCATAATAACTTCAGTTTGTGTATAAATAGCAACAGATAAATTTATATTTCAATAGTCAGCATCATGAAATCCAACAAGGATTTTATTTCATGGATTTATCATGGACTTGCCAGCATTAGCATTCCATATTCTGTACTTGAATGAATCTTAAAATGTGTTTTTTTTTTCAGCTAATAAATTACTCTTTTACTTTATATAAAGAAACTCAGTTGCAATTTCAGTAAGTTTAATAACGGCAAAAAAGTCCTGCAAAGTCTTGGAACTTTTATTTAAGAACCATACACTAAGTCAGCAATCATCTTCATTTCTTTAGCATTCAAAAAAAAAAAAAGACATGAAAAATACATTAGGTATATCAATTCTTCACAGACATCATGAGAAAAAGCAGAAGAAATTTAACTTCTTTCAGAGATAAAGCAGATCTACTTGTTACTAGCCCCCATATACTGTGGTGTACTTTCCCCTCAGATTTTTCTGAGGAGAAAAATAGAGTTAGAAAAGACAAAGCATAAGTGAATGTTTGCAATCTGTGCTAAGGATTCCAAAATATAAATTAATATCTGACCTTTGTCACAGCATATTTTATAGGTGCTTACAAATGTTTTTATTTACTTCCACGCTTCAGAAATCTTGTGCTATGGAATTACTGTATCATTACTTACACATTTTAGATTTCTTTAAAACATCCCTACTCTCTCATTTCCATTCAAGGCTGAACGGGAACAAGAAAATAACAAGCTAACCACGTCTTTCAACAAGCTTATTCTAATCATTCTCATGTCTTCAAATGGAAGAAATATCACCTGGAGCAACTACTTTGGTGGCAAGTGGCAGAAAAAATTTACTAATGTGTCCAACTGAAGACAGTAATAACTTGCCTATAGTTGCTCACCAACTATATAACAGCTTTCTTATTAGGTTCCTTTGTGGTAAAATATTGCATTTCAACACCTCATATTTTTAGCCTAAGTTTATTAACTAGATAGTATTCTCTCCAGATCTTAAGGAGAGACAGAGCGGAGAAGTGTGTGTGTGTAAGGAACGAAGATGCAATACCTTCATAAAGGTACTAATATAAAGAGGCTTTCCCTGCATCAGGTGCACCTCTCCTGTCCAACCCCTCCAAAAAAAACTTTATATAGGACTTGAGGAATTCAAGGCAAATCAACTTTCAGTACCTTGAAGATTCAGGTCTATATTACTTTAGCACTACAGTATTCTCCCATTTTGACTTCTAGCTGTAACTACTGAGCTCATTTGTACTATTTAGATAAAGACGTTTTACTGCCTCTTTTGTAAATACACCTCCACATAAAAATCTGCTGTCTAAGGTCAGATACCTGCAGAAAGAAACCCAGTAAGTCAGATAGAGATTATTACTGAAAATATTACAATATACTTCGTCATCACAACTATGCACTTACCACCAGTATGGATTTAAGGCAAAGACTTTTTTAAAAGTCACTAGTGAAAGTCAAAATTATATTTTGCCTTTGTAGAAAGGGGAATGACGTACTTCATAACAATTATTGTTCTTCTCTTGAAGAAAGCAGTGATGCTATACTATCATATCTCCAAGCCAAAAGCAAACTTGAAAATGTATCACTCAAAGGGGACAAGAGGAAGAAAGCTAATCTGTGGTATCTCATCTGAACTAGGTGCGAAAATCATAGCATGTACTCCATTACAAAGATACGCGCTATCCATGAGTAAGACAGATGGATCTAAAATACAAACTCAAAACTGAAGACTGAGTGCATTTAAACAAAGTTAAGTTGAACCAAAGGTGTTTGTAATTTTTCAAATCACTTGTAGGGACTTTTATTTTATGAATACACAAGAAAAAGAGGCAGAGTAGTGACTACAGTTTTAATACTAACTTAATTACTAAAGAAGAAACAGCTTTTCTAAGCTAGAAACAGGTAATGGTTGCTACTTGAACAATAAAGTAAGCAAAACCTAAGCATAAACAAGCAATGATAAAATGCATTGCTGCTCTATGCCTCTTTCACATTTTAAGAGCAAACCAGTGATGAGTTAGCTTTCTGAACTTATATAACAGACAAGCATGTCCTGATATACTTCCAAAAGTCACAACTATTCAGATCATAAGACAATTATGATGGATTTTTCAGTGCTACATTATGTATTCCTTATGCATACAGAAAGTGTTTACTCTGTACTTCCTCTGCTTCCTCTACATTGTAAACAACCTCCAGGGGTATTGTGTTTCACACAGGAATAGGCACTAACAGTATCCAAGTAAACTACAGATACTGATTTCAACAGAAAGTACGCAGTGCTTGCAAGAAATGTCTCCAGGGTGCCCTGTGACCTCCTCCTTCTTCTAAGTCAGGATTTTTGCTTCCTGAATTATGCAACACATTACATTAGCAAAGCTTAAACTTTGATAAGACCAAAACTTGTTTTGTTATGCATGCAATTCAGGGTTTTTCTATTAACTTAAACTGTAAATTCATGAAGTTTTAATATGGTTGATACAACCACCATCTACTTCTGAATTAAAGGTATAATGCTACTTATAAAACTGGTATTAAGGCGAAGGAAGGGAAAGGCAAAGAAAGCAGCGACTGACATAAAAGTTCAATCTGTGAGGGCTAAATGGGGTGAATAACAAAAATGATTCAACAATAGTTTGACACTTTTTTGAAGTAACAGATGGTTTCTCCTACCTTGCTTGACTTCATACATGACTTTTTTTTTTTCTTTAAGTGGAAAGATTCACAGCGTGTTCCACACAGAGCTTGTGCTGTAGCAATTCCAGAAGCACAAGTCAACGGATATAGGGCACCCACAACAAACACCATGTCTTAAAGCATCGATTGGATAAGGTCCGTTTCTCATGTCTGTACACCCTGCTAGGAAGCAGTGCTGCTGACAATGCACTATACTCCTGGATCCCCTCCTACATTTATTCCAGTACATCAGTGCTCAAAATTACCCTAGGCACTGGGCTGCAACTGGTGGTACTAGCAGGCTGTCTGAACAGCCCCAGCACAGATCTGGAGCGAGAACAAATTCTGTTCACACAGGCAGGGGGCACGAAGGTGCTCTGCCCTGAGCAGAGGGGGTGTCCTATGGTGCCACGTGGCCTCAGAGCTGCTCCTGGGGGCATCTGGTTTATACCAGCAGAGATGAAGCCTGTATGCCCACTTCTACATAAGCTAACTCTGTGGGTGGTCGCAAGGCATCTTCCCAAAACTGTGTCTTTCTTAGTGATATGATAGCTTTGGATTTCATAAAACTTCCTGCTGAAGACAGACAAGTATTTATGCTCAGAAGCTGAAGGACTGAGCCTTCCAGTGATGGCCTTGGTAACTTGACTAGAAGAGTCTTTTTAAAAGAAGTTCATAAATCAGCATCTTTTACACAAAGATCAGGTATACATACACCAGTATAATCAAATAAACCACTGTTCATGGAAGTTAAGGGATCCAGCTTAATTTATGTCCATTTACAATCTAACTGATGCTTGAGACGTCTCAGTACAACTATGACACCACAGCAAACACAGAATGAAAAATACACACAACTCTTCATATTTGGTTCCACGTACTCAAGGCTTGTTGACAGGCATGTAGGCACATCTCTGGGTCAGAAGTTCACAGGAACTTGTCTCAACGGGGCAGATCTAACTCAGCGCTGAATGACGAGGACGGATGCATGAACACGACTGGATGCCCATTACTCACCAGCTGACATTTACCAGATGTCAGTTCCCTCCTGACACTACACCTGTGCAGAGGGAATGCAACTGGCCTGCTCTTTTTTTTTAAAAAGCATCCCACCCTGCCCAACGCTACAGTCTAGCAAAATAATAAAAGAAAACCCCACAGGTTTCAGCACATGGTAAATGTTTAACTGTATGGATGGACACACAATACAATTTATCTGTTCTTTGTTTCAGGTACAGGAGAGTGAAGAGACCATCCTGTGCACACAGGCACAGAAAACTAGGAATGCTCTTCTTTCCATTCTTTCCCCTTTTCCCCCTTTTTATGCTACTCTTCCAGCCACAGGGCTCTCTGGGACCAGTGTACATTTGGTTCAGACAGGGAAGCATAAAGAACACCTTACAAGAGCACTTCAGGTTTTCAGGGAGCACAAGCCACTTGATACTGTGGATGCAGTCTCAGAATCATATTTTCCAGCAAATGCCTCTTGAAATTTCTTTGAAAGAACTATTCCACCATGAAGTTCTCTAACGAGCTGGGAAATCCTACAAAACAGACCTAAATGAAGGGTATCAACACTCTGTTCTGCACCTTCATCAGTAACATACCTAGGACAAGGCAGATAGTTCCTGCCACTTAGACATCAGAACCTGGAGCAAAGAGACCTTCAGCATGAAATCAACTGCTACAGGCCTGGGCTGCAGCCACCACGAGCAAGTTATGCACCAAATGCACGGCTTACTTCTGAACTACTGAGCAGGCGAAGGAGGAAAGGGAAAGGTATAACACAGCAAAAATTGCACATGCATGAGTACTGAACCACCAAGTGCTTTTAAACTTGGGGTCACAGGTTAACAAAAAGCATCACCATCACACGCATTTCACTTCCTTCTCCCCTCAGAGAGGGAAGCAGGGCAGGAAGAGAGAAGTTTGTGCCTACCACAGCTGTAAATTCTGCCTTTCTCAGAGACAGTTCAGTATGAATGACTGACACCGCAGAAATTAATACATAAAGTGAAAAATGCAAAATAAGTACTTATATACCGAGACAAGCTTTCTCTAGAAAGCACAAATAATCTTTTCAAGGTATTTTACCTAGACAAAAATACAATTTCTCAGCAAGCTCTTATACTACTTATTATAAGCATTCAACAATTAAATCAAAACCTAGTGTAGAAAACCACATTTAACCTGTTTTAAATATATAAACCCTGTTTGGAAGGTGCTTTATGCCAGCATTGCTTCTACTCAAGAAGTCTAAAGAAAAAAGGTTGAATTTGTTTGCTTGTTTTCAATTACTAAAATTTACAAGAAAATTATACAACCAGAAAGGATGTTTAATGCCTGAAACAGCTTCACAGCAAAACAATTCCGTGTTTCAGTTCCTTGTGACTATTCATACCAGCTTTCAGTTGCTAGCAGCTTACTGCTATATAGCTTACTACCTAACAACTTCTCATTTATTTTATTTGCTTTTAATTCAAGTCACAGAACTTTGTTCCTACCATGCTGCCTCAGCATTCTTTTTCATAAATGCAAGCAAAGAACCAGAGGCCAACAGAAAGAAGAGAATATAATACTAACCACAGCAACTTACCTACTTGGTCAGGAGCAAAGCACTAGGAGGCAATGAGCACTGCAGGCTGTACACATAAAATAGAATATGATGGAAAAATAATCTGATTGAATTTTTTTCTGCCTTTCCCCAAAGACTTCTTCATTATTAACAGATCATTTTCTGTCTACTATAGGCACCTTACTTCCCCTTTTGAAATACTCTAGTGCAAACCAGCAAGGTCTACTACACAGGGCATCATGAAAAGCTTTGGCTATATCAAGTATCTATTGATTAAATTGACTATTTATCTAAACTGACTATCAGGACAAAGTATATGTACTTGAACAGATTTTATGAAGCTTTCTGGAGTTACCCCAAAGCTACCCTACCCCTCTTTTCCATTTTTACTTTTTTTAATGTAGCACGTCACACTTATACGTGTGCACCTTACAAAGATTTCTTTGTACCCTTACAACTCCTTACCTCTCCTTTGATAATATCTATCAACCTTTCCCCTCCCAAAAGTAGTCTACAGCAAAAAAGGGCCAGGCTCTGTCCTGCTCAGCTGTGTGGACTATCTCACCTTCTAGCACAGACTCTTTAAAGCAGAAGCCATGGTGGGAAAAGGCACTTCAAATGCTAGCAGGGCTTCTGCCTTAGTGTTTCTAGTCTCTAGGTTCATCCTGAAGAACTGCACCTCTGGCCCTGGTTGGCTGCTTGCTCTGGCAGGTAAGCCTGGTCTCCCTCAGGGCTGCTGCAGCTGCTCAAAGAGCCCTCCACTCAGCTCCATTCAGCTGCAGAAGGAAAGACAAGGTGAGAGATAAGGAGGCATCACACAGCCAGCTAACTCTTCTTATGCAGAGCTCACCCTTGCAAAGCCCAAAACAGAACGGAAGGCGCTTCTCCACAGCATCCTGCCTTCAACAGTGGCCTAAAGAACGTAAAGATGGGGTGTGCTTGTAGTTTTTCCTCCTCAGCACATCCTCCCAATACGTGGCTTAGGAAATTATGTCTCTTCTCTCCCTCAGAAGGGTAAGAAAGAAAAATTGCCCCAGGTCTCAACCATCCCTCACTCCCAGACCACCCTCCCTGTGTCCCAGCAGAGGGGCTGTCTCTCGCATGCCAAATTGTTCTGTTCAGACGGGGAGGATCTCCTTGTAACTCAGGTAAGGCAGACACCACAAGCTGTCCCTGCCCCAAAATTATAGTGTAGTACTGCAGGGTGTAATGGCAGCGATGGGAAGTTACCCGTATTTGAATGCATAAAAGGTTGCTTGTGCAGGACAAACTTGTCTTAAAATAAGAGAGTAAGAGAGGTAGAACAAAGCACAGAATTCATTTTTAAAGCCCTTCCACACATACTGTAAATAAAGGGGCTCATACAAAAACGGTCCTGCATCTCGACTCCTCTCTCGCACGTCACAAAATTCAGTAGTTTTTAGTTTTTCCTAACCACAGCAAGAGAAGGCAGTGAAAGACCTTCAATGAAAAATGAGGGCATGTTAATCATATATGATTCGAGATGCGGGATAATTTCATCTGCAGAGAAATCACGTTTCAAGAAGGAAGGATACGTTGATAATGTCCTAACCTCTTCACCCAACCCCATGGCACCTCCTGGTGAGCTACCACTGAGCTCCCACCCTTACTCAAAAGCCAAGCGTACAAGGCAGTCCCAGTTCTGCCAGCCTACAACTTACGGCCATGCCTGTGAAAAAGCAAATGGCTCCGGTATGAACTGAACTCCCACCTGAAGAACCTCCTATTTTACGTTGCCATCCCACAGAACGGTAACTCCTGTTTCACAGACCCTTGACAAAGATCAAAAATGCAATACCTGCGTAACACAAAGGCAGAATCGATACAAGTTCACTTGGAAAGGTTCCAGACAAAGATCGTATCGATCCAGCTTGCCGTGCTAGCATAACCACTATATCATTTACTCTTGTCAAAGACAAGAAAATAGCATGTGCTTATCCCTATCAAGATCAGAACTCTTCTGCTAGGTGATCAGGGAATATTACTGTTAAAAACTACAATGTTGTAAAGGGAAAAAACGATTATAGGAGAAAAAGAGGACCGTGCGACTGATCAGCAGTTAGAGAAAAAAAAAGTAATAATTCCTCGAACAGGGTCATGCCTACCAGCACGTAACATGAAATCATCCTAGCAGTATTAAGTAACCTCCAGAAAACCTATTTTGCAAGTTAATACAGACACTTCTAACACACCATTTTAGAGAGTGTTTTCTTCTTTTATCTCAAGATTTATCAGTTTTCTTCTCAGAGTATCAGTCAAGGCAACAAGTGAGCAGTGACCACTGTACGCGACCCAGCCAAAGTGCTCACAGGTTTCAGAAATGAAGATAGGAACACTACCAGTGCAAGGAAAAGAAATCTACTGCTCAGTATTTGATTCAGGCATAGCTTTATTTACAGGAGCTTCTTATACATTTATTCTCCTTCACCCAGCAGCCAGATAAACCTCACTGGAATGCTTCTGATTTTTCTTAGGGAGGTCTGGGTTTTCTAAGGCCTATTACGGTGTCACCAACAAATGTCAGTTATAAGACCTCTTTCATATGTTGCCCGCACCAATTACATGATGCACTGTGTTATGGTTTCTCAAAATCAAAATTGGTTTTAGCAAAGCAACACAGAGCAAAATATATCTGTATTTCACAAGCATTCTCCTCCCACTGTCTGACATGTGGAAGAAAAGCAGGAAGTAAATGCTTCTGTTCAACTCAGATAATGATTTCACTTAACTTTTTTCTTAAAAAAAGTTTATGATATTTTCAATAAATTAGTACATATAGTCTGTGTAATCCAATAGCAAAAACAAAGCATTCATATCTTAATAACCCCATCATAAACTGCTCATTCTCTCAGCCTGGAATTGATTATTCTGAGAAAACACCACTAGAAGCTCCTGTCATAAGTTGGACTAGATGATTTTGAAGGTCCCTTCCAACTGAGCTAATTCTTCTCTTCATTCTTTCACTTTTCCTGAGCGGTCCATTTTGGACACTGTCAGAAATGCAATACTGGGATAAATGGTCCTTCAGTCTGTTTCAGAATGGCTGTTGTATAGCAATTTCTGTAGCGAGTCAACAGACTTGCAGCCAACTCGAGCCAACAATTAACATCAATGCTTAGTAAAAATATGCTGAGGGCCCACTAAGATCTAAAGGCTTCACTTAGAGGAGGTGGTAAGGATAAAACACCACTGCCCTTGCAGGTGGGACTGAGATCTGGGACTCTCAGGTGTTAAGCAGCCCCATCAGATGGTCTGTTCTGAAATTCTCCACTGTTTTAGTACAATTTGAATAAATGGAAAAACAGAATAGGGACCAACAATTCACAAGCATGTTACGCTTAGCAATGGTGACAGTGGTCAGTCAGAGGACGGTGGTAAAAATTAAGCATCTGGGGAGGGAAGAGAGCCCTCCAGAGCTAAGATTTAATAGAATCACTTATTTTCTGCTTGCTGAACTGCTCTGCCAGAGTATGAGAGCAGTCTAGAAGCAAAGCACCCCCCCAATGGCACAGTTTCTCCAGTAGGCCAGCACTTAGACTTAGCAACTAATAAATGCTATTTGAAAAGCTTGATATTGAAATTCGTGTTTGCATACCTTCACATCAAGATTCTAAAAATAAGCAGCTTACGGGAAACTGACTTGTTTAAGTAATATTAAAAGGTAAGAAATTAAAGATGAAAAGAAAGTTTAGTATAAAGTGTCCTTATGATTTGTGGGCTTAAAAATAGCATTCATACATTGAGTAAAGTATAAATGAAAAGATTTACAGTAGGAGAGAGCCAATTGCTTTCACACTGCTGTAACTCATCAGCTTAAAGAGCATAGGACTTGCTGCCAGAAGTTCCTAATGCAATCTATTTCAATGAAAAGAAGTGAAACTGTGTTTGTTTTCCTTGTAATTCCTACTCACAATGTGTTTAGTTGCGCAAGAGGGGAAAAAAATTACTGAGAAGGCTATAGTGACAGTTTTAAACTCTGTGGACCTAAAACCTCAGATGATAAATTAAAACATGATTATTGTTTGTAGGCTTGGATGTGTGTCCTCATGTAATTAGACTCAGTGTGTTAAGATCCACTGTCCCACATGATTTTTGATGCATCACACCACTGCTGAGGTAGGGCAAACTGCTCAGTGATCTTGTAAAAGAAGCAACAGCTTCATGTGTAGGCAAAATACCTCAACAGCAGAAAAAAAAAGACATTAAACTTTTCCATCAATCTTTTCCTCAGTGAAGTTCATACATGTTTGTGAATTATATAGAGTGAAACATAAAAGATTTTAGAACTACACTGCCTAGGACTTCAACATACTTCAGTGGTAGGTGTGCTGCTTCTTGCCTGGAAATTTTGTCAAGGTAGAAGGACAGGGAGAAGGGAAAAGAAGAAATTCAGGTGTTTACCCTGACATTCCCACAGCTCTCAAATAATAAATTCCTTTTCTCAGACAGGTTGAATGGAAAATTTTTACAAGGAATTTATTATTTGAGGACACAAACCAAGCAAGCTTCCACATGTTGTATGCACATTTGAGCTTTACCTGCTTGCGAGGCCAATTGTCTTGGCTGAAGAAGTTTGCAGTGTAAGTTGCAAAAATTAAATTTTACTTATAGAAGAGAAGCAAGATTACAAGTATCAGACAAGATTCAGGTAGTAACCAAAACATGATTTGTCTTATTTTTCTACCGGTCACAGCTAGATACCACTACTTGGTACTTACAGCCTACTTTTGCCAAGTGTATGCAAATAGGACTATTAGAACTGGCGCAGTATCTAAAAGAAAGTGCTGATACCAAGCAATTGCAGCTCTTACAGCCGTGAGATAGCAGAAATTTCTGGCACTTCTTCAGTACCGCAAACAATTCTTGTACTTTAGAATCATTAAAGGAGATATTTTGTCGACTTAAAATTGAAATCTGTACAATCTGATGCTTGTTTAACAGCCTTGGCAACAGAAAGTGAACTGGGAGTACCAGCTCCCATGCTTGCAGGCACATCACAAACTATTAAAAAGGCAACCACGTTGGCAGTTCTCAGCTTTTTTTTTATTTTATTGCCCTTATGTAACTTGGGGGGTATAGTGCATCTATACTCACCACAAATCACCTGTCTCAATCAAAAAACTGCTTGCTCATTCTTGACCAGATAAAGACCTGACTTTTCTTACAGCAAGCCCAGGGATTTCAGCTGACTTTCCCTACGCCATTCAAAACCCCTCATTAGCTGGGTAGATGTGGCTGGTAATTAACAAATACTTTGCCTGGCTTCTCTGCTGTACAGTGCACTTGTGCCATAGCACAGCTGAGGGGGGAGGGAAGAATAAAGCCTTCGCCATGAAATCAAACAAGAGCCTTCATCTTCAGCATCTAGTCTCCAGCTATGCTGTTCAAGGGCAAGATGTGTGATATTTGAGGGATACAGGTAGCAATGAGCCTGCTTTGTCTCTGATTGCTCTTTACAGACCACATTTTAGAATAAGCCCTGTTTTACTTCTTAAAGCAATTTTTTTGGTTGGCTTTCCTTGGTTATTCTGAATCAGTATTTTCCATGAATGCTGCAATTGCTTAGAAGCAATCCCAAGTGAAACAGCCTCTCATTCGTTCCTTCTGGGATTTTAACTTTTTGGTTAGTTTTCATTTCACCTGACCTAAAGAGACCTTCTCAGGCCTGCACACACACAGACATAAGACACCCTCTGAGGAAAATTTGTATTCAGACACCCACACTAATAAAGGCACTATTCATCTAACTAATACATGGAGTTTTTATGGATGAGTCAACCTACCCGGTAAAACTAGACACCGTTTTTGTCAATTCATACAACTTGGCAATAAGCAAAATGGCTCTACGTGCATTTGAATGTAGTGGTACCAGTCAGGGCACAAACATAAGCCAACCGGTAAAAATAATGTGCAAGAACAAAGCCGGGACTAAGGACTTCACCGAGGTTTCATGTGCTACATGAGGTTTATCATCTACCTTTGACTTCACCCATGTTTCATTCGGGCAGCAAATCCAGGGCCCGTCGAGGCAATAAGGAATTTTACAATCTGAACTCGGCAGCTGAGTCAGAGCTGTGCAAATACTTACATACTCACCTGTTTTGTTTTTCTGTGTCACAGTTTTATCAAGCTGAGTGAGCTCTAAGTGAACTAGAGATGCGATAAGGGGGTTTCGCTGTGCTACTGCATCCCTTAGGAGGAGATCGCACTCACTGCTGCAGAGCAGGGGGGAGCTGGGGTTGGACTTGACAGCGTCAGGTGGAAAGAAACGGTGACAAAACGCCTCTTCTACCTGCCGGGGGTAACACACAGCACCCACACACACCCGGACGGGAAATAAGGGCTGGAAGAGATGGTTGGGGAGCAGGAGAAGCCAGGCAGGGCAGCGGGAATTAGCAGCCCACCTGCAGGGGAACTTCCCTCCGCAGCATCCCCGGGCTGGTGCCGCTCTGCTCGGGGAAAACAAAGCGGGGGGAGCCCGGGGAGAGACCGGGGCTACCGCAGGGCCCCCACAGCCTCCGAGGAAGAGGAGGAAGAGCCCGGCTCGGCTCGGCGACAGGTGGCGGAGGGAGGCCGGGGGGAGGCCACCGGGCGCCGCAGCGGGAAGCGCTGGGCAAGGCAGGGCAGGGCAGGGGTCTCGCAGCCCGGCGCCCCTGCCCCTACCTTGTTGAGGTGAGGGTCGCGGAGCACCTCGTAGCCCCTCTTCATGGTGAGCTGCAGGGGCCGGGCGGCGTCGCGGCTCTGGGCTGCCTTCCCTGCTCCTTGCATGGCGCGGGCTCGGCGGGGGCGCGCTGCCGACAGGTCGCGGCGGGAGCGGAGGCGAAGCGGTGTCGAAGCGGCGGCGGCTCCTCCTGCCGAGGTGACGGCCCGGCGGGGTGGGATGATCCTGCGGCAGGGAGGGAGGGAGGGAGAGAGGGAGGAGGGAAGGAGGGAGGGGGCAGAGCCGCGGCAAGGCGCCGCCGCCAGGCGGGGGGCACCGGGGCGCCGCCGCTGAGTCACCGCCGGCCCCGCGCACCCCCACCCGGGGCCGGCCCCGAGGGGCGAGGGGCGCCGGTGGCGGGGTCGGTGCCGCCCGGAGCCCACCCCCGGACCCCCGCCCGCTTCGCCCCGGGCCGGGCCGCGGCTCCCTGCGGTCCGTGGGCTGAGCCAGGGGCGGGCAGCGAAGGCCTCAGCCTCCGCGTTTGGCCCTCGCTCCCTGGCGGCCCCCTCCGGGTCGCCCTGGTCCCGTTAGCAACTCTTCGGTGAGCTGCTCGGGAAAAAAGGGGGGCAGCGCTTCTGTGTCATCGTGTTTTTTATTTTATTATTTATTTTATACAGGGCCTGGTGTTGAGCTGCCCCGGGAGCACAGCTGTGTAACGTGTCCGAGCATGAAGGGCCTGTGAGGCCACGCAGATGCGCTCAGGTGGGATCCTGAGCTGGAGACCAGTCCCCCGGCCTCGGCCAGACACAGAGCTGGGGCCTGCCCCTGGTACCAGGAGTGAAGTTTCGCTTTCATTATGTTATTAAACGAGTGTGAAATCTAAGCTTCCCCAAAGGGGATCAGCTGCACGCAGTCCTTAGCCCCAGTGTGATGTGATTAGCTCTTGGGGGTGGAGTTGTGCGCGGGTTTAAGCTGTGCTATTCGGGGTTATGTCTGGGAGGGATGGGGAGTATTACAGAGCACATACACAGCAGGTGTTCGGCCGATCTGTGCCACCGTCTGTAGCATTTCTGTGCAGCACATCCTAAAATTGTTTGCATACAACATGGGTGTGCTCTAATACTGTGACTTTGTTCTCCTAAATTCGTGTATGTAAACAGGAATTACTTTCATACAGATACTGTAGCCACGCGAAAGGAATTACACAGCTTTAGACCTAAGTCTGGGACTGAGGTTTTTGCTATTACTCATGTGTTGCAGATTAATTAAATGTCAAGCAGCAACAAACATAAAAATTTTGTAGCTATATTAAATTTATGTCCTTGCATCTAATCTGTAGGCCGTGTATCCATTCTACTACTTCCTATTCTATAAAAAAAAGGCTTCCTCAGAATCTGTCCTTTCCTGAATTTCCTGTTAATTAGCTCCAAAAGAATCATTTGGGGTTAATTAACAAAGGAAATTTGAAAGGCTTCCAACTTCTGTTTCTAGAAACTTGATTAGCAATTAAGCAGAAAATTCATTAAATAAACCTCTCCCGGCCTCTACCATCTCAGAAAGTATTATGAAAAGCAATATTAATAAAACATTTTGAACAAACTTCAAAACTGGAGTTTCTGTTACTAATGATCTACCCTTCCTGAGGTTTGTCCAGATGGCTGAATAAATATCCAAGTCCTGAATTTTACCTTAAATAGGTATATCAGGCATACCAAGCTCACATTTCAGGTCTTTCTTAGTCATGATAAAAATAAAAAGCAACATGGAAACTTCCTTCTTTCCTTTCTTTGTAGGTACACTGAAACTATTCTGATAGAATGCTAACCTAAGTGCCATACTTTTGTCCAAGAGAGAGCCATGTGTACTGATGTAATTTTTATCTTAGTGTTGCAACACTAGCTATAAAAAAAAAAAAAATCTGCCAAAAGTCACTGTAACTGCTATGTATACCTGTTCTGAGGTTTGACCCCCTGCTAGGGACTTGTCCTGACTCACCTTTTTCCTGCTATTAAAGGCATGTAATGAAGTAGCTAATTCAGGTGAAGTTACTGTGGCTGTACTTTCTTTTATGTAATCAGACTTTAGAAACAGTTTTCTACAGTATTTTCCATACAAATTTATTCCTCTGTGTTTTCCTTGAAATAGAATTTATTTCTGTTCATTATGTTCAAACACCAATAAAAACAAAATCATATCCATCTCATAGAACAGTTTGGGTTGGAAGGGATCTTAAAGATCATCCAGTTTGAACCCCCCTGCCATGGGCAGGGACACCTCCCACCAGACCAGGTTGCCCAAAGCCCCATCCAGCCTGGCCTTGAGCACCTCCAGGGATGGGGCATCCACAGCTTCTCTGGGCAACCTGTGCCAGTGCCTCACCACCCTCAGAGTAAAGAATTTCTTCCTTATATCTAATCTCAACCTACCCTCTTTTAGTTTAAAGCCATTACTCCTTGTCCTATCCCTACACTCCCTGACAGAGAGTCCCTCCCCAGCTTTCCTGTAGGCCCTCTTTGGATACTGGAAGACCTGTAAGGTACTGGAGACTGTAAGGTCTCCCTGGAGCCTTCTCTTCTCCAGGCTGAACAACCCCAACTCCCTCAGCCTGTCTTTGTAGGAGAGGTTCTCCAGCCCCCTGATCATCTTTGTGACCCTCCTCTGAACTCGTTCTAATAGATCCATGTCCTTCTTGTGCTGGGGGCCCCAGAGCTATACACAGTGCTCCAGGTAGAGTCTTATGAGAGCAGAGCAGAGAGGGAGAATCACCTACCTCGACCTGCTGGCCACCTGCTTTTTATGCAACCCAGGATACAGTTGGCTTTCTGGGCTGCAAGCACACCTTGCCAGCTCATGTCGAGATTCTCGTCAACCAAGACCCTCAGGTCCTTCTCCTCAAGGCTGCCCTCAATCCATTTCCTGCCCAACCTATATTTGTGCTTGGGATTGCCCCAGTCCAGATGCAGGACCTTGCACTAGGCCTTGTTGAACCTCATGAGGTTCACGTGGGCCTACTTCTCAAACCCATCCAGGGGTTTGAGAATCCCTTCCCTTCTGAGTGTTGACTGCACCACACAGCTTGGTGTCATTGGCAGACTTGCTGAGGGTGCACTCAATCCCACTGTCCATGTCACTGACAAAGATGTTAAACAGCACCAGTCCCAAGACAGACCCCTGAGGGACACCACTTGT
Source organism: Anser brachyrhynchus (assembly GCF_964034855.1). Lineage (NCBI taxonomy): Eukaryota > Metazoa > Chordata > Aves > Anseriformes > Anatidae > Anser > Anser brachyrhynchus. The sequence goes on along the minus strand of NC_137696.1, from coordinate 88,891,935 downwards.
TACTGACTTCCACCTGGACATTGAGCCGTTGAGTGTGGCCATCCAGTCAATTCTTTACCCACCAAGTGGTCCATCTATCACATCCATGTCTCTCCAATTTAGAGACAAAGATATCATGGGGGACAGTGTCACATGCTTTGCACAAGTCCAGGTAGATGTTGTCAGTTCCTCTTCTCTATCCACTAATGCTGTAACCCCATTGTAGAAGTCCACCGGATTTGTCAGGTGCAATCTGCCCTTAGCAAAGCCATGTTGGCTGTCACCAATCACCTCCTTATTTTCCACGTGCCTTAGCATAGTTTCCAGGAGGATCTGCTCCATGATCTTGCCAGGCACAAAGGTGAAACTGACTGGTCTCACCTGTCTTCTTTCCAGACCCAGTTCTCTGGGTCTTCCTTTTATCCCTTTTTGTAAATGGGGGTTATATTTCCCCTCTTCCAGTCAGCGGGAACTTCACGGGACTGCCATGACTTCTCAAATATGATGGACAGTGGCTTAGCAACTACATCCACCAGTTCCTTCAGGACCTGCAGATCTCTTCAGGTCCCATGGACTTGTGCACCTTCAGGTTCCTTAGCTGGTCTTGAATCTCTTACAATAAATGTGTCCCTGAGTTGTAAGAAAGCTCTGCTTTGGTAAGAAGACCTTTTCAGCTCAAAAGGAAAAGCAAAGAAACAGGAAAAAGTGATGTCTCCTGTCACCTGTAGATGTCTTCCACTTGAGGCCTGGAGCATTTTGGCATTAGACAGAATTAGTAGGTATTTATTTGCCCGAGTCTGCTGCTAATTATTTTCTTGCTAGAGTTTGTATTTGTATTAATTTTGTCATACAACATTGCAGGCTATCCTTGAAAAAGACATAGAAGTAGCACTTTAATGTGCAGCGTTTCAGAGTGTATGGAAAATGTGGTTCGAATTCTGTTCATGTAAGAATGAAGATCTGATTGCTAGTAAGCATTTGATCGTTATCTCTGTCTGTACAGAGTTTTAGAGTGATTCTTAAGTGACCCTATCCAGGACTCCATAATATTTGAACCAGAAAAACAGTTTAAAATAGGTGAAAGGAATAATGTTCAAGTTGCATCTGTAGTTAAAGGTGATTATTACAGAAGGATGCATTACACAATGAATCTATAGTTGCAATAATATAAATAAAGTAAGTGGCAGATTTTTATTATTTTTTTTATGGCTGCATATGAGATACAGGTATTTTTGCAAGAGTTAACCCCCATTTAAATAAATTAGTAAGGGTCTTACATTGTCAAGGTGTTTCTGACAGAAAATACAGTGGTTTTTCCCTCTCTTCTGACAGGTGCCTAATCCTATTTCCCAGATTGTTTTCATATGGCACAGCTTTAAAACTCCTACTCAAGATTTTTCACAAGTAGCTGTGCTTATGATTTCCTCCCACCCCCTATATGCTATTGTTTAATGAATTTTTCTGTCAGATCTGTCAGATCTTCCCGGATGTATTATGGATATATGAAAAACTCTACTTGAAATAGTCCTAGAAAAAACTACTAGAAGGAGCATTGAATGTCATCTCATTTGCCTTCATGTCGGAAACTATTGTTAGAGAACTCCAGTATATGAGTACAACCCTCTTTGGCAATCTAACAGTAAGGAGACTACAGGAAAGGAAAGATCTCCCTGCTGCTGAAGTGGTTAAGATGGCTGGCTCAGTTTAAATATTTAAGACTGGAACTTGGGAAATGTCCTTGTGTCAAGCTGTAACTGCTCAGGAGATTTGGACCCTGTCAGACCATTGTTTGAACCATGGCAGACTCTTGGATCTGTCTCCTGCAGTGCTGCTATGGCACTGGGGAGATGTTAGCTTCCAGGGCTACTGGTTTGGAAGAAGAAAAAGGGAAATCCTACGTCCTGATGAAAGCATCACATTAACTAATTTTTTTTTTTTTTAAGACTGTACTTGTATTTCATGTCTAACTTGCCCAAATCAAGATCTTTAGTCAGTCTATTACCAACCAACATAGAAATAAATACAAAAAGTTTCTTTCTCTTTGCAGGAAAGAGATATTTTGGAAGATTTTTCTCCCTGAATTCTATCATATATTCATACCCAGGCCAAAATTCTTTCAAGTTGTTCCTCCTGAGTCACATTTTCTGCCTCTTACCATCCTAATCATGCTCCTGAAAGTGCTGTTTAATGCTCAGTACAGGTCACATTACTCCAGCTGAGACATCACCAGTCCTGAATCAACTGCGCGGTTTACTTCACGTGTTTTACCAATGGCAATTCTATTTATACTTCTCAGTAAAATGTTTGCTTTTTTTGCAATCACGCAACACCATCAACTCATGTTCAGTTTGTGGGCCGATATAGCCCCATGTCCTTTCCTGCAGGGATGCAGTCTGAATGAGTTGGCAGTATCAAGTCCAATTTGGCAGAAACACAAGGCTAACTTTAAAAAAGAGGAATTGTTTAATGATTTAAGAATAGAACTGAAGCATTTGTAAAGTTTCTATTATGTAAACATTTCACAGCAGCATTAGCAAGACAAACTTGTACTCGGTAATTTGAAAAGGAAATTCATTTTTTGATCATTAGGAAGCATATTTTTAGTTAGTTAAGCTGAAGGAGAAGTAAAAATTAAACAGCATAAGCAATACAACATTATTGTTTAATTTTGAGAATTTTTTATAAACTGAAAGCATTTGTAATACAAAGTTGATTTTTTTTTTTAATTTTACTTTAAACTAGGTAACATACTCTTGAGGTTGAGAGGGGAATCTAATGGTAGTTTTGAAATGCCTGAGGTGCCAGCACTCTGAGGGCCCTAATAGGGCTTGGTGACCCTGCCCAGTTCCCCTGTGGTTCCCCCCACCCACCCCACAGCCCAGGACCCCACGTCAGCCCCTCAGAGCCATCAGTCCCTGTCCTGGTTCCCCAGTCTGGCAGAGCTATGCCTGTGTCTGGCCGTGGGCCCTGTTGGTCTGGACCCTGACCAGATGGACCCAACCAGCATGCTGACTTCATAGCGCGACCTCAGCCCAGCCTCGTCACTATGGTCTCATTCAGCAATCACGAGGTTGTATCTGACCCCGACTACCCTCACTGGGCCTGACCCTGGTTTGTGTTCCCAGCATGACCTCAGACCAGCATCAGATGGACCTGGACAGAGGACTGCCCCATGTTGCCCCTAGCCTGCCCTGCTTCTTCACTGGGGCTGGTAGAATGGGTTCCCACTGTTGAGACCCTGCCATGCCAGCTCACACAGGGAGCACCCCAGGTCCCAAGGAGGCCACCGGCCCCCACTGCACCCTGACACGAGGGGCAGTTGCAAAGAAGGAAGAGCCAGGCTCTTCTTAGAGATGATGTCAACGAGGAGGAGAAGCAAGGGGCACCTGGAGAACTTCCAATTGGGCTTAAGGACAACATTTTCCACCAGAAGGTTGGTGAGTGATGGAGCAGACCACCTAGAGAGGCCAAGGAATTTTATCCCTGGAGATTTTCAAAACTTGATGAGACAAGGCCCTGAGCAACCTCATCACACTTTGAAGTTAGACTGGTTTTCAACAGGAGGTTGGATCCAATGACCTTCAGATGTCCTTTCCAACCTGGACTTTTATGGGATTCTCTGGGTAGTACAATGCTGAGAACAACAAATTCTATGAATATAAAGCTGTATCTACAGGAACTGCATCATGGCCACTAAAAGCTTTTCCTCCTCATGAATTCAAGTGTCTGTGATTTTGCTCCTCTATTTCTGTCTATGTGTCTTTTTGGCCAGGAGGACTTTTACCCAGAAGAACTGTCTTTGTATCACTTTACTCCTTTCTTGCAGGAATTTTATCCAATGTACCTTTAATCTAACCAAATTGTTTAACTTCAACAGCTGGTGATACATACCTTAAGACTCTGTAATTTTGGAAGCTGATGCTGGAGTCATGTAAATACTAAAATTATTTCACTATAATACATAACTAAATTATATATAAGTATAATAAAACTGTAAAAATGGCTGTTGTACTTTTTATTAGTCGATATTGCATAGTCCAGGCATTGCAGAAAAAAAGCCATACCTGTCCAAAACGTGTTGGTTGTGTTGAAACACTGTGAGAGATTTTCTGACTTAGGTGCAGTACAAATAGCAACTTCCATCAGCTCTCAAGACCACTGTGAGGTAGGGAGAAAGACAAGTAGACGTGGTTTCATGCCTGTATAGCCATTCATTTGTGCTGCACAGTATGTTGTGGCAGAATGAGAATTGAATTCTGTGTTACTCTTCTGACTTGTAGGCCACATCCTTCTTATTATACTCATAATAAATCTAGCACAAGACAAATAAAATATATGTGCTTCAGGACAGCATATTCTCAGAAGGTATTCTGGCCCACTTTGCGATCCAAGGAGATTAAATAATACTCGAAGTAAACATCCAATTTTTTTTTTCAGTATTTATCCAAATAGTGCAGCATTTGCTATTCTAAAAATTTCCATTCTAAATTTAATTTTAATTTTTAATAGCATTTCTATTTTTTTTTTTAATTCAAGCTGTAGAGACTTAACTATTCACTGCTTTAGTTGTCATTTAATCACTCATGAACAAATATAATGTGAAAAGATCTAGATTTTCAAAGTTGATGTAAAATGCTTCTATTTTGATTATGCAGACATTCTGGGGTGGCTTAAATGACCTACGCAAAGTGGAAAATCATGTTCCTTCTTTTCAAACTATGCAGAAGAATTTGAAGCAAATCTTCCTTGAAATCTCCTTTTTAAATTAATTTCCTGAATTGGCTGGTGATGAGGAATGTCAATTATTTCTAGAATACCAAGTCCACTTATTTAAAAGATACGAGATCTTGTTAGTACTATCTTCATCACTAACACAAATGCCTTCATTTTACACTTTACATAGCTTTAGAAACTTAAGTGTGCACACATATTTCCATATCAGATATTTTAGAGATAATATGGAAGAATATTTCCGATTTCTAGAATTTAAAAAAAAATATAAAAAAAATTTGACTGTTTTGTTAAGTGTCCTGGAACAAATTTTTCTTGGCCTCACTTTAGCTGCACTAACAATGAATTTGGAGCTGAGGGTTATTCAATGCCAAAATGAAATTGCTATGACTTTATGGTATGATTTGTATCTTAATACTGGAAGTTCACTGTCCTGCTAGGAATAATAGGATTTAGAAAAAGGCCCCAGACAGCATTTTTACTTAAATTACTGTATCAGATGTATGTTCTAGCAATAAGAGTGGTAATTCTGAGTCTTCATCCACTGTTTATAAGAAAGTGGTGAATTATTTCAGCTCTGCCAATTACAGGCATAATTCCAAATAACTTTAACACCTTTAGGATAATTTTGGAATATTATTAGTGAGTGCATTTCTGTTGTTTGCTTCCATTTGCTCCCATTTTCACCATGGTTAGGTCTGGCACAGTAATTTTAATGGTTTAGCAACTGACAAAGCACGCTTAGATATTTTCTTCTTTTAACTACTTCATCTCCTATGCAAGGGCAGATGATTTGGTGAGCCTGTTAAAGGCTTTTTCTTTTCCATATATCCTAATTACCATGAGTATTTGGGAGATTGTCCCACAAAGTCCATTTTGTTTTCCGAATCATTAGCAATGTTAAAAACAAACCTTCTCACAAAAATGTTGGCATAGGCTCAAGCACAATTCCTAGTTCATCAGTAACCCTTCCCTGAGCAAGGAAAGCTGTGTGGGGTCCATTACATGCAGTTCACTTGCCAAAGCACTGGAGGTTTAGTGTGTGAGATTCCAACTGTGCTTAGGTTTTTCATATACAAATACTTTAGACAAGACCAATTAAAAGTTAAAATCTGCTAAATCAGCAGGGAAGAAGAAAGAGGCAAAAGTTTTTGAGGTAATGAACTGCTACCTTCCGGTGCAAAGAATGGCACTGTGCTTTAACAAGAATCCCTAGACCAGGTTCAAGGGAATCATGGACATCTCTGTCTATGATGCCTGGTTTGTTAATAGCTCTGAAAGGCCTAGACACGTTCAGAATGAGTATAAAGCACAAGGGAAAAATAATATTGTCTATAATTTTACCAAGCTTAGCATTTAGATGGGAACATTTGAGTAAAGGCTCATAAGTAGTCTTCTGAGATGATTCTTTTCAGGTCCCACTTAACCAAAGGATATAGAGAAGCATTTCTCTCAAACCACTTTTGATGTCATTCTCTGCCTCATGGTTACTCAGGTAGTGGCAGTCAATGGCTCATGAATTTTTTTACTGATAGACCTGTTCACCTTGTCTCCAAAGAGCCATTCCATCGAGCTCTGCAGACCCTCAGAGGTCTGGATGCTAGAACTTTTATGCAATGGCTAAATGGCTAAAATGGCTAAAATGGCTTTTTATGCAATGGCTATGCATACCCTAAATTCTTAATATGGAGCCAACAAGTTTCTAACAGGGATAAACTAATCTATATTCCTCCACATAAAACAGTAACTTGCTGTACCAAAAATCCAAAAGTATGCAATATTTCTAAGAAAATATTTTGAAGATTAACTAGCTTGGTCATTTTGACTATTGACATTGTTTTCCAAATAGCATTATGTCCTTTTAAAATGTTAAGACTACTTCTGCTGAAACTTAATTTGTAAGATATCTGGTATTACTTTCTGACATGACAAAGGAAGGAAATAACAGAGAATTTGTTGAAGCAGCAATTGTTGTGATTTAAACTAGTCCTGCACGAGATAATTCACCATTACTGTGGGTTTTCAGTTACAGGACAATGATGACAGGGTTTCAGAAATAATGTGGTGTTGTTGCCTGTGCATAGCAATTAGTTAGTGGCCTAGTTCAGATGAGAGTTTCAGTGTTTTATAAAATGTCTGAAGAATAGCTGTCCCAGTTAACATAATTAACTGCAAGGAACAGTTGAAGGGTACAGTTTATTTATTTCAGGAAACATTACTGAAAAAATTAAATAAATTTGTGCTATAAATGAGCTCTAGGGAGAAATATGACTCAATGGGAAATTCTAGGTAGAGTACATGGAATGGTCTGATAATAACTTCACTGTGCAGCACCAGATATCTTGCCTGGCAAATAATCAGATATCTTCTTGCTTAAGTTTGTGTTTATTGATTTGTACTCACAAGAAGCAAGAAGAGACTTCTCAAAGAAAAACATTACGCATCTAGGACTGTTTATGTTAAAAATAAATAATAAATAAATAAACAGTCCTACAATGGTTTAATCCTAGCAGGAGAGAACAGTATGTCTAAATAAAGCTACATACCACTACTTGTGACCCTATCCTACTATTACTGGTTGTAAAGTCCTCATAATTCTTTGGGGAATGTTCACACCATGGATTTCACATATGTCACTACTCAAAACCTCTCAATCCCCATTAAAAACAGAATGCTATTTATTTTCAGAAAATTCCACCTCCATATAGCCCTTGCAGCCTGTGCTGCAGCATTTTTCAGAAGGAAGGCACTGCTAGGAGAAAGAGAACAACAGAAGTAGTGCTGAAGTTTTTGCCAATAAATTACAGGGACTGGGGACTTCCTGAGCCAGAGTTTACGAGCACATTACTACAACTAACAGCCACAGATTTTGTCTGTTTCTTTTTTGAATCCCTATGCTTTGGTTTATACAACATCCTGGTGAGCTGTGTTTCATAATTAACAATGTATTGTTTGAAAATGTAACGTTTGAAAATGTTATATGTTCTCAGCTCTTGCCAGATATTTTTTGGGTAACTCCTACTTCTGTAGTATGAGAAATGATAAATACTCAACACCTATTACCTATGCTAAAAATCTTTGGGGTTAAGATGACCAGTAATTCAAACAGTATCCAAAATGCAAGAGTACTATGTATGACTTAATGTCACACTGATATTCTCTCTTTATTTTCCAGTTTTTATGCATAGGTAATTTCTGAAACTCTATTTGCTTTCCTTACTGCCTCTAAAAGTCTGTGCCAATCTTTGGTGACTCTGTGGCCTCTTTCCTAAGTGGTCTTAAGTAAATTAGAATAATTCATTGTTTGTGTGTATAATACTGGGATTAAATATTTAATCTGCCATTTCATTACCCAGTCACTTGGTATTGCGAGGACTTTTGAAACGGCATCTCACGCCACCTCCCTCCTGTAGCTGTGAGCATATAGACTCTCTTTTGCCAAGCTCTCTGACGATAACGACATAGCTTTGTGAGTAGAAAAGACAAGATTTTTCTCGTAATCCTGACATCATGTATCTTTTCTGTAATTCTTGGAACAGTTCTCATGAATTTGCCCTGATGGCAAAAAAAAAAACTGCAGGTGCCATTACTTGTGGTGCCTGAACTATGGGTACAAGTATTACTGTTGTTCCCTACAAAGTGTGAGCTCCCCATCCTCTGACATACAGAAATCATCGTACTTTTGATGCCCATGATCTCTGGTCAAACCACAAAACCTCTGTTGCCACAACAGTTTTGGTGATCGATTGGCCAACACTAAACTGGATTGCAGAAGATGTATGTAAGTTAGATGTCCACAGCTATAATTTGGAGCACAGTGGCAACTTACCCATGCAATAAATAGCTGCTCAGGCCCTTACAAATAAACAAGGCTTTTAAAGTCAGTATAACAAAGTGATCCTGCTGTATTCTGCTTAAGTAGAAGGAGCTCATAACAGAGTTTGCTGGTTTACACCTTAGCAGAAATGGAAAGAATCAAATAAAAAAGTTTAACACAAAGAGTTTTTACAAATGTCTTAAATTACAGCTACATAATGGATGAGGAAGGCCAAAGGAGTTCCTGCAGTGCATACCGGTTCTAAAGCAATTCCAGTTAATGTGGCAAAATAAATGTGGGCCATGTTCCCAGAAATCATGGGATAGCTGAGATGCTGAAAAATATTAATGTAGACATACAAAGTTTAGTATGTACTTGCCCTTGGTACTGCAGAGTCCAGGTGGTGGATTTGGACATGTGGACACCAAAAAGGGATATAGGTGGTACCATTGACATATGTTAAAGAGAAATCTAGTCCCCTAAAACAGTCACCTAATTTTTTGTTGTTGTTGTTTTTGTTTTTTTCCCCCTTTGTCACAAGAGTGAAACAATGAATTACTTCCAGTGCAAGAGTCCCCAGATCTATTTTTTTTTTCACTGTGCAATGCAGACAGGTTAGCTGGTGAAATTTATGTGGACTGGAAAGGAGTTCTGCAGAAGGCAGAAAGTCGGGGTCTTCACAGTGCATTCATAAAAGAGGTAACTGAGTAGGCAGCATCATTCTCTGTAATTCTTACAATTCTATTTGATTATGGACTTTTCCTATAGTATAACTATAAATGAAGTTATACTACATACATACTTGCTTTAACTTCTCTGATCATCTGTGCCTCAAAAGTGAGTTATGAGAAATATATTTGTTCTGAGTCAAAACACTGTGCATGCTTTAGAACTGGATCCAGAAAAGAATTGTATGTTATAAGAACCATTTTTTTGGCCATGCAGTAAGTCTAGACCTGGGGCTTTGAGAAAGCTGTTCATTCATAGGGAAGGAGCATATCTTCCCCACATCATGAGATGTTAAGTCTTCTTTAAACAGTTTCTCTTATAAAGAATTCAAATGGTTTAAAGTGTTTGCTCTCATCAGATGTTTTTGTATGCTTAGTAACATCCATAAGAATATTTTGCAGTTGGGTCAGAAACAGAAGCTGTCAGACACTTAATCTCCATATCATGAGAGCACCGCTGCAATTTATATGTCATAATGAATCTGACAAGACAAAGATGCAATGAAAGCACGTTTCAGTAACAGATAGCCTTTGCGTAACATTTAATCTCCAAAGTATTTTCTAAAGGCCAAGTGAACAATCTTTTTGTCATCTATCTGGAAACTTGTAGCTGCACATTTCTACTGTCACTTTGCAAAACAACATGTCAAATAAAAAACTGCCCATCATACAAAGCGCTGAGTACCAAGAATTTCTCCTGTTTTACAAAATGAGCCCTTCTAGAACTGGGCCTTTAAATGATCTAGCAGATTTCATAGGGAATATTTTGATGACGATTCATTTTTGTTGTTATTGTTGCCTTTGTTTGGTTTTGTGGCACATAGGACTGTGATCTGGAATCAGGACATGCTGGTGTAAACTAGAAGACATAGTACCCACCCCATAGTTTTCAAAGCAAGGTCCCAATCCAGCAAACATTTGGGTGAGTATTATAATTTTATACGTGCAAGAGGTTCCCATTAGACTTCCACTGGGAAAAATTTACAGAAAGACCACACCTGCTGAGCTTCAGTCTTCTGGCAAGCACTGCACGGAGGCCTAATGGGAATGTGCAGGGAAGAAAGGTTGCCTGGATTATAAAAAAGGGTGTGAACCTTCCAAACTCTCAGGGTATGTGCAAGTTTATATTTGGATAACCCAAAAGCTATGCATGCAAATTGTCAGGGAAAATAAATGAATGGTGCATGTGCAGTATATCAAACGTCTTTGTGTCTCAACCAATATTTTCATATGCACCAAAGCGCACATTCCTTACCGAGGGTTATATACAATGAGACATGTTTAGAGTTTAGAAAGCCAAATTATTTGAATGTATCTGAATGCAGAAAGCCGTAACTCACTTTCTTTAATATCCAGGAACACTTTTTGTATTCAGTTATGGCTTTCAAAAAAAAGTAAATGATTTTCTGATCTAACAATCATGAGACACTTAATGCTAGAATTTATTTTTGAAGTTTAAAATAATGAAAATGGAAATGCTGTCTCAGCCATTGCTTCAGTTTCTACTTTGTTTCCTTTGCCCACATTTTTTTTTCTTCATGGAAACTACTGTAATGTATTTTTAAAGAAACTATGTCATGTTTTATACATGAAAAATATCGTGAATGATCTATATATCCTTTACCTGCTCTCATGGTTCCACTCTACAACTGTAAATCTCACGTTTCTGTATAATTTCTTTCTGGTGACTCATAAATCTCATCATACTAGCTTTAGCGTGTTAACTATATTTACGTCCTAAATCTATTATCAGTTGTCTTAACCCCTTAACTGGCTCTACAGCTCTTGCCAGCTTTGAAGGGAATTTGCAGAGCATTTCCAAATGCTCTCCCTTTGCACCCCAAACTCCTCAACAGTCTGTGACAGGTCTAGTGTTTCATTTGGGGTTCAGGTACAGCATGGCTATAGGTGTAGCTTCTGAATCTTCTCCTTTACACCCATAGGTGGCATTCGTACCAGTTTGTAGCATGACGAGCCTTCCCTGTGCTTTCTGAAAATATCTAACATCTCAAAATAATTTCTCTCAAATGGGCTGGTAATCTGGTTTCCAAGACACTGTAGATTTAGTCCAAGATATATTTAAAAGACACTTCATGAAGTAAAGAGTTTAAATCTGCCTTTCTACTCAGCCTTTTTTTTCCCCTGTTAACTGAACCATGCAGTGTAACAGCCTGCTCATTTCTAGCAGCCGTGATCTCGTCTCCTGCTCACTACAAGCTCCCTCCTGCCAGGTGCTGAGCTCTCAAGCCATCATTCATCACAGTCTTTAGATGCTTTGCTGCTGGATGAAGATCAGTGTCTAGCACTTTTCAGGATAAAGATCTGCTCCAAGAAGGATCGTTCGTCCTTTGCTCCTGTCAGAGGATGGATCTCAAATCAAGGAGTTATCTGTTCTTCCTGCTGCATTTATCTGTCAAGAGAGAGATGATTACACCAAACTGGGGGACTCTGAAATTAGCTAAATTTACAACATCCCATCTGCATTGCTCAGTAATTACGCTAAGATTATGATAAACTCTATATATCTGCATAAAACTTAAATTAGTAATAAAAATAAATTAATAATAATCTAACCGTATATAGACCACATTTTAACTTTATTATTTTTTTATCAAGCAATCATGAACTGGGAATTTCTCCCAGTATGCTAAAAACCTAGCTAATAAATCCTAAATTATTTTTGAACTAAGAACATAGAGGCACATGGGCTGCACAGAAAGACAATGAGAAACTTGGTTCACATATATATAGTTACTACAGTAACAGAAAAAACAACATTTTCTGGGAAGATAAGGATTCACACAGTAACCTTATCAGTGAACTAGGAGAAGGAGAGGGACAAAATGTTTCAAATGTGTAAATTGTCTACACCTTGTTTCAAAGCATAGCAGTACAGGCTGTACACAACAATACTCCACAGAAGTTTTATAATCAAAGCTCTACCCTCTGGAGTAATTTGCATTAACTCTACTGGAGTCGGTGCGGTTGCATGCGCTTACAGTGTGGTGCATCAGCTGCAGTTAGCCCGAAGTATCTGTGTTTCTCTAAGCTATGTTTTGTTGTACTGCAACAACTAAAGCCGTGTCCTGTCCCATTAAAGGAAAGAACTTTGCCATGTCTGTGCATTGGAGGGGGACAGCTTTTCAGGCAAGGAAAAGATTTTAATAACATTACTGACGCTCAAACACTTTTCTAATGCATCTTGTTGTGAAAAAGGAAAATTAATTTTAAGTGTGACCTTTTTTAAACATTAATATATTATTCTCCCCCCCACACCTTACCTAATGCACAAGGCATGCCTTACTTCAGCCAACTGAAGTAAAGCTTGAAAGCCTGAGCCATTTTATACAAGCTGCAAAGACAAAGAGGAGCAAGCCTCTCGTCTTCCCTCTGCTCTCCTCTGGAGTCAGGATCTCATAGTCCTTTTCTGAGGAGGACCAGAAATTCCTGGCTTTCACTCCGGCACCCACTACATTACTGTTGCTGCTCTCAAGAGAATTAATTCATTCTCCACAGCTGTGTTGTCTTGTAACTTGTTCCTACAGGACAAACCATGCTTGTCCTTTCTCTAGCCCTGAGAGAGGGAGTGAATGTTACACGCTGCTGATAATCTCCAGAAGTGATCCATTTCTGTAAGTACACGCTAATATCACTAGCATATGCTTAAATAACAAAGATGGGAACAATGCAGCGTGCACTAGCTACAGTAACCAAAATTGTTTCGATGTGCAGCAGCGCTGACCAGAACAGCTTGCTTGTATACCAGCATGTGTAAGTGGCGCAGAAAGGCTAGAGGGAAAGCCAGCAATAATTTAATTTAGTGGTAGTACAGGAAAATTAAATATTAAAAGGACCATTTCGAGGCAGAAGAGCTTTGCAGTTCACACCCTGAAAAGGAATTGAACTTCCACCACCAAATTTGCCTGTGGACACGAGCAGTCATTCAGCTACTTGCTGCCCCACTTCTTTATCTGAACAGCCCTTGATGTACAGCATGTTGCAAACACACATTTCTTAATTCTGCAAAGTACCAGAGTGAGGAAAGCTGGACAGACAAGAGGAGCTGGATTGGAAATCAAGAACATTCAAAAAGCACTGAATTTTTTAAGGCAGAATATGGAGCTGTACCTGTGTTTCTTAGGAAAAGATGTGCAAGAGGTTGTAAATATTATATGCTAACTATCCTGAAGTGAAGGTACTTGCCTCCTACCCAGCTAATCCCTCCTTTCCTTTCAGTTTTCCTGTGACCTCTTGCATTTTCCCAGTACAATGTGTTATTAGCAAGTCCAAATTTATTTGCATCCGATAATGAATGAAGTCTGGCAATGCTGCACCTACCAGTTGTTTTTAGATCTGCCTGGGTAGGGTGAGGTCTGCTGAGTATTTGGAAAAGCAACAGCTCTGAGGCAGCTCTAGATGCTGCATGAAGTGACGTTGGTAGTTCTGATGAGTAACTATTTTCTTTCTGAGACTTCTATAATCGCATTTGTACACACTGACCCCTTTATCCTTATGCATAAGTGGGACAGTTCAGAGATGTATGGTTTGGTTTTGGTTATCCAGTTGGAAGATAAGGTACAGAGCAAGTAAGTAGACATTTTGTAAGTAGACATTTGTTTGGGCCCATGACAAGAAAGCCTTTGCAATATGATCCCGATAAACTGTAGCGATTTGAAATCCTACTGTAGGTTCGGTATCACTAGTTATAATATTTGATTAAAGTCCAACAGGGCATTAATAATTACTTTTGACTGATGAAGAATGATTTACAGCCAGTTATATAAAAAAAAAAAAGTAATAAAGGCATTAAGGAATGTGCCAGGTTCATTTACTTGACAAATGAGTGTAAAGCTACTTACAAAACCACTTCAGAACATAACAGCACCTGGACTGTAACGTATTTTGTAGCAGCATTGAAGAAAATAAGTGGTTTAAGAATTATAACAACAATGCCAGGAGGTATAGCTAAGATCTAGCTCGCTAGGGGTGCAGGGGCAGACTTCCATACCACTCCGCAGTTATGCTGGATCCTTCGTGTGATTGACCCAGTAGTGACAGTGGTCTGAGGAACCAGCAGGTAGGGAATATATAGACACATGCTATACTTATGGGTTAGAGCATGGTTTATTGGTTTTCAGCCTGGATTTTGTACAAGGGGTTGTAATTCATTTGTGTTACAACAGTGGCCAAAATCCTTGACAATATTTGATGCTTTTTTGGGGTGGAGAGGGCAAAACACAATGCATTCCCTACCTTAAGGTGCTTAAAGTGAAAGGCCTTCATTCAGCAAAATGCTTAAGAGCTTTACTCTCTGTCTCCACAAGCTACAGTTGGAGAAAAAGGGAGCAGAGCAGCAGGGATGATGTGAGCTGGCACAGGTAAACACTTAGTCACTGGTGAAGCCGAACAGAGAATATGGAAAACTCTTCTCAAGATCTCCCCAGTTTTCAATGCATGCCTCAGCTAGTTAAGAAAAGCATAACTGCATGCATAGACAGTGAACAGGCCATTAGATATTTTATTTCTTAACATTTTTATTTAAGCACCTTCTCTTCATTTTCCAATAATATACAGTGATTTTCCCTCAAACTTCAAACAAAATTAATTTGTGATAAAGCTGAAGAGGTCATTTTTAATTCTCATGGCTTTTTGACAAAAAGCCTTTGCAATGGAAAAAGAGATTCTGAAGTTAACCAGGAAGTGAAATGCTTGATGCCGTAAGCATTAATCCTATCTTGACTATTGCTTTGCTACATTACATAGGAGTGAATTAAGGAATTAATTGATGGTTTGAAACTGGTGTGTCGCAAGTGCCAAGCTTTTGTATTTTCCATTTTAATGTCAGTAATACTGCCATAATTTTGACATCTAGTTTTTTAAAATACTACACTTTCTCAATTTGTTTATATGGGCGATGTTTGTCATTTCACAGTTGTGTAGGAAACACCTACCGGTGGATGATTTAAGCCACTTGCTAACTGTTTTTAACTTGATAATTATATTGCTTTGTCAACAGCATTCAACAGAATCAACAGCAGAATGTGTACTATTGCAAATATAAAGAAATTATTTTAAAAATCTTAATTATGCAGATTTATTTCTGATGTGTAAGATTTACATATGAAGTGTTCAGATATTCCATATTTATTACACGGCTTAGATAGTTATTAATTGTTTGTGTTCTGTACATTTTGGCAGCCCTAATCATTTTAGTTAAATTTCCAAACTTTGAAGAAAAGGTTTTGCTTGGCTGCTGGCCACACTGAAGTGGGAAGACCAAGCAATAGTAAACCTTCCCACCCAAAATATTGGATCATTTCTAGCTTCCATTAAGGGCAATACAGCTTTATCATTGACTTCTTCAGCACAGAGGTTGTAACCCCTATATCTGGGATTTCTTCCAGTATCTCTTCAGTGGATGGGAAAGACATGCAGATTATGAGACAGACAGCATCAGTGGAGAGTATATGAAGACTTCAGCTCATCTGAAAAATGAACAAAACATCTTCTCATAGAAACCACACAGGCAATCCCTGCACTGTTCTTGAGAGAGCTACCCTGCAGACATAGGGTCTGAATCCTTGCTTCTCCTTGCAGGCATTGAGGCTTGGTGATGGTACTTGCTCTGACTCTCTAAAGAAGGTAGCACTTCCCTTTTCAATCCTTGACTCTATTGGGAGCTGTGCTTCCAGAGAGGAGTAGAAAATATTTTGTTAAAAGAGCAGTACACAGCTAAGAATGTATCAAGAGGCTGGTCAGGCAACTTCCCCTGAATATGTATATTTATTTATTGATTTCCCTAATCTTTGCTTTATAATTCTTATTATTAACAGAGATAAAATGATGGAGGTCTCGAACTACTCAAAGGCTCATTGTCAAAAGCAGAAGTGAATTGTAAACACTAGCGTCCTCGTGGTTACAGCAGCTACCAAGTAACTGGGAGACTTGCGCTCACCTCCCTTCTCAGCCTGGTATGGCTTGATGGCTCTATGATGTCTTTCACATCTTCCATGTCTCAAAAGAGTGCTTAACTAGCTGGGCTGGAGCTTGAAGCTGCGTTGGGGAAGGCAACGAGTACTTTTGTGTTCCTTCAAGTTCAGGTACCTCAGGAGAAGGCTCAAGTTGACAATAAGTGAGCAGGATTCTTCTATCTGCAGTTTGACCCAAATGTACTCCAAAAATTGGGTGAGCTCGCAAGGTTTTTATAAGTTGGAGTGGAACTCCATAAGGAGCAAAGCAGACTTTAGTTCAAGTCTCTGGACTCTATCACACAGGAAAGCACTTAGACAAACAAAAGCATTAGATCAACAGAACAAGGTCAGATCAAGGACCCACTTAGCTCCAAATACACTCTTCAAATGTGCATATTGAGCACATTAAATATTTGAAGAGCAGAGACAGCTTCCTGCAGCTTATGAAGGTGAACAATAGGAAGCACAAGAAACAAGCACTAGCATTCAACTGAAATCTTATCCTGTACCCCTCAGAGAAGCATACTTTCTGATTACTAAGGGCAAAGAGCCAACAGCCTCTAACTGCTCCAGAGGCAGTTCCCCGAGAGTTCATTTATTCATGATGAAGAAATACAGGGCATTTTCACATTTAAAGAAATATGACAAATGGTAGCTTCTGTTGGAGCTGCATCTTCAAGATTCATAAGACCTCATCAGCTAATGTGCCCTCTGCAGAAAAACGATATGGCTTCTCCTTCCAGAGTGCCCAGAGCTGGTCTTGTTACACAGTTTGTTTCATCTTTTGAGTGAGGTGTTCTTATGTATAAAATATGTTGATACACATCTTCTACTGTAAGGAAGACTGTGCTCTCTAATTCTTCTGCTTCCAGTCAATCCAGATTAAAAACCAAATCAAGCCAAACCAACAAACAAACAAACAAACAAACAAACAGTGGCTTCTAGCAGACTTTGTAGTGACACTTCCCAGAATACTCTTCTGAGTGAATTCTGGCTCAGGAGCCAACGGAGTTAGAGGTAATGCATTTAGTTTAGGGGTGATGCATTTGAGTTAGAGGTGATTTGTTTACATTAAAAGCCTGGAACAGATTTTGCTTGCATGAATTTGTCCAACCACTTTTGATTTATGTGAACTTTCAGCATCTACAACATTATGTGGAAAGGAGGTTCACAGGTTAAATATGTGTGCATGTAAAAGTACTTTCTTCTGTTTAATTTGAACCTGTCACCTGCTAGTTTCATTTAATGTCTCCGCTGTTGGAAAAGACAGAGAAAAAGCAATCCCTATCCTCTGTATCCTATCTCCTTGCCACTCAAGATTTTATAAAACCTTCTCTTGTTCTTCTAAATCAACTCTTTTCCAAAATAAGTTGTCCGTTTTCTCATATGGGACCTGTTTGACACTTTACATACTTTTTGTTGCTGTTTCGCTTTTTTATTCTATAATTTCTGAGACAGATGAAGAGAACTGCACAAGGTATTCAAGATGTGCGGACATCTTAATTTTATTGTGGCGTAGTACCATTTTTCATTTTTTACTGTATTCTTTCATGATAATGCCTAACTTTCTGTCTGCTTTAACAGCTGCTCAACACTGAGGTGATATATTCGTAGAAGTAACTGTGTTTGTGGCATGATTTCAAACAAAAATGGTAATAGTCAACTTGGGGTCCTTCGCTGAAGTTGTTTCTTCCCCTAAACATCACCTTATAGTAATCTGTACTGGATTTTATCATGTGTTTTATTACCCATCATACTTTTTTATATCCTTTTGCAGCTCTTCATGGTGGTCCTCATCTTTAATTTACTCAGTGACTACCTTTAGTACCCCTGCAAACATTCTGTGGTACCTAATTTGTTCCTGAAGACCCTTCTTGGGCTTAGCTTATGTTGCGAGAGTTTGAAAGAAAAAGGTTCTGGCAGTGTTAAAAAAAAACCTCTTCCTCCCCCTTTCTTCCTCTTCCACACTAGACTCTACTACTTTTAGAAATGGAAGACAGAGAGGGTTGCTTAAGTACCAGGGGTAACCTTTCCCATTTCTTCCCTAGGTAATCGGATCTCTTCTCCAGTCAGAGAGACCTAACACATCAGTCTTCATATATCATCTTCATGAGCTAAATTGCCAGAGAAGTTTATGATCTAACTTCAGAAAAATTCTCTGTGAAAACAAATCATTTATTTTTCCAGATGCCTGGACTGGAGTATGCAACATGCGACATTCAAGGTAGATAAGCAAACAGCTAAAGGCAAAAGTAATATAGTAAAACTTGTTCTTGGTGTATTAAGTGGGAATTTGGCTACTTTTTACTGAATGACACCCTCTCACAACCAGGCACCATGCTGCTGGAGTGCTCTCTTTCCCTTCAGGCGCTCAGGTTGCCTGACTCCCTGCTTACCCTCCGCAACAGCCACCCAGGCCTTTCCCTCCTGGCATAGATTTAATGCTGGCCTTATACAGAGAAGCTAATTCCTCGCACCTCTTCCTCTATTATCCATAGAGCCCTGCAACCTCTAACCCAAAACAGTATGACTAAGATTTACACTACCAGCAGGCCTCTTTCTTCTGGGGGAGAGGAGCCAAGAGGGAATTTCCTACCTCTTCCTCTCAAGCAGGTATGTGTTCTCCTCATCAGCCTTTGCTAATCCTGTCCATATCCTCAGGCACAGATTCCCAGACTCGTCAGTTTTCTCTGGCTCCCTTGCACCAGGCTCTGCTGCATTCAGTGCTTGATCCAGCCTCTCATTTCACTAGCCACAGTTTTATTTGGCAAACCTGTAAAGGGTCTTAATTTGCTGATGTAATTTGTCTATTTAATCACTGTACTTTTTTCCTAACATTGACATCTCTGCCAGAGAGCTATTTCTGTAGCTATTAACAGAATTACAATTAGTTAGTCCATTAAAATTAAAATTAAAATTGTTGAAATGTTGTAAATGGTATTCTACTTCTGCCCTTAATTATGAAAATATTTTAATATAATTCCAAACCCTATGTTATTGTGAGGAGTTTGATACAGTAAGAATATGAAGATGTTCCAAATTCAGATCAAAACCAATGCTGTTTCCATTTGAAACCTGAACTTAACAGTTCTAGTTTTGACTGTAAATACTTACTCACACAGACAACTAAAGGATTAGTTACTTTGTAAAGCACGTAGATGGTTAAAACAGCTCATGAAAATCCCTGAACATACGTATTTTGTGTCTTGCTTTCATCTATGGAGTATCTGTTGTTATAACATCAAGACCTGGTTATTTGTGAACAAGTCAAACCTTAGCTTGTAATGGTGAAATGGCAAGAAGAAATAGTGCGCCTTGGTACAGTCTAAGGTAGAATATTTTGCAGATTTCTTTATTTTATCCTTCTACTATTTGTTTCTGTAAGAACAGGTCAAACATGAATGACACGTGGATTTTTTGCATTCTCCAAAATCACAAGAGGACTGGACAAGTCTATAAAATAAAGATTGCTATTTAATTTTCATTTTGTTAGCAGCTGGATGTTAGGACATTTCTGAAGTTTACATAGAGCTTTCACAGTTCACAGTGTAACATCTGCAAAAGTTACAATATCATATGCGGTCTTTCTTTTGTTTTTCTTTTGTGCATAGGATTATCTTGTACTGGAATTCCAGAACAGTGTGAAACAGAAAGAAGCAAAAGAAATACAAAACTAACATGGGAAATATTGGGAGAAAAAGTGGAAAGAGAGAAATCCTGCCATTTCTGCTAATCTACTTGAGCTTTCAAATACTTTTTCTTTTTGAGCTCTCAAATATGAAAGTTCAAAATTCAATGCACTCGCAATAAATTTGGATACATGGCTTGATAAGGAGTATGGCAGCACAGAACACTGACATTTCACTTTTCTCTGTAATTGATACAGTGGAGAATGGAATTTGTGTAAACAAACACCTCTTAAGTACTGGGATTTTTCTCCTCTTGATCATCTCCTTTTTACTAGTGAAAGAAATGTGAGGCCAATGTAATGGGAAATCAGAATGAAAGTGGTTTAGGTATATTTATACACATACATTTAGTCTCAAGATTCAAAATATGTAGCAAGGATTGTAAAAGATAGATCAATGTGGATACAGTCTTCCCTTAAAAATCATGGAGAGATTCTACTTTAAAGGTCATTTTAGCCATTCAAGCTAATCTTTCTAAGCTCCCCGTACAGGTTTCTACAGATTCAGAGCCCCAAAGCCTATTGCTCTGCATGGACCCTTAGGAGCCTTAGTAAATACCTCTCTCTACTTTGTGACATATGTCCCACTAGCCATCCTCATCAATAAAGTTTCCTTTGATAGCTCCTAGAGAGAAAAGGTGGGCACACCTATCACCATAAAGCAGACAGAGTAGACAAAGTTACAGAATATTGTGAGCTTGTAATTTGAGTCGCTTTTTTTTCTTCCTTTTTTTTTTCCTTCCACTGCTAAATACCATTTCTGAAGAAAATCCAGAGAAAGTTGATAAATTTGATGAAAGATACAGAAAGTTTGTGTTGCAGGTGTTAACAATGTTGATGTAGGTTATGTCTATCTCTCTCTCAAAATAAATAAATAAATAAATAAAATGAAATACCTGGGAATATACTGAAGAAAAGGCTTTGTACTTGCTTGTACTGTGGCCCTGTGTTAGCTGGAATAAATAGATAAAAAAGATGTGTATTAGGTTTAAGGTTTAGTTTATAAGGAAACAGTTGACTGGGAACAATGACTGGAATGAACAATACCAATTAGAATTTTTATACTGGTAGTGCATTTGCCTACACTGATTTTGATACACTAAGCACATTAAAGTTGTAAGAAAGCAGTCATTTAAATAGGAAGAGATATTTGTCCTTAGTTTTTAAAGGCCACTGCATGTTTTTTAAAGGCCACTGCATGCAATTTATTTTCAGAACCTCATTTTGATAGCATTGGATTGGTTATTTTAATGTTTTCATGTGAACTGTGGTTTATGACAAACTGTAGCTCTATAAATAATATAGCCTCTTATTCTTTGATGCTTAAACCACTATGATTTCAATCCATGGGCAATTTCATTTCTAAAGAATGCACTGGAAAACTGACAGCTACAATAACAACGCACTGTGAGAGAAATAGCTCAAATGAGAATTTTTCTTTGGCACATGTTTTGATGACTTTATATTATATGGAGCTTATGTTGATAAAACGTAAAAGCAGATCTTTGCTATTAGTTCTTTCTTGTTCGTTGGGTATGAACCATACTGTGCAAAAATTCATGAGGCTCTGTACATTTTCCCTTAGTTGTTATGCCTGGTGCTGCAATGGGGCAACTGACAGTGGGTTTGTTCAGCTGTTTTCCAGTATGTTCAGAGAACATAAAACATTTTGGGGGGGAATTAAAGACTTTCATTGATTCTTGCAGCTATTTCTGTGAGCTTGTGGAGGCCAAAACAGGCAGAAATGCACAACATGGATTATAGGGCTCATGGATTATAGGACTGTTATTTCAACAGTTAGTTGAAAATAAGAGGCCTCTTTCTATAAAGGCAGCCCTATATTCCCTCTTTCCCCTTTTTCCACATGTTTTCAACCATATGATTGCAGCAGTGAAGTTTCCCCAGAAGTCATCCTGAACAGGGCTTCCTGTAGCTACTTGTGTATCTCCATGAGAAGTGACCATCTGTAGCTGACCTGTCAGATAGGATTTTGCCTTTAAATAAAGAGCTGGATCTCTACCGATCAGCAGCGTCTGAAACACACACACTTTTCATCATGTACAATACAAGATCCATCAAGTAAATCACCTGGGAAGGACAGAGAGGAGCCTTTGGTTTCGCAGGCTGAAAGCCTGATACGCTTCATTGCAGGTTCCACCCCTGCAAGGTGCATGAGAACAATTTTTACATAAATTATTGTGCTGTTTAAAGACTATTTAAATTGATTTTGCCACTTCAATTAATATCTGTAACTTAGACCTAAAATCAACGTGGGTAGCTATTTCACTGCACTGTGCAAGATATTTTAGCTGGGAATGAAAGATGAAGGAGAAGGTTTAGATTAAACCAACATCATTTTCTTTGATCGTCTCATAAGGGTTAATAAGGAATAATTATTTGTTCCTTTAACTTTCATGGTTTGATTGCCTCCTTTCTGAATTTGGTGATCTTTAAAAAGCTTGGCTTTCAGCAGCCCTGTGAATAATCTGGATGAGTGGTCTACTGTCCTAGGGGAGTTTTCCTATGCAGAAGATGGTGTGACCTCCACTCAACGAGTTTGCACATATAATTGAATTTGTGATGGGCTCTGCTTGTACATATAATTTGAAAATAATTAGAGGGTTGTGAATTTTCTCTGAAAATCTGACCCATTATATTTTCTTCTTTAGTTTCAGATCACTCATGTGGAATATGCAGTGCACTTTCGTGTCACAGGACACTCAAGTTCATCAAACGAATTAGTTAAATTAAGCATTTAGCAATATTACAGACAGGATACGCCTGCATTATTTGGTCTTTTAAAATGTCCACATATGTATCACGTACAAAGCTCTATTTACGAGTATACTTATGCCAGAATGTAGACAATGATTATCATTATTCTAGGACTGTGTAATCACTCAGCTTGGGAATTTTGAATAACTTGCTGCTTGACCTTCAATGGGTATTAAGCTTATGATGTTTACAAAAGGTAGATGCTCCCTTCTAAATATTGCTAGCTGCTGCATCCCCACTCAGATGTTCAGCAGGTTCCAGGTAGCGAAGAATATGCATTAGTTCTCAGCCAAATGTCTCCAAGTGTGGAAAAATTTGGCATCTGGCAGTCTCTGATCATGTGCTATATCCAAGTCAAGCTAACCAGCCTGGGCCTTTGTTTTTTAACTCCTGTGATTTGACAGATCTGGCAGCAAAAGTGCAGAACAGTTGATTGAGACCCAGAGATCTGTAGCTTTGCTTAGCTGCTGCAAGGGTTGTACAGCCCAAGACAGGCTGGAGTAAAAGTCTACAGACTGCAAGGCTCTCCCAGGGTGGAGAAAAAAGGAAATAAACTTGAAGGAGGAATTACAAATGAGCTGAGAGAAGAGCTCACTGACTGGGGAACCTTACTCTCTGGAGGAGTTTTAAAATGTCATGGAAGACTCTGTTTTGTTTATTCTGTTAGAAACTGGGAAGCCTTTCTCCTGGCTAGGAGCTTATTTAACTTGCAAGGCAAAAGCCATTTTGTTCTGGAGTGAGTCTGTAAATTAGGCATATAGATATCAACATGTATCTGCCAAAGTAAATCAAAGAAACAGGCATTTCCATATGCTTTTTGGCATTCTACAATTCTTTCTCTAATCTATGTGACTGCAGGCTTCCTACTGCTACTCAGCAGTAACTATCAAAGGGCAAGGAAGTACAAAGCTGATACACAGTAAATGAATTATATTTTTAAAAGTTCATATTAGAGATAATTGAAATACAGAACAATGTCATCAAAGGCAGTGCTGAACATGGAAAAATGAACGCATGCTTTCTGGAACAGCAATGGTATCTTTTGTGTTCTTAGATAACATTTCTGAAGTAACAAAATAGGTTTAAACAGGAACTGTTTCTAGACTGTAGCTTGAATGCCAGTTTTCAACAAAAGAAATATTTTCCATGCAGTTCATGAATTACTGAAATCAAGATTTTCACATGGAAATGCAGAGCTGTTGCTTGCAGAAGTGTGGTGTCAGTAATTATGATTAAAACGGAAGAGGTACTGGCACAAGCAGAATAACTACATATATTTAAATCTCTCCCAAAACCAATATCGTGGCAACTGAAATAATGTATGTACACATTTATATTTCATCACCTGCTGCAAAAATTGATTTGTGTTATTATTGCTTATAGAATCTCCATCCTAAACCAGGACTCTACAGTCATCTGCTGGTACATATCTTTCATGGGATATGGGCAAAATGGACACTATGGATATATAGTGATAATGGTCAGTGTGCTTGGTTCCAGCCCATCGATAGCCTAAATGTGATAAATATTCTCTAGGTGTCACTGAAAGGTAGAGCTTTGAGGAAGGATTTGAAGGGGCATATAAGTTAAAAGAGAAGCTCTTTTCAAAGTGAAATAGAGAGCTGAGAGCCAACACCAAAACCAAATGAACAGTGCTCAGACATATAATGAGTAAAAGATACCAGATGATGTTACAAGCAGAAAGGGGAGTCAGCACTGTAATAATGATCAGCATCTTCATGAAAGTGAAATGGGGACAAGCCACAGGTGAAGACAAATAGCTTACGCTTGCTGTGATAGAGAAGGATTATCCAGTGAGTAGTCCCACAACTTCTGGTAATAATCTGAACGTGTATAAGTGTTGGCCTCTGCTGAAAACGAGGTGAGATCTGTACAAACACAAGAGGCAGAGAAACCCCATCTCAGGGAGTTTTGGCTATACATACTGTTAATGAGGATTTGGTAAGTGAGTCGTGCAGTTGTTAGTTTAAAAATCTTGGCCGAGCAGAGGTATGTGGATGAGTGATAATTCTTAAGATGAGTATCAGTTTTCCATTACAAGTTGGGGCTATAATTTTCCATTTATTTTAACTTGCATGAAATTCATTCTAAAGTCAATCTTCTCGCATCTGTTTTGCTTTAATACGGACAAAGTATGCAAGGAGACTAGGAGCTACAGAGATAATCAGAAGCAAAAACTTGTAATGGGTAGAGGAACAGAATCTATGTGATTATTAAATTTCCCCCAAAGTTTTCATATGTCTCTCCTGAGACCAGACAAAAAGACCCATGAAGTGAAAAAAAGCCCTCCCACTATCTTGCTTGGGCTTTGAGTTTGTCTCTCATACCTTATCAGTTGCATCACCAAGTAGACCAAATAAATCAATGGGGATGAATATTACATTGGTATGAAATAATCCATAGGGTTGTGGAAGTTGCCACCAAAGATGGATTCTGTAGTACAGTTAATTCACAAAGTCATTCAAAACAAAAAGTGTGGGTGTTCTGGGATAATAAGGATTCCAATAAACTACTATTGATTTGGTATGGTACAAATAACACTTCTGAAAACACTGATCTGATAGAAGCAGCTTCCAACTATCATTAGCATTCCACACTCCCCTGCTTGCATTGCATGTTTCATTGCGAGCATTATAGCTTGACAACCTGCTAGAGAGTTTTGAGGCAGGAATGAATAAAAGCAGAACATCCTCTCAAAAAAATTCAGCTCACGCCATGGTTAACTCAGCTCTTGTTTTTCCAACTAGCCTCCAGACTTATCCCAAAATTTACAGTCTTCCCAAACAGCTTCTGAACAAAACAACAATTGCATTTTTATTTATTTATTTATTTATTTATTTATTTATGTATTTTGTCAGGGCAATTAACATATTTTGTTAGTTCTTTGCCTGTTACATGTGAAAAAAATACATGCTGTAGCTTGCCGCCTTCCGTCTTGTCTTTGTCGCTTTGCTACTCCTCTGAGAGAGGCAGCGGTCAGTCTCTTTGTGGCTGCATAAGGATGCACCTCGCCTGAAGCTGGGAGTGTAACAAGTGACAGTGAAAGAGGATGGGTTGCAGGACAGTCTTAGGAGGACTTGTTTTGACTAAGAAAAAGGTCAAATTCAGGTCAGCCTTTTCAAAAAAAAAAAAAAAGAAAGAAAGAAACCAACAACTAAGCTGTCCCTTAATATCTATTCATGTTTATTATGGGTTGCCTTTGAAGACACTTCTGCTTCTAACATTTTGGGAATGACACCAGACCTTTGGGAATCCTTAGGGCAATAGCGTGGCCAGAATGACAGACAAGAGATGTGATTCTGGGCAAACAGTCCTGCAGAAGTCAACACAGAGAAAGTGCAAAGGGGTCTCTGATCAGGGCAAAGCATTTCTGCCTTCCCTTTCCTTGTTGAACCATTCCCTGAGTTGTTAGCATGTGGAAATGATTCCAGCAGCAAGCTGAAAACCTACAGATGGCTTTACAACTATTAGAAATATGCAGAGATTTTAGAGCCGTGAAGGACAGTAATGAGCATTTACTCCAGTCTCCTGCATAGTATCACCCACAGAAAAGATTCCCTATTACGTTCGTTGCTGCAGCTGTACTTCCCCTCGGTTACTAGCATGACTGAGTCTTGTCCAACTCAGTGGAGGTGAGTGAGAATATATGAACAGGAGAGAACTATGTGGGATGCGAAACAGAAGATGGAAGCATTAAAAATATGTCCTGGTTGTTGTTTAGCCCTAGATTCTCCTGCCAGCTTCAGAGACCCAAAGATAATGTTCGCTTAACACGCTCTGGGTGGCAACAAGGCATACTTGGCAAACCTGAGGCTGTGTTCACCATGGGTTTTGGCAATAAATCCAGTGTTGTTTTCCTAGTCTGCAGATAGTAATTACAGCTCTGAGAGGTATAAAATGCCTGTGTTCATTTCAGTGGAATATTAAGTTTGAAGTCTAAAATGAAACCTTATAAATTTCAACATTACTAGCTATTAAACTGTTAATAATTTTAGCAGAAACATATGGCTATTTTAGGGTTGTGAATGGAATTTGAAAATAGTATCACCAGGTTTTCTTTGACTCTTATCTTTGACTCTTACTTCGTACTGCAGTTTACTAAGAATAAACAGACAGAATTGCCTTTTGATGCGATGCTATTCTGGAATGTGGTTAAGTAAATGGCTCTTTTAAGGTATGGTTTTTCTCTCAGTTTTGTATTCAGTCTATAAATCATGCAGCGATAACTGAGAAATTAATCTTGTACTCTCCAAGGCATCTTTGTGATGGCAGTAAATGGTTTATGGTCACCTTCGGTTAACACTGGCCTCACATAAGCAAAGACAATATTCTTTGCTACCCATAGATCAAGGCCAACATCTCAATTTATATATATAGAGAGAGAGATTTTTTTTTTTTCTGGAGTTCTTGAAGATGTAATTTCTGTAACTTCTCCTTTTCCTACTTTGACCATACTTCCAGAGGAAGAGTGCTTCAATATCCTGTTTGCAAATAGCATGGACACTCAGTTTTATGCTGAATGTCACTTTTTCTCAGGTTGCTGTTGATTCTTCTGATTTCTCAGACTTTTTAAGATGTGCATTTCACTCCCGCTGACCCTCTGCTAGTTTGAATAGTGAGATTAGGCACAATGTCCCTCGCTAATTCCTCTTTCCCTGGAATCCCTTTTTCCTCTGTTGGGTCAATCATGCTGATGGTAGCTAAAAATCTTATTTTATCTAACATGTCAACATCACCTTATTAATTTTCCTCTGTGGTATGTTGTTTCCATTATAGCAATCTAAAGGCTTGCAGAGGGAATGAGTATTTGGCTTTAGCCAGGCAAAGTCAGTTCTTTTTCCAAAGCTTCTTCGAGTCTCTGGTCATGCACTTTTCTCCTTGCATCAAAACGTCATTGATTCATATCATAGTACTCTGTATACAATCTACAGTTCACTGTATTTTCCAGTAAAAATGGTGTTCTGAATGCAATGGGAATGTCAGTTGGAGGAAACCATTTGCTTTCAAGTAGTAAGCTCAAAAAAATGGTGGGATTTTCGTTGGTGGTGGTTTTGTTCCCCCTCCGGCCCAACTGTACCTGCCTGCAACTTGCCAACACATCATGTGTATAAAAATATTTGCCATCTGACACATCTCCAGAAATACCTCTCCTTGTGGAATTTTTCTGTAAGGAAAATGTGTATGTGTATATAATATCCATGATGCTACATACCAGGTAAGACCTTTAGGTTTTGCTCTTCTAGCAATGATGAGTGAACAACCAACTGTGCTCTTCTACTAAACATATGAATCTCAGAGCAACGAGTCTGTCCAGCTTTTTTTTTAGCTGCTGTTCCTGGGGGAACTAAAAACTAGGAAAGGCAGGACTTAGCTTGTGGCCGGGCTTTTAACTCACTTCCATTTTGTGAAGTTAGAAGAGCCTCTCTCCTGTGGGTCATATGCTTATATATTTCCACATTTATTTTTGCTTGCTGCCTCTCTGAAGAGAGCATTCTCTATGTCACAAGTTTGACATAGTTTTAAGTCAGAAATGGGATTTTTCTGTTTGTACTACTACAAAGCGGTAGGTTTGTTGTCTTTTTTTTCTCCTGGTCTATTATTTAAACATATATCTAGTTCATAGACTCACATTGTGAAAATCAGGTTACAAACAGATGACCCGAGTTTCACATCCCACCTTTTGTTTTCATCTGTAAGTTCCTGCATTGATGACATCGCATCCATTGCTCTTATCCTTGTTTCTGGCACCATACTCCCTTGTATACCTATAACCAATTTAAAAGTAATAACTATCTTGCCAGCCTGCACTGTGATAGCCCATTGGTCTATGCAGAATCCTCCTCAGCTAGTGATACCGTTGTCGTCTTCTTTCTCCTTTCTGTGCACACTCTTTAAAAATGATGCAGTTTATTGTGGTTCTTGTGTATTTTCCAGGTCCTCAAAGCCAGGGTCTCTAACAGAGGTCTGTTTCATTCCGTGTCTTAGTCTAACCAGTCAGCATTGTGTCACAGGAACGTCTGAGCAGCACAATAACCAACCCCAACTGGTCCACATAACAAAAGGGCTTCTGTGGCAACAAGCTCCCACAGAAGAGACACTGCCATGGAGACCATTCTTGATCGTGTAAGAAAGATCTATTGTATTTCACATCCCTTTGTTCGGAAAGCAGTAGGAATTATCTCACAACCATTCATCATGAGCCAATGAGTTATCCCAAGTGTAGTGTTGGGGGACTGGAAAAGTGTTAAAGCTCATAAAAAATTGTGTTCTTGGGGCAGGAAAAGTAGAAAGGATGTGAAACATATGCTATCAGCTGAACTGGAAGAGTACCCAGATGAAGTCTGAGAACTAAAGTGTGAAGATAAGGGATTTACCTGCACTATCCAAGTAATCACTTGTTTTGGAATAACCTGTACACATCAGTACTGGAGGGACTGAATAAAAGAAAGGAAGAGAGAGGAAAGCTGACTTACTCCCTACTCAACCAATATGGTTAGGGACTACGCATTAAACTTTCAATTTGGCTACAGGCATTTGCATTCTTTTTGACCCCCTTGCCCCCCCCCCCCTTTTCTTTTTTTTTTTGTTTCCTGAGTTGCACTTGCCTGTTTTCTCTTCCCACCATTCATATGTGAAAGAGTATTTTGTGGGTAGGTATATCTTTCTGCTGAGGCATAATGCAGTACATGGAATACAATTCTGAGATAGTGGACAAGGCATTTTCTTGTTATGATCAAAAATTATTCGCATGTGTGTAAGACCCGCATGAGAGCAGAATGTTAGTCCAGTGTCATAAGGCCAGACTGCATTCCAGGAGTGGCTGCCCAGTCGGTACATCCACGCCCTGTGTATGCTGCCCAAATGGAAAGTTGAAGCTCCTATCTCAAATTTCTACATGCAAAAAATTCCAGGAAAATCTTATTTGGAAACACTTTGTAGCTCATTTGGAGGATTATCTACTTTAAGCTAAGAATATTACAGTTCTGTGAATGCACTCAAATGCAAGGTACAAACCTGGTGGTAAAAACTTGCTTTATTTTCTTCATAGATACACAGGGATGAATTTTGATAGAAGTCAGTAGAATCCTGTTGTTAGTGCTGATTTGCTTTTCATTTTCACTTTCTCTTGTTTCTTTTTTAGGTGTCAGTCTTTCAAAGCTCAGTTCCAGCCGAATGTCTCTCAGTTGGTATATGATGTCAAACTTATTTTTGGAACATGTATAAATACCATAAGGGCTCACTAATCTTCTAATGAGATAAAATTACTTCTGAAGGATAAAATTAGCATGCTGGAACTTTTCCAACAATTATATTTTTACAGCCCTACCATATATATTATACAGTATGCTTCTAAAGTACCATTACTTGAAATATATATTCTTTGCTTCAAACTAGTTATTTTGAGGTAATTTTTAATATGAGAATTAATTCCCCCCCAAAAAAAACCCTCTAAATTTGTAATAAGAATTATCCAAAATGTATAATCTCATTATTTCAAGAAAGAAAATATTAATAATGAAACTGGATTCAAGAACAAGGTTAAAAAAAAAATAGAGGTTATGTTCATTAACACAGTCTATTTTTTCCAAAATAACTTTTACAGACTTTTCATTTATCTTGAGAGCTTTCAGTGAGTGTCAGATATGAGATAGCAATGTCCTGATATGAGATAGGAGTGTCCTGATATGAGATAGGAGTGTGAAAGCAAGAGTCAAATCAATTATTATTAGCTGCTTCTTCCAGTTTTTACTGGAAAGCACAAAATAACCTACAGCAAATTCAGAAAGCAAGAGAGAGTGGAGCGATACAGCAGAAGCACACTGGTCCCATTACCCTGTGTTCACTAAACAGAAACAAACATTTGATAGCCAAATTTTCTGAAAAATAGGAAACATAGTACTAAGCAGCCAATTCTTGTAGAGGTGACAAGTACCAATAACAACCTGCTGTGCCCTGCACTATTCAGCATATTCATAAATGATCTGGAAGGGATGAGCAGTCGGGTCACAAAGTCTGATGAGGTTACCAAGTTATTGAGATTAATAAAGACAAAGAGCCAATCTTGAAGAACTGCAGAAAAAGTTGGTGAAGACTGAGAAATAAAAAGGCAGATGTATTTTAATGTAGATAAATGCGAAATGGCCCACATGGGGAAAAATGATCTTTACTTAACATATGAAAAGGAAGGTCATCTGGTTGTTACTTCTCAGGAGAGAAAGTTCTGGAGTTTTGGAAATGGTTCCATAGGAGCACCAGCTTAGTGCTCAACGTCTGTCAAAATAAATAAATAAATAAATAAATTGCCACAAAGGTTCAGGAAATCAATAGAGAACAAAACAGAGAACAACACAGTACTGCCAAAGAAATCGTATTTTGCTTGCGTCTTGAGGTAAAGAATCATAGAA
Organism: Anser brachyrhynchus; assembly: GCF_964034855.1. Lineage (NCBI taxonomy): Eukaryota > Metazoa > Chordata > Aves > Anseriformes > Anatidae > Anser > Anser brachyrhynchus. The sequence goes on along the minus strand of NC_137696.1, from coordinate 88,860,820 downwards.
CTAACTATTGGTTGAGAGGGACCTCTGCAGGCCATGCAGTCCAGCCTCCCACCTGAAGCAATACTATAACCTAGATAGTCAGATCAGGTCAGCTGTGGCTTTGTCTAGCTGAGTGTTGGAAACTGCCAAGGACAGAAACTACCAAACTGAGTGGTAGAGTTGGTACAACAGAAGGAACTTGGACAGGCTGGAGAAGTGGGACCATGTGAACTGCATGCGGTTCAACAAGACCGAGTGCAAGGTACTGCACCTGAGTTGGGGCAATCCCAGACATGAGGACAGACTGGGAGAAGATCTCATTGAGAGCAGCCCTGTGGAGAGAGACTTGGGGGTTCTGGTGGACTAAAGGCTCAATATGAGCCAGCAGCGTGTGCTAGCAGCCCAGAAGTCCAACTGCTCCTGGCCTGCATCAAAAGAGGTGTGACCAGCAGGGCGACGGAGGTGCTTGTCCCCCTCTGCTCTGCCCATGTTAGGCCCCACTTGGAGTACTGTGTCCAGATTTGGGGCCCCCAGCAAAAGAAGGATGTGGACCTGTTAAAGCAAGTCCAGAGGCAGGCTACAAAGATGATCAGAAGGCTGGAGCACCTCTCCTATGAAGAAAGGCTGAGAGAGCTGGGCGTGTTCAGCCCAGAGAAGAGAAAGCTCTGGGGAGATCTCATTGTGACTGTAGTGGGTTTATGTGGCAAGGTTTTGGTAGTGGGGGGCTGCAGAGGTGGCTTCTGTGAGAAGAATCCAGAAGCTGCCCCATGTTAGATAAGGGCCAGTTTCAGCCGGCTCCAAAGGGACCCGCTGCTGTCTAGAGCCAAGCCAATTGTTGGGGGTTTACGTGGCAAGGTTTTGGTAGCGGGGGGCCATAGGGCTGACTTCTGTGAGAAGAAGCTGCCCTATAAGGGCAGCTGCTGGCCAGAGCCAAGACAATAAGTAGTGTTGTTTGTGCCTCTGTGAGGGCATATTTAAGAAAGGAAGAAAAAAAAAAAAAAACAGGAAAAAAAAACAGAAAAAAAAACAACAACAACAAAAAAAACTGCTGGAACAGCAGCTGGGAGAGAGAGGAGTGAGAAGCAGCCCTGCAGCCCCCCAGGTCAGTGCAGGAGGAGGGCAGGAGGTGCTCCAGGCAGGCAGCAGCAGTTCCCCTGCGGCCTGTGCAGAGGCCCCTGGTGGAGCAGGCTGTCCCCCTGCAGCCCACGGGTCCCACACGGAGCAGATCTCCACGCTGCAGCCCATGGGTGGAGGAGCCCCCGGTGGAGCAGGTGGAGGTGGCCTCAGGAGGTTTGCTCCTGGGGGATGGACCCCGTGGCACGGAGCCGTGTGGGAGCAGTTGTTGAAGAGCTGCTGCCTGTGGGCAGCCCCCGCAGGCTCAGTTCGGGCAGGACGGCATCCCGTGGGAGGGACCCCGCGTGGAGCAGGGGACAAGAGGGACTGTGAGAGAGCGGCGGGGACGAAGCATCAGGGACTGACCACAGCCCCCATTCCCCGTTCCCCTGTGCTGTTCAGGGGAAGGATGTAGAAGAGGGTGGGTGGAGGGAAGGTGTTTATAGTTTCTTTCCTTTGTTTCTCACTTCTCTAGCTTGTTAGTAATAGGCAATACATTTTACTAATCTCCCTATGCTGAGTCTGTTTTGCCCATGACAATAATTGTTGAGTGATCTCCCTGTCCTTATCTCAACCCTTGAGCCCTTTGCATCATATTTTCTCCCCCTTTCCCTTTGAGGAGGGGGAGTGAGAGAGCAGCTGTGGTGGACAACCCTTGGTTGACCTTTGGAACCTGCCACCACAGGCAGTTGTGAATGCTGAAGGCCTACCTAGGTTTAAGGGAAGATGGCCAAGTGCCTGACAGAGAAACCCAGCAAAGGTTATTAAGTGAGTAGAAACTACATTTGTCACAGGAAACCTCTGAGTTTAAAATATTGGTGGTAGGGAAAGTGCTCAAGGGGACTACTTGATATAGGGCTTGATCTTGCCCTATACTAATGCTCTTGCAGAGCCTTTTGGTCTAGCAAAGCCTTTGGCCTGACCCAGTGTGAAAGTGATTATGTTCAAGAAATTGCTTGTAAAACATAACTACCAGGTAATATTAATTTCTTTCTTCCCTTGTCAACTGAACTGGGAACCCTTCAGCTCATTTTCTCAGGTGCATAAATAATTAGTATTACACTTTTAAGTCGTACACACAAGCAGCAACAAAAGCAGACCTGCAAAAAAATTAACATTTTGAAGAAATCAACCCGAAGATTTGAAATAAAACTTTAGGCTGCAGTTCCTGGCCAATGCCTCATTTCCAACCTATGTATACAATTAGTTCCACTAAATTTCAAAAGTTAAGTCTTTGAAAGGAAGGATATTCTTATGATTACGACAACAAAATAGTACTCTGGAGATCTCAACTTGATCTCTAGCAATGCCACAAATTTCCTGCAGGTTTTGGCAAATCAAGAGGGCCATCGTCTAGTGTGAGCTGATTTCAGCAGATGAACTCACCGAATTGACTCTGGTTAAGCTCTTGCAAAAGTCTTTAATGAGTGAATTTCGGGTGGTGCACCTGCACAGCACGGGAAGAACTTTGTTGTAGGGCAGGGGGCCATGGGACACCAGCTGGGACTCCTGGTCCCTCCAGGGGGACTGCAGTGGTACAGGGCCCATGGACCCACAACCAAAGGTCTCTGCCTCGGCAGGGGTGAAGAAAAAGGCACCAAAGCTCAGCCCCCGCGCTGGGTTTTCTGCCCGTCTACAACCACACAGGCTCCGGGAGCCTGGGCAGGGGAAGACAGAGACATTAGAAAGAGTGGAACGAAGACTGGGGAGAAGAGGAGGGAGGTGCTGGGGGGGCTGGGGCCCTGAGGAGCGGGGCTGGGGCTCCTGAGGAGCGGACCCAGCAGGGCCCGGGCGGGGAAGGCGCCGCGGGACCCTGAGGGGAAGGGCGGGGAGGCCCGGCCCGGCCCGGCCCGGCCCGCGGGGCCGCTTGAGGAGCCGGCGGCCGCTGCCGCCTCCCCCGCGGCCCCGGCCCCAGCCCCAGCCCCAGGCGGGATCACCCCGTCTCTCCGCGGCGATGCGCCTCCCCGCCCCGTGCCTTCATCCCACCCCATCCCACCCGAGGGGATCTCCCCTCAGCCCTCCCCTTCTCTCCCTGCCGTCCTCCTCCCTTGCTCCTTTTATTTTTTTCTTTTTTTTTTTTTCCCTTTTTCCATCCCCTCCCCCGCCCGGGAAGACCCGGCAGCTCCCCCCCGCCCCGTCCTCAGTAGCCGCGGGTGCTCGGCGGCGGCGGGTGCCGGGGCCGGGGCCGGGGGCGGCGGGGCAGGGCAGGGGGTCTCCCACGGCGTGGAGGTGGCCGCTTCCCCTCCCCTGGGCTCCATCGGGGCCAGGTACGGCCGCGGGGGGAGGCTGCCCGCACCTGGCCGGGGCGGCGGCGGCCGGGGAGCGGGGCAGGAGGAGGGCTGGGGGCGGCCGCGTCCTTGCCACCGGGCAAAATTGGGGGGCTGAGGGGTGTCGGTGCCCTGGGCTTGTGCAGGATTTGGTGTAAAGCCCCTGCCGCGTTAGCCTGAGGGATGCAGTTTTGATAGGACTGAAAAGCGACACGTTGCTCTGACCCCCCCTCCCGCCCCCCCCTTTTTTTTTCTTCTTTTTTTTTAAGCACGGGCGACTAGCAGGACAGACGAGAGGGGCACATTTATTCCTCTTTCAGGGTTTTTGTCTCCGTGCAGCTTCGGCTGTAGGCACGGAGGGAGCCTCTTCGCATTTCAAAACAACCTCTCCTTTAATTCTGATTCACCCCCGCAGTATTTGTGCTACCATTCCTGCTCTCTTTTTTGGAATTGACACTAATTTTATCCAGATTCGTCACCGCTGGAAGCAGATTTATCTCGGAATCGCAAGAGAGCTGTGCCAAGGTATTTAACTTTCAGGCTCGGGAGAGAGGGAACTCCTTTGGATCAGCCACAGAAAGGCAGAGCCTCCCGCGGTCACGCCTGAACGCAGGACCAGAGGATGGCTAAGGAGCTTTAGCGAGTGGAAGCCTTCCTCTCCAAATCCTCGGCTTCTCCCAGGAAAACGCCGGACTTCCAAGCGCTTGATGCACACAAACGGTGAGCAGAAGCGGAGCGGGCGATGAAAAAGCAAAGATCCAACGACCCCCTCTTTTTTTCCCCCCTCAACCTCTGTTTCCCTGCTGATGTCCCCCCAGGGCATCAGGCTCGGGCAGAGCAGCCGGGGCCGGGGACCCAGGGCAGGTTCAGCCCCGGGAGCCGTTCCCCTTGTCCCGGACCGCAGCGGGATGGGGCTGTGGGGTTGGGGGATCGCCCCTCTGCGGCCCCTTCCCCAAACCTGGCAGGGGAGGAGAAAGGCGCAGCCCCGGGCAGAGTGGAGCGGAGGCTGCCTGGTGGCCAGCCCCGGGGCTGGGAGAGGCTCCCGGAGAGGGCTGAGCAGGGTTTGCGAAAGTTGCAAAGCGCTCGTCCTCCGCCGCTCGTACCCCGAAAGGAGCCGTGCCGGTCTGAGCCCAGCCGGTCCGAGCCGAGCCGAGCTGTGCCGTGCCGGTCTGAGCCCAGCCGAACCGTGCTGTGCCCGTCCGAGCCGTACCGAGCCGTGCCGTGCCGTGCCGGTCTGAGCCCAGCCGTGCCGAGCCGGTCCGAGCCGTGGTGCTGTCCGGGCGCGCCACCCAGCGGCTGCCGACACAGGGTGGCTGGGGGTTCTCCCTGCCCCCGTCGGGAAACAGAAAACATTTTTCGTTCTTTTTTTCTTTTCTTTTCTTTTTTTTTTTTTTTTTGTGTGTGTGTGATTTCAGAAACCCACAAGAGTTTTCAAAAAGCCTTGTAAAATTCGTTCTTCTCATGCCTACTGAAGCAGCTTAACTTTTGTAAGAGCCAGGAGTCGCCGTGTTTTTTGTTTGTTTGTTTGTTTGTTTTCTCCATAAGCCACTCTGGAGGATGAAATCTGTGCACCGATATCCAGAGGAGTGAAGGGAGCAGTGGTGGATAGGGTTAGGGTTATGGCTTTTTGCAGAGAGTATGAGATTTCCAAAAACATCCCGTCTTTTGCTTTGTCAGAGCAGAACTGTCAATTCCAACTTTCAGACCATTTAAAGAACAAGGCCAAAAGCAGTTAAGGAGCTGGGTAGTGTTTCAGCTTATCATATTTTGTGGTCTGAGAACTGCATCTGAATTTATGCACGTCTAATGGGAATTGTGCTGACTTTCCTACAATCCCAGGCTGTTCCGAACAAACCAAGATAAAACACCATGAGGCAGTAAGGACAAAACTTTTCTTCTTCCTGAGCTACACTGACAAATAATTTCAGTCTGGGATAGCCTGAAGAGAAGCATAGTCCAGGACTGCTTGTCTACAAACTGTCTCCTGAGCATTTGAGGTGCATTCTTCTGGAGTTAGATAGGTCATGCTGACAAGATATTTGAAAGATATCCTGGAAAGGTAGGATATGTTTGTATTTTGTGAATGCAGAAAGGGTTAATGATAGAAACAGGATGTAAGAGCTGAAAATGCCTTTACATGTATGCATGGTAGCTGGAATGAGGACAGAGTCCTTGCAGTTATCCACTGGGCTTGGAAATCAGAGGGAAAGTTTCAAAATTTTCACAGGACCAAGAAAATCTCTTTCATTTTCTGGTTTTCATCTTCTTCTATCTTCTCTGAAGCAATTCATCCTGTCATAAAGGCAGAGCTGACTGAAGGCTTCTAATTACTGTAAGCCAACCCAAAATTTATATGGGAAAGGAGCAAAGAAAAAGAGAGGGCAGAGCCTGGGGTTTGGAGGAAGAGCAAAGAACAGCGTGGCAGAAAGTGAGAGTAAGATTTTGGGGATCTTTTTGCCAGCTTATAGCCTTCTCTGGGCCTTTCCTCCTTCCTCTGGAGGCTGTATCCCCTCTCCCCTTCTCTCACCATGCAGTGGTGTCTTTGCAGCCATCTACACAATTCCATCCTTGCTATCTGGCAAGAGAAGTCCCTGCGTTCCCCCCTGTGCCAGGATCCTGTACAGGGCCATAGCAACTGTTGTCTTTTCCTGTGCTTGATGTTGTCCTTGCTTAAGCAGTAGAGTTCTGGTTAGTAAACAGACCTTAAGTGCCTGGCTGTAAATGACAATGCTGCCTACTGGGACCACTCTGCCCTGTAATGAAAATTACCATTTTCATCAAGCTCCTTGGCTTGGACTTCTTCCAGTTCTACTGAAGCATAATTGTCCAGTTAGTTCATTACAAACAACAAGTGGCTCATTATAAATGATGGAAACCATGGTGTCCAAGACTGTCTTTATAAGTAGCGAGCACTTGAGTATAGTGTTTCAAACAGGAGGCTCCGACACATCTATTCAGGGTTGTGTGTTTTGTTTTGTTTTCTTCTTTTTAAAGAGTGGCTGGAGGGAGGCACAGTACTTACCCGTTTGCTTGTAGGATGTCTCTATACAAAGCAAATTTCGTTATGAATCCAGCTGGGAAGGCTTCAGCCATCTCGGTGGAATGACATCAGCCCAGGCACTTCTGAGACTTTCTATATGAACTAGCAGTTAGTGAATTAACTTTCCTTAGTGCTCACAAAATTCAGCTACAGAAAGCTATCCAAAATCCAGACCCTGAAGAAGAGCTGAGAACAGGAGGAGCATTTTAGGAAGAGAACCTAGAAAAGGCATTCTCAAGCCCGATGGAAGCAGCGAGTTTCTCAATATCTTGTGTCTCTTCAACAGCCATATTAGGACAAAGCACATTAAAATCAGCATTTCCACATTAATATCACATGATTTACCTTCAAATCATGCTAGCCTCTGACAGGCTCAAGGTGAAGAAAAGGAAGTGCAAGTAGTTAATGCAAGTAGTTAAGCAGTGGAACCCTTCAATGGAGAACATTGTGGATACAAGATTTTGTGGGGGTTCAAGGGAAGACTGGGTAAATTCATGGAAAAGAAATCTACCAAAGTTTACTCCCACTACAGAAACTACCTCTGGCTTAAATTCTATGGGGTGCAAGTGGTTTTAAGTGAAGAGAATATGAGGGAGGAGGGCCATACACGGTTGCTCTATTCATGTGCTCTGCCGTAGGCATCTATCTGGCCAGTATCAGAAACAAGATTTTAGGCTAGATGGACCAATGGTCAGGCCAGGAAGGCTATTCCTGTGTTCTCATCATAGTATTTCTTTATTTCGATGCCTTATTATTTATCCATAAATATGTAAAATTATCATTCCTCTTCAAATTTAGTACTAATTAAGCAATAATAATACTTTGAAAGTAATGCTGTATATAAATGTTAGTGCTTAAATATGTGCATTTTTGCAATACCAATAACCTAGACTGGTATGGCCAAGTGGTGTCTCCCTGCAAAATCTTGCTACTGGGATCACTGCTCTGCTTTCAACATCTTCAAATATCTTTCAGTATGATTACATGCACCCCAGAGCTTAGGCCTGTGAGTCACTGTAAACTCCAGATGTCTTACAAAGGTTCACACAACTTCTCCAAAACCTGAGTTAGCTACTTTAAAGCCAGGGTAAGTAAATATATGGTGTTGTAAAATGTGTTTCAAGTATATCCAAGTAAGTAAACTCCAGGTCAAAGTCAGTGTTCCATGTGGGCTAAGGTGAAAGGCATCAAAAGCTACGCCAGCACAAAACTGCCCTCTGAATTTGGCATTGGAATCAACAAGCTGTGTTTGAGCCATAGTGCTTAGTTAGCTAAAAAGTGATAGCTGTTGCCTCTTACATGCAAGTACTATGTCTACATGGTGTAGATGCCTCAAAATTATAGTTGTTGGTCCATTGTTTGGCTTTTAAAGTGATGTTACCACTTCTTTTCCCATGTTACACTCATGCTCCTCTTTGTTTTTTTTCACGCTATATCTTTAGCTAGCCTGTAACCAGGTTGTTTCACTGTGTGGGGCTACTCATTCTAAACAAAGCTCAAGAAAATGCAAGCGGTTGTCTTTGCCCTGATTTATACTGCCATCACAATGTAAACCAGAAAGCTTAACCACATACATACCCTTGAATTGCTTAGCTTTTAAAGTTTAATCATAGGCTCTTTCTTTCTACACAGCTGAGGTTTCCATGTAATTGGAATAAAGGATAAGAGAATGGAGTGCAGCTTTCCCAATGGCAGCGGTTAGTAGCTGGTTAATGCCACTGATATCACTGCTGCCAAAGGAGAAAAATGGTATTTTCAGTAATGTTTGAGCTCAGAATCAAGAGCTCTGGGTTCAGTTTCTGGCTCTGCTGCAGACATCTAACAATTTTACATTCTTTCTGCATGTTTCCCAGCTACAGATGAGAATAGTTTTTTTTTTTTTTTTTTTGTCTTTCTGATTTAAAGTGTTACCTTTTTGTGTGGTGTGTCTCCCTATCTAGGTGGGCCCTTCCACATGTGACCATAAGACACAGACAATAGAGTTTCTGCAGCCTTTGTGAGATCCTGAAGGAAAAAGGCATGCCATGAGTCAGCAGACTTGTCCCTCCTATTTGGCTGGGCTTTCCTGAGTGTATATATTGCATGATTATGCTTTTAAGATACTAAGATAGTTGCGTGTATTTCAACTCTGTATTTTCAAATCTCTCTGTCTTGTTTTAGAAAAAAATAGACAAAATGGAGCACATGTTACTGGTATTCATATTATTCTTGCCTACATTGGGTCTTGCTAATGGAACAGAAACTGAACAAGATTTTACTTGGCACTTAAAGAAGATTCCCCAAATTGTGAGTGAAAGAACTTTCTCCCTTGACAACCCTAAATTTGAAGCAAAACCCAACTTAGAGCTGAACAGCGTATGTGGAATTGAATGTCAAAGAAAATTGCCAGTGCCCAGCTTGTCTGACTTGAAGGACCTCTTATCCTATGAGACTGTTTTCGAGAATGGCACGCGGACCCTGACTGAAGTGAATGTCCTTGGACTAACACCTGGTCCATCTGGAAACACAACTACACACAAGTCATTGAGGAAGAAGAGGCAGATATACGGAACAGATAGTAGGTTCAGCATCTATGACAAACGGTTTACGACCAACTTTCCCTTCAACACAGCTGTGAAGGTCTCCACTGGCTGTAGTGGCATTCTCATTTCCCCCAAGCACGTGCTAACAGCTGCCCACTGTCTGCATAACGGCAAGGATTACGTTAAAGGCAGCAAAAGACTGAGGGTGGGCCTGATGAAAACAAAGTCCAGAGGTGATGGCAGGAAGCGCAAAGGGGCTAAGAGAAGTAGGAGAGAAGCTTCCGAGGCCCAAGAGGATCCTAAAGTTGACAGAGGACAAAGGCGACGATCCAAAGGTGGTGGGAGAAAGCAGAGGAGATCTGGGAGGAAGCAGGAGACCTCAGATGGCATGCCCTCCTTCCAGTGGACCAGAGTGAAGAGTACCCACATCCCCAAAGGCTGGTTTAAGGGTGTCTCTGGGGATATTGCCCTGGATTATGATTATGCTGTTCTTGAGCTCAAGCGTCCCCACAAAAGGAAATACATGGAGCTGGGAATCAGCCCAACCATCAAAATGATGCCCGGGAGCATGATCCACTTCTCGGGTTTTGACAACGACCGATCTGGGCAGCTCGTCTACAGATTTTGTAGCATTTCTGATGAGTCTAATGATCTCTTTTATCAGTATTGTGATGCTGAGCCCGGCTCCACTGGATCTGGCATCTATCTCCGTCTTAAGGAGCCAAACAAAAAGAAGTGGAAACGCAAGATCATTGCTGTTTATTCGGGCCATCAGTGGGTGGATGTCAATGGGGAACAGCAGGATTATAATGTAGCAGTAAGAATTACTCCTCTTAAATATGCCCAGATTTGCTTCTGGATACATGGGAATGACGAGAATTGCACACAAGGCTGAAGAGAGCTAAAACTAACTTGCCTAGCACCCAAATTATAATAGAGTGAAAATCTTCTGCCAGCAGTTACCGAAAGAACATCACTCTACGTCAAGATGCTTTCGAACTCAAAGCTCACAAGTAATGTTACGGTGACTTGAGTAACGCTGAATGGTTGGGGAATGGGTAGAGTTATCAAACAAGGTATTTTTAATTGTAATCAACCCTAGATCTGCACTTAAAAGCCCAAACTATATTTATATTTGCAATTGTGATAAATTCAAATCGTTCATGTCAGAAAAAAATGACTACACTTGTTTGTCATTTTTTTTCCCCTAGGGGAAGGATTGAAGCTTCTCAAACTGGTATCCAACAATATATGTTTTTTTAATGGATTTTCTTTTCTCAGGGTTCCGTTCCAATTCTTCAAATGCAAGTTGTGTGTACATCACTTTACTGTCTGTGCAGAATGATCCAGAGTACTGCATGAGACTAAGAAATTATTCTGGCATTTTCTAAAGACCACAGCTCCATGTTGAAAAACAGCAATCTAGTTCGTGCTTGTTATTTTGGAAAGTTTCCTAATCTGGTTGCTGGAGGAACACTCCCATGGAAACCCCAATTTTTTTGTAGCCGATGACTAGACCTAAAAGACAAGTTTTCACTTCATTGCTCAGTAGAAACAACAAAGAGAAATTAAAGAACATAGAAGTTTCCATGTTTGGGAGAAGAAGAAACATCAGAGCATAACTTAATGCCTTTTTATACCTTCTTTGAGAAGCTATACAAGTCTTAAATATATACATTTTCTTTCTAATTAATATTTGGAAAGCTGTAGCTTTAGCTTCTTTTCAAATGTTTATCTTCCCCATTAGGCAAAGTCACTGACTTCAGAAGTGGCTGTTTGACAATCATTTGGAGCTTCACCTCAAAGCCACGGATGAGAGTTTTGTTGGGTGCTAACCATTTTTGCAGGTTCTTAAAACTACTTCATAAGAATTCAGCTGCATAGATAGGATACTCTGGGAGTTGGAAAGCAATATTTCTGTATGTCTTTCCATGGTTTTACAAAGTGGGCAGTTTTAATCATGTCATATTCGGACTCCGCCTCAACGTGAGTCACAGGGTTAAACTAAAAAATTCTCCCAACTAAATTATACCAGCTTCTGAATGGTGGAAGAACTACCCTGTACCTGATAACCGGTACCTTGCTAGGTAGCAGCAGTAGTTATCAAACAATTTGGTTCAATATGTTTGCTGAACCACACAGTTAATGAAAAAAGAGAGCTTGACTTTCACACATGAATTGCCTTTTTAAAAAATTGGATGCTGTTGATTGCCACACAAGTCTTAATCTTGTATTTTGTATCAAGATTTTGAAGCGCACAGGATTGTTATGGTGCTATGTTAATCTAGTAACAAAATAATATTTCAGATCACATCCATTGGGTTTCGTTACTTTTATAATTATTCACCATTGCAATATTTAATTTTTTGATGATAGGTTTATACTGACCAAAATTAATTTTCTTCCTATGCAGAAGAAAAAAAAAATAGAACAAGATTTTAAAATATGATTTGCTTCTTGGTATATTTGAAATTTGCTTGTAACATTTTTCAATGAAATATGATCATTTTTAGTAACCCACTTTTCTGTAGATGATTGAAAATATAAAACCTGACACTTTGAATGGGCAGGCAACTTTCTTTGACATATTATTACCAAAACATCAACATTTAACAGTTGTTTCCATACCATAACTCCAGCAATATTTCATTGATTGGAAGAGATCTCACTTTAAAAGAAACTATTTCTTTCAACTTTAGCCTTTCCAGGCAACATTTAACTTTTTTTTTTTTTTAGACTTGTATGATTGTTTGCAGAAAACTAATATTTTTTAAAGTTTAGAAATTAATGTCTAAGGTTTTAAAGTTAATTATATTTGTTGTTGTTGTTAACATCTCTATGTCTATGAAGACATATGGCTTCACTGACTAATTTTAAATCACCTCAGTCCAATATTTAATGCTCTTGCTCTATGCAGCAGACCTACAATATTCCTTAGGTGGCTCTATAATGTATTTCTTACGTGCCTTTTTCCATAGTTACTGTAACAAATAAGGTACCATATTGTTAATCAATATAAGTCAGCATAGGTCCATGGATTTTATTAGAATTTTATCCTCAACATTGATTCAGGTCCAAAACTGATCAAGATAAAGTAGCTTAGTAAATCCCTTGTTTTGGGGGGTCGTCTTTAGGTGTACTCATTAGGAAAAGAAATATCATTATTTCTTTATTAGTTTGGGAATCAGGGACAAGGTAAGAATGAAAAATGTTGATGTCAGCTTTCAAATGGTCTTGTTCTAATAATCATCTGCTTTAAATACCTCAGCCACAACCTGAAATTCTCATACCAGGCTGATAACAAATGTTTATCCTCAGAGGATAAATGTTGGACGTCCAGTGCCTTATTTTATGGTACTAAGAGATTAAAGAGGCTGAGCAGTGCAACATATGAATTAATCACAACTATATATATACATATTCAAGCCCCTGTGTCTGAGTGCACATGCAGAGACACATGCAAGCATGGCATTTGAAAGCATGCGCTGTGCTGTCTGGGCCAGAACCTTCAGGCAAGGGGAAGATACCAGTGGCCAAAATGTTCATGGCTGTCGTATCCTAATGCCAGACAACATTTCGATATGCCATTTAGCCTAATAAAGAAGGAAATGCTTTGTGTAGGTGTTGTTACAGCCCCAGAGGCCAGCATAGGGCTATTGGTACCAGCCACTGCAAGTGGGATGAGGACTTTTGAGCTGTCAGAATCTCAGATTGCCTTCAAAGAGCTGCAGTTGGTATCTTGTTATCTATGACAAAATACCCGAGGGGGTGTTCCTAGTATGGAGGATAGTGCACAGGCATCAGGGCAGGGTTCCCAGCATAGAAGGAGACACATCCCTTGCAATATCTCTGCAAAGGATTTTTCCCTCTTTCAAGTACTGGAGTGGGCATCGTTTGTTTTCCTCAGCGTTAATGCTTTTCCATAAGAGTCAAGCTTTTCTTTAACTGTTTTCTTGGCTTTAGGAAAACAAAACAAACAAACAAAACAAAACAAAACAAAAAAACCTCAGACAAATCCCTTTTCTGCTAAAGGGCTACTGGCAATTTGTAAGCTTTCCCCAGGCCAAGGATATGCCTCATATACAAACCATTAACACACCCAGACCAGCTTCTGCAAGACACTTGTGCATGTGTTTAGTTTTGGGCTCTGAGAAGTAGAGTGGAATCCAAGGGGGTTATCTGGGATGTGAAAAATCAAGTCTAAGTTTGTTATCTTACAAAAGAAAAACACAATATTAGCTAGTAAAATTTATTTCTGTTATGTGGGGTATAGGGTACCCGATGCTTTAAAAATTGCTTAAAGCTTCTCCTTGACTCACTTCATAACTTACCATACAAATTCTACAGATTTGAGTCTGTATAGAGTATGAATCAACCCAGAATATGGCCAAGTAAGAAAATAATTCTTTTAAAAGTGGAGGAAAGAAGCAACTGGGGTCTTCCTCCTACTCTGCTGATAAGGAATCAGCTTGCTGCAAGCAGCAATTACTACAGAAAGAGACAGCAAAAGAAGTCGATGTTACAGAAGACCAGGAAGAAGGAGGTGGTGTATGAGGGATAAAGAAAGTGAAAAGTAAATGGCCGTGAGGTAGCAGAAGGACCTACTGTAAGAAAGAGTTGGCAGGTGGGAAAGGCACAACAGTGCATGCTAAGATGTAAAAATCATAAGTTGCATGAACATCTCCTTTCACTGTTAAGCATGGGGCTGTTCTTCCCAGCTAAAAGCACCAAGGAAAAGGCTGTGAGAGGGAGGGTTCATGTTCTGGCAGGGACCACTGACAGGCAGCAGTTGTGAACCCTGACCTACAGTCCTTGCCCAAAGTCGCAGGGATTGTGCTTGTGCTCGGTACGTCAGGGTCCTTGGGAAGCAACAGAGCCAAAAGGGTCGGTGGCACGAACCTCCCGGCACACCGCGTCACCGAGAGGGTGGTAAGTGACGCCAATTTCTTCCATGTGAACGTTTCCAAACCTGACAATTTGGTGGGATTTCTGCCAAGGCTGTTCCCTGTTGGAAAAAAAAGAAAATAAATAAATCCCAAACTTGAAGTGTTTAAGCATTGGTTCCACATTTTGCATGTATCTGCAAAGCCTAGCCAATATTTTTTTTCAAATACCTTTAGTATGTTTGGTAGCTTTGTAGAAATGTAGTCAACTGCTTCTAATTTTAAAGCACACCATATTGCAGATACTTCCATCTACAACCTACTGGACTAAGGAATAATATATATATATATTATTAGATTGAAAGCTTAAAATTGCACAATAATCTCAAAGGATTTGGAAGCACATTTGAGTCCCTGGTTTTCATTTTTATTTGCACCAGCATTTTGCTCCAAGTATGAGATAGTATTTAGGCTAAAAACCTTAAGAGGTAGCTTTTATGATTCTTTAATGTTCTTAACTTTTTTAAAAGTGACAGCAAACTTCAAAAAATGTGTTTTTATAATATTTTTAACTGCACAAAACTACAGCTCATTTGGGAAAATAAATGCAAACCTTCACTATATTAAGATGTTATACAATGCACATGCTATGTCAATAAATATTTTCTTGTTTTTCTTTTCCTCTTTCATTATGTAGTTTGTTAGCTATGTTGTTATTGCACAAACTCAATTCTGTAAATGCCTTTAACTGGTTGTCATTGAATCATCTGGGACATGGTCTTACAAGATGCTAATGTCTCTTTAAATTTATTATCGGGAAAATTTCCCTGTCTAATCCTTTCTTCAAGACAGCTACTCTGTGAGCAAATTTGATGAGTAAGAAAATTGGTTCAACAAGGAAATGACTCACAGACTGTGCCACAAGTTATTAATTCTGAAATAAGTAATAAGTTCTGTTTCTGCTGTTAGCAATTGTTGTGTTTTCTACCTCGGAGAGCTGTTGAACCAGGCCAAATCAGAAATGCGTAAAATATTACAGTGTTGCTTCTCAGCATTGTCTTATCTCTGTTCCCTTGAAATTGGTGGCGGTTTGACCACTGGCAGTAAAGTGAGAGATTTTTGGCAATGAGAGCTGCTGGAAATATTAAATGGAAAGTTTAGAAATGATTACTGCAGTGGTTACCAGCGTGTCCAATACAAGCAATGTTTAACTAGGGTCTGGCGAGGGCTCCCACATGAGCTCTGGTGGTCCTTGCATGGGGACCACATGGGAATAACCAGGACTGAGATGTTCCTCACCTGGACCAAAAGTCCTTCTGGGGCTGGGAGCAGCGTCTCAGTCCTTCCATTGCTGAGTCTGCCGATGAAGAATGTCTTGGTGCCTGAGAAATATTCCTCTGCCCCTCCTCAGGGATAGACCCAGGGCTGAAATCTGTGAGCTCTGCAGGCCACTCCCGAGCCCCTGGCCAGGGCTAGTTGCTCCTACGGGAGGCGCATTTCAGGACACGCTGTGGGTCACACATTTCCACCACATTTCCACATTGCCACCGTGGCAGCCTATCCAGTATCAACTCATCTCTAAAATGTTCCAGCATGGCCCAGTTCCTTGTGCTAGCATTTTTCTATACTGCTTCCAGTGCCCAGCATCTTTAACAAATACTCAAAAGGACTTGAGCAAATAATAGCAGCCGCTGCAATCTCAAGACCACCAAATAAATTTTGTCTTATATGGGTTATGAATAGTACTCCCGATGAGCCGCCCATCCCTCTCACTTGGAATAACACAACCTTGAGCCTTGACAATGGCTGTTGCTGTTAAGAAAGAGGATCAGATATACTGGAAAACCTACACATGCATTTGATAAACATTGTGCCTCTTGGCAATTATACGCTCACCATATTTATTGGGGTTGCTATGGCTCTACGTTTCCACGTGAAAGAGCTGGAAAACATTGGATTAAACCAAGTCAGGCAGTTTTTCAGACAAATTACTCAGCTGCCCTTTGGCTACAGTTGCAGCACTCTCCTGCTCCTCCCCTCCCATGTAATTTCCAGTTTTGTGGATTAAATTTTGGTTTCAGCTTTGCTTAATCAGAGATGAAAGCAGCTGCGAGGCAGCACGGCAGAAAAGGATCTTTTCTGGATGTGTGTTGAAGCCGGGTGGGCTCCAAACATAAAAGAGGACAATAGAAGGGAAAGAGCACGATCAACAACAAAAACCCACAGTGCTTTGTGGAACAGAAGAAAACAGGATTTCTATTTTTCTTACAGTAAATGGAAAACCCCAGTTTTTCCATTTCTTTGCCTTCTCTTCAATGATTAACTCATCAGCTAACCAGTGCTGATGCTCATACAGGAGAGAACAAAGCTGCTATGGGGTGGAGGTGCAGGATGCCAGCAAGGGCTTCCCCTCCCGGACAAAGGAAAAAGGAGAATGCAGGGTTATTCCAAGGGGGATTTCCAAGTAATATGAAGGAAAAATATATATATGAAAAGTCATCTCTAAGACAAGAGCCATATTTTTGTTTAGGTAAAACATACTGTCTGTAGAGAAGTTTGACCTGCTGCATATTATATGTACTTATATTTTATAAAGCATTACATGCTAGGCATTTATGATCTGTAAACAGGGTTATTCTTTTCAAAAAAAAAAAAAAGTGAAAAGGAAGTGAATACTCAAAAGAAAAAAGTAGTTTTGTTAGTGTCCAGTTTGGATATGGTAGTTTATTGCTTGTAAATTTTCCTGGTGGACCAGTGATCTGTGATCAGCTAATGTGGCTGGTATGACCGAAGGGCTTGTGTCCTTCACTTCTTGCTTATTGACTTTTTCCTTAATGGCTGGGATTAAATAAAACCTGGCCTCAGTGCATTAACCAATTTGAGGTTAGTGCTCTGTCCACAAGCTTTAAAAAAAAAAAAAAAAAAAGCCATTTTAAACTCCTCCTCAGCTGGAAAGAACCTCAGGGACTGCGTTAGCCCAGACCAGCTGCCATCCTGTGTCTGCGTGGACCTTTGCGTCCTTCACATTTAACAACCCCAGCTTTGCCCCATCCCATTCTCTACCCGTTTCTCATTAGGCTAATGAAGCATCTTTTCTCTACTTGTGTACATCTGAAAAAGTAGTACATCTTACATGTAGTCAACTCCTGAACTTGCCGATGTGCTTTTTCACCTTGATCCTATGCCCTGGAATAGATTTTCGTGCCTTCAACTCTTATCACCCTTAACTATGGCAACGATTTTTATAGGCAGGACAAGTCCAGCTCCGGTAGTGTACGAGTGTGGTACTGCTGCTCCCCGGGTGGTTTGCTGTGAAACATGTGCCCCAGTCCTGCAGGCGACAAACTCCAGCGATTCCCTGTTCTCTGCTGGGCTCCGCTTCCCTTATTTCCCTACCAGCTTTACACTGGGTGTGCACAGACACGAGGGATGCTTTGGGGAAGGCAGCCCCTGCTCTGCTGCAGAGACCCTGGGGGATGTGGAGCTGGGGCAGGCCTGGACCCTGTCCTCCCAGTGTCCCCATCACGGCTGTAGTGGGCTCAGATGTTTCAGTTTGTGGGGTGGGGGCACAGGGAGCTGAAGCATCTCATGAAACAAGGCACAGGCCAGGCTCTAGCAGCCATCATGGGATTTAATCTCCTACACACATCCTCTTCCCCAGGGTCCCCAGGGAAGCTTTATTTAATTTCCCTGATTTAACAGACTGCAAAAATGACGATAATTGGATACTATTAATCAGATTACCCTAACCGGACTGCAGACAGCTCGCATGGCCTCAGGACTTGCATGGGGCTATCAGTGGGGCCAGGCTGATCCTGGCGGGGTGCCCGGTGCTGGTGTTGGGCTCCACATCTGGCCAGCACCCACATGTCTGCCCAGCACGCTGCCGGCCTGGTGTGGACCTCTCTGGATATCCAGCAGGGGCAAGGTTTCTCACAGCCCTTATGTAAGCCTGTTGCTGAAATAAACAAGCCAGCCAGACGTGTCCCCTTGCAGCTCTGCAGCCTGACGGGGCTAATCCAGGCACTAAACCTGGAAAGCCAGGCTGTAGATGGTGTAGATGGGCCTTACCTGCTGCGTTTCGCTAAGCATCCTTTGCAAAATGGGCAATTGCAGCTCTATAGGTGGGATAAAGCTTTCCTGCTCCAGGAGTATGTGCAGTGAGGATTGCCCATCTTTTTTACTCCCTCCATACTCTTACTCATACCCCCTCCACACTCACACAAAATAAATTTAAAACACTGTAAATACTGACAAGGACTTAGGAAAGCCACCCAGAGTTCTCCCAGCTGATCCCAAATATTTTCCCCGGTCCTCTTTCATGCATTGCCCTGTTTCCCAGCCAGCTCCTCAGCCCCGCTCCACCGCTCCCTGGCAGCGGTGCTGGATGTGGCCGGGGGCACCGAAAGCTGCCCGGAGGCAGCAGGGCCAAGCACAGCACATCCAGGTCTACAGGGGCAAGCAACAAGGTTTGTTAAACCGGAGGAGCTAAGGCTGGAAGGGACAAATTTCCAGAGGAACAGCTCTCCCTCCTTGCTTTGCTGTATCCTTAAATCAATACTTCTCCTTGAGCCATCCCATTTCTTAACGTGCATGGTGAAGGTCGGGCTGCAAGCACAGATCCTTTGCCAAACCCACGTGGCCCCATGTGCTCGTCCCCAGCCACATCAGGCAGAGCCTGGGGCACCACAATGACACGATTTGGGGGCAGGGGGCTGCTACCACGTACCTCCCTTTTGCAGGCTGCAGTGAAACTTGCTTTATTTGGCAAATGCCAAACTTCAAGGCGAGTATTTTTATATACCTAAAAAGACACATTTCTAGATCTAGAAGTCTGCCCCCTAGTTTTAAAGCAAACTGTAAATTTGTAGGCCTGTCCAGCAACATCACCAAGTATATCATCACAAAGTATATCCCAGCAGAAACATGATAAAGCTACAGCTTAGAGACATCAGCCTGGTAGAAGCCAAGGTGATCTCTGAAGCACATAATTGCCAACATAATGGCACAACATACAGACATTCTTAAAAAGATGACCTGAAATACATTTTTTTTTCTACTGTGTTTTAACTAAGCACATGGAAATAAAACTTTCAAGCAATTAGGGGTGTTGTCTTTATGTTAGTGGGATGCAGACATCATGATGCCCTCTCAGCAGAGGGCTTTTTGGGCAGCCCCCACAGTCACAGACTGAGGGACCAGCTGGCAGTGCTGTGTGCCCTGGCAGAAACCAAAATCAGCAGCAGCAGAGATGATGCTTAGTCTGTCTGCTCCTGGTGACAGGGTCTTTCCCCAGATATCTAAACAACATCCAGATGACGTGGCCATTAAACCCACAAGACTTTCCATGAGAGCAGGGTAGTTCAGACCCTTGTATGGGGTCTAGTGTGGGGTGTACTATACTAGTGTGTAGTATATCAGTGAAAACATTACATTTAGGGATATGTACACTACATACATTGTAGCGTGATTGCAAATGTGGTACTTGGTATCTGAAGAGATGAGACACTGTCTCGGTGCCTGAGATGCAAGTCTTGTGCCCAAGCACTGCCCTGAATTCCTCACCTCACCCCTCACCAGCCAGGAACCTGCTGTGCCTTCTGGTCTGTCTCCTCTGCCAGGTGCCCAAGCAAGCAGCATGTGGGAGAAGTGGAGCTTGAAGACCCTGCACTTGGGATGAGAATCAGTCCCATCACCTACAGAGCCAATCTTTGCCACGTGATGAATCCTCCTCAACAACACCTCATGCCAACGGAGGTCAAACCAGCTGAAAAGAGGGGAATGCAGAGACGGTCAGCCCATGGGCTCCTTTATCCTCAATAAACTTCTTCCCTTGCTGATAAGATTTAGCAGTGTGCTGAGCCTTGGCAGTGTCACTAAGAGCCAAATAGTAACTCTCAATACTGAAATTCTTTAAACTGTCAAACCTCTTCCTTTTTTTTTTTCTTTTCTCTCTCACTCTTTTTTTTTAATAAATCTTTTATTCCCAAACGACTACACACTATACATAAATGTCCGCTGAAAAGCAATTGCTTAAACTACAGGTCTTCAGGAAGGGCTTTAAGAGATGAGAGGAACGTAGGCAGACCATGGGCCAACAATGCAATCACACTGGGGAAAATGCGGCTGCCCCACTTGGCTCTGTAAATAGGAACGTGGCAGCAGGGACAAGCCTTCACTCAGCGCTGTGTCCTGCTCAGGGTGCTGCACATCACAGGAGGTGAGGACCAGTGGAAGAGAGTGCAGAGAGTAAAAAGATTGATCAGCTCTCTAGAAATTTTGACTGACAAGGAAATACATAAGGAAGAAAGCATAAAAGAGAAGAAAGACCATGCTAACTGTCTTCACAATATCATCATCTTTGCTGCTGAAAAAGGGGAAAGGCAGCATCCCCACAGGTGGAGGAAATAACAGCTCAAAGTGCAGTAATAAAGCACCAGGTAATGCAGGAGCAGCAGCATGCTCAGGGTGCAGGCAGTGATGCCCTGGAGTGGTGTTTGGAGAGGCTGTGGCAGCACGATGGATGGAGGTCCTTTACAAAGTCTGCTGGAAATTATACAGCTTGGGCTTTAGGGCAGGGGACTAGAGTAGGTGGCCCTTTATTTTCTGAGATTTCTCTCTTAGGACCCTGCCCAGCAGTCTTAAATGGAAACCTCACATTCTCTGAATGCATCGCCTTTGAGAGGAGCTGCATCAAATCCCGTCAGTCTTATTTATCTGTAGCAGAGAGCCAATTTTTAAGTGAAACAGCATGCACAGTTATACACAGTGCTTATATTTGCAATAAAATGCTTTGACCAAGATTAAACATTATTGTATTTCATGAAATGGTCTGTTGCAGGATAGCAGAGGCTGAATGAGTTTATGTCTTCAGTTTGACTATGGGAAAATGTTTTCATTTTAGTCACATTTCTCCTCCATCTCTGACAAATCTATCGAAAAACTGGGCTTATCAGCTCAAGTTTCCAGCCATGGCATCACAGCCAGCCCAATATTTTGAGAGAGGTGGATTTCCAGCATGATTTGCCTTAGTGCCAAGAACTCTATAAGAAAATTCTGCCTGACCAGATCTTCAAGAAAGCACAATAAGGCCAGCAGCTTGCTATCCATCGATACCATTTTTGCAACGAGAGCACTGCATCTAGCTACAGAACAGCATTTCAGCCACACCGCTGCGAAGGGTTGCAGGAAGAAACATAAAGTGAAGAGTGATGTTGGCAGCACAGGATCCAGGCAGCAAGGCCATGTCACCAGCTGCCAGCAAATTTTATGTATACACATATATTGATATATATATATTAAAATATATGTTTAAGATCAGACCAGCTCATGTCCTGTGAAGTGCAAGGCTGAGCAGGTCCTGGTGTGTTTGTTCATCTCTGAGCAGCAGGTTCAAAGGCAAACAGATGCTAGATATTTTAATGGTGGGGTGGAGGCAAGCTGGGAACCAGTGATTTTCGTACACCCATCAAAACCTGCTCTTCCAAGCACAGAAAGAAGGGTGTGCTCTATGTCCACTAGCCCAAAGGTGAGCCCACAGAAATAGAACAGATACAGCTCTTAAAATTAAATTCTCCTGTAAAAATGTAAATAGGAAAACCTCAAAGCATCTGAAGCCATGTGAACAGCAGAAGCTGGTTTGTGTCAAGGTTCAGAAGACATCATCAGGTTCAAAAATGCTCAAATATCTGAATCAGTATTTGTGCAGTGTAACAATTCCATTTATACAGTATGGTCTCAATATTACAAATATCTCCCCATTTTTAACCAAGATGTAACAGTTTTGCTTATCTATTCAACTTGGTCTTTCCACCTGTTGAAAGTGATCAATTCTGCTCCTTGATTTTTCAAACTTCAGGGTTTTCAAACTGTTAAGTCAGCTGGAAGCAGTGTGTTCCTGTAAGGAAAAATCTCTAAAAAATCCTCTAGGACAGATTGATTGGGTACAATTATAGATGTGTTATAGATACATGAAGAATTTAATCTTTTTCTGCTCTCAGATCTAAGTGGCATTTCACTAAAGCTGCTTTATTTATGTACAGACATACACAGTATGGATTACTGCTGCTTTCAAAGTCTGGCGCCTGCTTGCACCTGTGCCTTGTTCTTGTGCACAACAGTGTTTGATGAGATCTAGCGCCCAAGCTGCACACCTGCAGCAATTCTCCTTCCCCAGCTTATGACGCTGAGGGCAGCAAGCTGGGGTCACTGTGTCCCCTCACCACTCAATCACCTGCTCCCTCCCTCAGCCACAGACCTGAGAACATGCCATGAACATGGGTAAAAGTACAGGCAAGGACAATGAGGAGCAACATGAAGTCCTCAGGAAGGCAGAGAAGGCTCCCTCCTACGTGACAGAGAGCCCGCCAGTCTCTGCAAAGTTGTCATGGATAACTTACTCACCTCCATTTAGCCCTGAAAGACTGACACAGCTTTCCGTCCCATCAGAGATCGTGGTTCCTTGGATCTTTGCATCTAGAAAGGCAGTTTACAGTAGAGGGAGCCCTTCATGTAGCTTCCACGCACCTGCTGTTGCTTAGTGGTATGAAATTTCTGCTTCCATCAGAGCGAGCTAGTGCTCTGGCAAGACCTTTGAAATAGATGGCTACTTCAGGCATCTATGATGTTGAGGTAAATTGACAATCTCTTACATCATACTAAACTAGGAGACAGATGTATTTCAAAAATATGGAGCAAACTTCATCATGTTCAACCCCGAACACTTGGATGTACGTGCTTTACTCTGCTGCAGCAGGGTAGATATTCATCATACCCTTCGCAGGGTCCCCTACACGCCTAGAGAAGAAGTGTGCTGTCCTTAGTCCTCAATGCAGATGTCCCCCCCTTCCCCTCCACACACATTTCTTCACTTTTTCCAGTTCCTTTTTACTACTACCTTCAGTAACTTCTTACATCTATAACTGCATTAACAGATATCTTGTGCAAAAGAGCAAACACCAGGCTTTTCCTTCCCACGTGGTTCACAGAGTTTAATTAAGGGGAAGCAAAGAGGAGCTGAAGCTTTAGGAGCACCGATGTAGAACAGAAAAAATTGCAGTGCGACCTGCTTTAAAATATGTGTAGCCCACTCTCTCCTTCTGTAATCTCTTCTCTAAAATTCTTGTTTAGTTCTTTCATTACCACTCAGTGTCTGCCACTTCCCACATTGCTCACAGCACTAGCAATACACAACATGAAGGAAAAAGGGTTTTTCTTTTAATAAAGTTACTGATATGTTACATGTTCTGGAACAGATGGATCAGTAAATTGGTGCATCATCTTTGTTTCGCTGTCACCATTTCTGTCATAGGAAGTTTCAGTTGGCTTTTCTGAGCATTAAGAGTTTGTAGATCTGCACTGCTGTTATTCTTCAGGGAAAAAACGATCCTAACAAGTTGTCTGAACAGGCAGGTCTCATTTTAGTGTGAGGGATTGGAAAGGAGGAGCAGGAACAAATAGCCATACCAGAAAAAGAAAACAATGTCAGCCATGGATAGCGGCCATTTCATGCCCTAAATGCTGTCATTCACCAGTAATACTCCGTATTACCAAAGCAATTTGCTTTTCCTTCCAGCTACCTTTTTTATTGCTTTAGACCTTCTTGATATACCTTTTTAAGGCAAGTTGCTAACTTGCAGTTGTCTTACTAAGTTTGAGGAACAGAAGTTTAGGCGGCAGCATGATTTTGTGACCAGCCTGAAATAGGAAGGCGGTCCCCAGGATCTTATAAGACAACAATTTAGTTCTCTACTTCCAGGTTTTCATCTGTGGTCATGGTGGAACACTAGATTCATTCCAGGAGAAGTCCTCAAATCAAGTTACAGTATGCTGAAAGACACAGCTAAAAAAAATAAATCACAAATAAAGCTAATCAAAATGAATGATGTATGGGGAGACAGTGTGAGACACTACTAACCCGAAGCATTCAAAAATGAGTCAGCTCTGAGGAAATACAAAGTTTTTATGTTGTTGTTCAGACCTCTACAGTAAGCCGAGTTCATGGTTTCCAGGTATTCACCATCCCCTAAAGCACTCACGCTTAAAGAGGAGCTGCACATTTCTCTTGTGACTAGAGGTGTCAGCTTCAAAGGAAACCACCCCACAGCAAGAGCTCAGGTAAGGAACGTATCAGTTTTTTTGAAACCTGTTCTCCCCCCATGAAAAACAGAGAGGAAGGGGACGGTTGCTGCTGTCTACAGATGGGAGCCATCCTGTGCTACTGTACAGCCTGCATTGAGAAGCAGTTGGTTGCAGTAGGACACAGACACATTCATGCTTGCGTGATGCAACTCAGATGATAACAAGAACATGTTCTTATCTTCAGACCATGAGACAACCACTTCTTTTCCTGTGCAATACAGATGTTATAACTTCTTTGTGATGGGCAGAACAAGAGTCACTTTTGTCTAGCCTTATGCAACATACTGTGGAAATTTGCTGGTTTTACCTCCCACAGTGCAAAAAAGCATCTTAATCTTCCAGGTTTGCTTTCTGTTCATCCAGGCCATTACACTGAGGTTTTGCCCCGTGAAACATGCAGCTGTGTCCTATAGAAATCAATGAACTTGGTTATAGCAAGCATTTATGGGCATCAAAGTGCACACAACTAGTTTGGCATCACCTTAATTAGAACAACACACCAATGAACTGGTCTGAAGACATCTCCTCGCTGCTATGCTTGGTTATGACTGTCCATTGAAAAAGGAGTGCTTGCTTTGAGAAAGGATGCACATATGGTGGTCAGAGGTTCAGAGCTCCCTGCTTCCAGGCAACACAGAGCACATAGGAAGGATGAGCAAAGAAAACCAACTGGCCAGAGCCTGAGAGCACTGTTAGCCTTCCTGGAAGTGCATTTACAGAGCTTGTTCAGGTCTTAGTGCTCAAATACCAAGAAAACCCAAGGATTTGCAGAGCCTTACAGGCTCATAATCCAGAACAGTCTGAATCTACCAGGTATGTTCATCAAAACAACTTTTCAGTAGCCAAATTTGATAGATTCATAATACCAATGTTAGCAGCAAATAAGAGGGGAAAAAAAAAAAAAAAAAGGAACCAAAAAACCCCCTTAAGCAATGGCACTCCCTTACTGGTTATGCAACTTGGAAATTTCTTTGAAACCCAGTTCAAAATTCAGACCTTACCAGAGATGATCAAGTTGTTTCAGTATTTTGTTCTTTATAAATTGCTTTAAAGCAGCCTTCAGTACTGCTTCATCATTTCATCTTGGTACTAAAGCAGAAAGTCACTTGTTAGGTGAATAGCATCAGAAAGGCATTAATGTAGCTAAATTGTATGAAACATTTTCTCCTCCTTTCATCCTGCTGTAAGATGTACCTTAGCACAAGCAATTCCTGTGCCATCGCAGCTGTGCTAGCTCTCAATAAGCTGTGTAATGATACCTCATGGGAAAGGAATCAGGACCAGTATTATAAGCTCTCACAGCCGCAACTATTCCACTAATATTCTAGTTTAAGGAGATGACCATCTAATGAAACCTTCCTAGGTGTTACAGATCAAACTAGAAAATTCACCTCTCCCTCTCACAAGGACCTTCTCGATACATTTTTTCCCCCTCAAAGTATATTATTATGATCAACATCTGAATAATCAGGAAAACGGCAACTTGAAATTTACTTTGATCAAGGTGTTTATTGCATCTCAGAGGGCACACATGCACTGGGGTTTTCTTTTTTTTTTTCTTTTTTCTTTTTCTTTTTTTTTTAATTTTTTTTTTAAACTGAAATACAAAGAAAGAAGAGCCATTTTGAAATTAGCTTTTTATAGAACTTTCCCATTACGGTGTATGTTATCCCCACAGTAAATTCAGATACAACCACTTTTAATGGTACCATACATTGATTAAATAGTTAATTTGAAAGACTTCAGGTGAAGATCTTTCCAACCCAGTATGCTTTTACAGAGAACTGCCAAGCCACTTGTAACACTGATCAACAGTGACCTCATTTAAGAGTCAAGATCTTAAGCCAAGCCATCAGCAGAAACAGTATGAGAACAAATAAAAATTAAAGAAACACATTATGTACAGTAAAGGGCATGGATCTCTGGATCAGAATTAAATCTAATCACCAATAGTACAAAAGCTACTCACAGCGCAATTGGGGAAATGGAGAAAACACTAGCCTATGGCATACACAGGTAAGCACTAAATTAAGAGATGTACATAAGAACTAAACAGAGGTGAGTAACATCAATTGCAATGTTTTGACTACAGATATACCAAAGAGTGCTCTCAGATTCGAAATCCCTTAATGCCAGCACAACTATGGCTGCTTTTTTTTCAACTACGTTGAGAGAAGCTGACCCTTTACTTATTTTCAGTGCATTTTGCAAGAACTGATAGATAAATATGCCAATTTAAAACGCAAAAACTTAAATAATTAAAATATATTTTAAAACCAAAATGGCAATAAATATGATATTTCATTCAGATATGATTTTTCATTCTTGGAAAATCATTGAAAAAGTATTTGTTATGGAAGTTTACCATTATATTACTTTAAATTATCTTAACATATACAGTGTCACAAAAATAAAACATTTTTTCACGACAATTGAGATTCCTGTGACTGGAAAAAAAATGTATTCCACACAATTTCATAAGTGTTTTCCTTACGATCTGGTATTATCACACTATATTTTGTAACAGATAAAGGAGAAATTGAATCTTAGGGAAATTTTAGGTGTCCTCAAAAAGTTATATACATTGAAACCTTCAAAAAACACAGACATCGCTCCAAATGGCTCACCAAACAACAGCTGCATAATCTGCCCCTGTGGGATAGGTTCAGAAAAGCACTAGAAGGCATCAGAAACATACATCCATTGTTTAAATTGTAAAACACAAATAACCCAAGTACACAAATTTAGAGAGAGTAGGGATAACAGCTAAGGTAGTACACATTCCTAATGTTCACTTTCACAGCTGTGCTACACGTTTCAGGAGTAAGAGAAAGTCTGAGTAAGCGCTGGGTTTGGTACTGGTGGCTCACTTCGAAACTCTGAGCATCGATTTGCAGACTCCAAACTCACATTTTTGTCATCCAGTCAGAAAAACTGCAGCTGTGAAAACAAAGAGTGTTAGATGAAAACTGAAATAACGAATCTAATAAAGCATGCTCTAGAAAAATTAAGGGGAAAGCACCAGATATACTCTTCACTGCACCTCAAAGATGTTACCAGCTTTCAGTAAAGCAGTTGTCATCCCATAGACCTTTATGAGTCAGTCTACTATAATTCAAGCTGAAAGCAGTGAATCCCAGCAATAAAAACACATCTCCACTCCTGAAAGTCTCCACAAAGCCCCAGGTACACCTTCAATGCTGGGATTTGGTGACGGGGACAAAGTGGAACCAGGTAGTACTTGCTAAGATTAGCATGATCCCATCCGCTGCTGCTAATTCAAGCACAGAAAAAGCCTAGAACAAGCCTTAAAATTAAGTTATGGGTAGAAAGAAAAGGGACTTATAAAGAAGGCCTCAAAGATATGTAATTATTGTCTTCTCCTCACCTGGCAAATTATTCTAGGCTTACTTATAAAACGCTTACCTTACTTCAGCCAATTGAAAAATAAAATGCAGAAGTGTTCAATCCAATCTGATGTTTCTTTCTAGCCCTATTTTTTCGTCTTTTGATCTCTCCACACCTGTGATACAAAATTTGTTTCCACACACGCGAGACCTGATATGAGATCTACCACAATTTACCAAGAGCTCTCAGAAATGATCTACAGCTCCTTGTAACAACATGGAACAAGCCTCCTTGGCATGGTTTTGCCCCCACTACTTGTACGCTATTATGATTCTATTTGTTACAATATTAGTTTCATGAAAAAAGCAAACCCTTGGATTGAGCGGAAACAGGGCAAAATGGAAATCATAGATTAAAGATAACTTTCCTGGCCAGCTACTTTCAGAAAAGGAAAAAAAAAAAAAGTAGTCAGAAGTCAATATTTCAGGCTAAAATTAAAAGTGCAGATAGAATTCAGTTTTCTGCTTAAGCCACCACACTACCAGTGCATGTTCCTACACATCTCTGAAGTTACAATTCTATCAACCACGTTTGATCTACCAGACTAATCAACATCTGTGTGCCAGATACGTACTGCAGCGTAACATGCAGGCAGTCACAGAATACCTTATCGTTTACAAGAAATCCTTGATGTTAAGATCCGCTAATGGGTCCTTTGTTGGAGGTTTCTTGGGACTCTGAGTAGCAGGAGTTGGGCTTGGAGAAAGCTAACAGATGCCAGACAGGAAGGCAGAAAAAAACAAAGCAGACAAGGATACACAATCATTAGGTAAGTATAGCTGGGTCTCACACAAGCACACTGCAAGCATATGAAGCTCTACGTTATGGCTAAATTCAGCATGTTGCCATTTTTCTCAAGCATTGTTTAATCTCTGTCCTTACTACAGGGCTAACAATGCTTGGCTGATGTAATGCACAAGGCCAAAGACATTGCATACACTAGTTAGCACAGCTGTAAATCACTCTCAGCCTGTAAGAAAGAATGCCGTTAGGATTATCAACCCAGACAGAAGTTAAGCAATTGTTAGATATTAAACACCAAGGTACAGAATAAGCTGAGTGTGTGCTGCAGAGTACATATGAAAACCTCAGCAACTGACATTTAAATACAACTTGTTCTATGTTGGTAATATGAGGAAAAGCTCAAAGAGTGCTACACATGTGACTATATGTCTACTTGATTCCTCCTTTTGTGGTCATAAAATCAGTTATTCCATAGAAAGTATCCATTTATCATGTTCCATGCAATCCTTTTTTACTAGTGAGCCAAGTAGTTCTCCCATCCTGACTTTACTCTCCACCACTGCCACCCTACCCAGGACACTAGGCACCTTGATTACCACCCTACTCCGAGAAAAATTTATGTCTTCCATAATATTATTCTTGATATCTATGTGAACAGACAGTTTAAGGCGGCAGGAAAAGACCAAGTACATGAAATGCAGAGCTTCAATACCTACAACTTCTCACTTAGAACAGTTTCAAGTTCTTCTCATTTCTACAAAGAAAACCCAGAGATACTTAAACAGGAATGTGGTTCCTTACTTAAGGAGTGTAGTTTGCTACAGGATGATTGTTTGACTTAATGTTTGGAAAAAAAAAAAAAAAAAAGGAAGGTTGCGTGGTTTTAAGTGTTAAAAATCGTATTTTAGAGCCACAGCATGAACTTCCACCTCCTACTTTATTTCAAAGATAAGATGGACTTCTGACTTGCCCAGAAGCAAAATACTGCAAATAATTTGTTCCCTGCCTCCCCTCTGGAAAGGGCCTTTCCTTTTCAGAGTTACGACAAACTAAACTCTACTTTGGAGAAATAGCCTGGAACAGCTACCACGGCTTATGTTGTGTCACCTACTGGCCATCCATCAGCTAAAAGCTTTGCGTCAGAGTGGATACAGAGTGCTGCACTTCCAATCTCATTAGCTTCCAGTTAGAGGGAATCCTTGGTTCAACGGGATGGATGTCATGTCTCCATTCACTCAACCTACTCAACCTACTTCATCATTAATTACTCCATTAATTTTTTGTTATATTAAAGAAGGACCCCGGCAGCTGATAAGTCTGTGTTTCCTTGTTACTGGCCTATCGCATTTTGATAAGGGTGATCACACAGTTACTACAATCTGCTCTTAAAGATTACCATAAGTTACTTTTTTTTTTTTTTTTTTTTTTTTCTAAGATTCATTTTTAAGCCTGCTAAGATTGTACTCTTTGGTGGCAGTATCGTAGATAGGCAGCTGCACGACGTGGAACAGGCTGCAGGACAGATGGTTTTCTAAGTGACAAATGTAATGTGAGAGTACTACAGCAGTTCTCTACCTTGTGTTGGGAGCTAGAGACCACTCTGCAGTCATTCACTATTTTTTACCTCCTTATTAATAATCATCTTCTCGGATTATGTTGTTCTGCTTTAAAGTATCAGTACATACAAACCTGCAGGATAATATCCCGAGGTAACTTCTACATATATTGATCAAGCATAAAACAGGATAGGTGACAGAAAAAGAGGCAGTGGGAACAATCTGAAACACAGGAGGTTACTCCTGAGCATGAGGAAGCACTTCTTTACTGTGCAGGTGATGGAGTACTGGCACAGATTGACCAGAGAGCTTGTGGAGTCTCTGTCCTTAGACATATTCAAAAGTGGTCTACACAAGGCCCTGAGAAGCCTGCTTGAGCAAGAAGACTTCCAGAGGTTTTCTTCAAGCTTCAGCTATTCTGTGATTCATATAGAATTGCTGCTAAGCAAAGACCTTCTCATTAAATGAATAAGGAACTCCCTGCACACAACAAATACCAGAGAATTCTTATGCACAGAAATTTATGCTAAAGATTCTCCATCTGTTAAACAATTTAGAGACCCAACACATAGTTTAATTACTATGCTAGTTCTCTAAGAACAGGTTTGCTTTGGTTGTATGTGTCCAAATTTATGTCCCCTGTAGATCTAAATATATGATAGTCACTGTGTTGGACTAGGTAAATATACTTTAAGTACATGAAAAATGAAGCATTGCCATGTACCTCTCACTTAAAAAACAAAAAACAGAGTAACTGAAGTTTAAGACCTTTAATTCACATTCTTCCACATTAGTCTACGTTAGAGGAAAAATTCTACTCCACATTATTTAAATTTGAACACTGCAGTGAAAAACTTGCTCTGAACTCTCCAGTTTTATGTACACTATGGTAATTCATATTCGAATGCAGTCATTTCGCAGTGAAATAAACCCAGCACGCTACTAGCCTAAAGCAGTTCAACTTGCATTTACTAAGAAACAGCTGTCAAAGAACTTGAGACCTAAGCTTGTTCATAAGCAGCTCAGTTTTCTGTAGAATCTTCTTGGTGGGCTCAGAGGGAAGATAGAGCACAACTCCAGTAAATGTTGCCAAACTCTGAACAGAATAAAGTTGTCAAACAGCTCCACTTTCAAGTTTACTCAGTCCCACCTCCCACCCCCCCGAAACACATCTTGGATGTAGTTAGATGCAGAAGACTTTCTGAACCTGTTCCATTGGTCTCATAAAAGGCAATTGAACAAAAGAAAAGAAAAATCAAGGTGGTTCATGTGATCAATTGCAAGTCAGGCAGCTGACACCACAAGAAATCTCATTTACAAACCTAAAGCTAGAATTTGAACTGAGATAATATATACACAACTCCCTTCTAGCGATATGGATAACAGTTAAACATTCATCTAACGATAACACTCACCTGTACACCAGGGCCAGTGGCAGCTCCAAATGGTGGCCTCATCATAGGCTGCCCATACATAACTGGCTGCTGGGGCATCATGGGTACGCCTGTTCCTGCTGGGGGCTGTAAATTAAAGCACTGTGAGTACGTTTCTGGATAAAGAAGGGAGAGCCACGTAATGAAAGAGACTCACCATCCCAAATGCTGCTCCTGGCTGTGCGACAGGTGGAGCACCTCCTGTGGGAGGAACACCACTTGCTGGAGGCACGGCTCCTGTCTGAAAAAAAAAAAAAGGCTTTAAAAAAAAAAGAAGGCAAGAATGTCTGTAACACCAAATATCTCGATACTGCATGGAATCTCAAGCATTCTCTGAGTTGTTTGAGAAACTTGGACTGTTATGTAGTATTCAATACCTAACCTCAAAACCATGACGCTTCTGAAGAAAGAGAGAATTGAGTTAGTCCTTACACTGATGTTCAGCTTTCTTCGTCATAAGAAAGCCAATGTGACAGTCTCAATTCTCTTCATGAATGGAATTCATTTTCTGAATACAACTCAGAATAGACCCAAGAAAATTCATACTTTTCTCCTTCTTCTACATAAGGTAAAAAGCATACCGATTTTGTAATTGATAGCCAACACAGCATTGCACTTGCTATAGCAGTGGTTTTAATGTAACCTTAAGTTAGCAACGCCTAGCTTAAGCAGAGTGTAAAGTTAAAGGAAGTAACTGCTATAGTCATTAGTTTCCAGTAAAAAAGAATAGTATTTTTATGCAGTGAGATTAATTTAGTTAAAAACTAAGTTCACACACTTAAACCAGAATCACAACTGTTACAAACTTTCCAAAGGGAAGTTGAACTTGTTATGCAATGGATTTTCAAATAAAACATAAGCGCAGAAAAGCAATGTTTTACTAGGATTCAGGAAGAGAGAAATGTTAGTTTAGTAGTGGACATACGGCACAATTAAAACAATACCTTTGTACTTGGCCACCTCAGTTATCTAGCAGAACCTGTACATCATCCCTTTTGGTTCCCTTGCCTGTAATTTCCCATGCACAGTCTCCCTATGGCCTGGAAAGCAGGCAAGTCTCTCCTTTTCGCAGAAGTATATTCAATACAAACAGTGCTTAAACTCTTGATAAGAACTTTAAAGAGAGGCAGGAAACATTCAAAGAAGGGATTTAAAGATGGTGGTAGGATTTTTAGGAACCTCATTACTGCTACCATGCGGCCTAAGTAAGTATAGTGGCACAATTTCCCAAGCTATTACAGAAGTCGTAAGGCCATGCCTGAGCCTCTAAATCCTGAATGCCTACCTTGAGTCAGTTATGTCCCACCATGCTTGCAGAACTGTCAGCATGCTTACAGTTGACAGCAGAGAAACATCTCTGGATATATGCAAGAATTACTCACTACAGAGTCCACTTCTATAAAAACTGCATTTAGTGCCCTTCCCTGATCCTTGCTTCAAGACTAAAATATACCGGTTTCTTAGGAAACATTAGGCTAGTCAGGATAACCCATTCCAGATTTATTGAACAATAGTAGTTGGCAAGAAAGTGTTGAGTGCTTATGAACCTCTTTTTCCAGTTTGAATGTTTTACTGGGAGCACTTCAATTATTGCACTACCAGTTCAGCTGTCCTCGAGCTAAGAACAAGATCTGGACACTTGGATGTGGAAAGCAAGGAATAGAAAGACATGGGCTAATGACATCAGGTGAGCACCCTAAAGCTATCTGAGTGTAGCCAAAGAACCACATCTTAGTTCAGAATTCAGTCCATCACATGCCAAGACACAAACTGAACCTGCTTTTGCATCAAAGTGCTCAGGTCACGCAAGGGAATGGGCTTTTGTGAAATTCTGCTGATTTTAATCCAGAAGCTGAGAGGTCATAAGGAAGGGAAGAAGTGATCAAAATTTAAGTGTCTCAAATTCAATGTTCAACTATGATGTGAAGGAATGCTTCATTTTGGTCTCAGTATTTACTTTTTCCTGTGGTCCTGGTTTTCAAAAACACTTATGTGCACAGAGGTAGAAGAAATGCATGTAGCACACAAATTTCACAAACTACTATCAAAACCAGCTTTCCAGAAAGGATAGTTACCTATCAGATGGTAAAACTACTACCAGATCAGGATATTACAGGAGTTAGAAAGTTCAGATAGTACAAGTCACCAGATCGTTCACATCCAAGTATAGCACAGATAGTTTGAAGCCATTGTTTTTGAGATTACAGCGCATGAACGGTTAAGCACCCACTACTACCATTCATTGCCTGAGGACTGTCTGCTGGATGGACAATCCAAAAAGGGCCATGTTAGGTAGCTTCTAGGTAGTTTTAAGCCAGCTGTAATAACTGCAGTGCTGGTGAGCTGCTGTTAGTATCTTCATGTTTAGCAAGTATAAAAAGCAATCAAAAAAAATTTTTCACTTACACTGTACAGTATTGTCCAGCCTCTCTATTAAGAAAAAAAGTTAGCATTACAACTAATACATTAAATGAAGTATCAACCTCAGGGAATTCTTGCACCTTCCATTAGGTTAAGGAACAAGCTGGAACATGCTTAGAGTTGCATTAACCTTTGAATGTGTCAGCAGGAACTGAGCCGGTCATGCTCGCCCCGACGGTCCTCTCCTTTCACCTCCACCCCACTTTTTTCCAACAGAGGCTGTTTTATGCCCTGTGCAGCTTTGATGAGGTATGACCTTTCTTCAGATTAGCCCTGTAGATCACTCATGATAAGTTGTTCTTGAGCCAAGTTTAGATTCTAAGCTCAATTCAATCCCTTTCCTCCGAAGTTAGTGTCATCTGGTATATTTTACAGGGGAATCTTAACCTTTTGAAAAGACTGCTTTCACTGGACTAAAGAAGCTACACCCTTCTACTACTCTAACAAAAATCATCTGATTAGTCTGAATACCATGTTGTCTTTTGATCTACTTCATTCAGGAAAGCTTGAATCATGAACAAGCTTGAGAAAAAAAATCTTTCCTTCCAGTACTTCAGCTTTGGATAAATATCATTGTGCCTTGGACAATCTACCTGGACCTGGTGCTGGTCAAGACCTATAGGGGTAACCACACACTGTTCTTAGAAATGTCCAGACTTTAAAGTCTTTCGTTTTTTGTTTTTTGTTTGTTTGTTTGTTTTGTTTTGTTTTGTTTTTGGAAGACACAAAAAAAAGCAGTCTTCATTTACAGCCAGTTATCACTGGGTTCAAGTCAATCTGGCCTTAAAAATGTGACTTGAAACAATCATATCATTTATAATGAAGCAAACTCTTTAGCTGAAACAAACAGGAGTAGTGTCTACACGCACATTTGCATAGTCTTAAAATAGTGAGGTTTCATACTGGTGGTATTGATGGATGAAGCACCTACCAATGGACCACTTGGGACGCCACCAGTTGACCATGTTGCAGGTGCTACCTTTGGTTGCCAGTTGGCTCCTCCTGTTAGCTTTTTCTCTCCAGCATTCCACTGAAGATCTCCCCTAGTAGAGAGGGAGAGAGACAGAGCTATTCTTTGCATACCCTCGCAGTGAAAATGAATATCAATTGCAGTGTACATTAACTTTAAGCCTGCAGCTACATTAGTTTATGGTATATGCAGTTTAAGTTATTAACAGAAAGATACACTTTTAGTACGCAGTTTCAAGGATTGTTAGTGGTAGACACCACTACACTCTACACTGAAGTCAGTTACATGGTTATGGCCTTTGTGGTGAGAATTAAAGAGTTGTTTTACTTAGTATTGATTGAATGTAACATATTATTGCATATACCCTTGTAGGAAGTAGGAAGAGGGACTGCTACTGCCTATTCTACTGGGGCCAGGCAGTAGAGCTGCCTGATAGAAGTCTTTGAAAGGTCATTTCATTGCTGGAAATCTTGCTCAGACAGAAGAAGGAAGAAAGCATTCAGTTCTGAAAAAAGTTGATAGATACAAGAAAAACAAATCATTAACAGAATAAAAGGGCTGTTTCAAAACTGGGTTTTGCTAGAGA
The DNA here is from genome assembly GCF_964034855.1 of Anser brachyrhynchus. NCBI lineage: Eukaryota > Metazoa > Chordata > Aves > Anseriformes > Anatidae > Anser > Anser brachyrhynchus. The sequence continues at coordinate 88,825,758 of NC_137696.1, read as the reverse complement.
CTGCTTTATCTGGAATAAGCTACACCCTTTGAATGAAGTAGACTGAGGGAAGCTAAGTATGGGGAATAAACTTTATGATGTGTTTACTTATTTTCCTCCTATCATTTCTGCAGAGGTACAAGACATCTTGAAGTACACACATCATAAAATAGTCTTGGATACAGAGGAAGACTCAGCACAGAAGTAAGCAATTGGTTAGCTTAAGACAATCAAAAATAAGTGTAATGATTTCAATATTTCTTCTTGCAAAAAAGAAGCTTTTCACTGCATGGAATCAACTTCTTTTCTATTTTACAAATATTCCAATGCCTACACGATAAGCACATCCAGCGTCTGTAAAAAGATAACAAAACTATTACATATTAGCCTATATAATGAGGAGAGCTATTCAATTTATTATCTGGACAATTCATTTGGAAATCAGCTACCCAATATGAAGACAGTGATTTATATATACATATATATTTTTAGAAACTCAGATTAAAGCCAGTAAGTTTAAAAGCTATATCAGGAACAATTAACATTAATTATTCATTGAATCTGTATAGAACAGAATACACTTCCCAGAATTTTTATGAAGTGCTCATTTTTGGTTAAGGGGGCTGGGAGGGGGGTACTGGCATGTGACCAATTCATTGATCCTAATAAACATGGAAATCAATGTAAGACTATAAAACAGACTTGAACATTTTTTTTTTAAATATATATATAAATTTAATTAAATGTTGAACTTACTTTTTTGAAGTGGTACCAGAAATTCCAAGATCTGAAAGGTGTAAGAAAAAAAGAAAAAAGGAAAGTCACATGTCTAATAAATTAAAGTGCATTAAAGTAATAGCTCACATTTCATTGTACATGGGCTTGTAGAGAATAATGGCGTTCTGTCTGTCTCCATTTAGATAGCACTAGAATAGCATAAGACACACCTACAGGACAAACTTATGAGGAACCCTATGGGTGTCTTATACTTGAAGAAGCCATTTTTGCTCTATAAGCAAACCAAAGTGACAATATATTTAGGTCTACAAAATGTTATTTAAGAGCACCAAAACTATTTACCGCTAATGACAGCATTAGTTTCTGTTCTTCATTTTATATGCTGAAATATTAAGTTATTTTACTCGTACAGATAAAACTCAATGTTATTTGGAAGCTCTGCAGTTTTATCTGTTCTATCATGCACATGCACTCCAAGTAGTTTCCTTAATTATTCTCTGAAAGAAGTTTTAGGCTAAGTTTTAAAAAAATTATCTTCTCACATGATCAGTATGAGTCCTGCAAGTCAAATTGCTAAGTGCAATTATTTACTCCCCCAAACCTGGATATACCAAGTGATGTGCAGAAGAAGTCTCAAGTGATTAAAACTCCTGCTGACTTCTAAACACGGTTGTTTCTCTCCACACCAAAAAGAATAGTATGCATCTTTAGATCAGTTATATCTTTGTTGTGTTTACATATAGGAACAGCATATTCTATTTTATGCAGTACTGTTAGTACAACTTCAGTACTATTATACCTTAGCCTAGGTGGGTCTATGTTAGGTTTGTACAGGCGCTGGTGCTACTGATCTTTAGTTATAAAGGCTATCTCTATTATAGGAAAGAACCTGTTGTTGTTGTTGTTTAGCATTTCAAGAACTTTTTTTTTGGGAAGTTCACTATCTGAGAGAACATCTGTTCTTGGCTATTGTTCTCACTTCACCCCACTGCTACTCCTGTTCTTACTAAGCAACAAGTCAGCTATTGTCTTCATTAACTTTTCTGGCTAAATTCCATAGTGCTACCAGATTCTTTGGACAGTTTTCACCATTCCAGCTGTTATTACTCAGGGCCCACCCATCAAGAGTCTGACGTGCCCCTCAGTGTCCCAGGATGCTCACGTGTTACCAATCACGCTTAGTAAATAGATCCTACTATTTGGCTAAGATCCTGGACACAATGAGGAACAAGCTACGACCCTAAAATACCAGCTACCCAAATCAGGCCCTACTTCTGCCTATAGCTGCCCTGATCTCCCTAGAGAAATAAGAGGGCCTTGAAAAAAGAAAGCTAAAATGTACAGCTGTTTGGTTCTACAAACAAATATCATTGTATGCCACACCACTTACAACAGAAATTTGTCACTTACTGCCTACTAAGTTTGCAAGAGATGAATCAAGATCACTTCCGAGGCCTTTGCTTGCTGCTGAAGGAGTGACTGTTGCAGTGGCTGCCGGTGCTATAGACTGACCAGAAGGAACCATAGTTGGCATAAGAAGATCACCTAAACCATCAAACACTGGAAGGGAAAGGAAAATCCTTTAAGAATAGCAGCTGTGGTAAGAAAAACACTACCAGCCACTTTGATGTTGGTCCAACAAATATAGTACAGACAACAATGTCACAAGTCTTACCAAAACATAGTTTGACATTAAAAGTAATGCCAACAAGGGCATGCATGTCATTTTACTACACGCTGAATGTACAGTAACCCTGAAAGAGCTATACCAATGAAAACTAATATGACAGGACATGCCTGAAAGCACTTTAATTGGAGAGCTGAATCTACACAGATACAGCACTACTTCCACATAACACTATTTTTCTTACAGCCATCCTTAGAGAGATGTCAGATGCACACACATTTGTCAGGAGATATTCATTTAAAGGCTTTTAAAATGAACATCTTGCCACAAACACCAGTCAGATTTATGGTAAAGGCAGTCTTATACCTTGACATTTTACGGCAACAGGATTGAAACAGTCTCAGGATATTACTATTCACTTGCAAGCAGCAGGGAGTTAGGAAAACCTACTAACACCTCATAAGATCAGAAGGAATGAGAACCATCCACACTGACAGAGCTAGTCTCCTTAGTCCATCCATCTACCTCATAAACTCATCTTTTAGATCCCTTGAAGTCAAACAGCCTGGTACATCTCATGCCAGCATTATCTTCTGATCTGTATTTGAGGTACATGCTAATGTTAAGTCAACAGAAAGGGTAGCATGTGCACTGGCAAGCAACCAAATAACCAACCACGCAGCAGTACTACTTTGACCTTTTTCTTGTAAAGTTGCAGAACTCACCAATTTTAAGTTTGTAGCAAGGACCCAGCATGGAAAGTACAGAATGGAAGAGATACAAACAAAATGATAGCAGTGATGAAAGTTTAAGCTTATAGTCAGGCAAAGAACATGACCTTGGTCTCTCAGTTTTGTGTTACTTCAGGTGCCATGCAAGCTTAAGAACAGTTTCGGCAGCAACAGCAAGATGACTTGGCTATATAATTGATTTACAGAAGAGTATTGTCCTTGAGTAATTCCTGATTCGTGCCGTCAAGCGCATGCAAGGATGATGCTCACACTAGTTTGGTTTCTACTTTCACGGTAGAATAAAAGATGGGTACAGAGTGCTCTTGGGCACACACTTGCCTAAACACAACCTTGAGTTCTTCCAGCAGAGAAGGAAGAGGGAAATTGCTTTTATTGTTTGTATTCAGAACCTAAATATGGTGTCTTTGATTCATCTGACACACAAAACACATTAGGAAATTAATAGGAAGAAAACCTTCAGCTCACCTGATGCATCAAATGAACTGCCAGTTGTTGGAGCTGTTGTTCCAAAAGCTGCATCAAAGTTAGGCTGTAGTAAGCTTGTTTGAGCTGGAGTAACCGGGGATGGTGATGGAGAAGGAGCAATAAAAGACCCTCCAAAGCCTTGAAAAAGTTACATAAGAGAGGTGTGGACATTAGAATCAGTCTTGATGGGCTGTGTTTAACAAAAGCTCAATCTATAGAAGACAGAATTATAAAAGCAGTGCTTACTAGACCATTGCGAACAGCTCACTACTACACAAGCATCCTTTGTATGCCAGATATGATCCAAGATATTTATGCTTTTTTCAAGAGTCACCAGTAAAAACTTTAATGTCCATTATTTAGATATCTGCAGAGGCAGACAGAGTACACAGTTCTTCTAGTACTATACACTACAGTTTTAGTTAAGTAAACTCTCAGGTAGAAAGCAACAAAAAAAGAATTAGTTCAGAAAGGGAAGGGAAACAGAGGAGTAGCTTGAGAAGAAAATACGATCACAGTTTAATGGACCAAACTACTTTGGAATCTCAGTTCAGAAGGCAGTGTTTTACTCATCCAATTTAGTCTCTCACTATCTTAAAACATACTGGTCTGCCTGGTCAAGATGTCTTCAAGCTGCCATCCACCATCCCCTCCTCATTCCAAAGCAGGAGCAACAGTATCCACAAAATAAATAAATCCCAATCATGCAGATTCTCCAGCCTTTAGCAATTTATTCCCATGCTTTACTTTCTTAAATTCCCTCCCTTGTTCACTATAAAATTTGATCTCTCTTGCAATTTAAGCTTATTTGTATTATCTACAGACTCTGGAAACTGTTTAAATATGCAAAGACTCTGACAAAAAAAAAGAGACCAGACATACGACACCTCCTCAATTCTCTTTAGTCTACCAGCCAGTCCTCTTATTCAATCTTTTCTTGACTGTGACGCCTGAGACCTCCATACTCCTTCAGTCTCTGAGCCTTGCTTTTTCCCAGCTGCCCCGCTGCCCTCGCAATAGTTGTATCAGTTCTGAGCTCACCACTCCAACTGAAACTATGCAAGTACACCAGGAAGACCAGTGCACATTCTGCAGGGTGTAATTTCGCCCCCTATATCAGAGGAGGAAGCATATTATTTTCCCATGGCTGAACATAAGATGGTGACGTGCCAGTGCTCTACCACTGCCTTTAGCTTCTTTTCAGGGACTTTACTGCCTTTGCAGTCTACTGTCATTTCCTCAGTTAATCATCACTGCCCAAAACCAGAAGTTTGCGTTTACCCATTTGAAAATCCTTCTTCAGACCATTATCTCTAATATACAGGGACCATTTAAGTTCTCATCTGACAAATACTGCTTTTTTCATGTGTGTGGAATCTCAAAAATTAAGGAAGCTATTCCAACAGTCCCGTTGTTGAAATTAAATACCATAAAGATATCCGTTTAGAAGAGATTATCTAATTACATTTATCTTCCAATGCTGCTTTGACTTTTTACTTAAATAGTTAGTACCACACACTTAAACAGTCAGCTAATTCCTTTCTTCCTCATCTTTCTTCAACTTATATTTAGTGGTAACCAAACACCAGTTCAGTGGGGAAGAAAGCACTGAAGACTTTCTAACCCCTTGTTAGTTTTTATCCAAAACCTCTTTCCATGGTCACAGGGTCTATTAACTACAGCATTATGCAGACATCTCACAAGCTGTGACAATAGCACATTTCCAATCTATGAAACCAAGTCCCTGACAGACCTTTAGCTACAAGACAGATTAGCACTCAATGTAGAGGATTTATGCTCAAATTGTTAATATCAATTATATCAAATGTCACTGTGATACCTTAAATCATCTCCCCCAAAACTGTGGTTTCTCAGAGAATGAAAACTAAACACCAAACATTCAACAGATGTGGAAAGGATAGGAAAAAAAGTTTATATATGCACCTGATGAACCAGACCTACTTACAGGCAGATTCATATTTTAGAAGAGAAAGGAATTAACAGTAGCTAATCCTGTTCAAACCAAAATCCTCAGTAGGGAAACACGAGTGCTGTGCCATCACTTGGTTCTGGCCATATTCCAGCAGCTTGTTGTACCATCAGAAGACAGGCTTTAAATGTAGAGCTATGCTAAAAACTACACTGGCCCCAGACACACCTGGAAAAGTTCAGCAAACCCAACTGTGCACTGCTGGCCCAGGAGAACACAACCTGATTAGAGAGACCTTAAAGAACATCATCCTTCGGCTAAAGTTTGCCAGATTGCAGGCAATGACACTTTGATCATAACTTAAACTAGTTCCTTTAGATGACTCTGATCTATTGCACTGGATGGAGACAGGGAAGCAAGAGCAGGGCCCAGAGCAGCCTGTTTTCTGCATCCTGAGGTAAAGAGCATTTCACATGCCTCTATGAGCTTCCCTGGGCTTATTAGGCCCACTTCAGGGCTCTGGCACCAAGAAAACCTTATTGTCCAAATCCCACTCTGTGGCAAGCCACATGTTCACAGCTGCTAAATCAGAATCTGGACAAACGTACTGGATCAGAGAACTACCCTCAGCTCAGCTCTCCAGGGTCTGTGCAGGAAGCAGATTTGTCACTGGGTAATTTAGGTTGGAAGGGATATCTGGACAACCCAGTGCCAGTCCCTGCTAAAAGCAGGTCTCATCAAATCAGGTGGCTCAGGGGGTTTTTCTGAGCACTTTCACGAGGAGAGATTCCACCACCTCTGTGGGCAGCCTGTTCTAATATCTGACCATCCTGGTGGTAATAAATACACACATCTTTCCAACACTTAACTGGAATTTCCCACATCGTCCTTTTTTCTGTTGCTGTGCACCTCCAAGAGGAACGTGGCTAGTCTTCTCTGTATCCTCCAAGGAGGTAGTCTTAGACAGCTATAAGGCCTAGCTTTTGTCTTCTCTTCTTAAGGCTGAATGGACCTTAAAGCTGAATGGACCATTTCTTAGCCTCTCCTCATATGTCATGTGCACGAATCACCATCTTAGCAGCCTTTCATCAACTCACACTGGTATGTCTTGATCATCTACTTCAAGAGATTCTCTTTAATACATTCCAGAAGTCCCCTGGTTTACTCATGCCCAGCCATGTTGCCCTTCCAGCACGTATTATGCTGACTTAAGCTGCTCATGAGTGCCAAAGCCTGCAATAGCAAAGCTTTCTACAGCTGCCTAAAGGCTGCCGGAGGCTTCTTCTTGATCAGATGATCAGTAGCAGACACCTCCTATAACATCACCAATGCTGGCCTATCCTCTGATCCTTACCTACAAGCTCTTCCTGGTTCATCACCTGTCTCAAGGCCAAGCTTTATGTACTCAACTATCTGCAAAAAATGTACTTAGCACTGAAGAATCAGACCAGAAGCAGGGTGACAAGGTATGTGGCTGACTAAGACATCTGACTCCAGCAATCCCTACAGCACCAGAACCCCCTAAAGATCTTGTGCTTGGTTAGACCCATTCCACCTCCACAAGGAGCTTGGCAGAAGTGTAATGACATCATACACAACTTTCTAAGCAGAATTTTATAAATGACTAAGCTTTTGCAAAGCCCTGCAAAGTGCCTGTTTCTCCAGCTACAGAACTGAGTCCTCCCCAGCTTCAGGTGAAATTTGCATGACAATTGGTCTGAGTTCCATAGCTTTTAGCCACTTGTACAATCTAACAGCAATATTGGGCACAGAAGACATAGATATGCTTTAACAGATTAAAATCCTGGTCATCTAGTGCTTGCACAAGACCCAGTGAGTCTGCAGAAACAGCAGCAGCTGTTGCTGAGCTGTACTGAGATGCATTGTCTGGACGTCCCCAGCTGTCTGATTTTGAAGTTGTTTTTAATTACACGGTCATGTAAAATTTCTTATAAGAACATGCCTTTAGACTACACACTGGGATGCATATGCATGCATCTTAATTGGATAGAAAGATCTAGAAGGGAAAAAGGCTAGACTATTGCATTTATTGGCACAGTTCTATTTTTGTTTGCTGAGAAACTTACAGTATGAAAAAAAAATCTATCACCTTTTCTAAGTAAGCCAAGCATCTAGGCACTTACCTGACAGCAGAACAATTAAGACAATGATGCATGGTAAGTATACTTGTAATACCATGCATATAAACACTTAGTACAACTAAACATTCATAAACCATGAAGGACAAACCTTCTGACACCACATGAAATCTACACAATCTTAAATATAAAACTGGATTGCACTGCAGGCTATGCATCTGCCATTATCTAGGGTGAACAAATGCTTAGCAATATGCTGTGATGTTTACATACCCTCTGTATCTGCCAAACAGAGATTCACATCTAACTTGGAGTATTTTAAATATATGTAAACAACAACAAAAAATCTATGCACCCAAACAGCTTCAGGTCTGCTTGAGCATTCAGGTTTATGACATCCATTTTATAATTTAGGTTTTGATTTAATGTGACTCAGATTCAGAGAGCACATTGATGAAGCTTAAACCATCTGGAGCATAGTCCTTACTATAATTTAAGCTTAGTTATAGATAAGGACAGAAAATATTTTCTGTCCTGGTTCCAGTTAGGACAGAGTTAATTTTCCTCCTAGTAGCTGGTAGGGTGCTATGTTTTGGATTAGGATGAGAAGAGCGCTGATAACATGCTGATGTTTTAATTGTTGCAGAGCAGTGCTTACACCAGGCCAAGGACTTTTCGGCTTCTCGCTCTGTCCTGCCAGCGAGCAGGCTGGGGGTGCAGCAGGAGCTGGGAGGGGACAGACCCAGGACAGCTGACCCAAACTGGCCAAAGGGGTATTCCATACCATCTGACGTCATGCTAAACAATATATAGGGGTGGCTGGCCGGGGTGGGGGGCCGGCTGCTCGGGGATAGGCTGGGCATCGGTCAGCGGGTGGTGAGCAATTGCATTGTGCATCACTTGTTTCATACACATTATTAATACTATTATCATTATTTTTATTATTATTGTTATTATTATATTCCTGTCTTAATAAACTATCTTTATCTCAACTCACCGGCTTCACTTTCCCATTTCTCTCCCCCATCCCAGAGAGGGAGGCGGGAGGGTGAGCGAACGGCTGTGTGGTGTTTAGCTGCCAGCCGGGTTAAACCACAACATTTTCTGACGTTTGCATAAGCAGGATTAGCTTCTTCCTGACAACATCTTTGCACCCAAATCACAGATAATGCACACAGCTAAGGGCAGCAGCTCTTCTTTTTGTAATCTTTTTTCCTTGTAAAATTACCAGTATGTTTCAGGACCTAGTGGGTAAAGCATAATCTCCATCTTAAAGCTATCCATAGGCTGTTTAACCAATACAGAGAATAATGGAACCAGTATTAAAACCAAAGGAAGTCTTCTAACTTAAAATCCTGTAACTGCTGGTACTAAGATGTAACATGAATTTACACACTGTGTAAGCCACCAAGTAGCCAGCTTGCCATCACTGGAACAGATTCAGAACACACACTTACATTATTCTCTAGAACAGTTCCACTTTCTTGAAGCCTAGCTAGGAGATGCCTACACATACAGCAGGTACTAGCAGTTTGTCACCGTCTGAGGTGGCTTCAGAATGTAAGCACCCATTTATAAGGACTCCGAGAACTTACAGCAGATCACATGCTGAGATATCCCACTTGTGTTACATGTTTCTCACACAGTGGGGGATCACTCATGAGCATGCAAACACAAAAATGTACACTATATCAGAAGTCAAGCCCCTTATAAATTGACATGGGAAACCTTCAGACAGCAAATGACAACACAGCCCACCATGCCTAGAATGGTTAGCTGTTGCATAAAGGGCAAACTTCCATTCTGTCTCAGAAATGAAAACAGAGAAGTACAACATGAAGCTAACAATCATCTACATTTGCTAAGGATAACTTCCTGACAAATTCACCTTTCAGAAACATGAGGAAAAATGACTCAAGACCTCCTTCAAAACAGACGTTTTCTTTAATCCCAAGAAAAAACATTCTGGGATCTTGCTTTCTGTAAACTTCAAACTGAGATGGGGAAGAGTCATGACTGTTTAGCACAATTACTATATCCGCTAAAATACATGGTGTAGCAAGAATTTTGGAGAATGGTAGAAACAATTCAGCTGAAGTGGCTTAAGCTGTAGGATGCAGACTAGAATTTCACAGTTATTCGATCTCCTAAACAGGCATGACATTCTGATGCCACATTCAGCACTAGCAGGAGCCTTATTCTACCCACTATAAGGAGAGGGTCTCCAACATTTTCATGCTCTTGCACTGAAAAAGGCTGTCTCCCATCACCCCACTCTCCTTGGCTAAATCCATGACTGTTGCTAAAAATTCATTCATTCAATTTTCTAACCTTTATGTCAGTAAACTGCCTGAATTACACCAACCAAGAAATAAAGATGGATTAGAAGTGATGGGTGAAGAGCATAGCCTCCAATACTGTTTAATTCAAGTACTGCTACAGTCAGCCAATGAAACATTATGGAAACACTACTATTCAGTAAACGTTAAAGGAGAATAAAGCTTGTGTAGGTAGCAGAAAATGAAGAGTAGGGAAAGAAGGTAATCAAGGAAGGTAATCTGTACTTTAGTATAATGCCTTTGATTTGCCATTGCAAATCTAAGTAATTTTAATTTAAGAAATCTAAAGTATTAAGAAATCTTATGAAAAACTATTTTATTTGAGTGTGAAAGCCCATTTACACCCAATGAACATAAAAGAATTCACAAAGACGGTTTCTTAGATTTTGCATGACGATAAAGTGTTTTGTTTTGTTTTGTTTTTAATTTAAAAAAAAAAAAAGTTCTTTATTACCAGCCAGTAGGTCTGCAGAAGCTGAGGAACTAGAAGTGGCCTGGGCTGCAGGCTGGGGTTCAGAAGTGCTACTTCCAAAAGCATCTAAAGAAAATTCCAGAAGGCAAAGAGTTTAATATTAACTGCATAAATTCATCACTTATTTTAAACAAGAGATGACATAGGACAACCATTTCATTCATCAGAAGAAGAAAATGAAAGGGCTTGACCATCTTTATTGCAGAGTAGTAACATGGATGCAAAGCTCAGGTGGAAAAAAGGAGATGCAACAAACCAGTGCTTCAAAGACAGCTGTTTTTTCTATAGGGAAGAATAGCACTAAAGAGGATGAGATATTAGGTCAGAGAAGCTTGCAAGTCCTTTTATTTGGGCCTCTTCTCAGAAAACCCATAAAAACAACAGCATTCTAGGCTAGAAGGTTAAGCTCTTTTATCTGATGCATTCACCTCCAGAGTTTGGAGTAATTCCTGACAGAATTTACTGACTAACAATAAGTCTTTTCAGATGGATATTTCACTAATGTTTGGAAACTCAACACTTGTAAGTAACATTCCTTTTTCTACAACACTTCTAAAGCTGATTGTGCTCATCCTAATTTCCACCTTGTCAAATCTAACAAAGATCCTGTAATTCAGCTCTCTGGGTTGAGACAAGTCACCCTCAAAACTTCAGCTGCTTTGAGAAACGGAACTGACAGAAAACAACGTGAAAGTGGAGAGCTACAAAGAACAATGAAAAAAAAACAACCACATAACATACTTCCATCAGACCTCTGAGGAAAAGTGTCATACATGCATTGACTGCAGATAGAATGGAAAATGTAAGGACAAGAAAATGGCAACAATGACAGCTCATTTGCAGTTCATTATTTTGCAATATGAAGAACTGGACATGTTTTTCTTAGCTGTAATGCCACACAGAAAAGCTGTAAGAAGGGAAAACTGCAGCTTTAGAAAAGCGCAAAGGTAATTGAGATGAAGTGATTCAACTCTGAAGTGGTGAGGAAAGAAAAATACCCACCACCAAATAGGTCAATCACACCTGAAGAATCCACCTTTGCTGGAGAGGCAGTGGGTAGAGGAGAGGGGGCTGCAAATGCATCCACTGCAGTAAGCACAGGATAAATAATATTTAGTATCAGCAAGGCAACAATGATAGCTAAATATTTCAAACCCACATGGGCTTCATCAGAGAGAATTATGGGATACATAAATTCAGGTAACAGTCTGCAGAACTGCAAAGTTTCTCACACAGCAACTGAACACTAGAGTACTTTTTAGAGTTGTTTATTAATAACTTTCTTATTCTTATAGGAGGATATACACTCTCAACAGCCACATCACTTACTTGACATCAATGTCAGCCACTTCATGATCCACATCTTTAGCAAGTGCTAATCTTGTGACCAAAGTGTCAACAAACCCACAACTTAGTTTTTCAGCTTAAAGATGTAAACTGACAATAAGTCTTATTTTTCACTCTTGAGGGAAAAAAAATCAAAACCATAAGCCTGTGAAAACAAGCACTCACCAGATAAGAGATCAGCAGTGAGAGAACTCTCAGGCACAGGAGAAGCTCCATGTGGTGGAGATGAAAAAGCATCTTCCAGAAATGAAAGAAAAAACAAGGAGAAGTTAAGTATCATTCAATCAGTTTATACTATTACAAGGCATCAAAGCAGCAGAGTATTTGAAGATTTCTCTCTTTACCTGTACCAAAGAGATCTATGCTAGGAGTAGCATCTGGTTTAGGTGCTGCGGGTACATCAGGGACAGACTCAAATAAATCTAAGACCAAGAACATAACACGTCTTTAACTCATTTTTGAAAGGCAGGACTGAAAGTGAACTTTCAAATTTTGCACAGCATCTTTGGAGTTAATAGGCTTTCTGGTTTGAAAACCTAGCACATGCATGCACGCAACAATTTGTTAGTTCAATACTCCTGACAGATTAATCCACCAAAGAGTTAAAAACAATATTACCACCAAAGATATCTAGAGCAGGAGGAGCGGAGGTGGTGGCGGTAGCAGAGGTGGTGGCAGTAGTGGTAGTGGCAGTAGCTGTAGTAGCAGTAGCGGCAGCAGCAACAGCAGCAGCTGGAGAAGGAGTTGTTGCAGGAGCTGGAGTGGCTGCACTAGTTGTAGGGGTAACTACAGGAACAGCAGTCTCTGTTGGCTTCATAGCAAAGAGGTCCAGCTCGGGAGCAGCCTCTGCACTACCTTCGGATGGGGCAAAGGGGTCTTGTAAAAAGGAGAGGGGAAATATATGTGTATGCATACTTAGGATTAGTGAGGGAGGAAGTCAAAATCAAAGCAACTACCAGCTATGCACACACTGCAAATACACTCACGCACACGCAGATGAGGTTGCTCTAACATCTAGCCTACTTATCCAAACACGTTACTTATGTTTTTTCAAAATAAAGACCATCTGAAAGGCTGAGCAGTCTAGTTACTAAAGGGCAGAACTTTCAAAGGCTGTTTGACAAGGCCAAAACAGAAAAATGATGAAAGTATATCTAGTTTAACAGGTTACTGCTCACAAAAGTCAGCACTGCCAGAATCATTTATTAGCACTACTGAACAAGCACAATGGTATTGAAACTCAGAAACAGGCCATTTTGTTAAGCATGCTCTTCAGTCTAAGGGTTTTTTTTTTTTTGACCAATTACAAGCACTAAAAAATCAGAAAAACACACTGCCATGTAGTTTAAGGAAAACAAAACAAAACAAAACAAAAACAGCAAAGCAAGAGACCATCTAATGACATAAAACCCACCATTTCCTGAACATGCATCAAGAGCTGCTGCTACAGGGGTTGGGGTAGCTGGTGCTGCTGCCCCTTCTGTTGCTGCAGGGGCTTCCCCAGGAGAAGCTGCGAAGGCATCTTGGGTGCAGTTTTAGAACAGAAATTAAAAGGAAAAATGATAAAGAGAAGAAAAATATAGTAAAAGAACCAAGTTAAATTGCACAGGTAGATCCCCTTATACAACATGAATGTTGTTACTCTGACAGCAAGACAAGTCATGCAGCGCATATGCTTTGTCTCCCCCAACCCCACACAAGCAGGTTCTAGACAAGGTTTGAAGAAGGAACTTCTCTGTTGCCTGAAGTACAGCACGTGTAAAAGCCATTATTCTCATTGTATAAGGGTTCAGAGCATCATGGTCATGGACTACACAAAATTAACTAATGAAGAAAGAGCAGAGGTATGGCAGTAAGTTAGTGTTAATAATGACGCTGAAATTTCATGCTCAAAGCCCACAGTATGTGTGGTTAATCTGTACCTGAATTTACTTGCATAGTACTCTGCACACTTCAGCACTGTTACGAATAACAATCCAATTATATTGGAAGAGATCTGTGGCTAACATTTCTGGCTTCTAAGTCAAGTCAGTCATGCAACATCTGAAATATTGAACTTACTTTTTCTTAACAGTATTCCAATAGGATCTTTCTGAAGCCAGAAAGACTGATTCATACGTTATATTTACTCAGTTTGCTTCTGACGGACCCAGAATTTCATCTTCACTACTGGCTAGCCATACTTAGTCTCTCCTTCTTTGAGGATCTAAGGCCAACCAGCCCAGTCAAGTCAGGGAAAACAACTACTTTGGGGTTTTGGAATGACTTGCTCAAGTTTTATTTGACTTACTTTTTTGTATGCCACTTGGTAATTGGAATGCTTAAACTTCCAGCTCTGAACTTTTACAGCATTATTCCTAGGCTTAAACCACCATCTGTAGCTCTTAATTCCATGGAGTAGTCCTAATGGGCACTTCCATTTGGACTATCCTCATAAGCAAGAATTTTCTTCACAAACAAGATGGTACAATTAAGATTAAATGGTTTAAGATGCTCATAAAGGCCGTTTTTCTACTGCTACAAAGTTAGCAAGTTAAAAAAATCTGTTGGGAAATACTGCAATTGCAGTATCAAACTAGCATAGGAAAAAGCTTAACATGCTTTAACTGGAGTATCAATTTTAAAATGAAAACAAACATTTTAAAAACTAGTTTGTGCCAGTTAATCTAAAAAGCTCAAAAGAACATGCACTGAAACTTCAGCAGAAGAGATGGAAGCCAACTACTCTTGTACAATAGAATTGAAATGAGTTAATAGCAAAAAAAAAAAGAGGCCTGCTAATAAGCCATTTCAAATACAATTCTATTTTTCATGTATCAGGGTTCAATAACAAAACTGGATGGCAGTTGTCCAAGTAAAAATAACAATTAGCCAAAAGTCACCTTATTGTATGCATACCAGGCACTAGCATATACCCCTTAGAAGAAATTCAACACAGAATTGGACTGAAGAGTTTTGAATTGTACAACTTCTGAATATAATAGTAGTCGTGTGTGTTGCTGTTTGCTCTACTCTGCTAGCTTTCACATGGAACATTACCCTGGGTTCTTTCAAAAGAACATATTTGTAGCCACACATGCCTGTAGACCAACAACACAGAAGTCAGTAGACACTATTTAATTATTTTCCAGCATGAGGGGACAGACTCAGTGTTTCCTTTGAAGAGGGATTTCGGAATGCACAAAGGTAGTCACAACTTCGATGGTAGGACCACTTCAGCCTCAGAACAACACCTGTTCCTGGCACAATGTAGACTAAAGTTCCACGTGCAACAGCCATAGAAATTCAGGTATGCACAAATTCCTTCCAGCTCACAGACAGAAGGGAACAGCTAACCTGATACAGGCTTTACTATATATTGCTATTTCTTAATAGGGTTGCAGTATTATTTTATTTATCATTGCACTGGGGTTAAATGGTAGGTGGCGAAAACACCAGAAGCTCATAATGGAATTTAAAGGAATAACTGCATATTAGGAACTTCAAATATTAGTTACACTGAGAAGTTCAAGGGACAGATCATAGAATGACACAACCACAGAATGGCTGAGGTGGGAAGGGACCTCTGAAGATCATCTACTCCAACCCCCCTGCCGAGCAGGATCACCTTGAGCGCATTGTGCAGGATGGCATCCAGGTGGGGTTTGGGTATATCCAGAGAAGGAGACTCCACAACCTCTCTGGGCAACCTGTCCCAGTGCCCTGTCACCCTCACAGCAAAGAAGTGCCTTCACATATTCAGATGGAACCTCCTGTGCTTCAGTTTGTGCCCGCTGCCTCTCATCCTGTTGCTGGGCACAACTGAAAAGAGACCGGTTCCATCTTCTCAACGTCCTCCCCTCAGATATTTATACACATTGGTGAGGTCTCCCCTCAGTCTTCTCTTTTCCGGGCTAAACAGGCCCGGCTCTCTCAGCCTGTCCTCATACCACAGGTGCTCCAGTTCTCTCATCATCTTCGTAGCCCTCCTCTGGACTCTGTCCAGTAGCTCCATGTTCCTCTTGTACTTGGGAGCCCAGAACTGGACACAATACTCCAGGTGTGGCCTCACCAGGGCTGAGCAGAGGGGCAGGATCACCTCCCTTGGCTTGCTGGCAACACTCTTCCGAATGCAGCCCAGGATACTGTTGACCTTGTCCACAAGGGCACATTGCTGGCTCGTGATCAGCCTGCTGTCCACCAGGACTCCCAGGTCCCTCTCTGCAGAGCTGCTCTCCAGCAGGTCATCCACAGCCTGTACTGGTGCTTGAGGTTATTCCTCTCTAGCTGCAGTACCCTGCACTTGCCCTTGTTGAACTTCATGAGGTTCCTCTTGGCCCATCACTCCAGCTTGTTGAGTGAATGGCAGCACAACCTGAATAGGTGGCACTACAAAGCACAGTTCAAACAAACGGTTTTAGATATGTGCCTCCCAAAATGTACTGTAGAGTTAATGCTTATTGAGAACTTTGTAGCCTTTCAAAAGATTCTGCTGTACCTGCACAGATGTTTCTGTAAAAGTCTGGCACCCCATGCAGAGATGGACACAACACATCATGACACATACAACACGTCGCAGAGATGGATGAAGCACATCAATGGTGTCCAAAAATACTATGTCTCAATTCTGCTGTTGAGATACAGGGCATTTCAAGACACTTCTTCTATCTTTAGATTTCTCTCTCTCAGGAATGATTCCACTTGCACTTTGAAAACTGCCTCTAGACTGGGAATCCTTGACATTGGACAAGTTAACTGAAAGCTTTCCCATTGTTCAGACTGGCTTTTTCAAAAAACTATGCTGGATTAATTCTGAATTTCTCATCTACTTTCCAAGACAATATTAGGTGAAGATGTAATGTAGAACTGCTGTTCTTCCTAAAGTCAAAGTCCAGCCACAGGTAGCATACAGGCTACCTACCAGCTAAAGCATCAGTGATAATGTGAAAGACAAAAACAGTCAACATTAATTCCTGCAGTCTTCTCTTTTGCTACTTCCAGCTTCTTTGCTGCCTTCTTTTCTGTAGCTTTCAGTTTCTTTTTCCTCCCTTGTCACTCCTTGCAGACTCTTTATACTCTTTCTCCTGAGATCACTGTTCTTGTTCCTTCCTGTACTGCACTTCACCACCAAGAAACAGTGTAAAGCAACTAAAAACTGTCAAGCCACAAAAAGTTAAAATCACCTGGCAACTGCATCTCCAGCTTCTATCAGACCTTGAAGGTCAAATACCTGTTTATCAAGGTTAAGAATGAATGTCCCAAGACAGCAAAAATGTCTGCCCGAGAAGTGCCACTTCTTGTGATTAGTAGTCTTAAAGTAACAAGGAATGTTAGTATTGGGCATTACTTACAGCACAGAAGCCTTCGGGGATGAAAAACAAACAAATAAACAAACAAAAAACATGAGTAGAGAAATGGAAGCTCAATATGGACTCCATGACTTTAAAAGGTTCAGTCCTGTGGGTGTCTTGAAGGTACTGCATAAGAATCTTCACTGCTGAGCACACTCAAATCTTCCTTTGAGAACTGGAAGTTTCCAAATCTATAAATTTGATGCTATTGTAAATAATAAAAATGTTATTTCTTCCTGTAGTGTTCCAGGAAAGAGTCAGTATTCATTTAATCTGAATTCTAATCCAGTTGTAAATTTACACTTATTTCTAGCTATTTAACTACGGTTTAATTTTTTTAAGGTCATATAAATCTATTCTAAACTAACAATACAATTTGAAAGTGCAGTATCTAAGACTGGCTTACCTCCCAAAGTCTAAACAACAGAAGTACACACCACACACTATGCATCTGAGGGGGTGCTCATGAGTACAGGCCTTGACTTATGCAAGCAACCAACGCCAGATCCTCTCTTGCTCTTAGTGGTGTCCTGAACTGCTGCCCGGGTTAAAATTGCTTCTGAACTGCCTGATTCTGTGGTATTGGATTCTCTTCCATCCTTTTAAAACAAGGGATTCAGTAGCAGTGTAGGAGTTCTACTCCTTCCTCACAGCTTCTCAGCAATTTTACTGGATGTATCTTGAAGACATCTGTTGATGCCAGTCCTAAACAAAACTTTCAGCTAAGAACTTCCAGTCTTTAGGAAATACCTTTGTTGTTAGAAGGTTTGTATATGAGACCTCTCCAGCACTCCTATCACTAGAAGCAATAGGTAAACACACCCACACAGAGAACATACAGTAAATTTCTGGAATGAAGTTCTGATACCAAGTAAGTTATTACTAATTCTTACATACACTGTCCCATGGGAAGTACACTTCACAGGAAGAGACAACTAGAAAAATACAGAGTGGTTGGGTGATCTTAAATATGTTAATAGTTTGTAAATTGGAAGATTTTTCCATCAACCTGGGCTGGTACCATGTTGAAAAGAAACAGTAATTTCTGACTTGCTGTTGAGAAACCTCCTGCTCCATTAGACAAGAAAGCTGACAATGTATGGGGGAGTGGGGTAGTCCTTATTCTTACTTGAGTTTAGCAGCTAACATTAGAGACTGAAAGAGCATAACAAAAACAAAGGAAAAAGTTTCCTATACATTAATCTTATAGTTGGTACTTAGTACAAGTTCATTACTGCTTCAATTTACTGTTATGCTATGCAAAATAAAAACAAAGATTCAAGAGTACTGAAATAGAGTAATTTCAGCTGGTTCAGTATTACATTTACAGGAAAAATCCTAATGAAATAAGAGCTCAAGCATGGTATGTAATAAAGATGCAGGAAGCTGCCATGTCCATCTTCTGCAGTGCAATAACTATTTTTTCCGGAAATCATAGTTACTGAATAATGTGGAAAAAATACCTATTTAACCCCTCACAGACCTGAAAACTAATGTTCTTATCTGTATACCATAAGATACCTTAGTCATAAGTGTATACAGTTTTCCATTTCCAGACAGTTGGGCATATGCAAAGGACTGTATTAGCTAATATCACAGGAAACCAAAAGGTAGTTTACATTTCCTGTTCCATCTAGTAGCCAACACACATGCATTTCTGATAGAGTTAAATTAGAGTCCTTGTTTCAAATAGCTGAACTCATATTGGTTCATCTACCTTATGAATTGGTGCAGAGTACTAGAGCAACCAAACTAACCTCCAAAGAGATCCACTTCAGCAGTGGCAGCAGTAATAGTTGTAGTTGTAGTAGCAGCAGCTGAAGTAGTTGTAGTATCAGTAGTTGCAGCAGTAGTTGCACTAGGCTCTGGGGCAAATGGATCTGAAATCTGTGGCTCAGAGGTAACACCGGAAAGTGCAGCCAGATTATCTATATGCAACCACATAATGAAGATCAAACAGGAAAAGTAAGGGGACGAGGGAGAGAGACCACAAACACTCAACTGCAAAAAAATAAGTCAGAGCTCCAAATAAGGAGTCTTAACATTCAGAAGTCTTAGAAATAAAAAATACTACTCACCCTCTCCCAAGAGGTCTAGAGATTGTCCATTAAAATGACAGCAGTATAAAGAAACAAACCAATTAGTAGAACTGCCAGACTGAAGATGTTCGTTAGCCATAAGTTTATTCTCTAAGTGATATGTCTAGTTTAAACATAGTTTCACAAATGCACTTGATTTTCTAACATTCAAAGTTTTTCAAAATTATTGTTACATGACAAAGTTCTTTCTGTTTAATATCTCTGTTCATATCAGAACTAGTGCATAAATTCCATGTATTTGATAAATTCATATCTAATTACCAAGTTATTCACATACAAGTAGCATTTTTCACTGTTTCATTACAGCTGATTTTCTGTATTTTACCCTGCAACAGAGTGGACCAAGTAGTAACCTATAAGAGCTGACAGGAAGGTCTCTTACCTTTTACTATGCCAGGGCAGAGCGAAAACCCAATTCTTTAGAGCGCTCATTTCAACACTATACAAGTTCTGCCCTTCTCCTCTCCTCAAACTTGCATTTGGCTTAGCAGTGCAAGAGTAGCACCAGAAGTTGACAGACATCTTTAAAGTTTATGAGTAGCTAACATCCCAGAAGAGCAATGACAATTTTAAACGCAAGCCCACTGGCCTAACTAAACACAGATTCAAGATTCTCACCAAATAAAAGTTTATTTGGGAACAGCAAGGCCCAGTGAACCCCAGTGCTCATATAAGTACAATAAACCATCAGAAGTAATTGAATTCAATATAAATCAGTAAACAAACAAACAAAAAATACTATTATGCTATTAGCAAAATAAACTTAGATAGCAGAGAAACTCAAGACAATTCTGTTTAGTTGCAAGTATTTGCTGGATCAAAGTAATCAGGTAGCGGTCAAAGTCAATGTTACAGTTATTAGAAATAAAATCTGGCTTATTGTTTTGCCAAGATTAGCTGTTTTGACCCACATATCAGCCCTCAAACCCTTCACAAACCTGGCACCAAGGCCGCTGCATTTGGACAGGTAACAGTTGGCAAATACAATGTCAAGTTACTTCAGGAAACAAATCATTGCATCCCTACTGCCCAAAAGTATATATATTCTGAAAGGCAGGCAGGTTGAGGTTCTTGTACTTGACTGACTTGTGGGGGAAAAAAAAGAAAAAAAGGAAAAAAAAGTCATAGTATAGAAGAGCAGCTACTCTTTGAAAGTTTTTCCTACATTTGCGACGCAGCAAGCATACTACGCAGAAACAACCACCCTTATTAACACTTGCTATGAGGACTATGAGTGACTGACAGCATAAGCAGGCTAGCTGTGTCCCAACTTTGGTTCCTTAATCAACTTTACAGAAGCCTATGAGCATCTTTGGTAATAGACTTTTCTACAATTTAGAGTCCTCTAAGACCAGTCAGATTATTGAGCCCAACAACAAGCAGAGGAAGCTTTGCCTATAAAACAAAATCAAAACCAGAACACACAAACACACACACAAAAACAACCAAGAAAACCCTACATGCTGTGAAAATGTGAGAAAACTCTGCAGTTTGTCCCTGTTTACTAACTAGTAGCTCAGTATTGCTCCTAGATTCACTATACATGTAACAGGGTCATGGGTTCATCTGATCCATACTGAACAGCCAGCACACGGTCGAGATGTTTATGTAGGAAGCAAAATGCTTTGAGCAAGCAGAGGTTAATCTTCCTAAGTTTGTCTTTATTTTACAGTACTTGTTAAAAAGGGACCAAGAAACTACATGCATGCATTTTAATAATTGTTTCCTTGGGAAAGATATTCTTGAGACTCACTTCACAAGGTAAGCTACATCAAAATACCATTCTGAAAGAGTGCAACAATATATTAAAAATGCAACAGCACTCTGGTATCGCATTACTGCACACCAGGTGGACGCCTCACAGCTAGACTTGAAATAAACAGCTGTTGGCAAACTTCTACCTTTTAGTAGCTTACTCTTCAACATATTTTTGTTACCCCGTTATGTTATAGATCATAATGAAGTGAAATTACAATTATCCAGCACAGCAGCGTGTACTTACTCTTAACATGGGAAGAACTAAAACCAATGTTTTATCGTATAGTTAATATTAAAGTAAGAATACTGCTATCAAATCGATGTTCTAAGGTAAACTGCAAGGTAGTTCAAAGTAGTTCAAGTCAATTTGCTTTTATATCTTAGAGACATCTTGCAAGGGTACAAAAAGTACAGCAGGTTGAATTCTGTAATACCACAGCCTAACCTGCCTGTCAAATGCTTACCTTGCAGTATGCTGCAAGCCGCTTATTACCCTACCTTGATCTTCTACTGTTACCACAGAAGTGTAGGTTTCACAAGCTACAGCTTATTTGCTAGACAACTTGTGTTGTACTCAGAAATATACAGGGCATACACATGGAACATACAGTGTACTGTATATACCAGTAAATATGAACCTACACTGAAACTAAGATTGAGAAAGGATTGTTTGTTAGGGACAACCTGAATTCCTGAGGCTTATGTAACATTCAAAGTGCCGGTTTGATGCTGCCTCTTGAAATATTTCGTATTTGCATCCTCCTAGCTATTCTGAACTACAGCGATTTTTCTAGCTTCCTCCTCTTACTAATACTTTCTCACAAGTTCCCACATTAACTCGCTGTGTGTGAACAGTTTTGCAGATGAGGAAGAAGCTCAGGTACCAAGGAACCTACTGTTACACTTCCTCACAAAAGTCCTGCATGGAAGTGGACATGAGGTCGCCTAGTCCAAACTCCTGCTCGGAGGAAGGAAGAACCAACCAACCAACCAGCTCTGAAACTGCAATTTGTTGCTGTTACCCCTCATTATAATCAGTTATCATTGCCAAGAAAACTTTGGCTCCACTTTGCAAGTTCCCTTCAAGTAGTTGTAGGCCACTGTAATAAATCCTCTTTAACCTCCTCTTTCCTGGACCACACAGGCCCAGCTCCCTCAACCTCTCTTCTCTGTGAAGAGGAAAAAATCTTTGCTTTACATCTCTGGAATCCTGGTAGCCCCCTACCAAGACCCTCCACAGTTTCTCAAGAGTCTCCCTTGACTGAAAGAGCTCAGAACTGGACACAGTATTCCAGATGTGGCCTCACCTGCACTACTTAGAAGGTTCTGTAATACTTATGAGAGCGTACCACTTTTAATAAATGAATAAATAAAACCTCTTAGGTTCAAAGGTTTCCTCATTATCAAATAAAACATGAATGGAAGTTTCAGTATTTTCACAACAAATCAATTCCAAATCTCAGTTTATTCATGTCTGACACGGTCTTTGGCAACTATTTAGAAAGGTTTTTTTTTTGTTGTTGTTTTTTTTTTTAAAGTAAGATTCCAGTGTGGTAACAGGTCATCCATAACTGGACTCCTGCCATCAGCAAAGCAGACAGACTTGAAGCTTACTAAGTAACCAAAATTCTGAAAGATAAGTCTGAAGTATACTTGATGAGGTTAGTAATAATCCTGGCCAAAGGAAAAAAAATTCGCTGTCCTTTTCTGTTCTGCAATAAGAGGACTAGACGTATTACTGAGCAATTTTTAAAAGTTTTCAGTAGTTCAAAAGAATATGCATACAACACCTCTTCCAAATATATCTAATCTCCAAAGTCTAGGTGTTTTGTCCAAAAACACAAAACAAATTGTCAGCTTTCAATTGCAATATGAATCAATATTTTAAAATGTTAATGGCTACTTATTCTGCATGAATGAGCAACTGCTTGGAAGTGGAAAAAAAAAAAAAAGGAAAAAAAAAAAGTTAGCCAAGAAGCCTGAGTTCTTCTGAAATGGCTCAGAAAAGCTTGTGTTCCCATACTTGGGGATGTCAGAGAAGGACAGCAATGGTAACTACCAGCTGCTAAGGCGTAACTACAGAGAAAATAAGTAGGATGCTACCAAAAATCATGGAATAATTAGTCCCAGACTTCCTAGGAGAGATGACCCTGTGGTCTTGTTTTCTGTATAAGATTACATTTCAGTTAATAAAACTGACACTTCTGAGAAAAAAAATCAACAGATTAAATATGAATATGCAAAGCATGGTCTACATGACAACCATCACTACACTTTCATAATGAGGTGGCTGAGAGACAATGTCATTTTTAATGAGCTAAAGATGAAAACAGAAACAGGGTATGCAGAAGTCACTAGTACCCAGCATTAGCATTCATAATGGAGTCAGCATGACTCAGCGTAGCATTCCTACTGTAAGAAGGCTAATGAGTTCATTAAGCTGCCACACAAGAGATGATCTAAGACTGCACCACAGTGGGTTTACAACTATGCTACTTAAATCATCATCTATTGGCCTAATTCCTGGTCCTCACAGGAGAGGAGTGAACATTGCCTACATTTATTGTGGTCCTCTTCAGATCATCAGCTGGTAATGTTGTCTGGAACAGACACAGTTCTGTGTGCGCTGCACACAGTTTAGATTTAGAGAGTTTAGATTCCAGAAAACTGGTTCCTATTTGAAGACAGTTAGACCTCTATTTCTATTTTCATATTATAGCTCTAAACAGAAAATGAAGTTTTTCAATTGTTAAGGGATGTTTATGTTAAGGGATTTCAGAGGTAACTGCACTTGCAGCAGAATCATTTACCACCTTTGGCATGCACAGCCTGTTAGACACATTTTTGCTTTAAAAGATATTTTTGGTCCTTCCCCTACTGGTGGGCTTTGCTTTATGAATGGAAGAGCTGATGTCTGCCCACACCTTAACAATAGGCACGTGAACAGTTCTAATTCTACTTCCCCAACTATTTTAAAGTGTCTACCCTACCTGTTCACCTTCAGCCATTCCCTTCCTGCTCACGTTTAGCTACATAATCCTGCCCTCCCCCCAGCTTTGCAGTCAGGTCTTCATAAGCAGCTTATACTATTATGCATATCCCTAGAAAAAGGAGTAGTCCTGTTCTGCAAAGGAATGCCTGCCTGTCAGGTCAGCAGAACCCACAGAGTGAGCTGGGAACATCTTGTGCTAGTACAGAAAGGGATAGGTTTCAGTTCAGCCAGCCAAGCAAGAAAAGGGAGATAGCAAGAAGAGATGCTGATAGCCAGTTTTCTCTACCTCCCCATGAAGTTGCTCCAGCAGGGGCTGCTGGAGCCGCTTGCCCAGCAGCCGCAAAATCTGGCTGAAGATCCAGAAGATCACTAGATGGTTTGGAAGAGCTGCCAAAAAAGGAAGAGATATTAAATATTGGCATAATTTTTCTATTCCATCAAGTTTAAAAAAAAATCATGACTAGATTTTAGGAATTAGATTGGATAAAACCATTCTTAGATTGGATGACCAACAGAACCATTAAGAGAGGTATATTTTATGGTTTTTTTCACTGCATCAGAGCAGTGGCCATGAACATGGGCACTACAATAAGTGCCAAAGAACACATTACATCTTCGGATGGGATCGTAACTTATTTACATTACTTGATAATGACATTTTAACTGATTTATTAGATATCACTAAACTGTGACAATCCTAGAAAACAAACACACCACCAGAAAACCATGCTCACAAAATCCCAGGTGTTTCCTAAGTACAGAGATTTTAGGTTGGATATTAGGAAAAATTTCTTCTCAGAAAGAGTGGTTAGGCATTGGAACAGGTTGCCCAGGGAAGTGGTGGAGTCACCATCCCTGGAGGTGTTTGTAGATGTGGTATTTAGGGACATGGTTTAGTGGGCAATATTGGTGGTAGGTGAACAGCTGGACTAGATGATCTTAGAGGTTTTTTCCAACCTTAATGATTCTATGATTCTACAGGGAAAGTAACTGCTGCAACTGAAAATAGCTCCATTCTACTTCAATACTTCACCATGCCATGTCAGAAAACAAGAAACCTGCATTTCCAGGCAAGAAATAGACATCAGGTAGAATGGAATTTGTAAGACTTCGGTGGCTTAAGCCAGCTGGATATTTCCTTAGGAAACAAGGTCTGTTTAGTTAGAACGTTTAAATAATAAACTGTAGAAGCTCTTTCCTCAATGAAGCATTTCATCTTGACATTTAAATCAAGTTAGTCACATCTTCATACTTTTGGTTCAGGCTTACAACTTTTACATGTTTAGAATTCTTTCTTTTCTGCTCATTACAATAAACAATAGTGGTTTGTTCTGACTTGAACAAACTTGACTTGAACGTATGGGTCAGAATTTCTCTTTGACCAAACTTGAATGTCGATTTCTGATTTCAGCCTCCCAAAATTCATTTCATTTTATGTTCTTCATTAACTAATTTGAACAGAAAGAAAAATGATCTTAATTCAGCAATACAGCAAAAACAGTACTGAAGGTCAAAGACTTCTTTGGATTTGTATATTACTTCAGTTTATTTGATTGAAAGTTTATGTTGTTATATTGAGAATTATACAATATCACTACTATACTGAAAGCAAAGCAGAGTAGACACAAACTGTGTGATTTTTGTTTATTTTGCTTTTGTTTGTTTGAGCTCATTTGTGACCTAGACTGGTAGAATTATGTACCACATTCAATATCATTGTACGCTATCTGTAAAGTAAGCAAAATCTTGCAGGCAAGTCTCCAGTTACAAGTGTGACTTTGGCATCTACATCAAGTGCAGTAACTCAAATATCCTTTTCTACTTACCTGACTGGAGCAGCTGTAGATGAAGTTGCAAAAAGATCAACTGGAGGAGATGTATCGATACTTTTTGCTGGAGTAGAATTGGGAGATGTAACAGTTGTGGCTGGAGAAGACTGGAGAAATATTTTAAACACACATTCAATATACCAGCATTTTCCCATAAACAACTTAAGCACAGATTCACATACTTAAAAAGTCCAGTTTACATATCAGGTCCTTTCATTGTGAGTTGTTCTTTTTAAGAGAATTTAAGGAAGACTGGGCTACATTTTCACAGGGCTAGCAATTCACAAAACCTGAGTATTTTATTTCCTCACTAGAAGTCACAAGTATGTTGTATGATCATGGGATACATGCCTATACCAACAAAAAACAGCCCTTCCTGTTCCTCTGTACCTAACCACACACAGGTCCTACCCATCTCTTCCCAGTGGAAATCTTTCCTTGTTCTAAGGGGAGCAAAGCAAGACCTCCCCAGAATGGTGGCTGAGTTGAGGAACTGCAAGGGGAGTCCTCCTTAAGATGGCTGGCTCGAGAGGAAATGCCTACTGCAGGTGCTCTGAGTGCATGTAGGGACACCAGCAGCAAGCCTCACATTAGCTTTAGTCTCTTGGGTTCTGTATTTGCTCAGTGTCTATGTAACTAACTCAGACTCGTGCTCTGGGGTTGCATTACCTGCCTTTTCAAATCCTAACCAGGACATCTAACAGTGCCTATGTATCAAAGGCTTCTCAGTAAGTTCCAAGACAATTATATGCTCCTCAGCAATTGTATGCTGCCCCATCCCTGGAGGTGCTCAAGGCCAGGCTGGATGAGGCTTTGCGCAACCTGGTCTAGCGTAAGGTGTCCCTGCCCATGGCAGGGAGGGTGGAACTGGATGAGCTTTAAGGTCCCTTCCAACCAAAACTATTCTGTGATTCTATGATTCTAGACTGTCCTCAAGACTTTACTAAGGTCTGAGACTAGATTGGTCCAAATTCTTCACATAAATGGGCGAGAAGGGCTTCACCTAAAGTTGTAAGAACACTTCCTGAGTCATTATGTAGTTCTTGCTAAGTGCTACAGTGTTAGAAAAAAAGTATTTTTAAAAAACAGCTATGGGCTTTTTGGAAAGAAACGTTAGAGCTTTCTGTAGAATCAAGCATTGAACAGTCTCCTTCAGATTCAGAAGTTTTCATTCAGTTCTTCCTGTACAACAGTTGTTACTAACCATAGAGCGATGGTGTGATAATGTTTCAGGTACAGCAGGAACCAGTAATACTAACATCATAAAGATCATTAGTTTATTTGACACTCTAACCAAGCTGTTTTCACTGGTAACTCTTGATATAGATTAAGGTGAGCACTCTCACTAATGAAGGTCAATTCTGAAACTAGGTATATCAGATTAAAGTTTAAAACTATATTCATGTTTAGGAAGAAAAAGAGTCAGCATTTTCAAATAAAAAGCTGGAAATGGAGTGAGGAATCTGGAGAAGAAAGAGTACATAGCAACTGTCTCACTGACAGGAAGATTAAAAAAGATATTGAGACAAAGATATGAGTGTCTTATGCTTTCTCAAAGCATGACCATCAATTCTTAGTAAAGCTGCTTAGCATCCTGCACTGGTATAAGCAGTATGGCACTTCAAATCAGCAAAGTGTTTTTATAAAGCTTCATTTACAAGGCCATTTTAAGATGCAACTTTGTCGTTCAGGTAAGGCCTAGGTGGCACAGTCTAAAAAACAAATCAGGAGATGGAAACTTAATTCATTATGCCTTTATGTTCTAAAGCATATCACCTGAACAAGAATTAAGCATATCACCTGAACAAGAATTAACTAGTACAGCAACTATTTAGTATAGCACTATTTAGTACAGCAACTATTTAGTAAGGCAGTATTTACCTTGCTCAGAGGAGAAGGAGCCCCAGATCTAGGGGAAAAAATGGGGGTTTTGTGATAAGTACATTTCTGGAAACTGTGTTTCTGGTCATCACAACACATGCAAAAAGACCTAAAATGAAACATCACAGCTATCTCGATCTCTACAACTGCATGCCCTCCCCTTTTTCAAACTTCTATGTGTCACTTTAGAGACGTAATGCAAATTGTTACTTCAAAGCATAAATTAATCTTTTTAGCTAATTAGTATCACAGGATTATTCTGCCTTTTAAATAAGCTCTACAGAATGGAGGAAAGGCAAAGATGCATGCAAATGTCTTGCTTTAGGGCATACAGAAGCCAGCAGGAAATAATTATTGGGGCAAAACACAGCCATATTATAAAATCCTACAAGGGTAGCAAAGTAAGACCAATAGGAAAGCAGTTATCTAATACTAGTCTTCTGAGAACGTATAAGCCAATTTCCAAAGTCTACCATTCTTTTAAAGAAAGTCAGGGTCACTTTAAAATGATATTTAAAAGTATGGAAAAAATTAGTTGTGAAGTCCCAAGCTGAAGATTCTCCCACATGAAAGAAAAATCACACCAATGTTAATCTATACAGCCTTAATCATAAGTTAGAACATATGCCAGTGCATTTGTTTACTTTCATTATTATGGGGTATGAAAATACTGCTACTTATTTTTAGAGCTGCTTGATCTAAGAGATGAAAAATTACAATGACACTGATAATGAAAAGAAGAGTTGAACCTGAACCAGTACTGAACTAGCATCCATCCTAATAGGTTAAATCAATTGAGTAAATCCTAGGAGCTGTAGAACTGATTAGAAGATCTGGAGTTGAGACAGAAGTGACTACAAGTAACATAGTAGCTACGTACAAAAGCAAGCGACAGTTTAGATACAATTTAAAGAAGATATCTGTTTCTAATTGTTGAAGACACCTTAAAAAACAAACAAACATAGCAAACAGAACCATAACCACATCTGCATGCAAGTGATATGTAAACATATGTACTTACCCTTCACTAAATTGCAAGGGAAGCAACAGCAAAAGAGAAAACACAATTTTAGCTTAATCCTTCCTAGAGTTAGCCATGACAAGTATCTAGTAAGAAGATGCAAAGCCATTAGAAAACAAATCATTTTTGACAATAAAAGCCTTAGCAGTAGGGAAAAATAGTTCTTTCCAGGACTGCTCCATAGTTAATTTTACTTTGTTAGGAAAGTGTCCGCTTGTTCAGTGTCTCTCCCACACCCCAGTAAGATAAACAGTTGCTATTAAGATAATTTTGCAAGGGAAAGGAAAAGCATAGTCACCACAGCTTATTTTCCAACTAAGTGACTAAAAGAGATTGGGGGAGGCAAACCTAAATATCATCTAGTCTCTAATTTTTACTGTTTTGCCTTGCTGCCCTTCTCAAAACATATACCTACTTGTTGCCAGGTTTTTTTCCTTCCAGGGAGTTTAGGTGTTGCTCAAGGGTCTCCATAAGACTGCTAGGAGCCTTGAAAGCAAAGAGAAAGATAAACTTCTAAACATGTTAAATTGACCTAACAGTGCTAGAAACCTAGCACAAAAGTCCCTTAAATCCACCATGTGCACACTCATGCTGTTACCTTATTTGCAACACTGAAAATAATGTATTTCCATGCTAGAAGTATTCAGGCAAAGACAGCTTTTGAAAGATAATACTGTGTTCAAATTTGCAGAGAGAGAACATTTACCTCTACTAAACAGAGCCTGAAACTTACACCCAGGATGTGTTCATCATGCTTTGAGTCAGTTTTAGACATTGACAACAGCATAGGCATCCACAGAGTCAATTTTAATAGTAATTCAAGGTCATCTTTTTCAAAGTTCAAGGTCCAAGGTCATCTTTTTAGTTCTACTTTTAGCCAGATCTACAATATGTAATTTATGACCAAAGGATTGCATAATATTTGTATATCTAATCAAAGCTAACTAAAAGTCTGTTCCAATGCCCATGAAAGCAGTTACCTATGATTCAAGACTCCCCAAAATCACAATTCCACCTTTTAGCTAAGTCTTCTCAAAACTATGCAGAAGTTACTAAGCTCAACAGGTAATTCAAAATTCAGAAAGATTACCATTTTAGATATTTACAAACATAAGCTTTTTCAAGCCTCCCTAACCTTAGGTTTAATTTTAAGAAACCTTTTGTTGGCAATACCCCCAGGCATGCACTTGCTGTTACAATGGTAGTTAAGAAAAGTAGTCAAATACAAATGACAGTGTGCTTAGCTACTTCAGTATAAAAATAGTGTCCAGATAAGTAGAATCCTACAAGATCAACAAGCAAGGAGGAAACCCTTGAGAGATACAGTAGCATGTAATAGTAAGGTATTTCATCAGGGTTACCGTTTCATCATTGGTACAGTCTTTAAAAGGGGATTTCTCTTTACCAGTGTCTTTCAGATCAACCAGAATTCCTGACAGCAATACCTATAGTGTTTTTCATAAATACTGTCTTTAATTTCAGTATATATACACTCATCAAAAAAAGTTAGTTTGCCATGCTTGAAAACAGACTTTCCACTGCCCATATATACATTACCCTAAAAACAGTTTTCTGGCTTCAGTATGCTTAGTATCTTATAGTAGTAATGCACAGCTATGTGTACTTATAGCATCTGCATATTAATTTTGACATTAAACTGAGCAGTAAGGTAAGATTCCTGCATGTGTTAAGTGCTCAAAAAATCCTTAACTGATGGCTTGAATTTAAATATGTACCATGTACATACACAAAGCAGAAACATATTAACCGTTACTGCTATTTCATAAGCATGTTTATTCATTTTTAAATAGTGAAAGCACAAGAAAGATTTTGGCTAAAAACAAATGACTTTGTTCATTTTTTTCTTGCTGCTGAAGAATACTTAGTAATAAGTGTCTCCTTCGCTGAAGAACAGATTCAGACTTCCATGTATTCAAAAAAGCTACAGCATAAGAAAGAAGTTGTGTCTAGGTAAGCATGTAAACAGAAAGCTGTGTTTCAAAAAATTAAAAAAAAAATCCCACAATTATTTCCTCTAATGAACTGCAGCTCTACACAATTTAATTATCCTTCAAATGCATTATTCACAGGTTTCTGAAAACACAACAAGAAAACATGAAACTCATCCGGGAAGCAGAATTCACAGAAGCAGCTTTAGAAAATTTCTTACCAGATGCAGCACTTTGGAAATTAAATATCATCTGGTATCCAATTTGTGACTCTGAACATTGCTTAATTTCTTCTAGATACTGCGTCTGTTAGATTAATCTATTGCTCTGCATCATGGGGGAACCATAGATATGGGTTCTCCACTAGCTATTTGGGGTAAGACTGACATGCTTGAAGATTTGCTAATAACTGTAAATGAGCCAATCTCCCTAGCTGCCAAGATGCCTCCTCAGCTTCCAAAACCTTGTAGCCAAACCAGAAAGTTCAAAGATGACAGCTATCAACTTCTATTTCAGTACTGTGACTGCTTGCTTGGATTTAAATAGATGCACACACATCAAATGTCAACACAGACAGCTTCTTGTGGAATAATACTGACTATTGAGTTCTGACTATTGAGTACTGACTATTGAGTTGAATAATACCGACTTTGAGTTCTATTGCTTATATTAGGAATTTAGGTATAACACTGATATTTTAGCTTTGTTACCCAAAATTATTATTACATATAATTATATATTAGAATCATAGAATCATAGAATCATAGAATCATAGAATATCCTGAGTTGGAAGGGACCCTTAAGGATCATCAAGTCCAACTCTTGATACCGCACAGGTATTAGATTTTAGTTGAAATTCATCTTTATTTATTTCTCACTGAAATACATTGCCTAGATCTTGTTCACAATCTAGAGAATGCTGCATATTAGCCTCAGCAAGTAAGTCCCAAACAGCAGCCTGTGGGAGAACAGTTATACTGGCCTATTTGAGATTTAGGTTTGCTATCAAATATCACATGTGACAGTTGAGTTGAGGTTGGACTAGATGATCTTAGAGGTCTTTTCCTAGAGAACCCATTAGGTACAAAGTTGGCTGAACATCCTACTTCAGTTACTTCAGAACAGAGTATGGTATTCCATACACTACTACAATTCTGTTTCCTCAGCCAAATAGTGTGAGCAGAATTTATGGATTTCAGATGCTACAGGGCTATAAACATTAACAGTCTCCATCTTCACAACATGTCTGAGTTTCAGACTTATTATCTGGCTCTTCTAACCAAGAGAACCAACACTC
Source organism: Anser brachyrhynchus (assembly GCF_964034855.1). Taxonomy (NCBI): domain Eukaryota; kingdom Metazoa; phylum Chordata; class Aves; order Anseriformes; family Anatidae; genus Anser; species Anser brachyrhynchus. The sequence goes on along the minus strand of NC_137696.1, from coordinate 88,793,854 downwards.
TGATGTTGATTTATACCAGGTTTTCAAGAGGCTTTACAAAAACTTCGTAGTCATAGGTTATTATCACTTAAGATTTACAACTGCTAAACTGCTTTGGGTTGCTCTTCTGCTCCAACTGCTTTGGGTTGCTCTTCTGTTCCTATTTGATTGGCATTGAAACTGCCACAAGTCCCAAGTCTTCTGTATGAATTCTCTCCTCCAAGTAAATATCCTTTTGATATTAAACACAGAGCCAAGCACTCAAGCCCGTTTGCAAAGGATTTTGTAAATGTGCCAGCACAATAGATTTTAAGCAACAGTAGCACCGGTGAATTTTGATGTTCAAGTTTTGTTACATACTGACACAGTTCAGCAATCAAATCATGGCTTCTGCATTTAAGCTTACAGTTTACTGTACCTAGACCAACACAGTAGTGCTACAACTGCTCTGAATTTCATCTCCGGTCCAAGATAGTGTCAGGGTGAGATTATGATACAAGTCACAACATAATCTCTATGCAGTCTGTTGTCAAAGACTAAATTGCCCTACAGGCAGTGAGAGTCTGTCCTTTAGCAAGGAAAGAGCAACACAGTGCACCCTCCAGCTGCAGGCTGGAAGCCATCATGAAAGACATTAATCTAGTTATATTGGTCTTCATAAAGAGCTTCTGGCAGTTCTTGTCTTATTTACAAATTGGGAGGGCTTTAAAACATTCTGCGGCGTGATTTTCTACAAACATTTAGACTCCTGGTATACTTATTAATTTATTACACAGATCCAAAAAGACTATAAGAGAGGCTTGAGGCTTACCTGTGTAAGATCAGGGATATCACCTTTGTCAATTCCAACTTGCTGTGGATTTTTAAGAAAGGAGGTAAAATGTAAGCACATTGTTCCATGGCAGCAGGCATTAATTTTGACCACAACAGTGGCACACTCATCAACCTATAATGTGTTTTGTCTTTAGAAAAAGACTACAAAGTTAGCATGTGCAGATGCCCACATCTTTCCAGTAGCTATTCCATTACCTTCAACAACTTGCAGCAGTCTCTCTCTTCCACCTTGGTAAAGTTCATACTCCCTACTGCAAATCAGGCAGGGCTTTCTGGACACGTACTCTTGTCTCAGAGGGCAGCAGCAGTGAACTGCCAAACATGTATTACTCAAAAGATACCTGACTATCCTAACAAAGTTTTCCTCTGAAATTCTTCCAATGAGAAGGTCCTAGAAGACACCGCTTGCAAAATGTTAATGGTGTTTTTCCACCCTTTTCTCCTAGTGTTTCAAAGCAAGATGAGGTGTCAGTCTGCAGTCTCTTGTTAGTTGTCCTGTTGATTACATATGGCTTTTCAAAGTGCCTGTTGGTTTACCTTTTGCAGAAGAGCAAGCTCCACTGCAGCTACTAAACCTGAAATACAGGCAATATAATCCCCATACTGTAAAGCTGACCTACAGGTGCTTGAAGTACTTCTCAAAGATCTGAAGTCTTCATGCTACCACTCCCTCAACATTCACATCAGGCGTTACATGCCACTCAGTAGTCTAGCAGGCTCCTTCATAAATAATTAAATAAACTAACAAAGAAGCAAATATTTTATTCAACTCATTACTGCTGCCCTTTATAGTGAAGCATGAAACAAGGAAAATGTGCATCTTATGCCAAGGAGCCAACTACCACAAATGAGAACCCAGCAAAAGAGTTAACTAACCATGTAATATTTGTATTATCCACAGAAGAGAATGATAACTAGAATGAAAATCAGGAAATTTTCACATTGCAGTAACTTATAGTTGGCTGCAAAGGCTTAACAAGAAGACTTATAAAATTTTTATACTTATTCTTATGTTCATCCCTGCCCTAGAAACATAGATTATGCACTTCCATGAAATACTGCTGTGGTTGCAGTCATGTTATCCATTACATTACCAGGAAAGTTGAGGCTGGCTGCACATTAGAGACATATGGAAAGCCTACACAGGGCTTACTAGTCCAAGAAGAGCTGAATAAGCAGATCCAAGAATTTCTATGCTGCCTCACATTTATGTACAGTGAGTCAGTTGCTTAACAAGTGCAATTAATATTTTATATTGATGCTAAAATATTCACGAAATACTTAAGTGCCAGACTCCAGAAGACTGGAAGTCACTTACCTCTGCAACTTTAAGAAACTCTGATACTCTGGTCATTCGAGTAAGAAATCGTTTGTAGATTTCAAGAGCATCTTTACATTGTCCCTTTTTCATTTCAAAAAATTTCTCTAGAGAAATAATTTGGCAAATTTCAGTTAAGGTGTCTTACATTAGGTCTGTATTCATCAGCAACTCTAGTTTTCAGGAAAATCATATTTCAAGAATATTGCACTCCATTAACATTTCTCTACCTGGACACTGATCTAGTGGTATTCCTAGTCCTTAGTAGAATTCAGAAGTTGGACCTGCTGGGAAGCCTAAGAATTATATAGACTGGAAAACTGCACCTCAAGCAGCCACAACATTGTGTGAGAGGTAAACCAGGTTTTTAAAGACAAATAATAAATAGACAAAGTAGCTACCAACCTTAAAATTCAAAGTATTTAAAGATACTTAAACATATATTAATATATTTCCTCTCCCAAGTTGTCTTCATTCCACCATAGAACAGTACATTCTCCCACTCAAGTAATTCCCTTAAGTTGGTTAGTGTCTGTTAACAAGCACAACTGCTACGTATTTCAACCTGAACTTACACTTTAAGTAGCAGTAGACACTGAAATCTCAATTCAATTGTTATGCCCAACGCATTTGTATCTGCTCCATCAGCTTTCCATGTCTATAGTTTCAGTTAAAATACCTGGGACTTACTTTTATGAAGTATCATTATGAAATAACATTACAAGGATACAAGACCAGCGTTTGAGCTTCAGGAACATCTGTTTGCCTTTTCAGTCTTTGTAACAGTCTCATTTTCCTCCTTTTCTAGTTGCAGCCAGACTTTTAGGACAGTCATGATGGCCAAGTAATCTGAGTTTCTATCTTTATAGACCAGCTGAAGTGCTCAAAGGTTTTAGTAGTTGAACCTTATTTTCTACAAGGTCAGTTCTATTTTCTGCAGTATAAGGCAACTCCTGATTTGGGGATTCATAACAAAGCCACCTGCGGAGACTGCTTAAGTCGTGTTATGTTATTGATCACACCTAGTTTTCTGAGCTTCAGAACATGCTTGCAGCCTTGCACAGGCTTTGCAGGTTGACTGCAAGTAAGTTTCTGAGGTAAGACCCAGCTTTGGCCATCATCCTTTCAGATAGATCAGTAAAGTTATTCAGGAGCATATTACTTCATATAAGACTACTACATAGCGTATTTAACAGAAAGATGAATCTGGACATTTTTAAAGAAATCAAATAGCAAAAGCTGCTTTGCTAACCTTGTTGGACATATTATGCAGGTTCACACAGCACTGTACGTTTCTTTAAGCACAGTGCTTAGTGATCAGTGTCTTTAAACCATACAGTTTTAAGAACATATGAAAATCCAGCCTCAGATGAACACTAGTGTATGAGGTTATGGCTTAAAGTCTTCTCTCACTTCTCACTTCAGAATAGAATAGTCAAGAATAATGTATTGTTTAAATGAAAGTTACACATACACACCACAAAGAAGAAGAAGAAAAAAAAAAGTGAAGCAGATCTGAAACTCCCTTTTCACTTGCTCATGGTATGTGAAATATAGACACTGGTTTACTTACCTAATAAGTTAATAACCCCATCATTGTAGCAAGCAAAAAGTTTGATAAGATCTTTAAACAGAAGCATGAATGCAGCATTTATGACACCATTTGTCAGTTCATTTGGATGAACCTACAAATAAAATACCAATTAGTTACAACAAATTTATTGAATGCAATCAGCAGTTTTACTTTATACCAGATATCTGGTGCTGTTATTGATGGAATCAAGTACTGAATACAAATTTTCACACACACAAAAAAAATAAGCAAAGGTTGCTTCTGTTTCAGTTAGGAGATGACAGTTTGGTTTTTTATTTCCCACTACTCCAGAACAAACCACTACAGCAGAAGAGTATCCCCAACAACAGTAAACGTCTTACGACTTCTTCACAAAGAGGTGGAAGGCGAGGACACTTAACAAAGCTTTAATGAAACTGGACAAAAGGAGTGAGTTCATAGCATTGTTTAAAAAAGCCTCAGTGGTCTAGTAGGTAATACAGTTAGGTTAATGGAGTCAAGACTCTTCCAGTTCTCATGTTAACTTGGGCAGAAAATTGCTTGTTTATTAAAAGATCTCTTTTGTTTAAAAAAAAATAAAAAAAAGAAAACTACAGAAAAAAAGTCTTCCAAGACCACTATCACAATTCCTAAGTCATTTAAGTAACAAAAACACATTAGCCAAACTGTGTGCTTCTAAGGCTTTCCTCTGAAAGCTGAAGTGGGCCCTAGACATCTAGGAATGTGTCCTTCCACCCACCAAGAACAGAAAAAAATTCAAGATCCATTCTTCAAAGATCTCTCTGCAATGTTACTCTGTACTTTCAACTGATTCCTCTTTTTATTCATAAAGCAGATAAATAATCCCACCAACATTAATAGCATTATAAATAAATTGAAGACATTTATTTCTATGAAAAGACTAGATTAAAGTTTAGTCAGTTCACTTAGAGCTGAAAACCAGGTGAAAGTTTTAAGGAAGCAAAATACTACATGAGGTGTTTAAATGGCCTCCCCTTAAAAAGAAGCTGGTTACCAAAAGACAGAAAAAAAAGTTTCTTTAACCTCATTTTTCCCCTCTCTGATGCAAAAGATGCATCACTCCATTCTCTGAGTCAACATTCCTCAACAGCCCTCATTTCCCATTCTGTTACCCTACAAGAAAATCCACATTTGCTCATTTCATACATACAGAAAAGTGCCATCTTTCACTGCACTATATCTCAGTGAGACACCAAAAAGTGGACTTTTTTCCAAATAACGGGAAGATCTGTAAAGCATTACCTATAAGGTGAAATATGTTATTTACAGTGCAGCACTTTAAATCACTGATTAGTGTTAATGCTGGGTCAGCTTCAATACGTACATCGAATTCAAGTAATGCATCAATTTGTTCCTGTAGTATTGGCATACTCTTCAGTAGCTTTTCAGGAGCCATTGTCCTCATTACCCCATCAGCTCTGCAAGAGGGAATACAGGTCAGAAGCCATTGCATTCTCTCTCTCCCTCCCCCCAAACTGATTTACTATCTAAATTTAAGCTTAACCCATTTCAAATAGTTGGAGCACTGCCTGATTCTCCTGCCTCCCTCAATATCACAAGAGCTGGCATGGAAAGCACTTCATCCAGCCACCACCCCTGACAGCAGATGAAGAAGAGTTTTTATGTTAGAGTGATGAATGTGAGAGCTTGATCTTTTTGTGTAAAGAAGACACTGAGAGTTTGAAAAACTTGACAAGAAATACTGTTGCAGAAGTGCTTAGAGTCTTTGTGCATTAGCTTTGTTATGAATAACTAATGACAACTCATTACTGAGAGTATTTTTTAATGACATGTCTATGGTCACTGAAGACAAAAAAAATCTCTATAGATTGTGGGTGGTTTTCTTTTTTCCCATAAAGTGCCACAATATATGCATGTCAGTATCTTAAATCAGGGCAGCCTTTGCTAAGAGCTTCTTACCATAGGACACTTTCCTCTGTGTTCGTGAGTACTAATTAATTCCATTATTTCTTCATAATGCTATCACTGACTTTGAACTGCCTTAGCAGTCCTGACCTTTTATTCCAATGGGATCATCTAGTAGTCATGGACATGTAACATTTCTTATTTGCAGCCCACAGAAGTTTTCATGTTTTCATGTATAACCATTTTTATCTCTGAATACCACAAACCCACTCAACAGTCATCATGTGTGGACCCATTCTGGCCACTGACAGGTATGGTGTCTCCTCTCCAGGAAGGCGTACCACCATTTATACTTATTTTACGTTATACTCTAAGGCACCTTATTTTGAGAACCGGAAATAATATGTACAGAAGGGCTTTGCAGCAACATGTTACAAGGCGGAAATTGAAGGAAGCTGAGTAACCCAAACTTACACATGGTGAAGGCACCATGTGACAAAGGGAACTTAAGATGTTAGGACAACTGTGCTCTGCTGGATCAAAGCCTGCCTGGAATATCAATCCAACTAGCTACCAGCCTTATGTCAAAAACTTATATGTGATTCACATTTCAAACAGATTCAAAAGATTACTCTGGTTCCTGTTACTGGAATAGCATCCAGCTACACTACGAAGCTGTTCACAGATTCACAGATTCACAGATTTCTTTAGGTTGGAAGAGACCTCAAGATCATCGAGTCCAACCTCCGACCTAACACTAAGTACTCCACTAAACCATATCACTAAGCTCTACATCTAAACGTCTTTTAAAGACCTCCAGGGATGGTGACTCCACCACCTCCCTGGGCAGCCCGTTCCAATGCTTAATAACCCTTTCGGTAAAGAAGTACTTCCTAACATCCAACCTAAAACTCCCCTGTCGCAACTTTAGCCCATTCCCCCTCGTCCTGTCACTAGGCACGTGGGAGAATAGACCAACCCCCACCTCTCTACAGCCTCCTTTCAGGTAACTGTAGAGAGCGATGAGGTCGCCCCTGAGCCTCCTCTTCTCCAGGCTGAACAAGCCCAGCTCCCTCAGCCGCTCCTCGTAAGACTTGTTCTCCAGACCCCTCACCAGCTTGGTCGCCCTTCTCTGGACTCGCTCGAGCACGTCCATGTCCTTCCTGTAGCGAGGGGCCCAAAACTGAACACAGTACTCGAGGTGCGGCCTCACCAGAGCCGAGTACAGGGGCACAATCACTTCCCTCGACCTGCTGGCCACACTGCTTCTTATACAGGCCAGGATGCCGTTGGCCTTCTTGGCCACCTGGGCACACTGCTGGCTCATATTCAGCCGACTATCCACCAATACTCCCAGGTCCTTCTCGGCCAGGCAGCTTTCCAGCCACTCATCTCCCAGCCTGTAGCTCTGCTTGGGGTTGTTGCAGCCCAGGTGCAGGACCCGGCACTTGGCCTTGTTGAACTTCATGCAGTTGACCTCAGCCCATCGCTCCAGCCTATCCAGATCCTCCTGCAGAGCCTTCCTGCCCTCGAGCAGATCGACACACGCACTTAGCTTGGTGTCATCTGCAAACTTACTGAGGGTGCACTGGACGCCCTCATCCAGATCATCAATAAAGATATTAAAGAGGACCGGCCCCAGTACCGAGCCCTGGGGGACTCCACTAGTGACCGGCCTCCAACCAGATTTGACTCCATTCACCACAACTCTCTGGGCCCGGCCATCCAGCCAGTTTCTAACCCAGCGAAGCGTACGCCAGTCCAAGCCCCGAGCAGCCAGTTTCTTGAGGAGAATGTTGTGGGGAACGGTGTCAAAAGCCTTACTGAGGTCAAGGTAGACCACGTCCACAGCCTTTCCCTCATCCACCAAGCGCGTCACTTGGTCATAGAAGGAGATCAGGTTCGTCAAGCAGGACCTGCCTTTCATAAACCCATGCTGACTGGGCCTGATCGCCTGCTTGCCCTGCAAGTGCCGCGTGATGACCCTCAAGATAATCTGCTCCATGAGCTTCCCCGGCACTGAGGACAAACTGACAGGCCTATAGTTCCCCGGGTCTGCCCTCCGGCCTTTCTTATAGATAGGCGTCACATTGGCTAGCCGCCAGTCAACCGGGACCTCCCCCGATAGCCAGGACTGCCGATAAATGATGGAAAGCGGCTCAGCCAGCTCCTCCGCCAGTTCTCTCAGTACCCTTGGGTGGATCCCATCCGGCCCCATCGACTTGCGCACATCCAAGCTCCGTAGCAGGTCGCCAACCATTTCCTCATGGATAGCGAAGGCCACATCCAGCTCCCCATCCCCTTCCACCAGCTCAGGGCACTGGGTGTCCGGAGAACAACCGGCATTGCCGCTAAAGACTGAGGCAAAGGCGGCATTAAGCACCTCAGCCTTTTCCTCATCCTTAGTAACTAGGTTTCCCCTCGCATCCAGTAAAGGATGGAGATTCTCCCTAGTCCTCCGTTTCGCGTTGATGTATTTGTAAAAGGATTTTTTGTTGTCTTTAACGGCAGTAGCCAGATTGAGCTCCAGATGAGCTTTGGCCTTTCTAATTTTCTCCCTGCACAGCCTCGCTACATCCTTGTAGTCCTCCTCAGTGGCCCGCCCTTTTTTCCAAAGATTATAAACCCTCTTTTTTCTGCTAAGCTCCAGCCGCAACTCTCTGTTGAGCCAGGCCGGTCTTCTTCCACGCCGGCTCATCTTTGGGCACGTGGGGACGGACCGCTCCTGTGCCATCACGATTTCCTTCTTGAGGAGCGCCCAGCCTTCCTGGACTCCTCTGCCCTTCAGAACCGCCTCCCAAGGGACTCGGCCAACCAGCGTCCTGAGCAGCTCAAAGTCAGCCCTCCGGAAGTCCAAGACAGCAGTTTTACTGGTCCCCTTCCTGGCCTCGCCAAGAATAGAGAACTCTACCATTTCGTGGTCACTCTGCCCCAGACAGCTTCCGACCACCACATCTCCCACCAGTCCTTCTCTGTTTGTGAAGAGAAGGTCTAGCGGGGCACCACCCCTGGTAGGTTCACTGACCAGCTGCGTCAGGAAGCTATCTCCCACGCTCTCCAGAAACCTCCTAGACTGCTTTCTCTGTGCCGTGTTGTGTTTCCAGGATATGTCTGGGAAGTTGAAGTCCCCCACGAGGACAAGCGCCGACGATTTTGCAACTTCTGTCAGTTGCCTATAAAACTCCTCATCCGTCTCCTCATCCTGGTTCGGCGGTCTATAACAGACCCCCACCAGGATGCTAGCCTTGCCGGCCTTCCCGCGGATCCTAACCCACAGGGATTCAACCTTATCATTCCCAGCCTGGAGTTCCACAACATCAAAAGATTCTCTAATGTAGAGAGCCACGCCACCACCCCTTCTGTGCTGCCTGTCCCTCCTGAAGAGCCGATAGCCAGGCATTGCAGCACTCCAGTCGTGGGAGCGGTCCCACCACGTCTCCGTGATGGCAACCAAGTCGTAGCCTGCCTGCTGCACAGTGGCTTCCAGCTCCTCCTGTTTGTTACCCATGCTGCGTGCATTAGTGTAGATGCACTTCAGCTGGGCCATCGCCTTCTTCCCCGGCCTAGCCATTGTTTCCCCCGGCACAGCTCCGACAAGCCTTGTTTGAGCCCCGTCCCCCTTCTTACCTAGTTTAAAGCTCTCTCTATGAGCCCCGCCAGCTCCTGGCCTAGGATCCGTTTTCCCCTTGGAGATAGAGACCCATCTGGGGCCATCAGGCCGGGTGCCGAGTAAAGCTCCCCATGGTGAAAAAACCCAAAATTTCTATGCTGGCACCAGCCTCTGAGCCACCTATTAACCACATGAGCTTTCCATGTCCTCTCCGTGCCTCTCCCTTCCCCCGTAGGGATGGACGAAAACACCACCTGCACTCCCGCTCCCTCCACCAATCGTCCCAGCCCCCTATAGTCCTGTTTGATGGCCCTGAGGCTTCTCTTTTCAACATCATCGCTGCCAGCCTGGATTATCAAAAGCAGGTAATAGTCAGAGGGGCGAACCAGGTTTGGAAGCTTCCTGGTAACGTCTCTGACCCTGGCCCCAGGGAGGCAGCAGACTTCCCTATGTGTGGGGTCAGGCCGACAAATAGGGCCCTCCGTTCCCCTGAGGAGGGAGTCGCCCACAACAATCACCCTTCTTTCTTTCTTGGTGGAGGCAGTCCTGAGGCGTGGAGTCAACTTCCTCACCTCAGGCATCCTCCCGGGTAGGCTTCCTACCTCATCCTCACCCACCGGTCTCTCCAGCTCCAGGGCCTCAAATCTATTGTTCAAGGGCACCTGGGAAGGCGGCGCCGGAAGGGGAGGGCATCTCCTGCGAGGTCGAGCAGGGACCTGCCTCCATTCCTCCTCAACTCGCAGGTCCCCTCCCTCTGCCCGATGGCAACAGGGCAGGGGGTCCACCCCCCTTTGGGGCGTCTCACCCTGGTCCCTCTCCCTCCGGTCCTGCAGGGAGTCGCTCCACCAGTCTATCTCCCGCTCGCACTCCCTGATATCCCTCAACCTCTGCACCTCCTCCTTGAGTTCCGCCACCATGCGGACCAGGTCGTCCACCTGCTCGCACCTCACGCAAGCAGTCTCTCTGCCTCCCGCCGATGGCAGCAAGAGGCTCAGACACTCCCCGCATCCGGAGACCTGAACTGCCGCATGTTTGGGCGGGCAGTCGGTCTGGGTGTGTTACAGTAGGCCCTATACTGTCTAGCAGTTTGAGACAGCCGGAGATGAAAACCTAGCATTAATGTCTCTGTTACCAGAATCCAAAGCAGAATACAAAGCTGCAGAATACACCAAAATTGCCAGAACGATCCCGTATGTAACTCATCATCAGAGGGGACAACTTTAGTATGCAGTCACTATATAGCAACTATACCTTCAGGGGGTGTTAAGCCACTTACAGTATAGTTAGTGCTTCAAGAGATAATCAGTTGAAGTCAGTATAGTTATGCTATAGTTATAGTACAGTTGATACTACAGTATAGTTAATGCTTCAAGAGATAATCTAGTGCTATGGAAGACCCAGTTAAGAGACCAAAAAATGTTCTGTCAAATACCAAGATGCTATTCTGAGCATGGTTAAATTTTTTCAGATTTTTTTTTTTTTAAACACAACCCTTGTGGCAAACAAAAACAGGAGTTTGTAGCCCTGTTCTGTTCAGTTTATAACCATTTGCTAAGTTGCCTCCTAAGAACTTCAGGTGTTCACTTGATTTTCTTTCATAATTAGACATCTTTCTTATGGAAAGCATCTGGAGTGATGAAACATCCAAAATATAGATTCAGAGCATTTCCTTTCCCAAATTCTAAAACACAGTTTCCCTGCAGCACAATTCATTAAGAGTCAGATTTAATACCTAGCACTAAAAGCTCCCAGTTCTTCAAGGCACCTTAATTTGGTCTTCAATATTTGGCTTAGTACCCACAGTCTTTCCTCTTCACCTTGTGTAATTTTAACCAATTATAAATACCTAAGAAATCCAACCATTTTGGTGTTTCATTGTGGCTAAAAAAAAGAACCTAAGTCATTAAGAAAATAAAATTAAGCATAATGCCATAAATAGGGTTTTTATGTGTCTGGCAACCCGACCAGTTTACATATCTAAACTTTGCTTACCCTTTTTTCACTCTTGCAAAGTCAAATGCCATTTGTCTGTAGGAAAACGCTTTTTCATTCAAGTATCTGCTATATCGCCTTATAAAGGTGGACATGTCATAACCTGCAAACAAACAAACAAACAAACAAACAAAATAGGTACATTTTACATTTAATTTATATGCTTGTTTGGAGGTTCTTTAGTAAACAGTAACATACAGTCAGCATACCCTACAATATACAACTCCACATACAGAACTGGCATCAGAAGACATCTTACTGCCTCTGAAGAAAACACAGTAGTGCAGCATCGAAACAATCTACTACTGCTCTCTACTGCTCTCATACATCAACAGATGTATGCAATGCACCAATGGCAGGGTTCCTGTGGAAACCTACTAGTGGCTACTACAGTTATGTGGTAACATGGCTTGATGGTGAAATTAGTTACCCCCTTCTGTAAACATGAAAAATGCCAATTTAACAGAAAGATTATACTTAACTGGTATATGGCTTCTATGATTGATTTCAAATTACAGCTCCCATTTTTCTACATACATCAGTCCTGCCAGTTCTTACATGGACCCTCAAAATTCCCCCAACTAGATTTACTAGAAGAAAGAAATTATGTCTGCATTCACAGATATTAGTGAAGTTGTTACACCAGAGATGTTCAAAGCACATGATATTGGGCAAGCAGCCTCAAACTTCAATAGCCTTGAAGTCTATAAAATTTCTGAACAGTTAGAATTACACTCTGTTTTTTCATTCAATGTTTCTTCTTCTAAGTTACTGAAATGTATGCAGAAGGTAACTGATTATCCTCTTTGGTATGGGTCCTTTTTTACTACTTTCCTTAAAATCCACATCCCTCAACTTAGTCATCAACCGTATTTTTCCTTAATATCTCTCTATGTTAAGCATCTCTGTCAGCTCAGGCTTATTACTACCATTTTCTGATGATTCATTATCTATGACACTGGTGTGTTATCTACAAAACTCTAATGTAAGTTTAGAGAGATCAGCAAAGTACACAAAAGTATGCATTGAACAGAATTCACATTTGCCAAATACCAGTATTGTTGAACATGCAAATCATGTTTTGCTTGGAGAAACAGAGGTTTAATACTATGGGGGATTTGTTCCTGCCCTGTGTAACTATTTATAAAAGACACTTAAGTCTTTTTGGTTTCACATGCCTCCAACAAGAGACAAAGTAACATGGCATTACTTTATCTTGCCCATTATTATAGCATTGTACAAATATCCACCAACACCTGCTGCACTACAAATTTTCTCTCTTCTCTAGTAGAGCTGCCATAAAACAAGTTTTTCCTCCTTCAAATCAAGGAACAAGAAGATTTCACTAATACACCTTTCATTTTGCAGGAACTGAGAAACATTGTTGTGAAAGTATCCAGGAATTCCTATTTAACTTGAGATCCTGTATTAAGTACTTATAAAAATGTGCTACTGAATCATTTTTATATTATTAACTTCTTATGAATGGAGAATCAAATTAACAATAGTATCTTATTTAGGATCTTACTAAGGTAATAGGCATGAGTAGGCTTACCATGAGATCCACTTTTGTCCAGAAAATTGCTGAGGTTGAACAATGTGTTTCTAGATGCCAGATACTGAATGAATCTCTGCAACACAAAGTTATTTCTTATCACAGGCTATATCTGAATATTTTGTACCTCCTAGCAAGAAGACTACTAGTCTAGCTCTAGTATACACACATGAAAACCCAGATTTTTTTTCACAGCCTACTATACTTTCCTCAAAACATTTTTCATCCATTCAGATTAATTATGTTTAGCATGAATCTCTTCTAAATATCCTAATGCATACTTAAAAACAAATTCTGTACAAAATATTGATCAGAAGGAAGGAGCGGTAAGAACTGCTAATTCTTAGAGAGATTTGAGAAAGCATGAGATTTATTTGCTTACAAAGCAGCATATCCAGGCGAGTCCCAGACTTATTGATCCATCAGCCTTAGGCCTTCAGCTTAGCAGAAACCAATTTTAATAACTAGTAGGCCCCACATTGAGTACCAGGACTAAGACTGAAATGATCATGGAAAAACAAATCAAAGTGTTGGCCCAAAGTTGGAACATAAAAAGAGGACAGGAGGAAAAAGCTTACGCTGCAGCATCAGAGAAGTTCATTGCAAGAAAATACTTTATATATTGCCAGGGAGGAATTGTTTTACAGTCATACTAAAGCACTATGATAGTACACATATCCTCAAACAATGATTTTGACTCTTTAGGTCATTAATATCATAACCAATCATCATGCACATTCAATGCACAGAGTGAGATGGGCCATCAAGGATGCTAAAACTGTCGGAGCTTCTTTTTAGATTTTGTTCATCATTGATAGAAGTCCCAGGTAGTCTTTAATCCTGCATCATTCTGTCTTCAGAGAGTCCATAAATTCTGTGACCATATTAAGAGGCTGCTGCTTGCTCTTAACGGTATAGATAATATAGACAAAGATACAGATAATCAGCATGATGGTAAAGGTAAGTTTGGAAGTTTGTTTCTCATAAATAATAATTCTTGACTTTTTTTTTTTTCTCAGGTCCTTACTGGTTCAGAGAGATGCCTTTGTACTACAAACATTTTCAGCTTTATGCTTACCTCATTGCCATGAACCATTAGATGATGTGTGGTAACTAAGGCTTTGAATACAACCACCCAGCTACTATTTGTTGCTCGCTCAAAAAGTGTATCAGCCATCTGAGGAATATTCACATTTGTTTCATTAGTTGCTTGGATCAAGTCTGTAGGAGAGACAAAAGGAAGGTGTTAGGTGCTACAAACAAGACAAAAAAGTTTGCAGCATGCCCAACCTCTCAGCCTACCTGGCTGCAGGTCATAGTTGTGAAAAATAGCAAGTTCAGCACTTAAACTCTACGTTTAAAATATATATTATTTATATCTTTGAGGTTATAGCAGTGCATCCTGACAATAACACTGATCTCTCCTAACCAACAATACTAGCTTTCCAACAATTCTTTCCTGAGCTATGCCGCAACCCTTCTCCATCTTCACCCCAGGTGACTGTAGAGTACACGATGCCATGTGACTACTGCTTGTGGGTTTTCAAGTTAATTGTGACAGTTCATTGTCTCTGGATTAGATTAATAAGTATTATCAAATTCTCCATTTACAGACAGTACAGCAAGCTCACTAAGCCCAGTCACATCAGCAAAAAGATGTATCACCAGAAACTGAAACTCTAGACATCTCAGAGGTTAGAGTTTCATCAGCATGCTACAGCACACCTCCTAGAGTCTTTACAGACCTAGAGAGCAGAAGAGTGCATTCAGGCATGCATTAATACCTCTTCAACTTTAGGAAAGAAAGCAAAGATAGATATTGGCTTCTACTGAAGCATGAGTCCTGAAATTAAGATAAATACTTAATCAAAAGTAGTAGAGCCACTAGCATCTCTATCCCACCTCTATTGAAAGGATCTTCAATTTATTACACCTGTTACACACAGATACTTGCTAGGTATCTGGCAATGACTTTCTACAAACTATTACCTAGATTTTGTGATGCAGTTGGAAACTGCATACCACAACTGCATGACTAAAACCTCTGTGATACCATACACAGCCCTGACTTCATGCAACACAAACAGCACAAAACAAAGACCTAATTGTAGAGCTGAAACTTAACCTTTGAAGACCTAAGTAAGAGAAGTTAAAAATTAAAAAGTTCAACTCCTAGACTAATCGGTATCTCCATTACTAATGAAAATGGTCATCTTTTACTTTTTCCTGAGTAACCATTGTTAATAATCTTCCACATATTTCTCCCTCCCCTGCCCCCGACTAGAAATGTTCATTTCACTATTCGAGTCATTCAGTGACAACAGATTTTCTACCCTAGAGGTAAACATGCTATTCTGCGACTGATCCTTGCACATCTCAACTATGTGCACCTGATGCAAACACTACAGTAGTTCAGTTCACCATGTCAGTAGGGTTTCCACTTGCTTTCCCTCCCCAGCACAACCTTATATAACAGAGGACATTAATGCTGCTAAGAGCAGAACGCCAAGGTTCGGGCTGCTGTGAAACTGCTGAAACTGCTTCTGCAGGGCAAGAAAAGTCCAGAGGACACTTCAGCCGAAACAGACTGAGTTGCGTCAGCTTCTGAGAACCACCTTGCGTGGTCCGATACCCACTCTGCAGTACTAGAAGCATTCAGAAGTTTAGTAATTTTTCTTGAAGCTTTGGCAAATGATTTTTTTTTTTCACTTCTGTTGAACAGACTCCTTTAGATAGAAGAAATCTATAGCTCAGTCAGAAGCCTAGGAAAACCATAGTACTTGTGTTTAAAATTGTCTTTTTGAATGGGCATAAAAGTTGCAAGTTGTCTTCAGTTTCCTGTCAGTGGAATAACTTGTTTACAGCTACAGAGAAACCAAGTTTAATTTTTAAGTGTTTCTTAGTTTTTTGGTTTTTTTTGGAACACCTTCTGAAATGCATGGTTAACTTCTGTAGTCTCAGCAATACTACCCTTGAAGGAAGCAGTTCTGCAGACTAAGTATTGCAGTAGTAAAGTCATACTATTGAATGACAGCAGTTCAAGCTCACAGAGCTCTAACAATTCTCCTTGATCTTGCTGCAAAAACAGGCAAATAATCTTTTATTCTGCAATGCCGATTAATGAATTATAGAAGACTTTGATCAGTAACAGCCTAGAAACAAGCCACAAGCAGCTTGCTTGTTCTTTACCACACTCAGAGGTTTTGCTTCAGACAATAGCTTTTGTCCTTAGCGTAAGGGAAAAATGCATCAAATTTGCAAGCTCTCAGTCTCAAGTTGCAGTACATAGCTCACTACAGAAGAGAGGTGGTATAAGTTGTGTATTCTGTCTGTGGGTGTTAGATAATGAAACCTCAGATGAGTCCACCCACAGCAATGCTGGCATGGCAGGCTGGAACGCACGATTCATACACGCTGCTGCAGCACTGCTTCTAAAAGCACTCAGTCATTTCTGATCCGCTCTGAATCGCTGGAGGGTACAGCATCTGAGTCTGCAGCTCAAAATGTTTTAGGACATGAGTAATTATAGTATGCCGAGGAGGGAAGTATGATTAAATTTAAGTGTACTACTTTCAGTGAGCAAATGAAAAAAGAATTAAACCACACATGAATATTTTACTTGTCATCTGAAGGGGGAGGGGAAATAAATAAATGAGTAAGTTAGCTAGTTAATTCTGTTCAGTCATCATGCAGAGTTAAGGAATTCAGGTTTCCCAGTTTTCTTTCTACAACACTGCAAAGCCTTCTCTTAATTAGCAATTGTCAGTATCCGGAGCTACTGACAAGCATCGCTAAACTTACTGAATTCTGAGCAGAGCTTGTATGGTGGCTAAATGGAATTTTAAGGTAAGAGTCAGCAAAATTAACTTGTTTTCAATGTGACAGTGAAGAATAGATATGAGGAAAAAGAAAAAAAAATCTAGAAACTACATTTTCATAAGATATGCTTATTCAGACATTTACTGTCAGCACACAATCTTAGTTTTCAAAGCGGCAATAAAGTTCAGAGTCTTCTAAGCAAGTCACAGGTGGGCTTGTTAATATGAAAGAGGTAATAATAAAAACTACTGGATGAAGAACAGCCCATTGGCATCCCTATTAAACAGTTTTGCAAAGTTGATTCTGGTTGGGATACACAGAAGTAGGATGAATGAGGATTAAAGGCAACTTCCTGATGAAGTTTCTACTACTGCAAACATCCATAACGAGTACACTGACAGCTAATAACCAAACCCAGAAACTGAGTTTGGATACAAGTTGCAGACAGAGTAAGAGTCTGGGAATTCTACAGCAATAGCAGCAAGTGCTTTCAGTGCTACTTTCAAACAAGTGTAGTTGTTGGAGAGTAAAGACCTATACCTTTCCCTTGAATTAATTCGTTTACTGCGGGAATAAGTTTTGCCAAATTTTTGGTACAAATTGCCAAATCAAGGTACATGACTTCTTCTTTTCACATCTTATTAGCTGATATTTTGAACACTCAGTCCAAAGATCCTTGTTTAAATTATATGTGTAATTTGGACTTTCAGATGAAAAACTGATGTGCAACAGAAGAGAAAAAAAAAGAAAAAAAAAAGGATGTCAGTTCTTTGACAATAACTTAAATTTGAACAGCAGCCTTTAAACTCCTTGACTAGCCAACTTTTTAACCCAGTCTTGAGATATCTGCAGTTTAATCAGGGAAGAGAAGTAAGGCTAGAGCATGACTAACACCTTCATTAATAACAAGACAAGTCTATCAACTTGAGGAAGATAGGGAGAGTTCACTGGGAAAGATGGAAGTTAAGACAACTTAGCTCCTCATGATCTTTGAAAGATATGGCTAGTTTTGGTGTTTGTTAAGTTTTTTGGGGAGAAAAAAGAGAATAACAAAAAGTTTCACTGTCTTCAGAATTTCAGACTGTAGCCTCATTAAAAACTACTTCCTCATTTTAATGTTTTGGTTTGTTATGTTGTTGTTGTTGGAATGAGAGAGAATCTACAACACCTTAAAAGACCTTCTTCATTCCTTTACATTTTCAGATTTTATTCTGAATCTCCGATTTTTATTTTATTTATTTTTTCTTTTTAACTTTCAATTCTTTAATAGACAGACTTGGGATTTCCCAGTTCTAAGTAAATTATTCAGAATTTACATTCCAGTATATAGTGAAATAGCAGTGTAGCACAAGAACTCTGTTCAGGGGGATGTTGGTGCCAGCATAGCAAGAGCTAACAATTGCAGGTTGAATTAACATGCGAGCTGCCTCAACATCTGAGCTGTGTCACACATTCAGTTCCTAAATTTTGCTGAATCTCTCTGACAGTAACCCTACCCCTCTCCCCCCCAACCTTTCTTACCATTCCATTGAACACTACAGTAGTCTTCAGAAGTAATTTTTCTTGCTTATAAGAATTTGAACACATTGAACCTACAGAAAAGGAAATGAAGGACTATTCCAAATCTGGGCTAGTCAAGAATGGAAAGAAGGGTCTTAAAGTAAAAGTTTAAAAGCCTCAACAAAAAGCTAAGTGGCCAAGTAACAGTAGAAGTCCTCCCTTGCAAGACATTAAACCGTATCAGGAAGCTACTACACTGTTGTGCTAACCAACGCAAGAGCTGATCTTCCCGGTCTACAGAAGGCTGGCCACAAAACAGCACTGAAAAGCAGAACAAATTTATTGGCTTCTGTTTCTCCAGAAATTGCTCATGAGAACTTGAGATGATTTTAATATTATTAGCTCCGACTATCAAGCAATTCCAAAAATGAGAGTCAGAAAGTTATCTCTGGGCATAAAGTTTAGCATCTACTACTCTTTTCACCCCCAGCTTGCTCTATCTCCAAACATACAACATAATATGACCCTGTGAAGAACTGCAGCTCATGCTGTCTCCTCCTTCCTCTTCAGAAGTCTGCCTCAAGAGTTAAGCGCATCTCACCCAGTAGCATTATTGAAGTCCATCATCTTCAAGAGATTGTCTACACTCTTTCATGCCTATGCCAACTCTATAAACCTAAATCTTCCACAAAACATGTGTTCTCCAGGTACTATAAAGACATTCCCTCTAATGCACATAGCCTATGTGACTACAAATATTTCAGGAGATTATGATGTCCTCTCTCCAGCCTTACCTCACAGACCTCCTTCTCTAACATACCACCACCCAAATTCATCCTTCACCAAGACAACTGTTATCCAATTTCTTTGTCTGCCTCCTCATAGGCATACTCATACTAGTCATAGTATTAAGAGTTTTGCATAAGAGAAACAGTTTTGTCTTCCCTATATGAAGAGTCTGCAGAGAGACAGAGTACAGAGTACCAGCAGACTTCTCTGAGACCTTCCTACAAATATTTCTCAAATTAAGAGTTTAATTAGCCTTAGAATCATCTTCTTATCCTACTATTCCTTTTCAAATACAGAAGAGCACCACTTTCTAAATCACCAAATCTTGATTTTGGAAACAAGACTGAAAAATCTACTGTCCATATACATTGCTGCATCTTATTCCAAGGCACTATCATACAGTCTGTACCCTTCCTTCCCCAGCATACCAAGCCTATAAGTTATCTGGAAAAAATCCACCCTAGCTCATTAACAGTATTAAAGCAGCTACATTGGATTTTTCTCCCTTTCAGTTCTCAATGATACATATATATATAGGGCTTTTCCTCCTGAGAGGTTCAGGTGCAATTCTCTTGGAAAGTGGAAATAGAAGCCAACTGCCAGGTAATTTTCTACTAGATCTGAAAGGATGTAACCCTAAGTTGCTTGGCTTTCCTAAGTACTAAAAATGGGGAAAAGGTGTGATAATACTGTGTTAAAAAATCTTGCAATAATCAACATAATGTTCCATGAGCTACAAATACTTTCTGTTTAAAAGAAAAAAAAAATCCAAAACTTATAGCTCCACTGACAGCAGAAGAATGCTTCACCTTTAGTGTTTATATTTGAATTACCTCCTTGAAGTTAATGCAATTGAAAGATGACATTCAGACCAGACTACAGCCACGGCAGCTTTGTCAAGTGACTTCACAGTGGGAATAGCCTTAATGATTAAGAATGGAATCTTTTTGCCTGTCCAAAGAAGTAAGAAGCTCACTTTTGAACCTTCCTTGTACTGAATTCACTTGCTTTGATTTACCAAACAATTTGTCTCTGGCAAGAATGCAGGTTCAGCAAAGAAAGGGGAAGAGGAGAAATCTCCACTTTTATGTTCCCTTCCTGCCTTCCAGAACTCCCATTTCAGTGCTTCCCTTCACACAAATCCTGTCCACAACTAGTTCAACAGATACGTGTCTTTAGTAGAAAAATACAAGTAATGAGCAATTTTCCTTGTGTCAACAAGAAATACCAAGTTATTCTGGAGCTGAAAGTACCACTGCTCTGTTTTGCTGATTCACTACAAATAGCAGCTGAGCAACATATCGCCTTTGGATTTCTTGGACATTTCTTGGACAACTCTCAACAGCTTAAGATATACAAAAATGCCACTTGTATTTGGTTGACACCAAGTGATAAGGTTAGTTCATAAAAGCAATTGCTTTGGAGAAATGCCATTCTCCATCCTATCTTAATATAGCATCTTAGATGGGGAAAAAAAACAAACAAAACAAAAAAACACTACTACTATTAGAAGTAGAAAGCCTTGTATTAACTATTTTTTGCTAACTAACTTTTTGCATAAAAAATAACTTTTGTCCATCATGGCAAGTTTCATACCTCATTCTACAAGCCAGCTCCTTCATCAGTTCAAGCCTAGAAGCCTTAGCCAAAACACACATTAATTTACCACAGTCACAACCACAGCACACATTCACAACCACAGCCCCATTGGTCTCTGTACTGCCCTATACAAAATCCACGGTCTTGTTGCATACACAAAAACAAGTTTTATCCGGATATATAGCTGCAAGATTATTTCTTAGAAGTATAGAATCTAATAAGGCCTAGTACAGTTACTGCTGTAACTGAATACCAGAATTCCAGCTGTGAATATCCTTCCATGAGGGTGAACAACACCTAACATTACCTGTTGGCTGTATCAATTCGTTACTCTTATTATTTGGCTGTTTACTGAACTATCAATAACCACCAGCTGCAGCTTTTATCCGGAACAGCACAGCTACACTGGAAAAGGAAGGGTTCTGTGTTTGCCACAGTGGTATGGGGTCATTTACTGTAATCTCTGCCCTAGAGCATTTTCTAATTAGCCTTTACATGTTGTGCTGATCGTATACTCCAACCATATCTGGCAGAAAGTGGTAATCAATGGAGGCATGGTTCACGAGCTATTTGAGTTGCCATGCTGCCATCATTTTTATTCTGAGAAGAATAAACTCTTTTTAGTGCTTTCCACCCCCAAGAAGATCTACTTTCCTGAGAAAAACATTTGCATTTAATAAACGTCTAGAAGCAAAATTTTCACTAGCCTACCAACCCTGCCCAGAACAGCAGTTTGTAATTCACTGCAAGTCTGAATTAGACTGAAGATATATTGGAAGCAGCCTGATGTTTTAGCTCCATTGCTTAGCTGTTACACACTGAATACATAGAAAAAAATGAGGGTGGGGTTGAGAATGTGCAAGCAACTTCAGTGGTATGTTAATTAGCTACTGCCTGCCTGATAGAAACAGGTCAGCTGAGTAGGCAGCCCCAGTGGCTGACAGATCTAACTTCCAATAGCCAGATAGGGTGCCACACTTTTTCAGCTGCTTCAGCAGGGTTCTTTTAAGAGTCCAGATATTTTGTCAGTGGATGTCACAAGATGATATAACCTTCAGTATAGACAGCCTGAAAAATAACCAAACAAGACCGAAGTGCCTGTGCTCCATTGAGCTGGCAAGCACCAAATGCTGAGAATGGGCTGAAATTCTTAACTGTGAATGAAATGTGCACAGCTATGTAGACAGTCCCACTGAAAAAGTGGACATATCTACAGGAAAAGAATACCAAGTGTTATACAAACTTGTCCATGCAGTCAGTGCAACGGTATGACTTTATACTCTCCTTGAGGCATATTGAAGCATAGTTGCATTAGCAAGTACTTTATAATATGGGTGTAAACATTTCAATCCATTTTGTCCCTTATCTGTAAGGCAACTAATAAAAAGACAGTAAGAGTTCCTAAAAGCAGAAGGCTGCCTCATATGCAAATGCTGCATCTTAAAACAGGTTTTACAAAGCTGACTGACATCCTTTGGGGTTAGAAGGAGTACCCTCTCTGTGCTAAAAGAACAAATGCAACAGGATGAAACTAAACACGCAATTCCTTGATGATCATTTTCTTACACCACACAAGTTAAACACAAATCCTCTCCTTCTGCCAGCCAGACAGGGGAGTTTAAGTCTCAGAAATGTTGAGAAACAAACTAGCAGTAGACTTGACATTTCAACATAAACCTGCAACCTTTCACATACTGCAGATCTCTCAATGTTGCAAAAAATTCTGCTAATAAACTGAATGGAATATCCACCTGAGAGCTGGAAGATGCAGTTAGGACTACTAACTTTCAAAAGAAACTGACAGTAGTAAGTTGCAATCTAACAGCTCAAAGCCACCACTGCATCTGGAAGATGCATTTGCCACTGGCAGTGGAAATCTCGTATCAAGCTCCTGATGAGTGGGGAAGTTGGAACCTGTCAGGCAGGCTTAAATCCAGTCAGTAAAGCTTCGTGCAGAGTCACATCTCTAGACTGGAATACCAAGAAGTGTCAATTATACTCCTAAGCACACTACGGAGGTGAGTTTTGAAAGGTAACTTTTCATAATACTGCCTAAGCATTTTCCAGCCTCAGGGTAAACAGGAGCAAGTTCTTTAAGATCACCTACTGTACACGTTGTAACTTTCGCCTGTTAATACTCTTGCCATTCACAAACAGCAGAACGATTCAACATTTGAATAAAGCTTAGCAAAGCCAGGAAGACTCAATGTGGCTTAGAATGAAGAAACACATAAGAAAGTCATAGGCAAGGCTCACATATGAAAATAGTTTTCTGTTTTAGGAGCCAGAAACTAGGCATCACTCATGATAAATTGTACATGTTTTCAAAATACTGGCACACTAGATATGCTGACTTCCTCTGGCTTGTTGCCCCTTAGCAGAATGTACATTCTGCTATAAATGGGTTTAAATGAAGCTATAAAAGTTGGATTAAGAGCTATAGGCACAATTACTGTACTTTGGATTCCAGAATCATGCAGTAAGCTCCAAACCCAAGCCTTGATTTGAAAAGGTTGGGTTTTAAAACTCCAGGGTTGCTAAAGAACCGATGCAATGATTTGTTAAAGCTTGTGTCTATATTCAACCTCTATATAATGAGAAACAGCAGCCTTCAGAGTCAGGAAACAGGCCAGCTGGCTTCCCCCTTTCATATAAGTCCTACACTCTCCAAAATGAGAAGTGAAAGGAAGAATCCTTTTAAAAAGAGTTTGAACTCTCACTTAAGTGTATCTATGTGGGCTCTTTAATTATGTGTAAAGATGCATGCTGTAGCTAGTGAAGTCCTGCACCATGGCAAGATCACTGCCTCATTTTGAGGACCTCCCCAGAAACTTGTTGACTTGCATAAATTTTAAGGGTGTGGGCGACAAGTCAGTATGTTTTATTCATGCTTTGAGCAGTCGTGTCTTCCTCTTGTTTCTGTGGAGTACCATTTTAGAACATTCTGTAAACTATCAGATAGACTTAAGTGATAAAAAGAAACTATGCCAGAGCCACAAGAGCCTGCCAGTCTCTGCAGGCTAACAGCTGACCATCTGCTATGGAAGCATCCGCTGCCATTGTGTCATCCATGCTTGTGCCAAGCCAAGATTCAGTTTGAAGTGACCAAGTACACTGTCAGTTGTCGTGCCATGGTCTTATCCCACCTATTTAGCAAAGTTTAAGGCACTTTCTTGAAAGGGTATGTTCTTTGGTCCTTTAAATAATTGGTAGAACAATCTTAGCTCAAGTGAACGCCAAACTCTTAATCTACCCTTACCCGTGCTTCACATCTCAGCCATAACCTAGTCTCCTAAACACCTATAGGGGGGTGGGGGACCAAAAAAACCCAAAACACTGCTTTCTTTTTCACTCCTTCCTTAAGCCAGTAAAGAGAAATTAAAGCCACCTTGGCAAAGTACACAGCTCAACTACAGCATCAGGAGTTCCTGCCAACTTGCTTTCTACCTGTGGTAATTTCGCATATTGGCTTATGACCAAAGGAAAGGTTGACCGTCACGAGTCAGACTCAAGCTGCAGACACATCCTGTCAGCAACTTGCAGTTCTCATTACACATTAGGAGCAGGGTGTACTTTCCTGGTGGCCTTCAAGCATGGCCATGCCTGTGTACTCACACTATCCCCTCTGCAAATATACACCTTTGATTTTTATCAATAGCTAGAAGAAAAAAAAAAAAGGAAAGAAAAAAAAAAGACTCCAGCAAGCCAACTGACACACTGTCTCAGTTCAAATGGCCAGAGTACAGATTATACAAATATACAACATTAGCATGACATCAGGGCATTTCAGCATCCAATTCCTTTCATTAAACTAAGTTGAGATACAGATACAATCTAAAACAAAGCATGAAATCACATTACTCTGGACAGGGAGGAGGAGCAGGAGGGTATTTAGACTTGGTTAGTCTGGGAGTCAGTGGTAATATTGATGCCATTTGCTATATACTATGCCTAGGAATAAACTGCAAATCTCAGAGGCACCGTGCAATTTCCAGCAGCATAGAAAACACTGTTCTAGTATTCCATATATGTTCATGGTGATATGGTCAAGTCTTCCAAGGCTGACGTCCAATACCATTTGTAGCACTAGTCCAGGCTGCTGGTATACTCCCTCTCTAGTGGACTAGAACTGTCAACTGCTTCAACAAATGTTTCACAACCTGAAGAGATTAATTTTTATGAGCACAAGGACCTTACTGACTACTAGATATGAACCCACCCTTGCAAAACTTACTTCAAATTGTTTTCCAGAGAGAAGTAAATATGATCAAAATAGTGAAATTACAAATATTAAAAACAGTTTTAGGGGTCTAGCATGTGGTTTGCAAGGCTCCAGAAAAAAGCAGACAACCATACTCTGCAAAGTGACAAGCTAGCCTCTGCCAAGTATTCTGATTGCCTTCCAGCAATTGCCAACATCTGTTTTATTCAAGCCATCAAACTCTCATCCAAGCAAAATTTTGGCCACTAGGGAAGGTAACCAACCATGCTGAGTCTGATGGAGTGGGATACTCTAGCATCAACTCGCCAGTGAAGCTTCACACTGCAAACCTACTGGTACTGCTGACTCAGGGGAACACAAATACTGTTGCAAACCCTGCTGCTAATGATCAGTGCCTGCAAAGCTCCTAGCAAGGCTTCTTATATCATATCATTTAGTTTGAGTTCAGGGTTCAGACTAGTGCTAGATTACTCGTTCTTTTAGCACACTGGAAGTCCCATGCTGAGATTTCAACCCCAATTTCCCAGATTGCTTTATTCCTGGCTGTTCAGTTTTCATAGTATTTGAAACCCATCTCTCCAAACCAGGAAGAATATTATTCCTAATCTACATTGTATGTATTGAAGTATGGCAATTCAAGTTTCATCAGATACTCATTGGTGCAACTGATTTTATGCCTTTGATATTTTCCCTATGCACATAACAGAACTTGTCCTTTTCCAACCTAACCAACATTCTGATCTGTGCCTTGAAAATAAGCTCCAAAAAGGAACAGCACATATGAAGTTAATGATACTGTTTGGAACAATTAACTCATCTTTAGACTATAGTAAGACTAAGGGAAGGGATATAGTGCCTTCCCTCCATTCCCGAAAAGATTGGAGCCAGCTTATTCAGCAACACCATATGTGTGCAGCTGACTGCAGGAGGCCTTTCCTTTTTTTTTATTTATTTATTTTTTTTTTTTTTCCTTCAGGGGTACGGGGTGTATGTGGCGCAGTTTTGGTAGTGGGGGTGCTGTAGGGGCAGCCTGTGTGAGAAGAGTGGTCACTTTCATGGGCTATGTGTGGGGGATATCTGCTGTAACACCAGAGTGCCTCCTGCTCCACCTCTGACCTTGGTGTTCCCTCTACTTTTTTCTCACTTTCAACCCCTTCTCTGCTGCCTGGGCAGTAGTGTCTGACTTTTCTTAAATATGTTTTCCCAGAGGTGTCACCAACTCAGCTGTATCCTAAGATAGTGTATTGGGTTGACGTGTCAGAGTTTTGGTAGCATGGGTGCTGCAGGGGTGGCCTCTGTGAGCAGAGCCCAACCCATGGCAGATCAGAGCCAGCTCCAGCCGGCTCCAAAAGGGACCTGCTGCTGGCCAGAGCAGAGCCATGGAGTGACGCTGGGTGGGCCTCTGGGAGAGCAGATTTAAGGAAGGGAAAAAAATCTACTGTGCAACAGCAGCTGGGAGAAAGGAGTGAGAAATGAGTGAGAAGCAGCCCTGCAGACCCCAGGTCAGTGCAGCAGGAGGGCAGGAGGTGCTCCAGGCGCACAGCAGCAGTTCCCCTGCGGCCTGTGGAGAGGCCCCTGGTGGAGCAGGCTGTCCCCCTGCAGCCCACGGGTCCCACACGGAGCAGATCTCCACGCTGCAGCCCGTGGAGGAGCCCCCGGTGGAGCAGGTGGATGTGGCCTGGAGGAGGCTGCGGCCCATGGAGAGCCCCCGCAGGAGCAGGCCCCGGGCCGGAGCTGCAGCCCGTGGAGAGGAGCCCACGCAGGAGCAGGGGGTCTGGGGGGAGCTGCCGCCCGTGGGGGACCCGTGCTGGAGCAGTTTGCTCCTGGGGAATGGACCCCGTGGTACGGAGCCGTGTGGGAGCAGTTGTTGAAGCGCTGCTGCCTGTGGGCAGCCCCCGCAGGCTCAGTTCGGGCAGGACGGCATCCCGTGGGAGGGACCCCGCGTGGAGCAGGGGCAGGGAGGGACCGTGAGGGAGCGGCGGAGACGAAGCACCAGGGACTGACCACAGCCCCCATTCCCTGTTCCTCCTGGGAGGAGGTGGAAGAGGGTTGATGGGGGGGAAAGTGTTTTTAGTTTCACTGTTCTAGTCCACTACTGATAGGCAATAAATTATATTAATTTTTTACACTGAGTCTGTTTTGCCCATGTCAATAACTGTTGACTCATCTCCCTGTCCTTATCTTAGTCCTTGAGCCCTTTCCATTGTATTTTCTCCCCCTTTCCCTTTGAGGAGGGGGATTGAGAGAGCTGTTGTGGTGGAGCTCATCTGCCCAGCAGGATAAAACCACCACACAGGTCTGTGGTGGAGCTGGCTGTGTCTGGACCAGGGTAGCTTCTGACAGGAGACACCCTGCAGCCCCCTACTGCCAAGACTTCACCATGGACTTCCAATACTGAGGGAAACATAAGTAAGGCAGGAAGAGTGCCAGCAGCTTCAAGTATTTTGAAAACACGCAGAAAGATACCAGATGCAGGTGTGCCTCTGCTATATTACTATTTCTTCAGAAGAAGAGACCAATAGGGCAACAATTCTCTAATTGGTTACAGTTTCCTCTCAATTCAAAGACTATTCCCAGTAGAGCAGCTTCTCAGACCACAGGTGGGCCTCAAGATAGCAGAGGACTCCAAGGGGCTAGAAGGAAGAATCACCCACTGCTGCCGTTTTCTCTATGCAGCAAGAAGCACTGAAGATTAATAGCATCCAAAATGCAGAGTTATCGTGGCTGCCATCTACTTTTAAGCACTTCAGAGGATCTTTCAAGAAACAGAGACATAGACGGATGGACCAACCAGTCCAACAGAGTACTTTCTTGGAGACTACAGAAAAGTCCTCACTAGTTGGACAGGCATACAGAAGGTGCATACAGAAGACAGAAGGTTTAAGAGCCAGGTCAGGAAGTCAGATGCACAGATCAAATCAAACCGTGGAAATAAGAGTACAGATTTTTTAAAATTATTTTTTTTTAAAAAAGACATTCAATCACTGCTGCCCAGGATCTAGCGGAGTAAACACTACTAAGCTGTGATGAGACATATTCAACTACTAAATAGAAGTGATGAAAACTAGGGACTAGTCACTGTATTATTGCTCTGCTCTTTCAGGAGAAGAAAAAAAAATCACACCTCTTTTTTCATCTGTGCAGAACTAGAAAATGCAAGACTGCATTTATGTAAAAGAAAAGTAGCCACATGTCATACTGACCGTCTCATGAACAAAGGACTGCAAAGAAAGCAGAAAAGGCATGGTTACTCCATTATCAAGGTCTACTAACAGAAGTCACTACAACAGAAAGGCCTTACTTCTCCCCAGACTGGTCATTCACAACCTTGGCAAAGCATGTTTAACAGGAGGATCTTGATGACTGTTGCAAACAGACTACAAATATGTCTTCAGCTGAGGGCAAGGAGGGTAGGACTTAACAATCTAACTTTATCAAGTTACACTGTTTAGATAAAAGAAAGTTTAATATTACACTATTTACCCACTCTTCTGTTTCCTATCCTCCCTTTCATTAAGCATTGTACCATAAAACGGCAGAACAGTTCTGATGCGCAAGATCAAGTGATCCCACCCAATCTGAATCCTAAAATCTGTCATCAGCATGACATCAGGGCTTCCACCCCAGCTTCAAACATATTTTTAAAAAAGTATTGCTTGCCCAAGTCTTAACTTAATTAAAAGGGCAGCCTTCTGTTGGTACACATGCCTTAAAAACAGTATTTAAGTGGGACAAGGATGTTCTAAGAGCTAAAGTCACAGAAATATTCAGGATCAACTAATCTAAAAAGCCTTCATATTAGCTCTCCTTACCCGTGACAGA
Source organism: Anser brachyrhynchus (assembly GCF_964034855.1). Lineage (NCBI taxonomy): Eukaryota > Metazoa > Chordata > Aves > Anseriformes > Anatidae > Anser > Anser brachyrhynchus. The sequence goes on along the minus strand of NC_137696.1, from coordinate 88,765,355 downwards.
TATTTGTATTCCTACCTAGAGATCTACCCATCTCCAAATGATGGAAGTCTTCAATACTGTTTTGAGAAAGCAGATGAGAGAGGTCCACAGAAATAGAGCACCATTCAACATGGAGAGTGATGACAACTCCTCTCAGGAAAAAAAAAAATGCTAATCCATTACCCATTACTAAATGGATTACTTAAGTAAATAATTACTTGCTTGGATTTTTTCTTTTCCATTGTGAAAAAAAAAGAGATTCAGTAGGATGTCAAGAAGGAATTCACAATGCAGAGTGCAGCCCAGCTGCGAAAACAAAAACAAGACACTGTACTACAACTGATCTTCAATGACAATTTTCCAAAACCAGTTCTCTCATATATGGAAATTATGACAAATTATTTTTGTATATCTCTACGTACTTTAGTAGTTTCATTAGCAAAGTGTGAAGGATCAAACACAATTTGTACAGAGATTTGGTTCTCAGCAATTATTTTTTTTAGAAGATAATCCACAGCCATCAAGACAAAGCATCACCCAGACTGCAGAGCATTGCAGTACTCAAATGTCTGCACTACTCCCTTCAGAAAAGGGCCACAAGAGCCAACAGACCTGGAATGCTCTCCAAATTACCACAATAGCAAACAACTTCTGAAAGACACACTCAAGTAAATGTTAACAGGCGCCTTTGCTGAGTGACTGAAGATAGCTGTGTTGGTTTCCACCTTTCCCAAAATCCAGCCAGCAATATGTAATTTTGTAATCACACACAGTAATGAGACAGAGGTCCCTAAGAGTAACCTGTGGGAGTTTATATTTACTGAGCACAGGAAGAAAGCTTAACTCTTTGCTTCTGAACAATCAGCATTTCTGTTTCAATGCTGTAGAACACAATAATTCAAATTCCTTAAGGTCATCCACACAGTTTGAAGGATAAAAGCAAAACACTGCAAGGACAAGTACCTGTATCAGGAAAATACTGACAGCAGCCCTGCATTTCAGTTACCAATGTAAATTAAAATATAAATCTATTTTTAGAGTTTTTGTCAGCCACAGACGTGTGCCAAATCAGACCTGAGATGGAAATACACAGAATCATTTAGGTTGGAGAAGACCTCCAAGATCATCTGGTCCAACCTTCAATACGTTACTGCTCCCGCAATATACACCCAGGTCAACTCCATAGCCACTGAAAATTCAGTCCTGGTCTTCATCTGCTTTGTTTTCACTTTTCGTAAAAGTCTCCTGGCTTTTGATCAGGCCTCTGGAAGGGTCTTCTACCTCACAAGGAAGTAAGGAGGCATTACACGGTCTTTTTAGACTACACACTCCAGAACTTCCCCCTGCTGCAAAACAATTCACTTGACAAAACATAGTCAAGGAAAATCCCAGCCATTTCAATCCTTCTCAGAAACGGGAACTTGTTACAACCAACCACACATGCAACAGCCTCGCTGGTTTCCACTTCACTTCCCTAAAAGAAAAATCACTGGTCTGTTTCTGAGCTAAAACCTTTATAAAAGGAGCTCTGTTCAGATTTACTTATTTTTTTTCTGATCTATCATGTGTTTTATCAGTTAAAAGTTATGTCCTTTCTCTGAAAGCTTCTCCCTGTTGATATCATCAGAGCCACCACATCCAAGTCTGGAAGCTGGCTTTTGCTTGCCCCACATAATCAAACTCTCAGTAAAGCATTAACACGTCTTTCAGAGCAATTCTGAGAAGGAAACTTCTGTGCCAGGCTCTAGGCTTGCCCTCCCAGTTGAATTACCAGAGCTCATATATCTTTAACACAGCCCATATATACCTCACCCACCCATTGCACAATGGCCCTTTTCACTGCTTCCAGAAAAATCAAGTTGCTAATCCCCATTTCACCATGTAAACGCTTCCCTTGCTTGCTGTATCTAATTGTAATTTATTTAACACAACACAATTAGCTGAGGGAGTTGAATCAATATCATTGTGCTAACTTTAAGACCTCTATTGGAATAAAGAAACTGCGGCAGGGGTGCTAACAGTTCGGTAAGTCCACAAGGATCAGAGCTCTGTTGTGCTAACTGCAGCACCTTGCCCCAAACCATCACAGCGTCCTAGATTTATGCTCCTCTTCTCCCAACAGAGACTTGGGAATTTATTTAATGCTACCTAGCACTACTTCCATCAGTTGCTGAAAATTAACTAGTATGAGAGCCGGAATTCAAGAAAGTGGTAAATCTTAGTAATGAATATTAGCAACCTAACCATACTGTAGTACTTCTGCATTACATAACAAGTCTGTGCAGCATCCAGAGTCCATGCCAAAGGACAGCAGCATCCATATTAAAGCCTGGACTTGTAAGATGTGCAAGTACAAAAAGTCACACAAAGGCAAACACTCAGCAGCTCAGCTTTTATTCATAGAAGACTCTTCATTCTATTCTCTTCTCGACACACATGCACTCATGCTCAAATCATGCTGTTTACTTGTCAGAGCAAGTTGCCTTTATTTAAGTTCTACTCACACACACACAAAAAAAAACACCTTGTCATCTGCCACCTTTCTAAAAACCTACAGAACTAATACATTCTGTAGAAAAGTTATGAGGACAGGCATCATGTCGCATCCTCTCAGGACTACCTAATTCATGTTAAATAGTTGATCTTTCCATTTAATTTACAAAGCCCAGCTGCTAAGCAGGACACCGGAAGATAGAGGCCTGGTGTCATGTCACACAACCTAAGACGCCAAATAAAATTACAGAGATCCCTAAGGGCACAGTACCACCACGCTGACAGTAGAATCGTAGCTTTTAATAAAGCACAAGGTGATTGGAGCGCAGCTATCTTCTCTGGTATCTAAAGTCTTAGTCACTGAAATCCTTCACACCTCAACTCAAAACTTATCTTAAGGCACTGGCAAGTCTTACCTTGCATTCCCTTCTCCACATTTTCATACGCTACTTAACCAACTGGAAATGCAGTCAGCCACGTGACTCAGAGCCCGACCTCCATCTAGCAGTACCTCCTGCATGTACTGAGGTATTGCTCTTTCAGAGGGTGAACTTTTAATTTATGCTCTCGTTACAATGTAAGGCCCATTGTAACACTTGTTCACAAGATATACATCCGAGTTCAAGGAACTGCTTAACAATTCACAATTCTAAGGAGATGCCTCAGGTCTCAGAGCCTGAGAATATTTTCTCTTCTAAAAATGAACTTGATTTTTCATTTATAGTCCACAGTTTTGAATGTGTGTATCTCCCACTGACAAAATTCTGTCTTTAATGATATCAGATAGTTAAATGCTCAACTCTTGCATACAGCTTGGAAAACAGATGATAACACAGACAAGGATGTATCTTCCCAGGAAATGATCCTTTCTCTTTCTCCCATGCATCTTACATGTAGGTGGGTATGAAATTGCATAGAATATGACAGGCTTCAATCTCCTCCAGTCTCATTTTCTGAAGTAGTAATATTAGCACCAATATCCAAGCACAATCCCTTTCCAGACCCTAATATAGCGCTTGTAAACTATTTCTACCTCACTTTAATCCTGCCCATTCCAGAAAGTACTTTTATTTCTGTGTGTAAAATGTGTATATATTAATATTAAACAGACATGGCATTGCTTTAATTACAAGAACTAAGCTTCTTTAAAAAAACTAAAGCTTCTAGTAACAGATACAGTAGGACTGTCCATACACAGCCTACAGATTGAGAAGCGTCGACAGCTACCAAACATCAACACAGGAGATATCAATAACCAAGAAGTTTATATTCAGTGGCTTATCTACACTAGTCAAAGGATATTTTTTAATAAACATACACACACACACACAAAAAAAAAAGTGAGACTATATGATATTAAGACAGCTGATCTATTTTAACAACAGTTTATGCTCAAGCCAGTCCTCAGTCAAGGCTGCTTACATCAGCATCTCATCGCCATACATAAAGAGTACATCAGCCTGAAGGCTGACATGTGGGATGCCACTTATGGGGTTAGCTCTGAAGCCATTAGCACCAAGATCTGGAGTTATTTTCCAGAAGTAATACTACCTCCTTTGAAAATATACAGCATCATCAGAATTGTATTTACATGCACCTGCACCAGTATTATTTTGTAATGGACAGCAGCCAAGAGACTTCTTGGTAAAAAACCCTGCTTATCTTTACTTGAAAGCATTTCTTACCAGGTGTCCCTAGCATTTAAAAAAAAAAAAAAAAAAAAAGAAAAAACACTTAGTTTTAGGCGACATTAAAACCTGCTGTTTCTATATTGAGTCCAAAGCAAGACAGAGTTACTACTGGTAAACAAAGCCAATTAACATCATACAATTAAGTACTTTCACCATCCTAACTCCTTGGTGTCTCCAAGAAGGGGCTGACAGTGAGTGGGATGAAAAGAAAGAGAATTGTCAAGACAAAGCATTACTAGCTCACTGCTTTATAAGAAACATTTTGACTTCAACCTTGTCTCATGCATTAACTAGCTCATGCAAGTCTGGAATAGATTAAAGGTCTGTGAGACAAAGCCACCAGCCATCTTCAATAAGAGACGGTGGAAACCACCAAGGCAGATCGTGAAGTTGCTCTCAGATATTTGGGACCTCAGCAACAGCCCCTAAACTCTCCAGAGGCTGTTCCAACCCACAGCACAGTGCTATCGGGCTCCCTGACCGTTTCGACATGCCACCATCTAATGGAGATGGCCTTGCTCTTGTCAGTGCTTGGCCAGCTCCTGGCACAGCGTCGCTGTCCCTGCCCAGCACCATCCATCGCTGGGGAGGCTGAGGGAGGCAGTGACAAGCGTGTGCCCATTTTGCCATGGGTCCGATCCCCTCCGCTCCCTGAGGGACTCGGTGCCGGGAGGCACGCTTTGCGCTGCCTTCCTGGCTAAAAGGTCAAGAGGGAAAAAAAAAAAAATGGCTGAAAGAGCGGTATTATGCAATGTGAGGAGAAATGCAATAACAACTCATCCTCTCCTGGAGATTTCTCGTAACCCTTTCGATCTGCGAGCTGGATTACAGCAAGCACGGCAGCCAAAAGGCTCAAAGCCCCGTTACGGAGCGCCGCAGGCAGCCTCCTTAGCCCGGGGCCTCCGCTGCGGCTGGGCAGAGGGATGCTTACAGTCCAGGTGCTTCTTCTTGGGCCCCATCACTTCATGCGTGGTGGCTTTGCAGACGGCTCTGGCTACGGCTGATCCCGTAACGCTGTACTGAGCAGCTGCGATGCGATCCGTCAGCGTCTGACCCGACATCTTCGGTTCTCGCTGCTGCCTGCTCTGCAGAGGCGGAAAACACGGGAGGGGAAGGGGCTAGGCCGGCTGTAGGGCCGGGGGGAGGCGGGGGGCCCGCGGCCGCACAAAGCTCCCTCGGCATCCCCCCCTCCCTCCCCGCCGCCCCGTTGTGTAAGCCTTTCTGGGGCAAAAAAATAAATAAAAATAAATGGTATTTTAGACACCGCAGGGGGGGGGGGGGGGGGGGGGGATAACGATAAGCCCGAGATGGAGCACAAACAGCGATGAGACGGGGGGAGGGGGGGAAGGAAATCGCCCCCCCCCCCCCTCCTCCATCACCTGCCCGCAGCCTCCCGGGCGGGGGCTCGGCACGGCTCGGCACGGCTCGGCACGCCATGTTCCGCCTTCCCACCGCCTCCCCGTCCCCGTTTACCCCCCCACCCCCCCCCCCCAGCAAAAGGTGTGGGTCGCCATGCAGCATCCCGGCGGGCTCCAGCACCGACCTGTCCGTGTGTCCGTGCGTCCTTCCCTCCCGTCCTCCTGCCGCCGCCGCTCCCGGCCCGGCCCCGAGAGCCCCCCCGGTGCGGTGCGGAGCGCTGCGGGGCGGTGCGGGGCGGTGCGGGGCGGGCTGCCCGCTGCCCCCTCCCGCCGCCACCGGGGATGCGCTGGGCGTCCACGCCCGGCAGCCGCCGCCGCCGCCGCCGCTGCTGCTGCTGCTATTTCCAGCCTAATCCTCCCCGCAGCCTAATCCCCGCGTACTGCCGCAGCAGCGCCGCCCCCCAGCCCGGTGCAGGGGGCGGAACGGAGCCCGGCGGTGGCCCGGCGCAGTCAGGTGACAGCCCGGTGGCAGCCCGGTGGCAGCCCGGTGGCAGCCCGGTGTGCTCCCCCCCCATCTTAAAGGGGAGCCCCGGGGACGGGGGAAGGGGTGAGGGGGGGGTCTGGGGGCCCCAAAAGGGCAGTGGGGTGAGGGTAGGGGGGTGGGGGGGATGCGGTGGGACCCGGGCTGTCCTCTAGAGCTGGCCCGGTGAGAATCATCCTCCGCGGAAATTAAAAAATAATAATAATAAAATAATAAAAAATAGAAATAAAAATTAAAATAATAAAATTTAAAAACAAAAACAACAGTAAAAATAAAAAAGAAAAAGAAACAAAACACACACAAAAAAAAAAAAAAGAGAACAAAAATGAAAATGAAGAATGCAAAGCACCTTGCACAAATGGGGAAGTCTGGCGGAGCCGCTGATGCTGCCTCTGTCTGCGGTACGGTGCTGTGGATAAGTCTGGAAAGGATTCGCCGAGGTTTCCCCCAAACTGCACGCGAACTGGATGTTAATGATTTGATCAAAGCTGTCCTAAAGATGCCCCCTGAAGGGTTTTCTGTTTGATATCCCAAAGATCCCGGCCACAACGCCGTGCCACGCTAGGCAGGGGACGGAGGGTGCATCGCCCCCAGCAGCAGCCCGGGGCTTGTGCCGTGTCATTGAAGCCTGCCGGCGATCTGCCGAGTCTTCGGAAATGTGGCGTACATATATTAACATAAATCGTCTGAACTTAGTTTGGGAGTGAAGTGATTTAGGTGGGTGGGGCCTGAGTGAAATGGTGCTGGTAGCGATTACTTCAAGCTGCTGTTAGAACAAATCCAAGCAGACGACGTGCGTGTTGTTAATCAGCCGAAAAACCCGGTGTGTACACTCGGTGCACACAGATCCGTGCATGGGAAGTGATAACCGAGTCGTGTGGCATGCAAAGACACACTGCACCATTTTCATTTATCGCACCAGTGACACAATACTGCTTAGGGACTGTGCTCTGTGACAGTATGAAACAGCAGCTTTTTTACTACTACTTTTTTTTTTTTTTAAACAGAACAACCCAGAGATTTTAAAGTTGTAGGTAGCCTGAAAGCTTGGGATTCCTGTTATAGCAATGCTCAAAAGTTCAAGTTCCTTTTTCTATGGACAATCTCTTCCAAAATAACTGCTCAAATGGTGCCTGTGTCCACTGAGGAAAGGTGTTTGTGTTCTCAGGCTCTCAATACTGACTAAATCTCCTTCGTTTTTGCAGAGCAGATACAAACATTTGGATTTCCAGATTCAAGTGCTTTCTCATATGCAGTGTTTGAATATGGACAGGGATTTCATTTGGAAAAACACGTAATATGTATGTTACTGACTGCTGACCAGAAGCATTAGGTACCTGACAAATTTGAATATTCTCATATTTGAGAATTTGAGCCTCGTATATGAGTCTCATATTCCAATAGTGAGAATGGCTATAACCACAGTGTCCATGTTTGTCTACCAGCTCTATTCACCATCTTTAGCATTACGATAGCATACTATTACTATACAGACAAATTTTAGTAACGTTTCATTTACCCTAGAAGTGTTAATTTCCATTCATAGAAATTCAGCATTAGTGGAGTGCTATGGGGGAGCTAGAAGCATGCATTTGTGCAGGCATACACATAGTTTTCCCTGTGTACTTCACAGTCAGTTATTTATGTTGTAGTGTCAATTGATATCAGAAGAAAGAAACAGCTGGGAGCTACGGATACTTCATGATCCACTACTGGCATTAAGAATGACTCTGAAATCTTCTTGGTAGTACTGACAAGAGTGTGAATGTCTTGACTTTCAAAAAGACGTGAGGTTTCTTTTTAACTATTAAATTATCGAAGAAATAAAAAAAAAGTTTCAGTTTGCTGCTTTCTCCCAGTAGAAATTTAGAATAGCTTCACTTGCTGCAAGTGAAATAGTTTTCAACTTTGCAGTAGAGAAAGTATGTAGTTAGTGATATAACTTTCTATTAATGTCCAGTGTACATATTCTGAACCAAGCTTAATGTGAAAGCCTGGACAATTTCTGAATCCGTCCTTATTGTTATGAGCAGTGTCAGTCACTGAGAGTCTCAACTGTACCACTAAAACCCATGATTGTTAATATTCAGCTCATTTTATATTTTTGCTTTGTCAAATATTTAAGTAAAAGATAAATTAGACAATTTGTACCATTACTGTAAAATTTATGTATTGCAAATTGAGTTTAGAAGAAAGGACTTAAGAGACCCTCCAAATTTTTTGTTATAAACTGGCATGTTGCTAAGTCATGAACAGAGTATGCAAAAGGAAAACATTGCAAGATTTGTTAAATGCAGCAGTACAGAAACATTTTTAAGTTGTTAAATTAATTCATCTCCCATTATTTGTACATTCAGCAACAAATAATCAGTTTCTTGAGTACAAACTATGAAAATATGTCGTATTTACATCCATATCATGTTTGGTCAGTACAGCTCTACATGAAGCTCCTCTGTTCCTCTTGTTACAGTCAGCAGATGGACTTCCAGTGACCACTTTATACAAAGATTTTCTTGAGAAAAGCTGGGAACACTTGACCCTGAGAGGTTTGAGAGGTATTTCAAACAAATCTCATCCTCAACTAGCAGGTTGCCTGAATTTCTTGAGCATGATGATTTTTCTAAAAAGCTAAGATGCTTTAAAAGGGTGAGACAAGTAGAGCACATCAGTACTTTTAAATTCAGAGTAAAGTGATGTGACCTACTATATGACCTACTGGAGCTATGTTGCTTTTGAATTTTAACACACACACATACACCCCACACCCCACACATCCAAAAACAAACAAACAAACAAACAAAAACAAAAAACAGGAAACCACATTTGTAATACAAAACATATAGGAAATAGGAACCATCTTGTATAAGGTGAGACCATGGGGGGAGCTGCTCAGGCCTACACAGATCTGGGTTTGGGGTTGCCCTATAACAAAACTCTATATTGGGTGTTGAGAAGTCTCCTGGTGAGCTGGTTCTATGAGCCCCATGTCACAGCCTGACCGATAAGTTGCACAGGGAGATCTGGCTGAGGGCAATATAGGCAGCTGGGAGGGCTTCTTGCTGTTAAGAATAACCCAGAGTTGTGTTTTATTTCTTGACTCTTTGTAACTGTGCTTTCAGCTTCATAATGAAGACCCTAAAGGAGAAGATATATGGATGACTACAAAGCTGAATATCCTTTTTGAGACAAATGCTCAAAAAAAAAAATCTTAACAGATTTGGAAATAACTAGAAAGAGTTGGTCTGTGTTAATCTCACCTTCAGGCACCTACATGGAGAGCAGGCATGTCTAGAGGCTGATTCATCGCACCTGGTACCTGGATTATGAACCAGAGATGCCAATGTCTTTGATGATGCAAAGCATGTAGGATTCTCTATTTCATGCATTTTGAGTTATTTCCTCGAATACAGTGTTCATTTTAGGCCCCTGACTACAAGAGAGAGATTGAGTTGCTTGAGCATGTACAGGGAAAGCAACAGAGCTGGTGAATGGCCTGGAACACAAGTCCTGTGAGGAGCAGCTGAGGGAAATGGGGTGGTTTAGTCTGGAGAAGAGGGGGCTGCGGGGAGACCTTATTGCTCTCTACAACTGCCTGAAAGGAGGCTGCAGTGAGGAGAGTGTTGGTCTCTTTTCTCAAGTGACAAGTGATAGGACACACAAGGAAACAACCTCAAGTTGTGCCATGTGAGGTTTAGATTGGGCATCAGGAAGAATTTCTTCACAAAGTGGGTGGTCAAGAGTTGGAATGGGCTGCCTGGAGCAGTGGTGATGAAGTCCCCACCCCTACAGGTACATAAGAGACGTGTGGATGTGGCACTAGAGGACGTGGTTAAGTGATAGGGATCAGTAGGTCAGGTTGGTGGTTGATGGTCTTGAAGTTCTTTTCCAACCTTGATGATTCTATGGCTCTATTTCTGCATTAGTTTTTTTTTGCCATCTGATCTCCTGTTTCTTGTTTTTAACTCTTGGGTCATCCAGTTCTCCAGACAGCTCTGCTGCCTCTTCCTCTTGCCTTTGCAGCCAGGCAGAGGTTCAGGCTCCATCCTACTGATGCCCGTGCCAGTGGCATGCCCAGCGCTATTGTTTCTGCTGGTTTTATGGCCAGTGGTACGAAACAAGAGCTCCTGGAGAGGCTGACTGTAACCATAGTGACAGCAGCGGACCTGAAAAGATCTGTGTAGCTGTGGTAAGGGGGAGAAAAGGACTTTTCAAAGGAAGTGTGTCCTCCTGACTTTGTATCAGGTAGATGGAGCCAGGTGGCTAGCAGTATTCTCCCTCTGCTGTTACCTGCAGCAGAAGTTGCAAAACACCAGTACCAGTAGATGCCAAAACCATGAAATGCCCAGGAGTTTCTGTGCTCTGCTACTCAATATTACCTCATCTCTCAGTCTTGTGCAGCTTCTCTCCATGACAATTCACTCACATTTGTATTTCCCCTCATTAGGGCAGCTGTCCCAGTAGTAACTGATAGCTGTGGCAATAAGCACCAATGAGAAAAAGCAGGCTGTCAGTTTTCCAGTCCAAATGATGGCCCAAGAAGAATGCAGCCTGGATATGTTCATACATCCAAGGCAGACTGTTCATTAAATTTGAATTATTTCTCTTATGCATGAATATCAGACTTATCCAGTATGCTGGTTCAAGGACACAAGGACAACCTTAAAATCTGTTTAATCTTAGAGGTCTCTGTTGACTGATGCATGAGTGGACATGGCCACCCACATTGCAAGGACAGCTTCTGCTGCTGGAATTTCTTTTGGATCAGGCCTGACAATAACACAAAGGTTAATAGATAAGAAATAGCACATACCAGAAATGGGACAGAAGTCCAATCAACATGAAAGTCAGTGCCCATCAAACTCCTCAGTATTTATTGTTTCCATCATTTAATGTCACATTCTCTGTCACTTCTCCAACGTAAAAGTCTGGAGTTAAGGAGTCATATTGCACTTCTATGCAATGGATTCAAACCAGGCTTAAATATACATATATATATATATGTATGTATATAATCTTTTCCCTTATACTGAACATTAATCTTATTCTATAGATTTATTTAAACAACTCTGTGTACCAAAAATTACCTGGCTTGCTGCTTCATTAGGTGGTGCGTATTCTAATATATTCAATAGAAATTGCAGCTTTGCATTGACATTAGACAGACGTGAGAATTAGTTTAAGGAAGTCCACAGGTCAGCTTGAATACAAATATTTAATATTCCATTGAAGCTGTTGATAGTGGGAAGGGGAACATCTGTCAGATAATTTAGGTAAGTCATGCTAGGTTTCACAGATATTAGCATGAGACAGATTTGCAGTAGTATACAGAAACAGATAATTTCCTACTAATTGACTTTTAAAATTTATTACTCATTGACTAATTGACAGCCCTGTCTCTGAACACAAAGTAACTCTGAAAAAATTGATCAAAGCTGCATCATTTCCTCAAAGAGGGAAGGATGCTGCATGAACTAAAATTCAAATGTCATTTTTCTATATGCCATATTTAACAAGAATTTGTTATCTGTGGAACAGACTTTTTACCTACATTGTCTTTGTAAGCAGTAAGTTTTTCTGTTTATGCAAAAGAATTTTTCTCCTTTGGTAAAGGAACATTATTTTGTTATTCATGCTAACAAAGTGCCATCACTTTTCTGCCAGTGGGGAATTGTTATTGTATTAGTATTTGTAATAATTGTGCATTGATACAACTGCAGATGAATTCTGGCTGTGGCCATCGTGGATAGCACTAGTGATGCTTCATCGACTGTCACTTGTTTAGCTTCTGCCTGCCCCACTAGTGCTGCTGTAGCTTGCGCTGTGAGGGAGTGGCACAAGCGACTGAAATCATGGCTGAGAAGGAGCAAAGGTGGCATCCAGGCACATAGTACCCTTTTTCTCTTTGACCATTTTCCTTCCCTCTCTTCTTCCTATTTTCACCCTTTCTCACAGACACCATCAAAGCTAGTGTTGCCCCAAATAATGAGATAAATCCCCAACGGATTTACATGAGCAAAGCTTCAGTGTATGATTCCTCTGGATCAAATTAGCAAAGACTTGCAAAGGAGAAAGCTTTTCTATACTCTTGGAAAAAAAAAGAAGAGCCTGTCAAGAGAAGGCAATTTCATTTCTTTGCTGTGCTAAATCAGTAAAGCATAGCTGAGGTCCTGAAAGCTAAGCCTGGTCTCTCGCTGACTGTCAGGCTCTTGACAGCAAATGGAGGTGGCAAACTGTCCATGTCTGCAAAAGGGGGAATGCTGTTAAACAATAACTTTAATGTCCAAATTTTTTTCCTGTGAATTGCGTGTATTTGCAGCATGTTTTTATTTTATGTGCTGTCAGTATGTGTAGCAGCTGAATGACAGAGGGTGTTAGGCAAAAAACTATTTAGAAAGTGAGCCTTCAGACAAGAGCAACACACCAACTGCTAGAGGGGCAACAGTGAGCTCTGCCAGGTGACATGCACTGCTTATTGAGCTTTTATGCATCCTGGAAGTGGGCTTTAAACCAAATAAGAACTTGATGTATAGTAGAAAGAAACTGATCTACAAGTAGGAGCTTAATGGGGTTCATAATAATGCATTTTCCTCATAGTCAGTGGATGTTTAATAATATCTAAACCTCTGGACTAAGCTTTTGACCATGGATAGTGCACCCCATCTGCTGCTGCTCTGTGTTCAGACATACACAGCTGTAAGTACTATGACAGCAAAGTGTTGTCAGTCTGCTAAGAAATATCTGAAGTTATAATTTCAGTGACACGTTTGTTCAGTAGAAGTTGAATAGGTGTCAGACTCATGTCCAATAAAAGTACAGCCCAAAGGACAGAGGAAGTTTTAAGAAAAAAAAAATTAAAAAAATAAAAAAAAAAGATAAGCATGTATGTAAGCAGGAAGGAAGTTATAATCTGTATAATTTGTAATACTTTTTGACGAAATCCCACCTCTGTTCACTCAAAAAAATTAAAAAAAAAATCCAAAGTAGGCAATTAAATACTTGAATGAATGCTAAAACTTACATATGCAGATATTTATGTAATAGTAAATTTTTCATACATTTTTAACTATACTTAATCTTTTAATAGTTCTGGTGCATATGGTTTTCAATGCACATTATAATTTTGCTAAGGCCTCTGAGCATAAAGCTCAGCCTAATACTGTAAAAAACAAATTCTTCAGCTATGCTTCTGAAGTGTTAGGGTGACTTTCCAAACCTGAGGTTTCTCTTTAACCTTATCAGTCTGTCAACAGGAGGACACTTTTGATTGTACTGGCGTCCAGTGGCAACCTAAGGACCATTCTGGTGGTGGGACATGATCAGTCAACTCTTTCATGACTAGATGCATTCCACTTTAATTGGTCTTGCATGATGTTGACTGCCACGACCATACAGAAGACTAAGCCCTTCTGATTTTGGATTGCATGGTAAACTGGGATCATTACCAACACTTTAATACAGTCAAGTGCATATATCTAGAAGCAAATCCTATGGGATTACTTGCTGGAAAGCTTTTGCTCTGAAAAAGGATTAGGGGTCATAGCAGGCAAACAACATATCTGAACTTCCAGTGTGATGCTGTGTGGATAGACCTGGTCAGACTTACAACTTTATAATCAGATACCAGCAACAGGACTGAGGGGTGATTTTCATCCCTTTGTATGACATGGATGACACTGGTACTACAAAAATAGTAGGTATAAATCAGGCATAAATCCCAATTTCCATGTCTTCTTCTAAAAGTTTTGTCAAAATGGATGAAAGTGTTAGAAGGCTCTTGTTCTCCTCTTCACCTGATGCCTCATGATAGACATACAGACCAGGGCCACAGACTGTTTTCCATAAAGGGAGAGAATCTTTCTGCTCCTCCAAATTAGATAAATCATTTGCTAAAAGAGGAAGCAGAGAAGGACAAATCATTTTATTTTCAGGAACATCTGAAAAAGTTAGTCTTTTATTTACTTTTTTTTTTTTTTTTTCCTGCCCAGCTGTAGATGTGGCTAATATTTAGGTAGAGAGAAAAGCAGTACCATCAACACACTTACAGATAACACTACAGACTCTTCTTTGTGGGCCAATGGACCCTCGATCCCATGTATAGTCATGAACCAACCGCTCCTTTGCAAAGCACACCTTATTCTGCCTTTAGAGGAAGAATTTTGTTTCCCCACCCTCCCATACTGTGAAGCACTGGTGTGCAGAGTACACACAGCATCTCATGTTTCAGACCCAAGGAGGGATATTATCACTTTTCTTCATCAGTACACTTTTTCACGTAGGATGGTTGGTTAAAGCTGCCTCTGAGCCAAAAGGGAGGTTTTCCATCGGCTTTCAGAGTGGCAGGATTGTACTCAGCCTGTTCGTAGTCTCCAGCCCTGTAATGCACAGTGACAAATATCAGACTCACCGTGCAGTCTTTTAAAGACCACTTACTTGGAAACACTTTATGTTCCTGTGCAGAAGGAAAAAAAGGCCACTCTTATCTACACACACACCGTGTCGGTGAGTGTTTGGCACGGGCATTGCCCAGTGGAGCCCCGATGCTGACTGCTGCTCTCCATCCAGCACCTCTGTCCAGTGCACATAATGGGGCCGTGCTTGCTTGCCTGTGGAGCATTTCTCATTTCTTTTCTTGTATCCTCTGGTTATAGGGTGATTTTCTTGTTTCATCAAAACTACTTGTGCTTGAACAGAAATCCAGAAAACCAGTCCTCAACTTCTTTAAAATCAAGACTACAAAAACAGTCATGGATTTGGCACTGAGTAGACAGATTAGTTTATGTTATTCTTAAGACAATAGTAGGAGTGTTTCCTTGCAGGCTACTCTGTTAGGCTATCACAAGAAAGCATAATTTCCACAGCAGGAAATAATTAAGTTAGTAAACTAAAATATTACTTAGAGAAAACATATCAAAGTTAATTTCTCCTTGAATTTAGTCCAGTTGGGCAAGCACAATGTTGACAGCTGAAAATATACAAAAATATACAGAATATAATAGAGGGTGTTTAAACATCATCCTTAACTAGGCCAAACAGTGTTTAGACTGCTGCTTTAAGAGGAAAACAATTACCTGTTAATTACTTTGTGTTCAGAAAAAGAGCCGAACATTTCCTGATGCTGTGATGAGTTCAGCCTATGAGAAGAAAGAGGCCAACATTACTGAGATTTTTAAATCATTGTTTAGTTATTTGATGAGGCAGACTATTTTCTAGAAGTGCTGAGTGCCAACTGTCTTGGAAAGTGTTGGTACGCTAAGTATTTTGCAGCTCTGGGAAGTGCATTTTTTTGTTTTGTTTTGTTATTTTTTATTTATTTATTTAATATATTAGTTAAAGTTACCTAATCTGATAGTTACCTAATCTGAAAGTTACCAATCTGATAACCCGTATCAGGTTGGAAATGACATATGTGAGAGCTAATATTGATCCAAATTTGGGGTGAAGTGGGGAATTCAGGGCTAGAAATTGAAAATGTGATGCTATTAAGAATGAACACTTAAATATGTAGCATGTGTGTTTTTATCAATAAATGCTGCTTCCGATAGGCAGAATAGCAAAATGATCTCTAGGAGGGAAGTGGCTTGATAATCAGATACTCCCAGAGTGAGGTCTCATAAAAAAAAACATAGCAGGGCCTGCAAGAGAAGGCTAAAGATTATTACAAATACTTACGCTTGAAAGAGAGGAACAGCCTCTAGAAGCAAATATAGGTTAAAACCAAGATGTGGACAGGGAATGCCTGAATGGCCATGTTAACTGGCCAATTATTTGTATGTCTGGGTGCATAATTAAGTGCCTATATGGAAGACTTCAGCCTAAAATAATAACTGATCCAGATCTAGCATGCCTCATTTCCACCTGTTACTATTGATTGTTGACATTTTTGCTTCACAACGTACTTTGCTTTCTCCTTCATTTCCATGCCGTCCTCCATTCAAAGAACTCCAGGTACTTCACAAATGCTAATTCACCCTCCCGACTGCACTGTGGGGAAGGTAAGTATTATTAGCCCCAGGGACTGCCTTCTCTTTGTGTCAAGGAAGTGCTTACCACATCGCTGGCACTGTTGGAGACCTCACAGAATAAGTCGTTTACAGTGCCTGATTTACCCAAGGAGCAAAAGCAATAAAGGGCTATCTCTATTCAGTGTGAAATAATTCTGCTAGTAAACCTCTAGGCAGCTAGTTTAAAAACAGGCAGGAAAATGCAGATCAGTGGAAAAAAAAAAAGTCATAGAGACAACATGTATGTAATGTTATACTCCATTTATATTTTTGTGTGCAAACAGTATTAATAGCCACAAGGACACCTGTGTGTGGCTTTCAGCTGTGTAAATAGCAACTAGTAAGTCTTACTGTACTTTAACAGTGGAGAATGTGGAAGTTTATCCTTTTGCATCTTTCTTGGCTTTACAGTGTCAGACTTGGCAAATCAGGACAGAACACTCAGTATTTGTGGGGTTTCATCTGGACGAATTTGTGTGGGACTGCCACAGAGAGAGTCTAACCGGCTGCATAATACTCACAACCTTATATTTATATGTCCTTTAAATAATTAATGATATGCATTTATGCCTCTCTAATAAGCATTCATAGGAATAAACAGCCTTTTCTGTATAACATGCAGGATTAGACTTTTTTTAGTTACTCTGAATTTCACTGGGATTATAAAACTATCTGAAAAATACTCATCAAAAAGCCAGAACGTAATAGGTTCTTATTGTTTCCAACTGACAATATTATTCTATGCCTCAACGTAGTTAGTAAAGGGCATCTCTGATATATTTTATTTATTTATTTATTTGTGAATTTGTGGAGCACAGCACACAAAAGGAAAGGCAACAGAACATGTTGGTGGGTGCATATGGTATATACCACCTGTTTGCTGTAACCAAAGGAATACGTATCTGGAGTAAGTGCATTGAGCTTGTTTCCACTAGGAAGGAAGACCAACACTGCAATAACAATGTACTTTGATACTCTTGATTAATGATGGTCTTAGTGGTGTCACTAATGATAAAGTGGCCAAGCCTGACTAACTTTGTCTCCTGGGCTTTCTTTTCTACTAGGAAAAAAGAATGTTTTTCAGTAAGGAATCATACACCATTCCCTTATACCTGGAATGTATGTATTTTTTGTACATTAGTAGTAGTATCATCTTTTTTTTATTATTAGTAGTAGTATTTTATATATTTTTTTAGTTTTTGATAGCGATGAACTGTTCTTTCTTTTTCTTGGAGAGTTCACTGCATCCATCATGAAAGTTTGATATCCAGAATGCTTGGTAGTCATTCTGATCTCCAATAATGACTTTGGAATAGATGTAATGAAGTGGAATAACTCATTTAGATTTCATCTTGTCAACATCATTATTAATTTAGAACACCCATTTTTGAAGATTAAAAGTAGCTCTTTACGATCTATGTTGGCAAACAAAAGAACTGAGTAGAACAGTGGGGCTGGATTTCCAGTCTGCTGCCACCCTTTCATGCCACTCCTGTCACATAAAGGATGTGGAAGCCTAACAAGATCAGCCCACAAGTATTTCTATTGGCATAAAAATAACACAGGGATAGCACACTGTCTCTTGTCAGCCCTTGGGTAGGAATGATGGCTGATGTCAACCATGTATGGCAGTGATGGGGACACTGCAGCCCCTCATCATGGTTTTTCTAATATATATCAGGCACCAAAGATAATTTAGTGGTCACTGCAATGCATCAAATAGACCATAGCTCAGCTGTATTTATGAAGCTAGGCCTAAATTATGTGGTAAGCCTTTATTTAAAATTTCAGAATAGTTTGTAGAGTTAATTTAAACTGTTAAAGACTACCATAGCATTTAAACTGCTTGGATGACGATACAAGGCAATGCAGGAATGCGCCTGCGTGCTCTGATTTTTAGTGCATTTGTCCTTTACTGCACTCAGACATGCCTGAAATGTTATAAAACTGCTTTTTTTTTTTAAAAAAAAAAAAAAAAAAAAGTGAAAAACAGAACCAGAACTCTTCAAGCTTGCTTTTCTACTGTACACTGGCAGGAAAAGATTGTGAGGTAATGGCTATTTATCCAAACAAATCAGACACAGGAAGCCTTGTCTGTGCATCCCTTGCACACTTAAAATTCTCTGCAGTAGTTACCCAGGAGGGATAATGTCTGATTACCTTGTTTTATGGTTCAGCCATATTTTGGCCCAGTATTCCTGCAGAAAAATTTCATAGAGATGCTTTATGAAAGCATGGAAAGTAAGAAGAGGATGTATAAATATATAGAACATAAAATGTTAAAGTTTGACAGATTTTCTATGTGTATTCAATGCAAGTTTAAAACAAGACCCTTGGTCCTATGGACTTCATTTGCAATCAGAGATCTGAATGACAATAGGTGCAAGACCTAGCATGAAACTCTGTTAGAATTATGATTCTTCTGAGACAAGGTGGGGTTAAGGAAGGCAGAAATCTTCATGAGAATCTAGCATATTCTCTTTATGATGCCAAATCCCATATAAATGCAGGAATGCGAGGAACCCAGATACAAAAATGTTTTTCTTACATTTATGTCATTCACTTTGCTGCAGAGATTTAGCAAAACTTTCAGAACTTTCTCTCTTTTCAGATCTGGAAGTAAGGATTAGTTACAACTTTTGCTATCAAACCTGACACATAAAATTATGGAACAATAAAAATTCTCTCTGAAACTCCCTGAGCCATCTTTAAATTTTGCATTAAAGTTTGCTGATTTGGAGCAATTAGATGAGGTGGATTCCTTACATTGCTAAGCACTTTTTGTTCATAAGCACATGTTCAATACACACCATCAAGGAACTTCTTCTGATATTTTAGGGCAAAATTAAAAATCTGAGATATCATATAACAGTTCAAGTGCATATACAACTTTACTTCTTTTTTTAATTATTTTTTAAGCAAGGATAGCTAAGCATTTCTTCTCTATGTAACAACCATAGCAAATAAAAAATTAGATAATATTTTTGAGTGGCTTGGGTCATTAGATTACTGTTCTCCCCAAAGGACAATACTAAATTATGAAAAGAGAATATCAAGCAGGTTATTCATAAAACAAACAAAAAAAAATTTGCACTGAATGTCCTTCAAGCACCCACTCAAGGGACAAATAAACAAGACCATCTACCTAACATTTAGTGATCTAAGAAAGCCAAGTTGAGTCACACTCAACTTGAAATTAGTTGAGGATACTTTGGGGATAGTTTCTTGAGAGGAGGTTACCTAAACTGTGAAGACGTTCATATCATTTTTTCCAGTACCTAATCTGCAATATGTCTTGAAAAGAGTAAAGAATATGAAATTTTCTTAGAAAATAATCACTGGGAAAAATGGGTAAGAAATGAAAAGAAGTGAGACACTTGTAAATGGGGAACATAAGATCATTGCAGAAACATTACTCTCCAGTCATCAAAAGGGTGGTGTCCTTGTCTTTGTCTGTTTCTATATTCTATAGATGTCTTCAAAGTTTACAGCTCTATAAAAGTGATTCATTTGTTGAAATGTGGACATCTATCTGAGCTATTTATCTGCTTTTTATCCAGGAAGTGGCACTTCTGGGGTACAATCCATCTTATCATAACATAGATGTCTTCACAAAGATCAGATGAATCCTGCTCATTTCCCCCCCACACCCCTTGACAATAAAGGAAAGCTGGGTAACCAGCTCACACAAATATCCATGGTGTGCACATCTAAAGTGACCTAAGATGACTCAGTCCTGGTTAACCAGCGCAATTAAATCCCTGTGGACTTTACTTCCCTGTTAAAACCACTATTATCCCTGAATGAATGATGTGCAGCAGAGAGGATGGGATGGGACCTGTGCAGCTCTTTGGGGCACTTGACAAGTATTAGCTCTGGAAAGATCATGACATAGGGGGAACACTTCCAATGTCTTTGTCTGCTTGCACCAGGGATTTCAAGAGTGTACCCAGTTCCTTATAGCTCACTATTTCAGAGGCTTATGAAGTGCAAGATGAGCACCTGGTCTTCAGCAGTAATAAAGGCTTCAGGCTGTGTCAGAGGCCATGGAACATGACAACTGCCGAGCTGCTGAAAATACTTCAGAACATCTTTGCAGTCCCCTTTAAAAGGAAAATAGATTTTAGGGGTGGGGGAGGAATTATAGCTCTCCACAAATCTTGAGTAAATGGACTTTGAATATTCATCCTTGGAAGTGAGTGGGAGAGATGAGGAAAGAGAAGTGAAGGAAATTCCCTCTGTTTTGCAGAGGCAGATGGAGGAGAAACAGGACATCTGTTCCTGCAGTAGGCTGCAATAATGGCCACTTCCCTGGAATAGACTGTCAGGAAGGTTTCTGACATATTTGTGCCACGTCCTTTTATCTCCTGCTATTTACATGACCCAGTAATAGCAGAGCAGAGGAAGCTGCTGTGATATAGTCAGCTGTCTACATACCTGCTTCAGGGACTCCCCTCTCCCACTGCTCAGGCATCCCACCCAGCCCTGTCCACTCAGCTCCATAGGATCGGCAGAAGAATTTTGCCTTAATAATACCATCCCATTCCCTCAGGAAGTACACTTCAAAGTTACATACTTCACTAGAAATACAACACGAAGGTCTTCACCTGGTGTAAATCAGCAGGATGCTGTTAAGAGGTATTTTATCCTAGGAGAAGCAGCTGTCTGCGATTTTATTTATTTATTTATTTATTTTTTAATGAAGCTGCTGTCCTAGTTCAGTGACCCTTAGACCCCCTGGCAGCTCCGGTGCCTTTTAGCTAGCAGAAGCAAATTTAGTGATGGACTGTGTGTGCATGCGCACAAAATCCCCATTGCTGGTTGTTGTGCAGGTTTGCACCAATCTAGTCACCACGGCTCATGGAGGGTGTATAGGAGCTGTATGGGAAGTATATAAAGATGTACTGCACAGTAGCCCTCAGTGATTGTACTATGCTCATACAAACTTGGAAAAAAAAAGTCCTTCTTTGAAGAATAGAAACGAATTGGCTGATATGTAAGCACCAGGGAAGATGCGGGTAGCAGTGTGTATCTCCAGTGAAGTCCCTCACTGTGCAGGGAGACCCGCTGATTATGGGACTACAAAGGGAACAAGTTATTCCTTGATGTGAATGAAAGTTTTAGAATTTGAACCTAACAGAATACCCTGAGTGTCCTTAGATTTCCTTTTCCCAGTTTTTGAACTTGCATAAAAGTGGAAGACATAGATCACCACAATATACACTGCACAGATACTCTTGCAACAAATAACTAAAGCATAACCTTTCAGAGCTGAAGACAGTCTTCATTTCATTTAATGTTTCTCTCTACAATTCAATACCTTCTATGACTTGAAGATGCATTTGATTGTTGACTGATACAGATATACCTATATTTTTTTCCTTTAATTTATAAAAGCAATATTTTCACTTCTGGGAAAAAAAGTTTGTTAAATACCATTCTACCTTCTGACAAATCTTTTTTTTTTTCCTACTGACAGTTGACTGACAGAGTACATATTTCATTCCAGATTACAGTGTCCTGTTTCTGTAAGAAAATAAACTGGTGTTTGATCACCAGCTAGCCAGCATTCTTGCTGCAGGTTTTGAAGTCACACTTAGACTTTATACTAATTCTACTATCAAAAAACAATTATGAAGCAATTCACCAATGCAAACCCTGAACTCAGCCCAATTTGTGAACATGTGGGAGATGCTAATCTTTTTTTTTTTTTTTTTAAATTAAAAATCCATAAGGACAAGAAACAAGTTAAACATGAGATTGATTTTGTATGTTCTTTTCTGGCTCAGTTTTGATGGCAATGCTCTGAGTATGCCAAGCAATGCTCGTTTAACATGATTTACATAGTTGTTCTTACTGAATTTTTCTTCTAAAATCCAACTCATTCTGTCATTGGTAGAATGAAATACCGAAAATATAGATCAGTGCAGTTGTTGAGATAAGGATATATATATTTAGAATTATTAAAATAAACTATAATTTAATTCAGCAGGCTAACAGACGGTAAAGGCTAAGTCCTATTTGCCTTACTTATGCAAGTTACTACATTGCAATGAGATTAGTCACCTAACATAAGTAGGAGTTGGTTCTGTAATAAATCTGCAAACACACAAAAATTTCAGTTAATACTGAAATACCATTTTTAGCTTGCTCTAATTGTGCTTCTTTATCATTACAGGGGTCTCCTAATAGTGACGGTTTTAACCTTGTCTCTCTTGCTGTTTGAGAAGAAGTCAGAATGTCTTTTTTCAGAGCTTAATATTCTCATCAGTTTTACTTGAATCTAGACTAAAATAATAATAATAAATTTGAGGAGAGCTGGTTAAAGAAAGCATTGCACTGAGTCTGGATGGCTCCCAGCTATCTTAATTGAACTGAGGGAAAGTTTCCAAATACACCTTCTGTGTTGGCTGGCTGCCTTCAAAGTTCTCTAAAGCTAGGGGAAAAAAAAGAAAAGAAAAAAAGTTTTTCCTCTCCAAATTAAAACACATACTGTAAAGCAAACAAACAAACAAAAAACCTACTAAAATCTGTTGTATGAAGTTAGATCAGAAATAGTATAAACCAGCTTACTTCACTACAAGCTGGCATCATAATTAAGCTGTATTATATGTCTGTTTTGGTGTTGGACTAGATAGCAATGTTCTAGTTGTTGTTGTTGCGTAATTTTTCATAGGGTTAAAACAGATTTTTTAAAGCAAAAAATCTTGTTCTTGTCAGTAAAATCAGTAAAGGTATTGGAACAATTTCCTAGTGATGTGGAAAGTCAGTCTGCAAGATCTGGCCCCAAGCTAGAAACGACGCCGTGGATACCTGGAAGCAATTTAAGAGAGACAGCTGGTGGCATCAGAAGGATCGACTGGAGCTTGTATTATTTTACCATCCAGAGAGAAGATCAAATGGAAATGTGACACTCTGTCGAGCCACATCGTCGCTTCAAAATATTACCCCGCAGTCTGCTGTGGCCACAGCTCTGCTCTGCCTGGTGTCCCAGCACCAGCTTGAGGGTGATGCCATAAGTAATGGCTATTAGTAAAACCGTGCCCATTCTGGAATTGCCAGCTGCTGTCACTTCTAGCAATGGGATGGGGTTTTTGCATCCCTAAATTACTGGGGAATTCCCCCTGGTGACACGGAGGGCCTGTGGGAGAGGCAAAATGAAGGAAATGGTGGCAGAGCCCCACAGAGAACATGTTCCAGGGAGCACAGCAGTGGTGTGCGCCACCATGCTCGCCACTTCTGGGCACCTCCACCAGCCCAGCTGGGTGAATTTTCATAGTAAGTGAGCCTGAGAAGAGGAAGGCAGCACAAACAGTATGTATTTAAACCAAAGGGGCATTACTGATTATTATCTATACCTGATGTTTCAATCCGTTTGTAACAGCAGGCTGACTTACCTCCCATATACATAATTCAATATTTTTTTTCCATATAAATGACAAGTTCATGGGAACTGCTATTTGCCATTGAGTGTACAAGTCAGCTAAAAATAATAGTATACATAGGACTTAGTATGCAGAGACCAGTACTAAAAGAATGTTAATGCTTTAAAAGAGCTATTCAACCTCTTAAAAGTTAGAGAGCGCCAGAATTAGTAGCGTGACATGCATGCAGCCCAGGTGTGAGTGAAGTGAGCGATGCCATACCTAATGACACAGTCACGTCTTTTTTCCACTGCACTCCTGCCTCACTTCATCTGGAGGATGGGCAGTCCTCACTCAGCAGCAAGCTAATCAAATATTCCAAGTTCAGTAGGCTCAAGGCTTACTTACACGTTATTAGCACAATTATTCAAATTCTCTATTGAATTATTAATCTCCTCATGGGATTTACTATGATGATATCTTTGCAATATTATCACTGTTTATCCACATCGATTAATATATATCTACAGCTCTTTTTTGAGGTTACTATTCCCTCAATTTTATGGATGGGGACCTGAGACAGGGAGACCTGAAGAGCAGATGTTAAACCCAGAATTATCAAGTATTGCCTAAATATCAGTGCCCAATTTTAGAAGCTTAGAGCCTGATGTGTGTGTGTGTGGTTTGTTTTTCCTTTTCACATGTTCACATTACAGCTAGTAATTTTAAGTGCAGCTGTGCATGCTCGGTCCTATTCTAAATTAAGACCCAGATGTCTTCCATTGGGCCATAAGAAAATGAAAAATGACAGAGGTAGGGATAGACTCAGTCTCTCCAGGGCAGCACTCAGTCGCCGGCGGTCCCCTGCCTCATTCAGTGCACATTGTGTAACTTCTGGAGTAAAGCAGGAGTCACACTGACAATAGCTCGCCTGGCTACATGACGCTGAAACATGCTTTAATTACATGACTGCATATGATTTTTTCCACAGTTATTTCCAGTTGATCAGTGCACAGAAAGTATGATCTTCATAAAAATAGCGTAATACATGTAAACTTTCATTCTAGCATTTCCCAACAATCGAGAGCCTGGCTTTGCAGTCTCTTCTACTTTATGCTGCCCAAGCCTACTCTATTATGTCAGTGCACTAAGACCTTGGGGGCACCTCTATGCATAATATTGAAATTATTTCTTCATAAAATGTGTAATCTTCTTCCTTTTTTAAATTTTTCAAAGTTATGCTCTGGATAGGAACAGTCTTCTGGTGAAAACCCAAGGCAAGGAAGTTGGAAATTTAGTTCCAGAATCAGTTCTGCCATAGACTTTCTTAGTGACCTTGGGCACTCCCTATCCTTTCTGTCATTCCTTTTCATCATCTCAAGTTTGGGACTAGTACAAGGTCTGCTTCAGGGCACTTTTGTGAATCTCAACTCATTAAGCTTGGTAGAGTTTCAGATTCTCAGGTAGAATGTGATATGAAAGTATGAAGCATTATGCAATAGCATGTTGCAGTAGAAGTGTGAAACAAAGTGATGTTATGAGATACAAATTATAGTATAATTTTATTAAGAGATAAGTCTTTATAAATTCTTTGCCTGCTATACTACATATCTTTATTAATATCTTTATTTCTCCTTAACCTGGCCATGACAATGAAGTATCAAAGCTCTGATGGTTAATGTCCAGCATCACTTCCAGGCTTTAGAATTGTATTTATCCAGAATACTGAGAAACTGCGTACAGCTTGCCATTGACTGGGATGAGTCTGAGTCAAAATAACATTTTTCTGTACTTTTATGTATTTAACATCCTGCTTCTTGCAAATTCTTTACCTTTTCCATTTCATTCTATAGCCTTAGCTTCATCAGCCTCATAGGAGCTTTGCATACAGGATCATGACCCCATATATCCTATATCCAGTTTTTCTGCGGAACTGTAACTTGTTGATAAATATAGCTATGTGATGGCCACCCTTGTAAGGACATTTGACTGGCTGGCTTTTGTAAGGGCATTTGGTTGGCTTTCTAAGTATATTTAAGCAGCACAGAATACCAATAAAGAATATTTAAACAGGAATGAGAACAAGATAAATGGAGCATTTCAGAATTGTTGTCCTCAGGGACGGTTTGCGAGTGTTTCTAATGAGGCTCTGCATGAGATGCATGGCTGCAGGATATGCAATACTCCCTGTCATCTGCAACTAACCTCTGCCACCCCTGGTCTGCAGAGAACAAGGACTGACCATATGGTAAATAATGATTGGGTTGTCATACACAGTGACCTGAAATATTTTGTTAACTGCACCAAAATGTATTTTAATACAGCCGTAGTCTTACACCTCTGAGAACAAAGTATTCAAACTCTGTCTAAACAAGGGAGATGTGTTCAGGAAAGGAAGAAAAGACCACGGCAGACAAGCAACTAAACATTAGAAGCCAGCACTGCATGTGGTATGCTCGGATGGGGTTGTAACAAGTGTGGGAACAGAATGCTGTAGGTGGAGCTGGTGAGATGAATATTTAAATACAACCCAGAGTCCTTTGTAAACACTTTTAAATTATATTGGAGAATGAAAAAAAAAAATGCAGGCAAAAGACACAGAAACAAAATAATTTCTAGCAAAAGGCCAGAAATTGTCATCATTATTTGGAATAGTAGAAGAGTTTTTAAAAGAGATTTAATTACAGTGAATCAGCTTCTTCCTGAACAAACATGATAGTTAGGATAAGTCTCTTTAATGTGAAAAGGAAAACTATAACAAAAAATCAGTGTCTGGAATTTCAAACTGGACAAGCTTAATAAGATAAAATGTAGGATTTTTTAGTGGGATTGTAACAGACCATGGGAACATATCACCACCAAGGACAGTGGTGGATTTTCTGCCCCTTTGGATTCACAGCTTGGATGCCATCTGGAGGATAGGCAGTAGTCCAACACAACATCAATATCAACAATATACAGGACTATCTAATGATCCCTTTTGGCCTGATACTCAAGGAACTGAAGTTCAGGGGAGTTCTGCCATTGACTTCAATAAAGACAGGATTTCATCTTCTGTTCCCAAGGCTTTAATAATGAAAAAGGTATTAATTACGTCTGCTCAAATGAATGGAGGCAGAGTGATGTGCAATACCGTGGAGTAAAGCTGCCAAAAGGAAGCAGAAATGAAGTAAATTGAAAACATTTTTCCTTTTAATATGTTTTCTGCATTCCAGCTGCATAGTGAATTGCAGCTGAAGCACATCTGTGTGGTCAGTTCTAATAATAGACCACTGCTGGGATGTAACCCTGGGTACAGCATGAACCAGGGCTGCATCACAGGCTTTGCAAAGCAGAGGATGAGAGGGGAGATCCTAGTGATCCAGATTTCACTGAAGAAATGGATGCAATTTTGGTAATTGAAGGCAAACAAAGTTGTCAGAGATGGGGCAAATTGAAGGTCATCTGCGTTCTCAGTGAAGGGAAGCAGGATTAACAGCAGTGGATAATTCTGGGTTTCGGAGATGACTGTATCTCTGTCAATGAGCCAAGTGAAAAGATAGATTCTTCTGCTTCAGCGGGGTTGTCTATTGCTTCAACTTCAGAAATTGGCTTATTTGTAAAGCTGCATTTAAATGTCTTGCCAGAAGTGAAGCTGCTGGCTATGTGCTAGTTTCTTTTAATAAAGACATGTTCAAATGTACAAATCTGCAAATGTTTTTCCTTTCTATCTCTGCAGTATACCCTGTACACAAAAGGCTGATCAGCTATTTAACTTCTTTCATGTTTAAGAAGAGTTTGAACGTTTGCTATAATAACTGACATTCTGGGTTTAAAGGTCAAGTAGAGCAAATCCTCTGATAAGACTACAGTTATTGAAAGCATACTTTTAATTTTCCTGTTTTCATTTAGATTTGCATTTTGAGGCATCTTATCATGAAATGCAAGCAGTCCAGCTAAGGTACAAACATGATGCAATAGAATATCCTAAGTGAACCTGCACCCACAGGCAAAACCACAAATGTACAATTGATTAGAAAGTCCATGAAGTAAAGTATCCTCCAAAGGGATTTTAACATCAAATATTTAAAATATCTTTGATAGAAAATAAGTACAATAAATCCATTAGAATAACAAAACAGTAATGATCGATTTTATATTTCAGCTCTTTGAAAATACCAGTTCCTCCTGTGAGCATGGAGAGAAAAAAAAGTCATGAATGAGTGGCTTCCAGATTAGTCAATCCTTCCTGGCACATGCCATTCTTGTTCAGAAAATCTTTTAAATTCCAAACTGAATTTTTAACAACCTGATTCTGGAACAGAACTTATGTGAATGTCCCTCTGTCTTAATCATCTAAACACAGAACTTGGTTCCATTGGTCTTTCTAGGGAGACAGGAGACATTAGGAGATGGTCTACGGCATCTAAGTTTGTCTTCTCTTCAGGGAGGACCTATGCAAGGGTCTGTCTAATTCAGCTGAGCAGAGACAGAGTTTAGGAAGACTAGGCAGCCGGCCATATGAAAACCCCTCCTTCCTCTTCTTATAGTTCTCTTGTGTGAAAAAGGCAAAAATGAGGGTAGACTACATTAAAAGCAATACCGTGTAAGGACATTACATCATTGTACAATCTACTGAGTCTCCACTAGAGCTACAGATCCCAGATTGGATACCCTTGTTCAAAAGACAAATTATAAACTCTTTTTGACTGTTTCTGCCATAATTTATGATCTAAAGGAATCACTTAGTCTCAATGTCTCTTCATCTCCTTATCCAAAAACGAAGAAGATTTTCCATCCCGTTGAAATAAATGCACTTGTCAGCACGAACTATTAGAACCCTGTCATCTGGAGAAGACTAAAACCATCGTTTCAGAGTGTGAGTTGATGAGAATGACTGTGATGTTTATTACCTTTAAAGTAATTGCAATTGTAAAGTTTAAAACATTATTTCTTTGCTATCTACTGATCAGCTTTATTTTTCAAAGCCAGATGCTTCTTCAACATTTTTATACACCATTCCTAAGGCAAAGACAATGCCAGTTCCCCCATACCAGTACAGTCATATGCACTACTGAAGTTCATTGCTCCTTTTTTCCTTTTTTTTTCCTTCTTTTTTCTTTTTTTTTTTTTTCTTTTTGTCAGGCAGGAGGAAAATGATAGCATATCAGAAAGATCTCAGTCCAGCCTTCTGCCTCCAGCTTAAATTGGAAAATAAGAGGATACTTGAGTAAAAGTTCTCTTCAGAAATTGCTATGATGATTAGAATAATAGGGGATAGTTTTACTACTACTGACAAAATTCAGACACTCTTGACAGTGCCATATTCAAGCCTATTTCCTGTACTTTCAATATTGGAAAAGAAATCAAAACTCTGTATAAGTACTGCTGTAAAGTTTCATTTACTCACTTTGAGAAGAAAAGGTCACAGTGCTACAATATTTCTGTCAATTGACAGCTTAATCACACTAAACCCTCTCTTCCACCGATCTTCTTGCTCCCACTTTTAGTATATTCGCAGTTGGCTTTATTTCCTGTTCAATATTCTTTAAAATTTTGTATGCCAAGGTTACTCGTCTGTCCCCCCCTTTTTTTTCTCCCCAACTCCATATATCTCTTTCTGTTATATATCTCTCTTAGACAGCTTAGATAATTAGCATTGGTCCATTACATTTGGTTCCTACGGATGCTGGAATTCTTGGTGGTAATATCTCTTGAATTCTTGGTAGCCATATCTCTTTCTAGTTATTATTATTTTCTAAAATAATAATAAAAAAGAAGCAATTTATGGCCAACTGGTGAAGTAAACATCACAAATAGAGAGTGTCTTTCAAATTCTGAGCCTTCAAAATCCTGATTGATAAAATTCTGTCTCTTATATAGCCTCCAGTAACATTATTATCAATGTAGGACAGTTGATCCTAGTCAAAGCATGGGAATGTACCTCCCATCCCCTTTCTCTGGCTCACAGAGACACATATGTACGCACAACTTCATCACTCAAGTATTGCACAGGAAATCTCCCTCAAGTTGTCAGGAGATGCACTGCATGAGTAAACATAAGATGGCTGGAACTAGAGGTATGGATATGTGGGCAATTTAATAGTCACTTGGCTATTCAAATACCCACTTATCTTTCTTCTTTTAAATTTAAACCCCACATCCTAAACTGACTAATTGGAACTGCAGCCACTAATTATGCCAGTAGAAATTATTGGTGCAATATTATGAGTAATTGGAGGAAATTCTGAGGTCTGTTTTATACAGAGACCATGCCAGATGGTCTCATGTTGTCAGTAGCTCTGAAAAGACAACAGTACAGTCAGTGGGATTCAATTCCAGGTCAGCACACCTGAATTTAAGCGTCTACCATTGCCCATGTGCTGGCTTCTAGAGCCATTTGAACGTCTCTTGGATGTCCCGGTGGGCCGCCAGCTCCTGCTGCAGAAGGACCTGGGTCTCCTGCGGGTCCTGAGGTGGATGAGTTGGATACAAGAGGTAATCATGGATGGCACAAAGTGCCTGCAAGTGGGCACTGTGTCCCACTCCTGCTCTCTCTCAGTGGTAGTGGGAGTTTGGATGCTTGGCCCGTATGTAGGCCTAGGCACAGAGGTATCTAAGTGCAGGTGTTTACATCCTTCCCCACAGGTCATCTAGGAGAGACTCATTTCAAGAGGCTGTTTATGCTTACCCAGAACTGATCCTTGTGCCCGAAGCTTCTTCAGGGATACTTCGGGAGGCCTCACAGCCACCCACAAACCCAGAGACAAACAGTGGGACTGAGCTGAAAGGGAGGAGAGAGGAGACACAGACTTCTGCCTGGGGACGGGGAGGCCTTCCAGGCAGCGACAGGCTCATGTTCCTGCCCTTGCTGATGCCACTGGCTGCCTTCTCCACCAGAGCTGCTGCTGCGATGGATTCAGCACTGAGATTGCTTGGAAACACAGACACACTGAACAAGGCTGCCAGGGCCTCTGCTTAGCTGCTCAATAGTTTTGAAGTCTGAGAGACAGTTTTGTGAAGGCAGAGGCACAGGCAGAGCACATCCCTCTGAACCAACAGGATGATTTCTGGCAGTGGCACTGACTGATGCCTGTCCTTGAGGATTCAAGGAAGGTAGAAATGGGAATGACATAGCAACTGATGTCTGTAATTAAAATATCATTCATGTAGAAAAACAAATGGTGTATTTTCACCCTTCGCACTGTTTCCTTTTCTTTAGTAAAATTTTCTGATTCCATACCTCAAATTAATATACTGTGCTTTGGCTACAAAGACCAATCTGAAAAATATTTAGTAAATTCAGAAAATACTAGTAGCCTCTAAGACCTTGTTAGTGGTGTTCAACAGCTACCAAAAAAGTGATGGATGATTATCTGCATATATTTTTATATTATATCCACTTATATATTGTATATCAGTGTAGTTGCTGATCTTATTAAAACAGATCTGTATGCTTGCCTTCCTCAAATGATCCCAGGATATGTGAACGAGTTTCAGTATCTGGCCGTAGATGGCACCAAACAACCGCGAGCAGAGCTTCTTGCTGCTGGAGCAGCCCTGCTGAGGTTGCTGGCTTGCTGCTGAGCCCAGGGGCAGCTCCAGCAAACAGGTCCGTCTGCCACGAGGGGAGAGAAAGGTCACAAACCCTTCCGAGACAAGATTCTGCATATCCCCCCCCCCCCCAAATCAGGTAGCCTTTCTGAGATTCACAACTATTTTTTTCTTAACTCACTCCAAATGAATCATTGTTAATTAATTGTTAAGTGGACAGAAGTGAGGGGATGGGATCTCTTGAGAAGGGGCGATGGGTCCGGCGGTGGTGTAGGCAGTAGTTTTGGAGACTTCTGCCATTGCTTGTTATCAGCATAACAGGGAGGCTAGAAGACAGGCGACATGGACCACACATTGAGACATCAGGGCCCTTCTCACTTCGTGACCTCACACTTCACACTATTACCTGTTGCGTTGTCCAGTTAATGTTGTTGTTAAGCTCATTGGTGTCCCCAACACTTCTAGCCAGATTCTCCCCTGACCCACTGGTGCCCCGCAACCGTGTGCACATGAGTGCACACCCATTGCCCAAACCTGGCCATTAAACTGTATCTCTGTGGTGATCCTCCCTCACTTTTCAGGGTACCCTTCTTCAAATCCTTAGTTCACCTGCAGGCACAGTTCTGTTATTCTCGCATCCCTCTTTTTCCTTTCCTACCCCTCAGCTATATGGCTACCTTGAAACTCCCTTCACAGCACCTATCTTATACAGTTTAGCCAGCACTTGTTCCTTCTGGAGGGCTTATTAAATGCTCTGCAGAAGTCCAGTCAGGCCTCTCTTCTCTCTGAAACAGGTCATTTATTTTGAAAACACGAAACTGAGACTAAGGTGAAATAGCAACCTGTTGTACCAACACTGTAGGTTCATTTCTGGTTCTTAGAGATGGGAATTTGTCCCCAGTCATACCTTCTGTGTTTTGACTCAGGTCTACAACTCTTTGCAAACTTAAATTCACATATTGAAGTGAAGTTTCTTGTATCCTCAGTTAAAAACAAGGGTTGGAAAGTTTGCGTGTTGGCCATGTCTGAGAGGGCACTTCTTTACTGTGAGGGTGACAGAGCACGGGGACGTGTTGCTCAGAGAGGTTGTGGAGTCTTCTCTGGAGATACCCAAACCCCGCCTGCGCAACGTGCTCTAGGTGACCCTGCTCGGCGGGGGGGTTGGACTAGGTGACATTCTGAGGTCCCTTTCCACCTTGGCCATTCTGTGACTCTGTGATTCTGCCCTGTCTCTGACGTGCAGTATTTCATCTGAGAGGACTCCTTTCCTTTCATTACATTTCCATTTCATTTTACTTGATGAATATTGACTGAGTGAATGATTGTTTCTGGGACTAAGAAAGGGAAAGTACTGCATGGATATAGGAACAGGATGGGCAAATTTATTTTACAAACAGAAATTCAGATCCTTAAGACCTTGTTCATCACAGATCTTTCATTAAACATGGACTATAAGCTCCAGAAATAAAAGATTGTTTTGTGTATTCTGTAGCACACTTTAGCTATGAAATCAATAGTAATTCTACTGGGGCTTTTGCCTCAGGTTGAACACAAATTGCAGAACTAGAACATAAAAATGACTCAATCAGCTCAACCTAATAATTCAGTAGGATCTTCATCATATGAAAAAGCAGATGTACAGGGGAAACATAAATTATTATTTATTTACACCTGCAGCTTCAAGGAATCTGTCTCACTGTTCTGGTTCATGTTCTGCTTATATTCAGCTCATCTCAACACTGCAGTAAAATGCACTTTGAGAAGTTTTGTCTAGTTAAATAAATCAGGGTTAATATCTCTTGTTGGTTAGACATTTCCTATCCTTGACATTAGTTTCCTTTGACCAGGTGGTGGTGGCAGCAAAGCTAATGTAGTCTCAAGCATTCTGACTAACACTAGTATCCATTTAAGCAGGTTTATAAATTATATGTTAAGATAGATAAACTGATATTCAAGGTCAGATATCGCAGCTTCTTCTCTCACTTTGCACAAAGTAAGATGTTCTGGGTATCCTTCTTCTAGTGTATTTGCTAGTGGTCATACATGGCTACTGCAAAATGTCCAAATACCAGCAGTATTCCATGCTCACAAGATTTCTGTAATTCATATTAATATATTTTCTTCCTTAAAGTACATTTCTCCATTACAGACCAACAGAGATAAATGTTGCTTGTCAGCTAACTACAGGAAAACAGAAAGGAGAGCTGGGATAAGTGGACTGGCCACTATGCTTACACAAGTCTGCTGGAATTAAACAGACATTTACATTCCTTCTTTCTGTTTGTTTCATAATATAACAGCAATTTTATTTTATAGCTCTTTCTGAACTTCATCTGTCCTTCCATTTGTTTTAGCCATTCAGTCTTCTGTTTGTTTGGTTTTGGTTTGCTTTTCTGCATTACCAATGACCCCCTCTGAATTAATTTCATACAAACAAGGCAGAACATTTTCATCTTCCATTTGGAATTTATTTTCTATCATCACCTTTACAGAAGTTAAACTCAAAGCAGAGCAACAGATAAATTCTTCTGCCTTCCTGCAGATCCCAGGACACCAAATATCAAACTAATGCCTTTTAGACAAGATGAATGTTACCAGTTTTCCAAAACGTATCACCACTGGGGATGGGCTCATATGACCACATGCATAGGCAGGTAGGAAATTCCCAAGGTCCCCAGCATGTCTGAGTATGTGGAAAATGAAAAGTGTTGCCCATGGGGTACTAGAGGGATTTGGAGCATGTGCTGTTGGTGGTGTGAAGGGTGTTATTTTTTTTCCTGACCTTGAAGCCTTGAAGCATGAGATTTGATTATAATCATTGTCCCGTTGCAGAGCTGCATAATTTATAAGCATTAAGAGCACAACAGCAAGTTTCCTTTTCTGTATAGAAGCCCTCCAGTGGATGTGTGGGGTGTGCTCCTGATTTCAAACATGCATGCACACACAGGCACATGCACATTGAGTTTTCTCTACTGTACCCACAGGTGAGATATAGATAACTCACCTGAAAGCACATGAACAGCCTCTGTTACTTTCCCGGGTAAAGTGTTTAATCATCCTGTTCTCTTTCTGTAAGAAGAAAGATTAATTTTATCTAAGCTCAGTTCATAATTTCTGGACCACATTTTGCTCCTATTTACAAGGATGAAACCACCCCAGTAGTTAAACAGCTTCTCCATGTGAGGTTATCAAGCCACCTCCCAGCTTCCTCTGCCTATAGGATTTTTCCTAACCTCAGGATGATTTCTGGGTCTCTTCTCAAGGATTATGCAGTGTGGAAGCTCTCTCAGACATAGTGCTGGTGGGGCAGGTTTGCTTCTGCACTCTCAGGACACCTTCACCCCAGGGTGCATGACAATCACTTCTCTTGGTTGCAGCTGCTGAAGTGGTCAAGCACCGTGATTTCTCTCCTCCTCCTTGCTTCCCTTTTCCATCTCCTTCTCCTTGGATTTGTTCACTTCCAGCATACTGGAAATGTACAGAAATAGACCTTTTTTTCTTTTTCTTTTTTTTCTCCAGTGACTGGATCTTCCATTTGTAAATGTTAGAACAAATCCTTTGTTTGTCACATATATATATTCCCCTCATTTAAATATTACAAATGAATACATTGAAATATTTCAATGTGATTACAGGATCTCTTTGTATATTGCCTTCCAAATCCTTGGTGTGAGATCTCCAGGCCCATACATTTGAAAACGTTTAAATTTAGTAGATAACATTTTACATTCTCTCATTTTACTTTTATTTAAAAAAAAAAAAAAAGCTTCTATGACAGCTGAAAACTTATTTCTGTTGTTTGTTTATTTGTTTGTTTCTTTCTCTTTTTTATGAACACAGAGTGAGCAGAGAGCTTGTGCTTTCATACCTCCTAAGTCTATGGAGAAAATCTGAGCCTCACATGAGAGAAGGCTTTCACACAGAGGCTCCCTATGACTGTGTCAATGTTAGGGGCTGTCTACTGCACTGCGCACCCATGAGTGCCTGCCACATTTACTGACACACCCAAATGCTCATTGCTATTTCATCTTCATCTTCCCCTTGTGAAGGATCCGTAAATCAAATTCCCTTTCATCCCCTACATGACATGCAGCTTTTTGATCTGCATCCTGATCAGCTACAATGTGATTCACTAGATGATTTTCTAAGCTCTGAGAGCTGCAGAGAAAGCAGCTCGTCTGTTTTTAATACTCTAACCACTGTTTAACGACACACTGTGCCTTTACTCCCCCCCTGCTCTGCAGCTTTTCTCTCCCCAACACTTACTTCTGATCTTCAGGGTGTATTTAAGCCCTACAGAATTTAGAAGATTGCAAAGCATTTACTGCGTATCTGAGCAGTAATTGCATTACCAGTCTTGTTTTCTCTCCACAGCTATTACTTATGATACCTATATCAGGCTGTCCCCTAGAGAGCCTAATTGGTATTGATGTTATTAATGGCTGTGGTTCAGGAACTCTGCCTCTCTGTTGCAGCAGGGCATTTTGCTCTCAGATTGCACCAAATACTAATTATCATTTTTACTGTATTGAATTTTAAATTGCATAAATGGGAGAGGATTATTTAAATCAGTTTGCCTTCGGTGTGGTAGCAGATTTCCTACAGCTAGCTTACATCCACTGCTGGAGTGGATTTAGGGAAGAAATCATCCATGTACAGTGAGCATAGCCATGGCAGCCCTGAGCAGGAGGCTGCAGCTCCTGCATCACTCAGTGCTCTCCAGTGCTTTCCGCACGAGCTACAACCCCCTTCAGTTTTTTCGCACTTGTCACATTGAACAAGGAGAGACATGATTTTTTTTTCTCTCAAGTATTATTGCTGATTAAAAAGCCCAGCAGAAAGCTGGCTGTTTCAGGAAGCTTCCCTTAACCCGCAGAAAAACATTCACAATATTATGTGGATGGGCTGGGGATTGGAGGGGACGGCTGGGGAAATGCCAAGTACGCCAGTTGGGGTGTACATGGCTCGCACAGGAGCTGCTGCTGCAGCACCTCTGTGAGGATTCCCTTTAGTAAAAAAGCCCGCCATCCATCTGTCCTGCTGCACAAGACATGGACAGAATAGCCCAGACACACACTGGAAGGTACCTTCCAGGCTGGACTTCTCAATAGCCTGTGAAACAAGATGGAAAGGGCTGCTGGAGGCTGCCTGGGTGTTGTTCCACAAAGCACACAAGTGGAGGAGACAAGGGGCTGGCTGGCTCCTGAGTGTGCTCCTCTTCTCTCGTGGCTTCATTTCCATAGGGAGCTTCTGGCTGCATAGAAACAAAGCCAGGATGGAGAATTGGAGGTTTTGGTGCAGTTTCCCTTGCTTTCTGCCAAGCTTACTGGATGGAGATGTCTGTTTGGTATTTCTGAAAATCAGCCTGGAACACCAGCCAAGGCTCCAGTTCTGACAGTGTTAAAATTCATCATTTGGTCAGTAAGACAAGAGGTTTCTTCTAGCCTGATTCTATTTCTGCTTGGTTTAAGTGTTTGGTTATGTACTGTGTATGTGAACCAAAGCAACAGCTACTTAGCTGAAACATTAAAATAAATTCTAAAAGATTTCCATTGTCAGTTGGTTTTCTAAAAAAACATCTGACGCTTTAACCAAATTGTCCACAATAGCCAAGCAGGCAGAAAAAAATCACGTCCAGCCAAGAGAAAGGCATACACTCACATATACTAATCATATGTACTAGTACTTATATGCTCACAGACACTGAAATCTACTACTTAGATATTATTTTGGACTTAAATTACCTGGCAGCATCTTTTTAGCTTAATGTACTTTTGTGTGAGCTTACCTCATTTTTACTATTTTGGAGCAACCGTATATAATCTCTCCATCCTTTTAAGTGATCTCACATTCTGAAGTAAGTTATATAATACTAATGGGAAATATTAAACATGAACCCCTCCCATTTTTATAATTAATAGCAGCTGAAGAGCAACATAATCATAAACATATAAGTAAAGGTGAGTTCCTAAAGGAACCAAGTCAGCCCTTCGGGGAACTGCCAGAGCTGGGAAGCCTCACCCACACTGGATCCTTGCACAGGCTGAGAGCAGTTCCTGGTCCTCCATTCCCAGTTCTCCTTTCAGCTGAGCAGCTGTTCTGTTAAAGTATCAAAGAGACATTGGATTGAAACAAGTAAATATCACCACTGAGCCTTTTAGATCTCTCTGCTTTTTATATATGATAATTACAGGTTCCCTAGACAAGCAAGGATTCAATAGATGCAACATTAACACAAGCCACCCATGTGTTCATTGTGCAATAAAACTGTTAGCGTACATTTGGGAAACTACTGCTTGTATTATGAAGCAAATCTGTGAATGCACTTGCTTTGTGTGAGAGCTCCTCTGCTCCTCCTTCCGTGAGCCACAGAGGGGACAATGAAAGTATCAAATGAAACACCTTGCAGTCTGAGGAGAGAAGGGGCATTTCCCTGGCTTCTGGTAAGAAACGCAATTAGCTTTCCAAACCAGCACTTCCTTCCTTCTGGGGGTAGCATGGAGAAAGCAGATGTTTACAGTGATCAAGTAGGGTCATGAAGGAAGGCGAGCGACGGAGGTTTTGTCGCCAGATCCCATCAACAACGCAATGGGAAACCCACAGCCTGCGCTGCACTGC
This sequence comes from Anser brachyrhynchus, assembly GCF_964034855.1. NCBI lineage: Eukaryota > Metazoa > Chordata > Aves > Anseriformes > Anatidae > Anser > Anser brachyrhynchus. The sequence continues at coordinate 88,727,777 of NC_137696.1, read as the reverse complement.
ACCTGAAACGGCAGGAATCCCCTCAAACGCCTGGCCTGGAGGGTTAGCGCTGTCTGAAATCAAAGGCAGCTGCTTTCAGTGAGCTGATCTGAGCATGGGAAAAATGATATCTTCTTGATGATGCTTCCCCAGGGGATAACCACGCGGGAATTATAGCTGTAATGTGGTAGAGTTTATTTAAAGGACAGTGCTTTACTTAAAGAATGTGAGACCATAACTCAGGAGTTAGTCTTCACTGGTGGTTGGTTCTGAACTAATGATTTGATTGCAGTAAGTTTTTTTAAAAAAATGTTAATCTCTAAGGTGTCTAAGCTAGTAAAGCAGGAAAAGAGAATAAGCATTAAAGTACAGAGCATGCTAAACTGAATTATACCTAAAATGCTTTTTTAATCAAGGGCCCACTGTAAATAAATCTATGCTAGAACAGGCTGCATAGATATTTCTGTGGCTTTCTGCATGACTGAAAAGTTAAAGAGATGGCTCCTGACTTGTAACATCACAGAGCTTCAGCTTTTGTTGTCTTACATGCTCCAGTAGCCCTGTGAGTCCAGGTTTCCACTGAAGTTAACTAAAGGAGATTTAATCACAGGTCTAAGACCTACATTCTTTTCTTCCACCTTAGACTCAGTTAGGTTTTGATTTTTCAGAATCCTTATTTCTTCTACTTTGTATCATGATATATACAACACATAAAGTTGTACTTGCACAGCCAGCAAGCCAGAAGCCTGGTGCCTTAATGATTGTGACAAACACAAGATGATTAAACACCCCAGAAAAAAATGCCTGTCAGGGACCCCCAAAATCAAATTTCTCCGGATGTTGTTTTATTTTGTGCTGTAAAATCTAGCTGAGAGAAAACAGGGTCTTTGTTTCTTAAGACTTTGTTTCCTTCCACTATTTCTTTCCTCTACTGAACCACAGATTGTAATCCTGTTTGTCATCACAAGTTGTCGTGGGAATTATGATATGATGCCGTTCTCACTGATGGAAAAACTCGTTTTGACTTAGGAACACAGGCAACCACATTGTGTAATCTTTTTCCTCAGTTTATATGATATAGAGTCAGCCCCAAGGTATCAAATGGGATATAGTAAAACATTCAGTTCTCAACTACAGAAAAGAATTAGAAAACACAATGTTCTAGACATAAGAAATATAATCTCAAATTGATCTGCTTCTGTCAGAGATTTTTGAGAAGTGTCAGCATCCCTTACTTACTGAAAGATACTTTATTCACCAGGCTCAGAGTGTTTGAATGTCCTAAGCAAGGCTCTTCAGACTTCAGACAAAACTAGAGATTACTAATGAAAATTTGGTCCCTGGCTTTCTGCTTCCTGAATAAAGATTGTGCAAACCATCCCTCAGGATGTGATGGAGCAAGAGAGTGCTGGCACTATTCATCCTAGCATGGTTAGTGGAATTCAGGGGGACCTTCTGGGAACTGAATGCCCAGGACTAGCCTTGTTATAATTTGCTCTCTTGTCAGGGTGTTATTGTGGTTTTGATATCCTTTCATCCTGAAGAAGTCTTGATTGTATTCAATCCCAGCCACTGTTCCCTTCCACTGCACTTTTGTCCAGTCAATATTAGCACAGGCAGTGAAATTTGGCTTAAGAGAAATAAAAAATCCAATTAAAAAATGGGAAAGAAAGAAATCAAGGCATCAGTAACTACGGATTTTTTCTTATAAACACAGAACCTCTGTATCACAAAGGAGAGGTTTTATGAGAAAAAAATATACATGGTATCATCAGGTGCAACACAATGATCTGCAGATTTTCTACTGTGTTTTTATGCACCTGGAGCAATGAATGTACTTTCAATCTATTTTTATTTTACTTTATGGAAATATACAACCTAAGAATAATATTATATAAAGTCTCCATGGGTTATGAGAACACATGAAGCTCATCCTCTATAAGATCCCTCACCTTGAGTCTTTCACCAATGTTGCTTGGCAAAAAGACAGGCAGCCTCTGTACCTGCAAGCAATCATACCTGAAACTCTGTTCTTTCCTTGCCTACTTTTGTGCATTCTGCTGGATGAAGGTACAGCCAGCTCTGCTCAGTGAATTGCAGAGGTTATCAAAATACGCTGTAAACCTCTTGAGGTTTACAGTGAAGAATAGAAAATGAAAGATTTCATACTAACTGTGGAGATAATGAGGGAAGAGAGTCAGACAGCACGCACCGCTTCTTTTCTATACTGATCTCTGGAGAAAAGGTGGGTTATTCTGTTACTGGAGAAATGCCATGAGTCGGAGTTTAAAATTGGAACTCAGAAATTGTGTAGAAATAAACTGATTATAAGGAAGGTGAATGAGCAGGAGAATAAGGTAGAGTCAGCTCTGAGAGCCACTTCATCAGTGACATGGTTGGCAAGGGAAGTTCTCAAGGAGGAAAAAAGAAGACAGCAAATGCTCCAGTAGAAAGAAGTCTTTTAGGCAAATAAAAAAAAAAAAAAAGACTAATTTTTGAGCTACAAAGTAGGTTCTAACCAAACTGGTGGATGAAGACCTTGGGAACAGCATGTCTTTCCTCCTCTCAGGACAATCACACCAGTGGACATAAATTACTCTCACACATTTAATAGCAACCTCCTGACATGGACAACAGAGGAGGTTTTGGTGGATACCCAGTTTTGGGGTCCTCTTTCTGCCAGTCCAGCACCTCAGCTTCCTCTCTGGTCGCTCATCCCTGCAGGTGTTTTTCCACGTGTCCCCCTCCGTACACCTTTTTCCCCATCTGATGTAGCGGATCCTGCTGAGAGGGTTTGGACTCCTACCGTCCTCTTGTGACCTGTCTGCCTCTGCAGATTCAGGAGATACTCTCCACTATCTTATGGCCAGTGAATCTGGAAATGCTTTCCTGGCCACCAGAAAGCTTGTCCTTGGAATAGCTGAAAGCCTTCCTCCCTCCCCCATCAGGATGGCCTGTTGCCTCCTGATTAGGTCATTTTCTGGGCAGATTGAAGGCATAAATTTCAGTTCCTCCAGCCCCTTTAATAACAGTTAAATAGATTTATCCTGGGCCGGAGCTCAGCTGGGATCTCCCAGCTGATTTATAAGAATCACTAACCCCTTTTGGATGGTAAATAAGGCAGATAAAAGGGACGAGTCCCAAGGCAAGTCTATCATCTACCTCGCCTAATCCCCAAAGTTAGCTCTTCAAATATAGAGGATTGTTTTTCTGCTCAGCTTAAGATACACAACAACTCTATGGACATGAATAGGAAGTTCCTGTGCACATTACATCCACAGCAGTCCTGACTGTAATATAATTTTGACTTTCGAGAAGGCAAGTCAGACATGCAAATGTAAAAGGAAATGATTCTGACGATAACGATAAGGACAACCAACTAACAAAGGCATGCTTGGTGTTTAGCTCATGTTCCCTAAGACAATGGCCTGACAATAAAAGGGAACAAAAGTGATGGATAAGAGTAGGACTTTGAGAGGAAACAAAATATAGCTGCAAACAAAGAAAGTGAAATAATAGTGAACCTTTAAACCAGGCAGCACTTTCCTGAAGAACTTATGTGACACAAAATTCACATAGACCAAAAAGTTTGGTTGTTGAACATATGGGTACTTGTAAACAAGACATAGTTTGGAGTCAATGAAAGGATAAGGACTAAACGGACTTGACTAAAAGGAATATTAATTGGGTCAATTGAGCCTTGAGCACACATAAAACTTCAAAGACTTATTTAAATAATATTCTTATCCTGTATTTCAAAGGAAAAATAATCTTGGATGCAAACATTCCCCTATTTTCAGGTTTTGCCACACAAAATTTGACTTTTAACATTGGGACAAAACAAGACAAATATAAAAGCTCAACAACTGGATCTGTTTTCTTTGCATCCAGTTTGAATGGAATAGAAGTAATAAAGAGTATGTAGTTTATAGAAATATGTAGTTTACCAAATTTTGTAGTATTTACTGAAGGGGATCCTACAGTGAAAGAATCTTGGTGGTGCAGATAAATATAACAGGTTTTACCATTCCTTTCAGAAATATAGGCAATAGGAGGCACAACTGTATTTTTTTCAAAGGTACTGGAAACCACAAACATCTCTCTTCTTCCCCAGCCTTTCTCCGTTAGTAAGCTGAGTAAAGAGATAAGATAAGAGTAAAGATAAGTTAAAATTACTGAACTTGTGATGAATCGTTGGGCCAGAGTGCAACGCACATATCCCCACAATGCTCCAAAGCTGCCTTTCCCAAAACCCATTGGGAAGCATCACAGACCATGCCCCAGGACCTCAGCCATGGCGCCGCTGATGACCCATCACTCTGCCACTTCTTTTCTCCCAAATCCTCCTCCTGGGACTGAGTTTAAGAATGAAGGGCTGCAATGCTGCTGCTCTCTGAGCATACCCTGAGAATGCCCTCCTCCCCTGAGGCCTGGTGGCTCCAAACATATGCCATCACATGGCACTTCCACCATATCGGTTATGGAGATGCAATCAGCTCTGCAGAGAGAGACCTGGGGGTCCTGGTGGGCAGCAGGCTGACCACGAGCCAGCAATGTGCCCTTGTGGACAAGAAGGCCAACGGTGTCCTGGGCTGCATTTGGAAGACTGTTGCCAGCAGGCCAAGGGAGGTGATCCTGCCCCTCTGCTCAGCCCTGGTGAGGCCACACCTGGAGCATTGTGTCCAGTGCTGGGCTCCCCAGTATGAGAGGGACACGGAGCTACTGGAGCAAGCCCAGAGGAGGGCTACGAAGACGATGAGAGGCCTGGAGCACCTGTCGTACGGGGACAGGCTGAGAGAGCCGGGCCTGTTTAGCCTGGAAAAGAGAAGGCTGAGGGGAGACCTCACCAATGTGTATAAATATCTGAGGGGAGGGTGTCGAGAGGATGGAGCCGGTCTCTTTTCAGTTGTGTCCAGCGACAGGATGAGAGGCAGCGGGCACAAACTGAAGCACAGCAGGTTCTGGCAGAATATGAGGGGGCAATTCTGTACTGCGAGGGTGACAGAGCGCTGGGACAGGGCAGCCCAGAGAGGTTCTGGAGTCTCCTTCTCTGGAGATATTCAAACCCCACCTGGATGCCGTCCTGCGCAACGTGCTCTAGGTGATCCTGCTCGGCAGAGGGGGTGGAGTAGAGGTTATTCAGAGGTCCCTTCCAGCCTTGGCCATTCTGTGACTCTGTGCTCATACGGGCATCTGAAATTTCTGGGAAACGCTGGTGTGCCACTGCTGGCCCTTACTGATCCACGTACAAACCCGTGCATAACCACACACATGCCTATGCACAAGTGCCTTTATAAAGCTGTATAAAATGCAGATGCAAACTTGGACAAAACTAACTCTGACCCCTATGGACTGTGTAGGGTGAGGCTGTTGAAATCTTAAAAAAATATGATCTAGCCCATGTCACGGGGGAATATCTGCAGATTTAAATTCTAGCTACTATGATCTTTGATGGAGGCAAGGATCAGGGATTTTGCAGTCTATTATTTTTATTTTTTTATTCTAGGAGGACCAGTTAGAAGCTTCCTAGCAAAGGTTTCCCCCCTCATCACCACATTTTCTCAGATAAATCATTCCACGTATCCACACAAAAGACTCCACTTGTACAATGCAGAACAGCAGAGTAAAATTATTTTCCCAAGTGAGAAGTGTGATTAACACTTGCTAGAAAACCTTTCAGGACCATTTGCAGAAATGGCTTAAGTTGTGTTGTTTGTATTAGCGCTCTGAACTATTCCCAGGCTGAGACCAGATCTCTGTGTTTGCTCAGGCATGAGGGGAAGTGTTAATGTTTACTGAGCCAGAATGCTGTTGCTTAAGGAGCTTAATTAAGTTTATCGTTCCTGGCTTATGGTGCCTCAAGACAAGTCACAGAACGCACTGAGCCACCAGAAAGAGGCAGATAAGCACAGCATCGTTTTCCGTGTTTTCTGAGTAAGGACTGCAAAGAGAGGAGACGTTGGTCAGAAAATAACAATGATGCTGGTAATGTTTTTCTTACCAAATTCTCACTGGAACAGAAGAATGTGAAAGTGGAAATAATTGAACTGTGCCCTGGAAGGCATATATTTCATCTGAGTTAAAGATGTTTGTCATCATTGCAATAATCAGACTGAGTTGCTGCGCTTCGTGCAATAAAGAAATACTTGGTATTCGTGTTTATTCTCCATTTACAAATGAAAGCCCCTGGGATACGATAACTGAGCTGGAGCTGTTCATCTTGAATTCAACACTTGGAATCCAGCCCAGACCGCAATAATCAAAGGTTATTACCTGATAGGCATGGCTGGAGAAAATAACCACCCAATTTTCCCTTCAGCTACTCTGTGTCTTTGGTTAGGACATAGGAACCTCTACTGCAAGCAGGACAGGCGCCTGGCCAGCCCACCTGCAGGCTCCAGCCCTGGGAAAACACCAATTCTTACCCTGACTTCCTAAGTCAGACAGGATAGCCAAGTGATCATATTTAATACTCTCTGACATATCTGTCTTATCTGTGTCTGATCCTTTTTAAAACCTCTCTGTGCTTTTGGTCTCTACTGCACCCTGTGGCTGTGTTTCTCAGTTGAATTACATATTGTATAGAAAAGCATCTTCCATTCATTTTAAGACTGCTACATGGCAATTTTATATGATGGCTCTAGATATCACATTATGAGAAATAGTTGTTTACTATCTCTGTATCATTAACAATTTACAGATATCTAATACACTTCTTTAATTTTATTTACACTTCATTATTTTATTTTTTTCCTAAGCTGGAGAGTCCTGTAATGTTTACTGTCTTTACCCAGATGGCGTTTCCAGTCTCTTATCCTAATTGCTGCCTTCCTGTACCTTCTCTAGCTATACTGTATTTTCTTTTTGTGACAATGGAGCAATATTCCATGCAACAATCAACACAGTTTCACCATAGGCTCATAAGGTGACAGCAATGACAGCTTTTGTTTCTGTTTGATTTCTGCACTTTAATGAGTTGTAGATACCTTAATCACCTTGTACATTGGTGAAGTGTCACTTCCACCTGTGCAAGACATATTTACTCCCTCAAATATAAAATATTTACCTTTATTTTATTTTTACAGCTCCTGCCATTTGCTTTTGACTCATTCAGCTTAGGACTGGCTTCCTTCTTCAACTTAGATTTTGCCTTTAATCTGTGGTTGTTTTGCAGCGGTTGTCACCACCCCATCAAGACTCCAGCAGTACAGCCCTGATCATCAGGTGGCTGTATCATGCCTGACGTGGCTCCCTGAGGAGGTAAGTGTTTTGTCTGAGCTCATGCTCGTGAGCTCCTCGTCACAGGGAGTGACAGGCACTTACAGAGGGTGGCTCACTCCACCTCTCTGGTGCTCTGCCTTGGGGTGGGGTGGAGGCTCCTCTAGATATGCCTGCCTGACCTCCAAGAGCAGGACAACTCGTTTGTGCCTGCCATTCCCAAATTTCAAACAAATTTATTTTATGGCACATTTTTGTTCTTATCAATTTAAAACTTAGTGCTGACTCCTCCTCTCAATCTTCTCTGTTATTCAGATATATTTGCACTCTGGTATTACAGTATCCCACTGAATATCTTCCAGCAAGTTTCTCAGATGCCTCTTATTTCAAACATTTAAAGTTAAATGTGCTAGTTCACTCATCTCAGTTCTTTGACTCCTGGCATTGACACAGAGCACTTTTATATGGAAACTTGATCTAAGCCATTCTCATATGCCCAATTTTATGTGGAATGTTTGCACCTGTCTCTGTTGATTCCTATCTGGTTTTTGTCATTTTCTCTCACACGTGCAGAGTGTTTCTGCTTTTATCTCGTAGATGATGAGTCACTCCAACTTGTATGCTCTCTGGCACCTGTCATCTTTTCCTCAATCCTCCATTTAAAATCTCCTCTATGGTCTTCTTTTAACCTTAAGTGCTGGCAGACTCATTCCACTCCACATTTCAAGTTGTGGTTTTCATCTATTCTCTGTCTGCCTTTATCCTGTTTACTGGAATACTGGTCTATGAAAACAAAGACTCTTAAACACAATACTCAAAATGTTCAGGGAAAAAGAAGTCTTAACTGATAAAGATGAATGTGTATAATATCCTCATGGGAAACTTAACCATAAAAGTCCAGCTCAGGAAGAGAACAGAGACACATGGTGAATCTGTCCGTCTCACTGAGACCGTGTGAGTTCAGCTAGGAAGAACTGCAAAAACAGCTTGTGCATAATTTATGGAAAATAGAGATATGTGATTTTAAACAAAAATTCAAGTATTTCACAGCCTGTTCACAGACCTATTACAAAAATAAGGAAGCTTGCACTCTTGTGCACAGAGGTGAGTCTTTTTAAGTAAATGATTTATTGAAAACTCTATTCTCGGCTCCCATGTTCAGCGAGGCATGCTATTGAGCTGAGCTAATTTCTCCTGTCACACGTGCATCCTGTCTGATGAAACCATTCCCCCAACTGTCGCAGTGGTTTGCACAGGCAGCACAGAAGCCAAGGACTGCGAGAGCCGCAGGAAGAAACCCCATGTCCTCCTCCTCCAGGGAGTTCTCCCAGAAATCTTGTGCTACCTCTGCTTTCCATCCTTGCTATTCCTCCAAATTTCTCTCACTTTGAGAGGAAATGCCATCTTTATATAAAGCCCATGAAAATCACAATGCTGCTTCTCCTGCCACGTATCTCTCCACCACCAGCCATGATCCAAGCCTGCCACAAGCACCTAGAGGTGTGTTGGAGGGGGTGAGGCTGGTGCCATTTTGTGAACTGTCCTGGTGCTGGGATAGATCAGAGCGGCTGCTTTTGCAGAATATTCTCAGTGTTCCCTCTCCCGTTTCACTATGCTATGGACACCCTGGATGCAAGGAACTATGAAACCTTGTCAAGCCAATACTTCCCAGGGACATTGCTTCCCCCAAAGTACCTCTGAAATTCTCCAGGAGATTGAAGATGTTAGTGTTGATGTGAGATGTAGAGTGAGAGCAAGGAACTGAAAACTGTGTGGAACTTCCTATACGTGTATCCAGAAACCTCTGGGTATTTTACACTTAAGTGTTTATTATAATTATAGCACTAGAATATCTTTACCTGCCACAGACTCTGCCCTGCACCTGCTCTCCTGCCATGGGAAAAGAACAATGAGGGAGAACAGAGACAGCAGTAGGAATGGAAAGAGAAACCAACTCCTCAGAAAAAGCTCCATCAGTTTTCTTTGAATAAATTATTTCTTGGCCTCAGTGTGGGGATAAACAAGCACGGGTCCTCTGCTGTTTCTTTGCTTTTGGATATAAACAGTATCGTGAAGTGCATCTCAGCTCTTCAGCTCTTTGAAGAAGTTCGGTGAAAGGATGGGTCCTCAGAAGCTGGTGTTTTCTTTTTGCCTGGCTGCACAGGCAGAGATCTTGCAGTGTCAACATGCACTTTCTTTCCCCCTCACTCATGGGAATGTGTTTATTGATGGTGGGGCAACAGCTGGGAGCTGACGTGACTCCCCTGGAGCTCAAAAGTAAAAAGACTGCAGGTTTCAGAGGGAGCTAGGGCAGGCTTTAATATAGCATTTCCTTTTGAGCCCATTGAATCCCCTATAGATTGCCAGCTTGGTGCCAATCAGCACAAGATTTTTTTTCTGATAAGAGCAGAAAATGCACCAGGAAAAGAAGCTGCCACCTACTCTGCAGTTATTACATAGCCCTAGTTTTCAGTCATAGCTAACATAGCTCAAAATTCAAAACAAAAGACTTTGCTAGGTGCTTGACAACATATATAACAGAACAAGTAAGAGTTGCTTTAACAGACAATTCACTTAATATTTGCACAAATTAGCCCAGCATTTTCTATTCATGTCCTTTCAATCCTCTTTAAGTAAATCATTGAATAAATAAAAATGATTTCAAATATACACGCATAAATGTATTTAAAATACTTGTTTCAGACAAACAGCTGTTCAATTGGTATGCATTTCAAACAATATTCTAGTTTGGAGTATTCGCCTAACGCTAATGTCATGTGCAGTATGAGTGATCTCTTGCAGTGGTGAGATAATGAATACACGAGGTAATCATTTCCATGATGAAATTTGCATTTCATCTGGAAAACATTCTGAGCACTCTCTGCGTTTAAAATTTTTCTTCTTAACAGTAGCACCATTTAAATATATGTCTATAATATATGTAAGTACCTAAGTTTTTTACAAACATACACATATATATACATCAGATATCTGACAGAGTTTCTATTTTGTATGTGTCACTTTCTGACTAGCTCATATTCATTCAGGTAGAAGTGTTTTTAAAATATATTTCTTATATATATATATACACGTGTACACATGTATGTATATATGCTCTGTGAAGCTAAGAAAAAATGACTGGTGAGACTACAATGTGTAGTATAGCCATGAAGTATTTCAACAAGAAGGAAAGAAAAAAAAATAGAGCTTGATCCAAACTGTTATTTTGGGTAAAGAGCTAGGTTAAGAAGACGGACAATAGGTGAAAGTAATGGAAAAAATTCAGATTCTTTTTTTTTTTTTTTTTCCTTAAGCTGCAGTAATGCCTGGAGGCCAGAGAGATACTTGGCTGACTAAGAAAATGATAATTGTTGGGAGACTTGTGTTCCAAAGAGCAAAGCCACCTTGGTAACTTGGCAAGTGGGATCCGTGGAATTCTTAAAGCATATTAATGAAAAAAGTCTGACAGGAGAAAATTTAAAAGGTGAGACAAGAAAATTTAGAATAATATGATATCACACTGATTTGCAGTTCTGTGTTTTGTATTATGAACACAAGAATGTATAAGAACACAATGTGTGATAATGAGACTGTGGCTACAGTTCAGAGAGGAAAGAAATCAGTAAAACACTGAGCACAGGAAACTGATAAAAACACGTAACATGCAACTTTAAAAACTCTTCGATAATGATCTTCAAGTTCTTTAAAAATGACAAGTTTATGCCTATCAGAGAAAGTTTGCTGTCATCTACTTTGCAGTAACCAGAATATATGTGTTCATATCAAGGTCAAACACTGCACCTCATAGTTTATAACTGGGTATAAAATACAATTAATATTTGGATATATTTTATAGCGAATATTTTAGTATCTTGAATATTAAAGTCAGAGCATATAAATACATGCTCAGAAGCTTCTGAGAGAAATTAAAAAGGGGAGGATCTTATGCAAAATCTCCAGATGGAATAAAGCAGAGACACATCTGTTTCACACTCTCAAGCAATCATATGCCAAAACAACATTATTAAGACTCCAACAGCAAGCACCAGAAAAATGCCGGAGTTATGGTTGTCTGCATGACTTAAATTTGGTTCATGTGTGTACATGCATTATGGCAGTCTCAATGGCATCAACATACTCTGTTTTCCACAAGTCCCTTCCCTCTCTGTGCCCAGAATAGGGGATGACAAGTCGTTGAATTGCTATTCAATATATTGTTTGCTCTCTGTACAGTCTGCACACTCAGACTTTTTTCTCACACAGCAAAAATTTACAGACAGGATTTCAAAATGCTGCTCTGATGAATTTCCCTAAGAGTTTTCTGCAGTTCCAATAACTGTAGTAGTTGTATGAATTAATGAACAGATTTCACAGAGCCTTTAGGGACAGTGAGTGAATTACTAGTGGTGCCATTTTATAAACAGGCAACTAAGGACACACAGTGCTGTTAAAAAGGCTCTTTAAACCTGGCTGGCCAGTTTGAGATAGCTGTGATCTCATTTTTACATAGCTTTGCATAGTAATGCATTTCAGGCATGATTCTCATTCATTTCAGCTGCGGTTGTTAGCCTCACACCCACTGTGTCCAAGCTATTTAGGACACACAAATTACACGAGAGACTTTGCACTTACAGACCCTGGGGGTCCTGTACTTAAACATTTCTACGAATCATCCTGCAGACTCTCATATCAGACACAAAAATAGAGAAACGTATCATTGTGATTGACATTACCTATCTTGAGGCACCTAAAAGCTCTTTTCAAGCTCAGCTAGTCATTGCCAAGCTAAAGTAATCACTTTTTAGAATCAGTAGAGAGACACAGATTGTGCCAGAGAGCTAGTCAGCTTGCCTGCCCTGTACATTTCAGACATCCTAGACACCTTATCTCAGGATGCAGTGCATTGTCCTCTGAATGTTCTTATTTAACTCTGAAGGCAGCCTGAATTCACCATCTTAGACTTGAATGACTAGCCTTTAAACACTGAGATTAGATGAGATATAATTCACATGTGAACCTCTGAGAATTTTTTTTTTCTTCAAAAGTTTCAGCATTTTTGAGTGATTGATTTTGCATCAGATAATGCTATACTAGCACCTAGGCAGGAAAACATCAGGTCTACAATGCAGGCTCTTGCTACTTTAGTACCTTAGTGGTACGGGCTTGCAGTCTCCCTAGTAGCTGATGAGACCTTGCCAGCAGGTTTCACAGGCTTGGCCAGGGTAGGGATTCCCGGGGTCCATCCCAGGCTTTGGGAGGTTGTGCACTGTGCCTGCAACTCCTGTACCTAATTTTTCCAAATTTGACTCCTCTCTTCCTTCCCCTCAAATGTATTATTTTAGTAATTTCCCTTCCCAGTTTCAGCTCTTCATCTCACTTCTTACTAACCAGTCTGAGAATCCACCCTCCAGACTTTTCTCCAGACCACGTCTGGGACCAAGACAACCAGATCCAATGTCCACTGGGAAGAGCCTATCCCATTCCCTTTGACTGTCTTCTCAGTCTTTTCCCCATCTCTGGTCACTTCCAGCTCTTCCTATCCTCAGCCTTCTTATTCTAATAGTTCCATTTCTCTCTCCTAGTTTCTATTCCCACCTGTCCTTCACACCAGAACCTGTTCCTGTCTGCCATCACCATGTCACTTTTTTCCAGACCAAGTGATCCTTCCCATGCTCAGTGCTTTCTTTTGCCTGCTCCTGTCCCAACCATTCTTTCTTTGCTTCTGCATCCTCACTTCTCTGACCTGTCCTACCCCTGCCCTCCCTTTCTCCACTGCCCATTTGGAACCTGGACCACTCTACTTGCTCAAACTCAACCCATCTACCCACACCCTCAAGCTATTCTTCCCCATATCCACTGGAGCCGATTCCTCCAAGACATCTCCTCAGGATTTAAGCTCTTTGATCAGCCAGCTGCAATGTCCCTCCTGAGCTCAAGCCCTGGTTCCGGATGATCTCTGGACTCATCTCACAAAGGTCCCCTCCTCTCCTCGTCTCTCTCCACACCCTGCCTGGTTCCCGTGCCAGCACCCTGGGTGCACCAACAGGCTCTGCAAGGTAGATTTGTGAGCACTGTTTTTGTGATTAGTCCCTGCTGGAGGGAGAGCCGTGGGCCGGCCAGCATGGAGGGAGTTGCTGTGACACTGTGAGGCTGGGAGTGTCATGAGGGAGAGAAGTGAGCTTTAGAAGCCCAGAAGCTCTTTCCAAAACCTGTCTGAACTGGCTCCCCTGTTTAGTAATGATACAGTGAGGGAGGCCATGACATGGGAAGCACTGTAGGAAGAGTCAGGCAGTAAGCAGGGCCACAATTACTGGAATGGCTGCATTCCCCTGTGAGGTGGAAAGTCTACCATGAAACCCATGGGTGTGAGCTGCCACAGCCGGACAGATGTAGAGGGCATCTCAGCGAGCCCCTGAGGCTCTGGGTGTTAGCACAGGTCTAACAGCCTGGGATGTAACCAGCAACATCTGCCCACACTCTGGGCCACCAGTCTGCCCAGCCGACCAGGTGCTGTGTCCTCCAGCTTCCCCACATCTGGCTGTGGGTGCATTGGCTGGGGACTGGTGTCTGCGGTGGTCTCCAAGTTGCTCTCTCCAGTACAGATACACATCTTTTTCTTGCAAAACAGAACGAATTAAACAGAGGCCACAGACCCTGGTGCTGCAAACAGGGTCCTGCCGCCCAGTCTCACTACCCCTTCGTCTCCCAGCCTCAGTCTTCCACTGGGTTAATTAAAACTCCCTGCCACCTCCACTTAACATCAGTTCTAGTCCCAGTTCCCAATACCCCACAAACACCAGCCTTAACCTTACTTCCCAGTTTCTGTCACTGAAGCACTTGCTCACTTCTTCCCTTCCTCCTCCTCCTCCTCTTCCTGCCACCTCCTCTTGCTGCAGCCTGGGGGTTTGGGTTATACAAAGGAAGTACAGGAGAACAGAAGAAAAGAAAGCATCTCTCAGTTTGGATAACTCACTTTAAGATGTACCCCAGCCTCTAACAGCATAAATATTATGTTGTGAGGAGAGACCTGGTCTGTTCTGGATGGAATGCACCCAAGGCATGTTTAATTCTTCAAGGAATTTAGTGATTAAATTCTTCAAAATCTTTTTAGTGGGCAACTCAAACTATAATTTTTATAGGCCTGGAACTTGGCCAAATTTGAGTAGATTTTCAGAGGAAATCCAAAAGGCAAATACCTGATGCAATGGCAAACTTCACAGTCCAAAACCGGCTGCTGTCAGCGTTTAATTAACGAGCCCCAGAAAAGTTCTTATCATCGTGAAGCAGAATGCACCAAGCATTGGATTTTTCACCCACTAATAGGGAACGTGAGCTGGGTTTAGAGTGTCGTGAGACAGGTCATTTTTGCCCTACTGATGATGTGTTGTTGCACTATTAATGTTTCTACCATTTATTTCCCCCTCATTCTTGGAAATGGCTCAGTGATTTGGCCTGTCTTATTTTGATTGCAGTTTTCCCCAAAACTAAACCTGAATAAATCTAGCACAGAAAAATGTAGTCCAAATGAAATCTGAAAAGCTATAAGCGATGGAAAATGTGATTTTTAAGGGAGCCAGCAGGCAGTCTTAAGAGTAAGCGATACCAATATTTACTCCTTGGTACCTCTGCCATTTATGTGCACCTTAACTAGGACAGGCAGGCTACTACAAGCCTGCACAATGAGCTCTGTATTCCCTGTGTTCCATGTTAACACTTTGGATTGCTGAGATGTGAGCATGCAATTAAGAAATACTGAAATTCTGCCGTGATGGGATCTGCAGCCTCACGACAGCAGTAGCCAGAAGCCACCCTTCTTTGTGGGGAGGAACACAGAGGAACTGCAGGGCTGGGGCTCTCTGTCAGGACTTATCTCTGGGCACCTGTGTAAAGGCTCTGTCATCCACGCAGTGCAGCACAAGATTCTGTGTGTACTCCTCAGGGCTGGTTTGCCTTTCTCAGGTGCTTATTTGTCTAAGGTATGGCTGTTTCATTCATTCCTTGCTACTGGAGGTTAAATGCTGAATTATCTATACTCCAAGTTTAGAGACATGCATCCTGTTTGAGGGTTGATGCTGTGCTGATGTCTTAGTGATACAGAGCAAACTGAAAAACAACTGCTCCATTTCCATGACTATCTTTCTAGCTAGGGAGGCAATAATCTGAAGAAACGCTTAATTGAATGGTACACTGTCATAGGAGAGATGACACTGCTAGAGACTGTGTTACCAGCCAGAGGAGTCAGATCAGGACATTCCAATGATTATCTAATTTCTTCTTCTTTTCTGTCAATAGCTGTTGGGCTAGAGCGGCTTCATTACATTTGGCTGCCTCTCACTTTTTTTTAGAGGTGAGAGGATAAATCCTGCCAGTGCCACACTGCAGCACTGGGAGCTCCAACTGCAGTGAACACCGTGACATTGTGCTGCGTTATGCCGAGCGAGCCAGACACTTCTGCTGAGCCCCAGCATTAATGATGTATCAGTGTTTCACTAACTCCCATTCTATTAAAAGAAATGGCAAGATTGGTGTTCGGCACTGATGTCTCTGTTTCTTATCTGCACGGAATTTAAAGTGCCCATAACTCGACAGCAAATGATATTCTTACTTTAAAAAAGATCCCTGTACCCAGTGGCTGATCCCATTACACATTCCTAGCCCCTTAATGCGTTGCTTTCCCATACGGATACATTATCCTTTACCATTTGCCAGCATGGGCCTGGGAGTGGAGTGTAAGGGGGGAGGCAAATGAGGAAACCGAACCTGCTGTGTGGGGTCACACCTTGCCACATGCACGTATGTGGAGGGGCCTCAAGCAGGCGTGCATGTGCCGCACATCCACACAAACACAAACGTGTTTATTTTTTCCCAGCAGATACCATTGACCACCCTAGCACTCTCATGTGTGCACACTCTCACATGAAATCATACCCAGTGAGACAGAGGAAGGGGAAGAATCATTTTCTTCATAAAATTAAATAAAAGCATTTAATACTATTACGCTGCAGTCAAAACCCAGAGAGATAGCGAAAAGAGGGATGGACATCTCCATGAAAGAATATGTCTCTTTATTAGCTAAGCAATATTTTTATAGCCATCGATAATGTGAATAGGCTGATACACTGGTTAATATATATATATATATATATTTAGAAGAAGAAATTTGAACTTCTATGTATCTTATTTCTTAGGACCTAATTTGGATCTCATACTATTTACTGAAAAAGATTCCACTTTGTGGAAGTGTCGAACCAAGCCCACCTCCTTCAGGTACGTCAGCAAAATCAAAAATATTGATCAAACTCAAATAATGGTGAGGACAGAGTGGCTGGTAAAACCATCTCTGCTGTTATTTGTTCTTTATAAACTGATGCTTTACTTTCAAATTATAGTAGAAAAAAAACAAATATATAATTTCACAACTAAAAAATGCTTGATGCATTATAAGATACTGCTGCAAAATTTCTAGTAAAGCAATCATAACAGATATACATCTACCTAAGTTATGCACGTAAATATCTGATGTAAACGTTGTATTTACCAGCAATAATAATAATAATAACAATAATAGCTCAATTTATCAGCTAATAGGCCAAATGTAAAGAAATGGCATACACATGTATGGTAAATATCTGTATGCAAATAGTAAGCATAGACTTAATTTTCAAAACTTAGTCCTAAGGTTTTGCCAAAATTGGAAATATTGAAATGAAGCTAGGTTATCAAATACTCAAGATCAAATGTTGACTGTTAACCTCAGTCCAGTCTCAGCAAGAGAAGGTTTGACCTTATCTTTCTCCCTAAAGAAAGTTCTGACCAGATCAGACACATTTTCTCTCTATATAAACTCGTGTCATACATGCCCATGTTTTACTAATAAGATCTATCAGTGCTTTCAGAGAGGTTAACATGAAGTCAGCTGAGTGTTCTCTGTCCAGATATTCCCATGTCCAAGTGTGATTAGCACCGTCTTGTCAAATTTAGCTCTAAGCCATTTGTGAACACCTTCTTTGTTTGTAGTAGCACACTCAAACCTGCACAGACCTCTGTGTTTGCTCTTCTGTGTATCCTATTAACAGTGCATTACATTTCAAGATGTCATACTGCGGAAAGCCACAAAAGCACTTTTAATCAATTTAAAGCAAACCAAGGTAATTACTTTTGTTCTGGATACATACTGCTTGGTTTACGTTCTGAGAAAACGAAATCATGTTTTTAGGTCTACTGCTGTAAATCCAGAATGATCATGCAAGAGTTATTTTTATCACATTTGCAATTGTTCAATTGTAATTACACAATAAGTCATATAATAATTAGACTTTGGCTAAATAAAATTGAACCCTGTAAGTTTTCAGGTATGATCTGCTTGGAAAGTGACAAGTGGAAATAATTAAAAAAAATAAAATATTCATGGCCTTGAGAGATATTTTCAAAAAGCTGTGAACTGATGGGATACACAAACATTTTTATTATTGCATAAGAGAGTAAATAAAAGCATACAACACCTTTTTTCAGTTTTGATTCCATTCTGATATTTACAACACAATGTATTGGATCCTGACCCCTGACTCCTGACTACATCACTAAAGGCTGTTTAGTTACACATGTGCAACCAAGAAAAACCTTCAGCTCAGCAATTACACTTCTTTAAAAAGAAAGGAGAACACAGTTTTAATTAGAAGAAGCAAGAATGCGTGAGGAGACTGACTCTATCAGACTTCATGTTGAATTCAGAACTGCTATTAAATGTAAAAAATTATGTATATATTCAAGCGTGTTTGTTACTCTCATTTGACCAACTCCTTGTTTGGTTACTGTAGCTCCTGCAAACAATGGTTTCTGCACAATTAAAGTGCAGCTCAGATCGTAGTTTACAAATGCATTGTTACTTTTGCTCTGCGCACAAGCTGAAGAAGAAACAACAAACATGACAAAAAATTAAATCAATTTTTATCCTTGTTTTAACATTTTTAGTCTATACTTCAAGGTCTGTTGGAATATGGCGTAATATTGGGTTCTTTCTTTCCATGGTGTCAATGATAGTAAGTCATTATTGCAAAGACAGACATTTGTATTTCTGTCAATAAACAGGACTGCATTACTAAACTGTAGGGCCAAGAAGAGTCATATAGTGTGAAAATATGCAGAGGGAACAACAGCTGCTAGTCATTATTTTCCCCTTATCCTTTCAACACCTCTGTGTCAGTTTGTTTTTTAATGGGTAAATCACACTTTCTTCATAGGACATTTTCTCATTTTGGGCAGATACTAAAGAGAATTCTGAAACAATTAAGGGCCATTGGCCAAAGACAATTTTTTTTGTTGCTTTTACTGCACACGTTGATACCCACTTTTATGCTTTATCAAACAAATAATGCTGATGTTGAGTTCTATTATTCTATTCTTGCTGCTAATATGGCGGATGAGTGGATGTTTCTGCTTTTCTTCTTTAGACAACAAACCGTGCCTCTATTCCTTCTTTTCTTGTACAGCCTGTGTTTTATTTCTCGAAAGAGAAATACCAACTACAGAAATTATTGCTCTTACTTCATCTAGGCAAAAGAAGAATCTGCCACCAGACAGCTTTGAAACATCTGTTTTACACTTCACATCTTCTGACAAAGTTTCACAGCAGCCATTTGGATACAGAAAAAAATTAGATACAATCTTGCTTATGATGAACTTACTGCACTAGCTACTTCCCTCTAGTCTCTGCTTCTCCTAACTGTAGGATGAATATTTACAAGCAGTTTGAGCCTTTTGTTCACTCTTATTTTAGTTAATCTTACTTTAGGCCACGGTGAAAACGAGGTGGGAAAAAATGCAGACATCTACAAACGTAACAGTGCAGTAAAATTATTCAGGAAATCTTATTCTTTTAAGCATTTGGCTTAACCCTAAGGTTCTAATAAGTTGGACTTTTCACTGTGAACTACATTTTCCTTTAATTACTTCTAAAGTTATAATCAGTATGAACTTTTCCACGTGGTCAAATAGTATAAACCTCCAAAACGACAGAATACACTCGCTGCTCAAGGTGGAACGGACCACAGCATGCACAAGTTTAAAAGCCTGCACTGTTGCATGTATTTCTTTAATAGCAAGAGGCTGCTTTTCTTCAGAAAGACAATTCAGCCTACATCTGTTTTAGACTTAAAGACCTGAAAACATGCTATTGCCATATTTAATTAATGACCACATTTCCCACAAAACTTCTAATGTGCAGCGTTTTTACACAGGTACTGCTAATGCCATTTAGTGAGGTGGATTGTGCTGAAGACACCGTGGAGAAGGCACAAGTCACCTTCTATCTGTGGCTATCCTTAGGCAGTGCTAAGGTGGACACACTCCTTATGGCTAAGCTGAAGAAGGTACAATATTATTCCACGGGGTACAGTGCCTCAGACTGTAGCGTGAGTCTTTTAGTGGGCGATAAATTAACGGGGTTTGAAGCTCTCCTTCAGAACTAGGGCAGCTCCATCCCTCCAACCTGCCTGGCTTCCCCAGGGCTGGTACTACTGCTATTTACTAGCTCTTATATGTGATCACTACTATTGCTCACATGCATCAGTGACTGCAATCTTGTAAAGAGAAGAAAAAAAAAGGGGGGGGGGGGGAGGGGGTGTGAAATAAAAAAGAGAAATAACAACGAGTTCCCTCGGTACTGGGAACACGGTACGAGTTTGGCATAAAGCCTCGTGCATGTAGCAAGAGCATCTGATGCTGGCAGCCGTATAAAGCGCATATGAAAAAGAATAAAAGAAGGCACGTTTCCTCGGTAAAAATACCCTATAAAAAGCCGCTGTGCTAGCTAAGGATGCTACCTCAGGGGGGACATGCCACGGGGAGTATCGGGAGGTGGCGGGGTAGGAAGCAAGGACCCCTGCAAGTGGCGTTTTCTCCAGCACCCCGGGGTGAAATTCCTCCGTGTCCGAGCACGGGGGACCCTTGGGGATAAAGGATCAGGGTTTTAAGGCCAAGGGGCTGCCCTGGAGGCGGCGGGGCCGGGGCGATAACGCCCGGTGCCCCCTCGCCTCGCCCCTCCCGCCGCCCCCCGTTCCCACAGGGGCTCCTCCCGAGGCCGGGCAGCGGCCATGTGTCCTCCGGAGTGTGATTAACACCCCGTCGCCAAACCTCCCCCCCCTCGGGGCCATTTGGGGCATGCACGCGTCCGCGCTCCGCGTTTACACGGCGGCGCCTTTTTGTGGATGGCGCTGGCAGACGAGCCGGGGGAGGTGGGCTCCGCCGCCGCGGGGTATAAAAGCAGCCCCGGGCAGGGTGAGGAGTGGCGAGGCGGTGACAGGAGCTGTGTGGCGGAGCATGGAGGTCGGCGGGGTGCGCTGCGGTTGCCCCCGGGGCTTCTCGTCCCTCTCTTCCCCTTCGTCCCCCCCGCGCTGCTGCTGCCGCCGCCGCCATCACAGCGGCCCGGCCCTCACGGCCCTGCCCTCGCCCCGCAGCCCCGCGCCCTTCTGGAGGCCCTGGCTGCCCGGCCCCGCTGTGGTGAGTGGGGCGGCTCGGCTCGGCTCTGCGGGGAGCCCTGCCGTGCTGCCGGGAGCCGGGGTGGGGTGGCGGGGGCGCCGGGCCGGCCGCGGGGGTGACCTCTGCTCTCTCGTCCGCAGCCTCGCAGCCCCTGCGGGCTGGCGCAAGGCTCCCGCAAGCTGGCGCAGTACGCGCACCCCGTCAGGTAAGTGCCTGCGGACGGGCTGGCAGGGCGCTTCTCCCACCCTTTTTTTTTTGTTTGTTTGTTTTTTATCCATGGGTAGGCGTTAAGGTAGCTTCTGGGTGATTGGGGCTCTTCTCGGTGCTCTTCTGGCCGGCAGGCCCTTGTGCAGGTTGCCAGCACTTGTGGGTTTGCTTGAGCTTTAAGCTGTCAGCATGCTTCTGTGGTGTGGGGCTTAGTCGCTCTGTAAGCTGTCAGGGTTTGGGGAGCTGTTCTGTTGGCTGAAGCACCCTGCTACTCAGTTTTGTGCCCAGGGTTACAAAAGGTTGTGTGAGGGACAGTCCCTAGGCTGTCTTGGTGTGCCTGTATCCTCCCAGTGCAGGTGTGGGAGCGAGTGCCGGGAGGAGAGGGTATGAACCAAGCCAGCACTGCCAAGAGAAAAGCTCGTGTAACTGGTGCTTTAATGGTGACAGTAATGATGGTATCTGCACTGTCAGTCTGAGAAAAATGAGTAAAACTTTCAGCTGAATCTGTATTCAGAAGCACTAGTGGTTGTTGCAAGGTGCTTTGTGTTATTGCACAGGTAGTTCTTCCAGGTAAGATGCAGCTTTCTCCCAAATCTCGGCTCTCATCTGTCAAATACCGAAGCACAGGCTATTTAAGCAGTTACGCTGGCTGATTTCTGACACAGCTCCTGTGCATGAGTGAATGCTGCAGGGAGCACTGTGAGTGAGATGGTACAAAGCAAGTGTGCTTTGTGCTGCAGAGGAAGCCGTGTTCTGTTAAACTGCAAGCTAGAAAGCATTTTTGTATTTGCTAGAAAACCCTCTAGTTCTCTTCCTTAATGTATCTCTATTTTGAACAGTCTGTAGTCAGCATTTAATTACGTTGCATTGTGCCAGCCTCTGAGCTCTTGGGACTTCCATTGTCTATTTCTTGCAGTTACTCCAAATACTAAGCAAGAGGATGTGAGTTGAACAGCAGCGTGTATAAGCTGGAATAATATCACTAGCTGATATGCTGACAATAAAATGTCACAAGGGCTGTTTTATGCTAATTTCTGGATAAAGCATGGATTACTTTAAAGTCTAGACCTAGGTGGCACCTTCTATAAGAAGTCAGTGGATAATTCTACTTGGACAGATAAGACTGTGGGGAAATATCAAGGCCTGATCCTCTTAGACTTAGCATTCTTTTCACCTCGAGACTTGTTTCAGACCATTGTAAACAACATCCAAGATTGACCATTACTAATAAAACTACTAATTTAATCCAAATATTTGGGGGATCCTGTTTGACACCCATTATATTCCCTAGCAATTGTTCGGGTGAGGGCAGTGCTATTTGGATTAGATCCCCATGAATCCTGTTAATGAGGTACTGGAGTGGTAAGTTTCAGATGTGGATCCTGGGCTTCAGAATAGTTTTGCTGCAATACTAGTGCTTTAAGGGCATTTTTCTTTCTTCAGATGAAAATACACAATCAAGAAAACATTTTTCTAGTTAAATGTAGAGATTAGTTTCATGACCAAGCATGTGAGGGGAACACTCTGTAGCAAAGCTTGTCTGTTTAACAGAACTTCACTGCTGTCTCTTGTCTGTCAGCCTCCAAGTAGAACATAATAACAATAAGCAAATTGACCTGTATGCTTGTTTCAGACTATTTTGGCCCAAATCGAGGTGCTATGATTACTTATATCAGGAAGCTGAAGCACTTCTGAAAAACTTTCCAGTTCAAGCTACAATTTCCTTTTATGAAGACTCGGACAGTGAAGATGATGAAGATGACCTGGAACAAGACTCAAGAACAGAATCAGACTGCTGACTGCAAGAAAGACCAACCAAGGATACTTCTAAAATTTAATTTAAGCTTAATATAAAAATGTATTATAGTATTTTTAAAGATAATTTATTTGTATGTAAGTTATTCTTAATAAAATTGGAATGTTTTGTAACTTTATCTGACCCTCTTTCTTTTGTCTTAGTCCATTCCTGCTTCTAGGCTGGGAGGGTATTGATTAGTATTTTTTTTTGTTTGAGGTCCAGTATTTTGTAGACTATGAACTTGGACATCAATATTATGAGTGGAGAACTGTGGCTTCTTTTTAAGTGCTCTGGTCTTGTAGCTTCCTCAGAACTTGAGGAAACAAGGAAGGCTTTGCTCTGTGCCCCATGTGGAAGCTTGTCAAGGAATCGTATTGGATTAAGTATTCTAATGCTGTGTTGTTATGAAGGATTTTCTAACATGGAAAAGAAACAGTATAGCTGCTTTTGAGATTCAGAGGAGGTTCCAAATCCTACTTGTTATGGTTATTCAGTTTAGTCTTTATTTTTATGAAGGGGTTTGTCTTAAGTCATTCTTGTTCTCTCATTTAAGCTGTATTGTTACTAAATTGGGTTTATATGGCAAGAGTGGTAGCAGGAGGGCTGTGGGTGTGGCCTCTGTGAGCAGAGCCCAGTAGTTGCCCCATGTCAGAGCAGAGCCAGCTCCATAAGGGACCTGCATCTGGCCAGAGCAAGCCAGGGAGCGATGCTTGGTGGGCCTCTGGGAGAGCAGATTTAAGGAAGGGGAAGAAACTGTTGTGTGACAGCAGCTGGGAGAGAGGAGTGAGAAGCAGCCCTGCAGACCCCAGGTCAGTGCAGCAGGAGGGCAGGAGGTGCTCCAGGCAGGCAGCAGCAGCTCCCCTGCGGCCTGTGGAGAGGCCCCTGGTGGAGCAGGCTGTCCCCCTGCAGCCCACGGGTCCCACACGGAGCAGATCTCCACGCTGCAGCCCGTGGAGGAGCCCCCGGTGGAGCAGGTGGATGTGGCCTGGAGGAGGCTGCGGCCCATGGAGAGCCCCCGCAGGAGCAGGCCCCGGGCCGGAGCTGCAGCCCGTGGAGAGGAGCCCACGCAGGAGCAGGGGCCTGGGGGGAGCTGCCGCCCGTGGGGGACCCGTGCTGGAGCAGTTTGCTCCTGGGGGATGGGCCCCGTGGCACGGAGCCGTGTGGGAGCAGTTGTTGAGGAGCTGCCACAACCCCAGCCCCTCACCCCAAACGCCCGCACCCCGCCGCAGGCACCGAGCCCGCCCCGTCCCGCTCACACCGCCCCGGCCCGGCCCTGCGCCTGCGCCCTGCCGCGGCTCCCCCCGCCCGCCGGGGCTGGCGGGGCCGGGCAGGATGCTGAACGTGCCGCCGGGGGCCTTCCCGGCGCCCAGCTCCCAGCAGCGGGTGGCCGCGGGAGGCCGAGCCAAGGTAGGGAGCGGGGAGCAGGGAGTAGGGAGCGGGCTCGGGCGCGGCCGGGGCCTCCCCCCGGCGGCACGGCTCGGCCCCGGGGCTGCGGGCCCAGCGCCGGGCCGGGCCGCGGGGCTGCGAGCTGCCGCCCCGGCGGCCTCCCCTGCCGGTCGGGTCCCCGCTGAGGTTCAGCCCGGCAGGGCTCGTCCTGCCGCCCCGCCTCGGGCTGCTCCGAGCCCTAAAGGAGGAAGGAGAGGTGGTGACAGCGGCCCCGGCTCAGCTGCGTAGCTGGAAAATGCCTCCTGCTTCTCCTTTTAAAGGCTGCCGGTGGTAAAACCCTTCCTGTGCAGCCTTTCCAGGTCACAGCCATTTTCCTCTCTTGAGGAGACAGGGCCTTTTCAGCTCGGAGTTACTGTGTGTAACTGCTGGTTATGTTTCTGAGGGCACTTGGTCTCTGTGGGCCTCGCTTGGAAAGCCAGCTCGATAAGTTTGGGACCCAAACTGTTAGACCCGCGCAGCACTGCATGACTCATGCCCGTGCTCTCTTAACTCTTCTCATTTCTGATCTTCCTGAAGTTTTGTAAGACCACAATTCTTTGTCCTTGTTCTCCGCTGTTAGTGTTTGGAGCAAAGGGGTGCCCATTCTCTGATTCTGCTGGAAAGGAAGGTGATAGAAATCCTTAAGGTCTTGTTCTGCCTCTGTCCCTGGTAAGCCAGTAGATCTCTCCCCTACCTTTCTCTGGGTGAGACTTCCAGTTGCTGTAGGGCTTGCAGTTAGTCTTCTTAAGTGCAGTGGAGGTGAACTTTCCAACCTTTTCCTACCTAGCCATGATTTTCAAATGTCCCTTCTTTGTAGCTCATAGGTTTCCAGAACATAACCCAAAAGACACTGATAAAACATTTTACCGCCGCAGGAAGACTGGGTACCTGAAGTTTGCTTTGGGAAGAATTGTCTAAACATTTGATGTTTGAGAATTCCCTTGCTTGGGTTATGAGATAGGAAGCTTCCTTAAGCAGCCTTACTGCTGTGTAGGGCTCCAAAATGTCAGTAAAGGTTATGGGTTGTGTTGTTTCTTGTTTTTCCCATCTTCCTTGGGAGCTTAGAAAAGTGTGTTGAATGGCTTTTTCTTCCTTGAGAGCTTAATAATATTGGTGCATTTGTTATTTTTCAGGTACCTCTAAAACCAGGAAGGAGCCTTATGGATTGGATTCGATTAACTAAAAGCGGGAAGGACTTGACAGGTTTAAAGGGGAGGCTAATTGAAGTGACTGAAGATGAGCTTGCCAAACACGACAAAAAGGAGGACTGCTGGATATGTATAAGAGGTTGGTTGCTCTGATGGTGCTTCTGCATTTTTTGTTTAACCTCTCTGCTGTACTTATAACTAAAGGGCAAACAAGCAACAAAACAAGGTGATGCCTCAGGCAACAAGGGTTCATCAAGAATAAGATGCTGACTTGTATTTACAGTCTTCTGTCCTGGAGTGTTAATTATCCTTAACAGCTGAAGATTTTTGCTTTAAAGCATCTAGAGACATAAAAATATATTTAAAAGATGTTTAGATCTGTAGGATGGTCTTGGAGAAATAAGTGTGTGTAGGCCCATGTACTACTTCAGAACAATTTTGGAAAGGTGAGTGACAATTGCTATACAGAGCAATTGTTGCTTGTATCTGGCATAGCAAATATCTGTGGTAATTGACTCATGCTATTTGTTATTACTTTTATGAAATTTTTAGCTCAAAAGTTGGAATTACTACATGGTGTACAATGACAATGTGCTAAAGGTGGTTTGGAGCAATAGCACTGGCTAGAAGAGTATTTTGTGTACTGAAGATGAAGTTCCTAGTTGTCTTTAGAGAAAGTAGGAAAATACTTGATCTACAGTTTAATCATTTAGAGGCTAAAATACATTAATATTGCTTTAAATTTGCTATGAGATAACACTTCTATGAAAATAGATTAAGAAAATCAGGATGGCTAATGTGACCACCTCTAGGAAGTGTTTCATGTTACTGCTAACTTCTTTGATCTGATAAGAAATTTAACATAACGTCATCTCTGAACTCCAGCAAAGTTAAGCTAAGAAGTTCTTTACAAAGGTGACTCTTGTTGTTGGGTCAAAAAGGGGGGTGAGAGTGAAAGTACGAGTAAAATGTCCTTCAGTGCTAGCTTTTGAGCAAAATAATAGCATTGTTAATGCTCCATGTACTGCTTTTGCACATAATAGCAAAACTATAGTGGGAGGAGAGCTAAAGAAAGCCTCTTTACTGTAGAGGTTTGTTTGTATCCTTTTCAAAAAAAACCACATTTACTACTGAGGGCAGAATCACCACTTAAAAATGCCTCAGTTTTGTTTTTAATCTCTTACTCTCCCTAGATTGCATCTCTGAGGCTTCTTTTTACAAGAACTCCATTACACTGCTTCTGTATCTGTCTCTAATTTTTCACATCTCCCCCTTTTTGTTGTTCTGGAGCTACTAAAGAAGATAAAAGCAGCATAACTGAGAATCCTGATAGACTACCTGTAGATCTGATATGAGGACAAGTAGTAAAATAACACCATTGTGGAAAAGCTAAATGAAGTCTTTGCATTGATGTAGTTAAGCTGTGCTTCTCTAGGAAAGAGCAGAAATTGAGAGGAACGTGAAGAAGAAAATCAGGAGCTAACTGTTCAAAAACCAGTAGGCTGTTCATCAGACAGCTGTCATATAGGGTGCAAGTATATATAATGGGATGGCAGGGGGCTTAAAAAAAGTGTGAAGGGTATACAAATGAGACTTCTTTTGCTTGTGCAAGTCAGATGGTAAATTGAACGTTTGTCTAATATTCAGGAGTTCCTAACTGTTTGGATTTTCCGTAGTGTGTTTTCTTGTGTGCAGTAGTCAATGCTGCACACAAGATGGCACAGTGGATACATCCATCAGAAGATCGGGTCTGTAAAATGCAAAAGTCCTTTCTTTGTCCAGGAGGGGTCTTGCAAACTAGGAGTGTCCCAAGTACGTGTCTCCCCCAACCCAGTGCTGAATGCCTACCTCTTTCTCTGAAGTAATGTACTTTTTTTTTTTTTTAATGTGTTACAGACTTATTACGTAAACACTGGTACAGTTCCACTTCTGGTAGCTTCCTGTTTTGATAATGTTGTATTTCTTGAAATATTCTGCTGGGTAGACCTGCGATAGTCCTGCAAGAGCAGCAATGTGTCTGGAGTTAAATCTGTAGTTAAATGTTTATAGCAGCATTTTCCAAGCTCTAATTACTCTGGTTGCATAGCAACACTAATTAGACTTCATTATTTCAGACCTATGAAGCATTTTTTTTATCTCACGAGAATTACTAAGTGTAGTACTTGCTTAGAAAGAATGCTGAGTCCTCTTATTGGGGCAGATTTGTTACAAGTGTTATCAGCCTTTAATGAGCATAGAGTATGTTTAGTTTTTTATGTTGCTGAATCTGTACAATGGAAAGTTTGCTGCTGATGGTAGCAGTTTTTCTTTGGAGAAGACAGCTTCTTCCCATAGGCATTTTATTCCATAGGTGATGGGTGGCAGGGAAACCACTGTGACAGCACATCAGTGGTAATTTAATTGGAAGGGATAGCAAAAACAATTCTGTGCACTAACTGGCTCAAATTGGCCTCTGGCTCTCGTACCCATTAACTAGACTGTAACACCTTCAGGTGTTTGTTTTGTTCAACTCTTAAATGTGCACGTTTTTGCTAGATGTTCACTGGGATAAGTGGAACGGCGCTGTAGAATTGACACCTCTGTTTAATAAGATATGTCTTGGGCACTATTAGATTGTGTAACTTCTGTTTCTGGTTTTGGAAAGCCGTGCTGTTTGTTCTGAAGATGTCTGTTGCTTGACATTACACTGTGTAATATACACAAACCTTTCCACTGGTTTTGGAGCTGGGAGAGTAGTTGCAGTGGTTGTGGAAATGTTACTCATGTTTTTTTATATTCCGTTTTTTGCAGGACTTGTATATAATGTCACACCGTACATGGAGTATCATCCTGGTGGTGAGGATGAACTAATGAAAGCAGCAGGAACTGATGGTACAGATCTTTTTGATCAGGTGAGAACAACTGGCAGCGAATGGCACTTGCTCACTAAAAGGTATATTGAAAAAATGCATGTTTTCTGATTATTTTAGAGCATTCCAGTGGAAATGGTGATTTAAACCTTTTGAAGTCTAAGGGGCGGTAGCAGGTTACTGTTTGGAATTCCACTTACCTGTGCTGAAAGAGGCATGTAATTTAAATTTTGTATCAAAAAACAAAAATGAAAATGTCCCTTTATGCTGTTGAGATTATGCTTCAATTTGACCATTTTATTAAATTTATTTTTTAGCAGAAATAGCAATTAAACTTGCAACAACTTGAGATACTACTTCCTTAATAAATTGCTGCATTCGCTAACTGCTGTCAGTTGAGAAGCATTTTCTTCTCAGATAACTTTTTTTTGACAAATACGTGCAGTATTCTTTTGTCTGCTAACTTGGTTACTGCGTTATCAGCAAACAAAGTACTAAGAAAAAGTGTTGGGGCTGCTCTTAACTGATTGTGAACAAATCACAAAATGACAGTTGGTCTCTTCTTTGTTCCCCATTTCTTTAAATGTTTTGAAAAGGCTGAAAAGAAAAGGTCTGCAAAATGGGTGTCTTTTCTGTAAGGAATCGCTTGCAGATCTTGTGTTGTAAAAGATGATTCATTGAGTTGGTATTTTTTAGAAACAAACATTATGCTAAAAACCTTGGCTCACAAGTTTTTCCTGAGGAAGTGGGAAAGAGCAGAAAGGAAATTTCCTCTGTTTCTGAGAGGAAATTGTTAGAGCTTTATATTTCTTGCATCACTGTATGTTATGCCTTTACTTAGAAAATGTGCTTAGCAATGAATGTAAATAAAGGAAAGATGAGATGATATTTTTAACTTTGTTATCTTCGGTTAATCCTTTCACAAATGAAGTCTTGGATTTGGGCATAATTCTCTGTTGGTCACAGAGCTGCTCTGGTTTACAGAAATTTGTATTTTTCTCTCGTGCAAGTACATACAGTATGAAATTGTGGCCTGAAATTCTGTAGCTGGAGCACTGTCAAATATCATACGGTAATACTCAGAAACAGGAATCTTGGCAGCAGAAATATTACCAGAAACCCATCAAATTGTTACCAAGTTCAGATACATACTTGTACATTTTTGTTAGTTTGTTTTGTCATGAGAGTGGAAAACAGTGGTCAGATCTTTAAAACAACCAGTTCACCTCTTCATTTCTGGGTCACGTCTTTCCTGTTCTGGAGACACTTCTGTTGTTATCTCCTCTGCTTTAGCATTCTGTGTCTGTCAGATGCTGATTTATTTAAGACTTTGGTTGGTTGCTAGTGTTAAATATCTGAAAAATGTAACTGTCATTCAAATTATTCATTTCTTTACATTATCTGTGTAAAAGGCAACTACAAGTTGTGAACTACCTTATCTTGTCTGCTTAGCTTGTCAAGTTTAAAGTTTTTGTTTTTAAATCTTTATGTACCATTTAAATTTGTCATGCTGCACTCCATTTCCTTTTCTCTTCTTGCGGTGTTGTCCTGAACGCCCTATCAGAACTGGCTTTTCTGCCATCCATTTTCTATGGAAGTTCTTCAGTTCTGGTCTGTAAAGCTACTGCTTTTTCTTCCCTTTGACTTCCTAAAATAGATTATTTCCCAATAATTCAGGGGTTGTCAGACAGAAACAGAAATACACCAACTTCATAGGAGGTGTTGATGTGTCTAAATTACTATGATCTATCTTTGGTTCCTTCATCAGCCTCTTTCCCCATGTTTGTGTCTAAACAAGGCTAGTTTCCTTTGTGGTAAGGACAAGTTCTGTTAATTATATAGCACGCATCATAAAAACACACTTCTGAAATCTTTCTTGTAGCTCAAGGTTGTGATGTTCAGATACTGC
The DNA here is from genome assembly GCF_964034855.1 of Anser brachyrhynchus. NCBI lineage: Eukaryota > Metazoa > Chordata > Aves > Anseriformes > Anatidae > Anser > Anser brachyrhynchus. The sequence goes on along the minus strand of NC_137696.1, from coordinate 88,697,768 downwards.
AAAACATAACCTGAATAAATTAAACTACTGTCACATTCAGAGTCCTTTTTTTTGTTTGTTTTTAAGTACATGTTCTCCGTAGTAGCGGTGAAAAATAAGTACTGAAAATTTGGGAAATTGTTGTCTGGGTAAATAACAGAAAACAAAATAAAACCCTACAAAATGAATGATGTTAGCCACTGTACAAAAATGGTCGTTGTATTTTAGTGCATAGAGCAAGCAACGTAGTAAGAATTACAAATGTTGTGAAAACCAATTTTGTTAATATAGGTTCATCGCTGGGTCAATTATGAATCGATGCTGAAGGAATGTCTTGTTGGGAGAATGGCTTTCAAGCCTATTGCTGCTCCAAAAGGTGAGGGTTTTTAGAACGAAATAATTTCTAATATGCTTCATTCCAAAGCTGTGAATAAAAGTTGTGAGAAATCCTGAATTGTTGTATTTACAAGGGTAGTCTGTATTCTGACATAACGACGAAGGCTGTTGCATGTATTCAGTCTTTTGATAGTATGTGCCTGAAGATGAAACTATTTTATAAATGAAGACTTTTATACGTAATGTACTGCTAATTTTTGTCTATTGTTCTAAGTCATCAGAAAACAGACGTGTGTGTGTGTGTATATATATATGTGTGTGTGTATATATATATATTTTTTTTCTCCCAAGGATTGTTCTTTCTTCTTCAGGTCCTGGGGGGGGCAAACTCTTACATGAAGCCCTCTGATGTGATTTAGAACATCTTGAAATAAAAGTCAGTATTTTCATTCTGGTGATTTCAGCACCAGACACAGATCTCAAAAGTTGCGTATGAATAGAGATATGTGAATACAGTTTATGGACAGTTATCCTTTCCAGAACACTTTACTGAGTCTGTTAGAGTTTGAATTTACTTAGAGAAAAGAATTGCTGATACAACAGACTCTTCTGAGCCAAGACAGCAAGAGATGCAGCATATTGTCCTAAAATGCTGGTGGTGGTTTCGAAAGACTCCAGTGTTTGTTTTGGTTTGTAGGTCGCAGTGAAAAATCACAGTATCTTGAAACCAGACACTGAATGGAGGCCATTAACAGATCTGCTCTGAAAGCATGACAGAATTACTGTTTACAACTGTTTTTCTCAGATTCTGTGGCATGCTGTAGTTCACAAATTCAGCCATCTTTTTCAGCTCTTCAACTTCTGACAAGGGGCATGATGCACTTGCTCAGCACACAGATCACTTTGCCAAGCAGTTAGGTTGAGTTTGGCTGTTTGTGAAGGGTGGAAGAGGATTTTACATCTGTGTTGCTAGGTAGCTAATGCCATTGTAGAGTTTTTAAGCTGAGTGCTGCAATGTATGGAGAAACCTTGACAGTGTAACAGCTTCATAGAGTTGAGGTATTACGGGGAAGTTACTGCCATTTTGTCAGCTGAGCTAGAAATTTAAAAATAAACCTGACTTTTACTGATCTCCTTAGTCTGACTTTTCTGCAACTGGAGGGAATTTTTGTGACAGCAAGTCAGTAAAGAAATAAATATATCTTTGTTCCTGCCAGCTATGACAGTCCATTTTCTTCTGTTTACTTTTTCTCTGCTTTCTTCTCTAGTAGGACTGCTTTATACACTTTGCTGTAGTAAAACTTGCAAGTTAAAGGTTACCAGCTGTATGAAAGTGGTTTGGTTGCCTGTCTCTCTTTTGGCCTTTTAAGGCTTGAAATGTTTTATTTTATTAATGAAGAATACAACTGATTAGCCTGTATTTGCTGAAATTCTTCCTAGCAAAATTCTCAAAGTGCGCTGTGATTTGTGGTGGGTTCTGTATCCTCATTTAAGTGGTAAATTATCAAAAGCATGATTTACCAGCTTCACTATCAGACAGTGATACTTCTTATCTTGTGTCCTTCCAGAAAACTGTATTTGGCAAAGTTTGGATCTGAAAATAGAAGAACAAAACACAGTTAAGGTGCATGTCTTTGCATATAGGATTAAATGAGTCCATATGTATGGAGGGATGAGAGGACTTCAAATAACAGCCTAATTTGCTTTTTCTTCATGGCAGAGGGTGAGCTTGTGGCATTAGGGCAATCGTATGATAAGAGTAAGTCAGATGTAGGTTTGTTGGGGCATTGCTGGAAGATTTATGATTGTTCAGCTTAGTTTTGTTTCCTATGTTCTGGATTTTCTTTGGAAGATAGTACAGTTATGTATTCACTGAAATTTTTAAGGAAGCTGAAGCTTATTCTTGCGTACACAACTAGCAGGAGATTCTGAAGTGCCCCTTCTTTAATGTTACAGGGCAGTGGAGCTGTGCACTGAAATGTGTAGTGTTTGTACTTGCTGAGAAGGCCTGGGCAGTAACTAGAGTATGCATGCAAGTATGCATGCATGCATATCAGGCATGCAAGAGATTTATTATTTCAGTTATCTCCCTTCTCCTTTTATCTTCCGCAACAAAGGACAATAATTCCTTTATCACAGTATCACAGATTTCTAGGTTGGAAGAGACCTCAAGATCATCGAGTCCAACCTCCGACCTAACACTAAGTACTCCACTAAACCATATCGCTAAGCTCTACATCTAAACGTCTTTAAAAGACCTCCAGGGATGGTGACTCCACCACCTCCCTGGGCAGCCCGTTCCAATGCTTAATAACACTTTCGGTAAAGAAGTACTTCCTAACATCCAACCTAAAACTCCCCTGTCGCAACTTTCGCCCATTCCCCCTCGTCCTGTCACCAGGCACGTGGGAGAACAGACCAACCCCCACCTCTTTACAGCCTCCTTTAAGGTAACTGTAGAGAGCGATAAGGTCGCCCCTGAGCCTCCTCTTCTCCAGGCTGAACAAGCCCAGCTCCCTCAGCCGCTCCTCGTAAGACTTGTTCTCCAGACCCCTCACCAGCTTGGTCGCCCTTCTCTGGACTCGCTCGAGCACGTCCATGTCCTTCCTGTAGCGAGGGGCCCAAAACTGAACACAGTACTCGAGGTGCGGCCTCACCAGAGCCGAGTACAGGGGCACAATCACTTCCCTAGACCTGCTGGCCACACTGCTTCTTATGCAGGCCAGGATGCTGTTGGCCTTCTTGGCCACCTGGGCACACTGCTGGCTCATATTCAGCCGACTATCAACCAATACTCCCAGGTCCCTCTCGGCCAGGCAGCTTTCCAGCCACTCATCTCCCAGCCTGTAGCGCTGCTTGGGGTTGTTGCGCCCCAGGTGCAGGACCCGGCACTTGGCCTTGTTGAACTTCACACAGTTGACCTCAGCCCATCGCTCCAGCCTATCCAGATCCTCCTGCAGAGCCTTCCTGCCCTCGAGCAGATCGACACACGCACTTAGCTTGGTGTCATCTGCAAACTTACTGAGGGTGCACTCAATCCCCTCATCCAGATCATCGATAAAGATATTAAAGAGGACCGGCCCCAGTACCGAGCCCTGGGGGACACCACTAGTGACCGGCCTCCAACCAGATTTGACTCCATTCACCACAACTCTCTGGGCCCGGCTATCCAGCCAGTTTCTAACCCAGCGAAGCGTACGCCAGTCCAAGCCCCGAGCAGCCAGTTTCTTGAGGAGAATGTTTATCTTCTTCATCTATTCCTCTTCCTCACAGCTTTAAGCTTTCCACCATTATTTTGCTTGCCTTTCCTTCAGAGTACTTGGCTGTAAACATCAGCACAGACATTGCTTTTGTACCTTTTACTATTGCTGATGTTTCTCACAGACATACGTAAGTATGTGTCTGTATGTAACTTCACTGGTACCATAACTTGGGAGTTGGAATGAATGTGTTTGTTTGTATTGAGTCAAGGAGATGAGACTGGGAGCTATAGTACGATCCAAGGAAGAGAGAGGTAGGGCTGTGTCTTGGAAATGCCTCTAAAAATTATCCTCAAATCTGCAAATGCCTGTTTCAGTGCAGTGTATTAAAATAGAGTGAAATGAGAGAATACTTTTGAACTCAAACAATACACTTTAATCACAAATGAGATTTTGTGACTGACTTGCCTATCCTGGCAGAAAGCTTGAAGTGGTGTATAGCAGAATATACGAAGAAATACAGCCTAAAACAAAGGCTTTGGGGAAATTGGCCCATTCATCCCGTGGAGTGTTTTCACCTCACAGTGGCACAACGTGAAAGACTCTGATAAGGGCAATTCTTGATCAACTCTGAAGTCCTTTTGCAATACTGTATGCTTGGCAGATTGTTCCAGGAACCTTTTATTTGTTGCTGTTGTACTGGCATTTTCCCTCTAATACTGGCTGCTGTAATGGAGAGCAGTGGGAGGGGTTCAAAAGCCCATAGTAAGGGGAGAAACATTCATCTTTTTTTTTTTTTAACCTTCATGAAAGGGAGCAGGAAGAACAAATTGGATTCTCCCACTTCCCCAAACCTGTCTCTTAATAAAGGCAAATATAAAAGGGGTCTTTATACTGGGGAATTTTGAGATATGCATACAGAGAAGGCAGAAGTGGCTTGGGTACATCCAGAGGACAAGAAGATAGATATGTGGCCAAGAGATACTATGCCTTTGCCCTTGAGATGAGAACCATGTAGATGAATTGGCACTATGTATTCATCTACTTGGTCTTTATCTGCTTGTTTTTCTTCTAGTATTTATGTTTTTTTTGTTGTTTGGAGGTCGTTGCAGCATACTGTGGGCATAATGAAAAGTTCAGAAGATAACTTGTCAAATAAAGCTGCTTGACAGAATGAGCTTAAAGGAAGATTTTCCTTTTCCTGGGTTTCTGCCAAAGATTGGATTTAGATAGTTGTAGGTCAGATTCAGTGTCTACTATGTGTTGTCTTGAGACAAGTGTCTTTCAAAGTCTGACAGACTTAGCGAGCTTCTTGGCTATCAAGCTTATAATTGCACAAGATAATCTGTGCTGTTTGTTTTGAAGAGCCAAAGAAGTTCTTATGTTTCCTACCCTTTAGTGCTGTGCAACTTTTGTCATTTTAAACTTTTTTTTTTTTTAATTACACATAATATTTTGGAATGGTAATCAGTGCTGCGTTTAATTCTGCTGACTTGATATCTGAAGCATCCTGGTCAATCTTTTAATGTTTTGGAAGATTCATTTGGAGAGCCTTACTTCGGCTTATTTTTTTAGTATGATGTGTGCAAATACTGTGCTGCAACTTCTTACTGTCGTGCTCCTTTTTCTTAATGCTTGTAGACATTTCTTCTGTCCTGTCTGAAGAGAAGAAACAGGTTAATGGTAAGTATTCACCTGGGGCAAGGGGGGAGTGAATCTTAAACTTACCTGAGTATTGTTTAATGCATGATGCTTATCCAGGCTTCTCTGTGTCTTTACATTTGAATCTGATGTTGAGGCCATAGTGATCTTTGGGAATTATGGAAGGCAAAATCCTAATCAGGCATTGCAAATTCAGTGAATAAAAGTGTTAGAAGATGGCTGTGCAGTAGTATGGAAGAGTAGTATAGAAAAGGGAGGTAGAAGATGGACGAGCTTTCTACTTGAGAAGGTAAGTCAGAAATAACTGTGTGCTATTGAAATGTACCACTGCAAAAGTGCCAGGCTTTTTAATCCTCAGTATCAGAAATGCTAGGTGGCCCTGCAGCTGGAGTAGCAGAGATGTGACAAAATCTGGGGTAACACATAGAGTTAAATTTGTCACTGGAAAACGAATTGAAATGGAGGTGTGTTAGTTGAGCGCAGTGTGACTGAACTACTTGAGGTGTAACTGTGGGAATGACTGGGCTGTTAATTGATGTAGCTCCAAGAGGAGCAAATGAAGTCCTGTGATACATGAGGAGGATGACAGTAGTCCTTGCAGAGATAGGAAAGTATTCAGGCTTTGCACAAGCTTTCACCGAGCCCTCCTTGATCGCTGGGGGTCGCTTTGGTTGCTAGTGATTGAGAACTGTTTGTTTGATTTTGATCTTTTTAGGGAAAAGTTATGGAGTGATTAGTCATCTTGGTATAAGAGGCTGCCTAAAATAATACAGCTTATGAAGTCCAATGAGATGAGGTGTGATGGGGGAGTGTTGGTGGAGGAAATAAGATGAATACCTGTGAAGGGAAGTAATACACTTTGTGCTGAAGGCTGACCTTTTAGCATGAAAGTGTATAAATTGGTCATGGAAAAGTCTAGGCTGAATCTTAGGAAAAGGAGCCTGGAACAGTCAAATTTTGGAATGGCAGGAGGAGCAGAAACAGATATGACTGGAGATAGAGCCAGAGAAGCTCTCATGGTGGCGTGCCCGCAAGTCCAGGCATGGTTAGAGGAAACGTATTCATTGATGCTTTGTCAGATGAATTTGAATCTTGTTTTCTTGTGATCTCATGCTGTCTTTCTTGCTATCCTCTTGTGTTCTGTGAATGTTGTATTTGACTTTTAATAAAAGGCAGTTTACTTCTCAGTATGCACAAGCTTGAGCTACACAATAATGCCTACAAGTAAATATACACCGTATAAAAGTAAGCAAGACTGATTTTATCTGTTCCTGTTTTGCTATATAGCCTTGTAGGATGTTAAGCTAAACTTTGTGACAGGGTTTTCTGCCTGACTTCTGGAACGAACAAGTTGGAACGTATCAATCTTGCTTTGAAGGGCAGGGAGAATTAGAAAACAAATTTTGCTTTATTTTATCAGAATTATATCAATTGGCAGCGGTTAGTAGTCATTAAATACACCATAAGTATTTTGATTCAAGTAGAAGACTAACTGCAGCATCTATTTCAGTGTTCATCTCCTCGGTTATGTTTGTTCATGAAATACGTACTTTTTGTGCTTGTCTAGCTGTCTGGAGCTTTCCTATGTTTCTTTCATGTTCACAGTAGATGCAGATAAAGAATAATAACCAGTACTCCTTATTTCTTCCAGTCTTGCTTCCCCTTGTGCTTCCAGAAATAACTTTTGTCTAGATTATGTGACTTGTCAAGAGATGTAGGAAATTATTCTGATTGTGTTTTCCAGTGAAACTGCCTGATTTTGAAATTGCCTGATACTGATGCTTGCTTCTTGTATTCAGTTTACCTGTTTGGCAAGACTTTTTCCAAAGTAGTAAAGGTCAGTTCATGGGGTTTTTGCACTGACTTTGACTGTCGTGGACATACTTATTTTATCTTCTAAGAGGTTTGTTGTATTCAGTTGCTGTGTCTCAGCGTAAACTTAAGCTCTTGTAAACTTAAATCAAACTGAGACTAGAAATAAGCAGCGCTGTCTGACATGTGGAAAGAGGAGCCTACATGGGCACCAATTTTTTATTTTTTTAAATTTTTTTAGGAAGTTCTGGGCACTAGTGAAGACATTTTTGTTGTACTGATCTAAAATAAATAAATGATTATTGTGTAGTATGCTCAGATCAATCAAATATATCCTTGATTTTTGTGAACATCAATTCTGTATAATGTAAGGGACAATGAAAGCTGAAGTTTCCAGAATATAATGATAACAGTCTCAAAGGTGGATGTGCTCCTGGACAGCTCTTCATGTATGAGTTTCAAACAAAAGACACCAACATTTCAAAACACTGCCGTTCCCAAGGCATACTTGAAAACTTCCTATTTGTTTGAAAGCGAGTTAGCATCAAGCACATACTTTAAAAATGATCTTCCCAACCTTGCACCTTCAAGCTAAAGTGAATTTATTTTGTACCCAAACTATTAAGATGAATATTTATGTAATATTAATGGTAAAATAAATGGCTTTGGCACTTCTGCCATCTGAAAACAAGCAGGTGTTTGAGTATAAACGCATCAGAACTTGAAAATATATATGGCATAGAAGAGGGTGGTGGGAGGAGAGTTTGAGTTAGGGCTTCAAGTACAGAAACCTAAATCTCGTGGTTCAATCAGCTGGAATTCTTTAGTGTAAGTAATATATGCATTCCTATTTTTTTAATAATATTTGGAGTTTATAAATATGGATTGGGCTTGTTCTGGGCCTTCAAAGAACAAAGAAAACAATAGATATGGAAAGTTTTCACCAAATTCTAAAATAATTTAGGCTAGAACAAACATCTGGAGCTAGTTTGGTACACTCCCCTTGCTCATGGCAGGGTGAACTTTGATGCTAGATCAGTGTGCTCATGAGCAGCCCCATGATCATGGGAAGGGAAGAGGTTTGTGGTGGTGTTTTGTTTGTTTTGTTTTTCAATAATATAAACAGAATTTTCCTAGACGCTACTTGTCTGTTGCTTTCAGCTGTTTCCCTCTGTGAAGAGTCTGGCTATCTTTTCTGTACTTCTTCCTCCCCACCCCCTTTTCTTTAGGTAGTTGAAGATCGCACTGAAACTTGTCCCTTAGCCATTTCTTCTGCAGGCTGAAAAAGCCCAGTTCCCTCAGCCTCCTCTCATGTATTTTGTGCTCCAACTGCTGACCATCTCCGTGGCCCTTCCCTGGACTCGCTTGTGTATAGTAATTGCCGCCCTGCACTGGGGAGCCAAAACTGGACACAGTACTCCAGATGTGGTCCCACAATTGCTGAACAGAGAGGAAGAATCGCTTTCCTCAAGCTGATTGCTATGCTTTTGCTGAGGATACAATTGGCTTTCATTGCCAAAAGGGTGTAGTATCTGTCCTGGCTTCTGCTGTCTGTTAGGTCCCCAGGAAGTTTTCTGCAAAGCTGCTTTCTATCCAGTCAGGCACCCAGCCCATTTTGTTATATAAGATTATTTTGTCCCAGGTGCAAAACTCTGCATTTGCTTTTGAGCTTCATGCAGCTTCTGGCAGCCTATTTCAGGGTCCCTTTGAATTGTAGCCATGACCTTTAGTGTTTCAACTGCTTTCACAGATTTGTTATCATCTACATAATTCCTGACAGTGGGACAGGGCGTGTGCTTCATGCTGCTAATCAGGATGTTGAACAGCCCTGGCATACCCTAGGGAATGCCAGCTGTAATTAGCCAGCAGTTGGACTTCGTATTGTTGACAGCACCTTTTGTAACTGGCTGCCCTGCTAATGTTCTGTCTAGATCTTAGTCCACCTAGCAAACTCTCCAGTGTGGCTACAAGGAGAACCTGAGAGAGACTGTCAGTAGCCTTCCTATCTGATCTCTGTGGGATTTTGCCAGCAAGTTCACTCAACAAGCTGAAGTTCGCTCTCATGAGGTGCAGAGGTGCTTGCTTCCCTCAGCATCTTAAACACCTTCATTTCCTATCTGCTGTCAGCCTTTGGATTCACCTCCAGTTCTTTGTTATTTATGACCACTGTGATCAGTGGGGTCTTAATTGGGTCTTTGATCACCTGAATCATTCTCTTTTTATTACAATGTGATTTCTTGTTTTCACTTAGAACCTTACAGTATTTCAGAATAGTTCAAAATTAACTTGGTTTGTGAGAATGTCCTGTCTTATTCTGGCTGTTTGTATATTTCTGTTGCCCCGCAAAAGCATACAGGAGTGTGTATGATCATAAATTTCTCTTATCCATAGAGACCAGTATAAGCATATAGTATATGTCTCTGTTGTGGTTTAACACCACTAGGTACTCAGGCACCACACAGCCACTCTCTTGCTCCCCCTCCTCAAAGGAACAGGGGTAGAAAATACAATTGAAAATGGCTCGAGGGTTGAGATAAGGACAAGGAAATTGCAAATCAATTATTCTCATGGGCAAAACAGGCACAGTGTAGAGAAGATAAATTTCATTTATTGACAGTTGGTAATAGTAGAGAGGTATGAGACCTAAGAGCAAACTAAAAACACCTTCTCTCCATCCACCTTCTTGCACCCCTTCCCCCGAAAAGTGCAGGGGAATGGGGGCTGTGGTCAGTCCCTGATGCTTCATCCTCTCCACAGGATGCCGTCCTTCCTGAACTGATCCTGTGGGGGCTGCCCACAGGCAGCAGCTCTTCAGGAACTGCTCCCACACGGCTCCGTACCACGGGGCCCATCCCCCAGGAGCAAACTGCTCCAGCACGGGTCCCCCACGGGCGGCAGCTCCCCCCAGACCCCCTGCTCCTGCGTGGGCTCCTCTCCACGGGCTGCAGCTCCGGCCCGGGGCCTGCTCCTGCGGGGGCTCTCCATGGGCCGCAGCCTCCTCCAGGCCACATCCACCTGCTCCACCGGGGGCTCCTCCACGGGCTGCAGCGTGGAGATCTGCTCCGTGTGGGACCCGTGGGCTGCAGGGGGACAGCCTGCTCCACCAGGGGCCTCTCCACAGGCCGCAGGGGAACTGCTGCTGCCTGCCTGGAGCACCTCCTGCCCTCCTGCTGCACTGACCTGGGGGGCTGCAGAGTTGGTTCTCACTCCTCACTCTCTCCCAGCTGTTGTTACACAGCAGTTTTTTTTTTTTCCCCTTCCTTCAATCTGTTCTCCCAGAGGCCCACCCAGCGTCACTCCCTGGCTCAGCTCTGGCCAGCAGCGGGTCCCTTTTGGAGCTGGCTGGAGCTGGCTCTGATCTGATATGGGCCAGCTGCTGGGCTCTGCTCACAGAGGCCATCCCTTCAACCAAGACCTTGCTATTTTAGTCCAATATAGTCCCTGAAAAAGACTTAGCCTTTGAGAAGGCTTTTATCATGAGATGATTGGTTTTCTTTTGCAATGATCTGACTGTTCTGTCATTTAGCTTCCTTGGCAGCTGCAGATGGTGTGTCCATAGGGGTAATTAGAAAAAGAATAAGTAGTTCCAGCATGTATTAATTGTTTTGGGTTAATTCCCCATCTGGACGGTTTATAGTTCTGGCAGATTGGGTTAGACCAGAATGGTCCTCTTTGTTGTTTTATCTACATCCCACATAGCAAAGCCATATAATTCTTGTGTTTAAACTTGTAGTCTAACTACAAAACTTAATTGGCCTATAAAAGATAATTCATGTGTGAATTCCCATTTTCTTAGATTGTTATTTTATTCGTAGCCTTTTTAATTTTCCCAGGTCTGCCTTTGAATGTACTTGAAGCCAGTTCCAGCTGTCCAGCACTTACCAACTGTTACCTTAGACTTCTGCCTAACCATTGTCCAGTGAAATTGCTGCTATCTGTGGTGTTACAAATCATATTATATTCAAGCCTGTGCAGCATCTTCTATCTGATTTTATTTAGCTTCCTTGTATTGAAATTGATGAAAGATTGCAACTGCTTTAACCTGTTATCTGTGCTCAAATTGTTGCCAGATATGTTGTTTCCATTTAGTTAGATTAGTCCAATTGACTTTTGCGAAGGCTGACCGACTATTGTATCCAAGCAAAGGCTTTTCTCAGGTTTTCATGTTGTTTAATAATTAAAGCAAGTAGCTGAATTCTGTGAAAATCCTTAGCAAAGCACAAAGTAGAGCAATGTAGGCTGAACAAATAGTTCTGTTAAATTTATTCAGATAATGTTTTTTTCTGCTTTGCTATCACAAAGTATAAAAGCACAAGCTAATACCTAATGAAGTGGAGACCAACTCACAAGTACCAGGAAGCCTGCATGCACAGGTTCTGTGGTATATGGAACTCAATTTCTGAAAAGGAACTTCATGTTCTAGGAGCCTCCTCTCCAGGAGCGAGTGCTGAATAACAGCAAAATTTTAAGAAGTGCACGAGTACTTCCAGCAGTCCTGTGGAAAGAAAATAACGTATATTGAGAAGGGGTATTTTGCATATGAAATATTTTTATATATAAATATACACATATCTTTTTATGGTTTTTATTAAATGAGTGTCACAGCACATATTTTTATGACTGTCTGCCCTTTGTAGGTATGGTTTCTGAGAAGAACGTGCCAGGTGCTTCTGCTAGAGATTTAACTCCAAGGTAAGCTTTTATTTTTCATTCTTTTACACATTCTATTTAATAACTCTATGCAGTTCTTAGTAAATGAAGGCAACTTTTTACATGTTTAGATCTCAGTGTTTTGGCTAAAGGAGTATGCATCATAACTTTCCTACTTATAAGAGGATGGTAGAGGTTCAGGTTTAAACAACTTGCCAGAGGTCATACTGACCTTACAAGCAAATCATAACGCATGTTTCTTGGCTTGGTCTGCTGGTTTCTAACACTTTTACTGCCCTGCATTGCATAATAAATGTACGGTTTATTTTCACTGGCTCCTCAGCCTTACTGCTTGAGAAAACTCCTGGGAAGTGATTCCAACTGGGCTGATTACTTTTTTGACTTATTTGTCTGTGAAAGTATGAGTTGGCGTGCCTTGGAAAAGTGCCTCATTTCAGGCTGGAATGCTTTAAGATGTAATAGTGCTATCCAGGTTTCTGCAATTTGCAAATGTAAAACAAAGCAGACCCTAAAAAAACACTGTGATACGTCTGCTATTGTCACTGAGGTATCATTCTACTCCATTATTCCTTGAGCCCTCAAGGTTCAGTTTCTGACTTTGCATCAAAATCTCCTGTGAATGGGTAATCTCTGGACTAGTTACGTGCAACCATCCCTTCTTTTTGGGTCCAAGAGGTTCAAACAGTAGACAGAAGTAGTTAGGTAATGGGGAAGGGAGAAGACAGTAGTAATGTAGATGGGAGGGGTTACCTTGTGGTGATAGAGTTGACTTGGACTGGGATTGCAGCTTCATGATGCTGGAGACAGGTCAGAACTGTAGGTGTCACACAGTGGAGAGCCAGGAGTAAGATAGTCAGATGGATAGACCCCACGAAAACGGGAAGAGAAAGGAAAAGCTTTTCTGGGTTTGGGTGGGCAAGTTACTGTGACAAAGAGGTGTTGGAAACCCTGGCAAGTTTAAGGCAATGCAAGCAATCAGAAAGAATGCCCTTCAACTGCTTACCTTACCCTTTATTAATTGCAATGTTTGAGTTGCTTGGGAACATGGGAATGTAAAACCTTGATTTGGGGAGATGAAGGGAATTGTGATTTTCTGATATGCGCGTGGAATCCATAACTCTTGGAACCCACTCTGGCAATTTAGTAATTTCATTTGGAGCCAAGGACTTTGACCATCTTTCTAGGAAGATTCATTTATTGCAAAGAGGATGCATATGCTTTTTAAGTAAAGCCACTGTCACGTAACTTTAACTACAATGTGCTGACTATCAGTATGGGTAATTAGACTGCTTTTATTTTAATTGTCTTTTCAAAATTATTGGCTCTGGGATTACTTCTTGAAAACATAGTACATAATGTAATTGGCTGGTAACTTTGTGAAAGAAACTCTACTTGAAAACTGCTGGTTAAACGTTTTGGTGTGCTGAAAAAAAAGTATAATTTTCTTTCTTTCCTGTATATTTTGTTTTACAGTTATGACTGGTTCCAAACAGATGGTTTGATCACTATTGTCATATATACTAAGCAGAAGGTAAATGTATTTTATGAAAGAGATGATTACAAGATCCAGTTGTGATCCAGCTTGAATTCTGGGAGAATTTAATTAAAATGCTCCTTTTCCTTCCCTATGAAAGGATATGAATGCAGAGTTGGTGATAGTTGACTGTCAAGACAAAAGATTAAGGGGAGAGTTCATCCTGGCTGACCACTCGTATCTTATAGAACTTGGTAGGTACAGTATCTTTGCAGTTGAAAATAATGAATTTTCCTTCTGCTTTATTGAAACCTTCTCATCAGACCATATCTGTTTTATATATACACCAATTAACGTTTTATTCCCGTTTTATTGGAGATGATTACTTAAAAGTAGCCTAATGTCAAGGAATTACATTATTGACTAGCATTTTCATGTTTAGTATGTATGTAATTTTTTAAATCCCGTTTCTTATTTGATGTCCTAAGCCATATAGAATAAAATGTAGTAAGAAATTGGTGTAAAAGTTGTTCAGGATTTTCTGCAAGTGTATATTGTTGATGGTTTTTAAAATGCCCTTATTCAACAAGGACAAGAGGAACGATTTAGATGAACGTAGATTGTTAGTTTCACATGAGTCACTGTGTTTTTTATTAAAGGAAAAAAAATGATGCTGTTCTTAATGTTAAGTATTAGCTTGCAGAAGTCACTGAGCCTAATATGAAGCAAGAATGAAGTGTCAGGGCCAGATAAAGATGCATAGGGTTCTAGGCTCATTCTTCACTAAGTGCTTCTAGCTTTAAGCTGTATGTGTATGAGGACTAGAAGGTAATGTTTTTGCTTTAGAATAGTTTGTTTTTCTTTATTTCAGACTTGGATCATGCGGTTCGAGAAGACTTAGATGGTAAGTTGTCTCTTGCAACTCTTCCGTATCTCTTCTAACATCAGAATATAGAACTTGAGTTTATTTTTCTGACTTATCAGATACTTCGCGGTTTTTCTTACCATCAGCTTCTGACACTGTCAACCAAATTAATCCATTAAATTAAATTCTTTTTTTCGTTTTGGCATTGGGGTCTGTAAAAGTAATATGTTGATGGTTTTCTGATCCTTCTAAGTATCACTAAATGCTAAAATAATTAATTTTTTTCAGCTGCGTATTTGTAAACCATTCTTAAAGTGGGATTTTTCTTAAGCTTATTTGTTCGTTCAGATGGTCTTTAAAAGAAAGGAGTAAGTAAATAATGGCAGTTTAATATTTTCAGTAAATAAGGATTCTGAATTCATGAGCATTATTTCTGACCAGATGGGCTGTGAGTATTGTCACAATGTTTTAGTAAATATGGTCTATTTATTATGCATGTTAAGCTAGTAATGTTTTAAAGTGCATTTAAAACATTACACAGAAATATCTGGAAGTGCATTTAATTTAGTATTATAATTTAATGCATTAATTCTCTGTGTCTTGAGAAATGACTAATCCTTCTAGAGTTTAATTATAATAGAGGAATGAAATTTTGTTGCACAAAATGTAAGTAAAAGTAACAGTATGAAACAATTTTCTTTTGTAGTGAATATTGCTGAAAAAGTTGGCAAGGTAGAGATTATCTTAAAGAAAAAGGATAATGTTCATTGGAAAGTTCTGGGACGGCCCTTGGAGAGTCATAATACGTTTATCAAACGCACAGACAGAGGTAAACAGTTTCATGGCCATGTTACCTGTGCTTTTAAGAATTCTGGGGGCAAGTTAGGCATACTTGGTTTCTCCCAGGATTTTTCTTTTCTGTAGTCATACTTCATTTCTTTCAAGAATGTTTTCTGGTCTTGTTGAAAGCTGTTCAGGTATTCTTCTTGAACAGATTCAGGATAGAAGCCTCTTTTTATTTTTTCCCTCGGTTTGATTTGCTTGTTTTGTCCCACAGTAGAATTGGAGATCTTTCAGGTTTGCTGAAAGACTGGGAGAACCTAACAGGGGAAGGTGAAAACTGCTTGAGAGTTGTTGACATCTTACAGCTATCTGTGTGCATAATATCCCTTCTTCCATATGAAAACCTCATTAGACCCTGAGGAGATGGTGCACAGCCTTGTGTCAGTCAATGTAGTAGTAACTGTAGCAAAAGAACAAAAAACCTTGCTTCCAACTGTTACTACAGATGCATTTTCAATGCTGTAATGTTGTTCCAGCAGCTTGCATCTTTGTACCTTGCCCTGTGCTTAAATGAGGCACTTAAAGCCAGCTCTGAATAAGCTACTGTGTTTGTATGAATACATTTTGTGGTAACAGAATAGTATGAACATGAAGCAGCATTCAAGTGCATTACCCTGATCACTGTGATTTTTTTTTATTACAGCTAAATTAGGAATTTCTACACAATTACATTATATAATATAAAGGTGTTCCTGATGTTATTGCAACTTCCCCTGTTTCTCAAAAGCTCTGTTGGCCCTCTGCCTACTTATGCTCAAAAACTGATTTTTTGACTTTAGTCTGCCTTATGTGTAAGAGCAAAGCCGTACACTTAAAGAGCTAATTAAATGTTGATCACCGTGTTGTATACCTCTTACTGTCTCTTAGTTAAGGTAATTAGGCCTTTAAAGTTGAGAGATTACTGGAGTCCAAAAAAAGGAAGACTGTATAAAAGCACACCTCTTAGGTACACTTAGGTTGTGCAGATTGTAGTTTAGCTTATGAGTGTTTCAGAAACTGTTGAGTCCACTTTAACGTTAGAATTTTCAATGTTCAAAAGAAAAAAAAAAAGGAATATACCAGAAGGTTTACAGAAACAGAATGTTCAGTCTTAAGTACTTTTCTTTTATTCCATCTCTGCACTTTCAGCTCAGCCATAATAATTAAGACTAAATAATGCAAACAGGAGCCTTCAACATCAACATGTTTGCATAACTTCTGTGTGTATAATTTCGTCTTACATAGCCCCTCCCAGTTAGTGCTTATAATTGTGTCCCCTTGTCTCTAAATTGTCAGGGTTTCAGTTTTGATTCCACTTCCATGGGAGCAAAATAGTGTTAAATGTAGAGAAATACCTCTTATACTGAGAGCATAGAAATAGTAATTAACAACTCTAGATTTTCTTTTTCCTGTCTTTACTGGATGTGAAATTTTAATTTTGTATACAAAACTACTTTTTCTGAAGTATAGAAACTGTCCTGGAAATAAAATAGTCTAGACTTCCAGCCTGGTAAGTAATTCTGACCTCAGAAGTGAAGTAATGCATTTTTATATGTGGAGTTAAACAGGTCTTTGAAGAGAAGTTTCTATTTTCTTTAATAGACTGCAGAAACTGTTAGTACGAAGTGTGTTGCAGGTACAGAGGTTTTCCTTAATGCTACTACAGTGTAGTGTGGTTTATTTTGCATTCTGGGATAGTAATATTACCAGGGTTAAACACATGCAGTTTGACTATTTACCTATGCCCACGCCAGGAGCACTTTTAACACAGAACGTTACGTCAAGTAGTATTGTGAACCATAGAATGGCTTGGGTTGGAAGGGACCTTAAAGATCATCTCATTCCAACCCCCTGCCATGAGCCACTCGCTAGATCAGGTTGCCCAGAATCTTGTCCAAGCTGTCCTTGAACACCTCCAGGGATGGGGCATCCACAGCTTCTCTGGGCAACCTGTGCCAGTGCCTCACCACCCTCTGAGTGAAGAATTTCCTCCTAAACCCTGCAGTAAGATAACATAAATGTGTATGCTGCTGACTAGAGTCCAATTTACTATATATTCATAGCCTCTTAAGCTACTCCAGTGCATAGCTGTGAGATAGCTGAGAAAGGTCTGCAAGGACAATATAAAAGGGCAGAGGAAGGACGTACTGGTTTTGTAAACAGCTGTACTTACATGATGTATCACTTGCTGTATAAAAAACAAATAAGCATTAAAAAAAATCAGTCAGTGCCATAAGTGAAGTAACTTGCTCTTATTCTATTGAGAGGAGTTCCTCAAATTTTGTCATGGCTGAGGAGAGCAGGTGGAACAACTGCTGTGAGGTATGTAGTGACTTGTGTGGCATGTCTGTACTGAACTCTGCAGACTGGTGCCTCTTCTAGGCAAGCAGGCAGGCTAGAGCAACAGAAGCAGCACTGATGTTGAAGTAGGGCCTTGAGATCTGCTTTGCTTCCAAGACCTGAGCTGTCTAGTTAAAGCTATTTTATAACTTTATATCTGGCATTTTTGTTCTGCAGTATGTGTGTGGCAGCACAGATGCATTGCCTTAAATATTCTGTTTTTCTTTCCACTCAGGTTTACATATTTTCTACTACTTTCCCTCAGCATGCCCTTTTACTTCCCTTGAGTATGAGAGTCTTGCTTGAAGACAATATAACTGATAATGTATAAATTCTTCCACTGCTTAAAAGCATCTGAAAATCTGGGAGCAAATTGAAAAGTAGTTATAAATTTATTCTACATGTGGGTTTTTTTCTATTTTATTCAGCTTGTGTAGGTTCGTAGTTCTTTTGATAAGTTGCTGATGTTCTAATAAAATCAGTAATTTTACTCAGAGTATTTCCACACTTCCAGTTGTGTTAATAGAACTCATGTCGTGTGTGTGGATCAAGGTGCTCTAGTTATTGATTCCAGCAGAGGAAGATCTTCAGCACAGAGTGACATCTCTAACCTGATGCCGTGATCTTTAAGAGAACAGAATGGATTATTCTTTTGTAAACATGTCCATGGAAACAAAATCTTATTGAAGGACTCCAGTTGAGCAAATACTGGTACTGAATTATTTCTTTCGTCCTTTTGACTTGCTTAGGAGTGAATGGTCCAACCTCTGCAATGCAGCTTTATGGCCATACACAAAAAAAACTAATTCTGAAAACTAAAGTGTTTAGGATTTTGCTGGAAAAATTTAACACTGTCAATAAACAGTATGATTAATTTTAAGATAGAATTAGAGAAGACCTGATGCTGTGACACTGACACTCAATGTTTGCACAATCCTGGAAAGCTTGATGAAGCCAAACATCCTACTTTGAAAACTAGAAATTGCTGCTAAGCACTTTCATCATGCTACAAAATTGTGAGAGCAGTGCCTTTTGCTTATGTATAATAGCAAATCCTGTGTCTTTGGCATCTGCCAGTAACTTGGCTTCATGTGTAGCTGAAAGCAACTGTTCTCCAGCTTGCTATCAGATGCTGGTGTTGCGAAAGGCTTTTCCACATTGCCAACTGTTTTTGCTTGTGACTCCAAATTTTATTGGGACCACTAATTTCATTTAATACAGTAAAGAGGACAACCTAAACAAGGAGTTTGCTCAGTCCTAGAAAGGTCTGAATTTTCAAAAGTCAGATCAAGTGATTTAGAACAGAAGTTCTGTATGGAAAATTAAAAAGGGGGAGGTAAAGGTTAGTTTGTTACGTGTAGAAAAGGCTGGAATTCATCAGATCAGAAAGGTCAAGAAATGGTGAATCAGTTGATGAATCAGTTTTTTAATCTCTCTCTCTCCCTCTCCTTACAAATATCTGGTACAATATTAACTGATGAGTACTGTGGGATATACTGCCAACCACCCATATCCTTTCAGATAATTCTTAAGTCTGAAGAATTGACGGCAATCTGAGCTTATGTTATGCTAAAGTGTGCTCTACTATATATTATTTGTGTACTGTAAAAGACATGGTATACAAATATAATATACAAAATGTATACTTAGCAATCTTAGTATATATTGTTTTTCAGAAGAATGATAGAAGAACAAATTACAACAAATGTTTTATAAAATTTCTTTTATAGCTAGAGAGCTGCTGCTGTTTTGCTATACATCAAGATTGGTATAAAATTGTATTATTGCCTTTCGTTTTTCAAGGCAATTCTTTTGGTACATCTGAAATGTTTGCTCGTTGAAAATAAGCAAGTTTTTAGGATGTTAGATGAAAGATGATGAGTAAATATTAATGTAAAAAGGTCTATGTCTTGTCAGAGGCTTTACATCATGTCTCTGGAAGCATTTATGGTGTATAACTCACTAGTAGATAGTTGAATAGCTTAAAACAAGGGTAAACAGAAAAGCACCATGGTCACCTACTGTGACAATAGTGGTATGTAATGAATATGATACTAATTTAGTCCATGCACAAACTTCATGCACAACTGAGGTTTAGTAATATGGATGTGTATTTCCAGGCATAACTATGCATATTTACAGACCTATTTAGGCAGTGTGGTACTATCAGCATGCTAATAGTTTTAGGTTAGAGCTAAAATACTGTGGTACTGAAACAAGGGCTTAACTGAAAAATGTTCTTCGTCAGGTAGAAGTGGAAAAATGACTTCTGGTCATCCTCAGTTTACATCCCCAGTTTTGTATCCAGATTTCTTCAATATGCTTTAATTTGCCTTATGTGGCAATTATTATTCCTGCGGATATTTTAGGAAAGCCAGGACACTTGTCCCCAAATAGTCAAATGCTAATCTATTATGGCAATGGCACAGGCCTATGTCAGTTAACTGAGTATTGCAGTTAAGGAATATCTTGCTGTATTTGCCTTCACAAACAGCTGTATCGACAGAAGTTTGTACTTTACATATGACCTTGTAGTTGGTTTAAGTAAGCATGTGAACATATAACTGGAGTTCATCGTTTCTACGTAGCTAAAGGGCGACAAATCCTGTCCAAAATAATGATGATGCTAAAGTGTGCTTTGCCTATATAGGCATGTATGTTAGTTTTATCTTATGTCAAGTGTAAGTATTTAAGCATTGGTATTGTGTACCTAAAAGAAAAAAAAAAAAAAAAGGTGCAAAGCTCTTAGCTAATGAATGCTTCTAGGCTGTTAAACTTGTATATCTAAAGGTAAAGAGACTCCACATGAATGTGGACACCTGCATTTTCAAACTATTGTCAATAATTAAGTTTCTGCTGTAACTTGTTTTGCATTTTGAGCAACATGGTAGAAATTCCTGTGGATGTTCTGAATTTGTAAGGTGTTCCGATATCCTGTGGCACTAATGATATGGTTACTGTAAGCGGACCAAGCTAGGGTAGTAGCTGATGAAACCATGCTGAAGGATACTCTTTAGTCAATATACGCCATCCTTCCACAAGAACTGTAAAGATACTTCCCTATAGGTAGCTATGTCAGAAATATTGGCTGTGTTAACAGCAGTGAAACTGCAACAGTGCAGGGTAGTCAGCAATTCTGTGAATAAATACCCAAGGTGGGTTTAGGTAGTCTGCTAGTGAAGACTATGGTGCTGTGCCTCACTTCCTTTTCATTTGCATCACCCAAGCTGTTTTTAATCTGCATATGTGTATTCGTGCTGAATTGTTACGGTGAATTAAGTGCAGATACAATGTGGTACAAGTGGTTCTGCTTTCTGCTAGTAGCTGGTGTTTTTTCTACTTCTTAGTCAATGCTAACTAGTTACATGCAGATTCGGTCTGTAAAGTGCCTAACATGAAGCACCTATAGGTGATTCCTGAGCTAGATTCCTGAACTAGAAAAGTTATTTAGAAAAGGTAATGATACAAGAAGCTACAAGATACAAGATCTGTTTGTAGTCTTTTTATAACAGTATATAGTGAAATACATGGCTTTTTCTCTCTCATTAAAAGATGTGTAAGAATAGAAGGACACAGGTTGAGGCTTAAGTAACAAGTAAAACCATGTTTTTAGGACTGTTCTACAGGAAATGCAAGCTGGTTTCTAAGACAGAAGTTACCCACGACACCAAGCTCTTCAGCTTAATGTTGCCTAAGAGCACCCATCTCCAGGTTCCCACTGGACAACATGTTTACCTCAAACAAATCATTGCAGGTAAGAAAAATTCAAAATGTGACCTGGATATATTAACATAAATCTCTATTTTGAGTCTATATTGTTTGCATTAAATTTGCTGGATGTAGAATACTTTTTGTATTCTTCAGCTACATTTTTGTCTTTTGTTTAGGGACAGAAGTAGTAAAACCATACACGCCTATATTGCCTTCTTTAACGCTGGATTTCAAACAACCATCTTGCCATGATGGTGCACATATATATTTAATGATCAAAATTTATTCCTGTGGACTGTTCACGCAGGCACTTGACCACCTACAAATTGGTGAGTATATGGTTTGGGGGGGTTTGTGTTTTGTTTTGCAGCAATTGCTTTATCTGTTCAGTTTCACTGTCTGGGTATTGTGATGTTCTTATTGTTTACCTCCTTTTAAACTGGGGCATACTTATAACTCTTTCTAAGACTTATTCTCCATGCCCCAAATGTACAGGCTTATCCTCAGTGTAACTAGGAACTGTCCATTACATAACATTCTCTGGACTGATCTTCTAAATATGTTTATTTTGTATTTGAGTAGATATACTCTTAGAAAGTCTTATTGTATTTTTAATTAAAGAAAACTAGTTCTGTTTTATTAGACTTAAGATATACTTCCTTTTCTATTTCAGATATAAGGAAGATTTTTAACAATGACTTCACAAATGTTTATGTACTAGTATAATGTAGAATCCATCAAAACAAGACATTTTAATTGAACATCTGTTCCTTTAACAAAAATAACCAGTATTTGCTATGTATAATACTTTTCTGTAAAGAACACGAATGCTACAAAGATGGAGTATAAAGGAACCTTTTAAAAATCAGAATGCTAGTTAGCTTGTTCATCTCATTAAGATTTACCATTGTATTTTGACTGTATAGGGGACTATATTTCTGTCAGCAATCCTGAAGGTAACTTCAAGAAGTCACAGGTTCAAACTTCAGAAGACCTCCTTTTGCTGGCAGCAGGCACAGGCTTCACACCAATGGTTAAACTGCTGAATTTTGCTCTGACTGAAGTTAGTTGTCTCCGGTATGTACGTATCTTATGATTTAGCACCAAGCTACTGTAATTTATAATAAGAATGAGATGAAATGTGAGAGGCAAACCTCAGTATTAATAAAACAATTAAAAAAAGAAAAAGCATGAAAGCATTTTTTTTGGTTTATGCCAAAAGCTGGAATGCTTTAGGGAATACTCTGTCAGAGTCTTTGGGAACTTGCACATTTGGTTATTGGCTACTGTCAACAAAAGGTGTTGATTTGCATTTTGGATTTTAGTTATGATATAAATGAGTTCATGAAGTAGAAAATCTGATTTCTTTTTTAAAACTAGTTTTACATTTGAGTGCTTTCTAATGTTGAAAGTTGCGATGTAGGTATTGTTTTCTAATTGAGAAATTATGGTTGTTTAGTTATGGCTTCTGTTTAACCTTTTAGAATACCTTACATACATTTATATTGTTTTCACCTGTTAAGCAATAGTAACATATTTTTTACTGGAATAGTTCCAGTTGTCACAAAAGAGCAATTTATGTAAGCATGGGTTTAAGCTTACTCAAATGCATAAAAATGTGAGTATTGGAGATATGTTCTGTATGCTGCTCATAAAATCTCCAAAAGGAAACAATACTTCTTGCTGAAGTGAACTTGTTGTTTTGGCCACTTACGTCCTTCAGAACCCCAGAACTAGTACTTCTGCTTGACATGATTGTCCATGTGTATGCTGAATGTACTTATGTGTGGCCTTGCCTGGCAAATCCTATTCTTTGCTGTATGTGGAGAGAACGTACTCATGTCTTCTTCAAGTGTGTGTTGCCGAAAGTACATTTCTACAATATCATTCCTTTCATTGGTTTAGGCAAATCTTGCTACAATTTCACTGCATCAGTCAAACTTTTTATTGTGTTTAGTTGTAGTTGTTTTCTTTTTGATATCAGTTCTCAAAATTGTTTCTTTTTAATTTATGGTTTTGTTGCTTTGGAAACCTGCCCCTTTAAAGTCTTCCATATGTATCTTTCTTCAGGTATTGCTCCATCTGTTTTCATTCAGGCATGTTTTTGGTTGTTTTCTTTGTTTGTCACTCTTTGTTTTCTTTGAGGGCCAGGGGAGTAACTATTAAACCTACCATTGCTGAGGCTTCAAACTTGGAGAACAACTGCTAGCTGGCTCTGTTTCTTTTGCATGTCTGTCTCCTGTCTAATGCCACTGAGGAAATTTCTTCTTCTCATCCTTTGTGCTCAAACCAAAAAAAGACACTAGAGCATAAATTCACTATCTACTTCATTAACTGAAGCATAAGTTGAGACACAGATCCCTTTCTGTGCCTGAAGTCGTCCTTGAGTTGTGACTTAAGTCCATTGACTTCAAGAGATGACTCTTTCAGGAAGTCTAGAGATACAACAAAGTAAATACAGCCAACAGCTGGAGAGACCTGAACTGCTCTAGTGCTTGAAGCCTGTGACAAGTGGTCACAGAAATCTTTGAAATAAGAAACATTGCCATAAGAAGGTTGCAAAACTGGAGCAGTAATACATGCAACTGAGCATCCACGTGATCAGTTAACTCAAGACTTGGTTGCATCGTTTCTAATCTTCCTCTAGGCTCCATTGTGGTGAACAAATGGACCCAGTGCTTCACTCAGAAATTACCAGCCTTTTTTGAATAACAGCTTTGGAAGCCCTACTGCATTTTTAACCACTCCCACAAGATCAGCACACTGATCCTTCCATATTCAGTAACAGTTATGTGTTCTTCCTCTGTTACCTATCGGTGTCTCTTACCCACTTGAGAATTGCTAGACTTTTCAGGACTTGGAGCAACTGGTTGAAGACTGTCCCTCTGTGGGCAGGAATCTCTTTGGAACCAGGCTGTTGGATAACTCTTCGAATATTTTCAGACTACACAGAGGTTTTGGGTTAGTTACTAACTTCTAAAAAAGACCAAGGTGTACATGAAGTGGTAGTCTAGTATTTTTAAGTATCTTCACTGCGTAACCATAGAGATACTGAGGCAGACTGCCTCTTCTTTTAGTAGTATCTCTGCTCAAGTTTTCTCACCCTTTATTTTACCATTTAGTTACTACAGAACACTTGATTATGTTTTACAAATGTAACTGTATATACTGTCTTTCTCCTGTTTTCAGCAGGAAACTGCCTAATTTCATTTGGCTTGAACTTTCAGTGTAGACATACATCTAGGTAATGGACAAATTTTGAGTAGTTATGCCATTTGTTTTACTGTTTGTAATTTTGAGATTTCCTCAGCTTTTCAAATCCCTAGGTACAGTTCTCAGTCCCATTCTCAGTAAATAGCAAACTGTGCTATGGTTTGATGTGAGACAGACACTAGCACTCTTTATTAGAGTTCAACCATTTCTGCAGCATCTATGAGGAAAATCTTTTTTCTTGAGAGGAGAAAAATGCGTTAAGCTAAAAATAACCTGGGAAAAGTAGGAGCCTAAATTAAAAATACTCAGATTTTGATCAGTTAGCATAGTTATATTTTTTTTTGAGATCTGACCACGCTGGCATCTTGAATTTGGATTTTGATTACGTTCAAGCAGACCCACAAGCAATTCTCTTGTGTGAATAAATGCAGAGTATACAAGAGATTCTTGCTTGTGTTGGGTGTGGTCTCTTGTAAAAAAAAAACGAGCAACATGAATTCTAAAAGAATGCATTGTCATGTGTGTCTTTATTTAAACTGTAATGTAAACCAAAATGTGACAGTGAGTGTAAAAAGTCCTAACTGAGGAGAGTATGCCATAGCTCAGCTTTAAAAGGAAATGCAAAGAATTACTTGTAGGGGCATGTTTTGAAAGAGATGAGCTGTGTTTGCATTGCTTTTAGCAATGTTTTGCCTCCAGCGTCATGCTTTGCAGATTTTCTTAATAGATTACATTTTTGTCGATGTGAACTGTTGTAGTTTGGGAGATTACAGAAATGGAAAATATGCCTGACCTTTAATTTTCTTTAAAGCTGTTGCAGGGGACAGTTTTACAGACTTGCTACTGTTTTCCTGTGTCTTTGAATTCAGACTCTCATAATAGATATTAATTTGTAATACAGGGTTTTATTCAATATAAACAGAGGATGTTTTGGCTCATTATGTCTTTATGAAGCACATTTTGAAAGAGTATAAAGGGTTTAAATTGGAGGCCAGTCTTCTTAGTAAAACTAAAAAGGATTACATGTACTGCAATAATCTGTTTCTAGAAAAGAATCTAAAAGCATACTTTATTCTTGTATTGCTATTGTCCAGTAATTACACGTAATCCTCTTTTGTGAGGACAGAGAGTATGTGCTGTTTGCGTACACGGCTCTTCCAAAGCATGGTTTATTGTCAGTAGCAAATGATATGGGGCTGCCTGGCTTTGTGAAATAAATTAATCACCTGACACAATGCTTGGGAAATACTACAGACTGAATTTGGATTTTGTTTTTTTTAACTTATTGAGTGGAAAACTAGTATGTGAGGTAAATATAACATGAAAGCAAAACCAAGGACAGAAAAAACAGCAGTAAAAGATGCAAATCTTGACGTTTTGTCCATAACCAGAATAAACATGGTAGGTAACGTGTGTGAAAGACTTCTACACCACAGACAGTGCTCATATCTACTCTGTCATTGAAGGATGACCAGAAGTGCTTATTTTAACTCTTCAGCATGATTTCTTGGGTACTCAGTACTAGCAGTTAGTTCAGGCTGCAACAGCATATGTTTTCTTACTAGTCAAAGTAAATGAGTTTTTTCTTCTTGTCTTGGAGGCTCGTTAGGTGTTAGAATCTCTTGATCCAGTACAAGCATAAAGCTTTGTGTTTCTGACTGCTCTAGGCATATGTTTTCTGGTATTATTTTTGCTGTTTACCCACTTTTTTTTTTTTTTAGAAAATGTTGCAAAAGTATCTTGTGTGTGTGTGTATATATATTTATATATGTATTTATGTTATGTATGCACCTCATGTACATTAATATATATAAACAAAGTAAACATAATTTGCATCAAAAATTATCTTACCATGAAAAGTAACAATTGCCCTACCTTTGGATTGTGTAAGCTAGAACACAAATTGCAGAGAAGGTTGAGGAAGGATCTGGATAATGACTTAATGGTCACTTTATGACTTAATGGGCGCTTCAGCTGCAGAAGCAGTTTCTGTCTAGTTCTAGGCCAGTGGTAACTGAACCTCTGAGGTAGTACTGCTAACGGTGATGAACCCGCAGCTTTCCTACAGTGTTTTTTGTGACTATCTTGCATCATTGGATTTCCATTCTTACTGCTTAGCCTACGTCTCCCTATTATTTTTTAAGTCTGTTATTGTCTACAATAAATGTGAAAAGCAATTTATTATTTCCCTGTCTGCAATATCTTTCTGTGTATGAAGCCATAATGATCTTTGTTCATCTTGTTTTTTCTCTTAAAGGCCAAATTGTATTTGGCTGAAGTATTCATTTTAAAGAATATCTATGCAGGTTTTTTTCCTATTTAAGATGACACTTCTTGAAATTCCACTTCTCTATAAGATGGGGTACATAATATAAAAAGGGTGTACAGAGTTCATAAACCGGCTATTAATTGCAGTAGTAGTGCTCAAATAATATCAAGAGACCATTAAATAAAACCTGACAAATAAGTATATTGTATTCTCAGTCATGCCTTAGTAACTTTAAGAGATTTTATTTTTCTTAGAACAGCAGTTCTTGAAGTAGAGATTGCAATCACAGGGTTGTGGCATTTAGAAGAGAGGTCACAAATCCAACAGCTTTCAGGTACAGCAAGAAATTTCTTATAGTGGGTTAGAAGCAAAAAGATTTGAGAATTGAAGAGTTACATTGTCATTGTAAAAGTCTTCTGTATAATCCAGTAACTTCTGATTCTTTAACAAGTGTTTTAAATACAGAAACAATTTGTGCTTAAATTTTATTTATTTCTTTTTAAGGACAGTGAAGTTGATCTTCTTCAACAAAAAGGAAGATGACATACTTTGGAGAAACCAACTAGAGGAATTAGCTCTTAAAGATAAAAGGTATTTACAACTCTTGTATCATCCCAATGTATAGGGGAACAAACCTTGGGGCATGTAGTAACTGTACAGCTCTGGCACAAGGATAGATCCTGCTTCTGGAAACTTTTAGCTAGAATTTAATGAGACATAGGGATTGGAAGGAGATTTGGTTATATGTGCCACAGATATCAGCAGGGTATGTCATTGCCTTCTGGGAAGCAAAGAGTTTGTTTGATATGACAGTGTTTAATAGATGTTTATTGAAGATGGAGTGTTAGACGAGATGTTAGCTAAGACTAGCTGAGAAGCATTTAGAAGGTGAAGAAAATTAGCCTTAGTGATAGAAAATAGAGATATGCAAAGAGAGGGATGGAAACAATAGACAAGGATAGTCTACCATTGGAAGATTATTTTCAATTTAGTGAGGTGTCTTGAAAAGTCTCTTTGGTGTCACTTGGTTGCAAAAATACCGATATAGAAATTCCAAGTTCAAATTAGGCCCTACTTTCATTGTTACTTGCTGTTACTTTTTTCTGTTACAAAGTAATTATGGGTTAAAATGCACTAGTGCATAGGTAATATTCATTTACCAGGCTGTAGTTCTGTCAGGAGATGTAGGAATATATATGAGGTTGCCTTTTAATTTCAGTACCCTTGCTTTTATGACTAGCTAAATTATCAATGCCTAGATATTAGGTGAAAGAAGTATGTTTTGTTTGTGCTTGCTTAATTCTTAGTTGAGATTGTATGAACAAGCTAATTTGCATTGTTACTTCCTAGCATTGATGTGAAAAATCAGTATTATTTCAAACATAGTGATGTCTGGCACCTTCAAAGCTTCATAGTCTAGACACTGCAAATTTACAGCAAAATCCCTTTCTCCCTTTCAATAGGAGCCTTAGATACACAAGTGCTTGTTTTTCACTCAATAACTACTCTTAGTGGATTTTTGAAGCCAGTTAGAGTATTTTCTCGTTAATGAAATTGTGCAGACATTTTCACAAGTTTGGCTAAACATTCTTATTTCCCTGTTGATGTATTGAGCTACACCAACATTTGTATAAGTAAATAATGGAAAAACAAAATCTGTGCTTTAGTATCTTGAATGGTACCAGTTATTTTTTATTTATTTAAAGGTGGAATACACAACTAAAATTTTAAACATTTGAGGATTGCATTTAAGAATTAATTATCGAATATTGGAGGTGATTTGATTGACCTAGTTGGTAGGAACAACTAAATGTCTGTGAGAACTGATAGTGCGCAGTGAGAGTATAGCACAAGAAAGTAGACCTAGAAAACATCAGTGTCTCACTAATATCTTGTATAGCAGATTTCCAATCAAAGGTGATGTTTCTGAAGTATTCTTCTGCTTTCCAGGTTTGAGGTTCAATTTATTCTTTCAGAACCAAGGAAGGACTGGGGCGGTAAACAGGGGAAGATTTCTTTATCCCTTCTCTCTGAGTGTGTGAAAAGAAGCAGAAAAGACTCCAAAGTGCTTATCTGTATCTGTGGTCCAACACCTTTTACAGAACAGGGAGTAGAGTGAGTATTTTAGATGATGAATTAGAGAACGATGATTTTTTTTTTAATTTGATCACCTAACCAACCAGAATGTTTCTGACTTGGAAGTCTTTCAAAAATGGCTTGCTGGTGTTAGGTTAAAAAATTGA
Organism: Anser brachyrhynchus; assembly: GCF_964034855.1. NCBI lineage: Eukaryota > Metazoa > Chordata > Aves > Anseriformes > Anatidae > Anser > Anser brachyrhynchus. The sequence continues at coordinate 88,669,171 of NC_137696.1, read as the reverse complement.
GTTACTAAAATTCAAAGCTGCTCTTCTATCACAAGCAGTTTTCTTTATTTTTATTAATGCATTTATTTACATCTGTACTCAATACTTTCATTATATGCCATATATTTAAGGATAAAGGGCTCTCTAACTTTTTCTTGCCCAGTTTCAAAATATTGAACCAATATTGATGTCACAGCATTACTGAAGTCAAATCTGTGGATTTAATGGAGGGTGGAGTTGTCCAATAATCGTTATCTTTTGAGAAATCTGAGATACTTAATTGTTCATGTCTGAATAAAGGCAAGATAGTGCTAGATAGCTGCAGTGCTTCATCACTGTCTGTGGTGTGTTTTGGGTTCCAAATACTGTTCTTACAAATTTACTTTCTGACTTTCAGATACCTGAGGGATCTTGGATACTCCCAAGAAGAGATGCACGCTTTTACTGCATAAAACCATATGAGGATATCAATGTCTGTTTGTACAATACAATCTTATTTATTTACCTTCATGAATTTAAATAAGTGAGAAGCAATTTTGTAAAGACTTGAAATTTCACTCTTGGTACCAAACTGTTTCTTGGAGGAAATACATCTTTGACAAAAAATTTTATACTGTGTTTTATCTTGTCTTTGTAAATATTTTTGCTAATACTTTAGTCATCCAGGATGTTAATTTATTGTAGAGGGAAGCAGAAGTGTATAGTATACATTATGTAAGGTATTTCATGTTGTTTGTCTGTGAATATTCTTAAATTTATTGCAAGCACTGATTTTAGGTTTTAACCTGAAAAGCTTATTATTTCTTACTGTAAAAAGGCTGCAGAGCAATACTGTCCAAATTTAAAAATTGCACTGTAACTCAGGTAACCAGTTATTCAAAAATGTTCGTTTTCATCTGAAATCTCTATTTGACTTGCAGGTGATCCAATTATGTTTTCTGGCTTTGTAAACAAAGAATAAAAGTAACTTTGGTAAAACAAAAAATTATCTCAGATAATAATAAAAAAAAATTTACATTACAAAATGTATTTTTGTAAATTTTCTTTATTTTCAGTTTATAATGTGATACAGAAGGATTTCCAGAGGCTTAGGACACCAACTGAGAACTCATTGCAGAGGCATAATCTTGGTCTGCCATGAAGTTTTCTGTGTGGCTACATTGATATTATTCATCACTTATCTTGAGCTGTTCTGAGGGTAAAAACATGATAGCCTGTGGCCTGCAGACACCATGGTAAGGACCATGGAAGTACCTAAAAATTATTTGACAGGTTACAGTATTATTAAACATAATGTAATAAAAGAAACCCATAGATTCTAATACCATTATTGAAAGTACGTCATGAGCCTGTAATTTGCTGTCAAATAACAGCTTGGACAAAAAAAGTAGTAAAGCAGCTACCACCATTCTAGATGTGTCAGTAACATCTGTACACATTCATTCACTATTTCTGTTTGCATCCTCCTTTTATGTGTTGAATGGGTGTTTATTCCTAAGAAAGCAGACTTGTGATTGTGGGATCTATAATTTGGCTTTCATGGGAAATATCTTAATAATGCCTTTTTGAAAGGTTAAATTGCTATCTGACAGTGACTGACTATCCTAAACTGAGCTATCATCTCTTTAGTGCCCTCTCATGTGTTAGACTTGAAGTTAGAAAAGGATATGGCTGTCAGTCATTGCCCATGGGTCACAGCGTATTTCAGTAGTAGAGTCATTGTTTTGTCATCTAGAAGGATCTAAAAGTTTTCAGTTACAGTTTTGCATTTGTGGAGATTTGTATTACAAAGCCCAGGTGCTCTGAACAGGTTTCTTTTCCTCTGAGCAGAAACATCAGTGTTACATTGGAAAAACAAAATGCTTATAACATTAAATTTTATAGTTTTTTTTTCTTCTGTCACAGATGCAAGATTAGTGTGGTGACTTCAAAAATTACATTTTGGTGTTAATGACTAAAGTTTACATCTTCCATAGCATACTGAGGATTCCTAATTTCCCATCGCTCAAGATCTGATGGGATCGCTGTGCTAAAGGAAGCTTTTCTGTTACCTGTGTAAAAGGACTTCATTAATTCCCTCCCTGTTGGGCTTTCTGGTTGTAACAGGTTACTTTGCCAAAAAGATGCCTTTTCTGCTCTCACTGTCTGCATCCACATTAATCCAAAAGGGCAAAATATTTTGAATAAGTAGCTGCTGTGACTTGGTGCTTCAGTGATTTTTATCCTTTGACTTAGGACCTAGGCTGTATTCAGGCTATGACTTCCCAAAGGCTTTGTGCAGTCCATCTAGTGTTCATAGATGTGGAACTACTTCAGAACAGGTCTAGAAGCTTGGGAAGTCTGCAGTTACTGTATGTGGTTTCTGAAAGCTTGTTTCCAGTCTGGTGTACTACTGGGAATTGCTGTTTACAGTTGCCTCTTGAAGGAAATCGTGCTCTTGGAGACTTCAGGGCTGTCAGAAAGGATGAGGAAGTAGACTCTGAAGAGGTCACTGCTAGAATATGGAAGTTTCTAAAGAGGCTTTGGGAACATGCAGGTCCCAGTGTTACTAGTACTAGTAACTAGTGCCCTAGTACAGTGCGTGATAGGAAGCTGTCTAGAACTGGTTTCTTTGCAAGCGTAAAGTATACTTGTTGCTGAGGGCTGTTGCACACCTAGCAGCTGTATGAGAAGAAATGAGCTATCATGTCTTTACCCTTGGCTTATAGGATCTGAATGCTGCAGTAATAATTAAGCAGGGAAAGGAACCAAATGGGTTGCTGCTCTTGCATATCCAACAAGTGGTTGAGTGCAGAAGTACTATGCTGTGGTGGTTCTTCCAGATCATGGGGCTGGAGTAAACTTCCTGGATCTTGGGCTGCTTCTGTCCACATGAAAAAGAACAGTCTAATTCTAGGGCTTGTGGAGAGTGTATTTTTCCTGGAAATATCATTAATCAAAGCTGAGTAATATTGAGATGCTGATGTTACTAATGAGGAGGAAAAAATATTGTGACGTCCTTGGAGGTTTCAATATGCAAACTTGTTACCTTGGAAAACATTTGAACAGTTGCCTTCAGTAGTTAGTTTATAGTTCATTCATTGGCAGTCACTATCAAGCACCAAATTCAGAAGTGTTTCTGTTCGTGGTAAGAATGGAATATCAAAAGCTGGTCTAGTGAAGGGGAGAGGCTGGAGATTCCTGCGTGAGATCATCCTTGAATAACTATCAAATTACCAGTTTTACTGTTTGGACAAATGCACTGTGGGGATCGCATTCCACTGCAGAAGAGAAAAAAGCTGATGATCCTACAAGGTGTGACATGTTGAGCATCAAATAGTGAGAGTGTTTCTGCTTTCTTTTGGGATGAATGAATAGACCTGTCAAATGACTTGTTTTAAGTAATACAAAACTAGTATTCTTATGCAAAGTTTCATACTTTGGCATTTCAATTGTTGCAAGTTACAGTCACTGAATTATTGTGGGTAACTTAATTTATTCTCATCTGTTTGAAGTGTTGTTTTTTGTTTTTCAAACATCTGCACTACAGTTGTGTTATAGTGGCATCTAGTTCTCAAAAAGTACCTGAAGTGCCATCTTGCAACTTCAGATGGTTGTGTTCTGTGGCTGATTGTTACAGAGGAAGAGATCAATACTTTGATATTTTCTGTAAGCTTAAAAAAAATATATTATCAAAGTACATAAAATAAATACAGTATTTGTAACTGATATTTCCTTAGTTGGATCATCACCTTATGACATAATTTTAAGAATTTGTGCATCTCTGGGACTGCAACAGGTTTATTTCCTGAAAGGTGGATTTTTTTTTGGTATGTCCAACACTGATATGACTTTCAGTCCTTTTGCACGATTTAAATGACTTGCCATGACATAGAATGGACTTTAAGCTTTCAGTTGGTTAAATTGACTTTTACAGTAAGTTTGTGCTCAGCAAAATGATAACACTACCCAGTTTCTGTTGAAGCTGACCTGCAGATTCAGAATTACTGGATGGGAAAAGGAGAGAGGGAAGAGGCTCTCGATTGCTGTGCAGAGATTGATGAGAAGAGCTCCATTTTCCTAGGAAACAAGACTAGAAATGGAAGGTGACATCAGAAAAGTATTATCCTATACTGTTTTTATATCAATGACCTGGTTAATGTCAGAGAAACAGCCTCTGAAATCAGTGTTGCTCAGTGCCATCTCTGGATGGTAGTTCACCAAGAAACAAACCTGTTTTAGTTTACCAAAAGGAACTTTGAAACGTTTATCAAAAGGCATGGACTTAATCTCTGTGTTGTCAGTCTCAAACAAGGAACTTCTGTGGAAAATCTTTTATGGGGAAAAAGGGACCTCTGCAGTCTCTCAGCTCTTTGTTTGGAACATGTTCTTGGATAGACTTAACGTAATTCTTGTTGTATGTACAGGCGTAAATATGTTTTTCCTAATCAGAATAGTAGCTTGAAGAAATAAATACTCTAGTGTAATATATTAATAATAATAATCTGCCAAGAGACTATTCTTAAAATACTTGTTCATCTGCACATGAAAAATAAAATAGTTAATATTATACAATATAGAAGCATAGAATGGTTTGTGTTGGAAGAAACCTTAAAGATCAACTAATTCCAACAGCCCTGCAATGGGCAGGGACACCTCCCCCTAGAAGGTATGTAAGAAGGTGTGTAAGAAGTTTACATCATATTTTGTTGTTGAAGATATTCCAATTGAAATTCCAATTATACATTTTAATCCGTTAATACTAGTGTTTCATAGTTAGTTGCTGTTTACCGTTGATAGTGAAAAGGAATGACAAACTGTAACGATAATTTGTTTGTGAGTTGTATTTTAAAAACTCAGCTGCTTGGCTTTTGTTGCATGTAGTACATGTGAGGAAGACCATTGTTTAGTTTTTATAGGAAAACCTGATTTGCACATAAATCAGTTCTAGTTCTGGAATACTTCCATATTCTAAGGCTGATTAAAGCAGGTTCAGAAGAACCAATATGAAGTGGCATAGTTGATTATTTCTGTGGTGCTGCTCGAAGAAATGTTTGTATGTTCATTAGGAGAGAAGTGTTTATAAAAAATAAAAAATCTTTTAAAAACCACCTAGTAAAATATAAGGGATATGAAGAATGCAATCATTCAGTAGGTCTTCATTAAAAACAACAAAAAAGCACATTCTGCACAAACACAATGTTTTGCTTATTTCAGAGCATCGGTAGTTCCTACTGTTCTGGAGGAGGTTCTGGTAAGGCAGAAAAATTTGCTCTGTTTTCTCCTCTCATGCATTTTTTTCTGAGCAAAATTGATTTTTTTTGGAGGAGCCACAGAAGCCTCCATGTAAGTATACCTTTTGTCATAATAACCCTTAGCTGCTTTTCTTGAAAAATTCCTGCATTATAAAATTGTGCAGCAATTGCCTTATTTTAAGATAGACACACATTTTATATTTTGTATCAGTGACCTTTTAACATCAGTGGCTCACGTTACAAGATGTTAAAATGAACAGTTTTTTCTAAATTAAACAGTTTGTCCTGCACTAGAAGGCATGTTACCAGTATCCTGGAAATATATCTGCCCTTTACATCAGAATACTATATTCAGGTTTTGTAGTTTTTAAAAAACAACAACAAAATAATAATTTGTGGAACGTACAGGCATAAAGGCTGCACACTAAATCAGAATTTGAATGGGAATTTTCAGAAACTTTTCTTTACGAACCCACTACTTCATAAAATAGTGCTGTAGAAGAATGCAATTTTCTACTCTCGTGCTTTTCTTGTAGGTGGGTCTGTAATGTGTGGTCCTTTGAGCTGGGTGGTTTGCAAAAAGGAGAGCAATCTGCAAATGTTTCAGTTTCACCTACAGTCTTCATTGCTCTGATCTTGTCAAGGATAATATCCCTACTGTGATGGTAGCCCTTCTAGGAGGGCCTCATCAAGAGGGCGTCTTTAAGCATGGCAATCTGAATTTCCAATTAGGAAAATACCTATTTAAACATCTTTTTGCAACAATTGAAATCCAGATTACAACCTAGCATACAGTTTAGAGCAGTCATAATCTATTATCTTTACTGGAGTTAAGTGGAAGGACATTCATTTGCAAGTGGACTTCCCGGTCAGATAAGCAGAGTTGCTTGTTTCACCCAAGGTGGGCACTCAAGACTTCAGGCACTGTAAGGATTTTTAAGATGTAATTTAGGAAGAATCGTCATACTTCTAAAATCTTCTGATTTCCTTTGTAGTTCTGAATAGAGCTCACATTACTCACAACGTGTTTTGCACAGAGTAGCTTAGCAACACTTGGCAATTTGACATTATCTCAGCTTTCTAATCTAGGCATGATATAGTGCTGAAAGTGGCTGAAGTTTTACTTTTGTCGTTCAAATACCTGAAGAGGTTGTTGCAGATTATAAATTTTATAACTTTCTGAAGTGATGAACATTGGTCTGAATGTCTAAAATCAAGATTAATTTGTCTTAACAAATGAAAATGTTTTTTTCTTTTTCTTTTTTTGAGGTAGAGATGCTCATGGTCTGCCTGTTCGTATCTAGGTAGCATCACAGCCTTACATGGCTGTTAAAATGGAGCTGCCTAAGTCTGGTTTGCTGCTGTAATCAAACTTCTTTATTGCTGGTTATATGATCCAACAGGCACGTTCCTGCAACTGTCCCCCTTTACTGTGCGAGCTCATGTTTATTAAGCATATTGCCAAGTGGCTTCTGTGACTTTTAGAAAAGATGCTGGAGAACTAAAGCACTTGTCTTTAGGTGAATGTTTCAAGCACTGCTCTTGACTAGGATTTTGCCAATACCTTGGATGGGAGAGCCCGTCATGCAGTCTATACTCCTGGGGGCTTTCAAGACATGGCTGCATACAGCTCTGAGCAGCCTGGGCTGATCTCAGTTGATGCTGCTATTAGCAGCAGGTTGGACAGAGACTGCCTCAGGTTGCTTCACACCTAAACCAATCTTTAATTCTGTGAATGTTTCCAAAACCTTACTTTTTCCTTGATAACAATTCCCGTTAATCTGTATTTCACTTTCATGAGGATTCTGTTGTTAAAGATTATAGTAACCTGCCCATCATGTTTTGAATAAAAAGCTAATAGAAAGTGAAGTATTCTTCAGTGATGCCTTTTTTTTTTTTTTTTTTTTAATTCACCATGTATGCATTTTTCTCTATGTTGAAAGTCATAGAGTGTAGGTCCTGGCTATGAATACATGAAAATGGCAAAACACTGCTGAAAGGGTTTATAAAAGGAAATCCAAGTAGACTAGAACTGTGTGATTAGAGATTACAGAGGAAAGCTACAGAGCCAATAGTAAACATAATATAGCTGGAAAGAAATGTCTTACTTTGCATGAAACTGTATGCATGTATTCCAAATAAGGGGGGAAAAGTCGTGTTAGTGAAGGCACAGGAATCAACAGTTTTCCTCTGATAAAGCAGTGAAGGGTAAATTGTCTGCACATATAATGAGTAGGTCAAACCAAAGATGATCATTAGCAGGAACCCATGGCAATTAGCTACAACAGCTGAACTACCCCTGTTTAGTCAAGAGGCTGAGCTGGGTGCTGTGGAAACAGGTGGTGCTGTCCCCTGTGCCTTCTCCTGGAAAATGTGGTATGCTGCTCTGCACCTTCAGGAGGTCATTTGTCTCCTCAAATACATGCTTTTTCATCTGTTTCTCGAGCTAGATAAGTCCTCCGTCAGTTTGAGTTGATGCAACTTGCCAGGAGGAGTGAGCTGAATACTAGGGCTGATGCAAAGGAAAAGCTGGGATTGCTCAGATGCTCCTGGACAGTGGCATCTCAGCCCACAGTAATGCTTGCATGTGGCATCAGATCTCCTGACCGGGACAGTCAGTCGCCGACTGGGTGGTGACAGGAGCCTGCATTGCAGTGAGCTTTGCAGTCCTGGTGTCTGCTGGACCAGGTGAGACCCTGGAAAGCGGCTCTGCTCCGTTCTGGTAGTCCAGCTGGCCCCCGGTGCTGTGAGAACGCACTACAACATGCACGGTGCATTGCTACCGAATATTTTCCATACATACAAAACATCTCCTAAATATTCTACCTATGCAGAAAATACTATTCCTTGGTCTTATGTCACTGTTCCTGCAGGAAGAATTTCTATTAGCCATTGACAAAATCTTACCTATGTACAATTCGATCAGTTCTGTAGCAGGGTCCACCCTGGATGTTAACACCTTTAAGAGCACAAATTGGATGAAATACAGTGGGAGCCGCTTGGGAGAATTTCAAAACCTGTCCCAAATTCCCAGCTGCTGAGCTGCTATGGCAATTAGTTAATTGTGAAGGTTCAATTACAGAGTCCTAGCATGCTGGGCGTGCACCTAGGTACGGCCCTGCTGTGCCACAACTCTTAACTAAAAGTGAACTTGATTTTCATGCTTACAACTCAGAACTGAAGCTCTGTAGCTCTTGCCGCCCTATGCTCACATTGAACCTTTTATCTTGCAAGCTGATTTTTAGGCAAGATGCCCAGCTCGTCTGAGGCCTTTCCAGCCACAGGTTCTGCAGTCAAATTCTGGCTGATCCAGCATGAGCCCAGGCAGTTTAATAGGCAGCAAGAAAAGTAGCAGCAGGAAGACAAAAGCAACACATGTTCTGCCTCTTATTTGTGCTCCAGTTGATGAAAGTTGTGTGTGACGTGTTCTGCAGTTAGATGAATATCCATGTTTTACACACAAAGCAATTACCTTGGCTCATATAAGCATTAAGTTGGAACAATTCTTTTTTTTTTTTTTTTTTTTTTAGGTTGTTATTGAAAGTACCATAGCTGGTTTTTGTCCAGGTTAGGTATTTTCCCATTCTTTTATTCCTACACATTACAATATGTTAAATATTTACATGGAAAATTGGGGGTGGCAGAAAAAAAAAATCATTAAAAAATTACATCCCGTATGGTTCAGAGGTTTTGGCTGTGTATTTTAAGAATTACCACAGGGCAAGATTTAGCTTGAAACTGAGATGCCTGAACTGAGGTGTCTGCAGTTGAGCGAAGTTTCTGAACTGCCTCTGAAGCAAGTGGAGCTTAAATCAATACAGTCTCTGCATTTCAGAGCAGTAGCTGTTGAGTTTGAGATCGGAGGCCCCGGTGCCACTTGGGATGCTGTGTGGTGCCCCAGCTCTGCATACAGGACTGACAAATACCTCGCAGGGCAGCTGGAAGGCCTCCACCCTGCCGGGGTGGTTGCTGGAGGCCAGAGTGTATTTCAGGTGCCTGCAAAGGTACTGAGCATCATCTGTGCTGTGCAGGGGTCGTCTTCAGAATCAGCTGGGTTGCTCCGTGGATGCTGGTGGGATTGTAGACACCCAAATGTTGGTGGCTTATTCTGGAGCTGCCTCAGTGTCAAACAGTTGCGCTGCCAGCCTAAGCGTTAATCTAATACATGATGCTTTTGCTGGAGGAGTGGAAGCTTTGTGATCTTTTTTTTTCTTTTTTCTTCAGGTCATGCTTGTCAGACAATGTTTTCTACACATCTGAAGCACAGTTGGCTGCCTCAGAACTCTTTTATTTTCCTCTACATGTGTATAAAAGCCCTTCTGTATGGGAATGCAGTTACCAGAGATTGATCGGTATAGTAATGCAGTGATGCAGCATTTGTGAATAACTGGATTGCTAATCTGAGCTACTCATGTTTCTGAGATAACCAACCCTTAATTCCATAGTTTTTAGACTAACATGAGCGGTCCTGGGTTGTGGGTCCTGTGTTGTGGGTTGGCTTTTGGGGGTTTGGTTTGGTTTGGTTTGGTTTTGCTCTTAGTTTGAATAGGATTAAGCATTAGTGAGGGAGGGATGTGGCAGCCCCGTTCTGTTTGAGACGAGATGAACTACCAGCTTCCCCACCGTATTTTGTTATCATTGACAGAAAAATTTTTCAAAAATATCCATAAGCTGTTGCCGAACCTGCAAACAATTGGATGTACGGCCATCCTCCTTGTGTGGAAATGAAATTTCCAACATCATTAAAACTCCTGTCTCATTATTTAGGTCTTTGATCACTAGTAATGTAAAATAAAAATATCTGATTAGAAGTGTGTGAACTGAAGCAGAGATGTTTGCTAGTGCAGTTGTAGTCTGGATGCATCTCCTTGGAGTTTTTTCTCTGGTTTTCCTTTTATTAGCAGAATTTCATGTTTTAAGCTGAAGTTTCAAGGCAGGCCTGGATGCTTTGTTCCTATGGAAACAGATTACTGTCTCCAAACAAATCGGGCATGCTGAGTTGCTGTGGAAACACGGGTAAGAATTTCTGTTAGGTGCAGAAAAGTGCCGAGCTGGCGCGGCTGGGAAGTTGACACCTTGCATCTGATGGGAGCCAGTGCCAGATGCCCTAGAAGGGAGTGAAGAGTTCCCTGGGACACAGATTTTAAGGGTATTCACCCTTAAAATGGACAAATATTCCTCCAAGCCCCAGCTTCATATCCTTATGCTTTTAACCATGAAGAGCACTTGTCTGTCCTTTTTTGTAACTAACTTCTCAGTAGATCTCTTGATTCTGTTATTGATGATTGGGCTTGTAGAAGTTAAAGAGGAAATTTTATTTTGATTTATTTTTATTTCATTTTTTTGAAGTCAACTTGCAAATGTTTCTAACTGAAATATGTGCTGGCAATCTTATCCGTATCTGCAGGGAGAAAACCAGGTCCTTTTGGAGGTGCTTTCTCCTCCTTGAAGTAAAGAACCCATATAAAATGCGCTGAGAGTCATAGTGAATTTAAAAGCAAGTAAAATTAGAAGATTGACTCGGTTGTGGGAAAATACAGAGAGATGTATATGTATATATACACCTGGGAGAAAAGGGAAGGAGGAGAGAGGGGAATGACAGTCTAGATTGTAGCAGAGGAATAACTGCATGCTGTGCAAAGTGACTGGACTCTTAGTCATGCAAGAGAAGCTTTTGGTAATGTATATTTAAAACCAGGTACATTTTTGTGAGCACAGCATGATGAAAGCATTTTCCTCATAGAGTCAGAAGAGATGCCTGCCTCGTTCCCTCTAAAGAGGCAAGAAAGTTGCTAAGCTGACTGCACGGCTCACGGCTGGCAGTCCTGCTTCCCCTGCTTTTAACTCTGTTCATCGTGACTTGCAGGGCAGTACGGGAGAACACAGAGTGCAACTTCAAGCATCAGCTCCAAGAAAGATGAACCGGAGACGAAACGCGTTAGAAAGGAGTCATCTGCCTCAGTTCAAGTTGTGATAATTACACCCCGCATGGTGACCGCTGCGAGGAAAAGCCAAGACAGGGCTGCTCAGATGCATACTCCAAGTTGGCAACGAGGGATATAAGAGTAACTGCTCTAAATGTAAAATGTTGGGGAGATGAAAAGGAAAAAAAGCCTTTATACTGAACACTTCATCCAATTTTTTAATGATGTAAATAATTAAAGGACTCCACAGATGCCCTTAGATCACTGGTAGGACAGAATGATACTTAAAGTGTAACTGTGCTTTACGTTTTTGGGTCAAGATTTCTAAAAATTAGGAACCTGAAGGTAGGTGCCTGAGTATGGAGGGCATAAAAGCTAAGTCTATGAGGCACAAAAGGAGCATCTGTGCCCATCTCAGTGCCCACCAGCTTGAATAATTGCCATTTGTGCCTAAAGGAACAGCTATGTCCTACATCCATAGCAGGCTGAACTACTTGACAGAAGTGCAGCTAATGCCTGTGGTATCTCAGACTGTTTGGAGGAGAGGGGTTTGCTCCTAAATGCCACAACCTCCAGCAGTTTTATGTAAGGTGGTCTTTCCCTACCCACCACCTTTGGCTCTTCAGCAAGATGAATGAGTAAAAGCAGAATAGATCCTATAAGGTACCACGTTAAAGTAGAAAATTTCAAAAAAAAAAAAGTTTTAAAATAACATTTTAAATCCATCTACAATCCTACAACAAATACGTCTATTAATAGGATGTCTCCAGTACACTTGCTAAATGAACAGCGTTCTTTTTCTGTGCAGACAGTCCTAGGAAATTATTTTCCTGTAGAGAATATTGAATACTGAAGTCCTGAATAATAGATTTCCTGGGTAGTAGGACTTATATGCAGAAATTCCTCTACATATTTTGAAACCAGTGAAACAAGCTTAATAATTTAGTATCTTCCCTGTTGTTCTTTTCACAAGCTGTAGAAACCTTGCCATGAGTGCTTCAGAGTTTACATGTTAAAAACAGTATTTGGCAAACTAGTGCTGTGTCCTCTTCTTCAGTAACAGCCAGGGATTTTGTCAGCCGTCCCAGTCTTGCATTCTGGAAACCATGCAGCTTTGTGGGGGTTGCTTTGGCTCTGTTCAAGCTCTCAGTGTAAGGGATGCTGGTGCTATGGCAGTGGTACCTACCCACCTTTGGTCTTGGTGAATACAATAAAGATGGACCCTGCCAAATGTTTGCACCTCCTCTCGTGTTTACTGAAAGGTGGTCAGTAGTGGAAGAAAACGTCAAACATCTGCACTCTTCCAGCAAACCATGTCTTGTTAAGATTTAAAAAAAAAAAAAAGAGGCAAACAAAACAGCAACAAAAAACAACAACCCTTTGTTGCATGTTGAGAACATAAGAATGGGGTGTCTTCTCTGTATAAGGAAGACATTTGGCAATCCCTATCTTGATAACACCTTGTACTGAAAATAAAACATCTTGGTAAGCACTTAAATCTATGTAGCATTCTCTCAGCTAAATAAGAAAAATATTGTAATAAAATGTCAGTGTGTATCTATGGCTACAGAGGAGTTTTCTCAGTACTATGTTGTTTCTTTCAAAAATGACTTAGGCTTTCATAACTAATGAAGATTTGATAGCAAAACTTGCAAGAGACCAAATTTTTATGTAGTCTCATTGTTATTATGAGTAGTTCAGATTAACTGCAAGGAATTGAGTGTGTCCCCTTTCCCTTTTCATTCTTTGTTGGAAGTGAATAAAGCCCATGAATCCTGTGCATAACTGCTTGTTTTTCAATTAGAAAATCTAATTTTGTTCATTCTTCAAGTCGGATGAAAAAAAGTGATTTTTTTATACTGCTAGGTAAGGACTATTAAAAATAACTGAACTGCTTGAAATACTCAAATTTCCATCAGTTATTAAGCTTTTGATGAATACTGACTACTACAAAGCCCTGTTGAGATCCATCGGCCCATCAGCTCGCATTGAGAGAACTTAAGATGAACTCTGCTTTGACAGTCCAACACGTCCTCCAGCAAAACTGGGCAGCAGATTTAATGCTCCTGGTTTTGTCTGTGCTGCGTCACAGTGGTTGGCTTCCTGGTGTCACTGAGCTGCAGTTTTTACGCTGGAAGCCATAATCTGAGGGAGCGGGGCAGGTTTGATCATACTAAAACAGGTTGATCTATTAGAAAGCCAAACAGCGTGTCAGGGCATGGCAGTGAGGTGTCCTGATCTGACAGACTGTACAAACCAGAGTTTTTTGGTTTTAAGGTGTCTTAAGGCACCTTAAGAGAGAACATAGCTGGAACGTGCCAGGAATGGTTTGTTTGCCACCCAGAACAACGCGTATTTTAGATACTTCTTGCTGGGAATAAAGTCAAAAGAAGCGTGTTGTGCTCAGTTGAACAGGACACTGCCAAGACCAGAGTATGTCTCAGGTGGGCAGACTCCTACAGAAAGAGGCACATAGTGCAATTTTTGTCTGTATTCTGGGCATAGTTGTATTGCTAATGACATGCAGTGTTCTTGGCAGTCCAAGCAGCTTCCTAAGTAAAAGCATGTTTGCTTTTGTTTTCTCTTCCACGTAGGCTGGTATTGTGGTGGTGTGCGCAAATAAATTTTATTTACTCAAGGGAGTATGCATGAAAGGTAAATTCAGAAGTTTTATTCTTCTAAGCTGTGTACAATGAAACCCACAGAGTGAAATTTTAATCAATAACTAATGATTGTATACGTATTTGAGTGTAGTGCAATCTCCTCTTGGAAAAGCCATTAAGAGCTAATCTAATTCTAAGCACGGCAGCAATACTTGTGAATTGTGCACAGGGACATGAGCACAACCTGAACACTACAAGAAAGGGCTGACAGAACTAGACCCAGAAAAGAAGGGCTATCTGGGAGTATCTCTTAACATGTGCTGCTTGATAGGTGAGCATGGCTCATGAAGAATAAACCCATCACTCAGGCACAGGGGTTTCTCCTTTACAATTGTGTGCTTGAGGTTTGGAAGTGTTTTCAGAAAGGGTTTATCCTGACCAAATAAGAATGCAACCTATGTTTCTTGTACCTCAGCAGATGCTTTTGGTTTCAGACTTTTGGAAGAGCAAATTGAGTGATAACTGCCTTAGCCTACTTCTATGTCCACTAGTCATCCATCCCTTCAAAACTGAAAAGGATGCTCCTGACTGTAAGGTTCAGTGAGAGAACTCTTCTTTCTAACCCAGGTTTGTGTGAGGCAAGACAGTGAAAATGGTTGTAGCAACACAGGCAACTAGAGTGTCGACTCCTAGGCACTGGTGAAAACTACTTCTGGCTGGCCCTGTGCTAGTGTCTGTCCTAGTACTTGTGACACTGCTCAGTCTGAAAATGTTACTCCTATGGGGTAAGAAACCTATTAGCCACTAGTGAGTAGGGCATCATTCTTAAATGCTTCATCCTTCAGTCTCTTCTGCTTGTGTAGCAGCAGGGTTGGAATATCCTGTTTCTCAAAGCATTTGTGACCACTGAGCTGTAGAGCAGCAGTGACTAGCCCACGAGCTTAAGGCAGTGCAAGTAGGGCTTCTGTCCTGGGACTGTGCTGGCATAGACATGGAGAACTAAATTCAGGTGAAGTATCATGGCTGTGACTCTCAGGGTACATGGTGTTCCCTCATGTAGTGCCTTTTGAGAGGGCTCAGTTTCGTGTGCATCTATAGCATTATCAGCTAGCTCGTTTCCTGCTGAGCACACTGATCTTGGTGAATCCTTTTTGAAGAAACACTATCGACTGTATGTCTGTGCTGGCACTGAATGTACTTAGCAGGCTGGCTGGTAGTTAAAACTAGCCCGATACAACAAAGAGAGCTGCAGTGCACTTACCTGAAGTTGACTAAGGCTCTTCAGTATCTGTCTGAAAACAGAAATCAGAACCTCGGAGCATTTCTTGGAAAAAATGCCAAGCTTGATAACCAGAGAAAAGAGCTGAAATGAATGCAAATGTTTTGACCAGTGGGTGTTATTTCGCTGACATGTTCACAAGGATGTTTAAAGATATGAATGTGATGCCCTAAGAAGTGCTTTTAAAATAAAATGATTAATAAATGATTAATAAATTGGCCTGTAATCCTGTAATGTGCCTGCACAGATCCAGGGGTGATGCCAAGGTGATAAATGTTAGCTTTTTCTTTTCTCCTTCAGCTTCTATAATCCTGAGGTCAGGCCCTGAATGCACATTCTCTTGCTGTCATCTGGGCCTGCAAAGGACTGTTTTGATGAACCTAAGCAATAAATGCATGTCTTCTTCCTCCCCTTTTGCCATTGGGGAAAAAGATTTTTGGCATGAAAGAATTTAATCAAATTACTAATTTGTTTGAAATCTTCCTTGTTTCTTCTTTAAGAGTGGCATTTTTTTCAAGTCTAGGTTGTTCTTGAAGACAAACATTAGAACTGTTTTCACAGACAAGGTAGTTTTTATTAAAAATAATCTGTTCTGTATTGCAGAAGTATAATTACCACAGATGCTCTTTGAAAGGTATAATTTAAGTCCTTTTTCTCATGGAAGAAAAGGAAGAAATGATTAAAAGCATTCCCATTACCTAGGAAGCACAGACTTCTTAAAATGAATTCAGCTCTTTGGTGGCAAGTGAATTCTCTCACCCCAAGAAGCATTTCCAAGCATACACATAACCATCTGCATGAACCCCAGGGAGCAGTGGGTGTGGGACCTTTGTTTCAGCTTTGGTGCAGGTAGGTGCAAGAATCTGAGCTGTATATACAGTACCTGCAGAAAGCAGTTTCTATGTATATCGTCTTCTAAAACGAAGTCTCTGCTATTGCACTGAGATCATATTAAACTATGTTCAGCTGGAGAAGAGACAGTAAGCAACCTAGAGCCACAGCCAGTGGTAAGGCATGCTTGGGCTGAGAGGTGAAAGATTTCTTCCTGTAGTATGGTTCTACTTTACCTTTACATCTATTCTTCAACATTCTGTTTTATACTGGCTGTCAAGAAGCTCTGATCTATTAAAAGGCCCGGAAGTTTAAGGTGTGTATCTTGTACAACGTGTCCACCTACAATTGTTCCTTTTCTCATTTAATAGCCTCCGTGCCTCTGCAAGAGGCTAGATTCCAAATGTCTTCCTTCTGAGGTACAGTCATACCTCCCAGAAAGCTGTATTATATTTATTCCCACTGCTCTACATGACTCTGTTTTGTTACTCTCTCTCAGTAAGGTACTTAACAGATCAAATGTGTCAAGACTCTGCTTATTGTTGCTCTTTGCTTCCATAACCTACTGTCACAGCTTTATCACTGATACTATGCACCTCTTCTCACTGTCTGATAGTAGGTTTTATTCCTTAGGTGTGCAAGACACTTTCTGAAACATCTGGTAAATAAAACTACTTGGCTGGAATTGCTATTATTGCTGTTCAGGAAACACCAGCTTGATATTTATATTTAAATCGCTATCATCTGCTGTGCAGTGTGTGATACTCCTGTAAATCAAACTGTGGTAGGTTGCCACTGAAGAGATCTGCAGGAAGTTTTCCTTTTAGCTGTCCTCTTTCAAGATGAGATATTTTTTCCAAAGTGATCATTTCCTGTAGTGCAGACTATTGAAATTGTGTTTATAAAGTCTTGCCAAACTGGAGCCAAATGTTCTTGAATACTGTTCCCCAAAGAGCCTTCAGTGATGAGGTGACCCTTAGTTTGGGGTAGATATGCAGCTGTCAGCGTTTTCCTGGGACTTACTGCTATCAATTTTGATTTCTATGTTCCCTTCCCATTTGTAATTGAAACAACCTTCTCCAGACTGAAAAGGGTCACAGCAAAGGAGTCTGGACAAAGCAGACACAGCAAAGGAGTCTGGACAAAGAGATGGGGTGATGGCAAGGAAAGGCTGAAATAGTGAAAACGTGCTGAGCACCAGGACACACACACAACCTTTTCATCAGGTTATTTTGACTTTAAGACTTTTCTGATCTATTATAAATTGTATGCTGTAGTTATTTCTAAAAACTAACACAAATCTGCCATTGCTATATGTTAGTCAGTACTCAGACACTTGGGTTACACCAGTATCCATTAACCTGGCTGATAAATAACCATATTCACCAAGCAGATGAGTGGAAGACAGCTATTTGTTGTTAAATTAGACAGAATATCTTTGTGTATGAGTCTAGTAGCTGAAAAGCCCAGAGTGTAAACTTTAAGTATCTGTGAGTTAAACTTGGCATCAGTAGGTAGGCAAAAAGGATGCTCTTGCTGTTAACAAAGCAATAATTTAACAGAACTGCAGCTTCTTTTTGCTTACATCTCAACTTAAGATTTTTTTTTCCCTCACACTGGGAGGGGAAAACTGTAAGCTGTACAACATTCCCTGTTCCTTTATGAGTGTTATAATATCCCTAACAGCAAGGGGAAAAGCCAACCAACCAAACCAAAAAATCCCACCTCATCCAGAAGTAAATTTAATACTACTCTTCCCTTCTGGGTAAGAAAAATTATAAGGAAAGTTTGAACTGAAACACTTCGTCTGTTGCATAGCAATGTAGTCTGCTTGCTATCACATGGTTTGTAAGCCTGAATTTTTTACTCAGATTCTAATTAAGAGTGCCCCAAAACTGGGACTATGCCCATAGTTAAGCAATGTAGGAAAGGGAATTTCCCCACACCCATGCATCTGTTTTTTTTTTTTCAGTAGATTGCCATTGTTGCTCTGCCTTCAAAGTAAATCACCAAGGAATGGAAAGGTATTCCATCTTCAGAGGTAGCTGGGGTGACAGAAAGGTGAGAGGCATGATTCATCTTCCTTAACTATTCAGAAACCAATTCCAGGGTGTTCAGGTAATCATGGCTTAGAGTCAAAGGACAACGGATGGGAAATGGTGCCTGCGGATCATGTTTCACCCAATTGCAGACAGACACATCTCCACTAGGCACTAAATCCCACGTTTCCCTCCCCTTTCCCTGCAGAGGAAACCACTTCTCATAGTTCTCAAGACACCTGTATTCAGTAAGGTGTATTGGGTTTGCATGGCAGGGTTTTGGTAGCAGGGGGGCTGCAGAGGTGGCCTGCGTGAGAAGCACCCAGCAACTGCCCCATGTCAGAGCAGAGCCAGCTCCAGCTGGCTCCAAATGGGACCCACCGCTGGCCAGAGCTGAGCCATGGAGTGACACTGGATGGGCCTCTGGGAGAGCAGAAGGTAAAACACTGATGTGTGACAGCAGCTGGGAAAAAGAAATGAGAAAATGGGAGAGAAGCAGCCCTGCAGCCCCCCAGGTCAGTGCAGCAGGAGGGCAGGAGGTACTCGAGGCACCAGAGCAGCAGTTCCCCTGCGGCCTGTGGAGAGGCCCCTGGTGGAGCAGGCTGTCCCCCTGCAGCCCACGGGTCCCACACGGAGCAGATCTCCACGCTGCAGCCCGTGGAGGAGCCCCCGGCGGAGCAGGTGGATGTGGCCTGGAGGAGGCTGCGGCCCATGGAGAGCCCCCGCAGGAGCAGGCCCCGGGCCGGAGCTGCAGCCCGTGGAGAGGAGCCCACGCAGGAGCAGGGGGTCTGGGGGGAGCTGCCGCCCGTGGGGGACCCGTGCTGGAGCAGTTTGCTCCTGGGGGATGGACCCCGTGGTACGGAGCCGTGTGGGAGCAGTTGTTGAAGAGCTGCTGCCTGTGGGCAGCCCCCGCAGGCTCAGTTCGGGCAGGACGGCATCCCGTGGGAGGGACCCTGCGTGGAGCAGGGGACAAGAGGGACCGTGAAGGAGCGGCGGAGACGACGTGCTATAGACTGACCACAGCCCCCAGTCCCCGTTCCCCTGTGCCACTTGGGAAGGATGTAGAAAAGGGTGGGTGGAGGGAAGGTGGTTTTGGTTTCTTTCCTTTGTTTCTCACTTCTCTAGCTTGTTAGTAATAGGCAATAAATTATATTAATCTTCCTATGCTGAGTCTGTTTTGCCTGTGATGATTACTGCTGAGTGATTTCGCTGTCCTTATCTCAACCCTTGAGCTCCCAGTCCAAGGGGATATTTTGTCCCCTTTTCCCTTTGAGGAGGGGGAGTGAGAGAGTGGTTGTGGTGGAGCTCAGCTCCCTAGCTGGGTAAAACCACCACACGAGGATACAGCCAGTTATATAATCCACTAAAATTCTCTTGCACTGAGACCTGATTTGAATTTATTCCCATTTTCCTTGCATCTTTTGATATATGTATATATATATTTGGGAAAAGTCTTTTCAAATCTTGCATTTGGTATCAGAAAAGAATCAAATGTAGTGGCTGAACTGGCATACTGAAAGTTGGGGGAGTGTTTGTACAAAGCCTGTTTCTTGGCTGAGAATCTTATCAGCCATCCTATGATGACTCTTCAGTTTTCCTATCCAGTTTAGCATACTGAAAGGTTTCCAACACTAATGGATGACACTGGGAAAATTTATGGAATGAAAACAATTCATACGCAAAATACTGGACAATAGCCAAGAAAGATGGAGAAAAGTTTGTTGAAGCTGTGAAGTACAATGTGTACTAAGCATCAAATAATAGGAGAGTGAAGAGAGCAAGTGAGTCAGACAATAAACAAGTGATAGGTGGAGCCCTAAATAAATTTAATCAGACAGTAAAAACCATAACAAATTTGGAAGAAGATAGAAAAAGGATGAAAGGAAAATGCCAAGAGGCTGGAAATGAAATAGAAAGAGGAAAATTGATGGATTAAAATTGCCTTAATTTAAAAATGAAACCATAGGGGGAAAATTTATCATTGGACTTGGGAAAAAAGATAGAGATCTCACTCTCCTCCCTCATTCAGCATGCAATTTGGGCAAGTCATCTTCAAAGCACAGAAGAAAATGATTTGTAGTTACAGTCTGTAAAGTTATTTGAGCCTGATATTAAGCCTCGCTGTGGAGCTCTCCCACTGAGGCGCAGATTTGAAGTGCTTTGCCCAAGTAGTCCATGGCTAAGCCAGAAACCAAAAACAGACAGTACTTGAAAACGTTCTTTCCTGCATGACTCTTACCTACATGTTGGCATCCCTAGACTGGTCATCCCAAAGCAGCTAGCACTTGAAGACCAGGGCTTTGAGAGTCACTGTTCACAGCTGTGATTAGAACCCAAACCTCTGCATATGCGGCCATGCCTGTTTATTTTCATGAGCTCCATGATTTTTATTGAAGACAGATGCTTTGTACCATCTTTGTACTGGTAAGATCCAGTCCTATATGAGTTATTGGCAGGTTTTATGATTTGCTACACTATTTATACATGCTAGGGATTAGTATACCATCAGATGTTGCAGAGAATATTGACAGGTATGGTGTGGAATGAGTTACCTCTGTGACAGTAAAATGTTGCAGCCATGCTGCTATGGCTCTGTGTTAGGAATTATGAGCCACATAAGAGACAAGGCTAATGAATCAGCTTCAATGCCACACAGACACAACTTTGGGGATAGAAACTAGTGCTGTGTGTACTTACCAGATCAGGTTTTGCTAGCTGAAATATGCTTATTATGAACAGTGTAAGCATAGTGGTGGAGAGCTTGTAACTTGGGATCAACATTGTTAGCTTCTGTTTTCTTTCTAGTTGTTTCACTTACCTGGCATGTACAGCCAGTGCTTCAGAAACTCACACAGCTTGATTTGAAGTGGAAGCTGCCATTTCAATCCAGTAATGTTGGCAGTGAAATTTCAAGCCAGCATTTTACAGATTAGCCAAAGTTTTCGTAGTGCAGAGACTCTTAAGTGAGCTTGAAGCGATGCTTCAGACTTGGGGTGTAAATGTCTGTGACCACAGGTCTGAGGTAGTTAGGCTTCCTCAACATCAGGCTTGGCTTGCAGCAAAGGCACCTATATCGTAGTTTAGATGAGAGAGAAAGAAAGGATAGTCTATCTGCCCTTAAAAAAATCTGGGAGGTGTTCTTAGCCATGGGATTGTGCTGGTATCTTCAGTTTTCTGCTCTCCCAGCATATCATGCTTTTGTGCCCGTGTTACTTCTGTAAAGATGGTAAGAAAATTAAGTTTAAATATTGTATTTCTATATTGGACTTGCTTTTCCTCCTGGAAAGTCAGAAAAATACTTGATACCAAATTAAACTAATCCTTGACAGGATACATCTATCATCAATTTGTTTTCTCACTGCTAATGATGGAAGGCTTAATCATACTCACAAGGTAAGATTTAGGTAGAGACTTTCTAGTACATTTTCATACTTCTCCTTTGTGATTTATAGCTGGGGTGTCTGTCTGTCTTTCCCTGAACACAAAATGCGACTATATTTTTCAACTTTGGCCTTCTCATTCTCTATTTGGGCATCATGCTATAACTTTTCCCCTGCCCCATTTAATCTCTGTGTACTTCAGGACAGGGTCTGCCCCATTGTTTGGACTCGTAGTATGTTCACACAATGAAACTTCAAAATCTGCAACTACTGCCAAGGCTTATATTAAAAACAAAACAAATAAAAAAACAGAAAACCAAACAACAACAACAAAAAAAAGGAACAGAAGTTCTTCAACTTTTTTTTTGGAGTTCCTTGGCTTTCTTTTCTTGGATGTGAAGCTTTCTCCTAAACGTTGTATTCTACAAGCTCAGAGGACATCCACCACTTTTGATTATCGTCATTACAGACTTACTAAAAGGTAATTACTTATTACATTTTACATATGCCAGGAACTTGAGTTGTAAGAATGACTTAGGGCTGTTAACAGTTTTGTTTTCAATTCCTCTCGTGTAATTCAAAAACTATTCTTCCTGAAGATAACCAAAAGGGAGAAGAAGCTAATAATAAGGTCTTGCTGGTGAGAAGCACCTCAACATTAATCGTGTCTCTCACAAGGAGACTTCAGGCGTATCATTTCCACCCACACTAATCATAAAACCAGCACTGTGAATTGTTTCACAATTGTATCCCTGTCAAGTTGATGCCAATTTAGGACAATAATGTCTTTTTAAGTACTAAAACCTGATTTTCTTTTGATTAATAGGGTGTATGGTATGATTCCATAAAGCTTCCTGTTATTTATATTATTTGAGCAGTTTGAACTTCACTCCCTTCTTGCAGACCAACCCAGCATGAGAATTAGCATATCATGCCTATTGTCACAGGAGGGCTTTTAAATATTTAACAGTTTAAACATACCTGGTATTCACATTTTAGCTTAGTTTTCTAAACCGTACATTTGACCATAGTATGTTCCTGTGGTGGTGGTGGTTTTTGTTTTACTCTTTCTTGGGAAGGGTTATGGATGTGTTTGTCTGGAATACACAGAGGGCTGAATTGTTCTTGAACCTTGCGGCATCCCCCTCTGTCCATTCTCTTCTGCTCCATTAAGTTCCAGTTTAGAACAAGTGGCCAGTGAGCACTGCAGAAACACTACTGACTTGGAAACACAAAGGTGTTGCTTTTATTAGCTCCGGCAAAGTCACTGGACTGACCAAAATGAGCTTTCTTTCCCTACCAAAGAAAGATCTCGGATGGACACAAAATCTTTTTATTGAATACAGACTTTTAAATTCTGTACTTGCAGAGTCTCTGACCAAAAAGATACTTTAACTGAAATAAGGCTTCATGCTACCTGTTGCACAGCAACGTTTTCAATGCTGCAGGGCAGAACTTTTCCATACATCATATTTGTACGGTTGGATGATCCCAGTGCCAAATCCTCAGTGGAGAAAGGCCTGCAGGTTAGCACATTCAGCATTTCCAATTTAGAAACAAGCCCTCTATGATGGGAGCAGCCTTTTTTGAAGGAGCAAGAATGAATACTTATCACTTAGTTACTGGTAAAATGTTCTGACTTTCTGCCCTTCTACTGGCCAGCAGTTTTCCTACATTGATCATACCTATTCTTCATGCTCTCCATCTGCTGAAATTGTTTGGCCTCTGGGGTACTCTGGTTCTCATCATGCAGAAGATAAAACAGTGTGGTCTTCTCTCTGGCATGGTAAGCAGCTTAAAAACACTTTGCTGAAATCAAGAGTCAGATTTGAAGCTGGCCGAAAGTTTGAGTTTTCAAATGAAAGGTACTTGGCTATTCAAATACCACTTACTTAAGTATTAAAAGCTATTTCTGAGAACCATCGTAGTCCAAACTGAAAGATTATTTCTTTGAAGAGACATGACTCACAAGGATTAAAGGCTAAAAAAAGTATCGTTGTGGAAGTATATTTGAAGTTCTATCAAAGAAAACTTCTTCAAAGCTGAAGGTGGCTAAAAGCCAAAATGTTATATTCAGAATTCAGTGTGCTGTGGTATTATACCAACTGGGGATTTATTTATTTATTTATTTATTTATTTATTAAAAAAAATAAAAACAGCAAACCTGTTAAAAAGCAACATTTTCATTGGAGGTTAAATGAGATATGAGTTCTAAAGTTATGTTTGGTACTTTAAGTGTCTAAAACAAATGGAAACCCTTAACATTTTAGGAGTCCCTATGAATCACCTGGAGGTAGGGAGGCAATTTCTTCCCCTCAAGGATCTTTTCTTTCACTAGAGATGGTGATTCGCTTCTGAATGCATCATTTTCCATGCGCCTGCCAGTGGAGTTCTAGATGACAATTGCACAGGTATTATAAACAGGGTCTGTTTTTGCAGTATAGCTGTATTTAAATAAAGCTGTATTTAAGGGACTCCCCCAAAATGTGGTGCATTTCCTTCTTACATTAATGTTGTCTTTACAATGACTGTTTTGTACTGGTTATGTTGGCCAGTTGCTGTTTTTATAGAAGTGGTTGTGTTTGTGTATGAAATTTAAAGGGACCAAATTGCTACTGTGCAATCAGTACAGAACAATATTTTCATCCTGTCAATATTTTCACAAAGAAGTGCTCCCTTCACCTCTTTCATGACCTTCAAGTTATCTACCTTAACCAAATGAGTCTGGCGAGTGTAGTTCATAACTCTACTGAACGCTGAAAACCACTGACTCAAAAGAACATTGGTTTTGTGGTATATACTGTTTCTGCCTACCTCCCACCCCTGTCTTATCCCTTATAGATCTACCAGAGAGTAAATACTATATATATATATATTTATTTTTTTTTAGAACTTCTAACCTTGCAACCTTATCTCTTTGTAGTATCCATCTCTACTTCACAGGTGTCAGTCACCTTTTCTTCCAAACCATTTAACTGATTAACGTCAATCAAGGTAAAATCTCATTCAGCTTGTAGTTAGATTTGATGTAGCTTCTATCTATTTCAGACCAGAAGAAATGCTCTGTGCACGTTAGGTTGCCTGTTCTGATTATATCTGCTTATCTAACAAAAGAAATTCTCACGCAGCTTAAGATGCCTCACAGAAAGTATTGTAATAATTTTGTATGGTGAACTGTGTAGTAGTTAAATGATGCTATTTCTCAGGAGGCACAGCCCTGGTCAGTAAAGATCCTCTGTACAGCGGTGATCATGTTATTGTGAATCTTCTATGAGCAAACATGTTTCTGGCAGAGAGTGATATATGCTGTAGGTTATGTATTTTCCACTACTAAGGAGAAGCCAAAAGGAATAGCCAACAGGTAATACTACAGATTCTGGGCTTGACTGAAGCTTTACAACCTACTCTAAGTAAGGAGCAATCAGAATATGACAGCTTTTTAATAAGACCAACAAATGAATGACTGAACATCATCTCTGCAATGTCTGAGAGTGAAGAATTATTTTCATCTCCTGTCTTTGCAGTGATCCACATGTCTGAGCGCATTCCCATTTATCCTCTCAGAAGAGAATGCACCACTTTCAGGCCTGCTTGAACTATGACTTCAGTTCAAAGAGGCAGAACATGGACTGAACAGGGAATTGGGTGAAGTAAAGACAATCTAAACCTCTGTGTTAATACCTGCAAGGCATTTGAATATTAATATGCTAGGCAGCTCTTCCCATCAAAGTGAAGAATATATATGAAGGGAGAACAGAGAGGTGCAGAAAGAACTGCACTTGGATGTGTGGTGATGCCTCCAGTGGAAAGATTTCCTTTCCTCCAGCTTCACCACAGTCAGTTCCTTACAGACAACTTCAGGGACACTTGAATTTCAGTGGCAGGGTCTGTGAGCACTTGTGAGCCTGAGCAGATATCCAAAGGGAGAATTGAAGTTAGGGTCCCTGGTTCCTTTTCAGTATGGAGTTCCCAGAAAGATACAACTGCCTCAAATTCAACTACACTGGTCCTCTGCACAGCACAGCAGATTCAGTGCAGTCAGAGTAAATTATATCTATGTTTATCTGTTTCTTAGTCTGTAAAATAAACAATACATAACCTGGAAGAGGTATTGCTTAGGGCAGTTAGTCATGCTTGTGATTTCTAGCAGTTGCTGTGGCATATCAAGTATATGGGATGAACATGACGTTCTGATAAGCTTTGAACTACATGCTGTAGCTTATCAAATTTCAGTGACATGGAGCACATTTCTGTGTTGTTACTTAGAGATGCTGTGCTATGCAAGTGCTGCAGAGTATTTTGCTAAAAATGATAGAATCGTAATCTGTAGAATAAACTAGGATATAATGCCTGTGATTTACGAATAGTTTTGCTGGAATAAAGATGCCTCATAACTAACATGCTTAGAATACAGTACCCAGAATTTCTTACAGCGAAGTCTTCTTGTCCCTCCCCTCCTTGTTTTGCATAGAATAACAAACTGCAAATCTTTTGAGTGTTTTGTTTTGTTTTGTTGTTGTTTTTTTAACTCTGCAACTCTGTTCCTTTGGGAAACAGGAACTGTGCTGGGAACAAGGGAAGGTGCTCCATAAATTAGGGTGAAACATGCCAGATGTAAAGATTTTATTCTGTGATCAACACACCAAGGAAGAGCAATGCTGTGCTAACACATTAGCAAGAGGACAAGATGAGAAAATCTAGGCTAGGTAGCTTGCCACAGCTGTGCAAAAGACCATAAAGGCTGTCACAAGATTAATCTGGTACCAAATTAAAGGACAGACTCTAAGTATTGGAAGCAATTTATTCTTTTCAGAATTTAAAATTGACTGAGAGGTAACTGCAAGTGTTGGAGGCGGGACAACTGTTCAAGAATTTGATTACGGATATTTACTGGCTGACAAAGAGAGCTGTACATTTTAACCACTGACAGTAAAAAAAGAAAAAAAAAAAAGGCATTAGTTTATTCCAAACTTAAATATCACAATGTATTTTTAAGGGAATTAGGGCATGTCTAACAACTGTAAAGAATTTTTAGAATTAGATTATAGGTTTGGTGAATAAAAATAACTGCAAGTTACATGTAGCATCTACACTGTGTTCAGGTAAGAAAATTACTCACGTTAAAAAGCCAATAAGCATTTAGATGGGGTCTGAGCTGGTTCAGATTTTAAACAGCTATGGGTGGTAAACTGGCATAGGCATGATCTTTCTTGATTTATTTATTTTTTAATTATTAAATGGTAATTCAGAACATTCAGGCTTTTGAGAGAGGAACACAGAATGAAGGTCACACAAAGAAAAAAGGACTATATGCTAGAAATTTGTCACTTTGAATAAATTTTATAGGGCAAAACTATCAGTAAAGGACATAACTGATGTTATGAAAGAACTTTATCAGCTCTATGCCTTCCTTAAAAGGGAAATACTCAGGATCAGCTGATACTTGACATTTAACTTTTATGTCGCTGATGCTAGAATAATGCTTAAATTCTGATCTACCTTTAATAGGAGGGAAATTTACTTTACCAAAAGAAAATATCACTAACAGATGCAATGTTCAAGACAATGAAACTTATCCAAAGAATGTTAATTGTAAATACACAACTGTAATAGAATATACCATGAAATTTATTTTTTTATTTATTCTAACAGAGGAATGGTACTAAGAGCTTCAAACTCAAACTGGAAGGGAGACAGCATTTTCAGTAACAGGTGAGCAGAAGGGTGCTGACGTGGTACAATGGAAGAAGTGAATTCTCCTAATGCTACTGTGGACACGAAGTGTATCTCAGAAAGCTATTCCACTTGCATAGTACAAGGCTTCCCAATAGTTTCCTGCAACCTCAACTTAATACTAATTTCATTAAAAAAAAATCACTTAAGAAAGTGGTATATTTTTTTAAAAGATACAAATATAGTTCGTTACTCAACCGCTTTTCTATTGTTACATTTATCTGTAGATTTACACCTAATTTCTACTAATGTGAATGAAATCAAACATGCATGGGTGGCTTATGTTAAAACTTCAATCTATTCCTGAATGTTTAAGTTTTACCTTTTACTTTAGTTATATGTTGTAAGGTGGATAAAATATGTTTTCCCCTATAATACCATTTCTTTTAAAACATGACAGTTTGTGGAGCTCGGCATTGTTTGAGAGAAAAATCAAAATTATTTTTTTGTGACATTGAATGCTGAATTTGTTAGTACATTTAGCCATCAACAGCACTGGAAAGCTCACTAGGGCAGCCTTTTTACAGATCTGCAACTTTGAGAAGTGTGAGAATGTAGTACAGAAAAATGGTAAATATGTTCAAAGTTTGTTTCTTTATAACATTTTTACTAAGGTACAAGTGCAACCCAACAACTTTATTCTTGCAACATAGTTCTACTTGTCTTAAGTGGTATAGGCAAGTCCCTCTGTTGCCTTCCATTTAAACCACCTGAGATATGTAAGAACTGCAAGGTTCTTAACTCTAATAGTATTCCTTTTCAAAACTGTATTTTTTTGGGGATGTGTGAGAGTGTGGTCTATTATGACTGGGCTACAGTGAAGAGGTTTTTTTGTTTGCAGTTGCTTTGATTTGGCTGCTAAAACCCAGGCAGCTACTGCCTACATGAATTTAAAGATCTGGCAAGTAATAAGTATGGGTAGAATGACTCTCTGCAGAATTTGTGCTTTAATTGTAAATGTAGTCTCTAGCTGTGTTTCACTAAATTCTGGGCTGACACCACAGCTGCTGAGCCAGAAGAGAGCAGATGCTGCAGATGAAGCTCCATCCTCATTCTGGTCAGCTGCAATGCGAATGCATGCTGCTCACCACTTCCCTCAGCTGAATTCCTTTGCCTTTTGCAAGTTTCCACCGCTGGCTCTGTAAGCAGGAAGACACACTAATGATTTGGACGAAGAGACAGAGAATGAAATGACAGGAGCAATGGGGAAAAGATCCTTTAAAAAAAAATAAATAATTAAATATCTTTATCTTCACTGGGAGTTTGTGCACCTGCAGAGATCCACAGCTTATCTGGAAAGAGCACTACATAATCACCAATTCTGCATTTTCACCAATAAGTGTTAGAAACTGACATTAAGAGTCTTGAGAAGATACAATTCTGATTCACTAGTCTAGCTGTGATTTGGTTTTGTTTGGTCTCTGCTGCATACGGTATCAAAGACAGCTCTAATCTTTCCTTAAAGGACGAAAGCACAGGAGATGAGGTGGAAGCTACACGAGGTTTCCTTCTTTAAGAGGGAATTTGAGCACTAAATTTTATTTAAACCTAAGAAATACAAACAAAAAGTCTGAGTCACGCTGCCTTTTCAACATCAATGGAATTAGTAGGAGAAGGCAGGTTCCTGACTTTCCATTTTGTTTATTCAGTTTTCTGATTATGATGATACATAGGCATCAGTTTAATACTTTTGAGATGAAGATGACAACATTGAGAGCTTTTATGACTGTTTATAGAAAGAGACAGCCCTGTCCAAGGGCTGAAGAGAGACAGATGAAATAGAGTGGTTTCACTGATGCCCTTACTTGCACATGACCTGTATTCAAGTGGAAGAAGACAAATGGATGTGAACCATATGGCAAAGGTGATGCTAAAGGGTAAACGTAACACTTGAGGGCGGGTAGCACAGCAGGCCAATGGCTTTGTTGGATCGGTGTGTGAGGCAGCTCAAGGACACAGCCCAATTGCCCTGACGGTGAATAAAAGCCACAAAGATGGAGAAGGAACTGGAGCACCTGTTGTATGAGGAGAGGCTGAGGCTGCTTAGCCTGGAGAAGACTCAGAGGCTTCTCACCCATGTGTATAAACACCTGGTAGAGGAATTAGGGAGCTAATTCTCCTCAGTGGTATCCACTGACAAGGTCTTCAAAAGACGTCTAGATGTAGAGCTTATTGATACGGTTTAGTGGAGGACTTGTTAGTGTTAGGTCAGAGGTTGGACTAGGTGATCTTGGAGGTCTCTTCCAACATAGATGATTCTGTGATTCTGTGACATGAGGGAAAGGGCACAAAACTGAAAGGGAGGACTTCCATTAAGCAGAAGAAAAATTCTTGCAGTGAGGGTGGTCAAAGACCAGAACAGCTTCCACAGAGAACCTATGGATCCTTCACCCACGGAGGTACTGAAACCACAGCGTATGTCCTGAGCAACGTGCTCTAGCCGAGGACTAGCCAGCCTCCAGGAGCCCTACGACTCTGTCATTCCCCATGCTCCGATAACTACAAGCAGCTGAGCGCAGCATCGATTTCACACTGATTTCTCAGAGGTCTCTCCAGCCGCACGCTCCCCCCCTTGGGCTAACGGCAAATGGCCGCCGCCCCCTCAGCGCCCGCCGAGGCCGTTGCCCGCGGCCGCCCACGCGCCGCCGGAGCCTCCCCGGCAGCAGCAGCAGCAGCAGCAGCAGTAACAGCAGCAGCAGCAGTAACACCAGCACCACCAGGCGCCGCCGCTCCCGCCCGCGCCGCCCATTGGCCCGGGCGGCGGCGTCACGTGCCGGTGGCTGTGCCATGCTGCTGCTGATTCATTGGCTGTGCCGGCGCGGGGCTCCGCTCGGCGGGCGGGGCGGTGCCCGGCCAGGTGAGGGCGGCGGCGGCGGCTGCGGGAGGGGGACGGAGCTGTGAGGGGGCGGGCTGGGTGCTTGCGGGGCTTCTGTGGGCTGTTAATAAACAGGGGGGCTGCGGGGCTTGTTGAGGTGCTGGGGAGGTGTTGCCTGCAAGAGGGGCTTGCGTCTTGCCTCGGTATTTAATTGAAGGGTTCCTTCTGGTGCTCTGGAGCACACGTCTTCCAAGGCAACCCAGCCAGCCCTTAAACCCCCGCTGTGGCTCGTCTAGAAGGCGTTAAAACTTTTTATTCCCTCCCCGGGGTTGTATGTTTGGCTCTGCCCTGACCGCTGTGCATTCGAGCGAACTTTAAAATCCAACCTAAAAACATTTGCAAGGGAAAAAAAAAAAGGCAGAATAAATTTGTTGTTGTTGTTCTTTTTTTGTCCAGGTGGCGTGTGGCTCTCTGCAGTGGATGGCTTTACCCATTCTCAGCCTTGCCCTCCTCCTTTCCCAGGGGAGCCTGGTGCTTTCTTCCACCATCCCGCAGTGGTCCCTCTGGTGAGCAGCGGCTGTTGGCGGTGGCAGGACCAGGTCCCTGTCCTCAGCTGCCTGCCCTTCCCTTTGCTGGAGCTCATCCCCTCCGAGACCAGCTGGCAGAGCTTCCCTCCGTTCCCCCATGGTTGCCTTGCTCGTCCTGACGTGTCCGCATTGGTAGGTGCTTGCAATGCCGGGTGGTGACTGGATGTGTGGGTACACACCGATAGTTTGCCAGTGCTCCTGTGTTGGGCAGGGCTTGTACAGGGATGGGACAGCAGTGGCGATGCTGGCTTACGCTGCCCCAGCAAGGCTGGGCAGGGCTTGTTTGGCACAACATTAGGGCGCTTCTGTTGCCAGTTGTGTTCTCCAACCTGCCGCTCTGTTTCAGAGCCGTTGCCTCTGTTGTTTTCTGTTTTTCCTCCTTTGAGCTCCTCAGAGATGCAGATTTATGTAACCGGTGTGGAAATAAATAGATGTTTTGGCTTCCGCTCTCAGATAATCAGGTAATTGTCTCAAATGCTGCTTGTTTTTCTGGTCCCCTTGCGATTTCCTATTCAGGTTCTTAATCAGAGAGTTAAGGTAAATTCTTGCCACAGGAGTAAATACCTGGCAAGATGCCAGTCAGATGGTAACTCCCCGTTGACTGAGGGCAGTCTGGCTCCCTTCTTGCCTAAAATAATGAAACATTCTGGCTGCATCAATCATGAGAAAAGATGTTTAAAGTCAAGCTATTGCCAGAGAATTAATTTTCTGAAGAAATAAAATCCAGAGTGTTAAGAGCTGTCAAAATTGTTTATTGCTGTGCTTATTCTTTCACTGTTTGCGTACACATTGTGGTGGAAGAGGTTATAAGGTGAAGCTCAGATGATGCTCTTGCAGCTCGTTAAACAGTTTAAATCAAATTTCCAATCTTTAAGCCAATAGTGTGAGCAAAATTTTAGTACCTGTGAAGCGTTATTCTGTGTGCTCACTCCAATGGGCCTCGGTTGTGCTGTTGTTAATACTGTTTCCTTGGTCCCTCGTTGCCTGTTTATTGCCTCGTGTAGCACAGAGACATGGTAGGGATTAAGGATGAGAGTGTTCAGATGTGTGTTTATGAGTAGTGTATTGCTGGGAAGAAATTTGAAATAAATTGTTTGCTTCTTCCACAACAGTAGAGACAAGAACTAAATCTAAAGGCGGGAGAAAAAAAATCAGTTCTGTTTTGGAAAAGTCCCAAACCAGTTTGCCTTTTAGTAAAGATCTATTTCAGTAGCTATTCAAAGTTTTTGCTGAACTGATTGTATTGTAAGTGACTTGCAAAAGTTCAGAAAACATTTATCTCTGCAGTATGGAAATTTTCAGGAAAAGCTGTATTTTTTATTTTGTTCCTGAGAAAACATAATATACAGCTGACTCTTCAAACTGAAAAGCTCAAGCATTGCTTCGCATCTGAGAGATTATGACTTTACAGACCCTGTGGGTGTGATCTTAACCTGTAGACGTTTTTCCACCTCAGCACGGCCAAACCACAGCTGTGAGATATCCAAGAGTGGATGCAACTCTGAGCGAGTGGTTTATCATACCTGTTTTGTTCGGCTCTGCCAGTTTATCTTCTGCTGCCTTGAAGGCAGACAGGAGCTGTGCAGGGGAAATGTGTTTCTGTGGACAGAATTGCTGAGCAGTGAAGTGCATGGCTGTGCTTCACACCCGATGGGTGCTGTGTGAAGGTCAGGGGCTCATCTTGTTACAGAGGAGGGGGGGTGGCCTCAGTTTCCACTCTGCTTTTCAGCTGCGGTATCCTGGCTTTTTCATTGCTGCAAAGCTGACAGAGAGCTGTGAAATGAAGGGTGAGCACAATTCTCTGTTTCCTCAGATATGCAGCCCTACAGGCAGCAGTGCTGCATCTCGGCAAAGGGGCCGAGTCCCTTAATTAGAGTCCCTTAATTAGCGCCGAGTTCCCTGATGCAGTGATGCGAGAACAGTTCCTTCTTTAAGCCTCACCCCTGCTATGAACAGTCAGCGTAGATGTGGTTGTTTGAAATTCTCCCTGATGCCCCTGTTCTTGGATTCAGTTGCTCTTTTGGCCATACTCAGCATCAAGTTTGCAGTTTCCTTGAGATTTGCAAACTAGCCTGTTAGAGTAAATCTGTAGTCTAGTAACCCTATGAATAGAGTTATATGCATTGACAGAAATTCTCTTCACAGAGATTTTTTTTCCTATCAAATATAATATCATCTTTGGGTTATAAAAAATAAAACACTTGTTCTAGCCCTACTATTGAAGTTGCCTTCTTATTATCATTTATTATTATCAGTTCTTACGTAATAACACATAGAGAAGGCATTTTAAAAACAACTCTTGTAGCTAGCTCCTTGCAGTTGACCTGGGGTGGGCTGATCAGTAAGAGTATGGAAAGGGGGGAATCTTTCCTTTCTCTCTGCTCAGAATAAGGCATTGGATTAACAGGTTTCAGGGTTAGCAAGGAATCCAGAAGATCTCCATTTCAGCACTGAGCTTTTTGTGGCAACGGAGCTAGTAAAAAATATTTAGTAAAGAGCAAAAGCTACCCTTTTTATTTTTTTCCTTTTAAAGCTGCTCAGAGATGAGAACCTGTTCTTCAAATATGTTTTTCTCTATTTGTTTCCTCTTTGCTTAGGAGGAGGTTTGGCCTTGTTTTCTCCAATGACTACATCAACTGTCAAATTGTGTTTTTTGTAGAGACATATTATTTGAGTGGAAGTGTGTGTGCTCATAATACTCCTTTTGGATGTTTGGGATGCTGAAATCTGATCTGTTTTCAGGATTCAAAGTTGAGCTCTGATTGATTGTGTAATTCTGTCGTAGCTGCAGAGAACAAATGGAATTATGGCTAATATCTCTCTATTGTTTGTAGTTAATACTGTCTTAGGACTGTATATTCTGCCTGTAATTTTAAAGGCTTTTGATACTGGAGTTGAACTAAGCTTGTTGCTTCAGTGTGTGGTTTGGGAGCAAGTTCCAGTAGCTCTGTACTAACTGACAGTTCCCTGTCCCTTTGTTGTCAGCTCAGGTTTGAAACTTTTTCAGAATAGAAGGAATATATAGCTTTTGTGATGTCCCATTAGGTATAATTCAGCTTTCTTCCCAGACAAGACTTAAAAGCGAGCATGCGTAGTGTTTCTTTGTCTTTTTTCAAACCCATGTAGTTGTCTGTGAACTCATAGCACAATGTGATTTCATATTAGTTTCTGCCAAGCTTCAGGTGGCCCCGACTGAGTTGAACTACTAAGCAGGCATTAATGTTTGCATGTATGATTGACGTCTTAGGAAAGTACTTGACAAACTGTTTTCATCTTTTATTTGTTAATTTTGACTTTAAATTCATGAAGTCATTTCTTTTAAACTAGGCACAAACAGTAGCCATACAATTAGCATGCAAATTGTACATAATGGTGTGGAGACCTTCTACACTGCAGCAGAACAGCATAAGACATTAAGTGCTAGTTCGTGGAAAATAAGACGTTTTCGTGAGAATTCATATGCATGTTGGATAAGCAGGTGCTGGAGTCTAGCTTACATTTGCAAGGATATTAAAATGTATGTTATGTGATGTGTAATACGTGCAGCACAGCTGCCTGTGATTTTTCATTTCTTGTCCTTAGTTCCCCTAGACTAATTTAGTGTTTTTCCGTACCATTGTTATAAAGCCCTTTTGTGATGAATCTAAATTTATTCTTGCTGTTGTAGTGCAATAGCTCATGCAGATGATGCTGTTCTGAGTTGTTAATATGGGTACTTTCTCTTCTTTCCAAGAAGAGTCCCAGGTGCTATGTACTCAAAGTTAGCGTGTATGATTGATTTTAATTGTACAGTCAGTTTTCAATTATCATGCTATTTTTCCTGCTAAATTTTGCTTTTGTATTGCTTGCTTTCCTCTCTTATTGCAGGTGAGAAGATTGGGTATACCCTGTACAAGACCTCAAGCTGGATCTCAAACCCTGTACATCTAGGATCTTGAGAACTGGAAAGAAGCAAGGACCATTTGGCCAAGTGTGTGCTGCAGACTCCTTTCTCATCAGTACTCAGAAGTGGCACAGCTTGTTTGAAGCAATAGCTGTGTGGTACGGTTGTAGAAAGATGAGATCTCTATTATGTTTTAGCTCCTGCAGTGCAGAGTAAACAGATTTGTGCTTGCTTTCCTCATTCAATTCTTGCTCTGTGACTTTGCCTTGGGATGGAGCAAAAAGCAATGCAGTGGTGTGATGGCTGCTTCCCTTGCCCCCAGCAAGCAGAATATTGTTGGTAGTATGGGGACTGAGGGGGCACAGGAACAGCCTGAGTTTGTTACTTTCTTGTAGCCAGCACTTCTGGTTTAATTGTACTGCCTAGACGATGGAGCTGATGCATTGGGATGCAGTGCTAAGCTTTCTCAGATTTATCAGTTTGAAATGCTGCTGATTTCTGTTCCTGCATGGATTATGGGATCTTCACCATTTGCAAGGGACCAACAATTTGTTTAGTCTATGAAGTCTGTAAAGTGTTCGATCTCTACAGAAGTAAGCAGAATGGAAAAATGGAAAATTAATGTGGTTTTTGATTGAAAACTTACCTCCTTGCTTGTGTCTACCATATTGGTAGTTTATCTTGCTCCAGAAATGAACACTACTTTGACCAGTCCGCATGGATTTACTCTTCTGCATGCAGGTCGGAGTTGGAGGTGGCTGTTGCAGGTGACATACAAGACCAGTTCCAGATGCACACAAAAACGGATTTGCCTTTGTGGCCCCAGTGGCAGTGTGAACCACAAAGCTGTGCTTCAGATATGGCGTGTGCCCAGCTTTGCCCTTAGAGTGACTGGGTGTCAGTTTGAAAGGTAAGTGGCTGTGCAGAGCAAATGTGCTGATAAACACTCTGGATGTTCAAATAGTTGAACCTTAGTGGTGTCTGCACCCCACTGCTGCAATTCACAGATGTGGATTTTGTGCAGACTCAGCGCTGCAGAGTCAAACTAGCTTGCACGAGTACCGCTGGCAAGCAGCTGTGACCTTACAGACTTTCACAAAGGTTATGAACGTGTTCTCATGAAGGTATAATTCAACTCCAGGAGTCGCAGCTGTGTCTCCTTGGGGAGTGTCTTGCTGCCTGTTGGCATCCTTTAGGCTTCAGAGACACCAAGCCAGTGCTCCAGAAGAAAGCCGTGAGGGCTTGTCCTTTTTAGTTGACAGGTGACTAACCTGCCTGGACCTCCTGGTTGGTAGCACTGAGCACAGCCCTGCTGTGGGTTTTCTTGAATGAGCAAAATAAAACTTTTACTGCTCATTTACTTATTTCTGAGAGAAAAAGAGCCAGTGTGAGCCATATACATCAGAGTCAACAGATAGGCATGTAGAATAGAAGGTTTGTTTTAATGTGTTTCAGGCCAAGGTTTTAGAGACATTTGGACAGACAAAGCTTACAAGTGAGGTGCATGCTAGGTTGGGACAATGCTTATGCTTAGCTCTACGGGATCATTTAAAGGCATGCTTTATGTCCTGCAAAACCTGAGTAACAGATTAGGCAGGGAGCTGGGGGGCCAAAGTTCCAGTAAGCACCTGTGCCTCTGATAGTGGCTGATCCACACCTGAAGTAAGTGTAGAAATGCCTGTAGCCAGTGGTGATATGCTGGAATTTTGAGTTTGAACCTACAGCTAAACCAGGACAAATTCTTTTGTGACTCTTCTCCTCATAGGTCATAAGTAGACACTAGTGACTAGGCTGCGGGGAGGGATCTGCATGACACCCAGTTAACAGTGTGGATCTGAAAGAGGGGAGGGTCAGGCTGGCTGTTAGGAAAAGGTTCTTCACCGAGAGCATGGTTGGGCACTGGGACAGGGTCCCCAGGGCAGTGGTCACAGCCCTGAGCCTGTGGACAATGCTCTCAGAAATGGTTTTATTTATTTTTTTAAATTTTTTTATGTGGTCCTGTGCGGAACCAGGAGTTGGACTCAATGATCCGTGTGGGTTCCTTCCAACTCGGGATATTCTATGATTCTATCTCCTTGCATTTGAGGTAGATGATGAAACATTTTTTTGGACTGTTCCTATATCCTACTCGGAAGTTTTCTGCCTGTGGATTTATAATTATGCTAAAAGAGAGGTGGTGACAATGAATGCTGAAGCCGTATGAGAAATACCTAAATAAGAGACTCCTCTAGAGGGCTGCAAAAGAGAAAAGCAGGCTTAGACAGGAACGTGCTGATAAAATCTGACAGGAGATGTATCATCAAGAAAACACTGAGGAGAAGGGAAAAAGATGATGGGAACCCTCAGGGGTCAGTCACAAAAATGAAATGCAGAAGCTTGTAAGAGACAGCTGATAGAGCTGTGCTGGGAGCAAACTAGGACAAGAATCATAGTTTTTCCTCTGTGCCATTTGCTTTTTCCAGAAGGCAGCAGTTACCTTAGTTGATTTTAGAAAACATGAAAAACTCTGCCTAAAGCTTAATTAGACATTCTCTCTTATTCCAGGAAATAAGGAAAGTTTTCAAGTCACTGAGAAAGCAAAGGAGGAACTTTAACACAAGCACTTGAAATTACTTAACCTTTTTCTGTCATGTTCCTCCAGACCCTTAAGGAAGTAGAGGATGGGAAACATCCTGAGCTGTGAACTGGATTGTACATTGCAGCCACTAAAGCATCTTTTTCCTCACCTTCTGTGCTTTAGGCTGTTTAGTCTAGTTGGGAGCTTTGTGAGTGGCTGAAGAAGGGTGAGGGTAACGAAGCACCTGATCCTTCCTCAAGCAAGTGTCCTCCCGTCTAACCTCCCCACATGGGTGAATGGCTAATCCTGAAAATTAACCTGGTTGGAGTTTGAAAAATAGATCAGTTTCTTGTTTTAAATGGTTTATCACTTTTTGCAGAAAGATAACTTTGATTTTTTTATGAACTTGAAAGGCTGCTCATACTTCTGGGGTGAATTTGTTTCTCACTTTGCCTGATTTCCTGGTCTTTACGCGTGGCCATCCTAGCATTTGAGCAATGCCTTTTACTTGCATACGGTCTTATTGAATCTAACAGAAGACTGAAGTTTCAGCTAATTTGAGTGACATGGGTACTTAGGGTCCTTTTTTTTCCCCCAAGAAGTTTTACCTGGATTTGATTTTGTACTCTAAGGAGTTTCAATGTCCACAGAACAGCTAATTGCAATAGTTTTACAAACCACATGAAGTCTTCACCCTGCTGGGTTTGAATTGAATGCAAAATTACCCAAGCTCAATTTACTTTTTGAAAAGCACTGAACAGTTTCTTATGGAATGCTGTTTTGTAATAAACCTCGGGGTAGATGTTCTGATTCCAGTTGCTGCAGCAGATGTTTTGCGCAGAGATGTGCTCTCTTTTGGTGTGTGTAGAATCGTCTAATACTGAAAAATTATTCTGCAAAATGCAAATCCCTGGCGCAGTGTTGGAATGACAGAATATCTATCAGGCTAACTTTAATAATCAGTAATGTTGCCCTACAGGTCTTGTTGATCTGTGGGGAAAATCACTCCTGTCTTATTTTCCTTCTGCAGTGGCATATTGAAACTCTTTTAGCACAGAAAAATCTAGGTTGGAAGGGACCTCTGGTGGTCATCTGGTCTAACCTCTTGCTCAAAACATGTTCAGCTAGATCAGGTAAGTCTTTTTTGTCCTATCTAACTGAAATTTTCTGCGTCTCAACTTGTGTCTGTTGCCTATTGTCCTGTTGTTGTCCACCTCTGAGAAGGGTCTGGCTCAGTTTTCTCTATGCCGTCTTGTAACTTAGACCTCAGAGCCATCTGCAGTCACCTCTGGGCCTTCTCTTCTGCAGGCTGAACAAACCCAGTTCCCTCAGCCTCTCGCGAGGACACCAAACCCAGATATGGTACCGCAGATACCATCTCACCAGCACTGAATAGAGAAGAAATGCTTCTCCTGATGTGCTAGCTACGCTCTTGTTAATTCAGGCTACTAAATGGTTGGCTTTCTTTACCACAGGGGCATGCTGGGGACTCGTGTTCAGCTTGTTGTTGGGGGGACCCGCAGGTCCTTTCCTGCAGAGCTGCTCCCCAGCAGTCAGCTGGGTTCCCATCAGTTGATTTCTTCAGCTTGTCTGGGTCCTGAATAGGAGTCTGCCTTCCAGTCTTTGGACTGTCCCCCCCCATTAATCTGTGAACTTGCTGCCAGTGCACTCTGTCTCGTCATCCAGCTCTTTAAGAAAGATTTAAAACAGTATTAGCCCAGCATCAGTACCTAAAGGGACTGGTAACCACTGGTAACGAGCTGTCTGCTGGACTTCGAGTGATGTAACCCTTTGAGCCTGGCATTCTAGCTAGTTCTGTGCCCAGGTTTTCATGGCAGCATTCATCCTAAGCTGCTGAGGTCTTTGGTATTTACTATTTTTTTTTCAGCTATGAAAGCTATGTTCTGAGGAGCCTGGTTTTGATGCTTTTTATACTTACAAGCATCTCTGTGGAGGTGAGCGTAGCTTCTCTCTATCCATTAAAGAGAAGCTGTGCTGGCTGGTGGTTGGCCAGCAAAGACTGAGGAAAGGGAGAGAGGGCTTGTGATGGCCTTGCCTGATGGGCAGTGATACTGGATTTAATGGTGTGAGCATCTTCGTAGGCATGAGCAGTTCATCTTGGGAACAGTGGCAAGAGAGAATCCTGTAAGTAAGAAAAGGTGCTGGGTGAAATCAAAAGATGTGTTAGAAAAATGTATTCTGTACTAACACGTTTTGTATCCACAGGGTCATATTTATTGTAGTGCAAGATGTCTGCCCTGAGGTTGATTTCTAACAGAACCTCCCAGCAGGCCTTGTCTAACTCTGATTACACCTGGGAGTACGAGTACTATGAGTACGGACCGGTGTCGTTTGAAGGCCTGAAGGCTCATAAATGTAAGTTCAGTACAGACATATTTTATTTCAGCTGAGCTTCCCCATCTTATTCACTGCTCCTCACTTGTAACCGATTATTGTACAAAAATCTCTCTGAACCTTCTGATTTCTCAACAATTAGTTATTAGCCTCTTTATTGGATTATTATAATTGTTTCTTCTTCTGTCTTTTTGTTGACTGCTTTCCTTTTATATAGGAGCACCATGGGTTTCCTGAGTCTAGTAGGAATTTCTCAGTACTAAAGAATAGCAGACTACTAAGAACTGTTTGTAACAGCAAGTGCAGCCCCTGCTGCTTCTGGTGCCTACTTGCTGCAATCCATGTTCTGTTCTTGTTCCCAGTAATGTGAAAAGGACATTGGTGGGCAGCCTTACTGCTTTTGTTTTTCCTTTATAAAAAATAAGTATAAAGCTTTCAAGAGACTTGAAAGAAGAATTTTCTTATTCTGAAGAAACTATTATCATTAGAATTTTCTGCCTAGAATGCTTGTGTTAATTTACCATTGTACTAGTGCTGGAGCTGTTTAATTACAGTACAAGTAGAAAGTGGAGGATAGAGATCAGAGAGATGAAAATTATTAGTAGGAACCAAGAGGAAATTTAGCTAGGACAAGCTAGTGAAACCAGGCCGATATTTATTTTACAATAAACTTGGTGACAATAACTTCTAGAAAATTTATGTGGGGGGGAGGGGGGGAAGGTGAAGTTGTTTTTTTTTTTTTAAAAAAAAAAAAAGGAACAAACTAACTCAAAACTCTGGGATGTGTCTTGCAAGCACTTTGCTAAAGAGAAGCAAACCATCTTGTCCCACTGTTTCTCACTGTGCAAATATTTGAGCGCTAGTCTTTGAAGTAGCGGGGCAGGGTCCCCACCATCCAGTACTGGGGTGCTGGTCCAGGGTGGGATCCATGCTTCCTGCCTCTTTAAATGTGGTGGGGATTCAGACTGGGAAGGAGGAGTGCTTGCCGTGGCTATCAGTAGCTCGGAAAGGTTGATCTGCCTTGCTTCTGCACAGTCGGGAGGCTTTGGGGAGGCACTGGGAGATCCAGAAGAACTCACAGAAGTTCTTACAACTTCTAAAAGACAAGAGCTAGACCAGAAGCTACTGTTTGGCCTGAATTATACTTCACCTTTAATTTTTTATAGAAGTCTGCTGATTATTCTCTGTTTTTACAAATGTTAGGTACTTGAAAAATGTAGGTTAGTTTTTATCATGTTTCCGATTTATATTCCTTCCCTCCACTTAATCAGAGACCAAACCTGATTACAGAGATCACTGATTACAGAGATGAGCTGCCATGTGTGTACTCACCATCTTCTTAGCTCTGTGTGTCAGTGTGATGGGAGAACAAATATAAATGATACTTACCTCTGAACTGCTGGAGGTCTAGTGGCAAAACGAATCTCGGATTGCCATTGAGCTGCTTGCCGTGCTGGGTATGGCAGCTCGGCTTTGCTGTCTGGCTGTGCCGTTCGTAGAGCAGGAGGGCTCTGGACAACACTTGTTAGAGAATGGGACAGAAGAAACATCACCTGTTCAGGTGGAGCTTGATATCTTTGTGAAAGAGAGGGGCTAACAGCAGTATTGAATCAGTTGCTTAGGAAGTCCCTTCTGTTTTTGTGTTTCTTTCCACTTTTTTAACTGATAGATTGGAGTGGCCTCTGTTTACCTTGGTGTTACTGCATTCTCAACGGGTTGATTTTAATCTAGTAAAGGTGTGTGAGTAAATGAACAGTCTGTCTTTGTTGCGTATGCAATGATATTTCAATAAATTCCTTGTTCTAGGTAATTCCGGCTGAGTCGGGCCTGTTGAGGATTGTGGAAGCAACGTGGTCAGACACTTAGTCTCACTGAAATCTGAACGTGTGAGAGGAGATTATGTTAGGGCTACATTGTCATGGAGACTTTGAATACTGACAAGTCCTCACTTTTTTATTTGCTGGCTCTTTCTTCTTTTTTTTTTTAGCCACATAAGAAATCTTAAATCTCATTTTTCTTTTTTTTTTTTGCACAGCTGCATTCAGACTGATATTCGGCTTTTGCTAACAAAGAATTTTAAATTTCTGTAGAGG
Source organism: Anser brachyrhynchus (assembly GCF_964034855.1). Lineage (NCBI taxonomy): Eukaryota > Metazoa > Chordata > Aves > Anseriformes > Anatidae > Anser > Anser brachyrhynchus. Next base: position 88,627,879 of record NC_137696.1, on the reverse strand, counting down.
CAAGCATCATAAATGGTGAGGTTGGGGCTTTGTGGACGTATTCCCACTTGGAAATACTCCATCTTCCTCAACCGTGCTATTCTAAGATTTTTGCAGTAAAGGTAGAATCAAAATCAGTGATAAAAGAACCAATGTGAAAGCAACGAGGCTCTGCTTTGGTGATCTGGTTTACAGCGTAAAGTTAAAATGGTGCTCTGGGCTTATCTGTATGTTGTACAGGGAGCTGTAATGAAAGCAAAGGAATAAATGGCTTGAACTGTTGATGGGGAGGTGTGTGGTGCAAGGAGAAAATGTCTGTGGTGCCACTCCATGTGGAAAACACCTGCTCGTCTGGTTGGAGCACTGAAAATCAGAAGTGGCTGAGAAGGGCCCTTCTTACTACTCTGCACTGAGAACAGGAAGGACCTTTATGGTACAACAGTCCTTGAATGCTGGTAGATGTGTGAATGTAAATTCCACCAAAGTCCAGAAATGAGTCCACAGGAAAAGAAGCCAGTCCAACTGGAGAGGGCATCTATGTCTGTAACTTATGTTAAAAACTTAGGGGTGAACTCCAGTTCAGGTGACATCACTGTCCCCTCTTAAACTTAGAGGTGTGTGATTTCTTTGAATTTTTGATATACCAAGTTATTTCACCCAATGTGAGAAAGCACTGTGGTGAACCGTAAGCTAGGATGAATTCTGCAAGAGAAAGTTGGAGGCTTCTTTGGGATTAATGCTGACTTAGTTACAGGCAAATGGAGGTTCCTACTAATTCAGCGTACATAAAAAGAAATTCAGAAGCCTGCTTTCTGAAAGCAGAGAAAAAGTTATGTAAAGTGATTTGTAGAGAGAAAAGCTGACAAAACAATCTAATACACAGAAAACACTTAATAAAATCATAATTAAAAAAGGGGTTGGTGAGAAGAAGGGCTGTTTAAATTCCAAATGACCTTTCAAATATGAAAAAAATCTGTTTCAAAAGCTGAAAGCACATTCTGCCTGAGCAGAAGTGAAGGCAGAAACTGGAAATCAGAAAATCCAGAAATGTAGGCATCAGATGTTTTATAAATTAAAACTTTCTAAAGTAAATAGACAAAGATAACCAGGAGTTATCTGTGACTGATAGAGATGCAAACAATTTTTTGTGCGTTTGGAACAGAAGAAGCCTTGGTAACATCAGAGAGAGGTAAAGTAGGTAGGAGTGATCAGAGGATTATGAATTTGTGTTAGGAAGGCTGATACTAAAAGTTAGAAAGGTGGTGGGATGCTTTCCTAATCTGTTTGGAACTTGGCTGGTATTATAAGTGTAGTCTTAGCATTTATTTTGAATACGAGTAGTTTGACGTGCCATTTATTTTGAATAAATGTTTAGAAATTAATAGGTTTGGATAATTTGCACTTAGTGAGATCTACATGAAATACTGAAGAGATTTCTGGCCTGCTGCTTTAATTTTAAAGAAACCCAAAGAACATTATTGGTACAGCAGAGGGTTAGAAGTGTCAACAGCCACAGCGAAGCAAGCAAGATGTAGCTTTATGCTCAGTAAGCACAGGAGTTCTCTTCCAGGGGGCAAAACACCAAACAAACCCTGAGGAAGGCTTGCTAATCATGAATTATGGGAGCACACAGTGCCAGCAGATGTGATTTTTGTGGGAAGTAGTAATTTGTCAATTAAGAAAAATCAAGATTATCTGATATATTCATTTTTTCAACTTGATCAATATGATCTATGTATGTATTTCTAAGGCATCCTATTTGATCGTATTTTGTTCTGCTTACCAATGCAATTGGTTAAGTAGTAAATTGCTTAACGGGAATATTTCTTTTCAGATCAAATTTGCAGGTACTGCAAAGTCTAATAAGATGATAAATAACCATGAACTATCTTGTATTAATAAGGTGAAATGCACGATGGATCTTGAAACACCGAGTACAGGCTATACATACAGAATGATTCTGAAAATAACTTAGGGCTCACAACGCACAGAATTGCAGAAATAAACTCTTACCAGTATGCTTGAAGCTAAAAGAAATACTCCAGACTTTGGAAAGAGTACAGTGTCAGTATGGGATGATTTTTTTTTTCCCCCCATTTTCTACTCATCACGAAGACCTATACTTGAGCTACCTCCAGTTACTTTAAAGGATGTTGAGGAGAGATGGAAAAAAACTTGCAGTGAGAGACTTGAAACTTAACCTCCTTAGTTTACCAGAAAATGGGATTAAGGAGTGACTTGATTATGATGGAGTATTTTTACAGGGAGAAAATGTCGAGTTGCAGCAGGCATTTTTTCTACGCACAGAAAGAGCAAATGGTTTCAATTGATTTCTAGTTTCCAGATCTGCCTTTTATGTGGAAGATGTTTCACAGTGGGAGTGTGATTAATCACTGGGGCCAAGTACCAGGCAGGAGGGCCGGTTCCTTGTTTTCTGGTGTCTTTAGTCAGTCCTGTAGGGGACTGAGTGTTCGAGGTACTGGTAAACGTTCGGTGCTCTGCCTGCTGCACGGGCTCAGACAGCTCGTCGAGGAGCTCTACGTTCACTGGGGATTGTTGAGGTTCAGTGGTGGCTGTGTGATGAGAGCTTGTCCTGCCTGAGACTTTCCTCTGGCTTGTCTATATGTTAATTTATTAAACTTTTACAGTGCACGCTTTGACTATTTGCATAAACTAAAAATAACCAACTGAAAGGACAGGTGAAAAACCACCTGTAGACTGCAGGTCCCAGACCAAGTCATGTTTTGTCTTGGTGCTCTGTAACTCTGGGCTGTGGTTACCAATTGATTGCTTGGAACTGTTTGCCCCACTTGTACCACTGAAAGACAGCTAAATCTTCCTAAGCCTGTTGTGCCAAAGAGATCCGTCAAAACCTGGAACCCCAGTGGTGTCAGGCAGAAATCATTCAAAAATAGCAGGAGTTCTGTGCTATATAGGGACAGAGGTTTTTGCTGAAAATCAAATAATCCTGTTATCCGAGTTCTAGTATTGAATTGTTTCCAAAGCAGTGCTTGGACGTGGGCTTGGACGTGGGCCAGGCATAACAAAGGGAGCTGCTTTTAGTTTAATAGCAGAGAATTCAGTCCCTTCCTGTTTTCAGCATGTTTCTGGTTTGTCTGGATGTGAGTAAAATTTGGGCTAGAAATGAGAGGTTCAGTGTCAGCTTTCCAATCAAAAATAAAAATAAATCTTATTCTTCCCATTTTGCCAATCAGGAATAAGATGCCAAGTTTTTGGGGATCCATAGTCCCATACTGTGTGTGGAAGAGAACTTCCTGCAAGTGCAGGTAAAGTACTGATCGTATTGTTTTCTCTTTTTCACCAGACTCCATTGTGATTGGATTTTGGGTTGGTCTTGCAGTCTTTGTCATCTTCATGTTCTTTGTCCTGACTCTGCTGACGAAGACTGGAGCGCCACATCAAGAGTGAGTCCAAAAACTGGAATAACAAGTGCAGCCTCGGTGTCCCGTGTGGTGCCCTGCAGCCCACGAACGACCAGTGGCAGTGCTGATGTTGCACTGGCTCAGCACTTTTTTTTTTGTACTCCATTCTTAGGAGAGGCTGTTGCGTGCCTTTAAAATATTTCTTTTGTTCTAAGCGTTTGAAAAAGACGCGAGTATTGACAGGGTAGATACAAATTAAATACAGGGCAGATACTGACTTAAGAATGTTGAAGTCTGAGGGGTTTTGCATGTTTGTATTCAAGTCCAAAACGTAGATGTCGGTAATACTTGCAAGATCTTTCCTTAACCCTGTAGTTCACCGAGACTCCAAGCATCTTAGTTTCTGCTGAAAAATTGCAGTAGATGGGGAAGTCCCGATCAGCTCCTTACTTCCTTGCACTAGTGTCCTTTTAGTCACAAACGGAGCCTTTCTCCACCTCCTTCTGGCTGATCTGTATATGCAGACCATGCCTTGGCTTAAGCATTTATCTGCAATTCTGATTCTTAAAGCAGTTGTGCAGCATGCAGGCTATCAGTGTCCCTCTGAGAAAGTCTGAGCCCACATCTCCTCCCAGGTTTGCTTGTCATCAAGAAGAAATCAAGGCTCTCCGGAGGGTGAGAAGGCTCGCAGGCAGGTAGCAGTGATGAGAAGCTGATTGTGAAAGGCAGTTGTCTGCCGTTATCGCTTCCTGACGCAGCCGGCCTGTCTCTGCCTCCTGAGGGCCCTGTGCTGGTTACTCGTATGAAGGCTGCCTCTGACGGTTTGTAACAGCTTATCTCTAGAGGCAGGCGCGTGTTAGGGAGGACCTGCGGGTACGGTGAGGTCCTGGCTCTGCTCCTGCATTTTTGCTCCTGTGAGAGGGAAGCAGGCAGAAGAATTCAGCTTCCTGCAACTGACTTGATTTCATAGCTGGGATTTTTGCCTCCCTTCTGTATTGTCAAAACAAACAAAAAAGCCATGCTCTGCTCCCAAATGTATTTAAAGGCTTTGTAAATACTGGTGTGCTGTCTCTTTTCCCTGGGGATCTTTTTTTTTTCTTTGCTTAACATCCAAGTCTTTACATATGTGGGTAATACAAGGTGGGGGATGCAGTGATGGTGTGTCAAGTACACGACAATGAGAATTTTACATGGATATTTGTCAAAATGTTTGTGCGGTTGTAAAAGTGTACATTGAAGTAGCAGAGGGCTGCTTAATATATCTCAATGCGTTTCTGCTTTCTTCATCAATATTCTTGGAACAGGCTGTCTAGAGAGTTTGTGAAACCTCCGTCTTTGGTCAGCTTCTGTGTCCAAATAAGACCTCAAGCAACCTGACCTGAATTCACAGTTGGTCTTACCTTGATCAGGGCATTGGACTAGGGACCTCCAGGGGTCCTGTCCATCCTAAATCTCAATATATTTTTTCTTCAGTTGTTGAACACAGCCTAGACATTTCTTTTCTGTACTTACTTTAAAATTCCTTGGCAGCTTTGAGAGCTGTGTGCTTGAATATTTGTCCACTTATTTCATATGCTGAGTTGGTGCCTTTAACAAATCTAAGCTTTTTTTTGACGTCTGTTAACTTACTGTGTACAGTACTGGAAAAAGACCATCCAGAAATACACTAAGGGCAGCGAATACTATTGATTTATCTTTTTTGCTGCATATATATATAAACTGGAGAATGTAAATACCTACTTGCAAAAACAGTGTAGACTGTGGATTTATTTTGCCTGCATTTTGTCTTTACAGCTCACTGGATTCTTCATGACTCATAGTTTCATTAGTGGGCTGTCTTGCAGCTGTCCTTTAGAAATAGATGTTAATGGGATCCCTAGGTCTTGGGAGAAAGCCATCCTGGTTGATGGACGTGTCTCTGACTTCAGGAAGTCATTCTGGCTGTTCTTTAAAGTACCATTAATGTGAGAGAGAAGTGTAACTGGGTTCAGATGGATGGATCCAAAGTAGAATGCTCTGATTTTTCTAGTAATATGCTTTTCTTGGCTCAATATAAAGGGGTATGATAGTGTGTTCTTTTTAAAACTGTACAAAATGTTCAGGTTTGGGTACATCCTCAGCCCAAGAGAAGGAGATTCAGGACACGGATGAGAAGGCAGAAATGTAATTAGTAACGGAAATGATACCTGTTGCACTTTTCTTTTGTTCACTTGTATTAGTAGGTGTAGAACATTAGCTTGTCCAAAAAGAGATTGATCTATTTTCTGTATTTCTGCCTGAAATTTTCTGAAATTTCTGCCTTTACGATTACAAGGCTTCATGTAGGTATTGAGGCAGGCTGTACAATTAGTTGCAGTAAAGGTGAAATGACTTTTTTTGTTTCCCAAGAAAAGAATTGGTTTGGGGCAAGGATTCTTGGGGGGGAATCCACTCAGAAATACTGATTCACTGAACCAAAAACACCTATAGATGTTTTTGTACATTTGCTGAAAAACGTAGGGAAGATTCTCAGGTTCAGGGCAGTGTTTCTAGATTGGTACTAAGGAGCTGCTTAGATCCCACAAGGTCCCTTTAGGCTGCCCAACCCTGCTTGTTTTGGAGGATTGGCTATTTATTCCTTTCCATGGTGCTGGGAGAAGGGTTGCTTAAGCTACAGAGGAATCTGAAGTGACAGTCCCAAGTCAGTAGAAGGGTATACTACAAACTGTACCCTGACGGTACACTTGAGTTCGTTGGGCAGAGGCCGGAGCTCAGTGCTGCAACCAGAACCCAGTATCACAGGCCAGAAAATTCCCAGAAGGGAGCTTAGTTCTCCTGCATTAGTTCACTGGTGACTGCTTGTTTGAGTGGTTTTCCTGAAGTGTGATGCTCGAGGTGTCTGGTGTTCACCATCCCGCTCTTAATGGCAGCTTCTGGGACTCGGAATCCTCTTGGCCCAAATACTGCAATAGAAGTAGGTTGTTCTCTGCCACGGCTCTCCAAATACAGAACTGGGATTTCTGAAACTGCTTCTCTTGTTTTATCAGTCTTCTGGAAAGATGTACGCTGAGGTATACTTGGATACTGTAGTGGGCAAGACTATAAAAGTTTTTAGTCTAGTTTAAGAGTCTTCCCCAAAATACAGCAAGATAGTGTTCATGAATTTCAGAATCTGACAATATGACTGTATACTACTAGATCATGTGCTCCCTGTTCAGCACAGGATCATTCTCTATAATAAGTCCTCAAAAACTTGGCCGTTGTAAAATTTCTCTGCATCTTCTATTCCTCCATTTAGAGCAGGTTGCTGTTGCCAGTCCTGGGTGCCCTTCTGTGCAGGAAGCCTTTGCTACTTCATACCTGGCTGTGTTATAAAGGACTTTCTGCACCTATAAGCTAACTTTGCTTCTCGAGTGGATACATTTTAAAACTTTCTTCCTAGGCTTACAATGTTTATTCTTAATGTGCTTGCTAGCTCTACTCTGTGCCACAAAACCATAGAGGAACTCCTTTTCTGCAAAACCATATGTGCAGCTCAGTGGTGCTTTCAGTTGCATTACAAATATGTTAATGTCAGTTACCTGTTCTGAAGGTTACTGTGGCATTATTCCAGTCTGTTTCAATCGATGATCCTTGCGGGTCCCTTCTGACCCAGGATATTTAGTGACTGGGTGTTTGCCTCCTGCTGTGTATCCAGTAGATTATTATTTAGCTAATCCTGTGTCCTGCATCAGTTTAAACATTAAGCTGCTTCTGCATGCTTCACTTTGAAATGCAGAATGAGCCAATATTGTTTTGACAAACTAGAGGACTGGTTTGATTTGAAGGCCAGCGTAACTGACTTTGTTAGGCTCTAATTCTTGTACAATGTCATAAAAGTAAACTAGCACTTGGAAAGCGGGGATTTCTAGGATTAACTCTTGTCTGGGTTGAGCTTTTCTTACCTTCAGCTGTTTGTGGCTTGTGCACAAATCTGTGTAGACTGGAGCTGTTCTGAGCTAACACTTACAGAAAACTCCAAGAGAAATGTCAAGATGTCTTTCCTTCCTGGACTATGTTTCTGACTCTTTAAGCCTTCCAGTCTTTATAGTAATCTGTTTAAATTTGGAAGTCTGAATGACATTGACCAAGGTCACTACAGAAGATGGTTTGATGTCTGGACAACCAACCACCCCATCACTCCTTTAGTGACAGCAGTGTTACCTAATGTCTCTCAAAGGTTTTCACTATTAAAGACTTTTCTCAAAGCATTCTATGAAACTTTTTTTTTGAACTTGCTACTGCTTGTTAGCTACCTAAGAGGAAATTCTGTAGGCTCATTCAGTGAGCTGAGCTGGTTATTAAAGTATACTGCTTGCTAGAAGTGCCATTAAAGAGTACGGGTATTGATAACTTACTCCCATGGAAAATTACCACTACAAATCAAGACTTAAAATAGCTTCAGCAGAAAATAAATAGTGCTGGCTTTTTAAGTCCCTTGTAGATAAGCTGTAGGGTTTCCTTTCTTCCTGATCGTAATGGCTGCTGAAACTTGATTTGATGGTAAGAATACCAATAATTCTACTTTCATGCTCTCACTTTTTTTTGTCTTTTCTCTAGCAATACAGAACCTTCTGAAAAAAGATTCCGGATGAATAGCTTTGTGGCAGATTTTGGAAGACCGTTAGAGTCTGAGAGAGTCTTTTCTCGTCAAATAGCTGAAGAATCCCGATCACTTTTCCATTTCTGCATTAATGAAGTGGAACACTTAGACAAAGCAAAACCAAGTCAGAAAGGTCCAGGTCTGGAAAGTAATATCCGCTTCCAGGAAGTTCCCAGGAGCAGTGGAACGTTTGAGGAGGACCTGAATTGTCTTACAAAATTTAATATTCCGAACTTTGTGAACACTGAGCAGAACTCTTCACTAGGTGAGGATGATCTCCTTATCTCAGAGCCACCTATCATTTTAGAAAGCAAATCAGTCATGCAATCTTCTCATCGGATCCTTGACTGAAAATTTTTACTTTAAGGTAAAAAAAAAAAAAAAAATAATCCTGATGTTGTCCAGTTGGAAGCCTTCTGGTTGTTTTGGGAGAAGGTATTTCAGACCCTCTTTTTTTTTTCTTTAATTTGTATGTAAGAATGGCTGTGCTGACAGAACAGTTTAGATGAGAAGTAAAACATTGAATGCCTTATTCCAATGCCTTCTGTCATCTAAGCCTTTTGTCCAGTATTGGGTTTGCTCCCTGTTGTTTTTGTTTGGTTTTTGTTCAGTTTGGTTTTAAATAACTGTTTATGTCCAGCTTCTGAAGATACCATGACTTGTGGGGACTGTGAAGGCCAGAGCCTGGCTTTGGGAGGTGTATGAGAACTCCTCCGCCAAGAGAAGTGTGAACTCAAACTACAGCTGAAGCAAGGAGTAAGCAGGCAGCTGCTGGGGAGATTCTGCAGCTTCTGCTGCTCCCCAAAAGGACGTCTGAAACAGCAGCACGATGGGTACCTGCATGGCATTAATTTGTACTTCTAATGCCTAAATGCTTTTAGGTGCAGGTGAGACCCAGTTTACAAGCTTCCAGAGGGAATACCTTGTATATTAAATAGTTCGGTTACTGTGTTTACAAACTGCTACCACCACCTGCTGCCTGGTAAAAGCAAATTGGTGCCTGTAGTTACGGTACTTCAGAGTGACATTCTGTCAGGTGCATGGTGATGCCCTGGAATTAGTGTCCAACACGCATTAATTTGATTTTTGTTGTTGATGTGAACTGTCAGTTGGGTAATGCAGAATTCAGTAGCTAGAGCACAGGAAATTAGATGAAAAAGTCTTCTTTTGCCAACAGAGTTAACATACCACCACTACTTGTATGTAATTCATGCTTTGCTTATCAGCTGAACCTTCCTATGCTTTTTGGCTCTAGAAACTGCATTTTTTTGACCAGATAGCTAGTGAAGGGCTAGGAGGCTTTGGGGGGCCAGCTCCAGAAGCATAGCTGAGCTGTACTTGCTCCATCTGTCTGTACTCAGTTGGGATGGTATTGCAACTGCAGCTATTTCCCAGGTAAGGGATTGTTAAGAAAACAAATAGGTGTAATTTCAATCTTTGTTTCTTTTTTAGAGAAGAAATAAGGTTCTGAACCTTAGCCATTTTTACTGTCAGCTTTCTTGAAGAGATGGTTAGCTAGAGGCTCAATGGTTTTAGAGCAAGCACTTGGAGGGCAGAAGAACCGGGTTTGCTGGATTTGGAGTAACAGTGCTTTGCAGGAAGCTCTTAATGTGTATCAAACTAGGGGGCTCAAGATCCCAGCCTAACTGGATTCTTTTTTCTTTTGAAAGTAATCTACTTTGCATACAACATGGTTTTGTCCAAGTGAAAATGTAGCAGTGGCCTGCTGATACACTCTTCTGAGATGCAAATTCTGATGAATTCATTCTTTCAAATGACAGCTAGGGGAAAAAAGCAATGAATGGGTTGTGCATTTAAAGAATATAGGTAGTGGGGGAAGCCTCTTTTTTTCCATCTCCCTTGCCTTTATTACAAACCACTGACACCTACGCTTCCTGATTTCAAATGTAATTTCTTGCATTGTTTCTTTGCACGTTAAGTAGGGGTTAAAAGCATGGGCTATTTAAAACTGGCAGATTATCGTTGAAAATACTTCCCAAGAAAAGCCTGAAGCGAAGTCTGTATTAAATGAGCACAGCTGCACAGATTGCAACAGAGGTGTCTTGTATCTTACAGTGCAGAAAAGGCCTCCTTTCGCTGTAAGTACTTAACCATGAGTACAGAGGCTGTAGCTTTTGTGGGCTTCCATTTCTTTTTTTCTTCCCAGATTAGTTCCTGTCCCTTTCCTTAGCATTGGTACTGCATATGTCCCCAAAGCACCAGAGCACTGGAAGTGTGTCTGTCCTGTCAATAAATCTATTGACAAATAGAAAAAAATCTATACAGCTGTCTCACACAGCTGTTCTTAAATAAGCGTTCTCCAATGAAGTCAAAGTTTGCAGAGTATAGTTCTTTCAAATGTTTTAAAATGCAGTTTTGGAATAGACAAACTCTCATTGTAGCCTGTATATGTGTAAACGTGCCTTGCCAAAATCACCTTAGCTAGGGCGATCAACTGTCTTTCTCTGCAGAAAAACCCTAGGTGGTTCCAGAGTGTAATTCCTCTTCGCTCAGCTGTTCAAGGTGAGTGGAAAAGGGCTGTGCTCTGAATGTGGTAGCTGCTTCCTGCTGAGGGAGCTCAAGCATCTCACCTGTCTAATGGATGAGCTTTTGTCTGAACTCAAGCTCAAATGTGATAGAATAGTGGTCTTGCTAGCAAACTCTGCTGCTTCTAAATGTGGCTTTTATAACCTTTTTCTGGACGAGTGAGCTGCTTGCAGTGAAATTTGATCTTTTCTTCCCCCCTTTGCCAATCTTGAAAACAAATTGCTGCTTAAGTGGGGAAAACCTGTGCAAAAGAAATTATCCATCTCTTTTGCTATTGGGAAATGAAGCTTATTTTGAAAGCTGGGTATCAGTCATGCAGGCTGGGCTCTAGAAAAAGAAAAGATTGCTATTCACTGTGGTCTAAGCTTTTCTTCCCCCACCTTAAATCCTCAAGCCTTTTTTTTGGAGCATAATTGCTGCTTTTGGGGAGAAGGGAAAAGTGTTCATGTGTATGGAAGATGGTGACACTTAATGCCTTGATGAAAGGCATTTAATAAAATGACCGAGGGTTAATACCAACTGGACATGCTACACATTTGAATTGCATTCTTAGTGTCCTTTTGAAGCATGTGTTAATCCTGTAAGAGTAATTAAACATTCAGATCCTGCTTCTGTTCTACTTCTTCATCGTACCTCCTTTCTGTTTTTACAATGTCCTTCAAGCTCCTTTTTACAGGTAAACAACCTGGCAGTCTGCACTCTGCATAGCTCTGATGTGACTTGAGAAGCACTGTGGCAACCGTGCAGTCTGATTCGGGCTTGTGCTCTGCTTGTGCATTAGAACAGTCAAAAACAAATACAAACTTTGTGGTCTTCAAAAGCAATTATTTTAAATCTGTTCTTATTTTCTTTTTCCTTCTTAAGAACTAATAGACATGATGATTTTTCTCATGAGAAAAGGGACTGGTATAATAATCAGCTTTGTATGGTACTTTTTTTTTTAAGAAAAGCGCATTCTTCCCCAGAAAGCCAGCATCAGGCAAAGTAAATGAAAAGTGTTTTGACCAGGGTAATTGTTCGAAAGGAATACTTGGAACTTAATGGTGTTCCCATCTTCATGTCTGAAAATGGAATTATTGAAAGCTTTCTAACCGCTTGGGCTGTCCATTTTATAGCCTATTCTCAAAATTTACTGTAAGTACAGCACCTGTGGTAGATTTAACTTCATGGGGAAAACTGTGTATGTTTGTTTGCTTAAGTATGCATTGTATTGTGTAACAACTCTTACTAGGGCAAGTTACGTATTCCAGTTTTCAAAGGTGAATATTTGTTTTTGTGTATAAACAAGTTTGATTTTTTTAAGGGTACCTAACTAAAAGTGAAATCAGGAGACATCTGCTGACAGAGAAAAGAAAGGGAAAGGTAAAACCATGAATTGTGTCTACTGAAACCTAATGATGTACTGTCTATGAGGCTAAAAGGCAAAGTAAGTGATGTGAATGGTATTCTATTTAACATTTATACATCTGAGCTGCAGCTCCTGAATTCTTTAATACTGACATTTTTGTCATTCTGTGAGGAAAAGAACCCCATACAACCCTTCACAAGCCCGTGGCAAAGGAGGTATTAAACTGTGCTCTTCTTCTACTCAATCCTGTCCTTCTGGCAATGACAGATGATAAAGCCAGGTCACCTGGAGCCATGGTGATCTCACCTGAAGTCATGCTATAGCCTCAGGTACTGACAGGCAAGGACAGCACCGAGCCTTTCACCATGCATTATTCCAGCAAGAGTTGGAGGCCTGTGCTTTCTTGATTTTTTTTGGACAATAGGAATATAGTTAACAGTATGTAAAGCTAAACATTACAATTCACGCTGGACAGACAACTGTTCAAAGAGTCCAGGCACAATTGGAGTAAAGCAAAATTTGAATATTTAGTGGTAATAGGAGTCTGGTTTTCATTCTTTTTCCAGAATAGGTTAAAGATGAGAGAGGGGCAGAGTTGAAAATGTATTATGTACTATCAAATAAAGTCTTTATCCATGACAATAACCTATTTAATTTGTTACATGAGTAATTTTGGTGTGTTTCAGAGAATGTGAAAGAGAACAGTGCTTGTGTGTCTGCCACCTCTGCTATGACTCTTCTGCATGTGCTGTTCTCCTTTATCAAAGCAGCTGTCTTATCTATAATCCAGGTCACTGAGTCACCGAAGCCTGCTTGATTTCCTCATGGTAAATGCCTTACAAATTAAAAAACAAGCTTCAGTGAATGCACAACTACATAAACACCTATGAGAACATAGTATAAATCATATTCTGTCTTACAGTAAAGGTAAAAATTGAAAGAGAACTTACTGTTTGAACTGAATTTCACATTATAAGAGAGACACCAGCACTTGCTGAGAATTGAATATAAGAATTTTAAAAGGTACATGAACGAACTGCACAAACACTTGACAACCTGGAGATTATACTTCTGAGAAATTATTGGAAGCAACAGTTTGGAAGGGTGAGTTTCCAGCAACTAGAAATGTTTCCCTAGACCTACCTCTCCTAGCCCCTGCCTTAGCCATACCTACCTCCAGTACTCTGCCTCTTTGGGAACCCAAGAATTGCTATGATTTGAAAATCTCACTTCAGTTTACACTTTATTTGCTGTACATGTAACACTATTAAGGGCTGAGTTAAAATTATTTCACTTTTACCTATTTGCAAAACGGTCCCAAATCAAGGAAAGGCAGCATATTTATATATACAGCTGATATTTTATATATAAATAGTGCTGTATTTACACATCTTATGAATATAGGCCAATACTTCATTATTTGGGGAAAAAACTCATACTGAAAAAAGCTTAGTATACTAACTACGGTTGTTTTATATTCATCCTTGACTTTTTTTTAAATATATATGTGCACACATTTTAGATTTGTGTGTACTCAAAAATCTTGCACTGTTAATTGTGACTTGTAAATAGCTGCCTGTGCCTATATGGTGCAAGTGGTACTATTTTGTGCTTTATGCATTGTCACATGCTTGTATAAGCCAAACTGCATGCTTACCACTGGTCCCTAATGAAGTGTGACATATAAATACATACAGGTCTGAACAATTTCACTTTTGATTTGAAGCTTAGCTTCATAAGGTAAAATCAATGACACAAAATACAGTGTAGAATGAATGCAATTACAGGAGAGGACCTCAGGTGTACATTCTAGCTTTTAGCTTGTCTTTGCTCTAAATAAGTATCATTGATTGAGCTAGAGCCTTAGATTAGGTCCTGTGTAATTCTTAAGGAGTTTCAGTACTCACATTATCAAACTAGTAATTTACTGATTTTATTTTTCAAAACCCCATTCTTCCAGCCACTAAATATCTACCTTCAATTTTCTTTACTGTATTTTCATTTTCTTCTACTTTTTCTACCCTCTTATCAAGATAGAGTTTTGTTGTTTTTTTCAGACAATAACTGTAACAGCTGTTCTTTTCCTCCCTTCCCTATTTCCTGCTGGAGCAGGAGAGCCCGTGTTACACACTAGTGATACGGCAGGAAGGCCTCCTACATTAGCCCCTATTTTACAGGCAGTAGGTACACTTAGGTGTGTGCACACCAGCAGGATAGAAGGTGTGGTGGTATCTCTAACATTCAGCTTCTTACCTGCTATGTTGTCTACCACTTCAGCAGAATGACAATGGAAAATGACTACTCTGCTGCAACACTTCAAGCATTTAAGAACTTGAAAGGGATCTTAAAGAAACTGGAAAGTTTTATAAGTTAGAGGGGGAGAAGCAAAACTGTAGAAGAAAATTCCATGCCCTGCTGGATGAAAACTATTGGTAACACTATACACTAAAAATACAGGCATTAAGAATATTCAGGAATGTTCTATAGCATCTGAAAAGGTCGCATGGAATTTTTCAATAGAATAACCTCAAAGTTCCTCATATTATAAAAAAATAATGCATGAACTTTATTACTAACAAAATATGACATACACTTTGCAGTGTAGCTTAATTCAAAGCTCTCCCTTTGAAGCAGCAAGATTTCAGAAAAGATCTATGTAATTCAATGCACGAGCATTACATCACTGATTTCCCATAACATTTCCTATATATAACTGAACATTGTAAGTTGATTACACAAGCAGCATTTTATCTGATCATGTCTTCCAACAGTTCTCTGTTACGCTGAATCCGCTGGAATTAGGTGCTGGAATAACAACGCCTTGTTTCTGCAGTTCTCGTAAAACATCTAAAATTGAATCCAATTCCACTCGAAATTTCTCCAGTTCTTGATTCTTCCGCTGTGCAAGTTTTCTCCACTTCTCAGCTTCATGGGTTTGCCTTGCTTCAGTAATATGTTGTGTTAGTTGTGTTGCCTGCAAATTACAAGCAAGTCAGCATTGGGATTTTCTAGTCAAATATTCAGTCACCACTGCTCCTTTGCAAAAATATACCACTTCATTTTATTTGATGCTCAGTCTCAAAGCCCAGTGCTGATGTTAAGTGGGAACAAGTTGTTCCAAGCATTACAAAAAATTGTTCTCATGGCAATATAATGCCTTTAGATATTTGCACTGATGACAGAAGGGTAGAAGCCATCACTGACTAATGAGCCTCAGGAGAATTTGACTTAGCCTCTCCAAAGCAGCAATTAAAAGTTTGAATACATTAGACAAAATTGATCACATAACATAGAGCCCTTTGTAATCAAAATGAGCTTTTTGAATTGCCATTTAAATGTGTTAATTAAAGAACACTGCAGCAGAAACAAACAAAATCTGAATTACATATTCTGTGCTACTGCTGTGCTTTTAAAAGCCACCAGTTGTATGAATTACCAGAAAATATCAGTGACTAAGTCTGAAGCTGTTGCAGATACAAGGTTGAATTAATTTTCACATGAATCCATGGCATGATCCTATTGAATTACCCAACATAAAGTGTCACAGGAAATCAGAAACTACCCACCACTATTGAACTCTAATAGATTCTTAAATCTCTATCACTTAAAGGCCATTTGTAGTTTGATACTAAGGACAACCTGTTACTGCATTGTTCAGCAATTAGTTTTTCCATACATTGTTCAGTTCAGGTTTGTTATCATTTGTTCTGAGGCCTGTTTGGTTCCCCCACTGCATGTGATTAAGGGTACAAAACTAGAGCAAATAAAACCTAAAGCTTCATGCATAGCAAGGCTAATAACAGCAGAAAAGATGAAATTACCTAGTAGTAGTTGTATTACATAGTATCATTTCTGTGTTTCTGTTGTTGTTTTTTAAATAATACATTAAAAAAAGTAAACAGTATGGATCGTAAGGATTTCAGAAGGGATGGATCACAGACTAGACAGCAGATGGTATTTTACAGAAATGGCAGGAAGTTACCACAGTATACAAAAGCAAATGAATAGTGTAAAAAAGTAACTGCATTACAGTTGCCTTAGTAGGACAGAATGCAAACAAAAAGTCATCAGGGGTTGTAGAGTTTGTTCTTGATCTACAGGCTTGTTTTATGCACAGTTCTTTTTTGGAATTAAAGATCTGTTGTAGAAATGTGTGAGAAAAAAAGTCTTCTACCATGAACAATTCTGTACGTAACTGGGAATTCCTTGAGATCTGGTTCAAAACTGTAGAACAAACTCCACAAGCTATGAACTGCTACAGTTTTGATTGTCTTCTAATCCAACTGGCCTTTGACTTCATGTAATTAAGTAAAACCAAAGTTAAAACAATAATGAAAGACACTCAAACATTGAAATGATGGAAGTGTTGAAAAATTTACATGGACTAGAAAACAGTCTCCAGCTGATAGCAGCTCCCCCCAGATAGAGAGATCAGGTTGGAGGCTATGACATAAAATTGAAAAACAAAACAACAAAAAGCAGAACTGTTTTGCCCATGCAGGTGATACGAGTGTCAGACACAAGGAACTGTGTCAAAAGATCTAACTGTCAAACAAACATTAGACAATTACCCAGAATTTTTAATGCGTAAATGATAAAGGTTTTTTTGTTGTTGTTGTTTAGGGTTGTAAATGTAAAGGACAGCTGCAGGATGTTTCTCTACTTTTATATGCAGCTTTCCTGAAGGGGACTTCTAGGACTAGAAAGTAAAATTAAGAGTTTAGTTGAGGAATGTATCACAGCTTAATAAACTAAATTACAAACTCTTGTCACATTTTCAATGGCCAGCTTTCATGGTGTAATTGAAGAAAAGAATTGCTGACTATCACCACATTAATTGCATCAGCAGACCAAACCACGACTGTATCAAAAAATAGTTGCCCCCATCTCCAATATGGGGTATATGAGCCCGTGCACATACCATAAAGTTACAGTTCAAACAATAAATTGCCCTCGAGCAGTAAATGCAGAATATGCTGTGGTGTACCTTTTGAAGTTCTTGCTCCCTTTCTGCATGTCTGGTCTCTATATGCTTGATTTTCTTTTCCAGACACAAGAAATGCTTCATTTCGGGACTCTGGCTCTCCTTTGCCTCTCTCAGTTCTTCCAACAATTTTGCCACCTAAAATTTCAGATAATTGATGAAGATTTTATACAGTATTTAACACTGTGATAACAACAGATGCCTTTCAAAGTGTATTTGTGTTGTTTAATGACTCTATTCAAAAGCTGTAGAAGGGAAGACTTAAAAGAGAAATATCTCCTTTATTTGAAAGCTTAAACAGGGGCTCAGGGACTTTATCTTTCATTTGTATGAAGTGGCCTAAAGATAAGAAAGTCTAGTCCTTTTTTGATAAATCCAATCCTGTTTGTAATGAGTCATGATTATTCACAGTCAATTTTTATACTTCTAAACATACTAAAAAATTACTAGATAATATGATTAAAAGTTTCTCACACTCTCTTCTCCTCATACACACTGGATAAAGATCAAATATAAAATGCATCAGTGAAACTCATTTCTAAGGAATAAATTAAGAAAAAACATGCTGCTAACGCACACGATCAAACCCCTTTGGTCTAATAACCGGCAAGTCAAATCAGCTCAGCCGATGACTTGCAATTGATTTTCCAAAGCCTCCAGAAATTTAGGTATGTTTTCTTATAAAGCTCTATTGCTTTATTCTTATTCTTTTCCTATTTCAACTTGATATTTTTTCTTTTAACATACTAAGGTTTTTTGTTCACTTTCTTAATGTGTATGAGTAAACTAAAGTGAAAGCGTTATACAGTCTTTTATCATAACCCTTAGGTCCCCTTATCCAATATCTGAGCACTAACCCTCTTCAAAAAATAAATAAATTGCATTCTCAGATATAATTGGTGTAGGAGATACTGTTAAAGATACTGTTTCTAAGGCTCATTTTACTATATATTACTTGAGGTATTTAATTACAAGGATGAAAAAGAAAACAATTTTGTAATGTACCCTGAATCCAAATTTAAATATACCTCTTTTTGTAGGAGTTCCTCTCGCATTTGTGAAACTAGAAGGGCTTCCTGATGTCTCTGGTGTTCGCTGATTTGTTCTTGGAGATGTTTTATTAATATCTACAAAAAAAAAAAAGATCAAGTATCGTTATCACTAACAAATTCTCATGACAACATATGAAAACCTATACAGGAAAAATACACCAGAAATATAATCACAGTGTTGTAGTACTGCAGTTACAAGCAATGCATATATTAAAAACTACTGTTGACTCTAAAATTACCTGAACTGTTACACAGCACACATGTACATATATAGTATGCAAAAACAAGTTTCATTCTTCAGTTTACTTCCCTCAGTTAAAAAAAATATTGAGAGAGAATCTGAATCCATTAATGCTTCCTACCTTCATACTGTAGGCATTTTCTCCCTAAATCTTATTGCACAAATATAATTGGAGACCTAGATCCTCTTGGACAACACTCACCCCAATATCGGCTTCACAGCATAAGTGACCCAGAAGGTGCCTGGAGAGCATCAGTGACAACTTCCTGACCCGGGTGAGAGAGGACCTAATTAGAAGAGATCCTCTGCTGGGCATCAAACTCACAAACAAGGAAGGACTCACTGGGGATGCGAAGGCCAAATACAACCTTGGCCGCAAGGGCCACGAGATGGTGGAATTCAGGATCCACCAGGGAATGGCAAAAAGCAAGGTAACAATCCTGGACTTCACGAGAGCGGGCCTTGGCCTCTGAAGGGATGTTTTCGGATGAGTCTAAAGGATTGGGCCCTGGAGGGAAGGGGGGCCCAAGAAAACTGGTTGATAGCCAAGGATCCTCCTCCAAGCATGAGGACAGTCCACCCCAATAAGCAGCAAGTCAAACACCAGCAGGTCTGCATGGACAAACAAGTAGCTCCTTGCCTAACTCAATGCAAAAAGGAAGCATACAGGAGGTGGAAGCAGGGACTGGTAACTTTGGAGGAATATGGAGACACTATCCAAATATGCAGAGATATGAATAAGGAAGCCTAAGCCCACTTGGAATTGAAACTGGTGGGACTAACAAAGGCAAAGAGCTTCGGTAAGTATGTAAGTGGCAAACAGAAGGCTAGGGAATATGTGGTCCTGCTGCTGAGTGGGTCAGGCACCCTAGTGATACAGAACAGGAAAAGGCTGAGGTACTGAGTGACTTCCTTGCCTTTGTCTTTCCTAGCTAGACTAGCCTCCGGGAATGCAAGGCTCCAGAGACTAGGGGGCAAGTCTGGAGCAAGGAAGATGTACGCTTGGTGGAAGAGGATCAGGTTAGAGAATAATTACGCAAACTGGACATACAGAAACCCATGGACCCTGATGGGGTGCTACCGTGAGTGCTGAGTGCAAGCGTCACTTCTTCCTTTAAAAGAACAAGACGGAAGACCCAGGGAACTACAGGCCGGTTGGCCTCACAACTTGATCCCTGGGGAGGTGACAGAGCAACTAATCCTGTAAACCATTTGCAAGCACATGAAAAACAAGAAAGTGATTGCTAGTAGTGAGCATGGACTCAAAAATGGGAAGCCATGCTTGACCAACCCGATAATGCTCTATGATGAAACAACTAGCTTGAGGGGAGAACTGTGGATATTGTCTACCTTGACTTCAGTATGGCTTTCAACACTGTCTCCTATAAGACCGTCATAGAAAAGCTGATGAAGTAAGGGCTGGATGAGCAGACAGCTAGGGAGATTGAAAACTCACTGAATGGCTAGGCCCAGAGGGCAGTAATTAGTGGAATGAAGCCTTGTTGGAGACCGGTAACTAAGGTGTACCCCTGGGATAAATAGTGGGTCCAGTCCTGCTCAACATCTTCATCAGTGACCTGGATGGTGGAACAGAGTGTATTGTCCACCGGTTTTCTGATGGGATATAGAACTGGGAGTGGCTGATGGCTACGCTGTCATTGAGTGACCTGGACAGGCTGGAGAAATGGGCCAAGAGGACCCTCCATGAAGGGACTTACGCAGTCCTGTCTACAGGAGAGGAACAACCCCAAGCACCAGTACATGTTGGGGGCCGGTCAGCTGGAAAGCAGCTTTGCAAAAAGTGATCTGGGGGTCCTGGTAGACACCAAGTTAAATAAAATACTAATGGTGTCCTGGAGGGCATTAGAAGGAGTGTTGCCAACAGGTCAATGGAGGTGATCCTTTCCCCTCTGCTCAGCAGTGGTAAAGCCACACCTGGAATGCTGTATCCAGCTGTGGGCTCCCCAGTGCAAGAGACCTGGACAGACTGGAGAGAGTCCTGCAAAGGGCAACTAAAGATGATGAAGGGACTGCAGCATCTCTGTAATACGGAAAGGCTGAGAGCTGAGACTGTTCAGCCTGGAGGAGGCTCAGGGCATCTTATCAATGTACATAAACACCTGAAGGGAAGGTGTGCAGAAGAGAGAGCCAGGCTCTGGCACAGCAGTGCACAGTGGCAGGACAAGAAGCAGTGGCCACAACCTCAAAGACAGGAGGTTCCCTTTAAGTGTCAAGAAAGGCTTCTTTAGTGTGCAGGTGACTGAGCACTGGCACAGGATGCTCAGAGAGGTGGTGGAATCTCCATCCTTGGAGATCTTCAAAAGTCACCTGGACATGGCCCTGGGCAACCTGCCCTGGGTGTCCCTGCTTGAGCAGGTGGTTGGACCAGATGACTTCCAGAAGTCCCTTCCAGCCTCACCCATTGCGATTCTGTGAATACAGTGGCACAGGCCCATTTCTGAAACAATACATCCTACTTAAAAGGAAAATAAAAGTTACAGATACCTGTTGAAGTTATTTGTTTCTAGATTGCTATGTGTAATGAATGTATCTACTGTATCTTACCTCTTGTGTTGAAATTCTGCTGTTAAGTTCAGCTACTTTGGAAGCAGAATGCTCCTTTGCGTACTGACAAAGGATGTTCTCTACTTCTCTCTGATGGGAAGCTTTCAGAGATGCAATGTATTCTGCTGTGTCTTCCTGTATCCTGGGCAAGAGAAGAACAAAACATGTAGTAAAGCAGCTAGACAGTTCTTCAAAAATGCAGTGAATTTTCTCATTTGAACACAAAATACGAAAAAAATGTTAAAGGTAGCACATCTTAGATATTTCATAATACTTTGCAAGAGGCACCACCACCAGTACTTCCACCACTTTGGAGAGATGAGAGGGTGGGAAACCTACAATGTTGGCTATGTGTTTCATTTAACTAGAGGCAGCTAGAATACTGAAAACACAGCCAATCACCTTTTTAGGCTCCTCTTATAAAAATCAAGGGAGAGAAAATAGATGCTGTTAAATCACAATTTAGCTGTGCTATTTCAGGTATTCATTTTAGAATAAAATGGGTTGCTACCTAAACGTGCTTATTTCCTCTACCTTGAGGTATGAAGGGAGCTAAGGGAAACTATGTGAAGTGTAAAGTTTCCACTGCTGGTCAAGTGACTCCCACTGAAAGCATGCCTCAGTTTGAAGCAAAGTACCAAAATATGTACCAAACATTAATACTATGCAACACAAAGCATTTATGATACAATGATTTATACTGAGATCTTTTGTACTCAGAACCATGACAAACTGTAGTACTGAAAAAGGATTGAGATAGGTTTTCCTGCAGGAATAATTGTGTCTGTACACTGCTGTGAAAAATCAAACAGCAAAAATGAAATTTACAGAGAATGATGGTCAAGTATAACCTGGCTTCACACGTGGCTGACGTGTCATTTTGATCCTGCATCACGCATCATTAACAAGGTTTTTAAAGGAACATGTTGAGCATTTACCTTCGTATATTATTTTCAGAATAAGCCAGCGTTGCTTGAGACTTCACCCTCTGCTGGTTCATTTCTAGAGACAATTTTTCTAGCTCCTCTTTCAACTGTGCATTTTCTTGCAGAACTTCCGAGATATTAGGATCAGAAAAGGTATGAGGTTGGTATATTCTGTCATCATGAAAAATGCCCAGAAAGGGTTCACTGTTGCTGGAATTCCTTTTATCTGTTGCTAAGGTATTCTTTTTCAAGATCTCTTGAGAATTTTCCTTATTATCAGTTTTATTTCTCAAATTATTATCAGACAACATCATCATCCTTTCTTTTTGAAGTTTCTCTACAGTCTTTGTAAGGTCTCTTATTTCTTTATTTTTTGTGACCAGTTCTTGATTTAGTTTTAACAGTCTGTCTTTTGTGTTACCTTCTTTCATTTGAGAATCTGTTAATTTTAAGTCTTTGTTATCCTTTTTACTTCTGAGTTTTAATTCGGAATTTTGACTCTTGAGGTTTTCAATTTCTGTCTCGAGGTTTTTAACGGTGATCTGATGGCTCTTCTTCAGATTCTGAAGCTCCTCTTCAAGTTTGGTAGAATTGGCTTTATCAACATTCGGTTTTGGCAATTCACTCATGAATTTGTAGGCAAGCAGCTGCTCAAGCTCTGCAAGTCTTTGCTCATACTGTATCTGGAGTAGGGGTGGGAGAAGGTGTGGGGGGGAGTAGTTTCTTTAACTGTACATTTATGAATACCTCTTTCTATTACTCTTTAAAGTTCTTGCGTGTCTGACGCAAGATTTTTAAGACAGGATACACAGTGTTACTAACAACACTACTCAAACAGTTCAGAAATTAATGAAAAAAAATGTGAAGCAAAGCTAAGTCTGATGTAGAACAGAATTACTAAAGACATTTACGACAAATTCATCTACTCACAGTGAACAGAGTTGCTATTGGAAAGAAAATTAAATGGACAAGAAACCATTTTTCATGTAATTTTGTTCTGTTCAGGTGTAAACAACTTGGACAAATAATATCATAATATGTCAAGAAATTTTTATTTTTGTTAAAATCTACCATTGTTTGCCATGCTTGCAAACATAATTTTTAAGATGTGAAGTACAATTTTCCTGCTAATTAAGAACCTGTGAAGCTTACCTTTCTGTGAAGTAAAATGCCAAATTTCGGTGTTTCGTAACACAAATCTTAAAGAGTTGCTATCATATAGATTTTGGACAGAACGTTTAGTGTTCCCTGCAGAAGGAAACCACAACCTGCTGTGCGTGCAGCAAGGAAGTAGGTAAGCAGCAGCTCTGACCCACAGGATGATATCCACATAGTTGTAAGAACTAAGTTATTATGCCCCAGGAACTTGTCCTCTCAGTTTTGATAGTACCCTAACAATTTTAAATGCTCTTTACATTTTAGATGCCCAAATTGCTGAAGTTCTAGCAATAAATTCTTTTAATATTTTTTTCACTGTGTTCTTGGCCTTCAGTTTTCACCACTGGTCTGTGGCAGACCCCAATAGCCTTATGACTGTTACTTGTGGAGCAGACTACTCAACAAGCATCCATCTTTTACCTTTATTTTTTGAAACTGTTGTTCCATGGCACGGAGACTTTTTTTAGCTTCATCATCTTTACCCTCAAGTTCTGTTTCTAACTTTTTTATTCTTCTCTCCAAAAAATCAATTGTGTTTGTTTTAGCTGAAAGATCGTTAGTTTTCTCAGCAGCAGCAGCAGCGAACATCAAAGCAGGCAAAGAATTTGGATACCTTCTTTTTAGAATGCCTTCCATTTCTCTGATCTACCAGAAGAAAATTAAGTCAGAAGTCAAAAAGAAGAAAGTTCTAGTGAAAAATGAACTGAAATAAGTGACAGAACATTGACAAACAAGATCCATTTAAGCTGTGATAAGAACGAGAAGATGTGTTTTGAGAATTTTTGTTATGATTTTTTTTGCATTGTTTACATTTGTTACTGATGAGTCTTGCTTGTCTGTAAACATCTCTTAGTAACTGACTTCTTATACAACATCACAGATTTAAACAGAATAGATTTGGTCATCAGATGGTCTTACGTCAAATACCTTTTATTTATTTTCTTAGCACTTAAGTTGTATAAGGCTCTTAATGCCGTTCAAATAGTTGCTTTTCTTTTGGATTTCCCATTCACAATTTCACGTTCAACTCTACTTTTCTAGCTGCTACAGAGAGATTTCATAACAGCATTGAAATTCTCTCAGTAACAGATTAAATGTCATTTTTTATTTCATTGCAAACTCCAAAATAAATTAAAACCTTGTGTGCAAGACTAATAAAAAGTTTTATTTATTTATTTTTTTTAAAACTATGGTAAGATGGTTTCTGCATTCTTTGCATTAGAATACTGCAGAGGCTCTTTCCTATTTTTCCTACATCCCTGCTTCTCCCCCAGCACAGCAAATTGAACGATTTTGGAGTGAAATGCTAACCAACCGCTGCCTCCAAAAACTGAGGAAGGTGCAGTTCTTCCTGACTTTTTCCTCAGTAGAAACACGGATTTTAAGTTCTCTATTTTCCCAGTTTTCATGGCTTTTGTAGGAACTCAATGGAATTTCAATGTCTTCTCTTGAAACAACTTGGTTAAAATTTTAAGGATTTACTAAATTCAGAGGGAGTCTCAGAAGAGAAACAGGAAGCTTGCATGTGCTTTTGCCCTCTTGCTCTTTTCCAAGAAAATCTGAACAGTAATTTAACATTAAAGGATTTTAAACGGGTTGTCGGTAAATGGCTTATTAGAACACAGTAGCAGGAGAGCCCTTTGTAACTAAATAATTGCAGCTTTTTGCGTTGAGTGTTCTACAGTATAAAAATTACTTTGTCACAGGGCTTCATTCAGTGCTTTACCCTTATGAAAGGGCTAGTAAGCCTTGTAAGTGACCTTATCTAAAATAAAGGTTAAGTGAAACACAGTTATATTATGGCATACTTGTCGCTCAAGGTCCTGAATTCTTTTAGCATCTGCTGCTCTGTCTTTCAAACGTTTCTTCTGTTGCACACACTGGTCTCCAGCTTCAGCTCTGAGCTTCTCAACCTATCCAATTTATGAGAAAAACTGAAATATACATTCAGAGAAGTTTTCCTGTAGTACAAAAGTAAGCATTTCAAATAAAAACAATCATAGAAATATTCTACAACTTAAGAACTGGTAATAGTTATTTCTACACTAATCGTTTCTTTATGTTTTTAAACTAAGTTACAGCTTCTTGAAGACAATTAAGATCCATGGGGCTAAAACTGAAACGAGGCACAGAAATCTAGAAGAAAACTTTCACTCGGGAACAATTCTTGACTGCAAACCAGTAAACTTGCTTCCTTTCCTCCCATTCTCCCAGTATGCAGGCTTGGTTAATATGAAATAATATAACGTACTACATTATAGTACATGAATTCACGGTCAGTTTTTCTTAGCCAAGAAATTTGCAAGTCTTAAGTCATGTTACTTTTGTTTCCAGGACTATCATTAGTGTGTCAAACACAAGCAAAAACAGTTTTAAGCAATATGCACTTGCAATTCTGACTGCATATGCAGTAATTCATATTTTGATTATAAAGATATCCACATTTGATTTAAAGGTTATGAAGGTTTCATGTGGTTTTTCTTCAAAAAGGTGGGAGCGTTATGAAGGACAAAGTTACATTATATGCATCAGTAGAAATCATTTTAAGTTTCAGCACTTTAAATAAAGCTAAATATTTATCACCTCTAGTTTTAGTTTCTCAATTTCTTCTCTTGCATCTTTAAGACGGGCTGCATCTTTATCTAGAAGATCTTGATTTTCTGCATACCATTGAAGTCTTCTTTTTAAATGAAGAATTTCCTGTTTGTATGATTCTTCCATAACTTTAAATTCATAAGACTTCTCACCTACAAGAATAAAACACCATTATTATTGTTTTATTAGTAATTATGTGTTGAAGAATACGTAATTCAATGTATTTGAATGTGTTGGACAGTCAATACTATTCTTCTCAGCACATTTCATACATTTACTAGTTTGACAATCCTGTCACTGCAGTAAAGTTTTAAAATCAGATGCAAATTAGGACTTTAAATGCAACAATATTTAAAAAAACAAACAAACAAACCATAGAATAATAATTATTTCATATATTGTAGTAGTCAGTAGTTCTCAGTTTGCCATAGAATGTATTGAAAACAGAATCCCAGTGGGATCTACTACCTACTAGAATAAGGCAACATAGTCAATCTTTTCTTATGAACAGAGTTGTCGTAAAAGTGGAATTGTATGATTTCCATGTCCACTGAGAGACAGGCAAGAAATCAAGCTTAATATGCAATAAAGAGTTTGGCTGGATACAATAAAAGGCTTTCTAATAGAATGCCAAATGTACAGTTGTCTCTCCTTCACTGTATACTTCTATTGCAAGTTTAGACAATATTAGTCAAACGTATCCAGATCATTTCCAAAGTCATACTATATGGAGAAGCAAGTTTTAGTTGTATATTTGTGTAGTCATGCAAAGAATAAGCACAATTACTCAATAAAACGCAGGTGCTTTACCTGATGTAGATGCAATTTGGACTTTTGCTAAATCTCTCTCTTTCTTTGCTTGCCCCAAGTCTACCTCAAGAGCTTGTTTATCTTGTTTAAGACGTTTTATCTCTTCTTGTAATTTATTTTCTTCCTTCTGAGTTTTAGAGAAAATGGTAAGACATGAAAACTAAATACACATCAATATGAACATGTTTTTCACCATAAAATGATTAAATCACTACGGCTGTATTGAAACTAGAGGAGCCCTTAGAGTCTCTAGAGCTCAACGTCAGCGGTATCGGACCAGGAGCAATTCCACTGGTTATGAAACTCTTTAGATCCAGCTTCCCTTATCACTGACTTAACCATTTTATAACAAAACAACAACAAAACAAAACTCCTTTTAGTTTCTGGCCTGATCATCAGAGCAAGTATGTACTATAACAGTCCCTCCTCTTGCAGTACGTAGAGCAACCAAAGCTCTTGGAAGCCTTTCATTTTAATGTGAAGTGTACAAAACATTCTCCCTCAAAAACAGAAGCATCTGGAGTACTAGAAGAGTGAGATGAGCAAATTATAACAGATCATTTTCTCTCCAACGTTCTTTTCTAAAACCTTCTTGGTAGAGAGCAAAGATAAACAGTACTCCGGATTTGTCTTAGGTGAAACCTACAGAAGTGTTGCTACTTTCTGCAACAGCTCACACAAGGTATTTCAGGACTGTCAGTAAATACAAGCACCACACTTTCAGTCAATCTGTGTTTTAAGGGACTACTTGTGAGAGTGCGTTGATGAGAAAGGGATTACTTGTATATTACAAATGTATCAAACGAATTCTCAGAAGCATGGCAAATAATTAGCAGTGTAAAAGAGAAGCATGCTCAACTACCTTCTTCATTTATATTGTTAGCCTACAATATTGATTTTTTTTCCCCCCATGTGACAAACAGGCTTGGCATATACCTACCTGTGCTGCTCGAAGTTCTGAAATCAATTCCGTGAAACTTTGATTCCTGGGTGGTTCAGAATCCTGCACAATTCGTGACTGGATATTAATTTTTTCTATCTTTTCTCTAAAAAAAAAAAAAAAAAAAAAAAAGGCCAATTTTGCGATGTGATGACTTGGCATACTGAAAGCAAAACACAGAACCCTCCAAATGGTACTATAAAATGTCAATTCATGCAGGCTCAAAAAAAAAAAGCAACCACACAGTGCATCCTTATACCAAAAAAAATTTACCTGTATGGGGGAAATCTGCTACATGAGAGGAGGAGGAAAGAAAACGTATTTTCATCAATGAAACTCATCTATGGGCCTCTCCCAGGCAAAGATTTATAGATTAGGAATATACACAGTTGACAGTTTTTTTTTTCCTCCTCGTTACTTACATAGGACATGAATCTTACAGGGCCTACAGTGCTGTGAATCTAATGTTTCCTCCACTACCAGGATCCCTTGTGGCTCCTGATCTACTGTCTATCTTACAACAATATCAAAACATATTCAGATTTGAGCAGAGCTGAAATACCAGAACAAGTGCAGTATATGTGTTAAACATTCTGATTTGAATAACAATATTTGAATTTTACAATTGAAATATTCCTCAAATGAAGCCTCTAGTCTTCCCATAGGTCTGCAAGATCAGCAAAAATACCAAGAATTAAATGCCCATAATCAGTATAAATCCAAATTTTCTCAAAAGAAAAAAAAAAAATCACAAATCCAATAAACACCACAAAACATGCATCTGACAGACTTTGCAGTGATTCTTCATAAACAAAAATAATAAAGTCACCTGAGAAATCTAGAGACTTTAGGTCAGATGTTTAATTAAGCTTACCTTAGGGCTATTAACTCAGACATTAAACACTGATTTTCCTTAAACATTTGTTCTTCATTTTTTTTGTTTTGGATTTGCAGCTCTTTCATTTGTTTGTATAACTTCTCATTTTCCTAAGATGAAACAGACAAAGCTAATGTTAATTGATAAAGAATGTTCATAAATTACTGTTCTACCTAGTTCAAAAACAAGTTTCCCTCCTGAAACACTGAAACAGAAGCAAACAGCAAATGTTTATTACCAAATTTCCAAAAAGGCTATTTACTTTCATTATCTTTACGCTGAAGTCGTATCTAGTGACCTCTAAAATCTTGCCCAAGTATCTGCTCACTCTGGAGTACCAGTCCTCCTGGGTTAGCTCCTCTGCAAATCTATCCCAACTATATCCTGAAAGCACATACATGGATGAGTGATGATAGATCAAAGTTCAACCTGCCCATGCTCCAGCTCTGTAAACAAAACTAGTCACTGATTTGCCATACCTACAGCCACAATGGGATGACATTGCACGCAAAACATACTAAGAAATGCTGCTGAGCACCAGCTGGAAGCTGGTTAAACTAACTTATTTTACAGCTGCAAGTATTCAAAGGGATCATTAAGCTTGCTTCATCTATTTCTATGCTTGACTAAGTAATAAATCAGGCACACTTACAAGGTTTCCTTGTAATCAGCTGTTCATATTCTGTGAAAAACATCTTAAAACAGAATCTTACAGACTTCCAATATTACTTGTAAGTATACGTTTTCTACTACATTTGGGGCAAAAATGTTAGTTCAAACCAGACATGTAGAAAACACTTGTTTAACGTGCAATTTATCTGTGCCCTTCACATCTAAATTTCATTCACTTTTTAGATAGAAAGGTAACTATTTTCAACAGAACAGTAGTAACCATTAAATAGTTTTCTTTCTGAAATTGGCCAGAACACAACATGATATGCTGTGTGGTATACCTGCTGATAACCTTGAATAATGACCTCTTGATCTTCAATTTCTTTTTGTATTTGTGACAATTTTTCTTCAGTGACAGGAACTGTTGCTGTATGATGGATCCACCTCTTTTCTTTAGTCAGCTCTTCCATGCTTCTCAACTTTCAGAAAGAAATAGAAATGATTTGATGCATATTTGTTAGTCATATGAAATCCTCTACAATGCTACACTTTATATTATACATAGGTTACTACACATTGAGATATAAAAGTAGATCAATGAGCCAATGCTATCATTGGAGTTTAACAGAAGCAATACAAAACAGCAACAAAGTATAAAAATTTTGGTAATTCTTAATTTTTATTATTTTTAATTATACCCTCCCTTTTCTATTCTTATTTACTTAGACTGGAAGTTATAGTGAAATAACCCTGCAAATATGCCTTATAGATAAAACACAACATTGAAATGTGCATCAAATAAACAAACAGTATCTCAACATATCATACTTTTCTGCTTTTTCAACAAGTGGTATCTATTACCCTTACCCATTTTTTAAACACATAAGACCAAGTTAAATCTTTGAAAAACAAACAAACAAAAATGCTGCAGAAATCTCAAAATAGCAAAATAAGTGAATTCAGGACAAGACAGTTTATAGAGAAAAAGATCATGTCCTATAGGTAATAAATGAAGCACTGGGTAAACATTTGAACACATACACTACTGCTTTGTATGTGTGGATTTTCTGCTCATTAACAACTCATCTAAAATAACATGCTTTCAGAATAACAACTTTCAGAAGTAATGTTTCTCATTTTCTATATTAGCAGGATACAAAGTGATAAAGTACCTTGCTCTGAAGAACATAGTTTTCCTGACCCCACTGAGAAAGCTCTTTTTCATGCTGTGTTTTCAACTCTTGTATCTTTGTCTCCATTTCTTTCTCCTTTTGTGAAACTGTGCTGGTTAGCTGTTGAATCAAATCACGAGCTCTGTTCAGGTCCTCCTCAGCAACTTGTGCTCGTCTTAGCAAATATAGTTCTCTCTCACAACTTTTGACAGGAGAAAATGGCAAATGCTAGTGAAGAGAGAAATTCAGGGAACCATTAAACTGAGTTGATTGTTTACAGAAAATTACTCTCATCAATTTTATTTAACTGGCTTATCTGGCTCTTGGAAACCACATAGGATACTTGAAGGGAAAATAAAACACCATTTTAGTATCAAAACATCCCGCAAATTTTTCCTTTAATGAGCTATTTTCTTATTTCCTAAAAATGCATGGGGAAAACAAAACAAAGAACAGCTAGAAACAAACACCTCTCATATGAGAGCCACTACACAGCCACTGTATTCCATTATACATTTTTTTGAAAAGCAATAATGATTTAGGCATTCAGTACATTTTTATACAATTTGTAAGGAAGAAGGAAAATCCAACATGGTACTGCAGGTTCAGTCATCTTAGAGAAGTCAAAACATACTATTAAATATTCAGTGTAACTCAGGTAGAAAAACAAATACAAGTACTGTTTAAGATCCTTAGCAGAACATTTTTAAGAAAGAAAACAAAATTATTTTAAACTATGCCCAATTCTACAGCATATTTTTAAAAGAAATTAATAAGCTTTAAAACTTGAAGTACCTAGAATTACTAAAGCAACCAAATTATCCAAGCAACTGAAAATCAGTATTATTCTTACAGATTTTAAAAGCAAAACCAAGCATTTGACTAAAAAGTTTTTATTCAATATCTTGTGAATATTATTAAAGTTTTGACAAAATAGGTTTGCAAACCAAGCTGTACATGCTATAATTAGGAGCATCATTAATTACTACTTACATGCTGATACTCTCTGCAAGAATCCACAACCTGGTGCCCAAGATTATGAACAGCTGATTGTCCAGACATAACTCTGTTAATAGCCTCCTTAGAAGCTGGTTCATTTGTTGCAGATCTTATTATCCTTGTAGCAAATAAGACTTCTTCATCAGGCAGAAAGGAAAACAGAACAAAATTAAAACTTAGAATTTAAAGTCCTTGAAAAAAAAAAATCTATTCACGTGATCCAACCCTTAACAGGCAATTGAAGCATTCTACAACCTGTATTTTGAATTAAATATAGAAGCTTCAGAGCAATGAGACACTACAGAAAATGTAGCAGGCATCAGTTCTGTACTTAAGGTAAAAAACAAACAAACAATAAAACAAACCAACACAAGATCAACTGGGATAAATAGCTGGATAATAAATCCTTCATGAAACAAGATTCATCTCAGTTCTCTGTTCGAGAAGGGACCAGTTATTTATGTATACAGAAATAAAACATATTGAAAGCTATGGTGAAGGTAAGACACAGTGATTTTCAAAATTTGGAGTGCAGGTAGCACACAAAGAGATGCAATATCTATTTATTGCATCAAGTAGCAACCTGACCACAAAGTAAAAACCAAGGAAGCTCCCCCTAGAAAGTAACTACCATACATGGAACTATGCACAACTTAGTCTTCTGGAAAACAAGTACTAACTACAACTGCCACTTCATTTCTGCCTTTAATGATTTAAGCTAAGAGCTCTCCTTAGGAATATCATACCTAAAAACAAACAGGCAATTATCATTTTCCAAATTTAATACTTTTTACATTTTTTCCACTCTCCTCTCACAAAGGTGCTCCCTCAGCACTGATGATTAGGGAACTGTTTGCTTCAACGCCTTTCTCTTCTTAGCTACAGAGGCAGAATGCATTCTCTTGAAAGTAACTTCTGAATGCACCTGAAATTGCTGTGGGAGAATTGTTTAGACAGAGAGAGAAAAGCATGTTTGAGTGAGGCTAGTGTCCTCATTTTCTTAGGACTTGTCTCTCACTTCCATCACATCTGTCTGCCTGTACACTTGCACCATCTCCAGCTCTACAGCAATGCTGTAAGGAACAAGGTCTCTTAGTCTGACAGCTGTCACTGAAGCATCTCTTTAAGGCAGGCAACTTAATCTTCAACTGGTTTTCCCAACACTACTTGCAGGGTTTTCAAAAGCATTACATGGTAGAAGTGTGCTAAAACCTCGGCATCCAAAAAGTTATCTTCGCACGCCTCTGAGACTGCAAATGTGGCCTGGTGAAAGATGGCCAGCTGAATTATCTCAGAAAACCCTTCCAGCAAGAGGTCAGTCATCAAAAATAAATAAATAAAGTCCTCTACTTGCAGCTCAGCATTTACAGGACTACATAGGTATTGTTCATTCCTTAGTGCTACAACAGGAGACATGAACAGGAAAGAGGACATTCATTTATTTATTTTAGAGTGTTTTGTTTTCTAGAAAAACAAAGATGAAAAAAGAAGCTAAGAATATAAATTCAGTATCATGTGCAGAAGCTAGTCTATTAGCAAATCTTTGCATTTAGTGTAATTAAAAATGTAACGTATAGAGATTCATTTTTGAATAGCAGCTGTTTTGGACTTACTGGTGAACAATAGCTAAATCCTAAATATAGTAATATAGTGGTGATATATATACAGAAAAATATAGAAAAAAAATAATTACTTAATCACATTTAGCTTTGGATTCTTCTACACCATTTTGAAACGTTACTTTTGGGGGAGGGGGGGGCGCGTGGAACCTAGGGGAGAAAGAGGATGTGAAGCATGAACAGCAAAGCTCTCTGGCTCTAAAAAGTAAAATTCAGACCTCTTAAGATAGAATTACCTTTAGATTTGGCTCTGTCTGAAGGACTTCTGGCTTTCACAGTGTTTTTCTTGAAAGTTTCTTTTGGCATTTTCCTTTCAGTAGCTGGAAAAGACTGTTTTGAGTGTGAAGTGGATTTCCCATACCCAGAACTTCTAACCACTCCTTGAGGACCATACGAAGACTTCTTTTTATGTAAAGGTGCTGCACTTCTGTTATTCTTGTACAACATTTGCTTAGTTGTCATTGACTCTGATCTTTCATTCTTCGTGGAATGTGACTGAAGAGCCTATGACAGAGCACATTTATTTAAAAACAGGATTTAGGGTTTAGTGTGATCTGAAGGCAACTTTTGCTACCAGAAAAACATAGAATCAGTTACCAGAATTACACAGCAATAAGACTACTGAGTGGGAGGGGAAGAAAAAAACAAGGGAATTAGTTTTAAGATTTAATTTTAGCCAAGTGAGTAGCATGACATCCTGCAGAATTTATTATGCTTTCCTACTTCAGAAGTTTATATAAAACAAGTATTTGCACTGGTTCTGTTTCATTGTTCTGGAAAGTTTTATTATATTACAGGATCTTCAGTTTACCGAGACGTGTAGCTATCAGGTTGACTAAAGGCTAAATCACAGTGAACAAAGAAAACAAGCAAGGAATAGAAACAGAGGCAGGTAGAGAAACCTCCTAAACCTCATCATTAAAAACAGAGCCCTTGACTCTCAGGAACAGCAAATGGGAAAGATTAGCTTACTGGCCCTGTGTGAAGCCCACCAGAATGAATCAACTAAACAAATGGCAAATTAGGTGAAAGGAAGGATTCACATGGATTAGGTAGAAACAAGTGTGGGAAATAGAAAACAAGATTAGAGAAGCTGACTGGTTTGCTAGTCACCACGCTAGCCTGATTAAAAGCCCTACATCTGATCAGTCTAATCTACGCTCTTAATGAGCTGTATTTCTAACTATCCACTCTGTGGGTACACTCTCCATTCTGAGCCTTGTGTGTGTTCACACAGTCCCCTCAATGTGAATACATGCTCAGACTCACTGCTAGCTTGAGGTGGGGATACGGAACTGCAACAGCCTCGCATGTATTGGGCTAAGATTCTTCCTGTCCTGCCAGTCCCAAAGTCCACTGGATGTGGATATCTCTAACAATAGTAATCATAACATGAAGGTTTCGAGAAAAAACAGCAACAAGCTTAATTTCTAGACATCAGAGCATAATCAAATAACAGGCAGTCTAAAGACATATACATTTTGAATGTATTTTCACATAATAAAAATCTATTTGATACCACTTACCTGGTTAGTTTTGCGGCCTTGTGAAAGCAGACAGTCTTCTACCATCTTTTCATTTAGTACATCAGGCTGAACTTCACTGGTCTGAATTTCTTTTTCAGTCACCCTCTGAAGGTTACTTTTATTTGCACCCATCTGCAGAAAGATGCTCTCGTCTTTGTTAGATTTTTCAAGTAAGTTTGTCTCCCAAACTGTATTATTCTGGTGCTCTTTAAAGGGCAAGTGATTGACTAGTTCATTTCCTGTGCTGCCTGTCTGTTTCACAGGACTACAAGAAAAAGGAATAAATAATAAATAAATAATAAATTACTCACTATATAGTAAGATTTTTGCCCTTTGCCTTTCTGCGACTCTCAAAAAAGTGGGCCATTTTCTCTTTATATAACATCTGTAAAGACTGCTTGAACTTGAAAGAGTCACTAGGCTCTTTTTAAGAACAATCTTGCAGATTTAGTTATATAAAAAAAAAAAGAATCTAGGCTGAAGATTCACTCTCACACTGTGAAACAAGAGACATTTCCCAGCAGTAACTGCTTTTGTGAAGGCACCAAACTGGGCTATAAGATGAACACCCGCAAGCATGCAGTCAGCGTTAATAAAACTACAAATGATAATTTCTGCAAAGTGTTAAGCTCCCCAAAATAATTTGTTAAGCAAAACCTATTTCTGATGGCTGTGCTTTCTTCTCTGCATAACAGTTGGAGTAGAACAAAAGCAGGTATGGAGCATAGGTTAGTAGGAATTACGAGAGTAATAAGCAGTGTAAGAAGATGTGATCTCTTTCCAGACTGTGGAGATCGGAGAACTAGGATAGGATGTGGGCTGAAAGCCATGGACAGGGGAGGGGAACGATGAGCAGAAGTCCCAAAAAGCAGAGATCCTATTTGTAGTAGTTGTCAGCACGAGGAAGGCTCATCCAACTGACGTGGCAAATGTTGCTGCTTAACACCTAAACAAAGTTTGGGCATCCTGGTCTAAAGCAACTAACTGTATAACCATTGTACAATTCACAGCAACATGCCATAATGCCAACGCAAAACGGTAAAATTTCAGTCTTAGTGAAAAATGTGAAAAAGACAGATGAGTCATTTGTAAGCTGTTTTTCACAAATAGTTAATGGACTTATTACAATTCTTAAAACACGTTCTGAAATAAATACCTTTCAGGTTCCAAATCAAATCTTCTGGCATTATATGAGTCTCCTTTAATAGGTCTCATCAGTTCTTCCACAGTAGGTAGGTCTAATTAGCGCAAAGTAATAAAAATATTTTTAAAAGATTAGAAAATGTATTTGTAAAAAGGACAACATTTAAAAATGTTTCATAAATTGAATATTAAAGATATTACCAGTTCACTCACATGTTTGCACAATGCACACCTTCCTTTAAGGTATTTACCTGATTCAGTGGTTGACACATTTTTTGAATAGATATCATTATTTTGTGTAACACTTTCCAATAAGCACTTTGAGATTGCCATTGCAGAATCATGTATTTTTTGCTCATCAGTGTCTTCCAAAGACTGATCAATGTGATGATATGCCTGGCGTAATGCTTCGATGTCACTGGTAGTTTGTCCATAGGAAGTGCCTGTGAAAAATGCAAGCCCTTAAGAGCTACTACAGGACTTTCTGCGTGGGAAACATACCACCAGAACCCATGTTTCAGTTACAAGCCTGGACTATTATCAGGAGAGAACAGTGTTTTCAAGTACGGAAAAACTAAAGAAGTCTCATTTCTGCTACAAAAATAAACAGTTACCAAGTTAATTAGTATGAGCTAAATAGCCTTATCTACAGTTTGCATACCTTTCCCAGCCCTACCCCCACTATTGTCTCATTACTAAAGCTAACAGTGTATGTGAAACAACAATTTTAACAGATGTCATCAGAGCCATACTCTGGTTATCAGCTAGGTACAATCTCTTACAGAGCTTTGTACAACAGTGTATTTTATTGTTGAACACTCCCAAAGCAGAATTTTAGCTATGGTGAATAACTAAAAGAGATTGTATTTAAATCAGACTGCAATGTCAACAGCAACTTTACAGTAACCAAGGGTAAAAAGGTGTGTTTATGCTAAAAAGACACCTTTTTACTGAGATAATTCCTTCTCTTCTCAAGATACGTTAATAAAAGCCAAGGGCATCATGTTCACTGGCAACTTAAGAACAAATGAAGACTCCATAACTATCTGTTTGCTTAAAATAAATAAAAATCTTTACCTGTTTCTTTCATTTCAATTCCACTAACTTCTTGAGGCAGATAATGTTCACCTAGTGCTACATCTGATGTTTCAACAGTCTTTTGAAGTTCTGTAGTTGAATCTTGTGAATCAAGTAACACAACTAAAACGAAGAAGATAAGCGTTAAAGAAAACACAGTTCTCTTATTCATAGTCCATCTACGCTG
The DNA here is from genome assembly GCF_964034855.1 of Anser brachyrhynchus. NCBI lineage: Eukaryota > Metazoa > Chordata > Aves > Anseriformes > Anatidae > Anser > Anser brachyrhynchus. The sequence continues at coordinate 88,591,518 of NC_137696.1, read as the reverse complement.
GAATTAGGAGTACACCAAAGCTTATCTTGATGCTCTAAATGTGCCAAAAAAGCAGCCATATAGATTATTATAATGCCATTAATATTAGTAACTCTAAATATAAGCATCAAAAATACTGTCTAGTAAAATAAAAAAATAAATTAGTAATTACTTTGAAGTGCTAACACGTAGATTTATTTTTAATCATTTCAGTCCAACAGACTTCCAGTAGAACACAACCAAATTAAGTAAAAAAAAAATAAAAAATCCAAGTAATACAATCAGATGAAAAAGTATCAAAAAGGTACATTTAATATTCTTCTACTGATGAAATTTTGTATCTTACCTTTAGCCAGCATGCCAGTGTTTGGTTCCTGTGAAGAATAAACAAATGAAAATATTACGTTTGGAATTTCATGAAAAAAATCTGGACAAACTTTAAAAGCTGGCCCAAAACCTAAGAACTAAAGCAGTTCTTCATGTTCCAAGCATGTGCACTTTTCTAAAGCTCTCCTCTTTCAACACCCTGTACTCTAAAAACCCTCTTGTAAGTGACTGGGAACTAAATGATACTCTGCATAAATGAAATAAGATATTTACACCTTCCTGGTTGTCTTCTACTGTAATTTCAGAATATAAAATAATGTAGCAGTAAGTATATTACAGTTCCATTCTATTTGTTTTCAAACATTTCTTAGAAATATTACTCCAATAAACTTAAAAAGAACTACAAATTATCTACTATAGATGAACACAGTGCTCTATAGACTCCTTTCCTAAAAATCGAAACCAGAAGGCATGCTCCAGGAATGCACCTGGTGTGGTCCAGCCACACATGCTCCATCTCAAAAGACCTGACGAAGCAGGTTGATAGCAATATTCCCAAAGCCGTGTAGATTTTGCGTTCTCTGTCCGAACTGCTTCTCCATACAGATCTGCTTCTTTTGGTCTCAGTCACTTGCTAGCATAGACACCACTTTAATAGCTCCACGGGAGAAATTAATCACTGTCCGTCCTGAGGCTGAGGCTCTAAGCAGAGCTCCTCTTAATTCAGAGGAGGAATAGGTAGGCAACCCTGTGAAGAACTTAATGCTTAGTGATACATTACAGGGAAGTGTATATCCTCAATAAAACAATATAGTCCTAGGATCATTATATTCTTTCAGACAGTACATATAATACAAGGGTTTAGTATATTCACAGTTATACATTGGAGAGATTTTACAGTTCATGAAAGGAATATAAACATTTGCAAAGTTATATTTGTCTTAAACACTTTCACTCCTGACATCATATTTTGATTTACCTGATTTCCTTCAGCCTTAAAGCCAGGATTAGCATCTGTTTCTTCTTCAAAATCTTCACTGTAGCTGCCTGAAGAGTAAAATAAACATCAAACAAATGCAATATTCAGGAAAGATAAAGCAGTATGGGAAAAGCTATTTCCTCTGTCCCAATCTCTCAGCTAAGAACAGCTACTACCACTATTACTTGTTACACAAAAACAGAAAGTTTTTGATACTGTGTATAGTAGAAAAACTACAGTAAAAGTCACACATAATATCTCCAAATACAAATGAAGTTTGTTGTATGACAGATGTAAATTAACTCTGTCACCTTGTGACCTACTTGAATTGACCGTTTTTATTCAATCATTTTCTCTCACTTTAGGGTGAAATGATGCAAAGCTACAAAGTTGCTATAGTATTTCTGCGACACCTACCATGATCTGCGATCTATTGATCAATCATATTTCTGAAGAGATTTCCTGTGATTTACAAATATGGCCTCTCTATATTTGGGAAATTCAAGCTCAGTATCCCTCAAAACTTCAGCTAAATCTTTATCATATATTAGGAATGAAGAGTGAAATAAAGAAGGCAAATGAAATACGAATACAGAAAGACAAGTAGTATGGAAGGAGTATAGCATGGAAACTTGGAAAAAAAAGATCAGGTAAGAGTAATACTGCAAATTACAGAGATCAAGCTCAGGCAGGAAAAGACAGAACAAAAATACAGAAGATGACACTTGAAACACTGGAGTAACTCAAATGTTAAGGGGTATTTCAAGATCAGGGTCTTTTTTTTTTTTTAAATCAGTTTTTGATAGGCAGAACTCTTTTCCCCTTTTTTTCTCTTCCTTTTTCTCTGTTTTTTTTTTTTTTTTTTTTTCCCCCTCCCGTCTCATACGTTTTGGTCGCAATAGATTAAAAATCCAAACCAAAATAAAAAGCACAAGGCATCCTCTGATGCCCTGCTATGAAGTCTTCTGAAGACTTTGCATCTGAACAGGAGCACTAATCCACAAATTTATTTCTGTTATTGCTTAATGAGGTTATTGCAATTCATAGCACATGCACTTTAAAAAAAAAATCTTCAAATGAACAGCTTGATAGTATTACCAGATTTCTCTTCATGTGCAGCTTCCTCTTCTCCTTTTTTACTTTCTTCATTTCTGAGAAACAAAATGAAAAATTTACTGTCTCTTCTTGGAGAGTAAATAAATACATTTTTTAACTCATAAAACTTCACATTTATTGCTAATTGTAAGAAGTACCAGAAACCTGAATTTCTCCATCATATCAAATCATAGGTAAGAAAGTCAGGTAAATGTCAGTACTTATTAAAATAAATATGTATGTTTATCATATTTGTTTCCATTTCCATCATATTGTATATCTCCATACTTAAAATTCTCAATCTAACTCTTAAAATCACCTCCTTTCTCCATTCCCTCCAACATCTACACCAGATTCTCACACAAACATTTATCATCAGGCTTGCTTCCTGTTCTGACCTTTTCATTCTGCATTAGCAACACAAAAAAATCATCTCTTTCCCCTTTCTTGCTTAAAACTCTCCAGAACTCTGACTCTCCAGCTGTTCTCACATTGGATGTTTACACTTAATATTTTTAATGAATGCAGACTGAACTGCCTGTTCCTCCATTATTCTCACGGATATTTGAACTTGTTTTCACATTACTGATTATAAATGGATTTCCCTAGTCTGTCTTTCCTCCATATTCATCCAAGGGGGAAACAGAATATTTTTTGGTCTACTACCTAGTTACTATCAGTTGTTAACTCTTGTCATTTAGCTACACCTTACAGTTAAGAACATTAAATCAACTTGTAACTATTGTGTTGTACAAACATGATGTAGCTATGTTCATTCATCACCTAGCCACGCTCTTGCCTTACTTCTTTATTTATTAAACCCACTTTCTTTGTCTTTAAAAAAAAAAAAAAGCAAACCAACAACAAAAACAAAACCCATCCACACCCAGAAAAACATACAGGATCTTGTCTCACGGATACCCAAATGTGGTATTCAGACGCCCAGGTCATATGTGCCCACTAGTATAGTCTGCAACTTTTCTTCCCTCTAAATTACCGAACAAATGGTGCTAGTATTACAGAATCATTGGAATCCAGCTCTTTATTTAATCTTGAATAATCAATAGTTGATGAAGCTTCCTGTTCGAGTTTGGCAAAAAAGACCTCTTTTTCTTCTTGTTCTTCCAGGGTATCCAATCCAACTCCTGTGATACTTTGATTAGGCCCAGAGGCTACCACTGAATCTAAATTTGAGAAAACAGAATAAACTAACTGTGTTGGCACTCTATGACTACACATAATAGTCATAACAGTTAACTACAACTATAGACAGACTTACAAACTATTAACGGTATCAAATTATCACAAATTAATATAAGGAACTTTCAATCCATAAGCTTCAGCTGAGAAGTGAAGAATCTCAACTTGCAATAAATTAGAGGACATTTTGTAATAATAATTTAGGTTTAGATCTAGCTAACTTCCTGAAGTGGTTGCACTCTCAGTTCTCACCATTTGTCTCCAGGCTGTCTCTACTTAAGGAGACAGCGATCCCATTACTTGTCTGAAGAGGCATCTTTTCTGTGTGCGTATTCTCATCAGTTCCTCCCATCAGCTGCAAAGCGTTCTGTATCTTGACAATGCTTCCACTTGATCCAAGCATTCCTAGGAAGGAAGCTGCAATATTACTACCACCTAGAAACTGTTTGTATGACACTTCAGTCGTGTTCCAGAACCACCTTTTTTGATCTTGTTGCAACTGCAAAGATGCACAATCTTACAAATTGTGTTCTTCTAACTTCTGTTTCTGTTATGATATGTAAAACCTTGTTTAGAGTTAACTGGCCTATTATAAACATTTTCTTCCCATCCTACATATTTAGGCCCAAGCCTAAAGTTCAGCATGGGATAAATGTAACAACTGTTATCGACTTCCTGTAACACTACTCATGGAGAACAATTGGAGAACAATTAACTTTTTTTTTTTGTTGTTGTTGTTAAAAGAACAGAGAAACTAACACTTCCTTGTTGAAAATCTATTAATTATGTTTGATTAATTATCTCCGAGAAAGCACCAGACTTCTAAAATTTGTAGCCATTGGCTGAACAGCTACATTTCATTTGTTGCAAATTAAGCGCTTTAGGGGGAAAAAAAAAAGTAACCAAACTTAGAGGTTGCTGACAAACACATAGTTCTTCCATTCTGTGTGCTTTTGTAACTGCAATATGCAGTTGCTCTCCTTACTGTAACTTAATTATTGCGAAGGCAGTTCACTAACTTTATGTGCGAATTCTGCTCTCAAACAGAATGCTGCTGTACCTACTTCCTTACCAAAAACCAAAAGCCAAATATTGCAGTAAATTACTACTTAAATAAGCTGTACTAAGTCCCTTCTGCCTCCCCCTGCAACATCCACTTTTATGCTTGGATTGTTACCACGTCTGTCTTTTCCAAAATGAATCTTCAGTCAGCAAAAATAAACTCAGAATTTATTCTGTCTTTCCAAAGGATGTTTAGACTGTAGCTGTGTGCTTGTACTGAATGTACCAGGAGGGGTGAAGACACTGACAAAAGCTCATTTCCTGTTGGCAGGGGACTGCAGGAGAGGCATACCTCAATAACCCTGCACATCAAGAACACTAAACCTGTCTCCCATGTGCTGATCAAGTGCATCAGCTCTAGGCTGTTATTCTGCCCTTGTAATATACAAGTCCAACTAAGTTCCTTTAAACAAATGCCATACTTGCCTATATAATGACAATGGAGAACCCCCTCCCTTCAATACTGAAAATGTACCAGAGTGAGGCAAAGAGGGGAGGAAGGGGAGAAAAAGGGGGGGGAAAAAGAAGTCTGAACATCTTTTCCTTCCCTAATGGCCTGCCCTTAGCACGTGCATTCTGATTTTAAGAGCCTTCTTGTTAAGTAGTAGTACAGTATTTTTCCTTGAGTTGCAATGACAAAGTCCCCTTACATGTTTTACTGGGAGGCTAAATACATGTGATTTTACATCTTGCAAATGACTTCCATTCCTGTACCTAACTTTGGTTCCCTCCCTGATACAGAGCTCTGACTTACCTTGCATGCTACAAATAGATGTTGGAGACTAACTTAAGGCCAAGCTCCACCTCTATACAGTTACTACCTAAACAAAACCTATTTGCTACTACATTGAAAACTAGGAAATGAAAAACTCATTGTGCTGTACAGAAGCTAAAAAAAAAACATGAATAGTCCATTTCTCTGATAGCTAAATGCAGTAATTTAAAGTGATTTACCCAGATGGGCACTTTGTTCTAGCTATCAAGACAGCAAATGGGAGTCTGTTTTCAGCTGGATCACAAATTTTTTGCTTTAGCATTTAGATTAACTTTAGATTAACTGCAATCTCAATTTTTAATGAAACAAAATAATAAAAACCAAAACATTTTCCTTAATTTTATTTTAATTATCTCAAGCTCAATAAACTGACAGACTTGCACTGCTCTTGAAGTTTTCACAATTTTTTTAACTGATAATATTCAAGTAATTTTCCCGTTCAAATTTGACCTGAGCTTTTTAAAAAGCACTTTCCAACTATAATCTGAAAATCAAATGCTGTTTTACAGCCACTGAGGTTTATAACTCAGCCACTCCCAATTCCCAGATACGTGCACCAGATTACAAGGGGATGCTACTGTTGCTGCTGAAGGCAAGAACATCTTTTTACTAGCCCTACACAATCTGAACTCTGAGAAACCTATTGAACTTGGAAAAAAACAACATCAACTTGGATGGTTTTCAAAGTTTATATTTTCACTGTGTTTTTTGACTGTTTGAATAGTCTTATCGATTTCTGAGGGACTTGCAAGGGTGATGGGGGGGCATTTTTATTTCTTGTGAAAATGATTTCTTGAGCAGCAGTTTCATTTTACTAGTCATAGCCTTACACTGTTAATTCTTGCAATATTTTGTAAGACTCATGATACGTGGTATACTGCCCCTTACAATAAATTAAAGTAAGAACCTGAATTTCACTTAGAAAAATATTTTATCACACCTGCAGAAAAAACTTTAAGAACATAAATACGCAGGGCTTAAACCTAGATATGATGACAAACACTTACTTCTGTTATTTGTAATTTGACCATGACTTACAGAATTGAGCAATTTTCTTTTTGATATCATATAAAACACAGTAATTTTGTTACCCTCCAAATTGTCTGGACTGTCAGAAGCGATGCTTTCTTCTTCTTTGTTTAAATACGAATCTTTCTTGTCCTTATGAAATTTTTCCAGCATTTGGAATTTAGACAAAGCCTTGCTCCGAGATGCACTGGAAGAAGGTTTAGGGGGAACTACTTTTAGGTGTACACAAACATTTACGAATTTTAATATACAATGGACAGGGAATAAAGAGAAAAATAGGGTGTGAGTATTCTGATTGCCAATTCCGAAAAAATAATGTAATTCATTATCTTTTGAATTATCTAAAATTTTGCAGCTATAAATAAAAACTAACAAGTTATGCATTTAAGAATGCTAACACTAATTTTTTTCCTTTAATTTTTAAAAGAAAAATTACTAATTAGTTCTTACTCCATATACACCTTGCATTCAAATACATTGTTCTATTGTTGCTCAATGTATATACTAACTGAAAACATAGAAAAAGAAAACTAAGAAAACTAATTCAACAATAAAAGAAGTTTTGTACTATAGGTTTTGAAAGAAAGCATCTAGATCAGTTCAAAGAAAAGCAGAAAAACATAGGCAAGATGTGAATTACTACTGCCTTTATCACTGGCAGTTACAAGAACTGCATACTGCCTATTTAAACCCCTGTGAGGACTTGCTTAGTGGCCAATAAAACCAAACACCTATTCACTTTACCACTAATTAAATTTTAGATAACAGTACCATTGCTGAAAACTGTGCTCTCTCATGAGACTTAGATGATAGTCAAACTATACACTTTATATTACCCTAGACTAGACAGATGCACTGCGTGAGACTTGTCCAAACCATCAAGCATGTGTGTTTCTGTATGTGCTTTGTAGGGGCGGTAGGGTGCTCCTAAACTGGCTAATTCAGAGAAAATTCTTAGTTACGGATTGTTCAAATTTACCTTGACACATGAGAGAGCAAAGGCTGCCTAGGGGATCTGGTCAAGCACTCTTGTTGTCTACAAACAGGAGGACTATGAGGAGATCTGACCAGAAGCTCGTAGAACTCAGAAATATGCAAGATGATTAAAGGAAGATAAACGTATGACAGATGCAGGCTAAAGTCAAAAGAAAAAGCTCTAAAACCCTTGCAGATACAATATATGGGTCCTTTATTCCCCTGACTGATGGCCAAGACCACTAATGAGGCATCACTTCTCTACCTTCATTCTCCCACATCTACAGAAACACCAAAAATGTTGACAGCATGCCTTCAGTTGTAAATAATGCAAACACCTGTGCCTTTTAAAATGGTAATTTGACATAACTGTCAAACTTCTTCTATTGCTCACATTTCAAATGTTAAGCTTAATTTGAGACAGTCAATTTTAATGTTTTTATCCCAGACCGAGATGCTTTATAGCTATTTTGCACAAAGGAGGCTTATGAAAACAGGACATACACTCTAGAAATCTACCATAAGGAAAATGATCTATAGACTTCGTAGTCACAAACAGGATCAACTGCCAAATATTTCTTTGTCATGGCTCTCCAAAATATTATTGAATCTGTTTGAATTCAACATCAAAGCTACATTTAGCGTAGTATATATATATATATATATCAAGTTAATTGCTACTATACTTTACACAAAAGTGTTTCATAGAGCAACAATTATAGTTCTTAATTATTATTGGAGTTTCTTCTCAGATAGCATTAATAGTTACTTCATATAGACGGCTGAATCTGAAATTACGTTGACTAAAATAATCCCTCAGATTAAATAACCTAATTTGTCATTACGATACCAACTGCACTGTTTCCATTTCAGAGGCAGCATGCACAGCAGAGGGAAAATAATATTAATACTTATCTGACTGGAGTTTTTCAGCTTCAACAAATAGAACACTGAATATTAATATTTCTTGAATAGGAAATACAGAAAAGATATTTTCTGTTTATTAACTATACCGATCTTTGATACTGACTTTCAAGGTTATTTTCCTCCTGCATTTGCTTACATTCAATACTGACTGCCTACCTACATCGCTAGGTACAGTGATCAATGATGTAACAACAATTAAGCAAAAGTTCACACATTTGTTGGTTTCTTTGGGAAATGACAAACAAATTAAGTGGCAGCTTGCTTTCATGAGAAAACTAGGTCAAAAGGACTATTTACAAAGGATTTTCTACAGGAAATGTACTAGTAATATAAGGCTGATATTGAATAAACTGAACAAAACATATTTAATCAAATACCAGACTGGAAATCTGAATGTGGAATCTGTTTTTCATTGTTTTCCACTACTTCAGCATGGCTTTCCATCCTTTTCTTCTCTTTTCTCACTTTAACAAATCTTGTTTGAAAATCTTGAGAAGACAAACAGCAAGAATAGACAGGCAAGCAAGACAGGACAGGAGTTATTATAACCCAATTTCTCTTTATCATTTAAATGGCAAAAACAAGTAGACATCAGATTAGTTAGAGATATGTCTTTAACCTGTCAAATATGGAAGACCGTATCTTGAATCATAATTTACACATTTCAGCTTAAAGCTGAAGAACAGAGTTCAAACGTGCCTAGAATAATAAGCAGAGTTATTTTAAAATGTACTTTACTATGCTTAGCCAAAAGAACAGAAGTAGTTTACACTGTTTACCATTAGCCTACAAAACCAAGTGAAAAGAGGTCATTAGTGCAAATTGCTACCTATTTCCCAACACTTTGGCAATGAGACGCCTTGGAAAAAACATTCACACAACAAATACTTGCAGAAATATATAGTCCTCCAGTCACCTGTCTCATGTCTTTCAGGAAAGCATGGTATAGATACTAAAGCAGCTCAAAATGAAAACCCCAAACTGGAAAACGTTTATCACCGTGGTGCATAGCTCAAGCTAATTAGCTAGACTTTGCACTTCATTAATATCACAATCTCTCTCCATGGTGCCATTCAAACGCATCAACTCATATGGAGCTAGCTCACGTATTTGTAATGCTGCACTGGGGGTGGAGGTGAGATTCATACATTTACATAATGTTAATTCACGATAACAAAACACTTAGAGAATAATAATTATACTACCTGACAGCCTGTTAATAAGAGTCTTATCTGCAAAACAACATGGAGGTTCAAGCTTATGAGAATTCACAAGGAACTGCACAAAGTTTTGAAAAATGCTAAATTTACACTTCTGAGAAGTTAAACTCAGCTTACTTCCATATTTGTTGTCATCAGAGCAATATTACTATTTCTTCAGCAGGACAATTATTTTGCTATTTACGGCACATTTAATAACCTTACAAAAAGCTACAAAACTAGATCACCTTCTCCTCATTTCATCCCTTGCAGTAACTTATGTTGCAATGCTGCTGTGCCTTCATCCATTATTAATACACGAGAGGAACATAATTCATAACACACATCTACTGAAGAATATTAGACCTAGCAAAATTGTATTTGATGGAAGCACAGAAGCGTGCAACACAAAGAGAGACAGAGAAAGGAAAAAAAGGAGCAGTTCTAGAAGCATATCAGTCCCTCAGGAAGAGTATGAATATGAACAATCTCACTTCTTTCATGGGTAAATTGAATCCATGCTTGCAAAACCGGGTAGATTTACCTTCTACATATTTTCACATTAAAAGATAAGTTTGTTTTAAGATATCTGTGATGCTTTTACCCTGATGGTCAACTAAGCTCCACCACAACCACTCTCACTCCCCCTCCTCCAAGGAAAAGTGGGAGAAAGTATGATGGAAAAGGCTCAAGGGTTGAGATAAGGACAGTGAGATCATTCAGCAACTATTGTCACGGGCAAAACAGACTCAGCATAGGAAGATTAATATAATTTATTATTACCTACTACTAACAAGCTAGAGCAGTGAGAAACTACAAACAAACTAAAAACACCTTCTCCCCATCCACCCTCTTCCACCTCCCGCCCCCAGAGCAGCAGGGAACGGAGGCTGCAGTCAGTCCCCGATGCTACTTCTCCACCTCTCCTTCACAGTCCCTCTTGTCCCCTGCTCCACGCAGGGTCCCTCCCACGGGATGCCGTCCTGCCCGAACTGAGCCTGAGGGGGCTGCCCACAGGCAGCAGCTCTTCAACAACTGCTCCCACACGGCTCCGTACCACGGGGTCCATCCCCCAGGAGCAAACTGCTCCAGCACGGGTCCCCCACGGGCGGCAGCTCCCCCCAGACCCCTGCTCCTGCGTGGGCTCCTCTCCACGGGCTGCAGCTCCGGCCCGGGGCCTGCTCCTGCGGGGGCTCTCCATGGGCCGCAGCCTCCTCCAGGCCACATCCACCTGCTCCACCGGGGGCTCCTCCACGGGCTGCAGCGTGGAGATCTGCTCCGTGTGGGACCCATGGGCTGCAGGGGGACAGCCTGCTCCACCAGGGGCCTCTGCACAGGCCGCAGGGGAACTGCTGCTGTGCGCCTGGAGCACCTCCTGCCCTCCTGCTGCACTGACCCTGAGGTCTGCAGGGTTGGTTCTCACTCCTCACTCCCAGCTGCTGTCATACAGCAGGTTTTTTCCCTTCCTTAAATCTGCCAGAGACCCAATGAATATTGCTCCTTGTCTCGGCTGTGGCCAGCAGCAAGTCCCTTTTGCAGGTGGCTGGAGCTGGCTCTGATCTGACATGGGGCAGCTGCTGGGCTCTGCTCACAGAGGCCACCCCTACACCCCCCTGCTACCAAAACCTTGCCACATAAACCCAATACAAGACCTTAACAAGTTTACTAGAAATTTATTTATATTTCATATGTCAATAAATGAAGATCAAGCACGTTTCAGTTCTAGTTGCTTTTCCTCTAGTTAAACTGCAGGGCTGAAAAGATATTCTTAGCTTAAAAAATAAAAACCATTGAATTGGTCTGGACAGGAACCACCTGATATCATCACATTACTTCTGGTTCTACTTTGCACTTAACCCATATAAGAACTGTTCTCCAAAAATTCTAATTAGGCTGCCCTTTAGGTACCTATTCCAGTATTTCTGGTTGAAGTAGCAGGAGAAGCATCAAAGCGCTTTATGGGTTGACTCAAGCATCTCAAAAAAAATCATGGAAGAATGATGAACTTCTGAAGACCCCTGAAAATTTTCACTGAAAAAACATTGAGAAATGAGGTCATGCTAACTGCTTAATTCTCGTGCTATGCCCACACTGTTCTTCAGGATTTTTTTGAAAAGCAGTAAGGAAATCATAATATTTCATAACTACCTGCACTGCCTGATAGGAGTTTTCTCATGTCCATTGGGAGATCTCCAGCAACATCTTAAAAGCCAAGGACACATGAGTCCAGACAACATCCATTAATGGTTGTGCCTAAATGGCACAATTTCTGACTAAGATTTGACATGAACTATAACAACACTAACAGGACAGAGATATTCTTAAAATCAGAGACTACCAGTAGTACCTTAGCTTCGTCATATGAAAACCTGATTTCTGGGATTTTCTGTTAAGCTCCGTTACAAGCTACACAAATCATGAAAATAAGAGGACAGTGATTATTACAAGAAGAAGAGACAATCGCCCTGTGGAAACTAACTACCCCTAGGGTCTGCTACCAAATAGGAAAACAATGAAGGAATGGAAATTCAGAGGTGGAAAGCTTGCATATAATACATTTCCCTCCCTAACTACATGACTTAGTAAATACTGAACTAGTGACTGTGTTATCACAGCCCTTTTCTCCTTGAGCCATGTTTATGGTAAGGGAAATACTGACAGCAGACGTTTTTGAATCAGCTGCTGTTGTTAAACCATCAGTATAAGAACAGGTTGGTTACGAAACATAACTACAAATGTTTCAGTAGAATTCATAAGTTACATTTTCTAATTACCTTACTCTCTGTATTTACTCTTTACAAGTTTTAGTAACCTGAAAGCTACACAAAAAAAAAAAAAACAGCAGAAGGCTTGCTCACAGCTTGAATATGATCTCTCTTAAAAAATACAATTACATTTGAGTTTTATCCTTTGCAAACTTGCACTGTAATGTTCTACAGTATTTGAGTTGCACTGACATCATCTGAAACCAAGCCTGCGTGAAGGGAAAGAACTAGCCTGACACCCTGTGGCCAAAAAACTGCAGAACAACATTATTTACCACCATCATCTGAATCTTCCTCAGATATCCACCACGGCACTGAATCCTTTTTCTTCATTTCTTTTTTCCTAGGCTGTCCCAACGTCTCAAGAATGCTGGACTTTTTTTTTGAATTTCCAAGTGAATCATCTGAAAGAGACTGAATCAAATCACATACTAGATTAAAGTTAGCTTTTACTTTTTCTCATTAACCGTTTAACATTGTTTAATTGTATTTCAGCCACTCAGTTCTTGAACTTGTGGGTTCAGATGTCTGTCTTTACTCCTCCCATCTGCTTTTTTTGTATATGCATGAAAAGAATGAGTAACAGACAGTAACTATATTCATGTGGAGCAATACTGGAGATTATAGTGTAACACCACTGCCAGAATTTAAAGTGTTAAAAGTTATCTGCTTTGTGGAGTTTATGTTCAAAAGAACAGTATAATCACCTCCTTTTTCAATTAGTTACAACATATAACAACCAGACAAAATCCTGCCTACATCCCTAAAGATTAAAGAAAAAATAAAGTAGCATACAAGCTGTTTTGCTTGGCCAGGCTTTTTATACAAGCAACATTATTTATATTCTAAAAGTGAACCTTCACAAGCAACTTTCTAGCTCCCAGAAACATCCAGAAACAATCCAGAAACAGATTTCAGAAGCTCACTTTGTATTATGTATTCATGGAAATGAATGGAAACACCAAATCCCTTTCTACCTGACTCAATGTATTAAGCTTTGCTATGTATTTTTTTAGTTACCTATACTGATTTGACTGATGGCTTAATTCAGTGGAGAAGAAAAGGCTATGATATGGAGAAGAAAGGCTAGGAATTTAGTTACAAAACAGTAACGGGAAAAGACCTACAAACCCTTCATAAGACAACAGCCCTTTTCTTAAGCGATACAACTTGTTAAAGAAAATCTCTTTTAGTATAGCTCTCTGTGGCTTATAGTGGTATCAGAGCCCCAGTTAGCTAGCTGTCCAGACACTGAACAAGGAAATATATTTGTGTAGGAAATATAACTTAAGAACAATTAAGAACTACACAGGAAACATGACATTTCCAGCCTTTCTCCTTCCTTGGCAGAATCCCATGTTCTCTACCTACACTACCACCACCAAAGAGGCTCCCTCTTTGATTAAAAGAATCAAGCAAGTGCACTGCAAGCTTACGTGTTACAAAGTCCCTGTGCTTAAATTCAGTAAGCACAGGGTTAAGCGGTTTGGCATACTGTTTATTTTTATTTATGTATTTATTTTAGCACTAGCTTTTGAAATCAATTGTCTTGAAGAGACTTAAAGAATACAGTAATAGAGTTAGCAAAACCCGTGAAACATAGGATGCAAAGAATTCACATATGGAATACATCATACAGGAAGATTTCAAAAGCTTCAGTTTTATACTTGTCACAAATAAGAAAACGTGACAGTACAAACAGAATACTAGAAGCAACAGGATTGTGCATGCTGAGTATGTAAAATGCAACAGGATGTTTTATTAAAACGTTCCTCCGTAGTCCACTGCCCGACTCCTATTGCATAAAAAGCATTGCCATAAAAGGCTACTTTTACTTGATATCCAATGCTTCAATTTATATGTGCCTAACAGAATATTCATAAAACACCAATCATCACAAAGCACCATTTAAGAAAAAAAAAATCTTATTAATATCTCTGAACAATAACATCTTCAGAGTTTAAAATTTCACTTTAAAAAACTAAATGCCTGTCACAGTTTAAGTACCCCAAGTCTTGCAGTTTAATAAAAACAATTTTTGCAAATTATGGAACTGTTAGACAACAGGATGTACTGCAATTTCTTTATGTTGGCTCAGTGACATAGAACAAAAGTGTCTTACATTTTTAATAAATGCCCTATAAATAACAACTTCCTTACACTAGTCACTACCAAAGTACTAGTGCCATTGTCCCCAAAGGTCTGTCTGCAAGTACTGACAGGTGCTCGACGCAAGCTCTGTTGTCACTTGCTGCTTCTTTTATGACTAACAGCATCGTCTACTCTGCAAACAGAGTGCTTCAGTGATGCTCGTACTCCTTAGAGCATTGTAACTAAAGAAACTGAAACTCCCAGATGTTGCTCTCAAGTTCTGGAAACTTTCTATGTCCAGCCATCTTGTCAACTGCAGACAGTAAAGTTGCAGCAGCTGGGAGATGAAATACTGACACAAAAATGCTCGTGTTTTTCCAACAGGTCAACAGCCTCAACAGTGAAACTTAGATTTTTCTTGTTTGTTTGCTAAAAGAAAAAAAAAATATATATCAAATTTTTGGACTGGTAATGGATTTTCAGTACCAGTAAGTGGTACCAATTTCTTCCTAACCCCTACAAAAGAGCCTCTCAGCCTTTCAGTTACAGAGACAGTAACAAAAAAAAAAAAAAAGTTGTTTAATCTCAATTTAAATCAAAGCAAAGTCATTTTTAAGACTTAGGACCACTATGTCACATAATCAGCTTACCATCTCCTATAGAGGAGAAGGAATTTAAGAAAGTAGATAAGCAAATACAGGATTGGATCCAGAACACTTTCATGAACAGCTGCCCTAATTATTTCGTGAAATAAGTCTTTTTTTTCAAGAAAATAAGACTACTCCAAATTATAATATCTTAATATATTTGATCTTTTAATAAAAAATTTAAAATGTTTTTTCAAAACATTTCACATGGTTTAATGTGAAATATTACTATTCTGTGTTACTCTACAGATTTCCTAATTAAGATGACATAGCCTTTCCAGTCTTCTTTCTCAGTTGTAAATGAATATTATGTAGAACAGAAAACAACCTAGAAGTCTAGAAGCAGGTAACAGCTTTTTTCTAACTTTGTTTTGCTTGAAGTATCATCAAAAAAATGCAAATAAATGAAAGCTCTGGGTGTAAGAACTTCCATAGCATGTCCCATGGGAACTGCACAGCCAACACGCAAAACTCACGAGCTACACCAATATGACAGGCGATACTTAAAGGAAATTAAATTGACAGTAGGGGAAGTACACTGAAGCTGGTGGAAGTCGAGTGGAAGGATCACAACAAGCTCTTGCCATCCATAATTCTTCTCTTCTGCCTTTGTTGTCTATGTATGTATAAACAAGTAGTTTGGAGTAAGTATTATCATGCAGAAGAATTATTAAAAGGCCAATTCTGTATGAAGTAATTCTCTTTCCTTCTGTGTAATGACAGAAGCCTAGAAAATCCACGTCACTGGCAGTTTCTGAAGTTCACTGCATAGATCAAAAGATTTCTTCAGTATAATCCACATACTAAACCTGCATCATCCAATTGTATCCACGATCTTTCAACTTTGTGTTTTTATCTCAGACACGCATACAATCCTCCCCAAATAAAAGTAGTTTCACAAACTGCAAGCAAGAGTTACTTAAAAGGAAAAAATGTCCTGCTCCCTTTCTTCCCTGAAACATTTGCTTAAACAACAGCAAGTCTTCCTTCAACTAATAAGAAACTTTCCAACCCCAAAGCCCCCGCTACTGCCTCCTGCTTAGTGCTCTCAACAAAAAAAACATCACCTACACAGCCAGGCATTTCAAACAATGGAGCACATCAGTTTCTCATCTTTCTAACATTAAAAAGCTGCTTACTTCTTATGAAAAAAACAATACCAAAGGGAAGAACAGAGTGGAAGATGTATGAATATAAAGTAACAGCATAAATAATGTCATTATTTGGGTCTGTATCTAGCTAGCAAAACATAAAATAAAACATTTGTAATGACTAGGTTGACAGTATATATGTGTAAAGTGTTTAAGCTTGCTTAAAAACAGTTTTAGTTTGAAACGATAAAATAAGTTTAAGATATGAGCTGTTAAAAGTTGCTTTCTCTGAAACATGCCAAATGCCACTTAGAAAAAAAAAAAAACCACAACAAAATAGCTGTATTGAATTATTTTAACTCAACTGTTCTCAATGTGGACAATAACCGACGAGCAAGAAGAACATGTAAATGAAGAATAAAATATGAGAAGTGGTCATATACAGGCTTTTGTCAGATGCGCAAAATAAATTAAAAAAATAAATCTCTTATCCTCCCCAGAGCAACTGCCTTCATAACAATAGAAGAAGCATTTTTGACAGAAAAACAAATCCTACTTTTCTATTTTTACTTAGATTAATAACTCCAGCGAATTCAAAAAAGTCAATTACATCATGAAATTAAAGGCCAAAATTTACCTTTAAGATCTTTGTGAATCTTAATATTCGGATGGCATATTGGTTCTCTATTCTCTCAATTTTGTATTGCCCAATTAAGTAACATCTACATTGTGTTTGTAAAAGCAGCCGCATGATGGTCAAGGCAGAAGTAGGGACTTGGAAAAGCTGAAATCTCCATGGAAAAGAAGCCTCCTATTACTACAGTTCTCCACTACACAGTAAGAAGTGAAAGTTTAGGTGCTAGCTTCCATAAAACTTCTCACAAGTAATTACATTGTACAAAATCCACAGTTTAACCATTCGTTGCTTACAACAAAGACCCCAAGAAAAATATCTGCAATCGCTAGCTACACTTACATACTGTCGTAGCATCCAGTAAAGGCCTTACATGTGTGGTATTTGTATCTTAGGCTTACCACAGTGTGTCTGATATACCAGAAAGCAAACTCTGCAATTGCAAAGCTCTATCCAATGAAAAATACACCAAGTTACAACATTTTGACCATGTCTGATAATTGCTAGCTAAAGTCATAATCCACTGATGTGCGTGATTTTGCTTATACGCAGAAACATCAAGAACCATGAGCAATTAAAAGATTCAAATTAAAATTTTCCAGTCACTACAACATATTTAATTTTGTTACAATTAAAACAAGAGTGTTTAAATAAAATTCAGTGAAATTAGGTATTACACAGAAAAATAAGGACATTCTTAAAATGCACCTTGCAGCTACATATAGATTTTGATCTGATTATCTCTACTCAGTTAAATATCAATTTGAAGTATAGAATAACACACGCACACACACAATTATATCGAAACAAAAGCAAGAACCAACAGCTCTTTCTAAATGTATAATCTAGCAGTGACAAAATGCTCATATTTAATCTCAAAACTCCTCTCTTGATTTCAGTACAGCAGAGTAGTATGAATTCAGTTTAGCAATGGAGTTATGACGTTGCAAGGACCCACTCATAAGACAGCTACATGAATCATGACAGAAGCACAGCTGCATCTTCTATTTCATACTCAATTTTTCTTCTGTGTTTTAATGGAGAAAATGGATGTGACCTTGCTCTGAGACATACCTCTTTCAGAAACTCTTCAAACTGCTCATCTAGTTCTTCTTTTGAAAATCGATGAGCCATCATCTGCAACTGGATGTTACCTTCTAAACAATAAAAATAAAGTTAATTAAAAGCACTCTAAAATTAGAGGTAACCTAGAGATTTGCTGCTTTCACAGGGCTGTAAGCAAAAAAAATCTCCAGAGAGATGTCAAATTTCTCCCCTCCCAACCCAAATCTACATTATTAACTGAATGAGAGAGTCAGTGCAAACATATTTGCATTACTCAGACTCCATATAATAAAAATACTAATTTCCAGAACATCAGCTTCAGCATTTACATTGTGATGGATAAAGAAATTGCAAGTCTCTTCACCACCTTTACGTTTTTCTTCAAAAGACATCTCTCTTAGCTACCTACAATTAAGAATTCTGTCTACGATAACTGAAGAATCCACAGCATTAATACTTCCCATCCCTTTTAAGGGCTTTTAATTCCTTTCTGTGTTTCTTCTCTAAAGATGGAGACATCTGGCATTGTAAGTTTTTCTTCACAGTCTTTGCTGCGTTCACGGCTCGGTAAATAACAAATACATAAAAACCTTCAAGATTAGAGGATGACATTCAGTTTGATCTGCCCCAAAACACAAAACCAAAAGCACTTGCCCTCCTCCCATTCCCCAAAGTCTTTGTTGATTTCTCAGGTATAAAATATGCCCCACACTCAAAATGCTACAAAGCTTTTGCATATCACAATGCTCAACACATATGGCTACCTTCAAAACCGCATACACATTGCAGTATTAAACTACTTTAGCATCCTCCAGGCTGAGAAGCACTACATAAACATAAAAGGGCTCAACACTCACAGAAATGCTTTTACCATTAAATAAAACTTCTCCCAAATGGAGCCCTCTCAGTACACAGGACTGTTACCTACCTAGTAAATGGGTTTTGACAGGTGAGTGGTGACAACTGCTTCCTGCTTTCACTCCTTATTCATCCGCAGACCACCCGACACTTCGGCTTTGGCGGTTAAAAAATAAAATAATAAAAATGAAATAAAGTAAAATAAAATAAAATAAACACAAAACAGTTATAGCAGGCTGCCCAGACTTTGAATTAAATCAGATATCCTTATGTAAGCACTTGGACAATATCTCTGAAAAGATGGTAAGAAGATTAAGAATGTAACCTCTCACAACACACATAATCCATTATCCTTTTATATTTTTACATCAAAGGGCACTGCAAACACTGGATGCTGTTAACAGTTTACTGTTAAACTGTTAATGCCAAGTACTTAAACGAATGGAGAATGATTAATTTGTTTTGCTGGAGAAGCAAATCGATTCTTCCCGTATGTTTGTACTTCTGTCTCCCTTAAAGCTGCGGCTCTGAACGCTAACAACGTACAAGTTTATTTTTCAAAAGGACAAGGCAGGCGATTTCCACAACGGAATACACGCGCCCGCAACCCTTCGCGAATATACTTTACCGTCATACCTTTAAAACTGGAGGCGGGCAAAGGACTTTGAGACAAAATCCGGGGCAGCCCCTGGCTGGGGTACGCGCTGGGACGCGGAGCAGGGCACCAGGGCGTGGGGAAGGCTCGGGAGGGCGGCGGGGGCCGAGGCCTAGGCCTAGGCCGCCCGCGCTTGGCCGCGGTTGCCTTGGCAACCGTGCCGGCCACCGTACCGGCCCGCCGGGCGCGAGGGCGGGGAGAGGAGGGGAGGCGGCACCCGGCCGCCATTACGGGCGTGGCGAGGGTCACGTGGCGCGCGGCGGGGCGGGGCGGGGAGGAGGAGGAGGAGGAGGGAGGGGAGGAAGGCGCGGCTGGCGGCGGCGGCAGCGCTGACCGCTTCCACCATGAGGGGTCACGGCAGGATAGCGCAGGAGCTGCCCGCGCACCTGCGCCAGTCCCGGCGGCCTGCTGTCCCTTCTGTGCCTTCTTTGTTTCCCCTTTTTTACTCCGCACAAATTAAAGCGGAATTCGTTTTTCCCGTGTGGCAGCTATGGCGGGTCCTTGGCGAGGAGCAGCTTCGTGCCTGCTCGCAGAAGGGCTCGGGGCAAATGTTGCCACCGGCAAGCAGAAGCTGTGCCCCCAGCCCGGTGGTGTCTGGAGGATGCCCTTGGAGGCACCCTTTAATGCATCCTGTAATCCTTACAGTGCCCTCTTTGGGGTCAGGACTAGCACTCGGTGGTCCTCCTAGATCCTTTTAAACTCTGCATATTCACTGATTCCCTGAAATTTCAGAAGGGTGCACCCCTTCAGCCTCACCAAAGCAAGACAAAATGAGTTAAAAGTACATCGCTTTCCCTAACGCAAAGGTCAAACCCAAAGCATCCCTCCTCGTTCTTACCCAAAAATCCCCTCCTGAAGTTTTTCTCGTGTTTCTGCTTTAGATGTTGGCTGCTGCGCTTCTAATGCGTTTTAGCGCGTCTCTGGAAATGTTTGAAATATGCAGAGGAATTAATGACCCCTGTTCCCCTGACCACTGTCTCTCAAATAACCACAGAACAATTGCAGTCTGTGCCTGCATGTGCTCTCCAGCCAGGGTCTGTCAGTTTTGTTTGTTGTGAGAGTCACGTTGCTTCAGGAATTTTTACGCCAGCATTTAGTAAATGGCAAAATAAAGCAAGCTCACTTAAGAATACAAATGAACGTTGTTCACACACACACACACACACACACACTCACATTTGGATCCTCTGCTGAGCAGACTTAGAATGAAAACATTTTGAAAGGAAGTTTTCTTCAGCCAGCATTGGGTACTCATCGCAAGTGAGAAACTAGTTAAAATTCTATTACTGTCTCTCATTTCCTGTTAGTTTGAGAGATAAAGACTGTGCTTCCAATATGGCCTTTATATGTCCCAGATTGTTTTATCCAAGTATAAATTATAGTTTATATTCAAAGAAGCAAAGAAATATGGGCTGTGCGTTTTCCATTGAAGTCAGTAGAAATTACTCTGCTGAAGGTGCTGCAGCACTTCTTTCAATCAGGCCTTTTGTCTGCAGATGGAGTATTGTATTTCCATTTGCAAAGTATGGGTCATTTGTTTTGTCTTTGTGTGCAACTTCTGCTGCTGTCTATGGGAAATGTGGGAGCTGATCAAGGACAGGATGCCCATATAAACTAATACACTGGAACGATTTGTTAGGCATGACAGCCTAATGCTGGTGAAAACATCAGTTTCCAGCATTTGCTCTTTTCTCTCATATGTCATGAAGAGGCATGGAGTGAGGCATGAGCACTTAAAGAGAAATATGGAAATTAATTAAGATATGTCAGTCTGATGCTGCGCGCCTTGATCCTGTTCACATTTAAGCCAGTGCAAATTTTGCTATTAACTTCAAAGTGATAGCCGCGACATCATTCATCGATCATGAGAGTTACTTCATATATAATCAAATAATCACATCAAGGGCTCAGTCGTCCTGCAAGCTGCTTAAAAACTGTTGCACATTGAAGCCTTTCTGTTTGCAGAAGTATGTTCAAAGAGGCTTGTACAAAGTATAGAAAAATGTGCAGAGGGATCAATGCTGTTGGAAACCTCAGTGCCCATATGGGGGGGAAAAAAAAACCAAACCACTCTTGATGACTGTTGTGGAGAGGAGGCATTGCCTAGTGTTGAAATGTCATCCAGTGCATTCAAGTGACATGCACAATAGCCACTTAAAAGATTTTCATTTCCTTCTGATGCCATCCAGTTGGAGCAGTTTTCTGTAGAGCTCTTAACAGTGAAGCTTAAAAAACTGAGAGCAGGAATAGCCATGAATTTCAGCCAGGAACTTGGCCATTAGCATGGTGATGCTAATAAAGCTGAAGTGTGGTCACAAATTCTGAAATAGATCCTGCTGGATAGAGCCCCAAATTACAAGGTAAAATTCTGGCTCTACTGACATTGGTGGGAGACCTTTGTTGACTTGTGTGGAATCAGATTTTGCCACTGTAGTCACTGGTTTCTCTTTTAAATGCGGCATGTGTACACTTAGACATTTTTACGTCAGATTGCTAAAATAGAAGGCTTTGCATATTAGTATAATGATTTCAAATTATTAATGGTAAAATTAAAAGGGATAAAATATCCATACTTTTGTTTTTGCATGTCTTATTTCAGATTCATAGCGTCCATAAATGTCGATGAGGAAAAAGACATCAAATAAAAAGGAAACAAAACGTCTGCCACATCCACTTTGGCTGAGGCATTGCATTAGATAGTATTTCAGTACTGAACTTGCAAATATGTGAAATATGAGATTATGATAATAAATATTTAGCCATATTCTTGGTTATGTTTTTTTAAAGGTTAACAGTTTCATACTGAATGAAAAGCAAACAAACAGTGGTGAATTAAGAAGTTTCTTTAAACTGCATTCTCTGTTCATGCCCACTGTGATAATACTTCCTTACACGACTATGCAATAAAAATCCTTTCCACTATATGCATCAGATAAAAAAAGAGCCGTCCTTAAAAGTAAGAGTTTCATAGAAAACAGAATTATGTTCTTCTACGTTTTTATGCTCTCCTATGTGGAACTGTATTTTTTTGTGAGGAATAAAAAATGTTAAATTAGGATTAGTTAGAAAATAGTTCATCTAACTATAATTTCAGGTTAAAAGATATTTTTAATGCTTTCACTTTTGTGTCACTGCAGATCGGCCATTGCTCCATTGCTGATTAACCATAGCCCTCAAATCCCCAGGGCCAGATTTACGGTGGACTGTGTTACAGTAGCTAGCCTGAACTCAGCTTAGCATCTCATCCCCCAGGTCTTTTCCGTCATGCAGTTTCTCCACAAGCTGAGAAATAAACTGTGTATTGTTTTAAATTGCTCCAGCAGCTTAAACTGTTCACTAACCTTATTTCTGCTTTGTACGTGCATCCCTCAAACTGAGCTGCAAGTTGGAAGCTAGGCTGTCACGTTGCTGGTCATTTCAAGGTTTCTGTAAGTTTGCAGACATGGTCTACAGCACTGTTTCTCAGATTTTTTGAAAATGAATCCTCCTTTTGCCTCATTTATGTAAATGTCAAATTGCCTTAATGCTGCACCCTGTGCTGCCAACGTCTCAGTTCCTCTGCAACAGGGGGAGCACAACGTTCCTGTAATAACTAGCTGCAGGAGTAAACCTTTCTCCATCATGGAGAAAACTGTGCTACTGCCAGCAAATAGAAGCAGTTAAAAGTGCCTTCAAGAGTATGAATGTTTGCATTCAGTAATTGCAGCTGCTTCTCACTCTCTTAACTTAGAAGTTAAGCATCTAACACTGCTTTTTCTAACATCTCCCTATCCTCTCTAAACTTTTTGGGAAATGTTGCTACACTACGTAATCCAGCCCAAGGAGCAAGATCCCTTCTATTAAGAGCTTTCACTTTTGACAGATCCTAGGAACATTACTGTGTAAAGACAGATACAAGCATGGTAGATTTGACCAACCCTAATGCATTTGAACAAGCTTAACAATTCCATCCTATGCCTTTTGCACGTCCTTCTTTGCCAGTGAGAGTCCTCAGTGCTTGGCCCATCTAAGACTTACTTTCCACAGGGATGGGGAAACAAAACTTTCACCCCAAAGTTGTTTGAACTGCAAACCCTCATCTGCCTTGAATATTCTGCTTTGTATACAGAAAGCTGTAATAAATTTTTCTTTTTGCATGAAGACACACCACATATCTTTGGTTCAGAAAAAAATTAAGATAAATATTTTTACAAAAAATTCTTAGTGGCTTAGCAAAGATTAAGCTCCAAAAACTCAGCAAGGAAAAATTAAGTGTGCTCATTTATTAAAATTATTCAGACCTGTAGAATCTCTTGTTAATCCTGCCAACATATCTTCTTCACACTGGCAAGAATATTAGCTTTGCATTTCAGGTTTTCACTTGGTTATTTTTAGTTCTTCTGAAGCCTGGGAAATAAGAAATATAACAGCTTTGAACAGTCTGAAAGAGCCAACTCTAGCAGGGCCTCTGAATCTGATTAGATAAAACAACAAAGAGGTTCTGTTAGGGCAGAGGCAGGAAGAACTAAGGTGGGTGGCAATATCTGTCATAACTCAGGGGAAATGTAGCCTCAAAGCACTCAAAAGTGGGTGAAAAAATAACATAAGCAATAGACAACTTTCCCACATCTTAGGTCACTCTCCAAATGCAGTTTGAAAAGTTTTGTCTGAGCTCAACTTTTTTTTTTCTTTTTTTTTTTGTATTTTTAAAGTATAATAAACAGCACATGCATATGTGTTTATCTTAAAGAGCTTATTTAGGGGAACATCATTTCTCTGCAAATAAGTGTCCAAAAAGTCTCAGCATGGCAAGTGCAAGTACATTTGTCAGTACAGAAATAGGACGAAATCTTAAGTGAAAGGTTTGCAATTTAATTTTCCTTTGAAAGTAAGGCAGCCTTACGACTACTGGAGTAGATTTCTCACCAACATACGGCTAGCAATAACATTATATTTTATCCTCCTGGCCGAAAAATGATCAAACAGTCATGTTGAGTGTCACTGGGAGGTCTTCAGGTTTTTGGGGGTTGATTTAGAAATGATCTGTTATTAGAGTGGTGGGAACCTGGAACACCCACCTGGCCAAGGAACTTATTTTTCCTGCTTTCAATGCAGGATGGTTATTTCAGGCCAGAGTCTGCTGAAATGAACAGGCAGAAAGAAAGCTTTGTGCATCTTCTCAGGAAGATCACTCAAAGCGTTTTTGAAATCCTTTTGCAACCATGACATTAAGATTTGTCTCTATTAGAGGCCGGGACTGTTTCCTACTTGAAACCAGCAGCTACGTGTGCCAGCACCAGCAATGCCTGTACCGGGGCACATGGTATTTTGTGAATGCTCGCTCCTGCCTGTCCTTTAGCTTCCTGAAACGTCTCCCATAACTGCGGGTCTGTCTTTCCCAAACAGACGTGGAGCATAGTGGCAGGTGCATATATGCACAACAATTAATGCTCATCTGATGCTGATGGTTCTGCCCTGACAAATCTGCTCTGATGGCATGGCAGCCGGTCCATGCCTGGCTACAAAAAAGCAGGCACCATGGTTGCATTGCCCGTGGGATCAGTTTTGTTCTTTCTACTATTCCCGTAATACTGCAAAGGAAACGTCTCATTTTAAGGGCTGAATTTTGCTGTAATCAGAGCTCGGGATACGTAGTGCCTTTCACACCACTGGGCTGAGGATTTCAGCACGCTTGCGTGGCTTTTGTACTGTAAGCACTGCAGCCTGATGAATTTACCATTGAATCTAGTGGGTCTACGGGACTTTGGTTTCTGGCAAAAGGCTTGCTGTAATTATGCTACTGAGGGAATAACTTCATTAAGCAGTGAGTTACTGGACAAGATTCTCTTCTGTCTTGGAAGGTCATGACTTTGTTATTGGATCACTTGCTTTGCTGTATACTAGCCTACATTTTCAGAAAGAAAATTTGGAATGTACGTTAATTTATTTGCCAGAAGTTTGTTTTAACTTTTTAACCAATAATGCATTCCACAGTTTTCCTGACTTTGTGTCTGTTATAAACAGTATTCCTGTAGACCAAAGAGATTTTTAGTGGTGTTTCTGTGGTATTTTCAGCAGGCTAGAAGTGGTTATAGTGTACTTTTGGAGAGGAGAGATGGAGTGTAAAATTTATTCCAATTATCTTCTTTCTCAAGCTTTTTTCTCATTACAATTTCATCCTAAATTAATCTGCTGCACCTTTTTGTTTTCCTTTAGGCTGTGCTCTGCGGCTCAATCTTCCATTCCTGCGCAGGGAATTTGGTATCGGGTCTTATAGGCTAAAGGGACAAGGTTAGACCCTTGCAAAGAATCGTTACCAGTAAAAAGTTCTGCTCCAGCACCTGGTCCATGGGCAGACAAAGTGAATGTGTAGGGAGCTCTTTGCCCCTGATGAATGGGAAAAGCCAATGAGCGTTTCCAGAACCCTTTTTCCTTTGGCCACAGAAGGAGTAACACCTCCTTCCCCCCCTGAAATTAGGTTCACATGGCAAAAACCCTGCAACATGTTAACCAGCATCTACAGGGAGGAAAAGGGCGCCTGCTACAAGTCTGTTCTCTGTGCAGAGCGAGCGTGCGTGTCAGTTTAATGGAACTGCCTCGCTAGTCATCCCCTCTTGCATGAAGCCATCGACCCCACGCTGGCCCCACGCTGTTTGTAGTGAAGCACAGATGCGAAGGATGGAGGAGTCGAGGAGACCTGTGATCGTCTCCACTGCTGTTGCATCCCCAGCACTGCTTGGGGTTGTTTTGTTTGGAGGTAGACACCTCGCCTACAGCAAACATAGAGCCCGCTGTTCCTGTCGTCCTGTGCTGGAAGGGCTCTACAGAGGGATCTGGCATTCCACCATCCAAGAAACCTCTCTGGAGTCAGCATTTGCCCTCCTTTTCAGTTTATTTTTTTCTATACTTGGAAATAAAATAATCTAAACTGATGTTCCGTGTATGTTTTCTGTGTACAGAAAACAGAAGCCAGACAAATAGTTTCTACTGAAAGGAAAGCCTCGGTACCCTGAAACTCTTAAATGCAGTCAGGCAGATTTTTTATTGTATTTTATTTTATTTTTTGTAAAGAGGGCATTAGGTAGGGATATGACCTGTCATTACTTAGAGATTTTCAGCAGCTGTACATCTGACGTCTGTCTGCCACCCACCTCGTACCAAAAATGCCACCAAGAGATCAGCTTGTCTATCTACTAAAATAGGCCTTAAAGCTTAGCCTCAAAGGCCCATGACACCTGCCTTCCCATGTCTTCTCTTCCTCTCCATATCTATCCCACTAATCACCTATTAGCTCCTAAGGTACCAGAAATAAACACTAGCAGCCCCAAGGTTCAGACAGTGTATACTAAGACCTGTGAAAACTGCCTTTTCCAAGCATTTGTCTTGAAAGTAATACCTAGCTTAAGGATTTAAAACCTAGTGAAGTTTTTTGTTGTTTCAGGCTTTTGGGAAGTGGTCATTTTCTTAATGTGATAAGAAACTGAAATGTTTTCAAAGTAAAGAAATTTAGATGTGTGGCCTGCATGGATTAGTAAGACTGGAAGCTGCTGTTATGTGAATCCCTTAATTACGACAAACCCTCTCTGTTCAGCGGCTATGTTTACTTAATAGCATATTAAGCTACAATTTTTACATGTATAATAAAAGTATTTAGGTGTCACTGCTTTCTTGCAGTGTAATAATATTTGATTTGATTTAATTTAAGTTTAGATAAGCTTGGGCTTTTTGTTCATTTCCTCCATGCCGAGAGATGGAATAGCCCGGTGCTAAAGCCTTTTAAGATTCAACAATACTGTTTAAGCTTGGCATCTGCAACTAATAATAAAGACTATGCAACTTTGAATGAAAATATGTCTAATTATCATGGCAACGGGAAGATGGTTGACTCATCTTCAGCAGTTTGGATTACATGTGTGGGATTGTGTTTTGGATGGAGCACTCCAGAATAGCAACACTCCATCAAAAACACAGTCATGCACCTGTATTCCAAATGGCTGAATAAGGCAAAACACATGTCATAGGAACACTGTGAATCAAATTAAAAAAAAAAAAAAAAAAAAAAAAAAAAGGAAAGGAAAGAAAAGAAAAGAAAAGAAAGCTGGAAGAGAAATAAAGACAAGTACCATAACATTGGTGTGTGTGAAGACTTGTTTCTCTAAAGCTCCCTGAGTGATTTATTTGTCGCTAAACCTCTGTTCGCAAGCCATGTTTGATTTTGCTTGATGCTGATATAGACACTGCAACCGGATCTTATGGAAAGGGCTGCCAGCAACTGTTTGATCCTGATAAATTACAATAACAGGCACAATTTACAATGAGAAGCTATTGCTGCTCCTGGCCCTAATGTGTGATGAGGTTTAAAACATCGTGGGCCAAAATTCTCCTTACCTTGTGGCCCCTTTGGACCACTTACAGAGGATTGTACGAGAGCCACTGAGCAGAAGAAAATCACATTCACAGCAAGAGTCAGCCCCAATTTTATGTCAAAGGTGAGCATGTGTGTTTATGTGTATCTGCGTGTGCCTGGAGTGAAAGAGATGTTGTGGGGAAAAGAGGTACAAGAAGAGTGCATAATTCACATGTTTGGAAACTTGTGTGTTAAATGAGCAGTCCATTCCCCTGGTTTCTTCTGCATGTGCACACACACACACTAACATTTATGCCTGCAACGCATATGTGTTGTGAATATTGAAGTATTCTCTTTGGAAAGTTAATTGATGACTGGCTGCTTATTTGATCTTTGCAGTGTCGAGTTCAAAATGTAATAAGCTATAAAAAACATCCAGTGGTTGAACATGGAAAGAGGTGCAAATTCAGGAGGGGATGTGAAGTGATATGAACTAGACCCCACTGTGTATTTTCTTTGCAGTAGCATTCCAAGACACCTGCTGCTGATTTCAGCAATGTATACAAACCACAGTCCACACCCAGAAGAGTAAAGCCAGATTTCTTAAGATATTTCATTGCCTGGAAGCTTTTGATAATCCCCTCAGATGCTTCTTTGCCTTTTCAGGGGACTTTGAGTCTAATTAGATTAACATACACATTCTTACTGATGTGCTAAGAGTTAGCTCTCCTGGAGGTCAATTGTTAATAATCTGAAAAAGAGAGAGATTAAAGAATTAAGTGGAATGAAAGTGATGTTGCAGGGAAAGGAGGTACAAGAAAAGGTATAAGCCACACATTTAGAAACTTGTGTGCTCTCCGAAGAGCTCATATTGCTGGTTCCTCCTGTAGTGAAGTGTACAAAGACAGAAGTGACAATTTCATACTTTTGTTGGTGAAATTCCAAGAACTGTACCATGAGCAACTTTCTGAGAGAAGCTTCAGAAAGTCTCTGGAAGCAGTGGAAATGCAGTGGCTCTGACAAATTGTTTACTAGATTTCTGAAAGACACTAATGCACACTCTCCTAACTCCAGCCTTCAGGAAGTGTTAAATGAACCAAGTCTGCATAGTAGTTCTTGCCTGACCTCATCTTCTGTTGGTTGTCTCATCCAGCTGCTGTCAGGCTCACAGAGGATGTGCCCAGAGAGGATCAGAAGATTACATCTATTCACAACATCATTCTCCCTCACCCCAATGGGTATATGCACTTGCACATAAACAGCAGAAGCTGTCCCCAGTTCTCCTATATGAGACCATCCACAGACCCAGCTTGTCCATGCACTGAGCCTCCTGTAGCCTTTAACAAATAAACTGTGCCATTCCTTTGCTTCTGCCCCTTCGTTTCCAATTTGAACATATTTATGTGTTCCATTAATCATTCCTCTTCTCCTGTGAAGAAATACACGCACCTACCACACCATCTCCCTGCCTGTATTCCTCCAGCTTTTGTATAGCTGGAGAATCTCCCATGTTATCTGGTGGAGAGAGGCAGGCAGAGCTGCTGGTGTATTTGAAAAGTGAGTGTATGAGCATGACTGTACATCCAAGCAGTCACATTAACTCGTGTACAGGTGCACCCCTGTCTGGAGGAGTAACTCTTTCCTGAGAGCCGTCTTTACTGGCTCATGGAAAGAAGACCTGGAGAGGCGAGCTCTGAGTTGTAGCTCTGTAGCATGGAGCACAGTTTGCGTGGAAAGCCTTAGAGGACTGGGAATGAACTATAGGTCTTGGGGAGGGTGGGTTTGAGGACAAAAGAGGTTTACGTTTCTGTAATTCTAAATATCAGCCAAAATTATACGCCAGTATCTGCCTTCTCTGTGTGAAGGGGCAGACTACTTGAGAAACAGAAGCAAAGAATCATGGTTTAAGAGGTGCCCACTTTTATTAACTGTTCTGTAGGAAACCTGGGTGCCAAAAATTAGGTTGGATGATTACAGGCCAGTTGCCAAGGTCATATGCCTACCAAGGGGGCATATGCTAGAACCTGGAATTGGACATGTCAAATGGAACATAGGAGAAACCAAAAAAAGTTGAAGTCAAAGCACTCTGAAAGAGGTATCAGCTTGAAATTATATTAATGTATGTAAAAAGTGGTCAGAATACTCAAAATTAGGTCACTCAATCAGAAATGCCTTAAATGGGTCTAGTTTTTCAGAGCATGGCCACTCAAATTGTCAGAAATTAACAGACTTTAAGATTTTTTTCATCTTGTAACTGTAGAAGTGAAGCATTTCTACCAGCCTCTTCTGCAAATGTGTTCCAGAGGTTTTTCCACCACACTTACACCAGGGAAGCGCTGAAGTTTCGTGCTAGCGTGTAACTCAACAGCCGGGGAAAGCGCTCCTCTTCCTCCTCACAGAACTGAGTGGGAGCTCCTCGCGTCCTGTCGTGGAGGAACAAGCGTCACCATCACCTTCCTGCGCTGCTCTGGAGTGGGAGTGGTGTACCCACGGGTCTGTGGGTTCCCAGAGCACGCAGGGTGAGGAACAACACGTTGTGTTGTCTCATCCCCCATCAATCAGAAGTATTGTGGCACTGGGACTGGGAACTGGTTTGACTATGACCTGCCTTCTAGGAAAGCAGCCACAAAGACATTGCTTCCCCTAGTAACTGGTTCCCATTAGTAATAATGATTAATCCTTTTGTTAAAAGCCCATCTAATTCATTACTTAAATGTGTTTGGCTTGAGCCTCCAACTTGTTAGACCATCCCCTGCTAGATTAAAGAGTCCCAGAGTGCGCTCCACTTTGTCTCTGTGGAAGCACTAACAGGCTGAAGCCAAACCACTTCTTAATTTTCTTTTTGACCAGTTGTGACTCGAAGTGAGTTAGGCTTGCTTCATAAAACTATGAGAAGCTACTTGTTTCTGTTCAGCATTTTAAAATAGCGCCTAGGATAATTTAACAGCAGGATGTGCGAGTGGCTGGGCTTTGCAGTCCCACCTGTTTGTTCTGACTCCCACCAGCAAGCACAAAAGATGAGAAAGTGAACGACCAGGCACAGTATAGCTGGCCACGTGTGGCTCCCCCATATGCCAGCTTTGCCTCAGCTGGGCTGGCATTGCTGTGTCGGCTGTTGGAAGCTGTAGAAGAGAGATTTTCACGTGTCCCTGCTGCCTGCTCTGTCCCATAGGCAGCGGCCTACCTCAGGCGGTTCAGGTTTCCTAGCGAGCCATGTTTACTGAGTTGTCAGAGATAAGCCTGGCCCTGCGGGCAAATGTTAGCAGGAGGAACAGAAATGCCATCAGTGAGCACATATGGCACTGTTTGTACTCTTAAGTTTGGAAGAACTAAACAAGTTAACAAATACAGATGTTTAAAATCAGTAAGAGTGTTTAATGAAAACAAACAAAATACTGTAGTCTATAAAGCAAAACCTGTTTTTCTTTTGCTCCTTTTGACCAGCTGGGATTAGTGTTTTTCTGAGCCTATGCTCTCCTTTGACATATGGGACGTTTTTGAGGGACATTAGTCTGAGCAGATGCTGGGTGGCGCTTGGGTGGATGCCTCTGATTTCTAGTTAGTTAATAAATCAGCTTTTACAACCATGTGTATCCTATGATTTAACACATGCGTAACAATAATACTGGATTAGGAAGAACAAACTGTTTCACTGCAAAGGATATTTTATTTCTTAGTAATATTGCATACAATATGAGCTTTTCTGTAAAATAAACAAAGGATTCATGCTATTTTTTCATTTAGCCGGTGCCCTTCATCCCCGTGGGTCAAATTGTGCTCGGAATTGCATTAGTACAAATGCAGAGTACCTCCGCTGAGTTCAGTAAAACTCTTTCCATTCACTTCAAAGGGCACTGCTTCAAACCTTATGGAGGCTGCTTGCTTTAGGCATCGGCGGCCACTTCCTGCCTAGTAAACTGCCTAAGCGACGTTCCCTCAATTAAAAAGATTCGCGTAATGCTTTACCTAATCAGAAGGTTAAATGCAGTGTTGTGTCAGTTTCTTACAAAAATCTTCTTTTTTTTTCCTTTTTTTTTTTTTTTTTTCTGTGTGTCCTGCTCTGTTGTTGTAGCGAGTAAAACTTGCTTTTTAATCTTCAGGCTCCTGCTCCAGATATGTGTAAAGCTACCAGAATACATGACATCACCCCTGGCTACAGCCTTTGAGGGCAAAATAGTGTTTAAAAATATGAAATTCTGGTAGCGATATCACACCCAAAGTCGAAGTTTAAAACAAACCTGACAATAAAACCAACTGCCAGGAAATGGACTATTTTTTAAATTAGACGTCTATCATGTCAGCTTTGGGTTAATCTCTGGAGCCAGCTCAAGGATGGATGAGGTAATATTTGCACATGTTATGGATAAGATAGAATGAAAATGGATTTTTTTTTCCTTTTGGCTAATGTGCTACAAAGATTATGAGCCTGGTGGTTGGAATCAGTACGAGCTGCGATTGAGGGGTTATGTGTGAAGCAGCAGATTAGAATGGTTTTAATATGTTTCATGATGGCCTCTGAAAGTCTGAGGCTATGTACAGAGTGTTGTGAATAGGGCATTTGCAGGAGCCAGGAAGATAAGTGATAAGTGGAGAGTTGACATAATTCTGGAAAAAGCTCTCAGAGCCAACACATTTAGTGGATAAGTTTAAGGACTTGGTCTCGTTGCTTTAGTTATGAGTGTCGGAGACTGAGGCTTCAACAGGGAGCCAGAACTTGGTGACAGAGCCAGCTAAAAGATGGCTGTATGTAAGTTATAATGCATGAAAGAAAATGAAACATTGAATCGTAACCTGTTATAACGGCAGCCACTTTTGCTAAAACAGAAACTATCTGAGAATTTGTTTTTGTCTGTGTTAATAGTATTTAAAACACACGTGAATTACAGCTGGATAAGGGATTCCAGTAATTCCTATTTTGTATGCTTTTTGTGAAAGCTTTTCTTAGCCTTTGTCCACACAGTTCTATAAAGCATGCTCCTGGCAAAGGCCAGCATTTGATCAGCGTTTTCACCAAACTGCTTGTGAAAGGCTTGACACGTGCAGAAACTCTAAGAGGCATAGCTTAGAAAGTGTGGGTCTCAGGTGGCTTTAATCTATCCCATTCCTTCTTTTTTTGGTGGTCTCCGTGGTCTTCTGCATAATCTTGGCAGCCATGGAGACACAGTTAAGTTACAGCAACCCTTTCCAAGAGCCTGCCCAGCGTCCGTGCTGCAGTCTTGTTCACAGTGCTCCCCACAGACACCCCGCCACTGCTCGGAGTTCGTGAGGGGCCGCTTGGAGTATGGCCCCCAGGCTGTGTGAGGAAACGGTCTCCACTGGGTGCACCTAAAGATTTTGGAGTTGCTTGGTGTTTCTCTGGCTCCTCCTGCTCGAGGTCTGAGCAGGAGTGGGAAGGCCAGTTGTTTCTCATACATTTCTGCATTTTACCTTCTATGGCCTTGAATGTTATCGAACAACTATGAACAACCTTGATCTGCTTCCCCACACCACCAGAACCATTTTGCACCTCCTAGAAGTGCACAGGAGCAGTGGCAGATGAGGACTACAGCGTAAGACTGCACACCCTCAAAGCAACTAAGTGAGTTTTATTGCACCTTTTGTGTCCATTTCCCTCATGTCCTCCACTGGAAGAAAACTGAAGGACATAACAGGAGGCACGAAGAAAAAGCACACATTCCCTCAGGAACACGAGTGCCAGGGAAGCGGGTGAGAAGTGCATTGCTCTCTGAATCGAAGAAGCAAAGGTCTGTCCCACAGCCATCTCCATTTCTCTTGAGAGAGATGCAGACAAGAGGGAGATTTAAGCCTGAAGTATCAGGTTTGTGAGTGCAAGAGCTGGACTTTCTCCCAGATGTTTTACACTCTTCTGGAAACTCCATAGTCAGGGAAGCTGCAGTCTTTATATGCAAATGGCTGTTGCAAATACAAATACAGTATTTATATGGGTAAAGCTGTTTGCTCGTCTATGAAAGACATCCCTGATGCAACATACTGCTTAGAACAAGGCACAACAATGCAAACGTTCACTTTCTTGTACAACCTACCCTACTACTTTTGTTTTAAACTGTCAACTGTGAAGAAATTAGCAGAGTTTGCTTTAGAGTTATGCTTGTAAGATTATCATCATTGTCACAAGAGATTGCCAAAAATCTCCAGTCAGAGAAAATCAGGAGTTAGACTGGACAACAGCATGACTGAAGCCCACATATTAGTGTTGAGAATATGAATGCTAAGAATGACGTCTGCTCTCCAGCTGAGCCAAGGGTTTAAGGCAAGGACATTGTGCTGCCTAAAAATGCCAGAGGATGCTCAGGTGAGAACCAGAAAGGGGTGAAAGAACTTACTGCCAGCCTTGGCTGCCAATGTGACCCAACCAAATTGCTCAGGTTTCCCTGGAGAAAATCACATTAAAATTTCTTACAGGACCACACAGAATAGGACACAACACAGACCATTTCCTCAGCCAGCTGCCACTCCGCAAATGGGTAGAGAAGTAAAATCATAAATAAAAAGAGCCAGTGGCTGTGAAGTTGTTATATTTTTCAATAGAATGTAAAATGAGTACACAATATTCACTACTTTCAAAAGAGAGTCATTGGATAAAATGTGGGACTGGGGAGGAATGGAACTTAAAAGTTTTTTTAAAAGTTGCTTTTTTCTATTTTTTATTTTCCTAAGAATCTCATTTTTTTTTCTGCATTCATTTTAACTTGTAGAAAGCTGTTTACATGTTATTTATGCTGTATACCTCTCTGTGAAGAAAGCTATACAACATATGTTAGTCTATACAGGTGTTTATAACTGTAAATGTTACTTTTGTAGTTTGCCAAATGGAAAATATACCCAACGGCATCTTCTTGAACCTGTAAAAAAACTATTTTCCAGAACAGCCATCAAGCACATCATGAAAGGAAATGGCAGAACAATTCCACTGACAATAGCATGAGAAATATTATGAACCAGATGTGAAACAATGCAAATATTAGTGAAAAGAATACTTTCCATCTAGCTGAGCATGACAAATCTTCAGAAAACACATTGATACTGATTGGATGCACAATGAAAACAAACGTGTGATGCTCGGACTGGAACTGCACGCTGAAATTCTTCTGGATGAGCTCGCAAGTGACATGTCATCTTTATTAATGCCATCCAAATGCCATTCATCCCTTCAACTGGATTTGAGCTTTCCTCACACCTCTGGAAGGCTCCATATGGGGAAGAAGAGATGGACATCCAGCCTGGGAGAAAGGTGGCATCAAACCCACAGCTGCTCCACAGCCACAACTACAGGAGTCTGGAGAGCCTGATCCCAAAGTGTTTTAGCTGGTTTATACCGCAGACAAAGGGAATTCAATTCAGTGCTTCAAACTCTGGTGCTTTCCACTCTTAGCGATGCTGTGGGATGTCCACCCATGCAGCTGGATGCTACTCTGGAGGGCTTGGATGTCCAGACAGGTCAGGTTATGGGGTATGGTGGGTCTTGCACCACATCTGCCAGCCCCGTGGGGATGTCTCAGACGCGTCAGAGCATTCTGAAGGGCACAGAGACCTATTTTTAGGCAGCTGAATCATGCCCTGGGTGTTTTGCACACCAGGGAAATGCTGCCCGCTTGGATGTGAATGCAGACAGCAACACTGTACTGCAGGTTATGGCTGAATGTAGAAAATAGGGTAGCCTTGGTGTTTCAGAAACAGAAGATAAGGTTTCACTCTGAAATTTACCAGGGTACTGGTGCTAACATGTAAATTATCCCCCCCCAAATCACATTTTATCTAATTAACTAAGGTTAGAGCTCTTTTTTATCGACAAATGAAGTATTTATCAATTGACCAGGTTTCTGTTAAGACTGAGTGAGGGTAAATTGGTATGATTATAACCTGACACTTTTTTATTTACCACTGATGCTTCATGTGAGAACGTCAACAGCCCATCTGGCCTCAGTTGGTGGTTTTCTAACTTGCCAGATTTACTTCAGCATATTGTGATAATATTATTTCAAAATAGCCACATCATCGAGTATCATTCAAAATGTGAAATGTTTATAAAAATATATAACCCTATTTCTGTTCATACAATCTCTGCCATCCTACCAAAATTGTGTCACACAGGCTTTTATGCTGTTATTAAAAGGAAGATGTAAAGTCATGTGGCCATCCTATCACAAGCGTCTGCCAGCTGCAAACCTCATCACAGTTCCTGTAAAGTACATTTCCACAGATCAAGTTACTGCCAGGGAAGACTTTAACAATCTTCTACCCTACTTTCAACCAGCAACAATTAGTATTAGCAAATGGTCCAGGCCACTGCCTGGAATCACATATGATTTCTATTCAAGAAAGACAAAGTTTTATTCAAACCAGACCTGTAAGCTAAACACATGAGTTTCCCTGCTTAAAATAATGAATCTGAAGTAGTTTCTATCATTCGTTTTAAAAATCACTCTCACATTTGAAATCAAGTTGGCTATTTTCCCTTGTCTGTATTAGCCATCTGGTGAGGGTGACTTTTCTAACACTGAAGTCTAGGGCTAGGATTTATTCTCTTTCAAAAAAACCCTTCCCCTTCCCACCTTATTTTTTTCATTTTTTGGAGCTTGTCCTTATAATATAGGCAAAACTAGTCCTATCTTTGAAAGCAGAGAAATAAAAAAAAAACACACACACACACATGGCATAACTTCCTCTATAAGATTCTTAATATATTTTACAGTCAAAATGTAGTTTTGTATGTGATGATTTAAGAAGGCACACACATGCTTTCAGGTCATTAAAGTGCATTGTAAAAATAATAGAGACACAAAGGGCTTATTCTCAAGAAACGATGCACACCCTCTTCTCAATGGAATATTGAAGATCTGTTTCATTTTTCAATATAAGGCAAGTTCAAGATGCTATTTCCTTACCACATACCTCAGCGGTGCATGACCCCAGAAATAAAAGTGAGTGGATTTATACACAAAAGAAAAATCTTGGCACTTCTTAACATTTTGCTCCTCTTCCTAAATAAAAGACCTTCAAGAACATATCCTCTTACTCTTGTTGTAAGGGTTGCTCTATCTGGCAGCACGCACCTTATTCTCTGTGGATGCTTGACCCACTGAGCTGAGGAGTTTGTTAAATGCTTCTTTGTAACAAGCACTAGGAAATGAATAGGTGATTAAAACTGCACTTTATCCATACCTGATGACTGACTATCCACAATGACAGTGAATATCAAGCACACACAAAACAGGAAGTTGTTGCTGATCTAAAATTTGGTAAAAATATGGAAGATGAACCCCTAAGATGGGAGACACCTAGAAGACAAAACTGAACCCAATATGTGGTTGAAGCACATGGCATTTCCCGGGAAGAAGCACTTGTTTTCTAGTGATTTTTTCAAGGATTGCCTTGGCCCATGGCTGTGTTGAAAGCAGCCAAGAACTGGAAATCCCTTTGTGCAGACACATGCAACTGGGCAATATTCAAAATGCCCAGGATCGCTACTGATGGTCTTTTTTTTTTCTGCTGTTGTCACATGGAAGCAAGGGTTTGACTAGATCCCCAAACTCTCAGTGGTTTCATAGGAATGTGTTTCGTCCTGTGACATTAGAGCCACCAGCTTAATGCTGGCACTTTGCAGAGTCAAGCTTTACTCCATTATGAATGACTACCTGGAGAAAACTCCTCCTCCCTATTGAAAAGAAGAGGAAAATACAGGTATGAAAAGGAGAAGAGACAAAAGGAGATCACTGAGAGGAAACTGACATGCTTACATGGCTGTGGAAGAGAGATGGTGCACATATTACTGATGCACTAACTCTAAAAGAATTGGAAGTACAAGCCAAAAGCCAGTTCAATCAGGATATTGTTCCAGTTAAGTACAGCACAAGGCCTCTTAACAGGTACATTTTGGCAGAAGGAGGCTATCTGTATTTTTTGACCTCCTTTAAAAATATGAAATGGCTTGATTCACAGAAACAGGGATCAACAAATTGCTTCTCCAAGACAGTATAACATGTGTGGTATTTCTGATGGCAGTTGGTCTTGGTTTGCCATCTGTCCTCACGGTGGTTCATGTCTGCCCTCTGTGGAGGTGGTTGTTGCCCCTGGGTGAGTGAACGAAAACTCAGTCAGCTTATGCCATGTTACACATCACCTCAGCTTTTATTCCTGCCCTGTTAACAGCAGATTTGCAAGATAGTTTCTGTGTTGTATGATGAGAAAGAAGAGTATAATAACACTTAGTAATGGCAGTCCTTGGAGGCATTCCTGAGCAGCCTGTGAGGACGAGTGGTCCTTAGCTCAGGCAAGGACATGTGCTGTGCATGTGCAGGACTCTGACGGCCCTTCCTATGCACGACTCTCAGCACAGCAGCTTCCAGCATCCCACCATTTGTCCAGGCTGCCCAGTGATGCCCCTTACTATTCATCAACCAGCAGCCCCCCTCGTGAGGAAAGCAGGAAAGGGGCAGTCTGGGGCTCACAAGCATCAACGTGGGCTTGGGTGACAGTGAGGAGCGAGCACCACTGACATGTGGTGAGAGGATGGCTGGAGCCTCGGCTGGGGCAGGAGGAAGGATGTGGAGCTGCTTCCATCCTGCCGTGAAGGGTGTCTAGAGCAGAGCTGTCCGTGTTTCCAGCTGGTGCAAAAATGGACTCACCGGCCACAGACTGGACATAAGCAGCCAAAAGCTTCAAGGAAAAGAGTGTCACTTTGGTTTCCAGCTATATGAGGACATCCCTCTACCACAGGTTTTTAAACTTGCCCTTCTGATCAGAATAATAAAGCACTGCTGGAAATAACATTTGCAGCATTTTGATCAGTCAACGAGGCAAGGTTTGTTAGGGAAGGCAATATCTTTTATTACACCAGTCTGAAAAAGCAGACAAGCTTTCTGCACACAAACTCTTCCTCAGGTCAGTAAAGGTATGCCTAGAGAGCCATGAACATTTTGGTTTTGTAATCACTTTTCCGGTAAGAAAAATGGCCAAAGGCATAAGTAAAATTCAAAACAAGCTGAAATTGCACAGTGCCCTGGAAAGCTTTTCTGTAACTTTTATACTGCCTACTGCATTTTGGGAATCTGAAATTAATAATTGATTTAAAATCTCTCGAGGATCTCTGATTATGTGAAGAACTGTTAGGTCACCAATTAGTGGTGAGCTTAGTGTATTTAAATATATAAATTAAATGGTTAAAAAGTGTTCATAAACATTAAAAATATTCAAAAAAAAAAGTGAAAAAGTAAATAGACGTAGCGCTTATAAAGACAGATGTGCTAAGAGAAGGAAGAACAAGCACTTGCCGTCAGTGCTCTAGAGCTACACAATGGTTCTTTATGGAGCAGCCATTGCTAGCTATGCCAAATTGTTTATTTATGATGACACAGTACATGCATCCCTGCAGGACAATGCTGTAGGACTGTTCTCACCATTGTTACTGGAATTTCAAGATCCAGAGCTGTCACAGACGGGAAGGGAGTTGAAGAAGATCCATCCAGTGCTTGCCCCTAGGGAGGACCCTTCTTCTCAGGCCGGGACTGCTGATCCAGAGCATCAGTCCCACCTGCAGGGAATTATCTTCCGCACTGCAAATCTATCTGCCCACATCCTCTCCCGTGCTCCACTCAGACCTGGGCTGAATTAGGAGTATGGGGCAAACGCCATCACACACAACGACCTATTTTCAGGTGTAGCTGTCTAGACCATTTCCTTGTGGCTTTGGCTCAAGAGGAGCCTTTTCAGTGTGATTGCTGGAGCATGCACACAGAAACGCTGGGCTTCCTGCGAGCCATGTTTCACGAATCAGGGCTGCGTTGCGTGGGGTTCCCAGGAACCCCACAAGGGGTATTTCCACCAGAGTCCCATTCATTTGTGCTTTGCTGGGGTCATGAAGCTTTTTGCTGCCGAGCGAGGGGTTTAATAGTCATGACCCAGCCACCACCCCGAAGAAGCTGAGACACAGTGTCCCTGTGGCCAGGGACTGGTCCCCTGCAAGCCTCCAGAGTGGCCATCACCCCAACTCGGGGCTGCCGCCTGTCAGCAGAGGGTGCTCCTGCAGCAAGGCAGCCCACTCCCTTACCCCAGTGCGTTACACAATATGCCCAATAGGAAGTATTGGTTTATAAATTATTAACCGCAGTCCTCCGACACACCAGCAGACTCACATCTGTGGACATTTTATGTAAAAGACGAGTAATGGGAGAAGGTGAGATCTTCAAAGTGTCTTGTAACTCAAGAAGATCTGTACTGTATAAGCACAGGAGGCAGCAAGGGATTACACTAAGTTGTGTTTGGGCTACAGCATAGAGTCCGGGCTCTTAGAGCTGGTGTTTGCAAATCCTGGAGGGAATATTTCAGTCACTCGCTCTCCTTTTGGGTGGGCAGGCCACGACCAGCCCATGAATCTTTGCTGGCACTGCCAGTGTGTGCAGGGGTGGGAGGAGGGCTGTGATCGGATGGTGACATGGCCAAGAGCAGCCATGAATGTAGGAGCACTGGGAGGAGAGGGAGGATGAAAGAAGAGGGAAAAAGCAAAAGAGTAAAGGGAGGAAATGCCGCTGTGTCCCCAAACACCTGCTGGCTTTGCTGCATTTTTTGTTTCACACTGAGATTGTTTTTCCCGTCATTGTGCAAATGGAGCGTGTGCCTGGCGTGTGCATGTGAAGAGGGGACTGTACGGATGCTCTGCAGTGTGGATCCTAGAGCCCGCCATGTGGGTACGAGACAAGTTTGATTGCTTGGAAGTAACCCCACCTTAATGGCCTTAAGATTTGTTAGAAAGCTGAATACTAGGTTCTTTGTCATCTCATTAAAGCCAGTTCATGTGCTGGCTGGATCACAAATACCTCTTTCTGGGTAACTTCAGTTATATGCTGGTGTGCACGAGGTTGGGAGTTGAGGAAAACAAGGTTTTTGTTTCTTAAATTATTTTTGCTATTACAGTTCTCACTCAGCATGTCCTCCTCTTGTTGTGTAGAGAAAACCTGGTACCATTATCAAGCATTTGGGTGTAGGTA
Source organism: Anser brachyrhynchus (assembly GCF_964034855.1). Classification (NCBI taxonomy): domain Eukaryota; kingdom Metazoa; phylum Chordata; class Aves; order Anseriformes; family Anatidae; genus Anser; species Anser brachyrhynchus. Next base: position 88,550,835 of record NC_137696.1, on the reverse strand, counting down.
ATAAAATAAAGTAAAATAAAAGCATTTTTATACTATCTCACACTGTTAGCTCCCAAGGGATACTCTCATAACAATGAGGAGGGAAACAGACATAAATTCGTCTGTAAGTACAGCTGACTAAATAATAGCCAAAGTTTTTTGTCAAGTAAGTTGTTCAATTAATATTTTTGCCGTCTTCAGCAGGAAGAAATTACTTGACCAACATAGTTATGTCTTTTCTGCTATTAAAACAACTGTGATAAATACAGCCTCCTCTGCCTTCATATTCTTCTCTTTTAACCACATCCTTAAAATACGCTTATCCTAAATGGCTTATATGTCTTTTCAAAGAGGCATTTACAGGTCAGAGGAAAAAAAAGGCATCTGAACCATCTTCCAAACCCTTATAATAAGCAAAGCTCATTCTGCTGCACTTTTATTTCCTCTTCCCTCTACCCCCTCTCCTATCCAGGGTGTTTCTGCACCTTTTTTCTGCTGCTCCCTGCAGGTAGACCTGTCTGCTCCTGCTGCAGCCCCCTGACTTCGGGGGGGGGGATGCAGGAGTGTGTGTGAGAACATGCATCTGCCGCTGCAGACAGCACTTCTCCCTTGAAAGCTATTTCTGTGGTGACCTTTCCTTCTGCTCGGCTGCACAGCCTCCAGCCCACTATCGGTGCCGTGTGAGCGGCAATAGCCACGTGCACCCAGGCTGGGGTAGGTCAGCACTGACATGTGGTGGCGTGGATGGAGAAGTAGCTGCAAGTCAAAGAATATGTGGAAGTTTGGTAAAAACGGAGTTGTCTGGTGGACATGAGGATCCTCAAGCCCACCGTATTCATTGCTGTTGACAGTCTTTATAAGTGCAGACTTCTCAAAAGAAATAACAAGGTGTAACATCAGATATCCATTAAACAGGGAACATTTCAGCCTCTGTTTATCTCTGAAATTCCTTGAATTATCTTCAGCAGTGACACTATTAACTTGTCTGGCCTTCAAACAACTGCAAGTCAGAGCATTTCCCCAGACCTAATTCCTCTGGATATTTTGTTATCCAAATGAACCACACTGTGTGAAGTGGCTTTTTGTTCCCCGGCTTCCCGGGATTAACCAGGAGGATGTGTCTTGGGTGGACTTAGGAGAAAAAGGCATTTTAAGCCTTTGGAAGCACGCAACACATTTAACTCGAGTCACTCCCATTTTACCCCATTGAGCCACTTTCATAGCAGATCCTAATGTACAGCAACTTTAGGTTTGCTCTGAAAGTATTGTCAGGGCAGTGAAGGCATATGGCAGCTCATGCGCCCCACAGGTTTGTCACAGAGTGATGGGGAAGAACTGCTTATTCATCGCTACACTGCCAAAACAGCACTGGGCCGTTCGTACCTTCAATATCAGTCTGCATCTGTCAAGAAGCAGACACTTACAAAGACTGTAGTTGCAACACTGCAAAGTGAAAATGCAGATTTTGCACATGGAAAATTTTTCCTTAGCAGAACAGCAATGCCAGGCTAACCACACATGATGCCTAAAAGCGTTTTTTTCCCCCACTTTGCTACAGAGTCCTCCTGATCCCGGAGAACCCCCCACCCGTGGAATTCAATGGCAAAATTCCCATGTACTCAACAGGATGGGACTCCTGAAACCAAAACCGCTCGGTTGCTGAAGTATTCCCACTGAACACAAGGGCTACTCGCATGCACCGAGGCTTGTTTAATGGACTACATTAAAGGACTACTATGTGTGCTCAACAAATTGCAGGATCAAACCGCCTGCCAAATGACTAACATAGGACTGCAGCTGCTTGACTTGGCCAAATTTAGAGCATACTGAGAAAGGTTGCTATTAAATGGCAATTCTGCCCTGGGGACTCTTCGGGCTCTGGCTCACATGTAGCAGAGGATTAATATCGGATGGCTGAGATGGTTCCTGCCAGCAGCCATGTGCTCTGGCCGGCCGATGGGGCTGCCTCCCTATGGGATGGAGCCACCACCGGCATGTGGGCAGCTTTTGCCCCAGTCCACCCCATGGTGGGCTGAGCTTTGGGCTGGGTTACCAATGGTCAAACTTCAACGATGGTGTGGAATAGGTGCTTTGGTTGCAGGAGAGGTGTTGGGACAGGATGGCTTGCTGGCACTTGGCTTCTTCTACCTAATTTCAATCTATGCCTTAGCCATTGCCAGACCAATGTAAAAAGAGATGAAAGGGACTGAGCTCCTGCTTTCCCATGCTCAGGGGAGCTGCTTAAGGGCCACTTTCACCAAATACGCATGAAACTGCTTTGTCTTGCCACTGCTCCCAGGCTGAAGTTTGTGACTGTTTTGTCTTTCTGTTAAGCTCTTCTGGGGTGGATGATTTACTTGCAGTCCAAGGGGAAAAAAATCAAGTAACCCAAGCATAAAACAGTCTTTTTTTTCTGGTGGATAGCAGAGTTAAAATCCTAAAAGTTTAGGGACATCTATGGGTCTGAGGACTTCTTTTACATTTTTTTTAAACAAAAGGAAGGATATTTGGGGTGAAAATCCTATTTTAACAGGGAAAATAAAAAATACTCATTATAAAATGTTTCTGTGAACTTTTTTTTTTTAATGTTTTCCGAGCTATAATCAATTTCTTAAAAGCAAAATGTATTCATAAACTATGTTGATGTTTACAGGTCCACAATTACACTTAAAAAAAAGAATCAAACAAGCAAATGAAGAAAAGCAAATCAACCCTTTTATTCTTTATTCTAAATTTAAAAAAATGCTACAGAGAGCTTTAATGTTCTTCCTGAAATAAGTCCCTGATCCAGCAGCAAACTTAACTATATACTTAACTTCTAGCATTAGCCATATACATAAACATAATGACATTATGTAGTTAAATTTAAGTATGTAAACACAAAGATATGTCTTTGTCTACTACTTTATCACTGACAATCTGAAATTTTAGCCCAAATCTTAGATGGATTTTGCTGGATACGTTCAATGAATCCTGTGTGCCCAGCCTGTAAGTTGAAGCACTTTATGAAATTACATAGCACAGCTATGAAACTACATCAAATTCAAGAAATAAGAGGTCAAATCACACACTGTTCATGGGATATATGCAAATAGGAAAAACAACTGAAATCAGTATGTAGGCTGTTAACTATGGGTATGCCAAGGACCTTCAGTGCATGTGTTCCACTATAGGCCTGGGAGAGTCAGGATAGCTAGGAAACCATAGAAGCCTGCATCAGACATTCATGAAAAATGCAAAACCTTGAGTTTTATGCATTTTAGGTTGAATTAATACCTATGGATAGATGGCAAAATATTATTTCAGTGTCACAACCGTTTCTTTTTTGGTAAAATTTACTGTTTATCTAGTATAGAAGACAGTAACCCAAATATTTTTCAGTTCAATTCCACTCGGCTGTTAGTGAATTTTGTCTCCTGACAGTTGCAATTCTGAGTGTTTGCATGCCTCTACATGAAATTGGCCATTTTACAAAAGACTTATACAAATCCTAGAATTCCTGGCTTGCAAATGGACTGGAATGAATTATGACCTTTTCCATAATAGCGTGTCATCCTAGTTGTTGTGTATAAAATTAACTAAAACCCTGAGTACAGGAAAATGCCTTCAGCAAACCCTTTTCTGCTACTAGAGTCTCTCTAAGAGATCATGGTAAATTAACTGTTTCAGCTCCTTAAGCTTCAAAGAAATGTAGTGGCTGGCAAAGATCAACAGACTCTCTGATGAATATAAAAGCCTTGGTTTTATGAAACTGGAATCCTTTTGTTTTAGGAAAACAATAGAAACACTAAGTTTTCTCCTTTCCTTTCCTTCTTTCCTTTCCTTCTTTCCTTTCCTTCTTCCCTTCCCTTCCCTTCCCTTCCCTTCCCTTCCCTTCCCTTCCCTTCCCTTCCCTTCCCTTCCCTTCCCTTCCCTTCCCTTCCCTTCCCTTCCCTTCCCTTCCCTTCCCTTCCCTTCCCTTCCCTTCCCTTCCCTTCCCTTCCCTTCCCTTCCCTTCCCTTCCCTTCCCTTCCCTTCCCTTCCCTTCCCTTCCCTTCCCTTCCCTTCCCTTCCCTTCCCTTCCCTTCCCTTCCCTTCCCTTCCCTTCCCTTCCCTTCCCTTCCCTTCCCTTCCCTTCCCTTCCCTTCCCTTCCCTTCCCTTCCCTTCCCTCCCCCTCCCCCTCCCCCTCCCCTTCCCCTTCCCCTTCCCCTTCCCCTTCCCCTTCCCCTTCCCCTTCCCCTTCCCCTTCCCCTTCCCCTTCCCCTTCCCCTTCCCCTTCCCCTTCCCCTTCCCCTTCCCCTTCCCCTTCCCCTTCCCCTTCGTCCTCCCCTTTCGTCTTCCCCTTTCGTCTTCCCCTTTCGTCTTCCCCTTTCCCTTTCGTCTTCCCCTTTCCCTTTTTTCTTTTTTCTTTTTTCTTTCTTTTTTCTTTTTTCTTTTTTCTTTTTTCTTTTTTCTTTTTTCTTTTTTCTTTTTTCTTTTTTCTTTTTTCTTTTTTCTTTCTTTTTTCTTTTTTCTTTTTTCTTTCTTTCTTTTTTTTTTTTATAGGAAGATTCTCCTGGACTAAGCAGATTGTGCCTGTGCAGTTACATCACTGTCAACAGAGCCCAACAAAATGAAAGGCGTTGGGTCTATTCTGAGTATAATGATTGCTGGCATAGTGATACAGAATCTCCATTTGTCAAAGAACTGAGTGATTGCCATGGGGCCTATGTGACACAAATGAAGATTTGGATTCTTGTGTCAAATTACAGAAGAAAATCCTATATTTGAGGACAAATCAGAACACAACAGAATTACTGAATAAATGAACAGCATTAGATGCACCGAATAGATCAAGTCTGCATTCTAGGGAATAGCTCTTCCCACAACAAGAGATTCTGTCTGTATTCCTCAGAGACTGAGGGGAAGAACTGGGGATTATGTATCACTTAAATGTGCCACACACATTGTCTCCAAACACTCTGGTAAAGAGAAAAGCGCTTTCTAAGGTCATGGCTTCCCCTCTCTTAGCTGGATAGCTTTCAAGGAAAAAGAAAAAAAAGAGAATGAAAAATTAATAAAGGAGGAGAATTTTTACATGTTTCACATTACCTTTGTTTGTTAAACTGGAGTATGATGTGTGGAAAAATTTTAAATCTTTAAGGCATCTTTTAATATTTTAGTTACCTGAAATATTAACTGATTTATTAGGTTCTATGATATTGGATCCAGGTCAGTACAGGAAATACTCAGCTGCAGTGAGTCTCTAAGAAAAATAGGTCAGAGTATCCATATATCTTCTTATATTATTGGGAAATTGCTTCCCAGATAGGACTGTAAGTAGAAATGTGATTTTTTTTTTGCATCTCTCTGTATCCCCAGTGGTTGCACTGTGACTTCCTGCACATGCTGTTCCAATGCCCCTCTGTCCTAGTCCATAAAAGAGCTCACTTTGTATTCCCCAGAATATCATGAAATATGGAGACAGCAATATTTTCCAATTTAAGAGCAGAGCATGTTGTGACATTCTGGGAAAAAACAATGGCTAAACCTTTTGGTTATACATTTGCAGAGTCTTATCTCAAAAGCAAAAGAGCTTCATAAGCTAGGGACAGATTGCAATCTTTTAATGGAAAAACACAAATATTTTTGAAAACACTGTATTTATTATACTAACAGAATGTTACTTAAATTCTACTACAGCATTATGGATTTGTCCGAATAATTATATGAAACTGTATTGTACTATTTGCTCCAGAACTTTCCCCCTTTTGCAGTATACATGCACATACACAACAAAGCAAGAAGATGAATGATATTCTTCAATATCAGAGGTAAAGTGCTGTGAATGTGCAGTTGAGATCTGCTATTTTATATACTGGATTTGTGGCTTCTGTTTAGTTACTTTAGCCCTTCTTAGAACATCTGACAAAAGTATATCTGCATTCTCCTCTCAGAATTGAAGACTGGAAACTGGATTCGGAGTGCTGGAGCTTAAAGCCCTATTGAAAGTCAGGGACATTAGTTCAGGCTGTTTGCAGTAGGTTGTCATGTAGTTTCTCATAACTGGGACAATTCCTGCCAATCTTGGGCATGCTGCAGAATAAAATGTGGGAAAAAAAACAGAACCTCTAGAAGTGAAAACTTATGGGCCTAGGCTCAGTCATCCTCACTTCCCTCCAAACCCCTTTGTTTAGTGTTTTGTATTCCCTAGGCATGTCTGAAGGCCTCAAGCCAGTCACAGAACACCCTAAGCACAGGGATTTGAGTGGAATTGGGCTATCTGAAGTATGGACCAGGATGTTCTAGGCAGCCCTTCAATCTTACAGGTAGAAAACTGGATTTCCCCTGAATTATGAATCAAGATTAAGGTCTTGAGTCTTGTTTTCAAGACAAGCCATGGCCAGAGCTCAGGCTTTCTAAAGCACTGGCTAAGAGATCCAGGAAGTAAAGACCACTAATTGCTGCCTGGCTTCACCATGAAGGCCCTGATAGAGACAGGGATCGTCTGTGACCATCCACAACTCTCAGACGGGCATTACATGCATCCACGACCCATCCTCTACAACACACATGTCCTCTCTGCTAACCCAAAAAGCAAAACAGAAAAGGAAAAATCCAAGCAAAGCAAACCACTGCAACATTCATGACTTGTTCAGACAACCAGCCATATATAGAAGATACCATGCTAAGAAAAGAGGCTTACATACTTGCATACTCTTGTGATGATCAAAATGATGTGGAGTACAATAGGTAAAACAAATTTTCTAGCCTCTAAGTCCAGAGCCACAGCGTATTTGGGGAGTTACCTTCCTCACACTCTCACTGTAGTCCGGGAAAGTTTGTGTTCCTGTCATACTTGCACACAGGGATGACCTGGCTCATTGTTTACACATCACTATCTGAAACACTTGTTTATACAGTTTTAGTCACCATATCACAGGAAGAGGATATAATTTGTCTATTTCTAACAGCGCAGCATGCATCAATCTAAGGAACAGTAGGTCTCAGGGAGACTTGGTGATAAGGAAAGGTTATAGCAGCTACATTTTTTTTCTCAAAGGCAAAGGAAACTGTTTGATGTGACTTTGTCTAATAACTCAAAATGATAAAAAAATAAAAAATAACCCCTCTCCCCCTGAAACAGGTGACCTGGTTTACTACATTAGCCCAAGTGTAGCTCCATTAAAAGAAGTAGGCATTGTAATGCCCAAGTTTTAGACATTATCTAATAAAGATATTAGGGTTGGTGCTTGTACAGTGCAGTGCATGTATTGAATGCCTGAGAATAAAACCCACAAAATCCAATGGGCTGAACTGGAGTCATATAAGCTAAGCTGAAAGAAATGGTGAAGAGACAAGTATGTTTTAGAGACCCACACTACCATGTGACTTAGATTACTAATGCTGGATTTTGAGGACATTGAGACTTGAAGTCTTGAATGCCCTTGTGGAATTAGGTACTGTTTCACCCTTTTTATGCAACATCTCCAGCTGAGTTTTCTCCTCTGCCTGAGAAGATTTGACTGCCCTTCTTGTGACAGAGCTGAGATTGGCTCCCATCGCTGATCCAATAAGTTGCCTCAGAAGTAATTGCTATTAAGTCATGCTTGTTCTTAATGCATGCTTATTAACCGTGGTCCCTGAAGGAAAAACCCATCATGTTTACTCTTATTTAAGCATACTCTATTTAAAAGTATGCTCTTAGAATGGAAAAAGGCCTGTGGTGGCCTTCATTTATGGTGCTCTACTAGACTTTTCTTTACAAAAAGTACTCTAATGAGATGACCAATGTCCTTGAAGATCTTATCTGGCTCATTTCAGCTGAGCCTTTATTACTAATACCTCAAAGAACAGAGCAGTGGTTACCTCATCTGGACAGGATAGAATGGTGCTGCTCTGTACTGCAGCTAAGGGCAAATGAAAGCAAAAAGGGTTTGTCTGTTTTTGTCTTGGGTAATGGAAAGTTAGTCCTGTTGGCGTGTGCAACAAATCAGGCTGTTAGCTGTTGGTTGATTTGCCATTACTCGGTGGTGCTATGCACAGAACACTGCAATGCCGTGGGCACTCTCCCATGGAAGCTCTCCAGCGATGGGATGTGTCTTCTGCACAGTGTCCAACTCTCACACCTGCAGAGTGGCAGCAGCCTTGCTCACCTTTCGTCTGGTGGAGAACTGGATTCCAGACTGCCTTCACGCTTGCTTGGTGCAACTGCCAGAGGCCATACGGGCTTTCTGGATGTGAGAAACTACCTCTCTGTCAATGCTGGCATGGTCGTTTGCAATGCTTCCAAGGTAAGTGAAAACCTTAATAAGGAGCCTTTCCCTACAGACAGCTCTCCAGCATCAGACAACTTTATTTTCCAACCCATATCTCTCTTTTAGAAAAGTTGCCTCTGAATCAGTAACTGAGAGCATAAAAAGGTTATTTCTATCTTTGGATGGACATATAATTTGTTTTTATAGAAGAAAAGCCTCTGTTTTCTCTCTTTCCTATTGCCAGTCTTCCTGCCGTTTTATTCCTCGTGGAGCAGAACAGCTGTCAGGAACATGCATGTGTTTCACTGCAACTGCATCCACAGTGACAACCAAAAATAATACAGAAGGGAGATAATTAACATATTGCTACTTTTCTCTTTGTACTGTGCTGCTTACACATGTATTTACTAACATGCTGCTCTATCATGGCTCCCATTAGAGTTATAAAGTTTTCCTACATATGGACTTTAAGCTTTTCTAAGCACAAATTTGACTTTTATTAGAGAAACTTGATATAAGACAGTAATTTCAAAACTGACTTACTGCGTACTTATTGGCTCAATTTGTGAAGTTTTATAAGATGCCATTATTTAATTCCCAGAGCTTGCTTACAGCTGCTGCTGCTCTTCTTGGAACACCTTTTTTGCCTTGGCAAAATTGCGTGCTACAACCCCCCCTCTGGTTGGTAAACACACAAACAGGCCATTGAGCACTCAAACAAAGTATGCTGTATGCTTCTGCAAGCGACCCCAAAGCTGGTTTGAAGCGTTGCTTTTGCAAAGCAGGTTTTGCTGTGCACAGCCACCCAGGCAAGGGGTTGTCTCTGGACCCAGGATTGCCTGCGGTGCAGTCGGGATGGTGTGGTGCAGACATGCACAGGTTTTAAACAAGGTGGTTGAGGTACTGGGAGGAGGCCAGCGAGACCCAGCAGAAAGGCTGGCTACAGGTGCAGGCAGTCAGCACACCTTGCTCTCTGCATTTTCTGCACTGTACACGGTTGTCTCCAAGCATTACTTTGCCCATGTGGGTCTCTAGCTGTGGGTCTGCAGGCTGGTGAGATTTAAGCTAGTTCAAGTGTGTCCACATTGTCTCCACTGAAACTCGCAGGCAGGCAGGGCGAGGAACAGATGACACATAGCAAGACTGGGGAAGAGTGGAGGAGACTGTGCTGGGTTGTAAATCAGGAGTAAGCAGATCCTCACCAGCCTGCCTGTCCTATGTCCAAGATTTCACTTAGTATGGAGACATTCTAAATCTTTCTCCTGTAATGTTTGTCCTGTGTAACATCTCTAAGGCTGGAGTGCTCCCAGGAGCCCCCATTTTAATATAATTGTTTGGTGAACAGGCCCAAACTAGGTTGTGGAGAAGCTTAAATTTCTTTTTTAATTGCTGTCATCTTGCAGCATTCACAATGGGATATTTAATTACTATAATCATAGGATTTTTCTGGAATGGCATCCTTTGAAGAATGGAGCAAGCATGGCCCAGCATTACACTGTTTTGGGCTGGGAGTGTTGATAAGGAAGATGGAAACATCAGTGGTTCTCTAAGCCATTCTGGCAGTTGGTTGATGTTACCTTTAATATTATTCACCTATCTGCGAGGAACCTGCAATAGCGACTGGTAGCACATTCTTGCTAGCTGATTTTCTCTTCCATATGTCTCAGCATTCCTACATCTGGTGCAAGAAACCATAACAAAGCAAGCAAAACCATTACATTGCAAAAACCAAATGTGAAATGTTCTCGTGTGTGCTGTGTGTGCGTGTATTTTAAAATGTGGCCATTTAGAGAGGTGTAAGAAGGTGGAAAACAGCCAGATTCATTTCAGCAGACGTGGAAGGGTGCCTCGGCTCGGCGGCTGGCCCAAGGCACTCCCTTGTTCTCTAACCACCAAGGGCTCCAGGCTCTTCTGGAGGGAGGGGGCGAGCAGGGGCCTGGAGCCCAGGATCAGGTGCTCTGAGCGTAGCTGCAGCCTCTGCAGATACCTTGCTAGTACCATCCTTGGCACAGATTTTTTCACTTGCTGAAACTTGTGTCCAAAATACACTTTTGAAAGTGACTTGCTGAGATGCAATTTCAAAGCAGAGGTGCTGATATAACTTTAATTGCGCTTGCATTAACATGAGTGATTCAGCTTTGTTGAAACATTCAAACTTACTTCATTAAATACACCCATCCATAGACTGTACACTCAGGGTAACCTGAATCTGTTGCTACCCTAAGGGAAACATACCTTATTTTCTGAAGATCAGGGCCATTTCCTCTGTAGGCTTGCCACCCTTCCACCAGCTAATAAGTAAAGTACGATGCAGATTAAAAGCACTGTTCAAGATACCAGGTGATAATTTGGAAATGCTGTGTTGCAAACAAGAGTCTTCCCTGCTTATGGATTTGTTTGCTTTGCAGTGTTTCAGTCTGTGACTTTAACATTTGAACCAAATACCTGGCAAGATGTCCAGTGAGTTGTTACACTCTGGAGAATATAAACATGTTGTGATTTTGGAAAGCTGGAGATCACTCACACCATGTGGCTTGTTGCTAACAGTGGTTGATAGCAGACACGTAGTGACAGAGTACTAGAGCAAGGCGTGTAGAGCTTTGTTCATCTTCCCAGCCTCTAGAAATTGGTGGTTTAGTGATGCCCTACACTGACGTCTGCCATGATTAATATCCTGAAATAGAGCTACCTTCCATAAATCTGTCTGATTCTCTTTGGCTTGCAAAACCTAGCTGCGTGCTGTGTGAAAATGTTCTTCCATACAGGTATTTTAAGCATCCTTGTATTTCATGGGGTGGACAATGCCAGGCACAGGTCTAAAGACAGTGCATCCACCCCCAAACAGTAAATAATGATTTCCTATTCATCCTTGCCATGCCACTTACAATACGGTTGATTGTTCTGGACTGTCAATTTATGCCACTGCTTTTCCAAGCTGAGGACACTTAACCTAAATAATTTCCTCATGAATGGGAGGTGCTGTGTGTATGTATGATTGTCCTGGTAGTCTGTATTTTCTGTAATTCTAGCACACAAATTCACAGCAGTTGGGGATCTCATCCAAATATGTGTACTTAACCGTATATTTTAAATGAATACGTGGGACCAAAGCCTCATTTTTTCACTTGACTTTGTTCCACTGATGTGTTGGTCTCTAGGCCTACCTAATGATTGATTTAATACTCTGGTGGATAGCATACATACAAAGCAGATAGTATATGAACAATGAAGGCAACAACGATGAAAGACACTTAAGAGCACAGCTGAGTAACCCGCTACCAATTGTTTTTTGGCTTAACTTGTTAGTTTCAGTTGCATCTCTGAATTTCATATGCTGTTCTCCAGCAGAGGTAATCCAAGTGTAAAGCTTTTTGCAACACAGGACTGGATCTGCACTTTGTTTGCTCTGTTGTGAATGCCCTTACTGCTTTCAAGGGCAAAGACTGTGACTTTGCAAGGCCTCTTTGCCCGTGAGCCTCTCCTGGCTGGCCATCAAGAACTTCCCCCAACATTGCCTTCATTCTCCTCCTCCAGCCATCGCTCTGTGGGAAGGCAAGTATGTTTTGAAAGGGGAGCTCATTTCCTAAGCAAAATCAAACCCTCTCCAGGTCTTGCACTGCAGTCCTCTCCGCACTCACCATGTAGACCACTGTCAAGAGCTGCACTTATTTTTCCCTCCCAGTGGTAGTGTATTTTGGCACTCAAATGCCTACGGTGCAGAACCTCCATTCTCAGATCCACCCCCAGTGCTCAGGTCACACGGTGACAGCTTTCTGTGCCTATCGCATTTCCATTTCAAAGCTACCTGAAAACTCAGGAAAGGATAAACCTGCTCTGAGGACTGTTCTGACCACAATTTCATGTGGGAAAGGCTGGCTCCCCCTCGAGCTCTCTGGGACCTGCATCACTGCTCTTCCCTGTGTTTAATGAGGCCTGTGGGCATAGGGCTGATTTAGTGGAAACTAACAGTCAGAGTTTAAATATGCTCCGATGACAGCTGACTTCACTTGTGAGAGCTGTTGCACAAGGCTTTTGCTAATGATTAAAGCAGATGGACAGGAGGAAGAAAGCAGAAAGCTCGAATGTGTGAGAGGTGAAAGGGCAGGAGAATTAGTCCAGAGATTTCCTGTGGTCTGTGGGTGTTTTGTGTTGCATGCTAAAGCAAAGAATTGTTTTTAATGAAAGAAATTGCTATACTTCAGCAGCTCAATGAAAGCTAGATTCTTCCTCCTGCCACAGTGGGAATGGGTATTATTTTAGATGTGCTTGTGGAAGAACATAAACAATTTCGCTTTACCTTTCTGGTGAATTTTCTGCAAACACTGAATTGGGGGCAACCCTCCAAAAGGCCAGGCTGTGAAATGTGGCTCACTTCTGCTGCACTGAAATGCTGCAGAGTTTTTCTTTTTGTTGGCTTTTGCATGGCCCTACAAGGGTCTGAGCTCTGTTTACTGAGCATTGGAAGGATAAACTATCCCAACATGAAGCTCCCAGGTACATGCTTCTTACCACATCTTTCCTAAGAGTTACCCTTTGCACTTCTCAGCAATCTTATCTATCTATATATGTATATATAAAAAAAAAAAAAAGATTTATTGTTAAACCTTACTTTCTTATCTTAACTCATATCCTGTGCTAATGTATTCTGTGCCTTCATTTTGCATTTTGTTGAGGTTTGAATGCCTTCTTCAGAGTTCCTTGAATGACACCCAAAAGTACGGGCCCTGATTCTACTTTCAGTTGCCAGATTATCTGTGTAACTGAACTTATAGCTGCATCATATTCTCCTTTACATGACCACAATGATACCAAAATGTTCTCCTTTAGCCTCCAGGAATGAAACTATTGCATGTATTTTAATTCTGTTTTAAGACAAATTGCAGTACAACTGTTACTATGTTTATTTCTGTATTGACTGCATTGCAAATTCACTTAAATACATTGTTCTGTCAAGGAAGACATCTGCAATTCAAAGCAAAAATTTTGGTTGCTTTGGTGAATTGTATAATTCAAACCTGAAAGGAAATGGTTTTTTTATAACCATATAAGAAAAAAATGTAGTACTACCTACCCAAGTTCTTCAAGTTCTTTCAACTTGCTATTTAATGTTTGCTTTTTTTTTTTTTTTAAAGAAGTTGGCTATATATCTGCATTAGCTTCAAGATAAGGATATATATTAATATTATATTTTCAAATAGATTATTTCAACAGGTAAAAAATAAGTCTACTTAAAAATATCAATGAAATGATGAGGAAACTGTTTACAACTTACATTCTCCAAAATTCTTCTGGCTAGAAAAAATACCACTCCACTTGATGATTCCAAGTAATAACAATGATTATGATGATATAAGGAAGTGCCATAAATTTTGCAATGCTCAGGAATGCCAGAATAGCAAAATTAGACTTGCATTTTTTTATGTTGATATTTTATTGTTGCTTTCACTTGCCTATTGCCTGTAATTTAACATTTGGAATAGTAATTTGTTCTAACCTCTCCAATGAAATCATGAGAGTTTCTCTTTCTTTCTGGTTCAGTCTCTGCATATTTTAGGCAAAAAGAGTTCTTTATTCTGGAAGAATCTACTTGATGTGGAGAAACCCACTTTAGAAAACTATGAAGACTTCTTACATTCTGGCAAACATAGGTAGATATAGATCAGGAAGAACATTGTACCGAAAATCAACATGATTTTCTATTTGTATATGTGCAGGCAGACTGAAGGCACAGATAAAATATTTTATGGAGTTTGGCTCGAGATGAAAAAAGAACCAAACCAAAACAACTTTTGTTCCTGAGGAAAAAAAAAAAAAGACAAAAACCCCAACAACTTTTGTTCCAGTAATGCCTCTCCAACTTTGATTTAAGCTTTGGTTTCATTCAAATGAAACCACTTAGCTTTGTCTGGTTTGACAGTCATAATCATACGAAACAAGCATGTTTCGCCAATCACAATAAATCAGCCCAAGGTCAGTCTAAATTTGTCTCACATTTTTTCCAAATTCAATAAATATTTAGCAGGTTGGACCAAAGTTTGAGGTTTCTCATGGATTCCCTTTCTGTGTTTGGCCTCCTTTGATGGTTTGATGCAGAAAGAAAACACAATTCTGCTGAAATCTAGAAGGTGGTGACCAGGAGAGGCAGATGCAGATTTGCATGGATGCGTTTCTCCAGTCCCCCAGATCCAGTCCACCAGAATTGTTTAACCTGAGAAAATCTCTACGTAACAGAGTGCTCTAGTGATAATTAACCATGCGTGTGGTCACAGACACTGTGAACGTTTTGGTGGCACCTGAAATTCTAAATCTCCCAGCTAAATGAACTGTTCTTCTGTGAGTTATGCTATGTAAGTCTTCCGTGGTGCTGTGTAAAATTATGAAACTATGTAGGATACTTTTAATCTCTGTTAATGCACAGGATCTTTTTGATATTATTGTATTTCTGGATACACATTTACTCAGCCTGTAGGCAATCCTCACTATCAATGAAAGGATTTCTAGTTTGATGAATATTCTTAATTTGTTAGAAATAGGGAAACATGGTGATCACATGACTCAGGGACTGAAAAATGTCGATTTACAATGGTGCCTTGAAGTTTGCAACAGTCTTTCATTTTATAACTTAGTCCTGGCATCCATTCACAATTGCTCCATTTCAGCCTCCGAATAGAAATGTCTTTGGTGAATTAACATTGTCAAATTTCCTTGAGTACATAGAACTGTGAAATTTTCCTCATGGCAATTTTGGGATTAAGGATTGTTAAAAACAAAATGAACAAACGTGAAAATGGCGAAGTGGTATTGGCAGCCAATTGTGAAACAATCTGAGACAAATTATGTACATAGACTGAATTTCATGTTAAACTTTTTAAGAATTAAAAAATGTTATTTTTCTGCCAGATTAAATTAATATTCTTTCTATCTTTGAGAAAAAGCTTTTGCTTTAACCAAGCTACAGTTAAAGAAAGAGGTGTAATTACAGCACGGAAAAAACTGTGTTTAATATCACTAGAAATAGAGCAGATTTTAGCTACTTTCCATCACAAGAACGCATAACTAAAATATCCTCTACCTAGTGAAAATGAGTCCAGGCTACTGATTGTGCTCGTTTATGGACACTTTGATCCCAACTTTTGTACAACTGTGGGAGACTCCTGCTGTATATGCCGTGGAGCAGAATAAGCAAACAGCAAAGCGGAAATAAAACTATCTTTCAGTCACATTGCACGTAGTAACATATGATGGCAATTATGAAAGACAATGAGCTCGGACAAGGCAATATGAGCAGGTACTTCAAATATCCAGGGCTGGCTCCAACCCTCCTGGTTTTGTTTAAAGCCCATTCGTTGTCTGTGCTGGGGATGCCAATGGGACCTCAGGATGGGGGATAGATGTTGTTGGGGCTGTTGGGCACAGTATGGTTTAAGTTCAAACTCCACCTGTGTTCAGAGCTGTGCTTGTGTTACTGGATAAAACAGTATGAAAAGACTGAATGTATCTAAAGTCAAAATGATCCTTTTTTTTTTTTTTTTTTAAGCTACCTCATGAATCTACAGTTTGAGCCAGGGAAACAAACAAAAAACTCCCCTCTCTTTGCAGCTGTCTTTTGCAGCTGTCTTTGGAAGGAAGAGGGATGTAAAATGCAAAGCAGTTTGTTTTTTTCCAATGTTTTTAAAAGTGTATGGTATAGTTTTTCTCAAATGAGCAATTTTCTCACTTGATCATGGTTGCCCAGGTATTCGTTTATCTCAGCTGTTTGTTTCTTATTTGTACTTTGGGTGGTGGTTTATCCTTGGAGGTGTGGGCAGCATCCGTAAGACACAGCACTGAGACACAGAGGAGACAGCACACTCACAAATTGTGAAGCCAAAAATGGAACTTGGAAAACCGAGATTCAGACATGAAAAGAGATCTCTGCCACTTCAGATTCTGACAGTAAGGAAGCTGGTGAAAGCAGGAAGCAAGGGAAAGATAAATTATATGCTGCATATTTTATATGATTCTGAAATGGCATACAGAGGAGCTCCAGATAAGATTAAAGGAGAATCGAAGGTGCCAGAACTAAAGAGGATCAGTGTATAAACCCTCAGTCAAGAAAATGATTTCTTACTTTGTTTTTCAATCCTTTGCTCTGAAAAGGGGAAGGGTGAGGATGTGAGAGGACAAAATAGACAGTGTGGAGCAGTCGGCTCTGCTCGGAGATTTCCTCGCATGGCTCACAAGTGTGTGAGCGCTGGCTGAGATGTGGCGAAGGCAAGAGGAGCCTCAGAGCTAAAGGCAAGGGTGGCAGACAACGGCGAGTGTGGAAAGCCCAAGGCAGAGGTGGAGGATGGATGGAGCGTTGAGACCCACCAGTTTGGGGGCGGGGGGGGAGATAATTTGTGGAGGGAAGAAAGGAAGTGGACAAAAAGTGGAATAAAGCATGTAGAAGAATAGAAAGTAATTTAGAAAAAAGGGTCTTGTATTTGTTATGTGTAGTTTGAGAGAGTTAAAGACTCAATGTGTGGGAGTCAGTCCAAGACTGTAAGTTAAAAAAGGGTAAGAAAACATACCATCAGGAGTGCTGAATTGAGATCAAGAGCAAGCATCCTCACAGGTCACTGGAAAATCAGTGTCTGCCAGTCATTACCTCACTGCGACTATAGACATCTTGTAGCCAAAGTGTAAGGAAAAACCACGTTAATTTCAGATATCCCTGTGTGTTAATTCTAGATCTATGATGATACACTGATGATACCAAGTGAGGTCCTTGGATCAGATGGGCTTCAGCAGAGAGGTGGTGCCTGAGCTGTGATTCAGAAATGGCTTGCAACCATCTGCTCTGCCATTTCATCACACGGGCGCCTGCCCCAGCCCTGTGGCCCAGCTCCCAGTGGAAAAAACAGGATTTGCCCTGCATAACTAGGGACAGAAGAATGCCTTTAGCTCCACAAAGAAAACGCAACGCGGAGTTTGAGAAGAGACAGTTCATTTCAATGTGGCAGTTGCCGCGTAGTGAAATCCTTGTAGAGGCCGCTGGAAGATGCTAGTGGTGGGACCGGCCACTGTTTTCTTGCATCTTGACAAAATTGCAACTACAAATCACAAGCCTGGGACAAGCTGAAAATGAAGCAGAGGCCTGGACTCCAAATGTTCTTTGTTTCATGGGGTGCAGCAAAAACAATGGTAGAAGCAGTTGGCAGGTCATATTTTAATGACTGAACTTTTCCATTGTTTCATATTAATTTTCATAAATATTCATTAATGTGACACACAGAGTTGACTTGTGTAACAGTTCACAGTATCTGAGGCCATTCTGTTGGTCTGATTATTTTATCACTTGCGCAGCTAACAGTGACAAGCTGGGCAAGCTGAAAGTGTTTATCCTGAGTGTCAGCCTGCTTCATTCCTCCAACAAATCCAGTTACTTCTCTGACTCCCGTTATTGCCCCAATATTTCCTCCCTGTTAGACTGTCTGGTAGAAGACTAGTCGAAGGAAACTCACACTGCACCCTGCCTTCTGCCTTTGTAATCATCATAAACCTCTCATGTGCAATGTCATCTTTCTATATTATACACACCGTGCTTCATTCACCAAGGAATCACAAAGCCTAATGTATCATGCAACACCTGCAGAAGAAAAGGTATGAATACATTTACTGAGCAAGTCACCTCTAGCTTCCTTCTCCCACCATTTCCTGCAAGCATGTGGCTCCCAATTCATGTTTCCCTGAGCTAGAAAGCCTTAAGTATTTATTATTCTTATCATCACCATAACTATTATTATTTAGAGAATAGTAGTGGTTCAGAGACACATTGTCTCAGACACTGCCTGGGTGAGTGATGTTAAAAGAAAGCACCACTATCCTAGACAAATTAAAACTTTGGTAAATGAGACCAGGAAATGTTCTGATTAAATAAACAAAAAGGTAAGGAAGGTGAAAAAGGAGCATATACTTTCTCTGGACAGTCGTGACAAAGCTTTGCTAGTAAACAGAGAAGACAGTATGAAAGGCCTGTGAGAGCTGAGAGCCTGGGCTACAGAGATGTGGCCAGCATCCCAGCTGCTGGACACCAGCCCTTGCAGACCTGGGACACTGTTAGCTCTGAGCCAGTAACCTCCAGGCTGGCACCCAGCATGTTGTGACTGACAAGCAGCAAGGCAAGACAGGAACCACAATATCGTAAAAGGGGTGTCCATGGGGAGCACCAGCTCCTGGCTCCTGCCTTCATTGCTCCAGAGAAGGAGTCCAAAGACATGCTACTCAGCAGCACCCTGCTTCTCTAATGCATGGCTTCTCATGTCGCTTCTGCTGGTACACATAATCTCTAATTTAGGAAAGAAAAAACAAGTCTGCCACATCTCCCTTAAAAATTTGCCTGCTGCAGGCTTAAGCGGTCTATGTCCACTCAAACAAGACTTTTACTATGCAGGCTATCTGAGGGCTTCATATAAACTTGCCATGGAATGAAGTAGACAGAAGACTTAGAGTACAATTTTACACCGTACATGACACGTTCATTTGAGGAGAAGGGAGCCCACAGCTTGGGTTTTATATCACATACACAGAATAGGGTCCTTCTGCCATCACACCAATCCCAGCAAAGGCTCTTGGCTTGATTTCCAAAGTTGCTGAACATCTGCTGTTCTTGCTGACTTCAGCACACGGTGCAAGAGCTCAGCAAGAGCTCAGCAGCTCTGAATGTCAGACTGGCTGCGTGACGTCCTGAAGTCTCCTGTGGTACAGGGAGGTCCACAGTGGGTTTGAGGCTGGCATGAGATTGGTTGTTTCAGTATGCTGGAGGAAAAAAGCACTCATGCTCTGTGGCCAAGCAGGCAATTGATGGGGGAAATGCAGCAGTGGCACAAAAAATGTGGTGCAAGCTGAGGCAATCATCACTCCAGCAAGCACAATGAACACCTTCTGGCTACATACATGGCTACATGTGTTATGCATTAGAGTTACACATGTTAACTATACCCATATATTTTTTCCTTTTGCAGAGATAGCCAAACCCTGGTACTAAAGGCCGGTTGACTGACAGACGTAGCGTGGTCCACCGGATTCACAAAGCTGTGGGAGGAGGCCCAGGAAGACTGCCGAGCCCCTCGCTGGTAGCTTGACCTTGGGTGGCTTTGCTTCTCTGTGGCATCCATTCCCTGCCCCTCCTGCAGTTATAGGCCCTTGCCAGGAAACACTGCCAGGTGCTGGGGGAGTAGAGGTAGCTGCTTCCAGTGAGTCCTATGGGCTCCTGACGATTAACTTCACCTGAGGAGAGGCTATGGGGTTGAGTCGGATGGCTTAGGAGGTGGGACAGGTGTCAGTGTGGAGGCAGTCAGGAAGAGAGCTGAAGGCCAAACACAGGCTTAGCGACAACAGGGGTGCGAGGAGGAGCAATGGGAGGTCATTACCCATCCCCCTGTCTCAGGACAGGACCTGTTGTGCTGAAACTGTTTCTGACAGATGCGTTTCTTCTTACAAAGGCTGCCAGTACTAGAAATTGCAAAGCCTCCCTCAAAACACCTTATGGTGTTTAGTTATCTTTATGGCTGGAGTGTTTTCCTAATGCTGACTTTATTCTTCCATGCTCCGACTCAAGCATATTACTGCTTGTCACATCTACAGGGAGGTGAAAAGAATGAGAAGAGGTCCTTCCCCTTCAGCACATATCATTCAAAGAATTCGAAGTCTATTACCATTTCTTATCTCCATCTTTTTCTCTAGACTAAACCGTACAAGATTTCTTTTCTTTCTTTGTTTCCTCGATCTCTGTTTGTTCTCATTGTCTTTCTGTATGACCCTGAGAGTCCCTCCCGTCACAGCAGTTCTCTTCAGTGCAGCACCCAAGACCAGACTCAGTACTTCAGCAGAGGACCTCCAAGCAAGTCATAGGATATCTCATGAACATCACTCCTGTTTATACCCCCAGCATTCACCTTTCCTGCAGCTCCCCGTGCAACACCGGTAGCTCCCATCTGACATTTAACCAGGGTCACCCACAGGCCCTTTTTCCATGGTCCCACTGTGTAACGAGGAATTCCTCATGAGGAATTTAGACTGCTGGTTGTTGAAGAATAAAGCACTCTCAGGACAAACTAGAAAGCCAGTGCTTTGACACATGGTTCATTTTGAAACGGACCATTATTTACTGAGCAAAGAAATGGAGAACTCAGTACAAATAAAACTGTTCTCCCAAGTCCATGGAGAGCCATCTGGCCCCAAGGCCAGTTTGATTTAACCTTTGCTGGCCCAGCCGTCATAGAAAAGAAAGCTGCTGGAACAATAGTAGCAGCCACGGCAGCAAGGAAAACAGAAGCAGCGAGGTTTGCAGGAACTGGATGCTGGCCATACATCTGGGCAAGCCCATTGCACTCAGCCCATGATGCAAGCCCTGCTCAATGCAGACAGACATGTGCGTTTAAACCCAGCCTACTCGTAAGCTTTTAGCAATTGGAGGATCCCCTGGAGTGCCCCTTCAGCATTAAAGGACCATTTATTTCCATGCTGGAACATCCTGGAGACAGGCATGGTGAGGGTAGAAGGGAAATGTTGCAGGCAGGGTCTGCCCACCAGAAAGGTGCACTTTGGCCTTCCAGCAGACACTGACGACTTTTCCCCCTCACTCTTCATATTCTCTTAGTTGGGCATTAGGTTCAAATTTTAAACTAAACCAATACTAGTGAAAAAACAAACAAACAAACAAACAAAAAACCTTGATAAATAATTTGAGGCAATTTTTTTTTTTAATTTTTATTTTTTTACTTTTCACTCAGAATCTTAGTAATAGCTAAATCAATGAGAAGATTTTGGTCGTCCTCAATTTGCAAAACCAGTTTGCAGAAGGTACTGCACTGCTTTACATAAAGGTCACTGGTTAAGGCTTACTCTTCTCACAGCTGTTTTTAGATAAAACAATCTCTTGATATGACTATGGTTAAAGGGTACTCTGTGTGTGCGTGCGTGTGTGAGTGTGTGGGAGAGAGAAGCACACAGCGGGTTTTATTTTCTTTCGTTTAACGGGGCTATTTTGTGAGGCTGAAAAAAAAATTGTTAAACTTGCCTTAATTGATTGTTTAAAGTACCATGGTGGATTTGTCTTTTAAACATAGCCCGTGGTTAAAGTTCCCGTTGCATTGTATTTGAAGTAGGTCCTTTGTGCTTTAAAATGAAAACTGTAAAACTTTTGGTGTTTAAGGCTTTCTGACTCCAAGTTAATTGTTTTCCTTTAATATGAGCAGAATTAAAGATATTAAAAATCGACTGTTGGAGCACATAATTGTGGCCTCCCATCTATTCTTCTTGTGGAAATGAAAGAAATATTGAAAGAGTTTCTATTTTACAATACCAGAGGTGGCCAAGCATTTACAACTCTATATATTCTTTTAGTTGAATTCTTCTAAACCTCACGCCTGGCTAGCAGTTTTCTCCCAGACGATTTTCATTTTCAAAACATTCACATCCAATAAACTACACGAAACATAGTGTGAGAGAAAAAAGGGGACAGGAAATGGCTCTGTTGCATGGTTATTACATCCTATTGCCTGTGGGTTGCTTTGTTATGAGTTTTAACTATGTAAATATGACGTATATGACATCAGAATTTAATCTAAAGCTACTAGGTGGGAGATAGAGTGTGACTTTATTGTTAAGGCTAAAATCAACTGGGTGTTGACAGGTTTCAAAAGTCACTGACTATAAGCTTGAAAAGGAAAAGCTCAGACTGATAAGCTGTTCCTTGATTGACAACTTCAGACTTGACTGCAAGTATTGAAAACAGTTGAGCAAATGGAGGGAAAAAAGTTTTATTTCATAAGAAACTACACTGGGAAATACAGGAGGATTTATAAGCTGATGCAGCACAAAAACCTAAGAAAAACAGGTGTGAGGTTTATAAAATCTGGAAACTGGGAAAGGACATTGTCCGTGAATGATTTCCCCATTATGATTTAATTAACCTTGTAAAAGCCCCTATGCAAAAATAATGCCATGATGGGGGGAAAAAATAAAACATCGGTGTCCACTAGCTTCGACTTTCAACAAATCGTATGTCAACAGCTCATGGAAAGGAGGTGGGTTGAAAAAAAGGAGAAGAAAGAAAATAAGAGAGAAGGATTTCAGTGGGAAATAAATGCACCAGGGAAAACAACACACTGATTTTTCATCTTTCTAGTGAAGTCAGACCAATTTTTGGCACTGTAAAATCCATTATGGAGACAATAAAATAAATACAGTTTAAAGTAGCAATCGTGGGTTGATTGAAATGTTATGATAGCTACACATGCTATATCTTATCAAATATTATCCATAAGGAAGCATTCAATTCATATTGTGCCAATTATCATACTGTGTGCATCATAAACTTTTATTGCTTGTTATGGAATGCCACTCAGCCAACTTTTTCTTCAGATATTGCATCATCACATTCAGATGGAAAACATATTCTAATGTGGCAAAGTGTTAAAGAAATCTAATACTCTGGGGCTGAATGAAAATGTTAAGGTTCATCTCCTGGATAAGAAAAACAATTTATGAATGCAATATTCATTTCCTGAGGTGGGCATAAGCAAAAACCTCATCTGAAACTTAAAACCGAGATGTTGGCCTTCGCTAGTTTCCTTAGTTTAACTCATTGAAGTCATGTATTATGGACCACTGCTAAGACCACATCTGGGAAGGACTCTTTTTTCAGCTCTCCAGATCACTTTTACAGGGAACTCCTTGTATAATTGCATGTGCTGAGGCTGAACCTCAAGGGCCAACAGATCATGTTTCACTTTTAATATATTACTGAAGAATATCAAAATAATCTACTTGTTTAATCTTGATCATGCCAGCCGATTAACACTTTGACACCCTGAATCACAGATGTTTAGTACTACAGGGTAAGGTTTCAGTGAAGCATACAAACTATAATGAGGCTTTGTGAAGTTACAGATCTGAGGTTAATATATTTACTTAAGCATTTGCAGTAGGCAAAGCAATGCTGTAGGTATCAAAAGATGACTTGGACAACATTCATAAAAAGCACCCATTGTACATGGGGGTAGGTGCTGGAGTCAGCAGCAGCTGACTGGGATGGGGTGGGAATATTCCTCCTGGGGGTGGTGACAAAGTGCTTCTGATTTCTCTTTTGGGGTCTTCACAAGTAAAGCAGGAAGCATACAGTAGCAGGAGTTTGGTCCAAAGGTCTCATGAATAAGTGACTTGGAATCTTTTACCATTTCTGATGCACCTTCTGTGTGGAAGCAATAAACTTAGAAGCAGCTGAGCCAGGGGACATCCCAAGAAATGCCCCCAGATATAGCAGGTACACTGAGGACCAGATGAAATTCTGTTCTCTGTGTTGATGTATTGGATTGGCTTCCATTCAGGGTCTATGAGCATCTCTTCCTTCCAACAAAAGCCCTATTGATTTCAATGACAGTTCACAATGACAAGATAACATACTACTAAAAGAATGCCTTTCTGAAGGAGATAGATTTCAGTTCTTTTCTTCATACATTCCTATGTAGTTCACTTTGTTGTTTATTTCCAAAAAATGCATGGTTTGGTAACACCATACTAAGATAATTATAGATGCAAAATATATTCCAGCATATCAAGAATTGAGACAGTCTGCTTGACTCTGCCATTTCCTATTTGTCCAAATATCTATTCCAAATTGTATTCATCTGGACCACACTTGTTTGAGAGGTAAGGAACCAGAGATGGGAGGCAGTAAGACATGGTCAAAATAAGGTTGAAATATCTAATGTGTACATTGCTTCTTCCAAGCACTTCCACAAGTTTCTCTGTCTATCTTGCAGTTGAAGAGCAGTTGAAGTGTCCTACTGTAGCAGACCTCTCTTCTAAGCATTGGAGAACGTATAACTGCAGGGTTTAAGTCTTCCAGTCTGTCTTGGCTATTAAGTCTTCCACTCTGTCTTTCAGCTGCTTGTGAGCTACACGAGCTTCAGGAGTCATAGGCTGGCCACTCCTGTTTCTATATATATATATTAGCTTTGTTGTTTGGCTGCCTGCAGTAACAAAAAGGTAGCCAGCTCCCAGAAGTGCGTACTTCCATTCTGTGAAATACGACCTGCTCCTGAGTCCTTGATCTCTCCTTCCCAAATAAGAAATCTTAGCTATTCCCAGTTTGCCTTGGAAGAGAATTAGCTGGCATCTATAATACATACATAATACCAGGTTCTGCTGCTATAAGGCCTGTTGCATCTG
Source organism: Anser brachyrhynchus (assembly GCF_964034855.1). Taxonomy (NCBI): domain Eukaryota; kingdom Metazoa; phylum Chordata; class Aves; order Anseriformes; family Anatidae; genus Anser; species Anser brachyrhynchus. The sequence goes on along the minus strand of NC_137696.1, from coordinate 88,526,442 downwards.
AGTCCTTTCTAAATGAAAAACTAGGAGCATTGAGATCCTCCATTTCAACTCCTTTACACAACCCATCGCTCTCCTAGGCAGCATTTTTCCTTCTTGCATGAGAATTAAGCATGAGGCTTCCAGAAGAACTCAGCAGTGGATTATTTCTGTTCTTTTTGAAGTCAGTGGGATCAGAGTTAAGCCAAATCTGAGCACACTAAAATTTTCTGAACCTTAAAATGGATAGGCAAAAATAAATAGTTTCTTGAATGTGCTGTGGAACTTGATAGTTTCTGTAGGTGCTTCCACTTTGGCAGCACACTGTGAAAGCTTCTGTATTTCCTATGCACAAAGAAATATACTATATCCCTTCTCTCCACTTTAATGGCAAGCACAGCCAGATTCCATGTACTAAAGAGTGACTTTTTTTTTTTTTTTTTTTAAAATATGTGTTGCTGGTCACAAATACAGCAAAACACCACAGTCTTGATAATGAAACAATATAATCACATGGCCAGGGCTGCTTGCCATCCCAAAGTCCATGATAAATGGGAGTTAGGGGTTAAAAAAAAGAAAGTACCCCCATTGCATCTCTCAAAACCTTATTAGTCCTTCTACATTAATTTTTTCTGAATGCATTTTCCCCCCTTTTCATTAGACTGCAGTGCCAGAACTCCTACCTCACACCTCTGGACTCTCTTGGCAATGTCATAAAAATAGATCCATCAGCCACCACCAGACCCAGACCAAGAAACCAATGACAAAAGAAATGTGAATATAACCAAGACTGATTCCTTGAGCAACAACAAAAAAAACACATAGTTGTGCAACATACTTCACGTTTTTTAAAAGCTCTTTTTGGAATAGGACTCTTTTCCCATTCAGTTATGCTTCAAATCTGACACACTACACAGGAACATTTGTCAATGAATTTCATAATCCTTCTGACAGAAGTTACCACTAAATTGCTGCTGTTGTTACAGCTGCAGGAAGACTAGGGGCCTTGATCCAAAACTCAGCACTAAAAAAGATGTGGGAACTCAATACTAGAAATGATGTGGGAACATCAGCCACACAGAGGAGCCCAAGGCGGAGAAGGAGGGCATCTGTTTACCTCTGCTTGTGCCTTTCCTGGAGAGCTGGAGGGACACCACAGTCAGAGCCACAGGTCAAAGACAGCCCAACACATCCAACTGATGTGAGTTTGATCTGGGATCAAGTACCCTGACAAATCATTTACTCTGGTAGCGAACTAATGTTTTTGAAGCAAATATTCCTGGCTGCTCAGAGGGGGCATGCTGATCCCCAAGGATATGTGCCGCTAGCACCAGGGGGAAGAGATGAGTGCTTGGGGGCCGGCTGTCTGAGGGAAACATGATCGTATTCACCGAGGTTATTAGCAGTTGTGTGGTGACTGCTGTATTTTTAGCGCAACCGCCCATCCTTATTCTTCCTTGTACATCAGTAATGTTCCCTTACAACCATATCTCATCCTTGCCAGTAAAAACAGCTCTGCCTAACCCTTCTGTCAGGGGTTGTGAAGCAGTAACAGGGGCTGGGTTCAAGCAGTTGGTATAGTGCAAAGCTGGAGTGACAGCTCCATCAGCTTTATACCTACCCTGTGCGTCTCCAGGGCCAACGCATAGCTGGTAGCTTGCTGCGGGGCTCAGTGCTGGCACAAACCAAACCATTTCCTCCAAGGAGCATCCAAAGCATGCAGGAGAAGACAGTTCCTTCCAAGGTCCTCACCCCCTGGAGTGGCAGCAGGGACATGAGCTGGTTTGTACCAATTTGCCCGGAGATCTGGCAGGCATCCCTGAAATGGTTTTGATGTACCCTCTGAAAGCCAGCCGGCTGCATCAGGCAGCATATTTGAGAACAAGGAGAGACTTAACTTGGCACCTGTGCAAAGGCTTTCCTCCACACTGGTCTGGTGCGAAATTAAAGGATTTTGCCAGGGGAGGAAAGGACCCAGCAACCATCTACGTGTGTGATTAGTGTAATGGTCCCTGACAGCGAACAAGCAGGAACTCTGTTCCCTGTCTTCCAGCATGAAGAGTTAATAGGCAAGAGCATCTTCAAACTTGTCCCTTCTCCTTCCGGTAAGCCCTCCTCACAGCTGGTTGCCAGCAGGTAGTGTCCTCCTCGACTGCACTGATGTTAGCAGGGCCGTTCTTGGGGCTGAGGCCAGGAAAAGACAGCCCTCATACTGTTCGTGTACTCTCCAGAAGAAAGCGGGTAGAAACCTCGCACTTCCTTCTTTTTTTTTTTTTTTTTTTTAGCAATATATAGAAAGCAGAAAATGTCTTTGTCCTTGAGTTCCATACAATGGAAATTCTGGGTAAAATATCATAATCCAATGAAGCTGTTCAGTGTCCCTCTTCCTACTATTTACCAGTATATAGAGGCACCTCCTTACCTCTAACGACTTAGCATTTACACTTCTAAGCAACTGGTTGAAAGATACTATGATAGCCTCACCAAAAAAAAAAAAAAGATTTTTTTGTGGTTTTATTTACTTTGTTTCTGTGCCTTGGGCTTGGAGACATTAGGCCTGTGTGCATACATCTTGCTTTTTAGCTTTTTTGTTACACACTACGATGTAAGAAGTGTGCTCAATCTCCATTGGTTTGGTTTCTGCATCGAATGCTGAAATGCATAAGCAGACAAGCTGCAAAAGCATCAGCTGTGTTTGCTTAAGGATCTTAAGCAGAGCTCACTTTCTGAGGACAGACATAGCCCTCGTCTGACTTTTCTTCTATCTCCTTGTAGATGCTTGGCCAATCTGGTAGGGCTCAGACTAAGCGAAGGACAAGGAAAGAGAGGGACGCAGGAATCAAGAAAGATGGGAGGTCTGAGGACATCCTGCTTTTTCTAAGCTGTGTGTTGTTTCAGCATGAGGTGCCTCATAACTCATTAAAATTTAGCCTCAAGAATGCAAAAGGGAAAAACAGTGGCTTATTCACAAAATTTAAGTCTATGATAAATAGTAGCTGTAAATAGACTCACTTATTTACTTGCTGACTAAAACTTTGGTCACATTCAGCTTGGATTTACATCAGTGTAAATCTGGAGTAATTCCATCCATTTTCAGTGAGAGCAATATTTCTCACTCCCCAAAGATCATTAGGTTCCTTCAACACTTATTCTTCATTTTGCCAAGATAAAGAGTCAGATGTTTTGATTTTTCAGTTCCATTTCTAGAATGCGCATGTTCTATATGTTCTGACAACATATGGCATGAATATGTTCTTTTTTTTTCTTTTTTTTTCTTTTTCTTTTTTTTTTTTTTTATTTAATACAGGAAAATTAGTCAAAAGTTCAGTCTTGCTTTAATACTTTTCATTCCCTTGTAAATGCCATTTATTTATTTTATTTATTTTATTTTTAAAAAAGAAAAAGGAATTCCATTTGTTCCACTGAAGTGTCTTCCTACTGAGGTGTTGGCATGCCCAGTAAAGTAAAAATTTAGGAAAGGAGCAATTTCAATGTTCTCTTTTTTGGACAACATGCCTGACTTGGTAGAGATTTCAACAATGAAATTATTGTACATATATTTGCTTTAATGCCTCTGTTGTTATCATGTTTTTTTTAACAGCGGTGTTGGTTGCTGCCAGATGTTCTGCTCAACAATGCTTCAGCACACATGGGAATGCTTGTGATGGCCAATCAAGTGGGCTGGCAAAATAGAACCAGATGGCCATGGATGTGTGCTCTAACACATCTTTAATGAAACGGAGCCCTTGCATAGATGATTACATTGCGCTAATCACCGTTTGTCTTAACGTCCCTGCACCTCTGGTTGTATACCACCTAGTGACCTAGTTCTGAATTACAACTTGTTTATTCAACTTGGTTTTAGCAGCATCAGATTGTAGCAAGATATGGTCCTATGCAGGGAAAACTACATGAAAACTGCTGGGTTAATGAAAGCAGATGTAAAAACTATGCCCTGGCTTGAAAAGAGCACAAAACAGAATAGAAACGTGATAATGATTTATTTTCTGTCTTTTACCTTTCAGTGTTTTCTATTAAATAACATAGGGGCCGTGTATCTTAGAGCTGTAGTTCAGATCTGAATCCAAAGCCACTCGTGGTCCATTATTATAGTGAGAGTCAAACCTTAATTGATGCCCTGTGAGCACAGAGATGCGTGCCAAACCGAATCCTTGCTGCACTGCTTCCCTTGGTTTTCTTGGGGCTCTATAGCTAAAGAGTAACTGTTTGCAGATGAAATCCGATGGGCTCAGGAGGGCAGAAATCTTGTAAAAAAAAGATGATAACTTGGTACCTTCCCCATCTACAGGAAATCACATGATCTTTCAGTGCTTTCCTGATTCAGCATTGAACCTCAAATTAATTGCTAAATTCAGGAAATTCTAGGATTAACAGCATACTTTGTTCCACCTATAGTGAGGCTGTAAATCTATGCTTCAATGTAAAATAATTTTACTAACTCTAATTGTTTTGTTTTGTTTTGTTTTTGTTTTACCCATAAGCATTTAATAATGAAAAATCGTGAGGCTGGAAAGGGGTAATAGCTATGCAGCAATTGCATGTGCCTCCAAAATTGGGATTCATGTTTTCAGCCTTTCCCTTAGGCAACAGGAACAAGAAACTTTGGGTTTTTTTTATGAAAGCAAGTTGAGATTTGAAAAATGAAGAGCCCAATGGAAGCCCTCAGAAGGCTCACAACAGCATGGCCACTGCTGGAATTTCTGTACCCTGTAAGAGCAACTCTGCTGGGTCAAGAATACTTGGTGATGGAAGGATAAATAAAATAAAATAATATAAAAGATTTGTTGTCTTTCCCCCATTGCTTCAACATGACCTTCATGAATGTGGGCACTATCGCTTTCACCTTTGTCAGGACAACAAAGTATTTCAGTATTGCATCCAAAAGATTAAATTTTGGTAAGGATTTGTAAGAGACTGTTAAAATGGGAGTTGGGGAAGGGAGAGGAAGGCTTGTCCTTCATTTAATATAGACCTACACACAGCTGTGGGTGTGCGGTGTGGGAAGCTGAGCAGGCAGTACTTGGACACCTTTCAGCACAACCCAAGCCATGGCCATAAAGAGCTTGGCTTTCTCCTTCCCCAGTGCCACCGTACCCAGGCACAGCTCTCAACGATCTTGCATTGTGATCAGTACAGCCCTAATGGCTGCAGCTCAGCGTCTCCATCCCTCAGACATGCCCATCAGGGAATGCCAGCCGTATCTACATTTAAATTATAAATGGATATTTTTGCTCTCCTGTTTAGCGTGTTATGAACATTTTTGCACATGCTCTGTTGCAAGTTTCGTTCAAGAGACCCATATGTTATTTTAAACTATTTTCAGATTTTCTTTTCTTATTTTACATGTCTAAGAAACAGGGTGGGGAAATCCTTAAGCCCCACAGAAACACAGATTTTTTTTTTTTTTAATTTTTTTTTTTTTAGATTATGTCTGGTATAAGCTTGTTTGGGGCCAAATGTAAGCAGACAGACAGCATATCTTTAAAGCATGTTCTCAAACCCTCTGCACTTTTCAAGTAAAAATGGCTCATGTATTTTTGGAAGATTGCAGACAATGGAATGTCAGATTTCAGTTACTGCTCTTAATATATTTAACCATTCAGCACACTGTAATTGGCTCAAGCAAAAGTTATTTCCCTTTGTAATACAAACAAGACCCAGAGGATGATGAAATAATTCTGAAATGTCAATCTTTCAAGATTCAGATATGTTCTAATAACATTACAGAAATTCCAAAGGTCTCAATTTGGAAGGAACAATAATACCACCAAGTACAGACAAATTTTTAAGGCCAGAACTAATGGTTTGATTTGTTCTCTTAAATTCCTTATTGGACTAAATCTTCCTATTTTCAGATTAAAATAATTCCATAATATTGTTATTTCTAATCTTACAAGGAGGAAGTGCAGTCACTAGTTCCACATATACATAATTGTATTTATACTCTACTTTTCATACTTAAGAACATGGCAAAATCTGCTGTAAAGAGGTAATAACTCCTCTGAGTTCCTTGATGTTCCCTTCTGCAGAAGCAAAGCTCTTTCTCCTTTACTACAAATATCACTACAGTCAGGAATTCAACATAGACCTATTCACTAAGCTTTTAAACCACAATAGATTGAATCAATGAAGAACATTACAATCCATGGGTGATGATAATGCTTTATTCTATGTAACTGCCAAGGATAATATTTGTTTTACCTTTGCTTTTCTAACACTTCTTAAAATAGATTAAATTATTACAGAGGTTATTTTTTGTTTGTTTGTTTGTTTTTTGGTAAGCATCTTGGGTCTGCTAGGTGGCAGATGAATAGACTTTTCATGCTTTGTGGTCAGCAGGATGCAGGGTAGAGTTAAAAACACTTACAAAAATACTTAAATACCACTGGACAGAAGCAAGAGATAACAGAAATCACAGTAAAGACAAAGGATTTGATTCTTTACCCTTCCAGACTCTGTCAAACTACTACAAATAGAAGAAATCAAATTCACCTCCTAACTGTACTTCTGCATTCTGAGACAAGATTAGATTCTGGGCTTAGCAGGATTTAGCACTCCTAAAACACTATCCCCAACCCATCCATATATTTTCTTTCCAGTCCTTATATTCATCTCTAGCTACATGTTCAAACTGTGACTGCCGAGAGTACCTTCTTCTTATTATTTCACAAAACAAAACAAAACAAACAAAAATACCACATAACTAAGAAAAAATCAGGAATGCCATACCTCCCATTTTCTGGGACTAATTTACCTTTCTTCTGGATGTTGTTCTCATCTAGAATCTGATGGCACAAAGTTAAATATTTAGGTGTTACTTCATAGACCCACACAGGACAGGGGAATAGGTTTGAACACAGTGAATTTGTGATGGGTGACAAATTATTGCTCAGATGCTGCCAACAAATAGTTACCCATTACACTGATGTAACCTGACTGAGCTAGATCATATGCCTGTTCTCATAGACTAAACACTGGGAGGGAGGAGTGAAGAATACTGAGGCTGTGGAGTCTCCCTCCATGGAGATCTCCAAAAGCTGCCTGGATGTGATCCTGGACAACCTGCTCTAGGTGGCCCCGCTTGAGCAGGGGGTTGGAGCAGTTGACCTTTGGAGTTCCCTTCCGAAATCGACCATTCTGTGACTCTGTGATTGTATGCTTTCAGAAGAGACAATGCTGGGTGAAAATTAAACTCATTTGCCATTCTTCCAGAACATAAATCTGCTAATTTAATCAAAATTCTTGATTGGTGCAAATTGTTGGCTTTGTTGGCTGTCACAATGCATTGCTGACATGCAGTGCCATGCAATGAAGGAATAGTTGCATTACAATGAGACTACAAATATATGTGTAAGTGAGGCCAGATTCCTCACTACAGGGAAAAAAAAAAAAAAAAAAAAAAGATCTGGGGATAAAAGAAAATCTAGAAAGATAAAAGAAGAAGGCATTAGCACAATTAATGTATATTCTTCAACTGATTATGTATCAAAAGTGAGTGCTGTCATAACTGGCCTGAGAAGCTGTTGCTCAAAGCTTGTCTGAAACCATGTTTCAGGCTGTGGGAAGAGTAAGTACTTCAAGTACTGGCTGTGAGAAGACCAGCATAGAATGAGTATCAGTGCTTATCTCATTTCTCTGTCCTGGGTAGCCTGTAGCTCACTGGCACTGATGCTGAAGCAACTGCAGCTGTGATGGAGGCTCCATGCTGGATTCTGAGGTGTTGATCTGGTCACATTGGCCCTCTTAGCCATGGCCTCTAGCTTGAGTTATTAAAATGCAATTGGTCTAAAGGCTAGATTCCCCAACTTTAACACATGGGCTTCAGTCAACTTGTTAGCACATCCAGCAAATAACAGACTTACACAGTCTACATAGGCTAGTCAGAAAATTATTAGGTGCATATAAATGTGTATAGCTTCAAAACTCAACTTTGGTGTTGTACAAGGAGATGACTGAAGCTGCCTAAGTGACTGCTGGCCTCTGGATACACCTGACCATCTACAGTCTCCACATTCCTCACAGGTGTCACTCCCAAGAGTGGGAATGGGATGGTATTTAAGGATCATCTGACTCAATGTGATACAGGGCACAGAATGAATTGTGGTCTTAGTATGCTATTTGTACCTACAAACCAGCAAGTATTTTAGGTGTTGCTATTTAAAAGATGGAAAGAACTGAAACATGATCTCCATGGCTATATTAACTGAACCTGACCAATTGTTTTGAGTGGTGCTTGTTTAGGTGTTCCTGATGGTCTATCATATCGTGAAAGCAGCTTTGAAACCCTTATCAGTCACCAGAAGTAAGAACACTGGACACTTCCAGGGGCTGAGACCTCCTTGGATCTATTTGGCCACAGGGAAGGGTGAGTTCCAAATTCCTTGTTTGTGGAAGTTGCTGGAAACCAGAGGTGCGAGGGGTAGGCAGCCTTAGCAAAGCCCCTTAGGCACAGGTTGCTGAGTGACACCACACATTTGCACATAGTTCAGGCTAGTATTGTTTGTATTGTTGCTATAAATTGGAACTTTAATTGTTTTTATTTATTTATTTATTTATTTAGTGGTACTAGAACACCTAGAAGCTCTTATGATGGATCAGGACCCTGCTACAGTTGGCAGAACAAAAACTGTGCCAATAACTAATGGGTTCAGAAGAAAACTCATTTTGAGGAGTTAAATGATTTACTTTAAAACTCTGCTATGGTTACCTTCCTTATAACACCACCACCTCATAACAACACCTTAGATGCCTGGGATAGTGTTATGATGAGAGCAAGCTAAAGTATATTTATAACAAGAATAGGTCAATGGTCCAGAGGGTAGTTTCCTATTATGGGAGGGATAAAATAACTAAAATCAATAAATCTCCAGATCATAAATGTAGCTACAGTCTGGGCAAGGTTGAGAAAATTATTAGCAGAGCCTCGTGATGTCTGGATATTGTAGCTTGTAAATTTATACATACATATGTGTGTGGTTATGTACACGCTTGCTATTCATCCCCCACAGAATTCATTGAAATGCTAAGAGGAATGTGCATTTGGTGCTCCTTTCAGTTCTGGTTAAAAAAGGAAAAAATAAAAAATAAAAAGAAGAAAAGAGAAAAAATGGAAGGGAAGGGAAGGGAAGGGAAGGGAAGGGAAGGGAAGGGAAGGGAAGGGAAGGGAAGGGAAGGGAAGGGAAGGGAAGGGAAGGGAAGGGAAGGGAAGGGAAGGGAAGGGAAGGGAAGGGAAGGGAAGGGAAGGGAAGGGAAGGGAAGGGAAGGGAAGGGAAGGGAAGGGAAGGGAAGGGAAGGGAAGGGAAGGGAAGGGAAGGGAAGGGAAGGGAAGGGAAGGGAAGGGAAGGGAAGGGAAGGGAAGGGAAGGGAAGGGAAGGGAAGGGAAGGGAAGGGAAGGGGAAAGGAAGGGAAAACAATTCCCTGAGAATGCATATGACTTTGCTGCTTTTGCCTTTCAACTCATCTAGGTGGTGCACTTTTTCTTATAACAAACTCTAGAGAGTCGTGACAAAATGTCTGCATGCACCAGCAAGAGGTCTGTATGGTTTGAGGTCCATGAACTGTTGTGTCTTTTTAAAATATATATAGCCTCCTCAACCATTTTCTTCGCTTTCACCTTTATTGCGAGCTATCACCACCTTTCATCATTTCTTTTCTATATATATATATTTTTTTTAAAGGGGGTTTCATCTCTTCAAACTTCAGATATTTAAAGGTCTGTTGTTTAATGTATTCATTTAGGCTTCCTTTGTTATCTGCTGAGAGAAGAGGAAGCTGCAAGGAGTGTTTCATCTCAGGCATCTAAGATCACTTTATCTCTAGACTTGTCTGTTGTTTTTTTCCCTGTACCGTTTACGAAAGGATCTTTAGACTTAGTCAATTATTATACTCCTTTAATATTAGATAAGCTAAATCTCACTCACTGACTTTACAATGCCTCCTGTTTCAACATAATCATAATAAATAAGATTTGCAAGCTCACATAAATTAGTAAAACATAACTGAAATACTATGTTCATGCTTTGGTTAACGTTAATAGCTAGGTGTTTTCTGTCCATCTGCTACTCAGTGATCTGGTGTTAGAATGTTACAGGAAAAAGCCTAATAGTCTCAGATGATAGAGCATTTCAAAAAATATGAGGTGCGTGAGCAGTGTTTTCTACAGGCTGTTTGATGTATTTTCTAGAGATGAGCTCAATCTTGGTCTTGACTGAATCCAAATACTCACTAATTTGAGAAAAGTATGAGCCTTGTATTCAGATGTGAGCTTTGCCCCCCAGGCAGCTCCAAGATTGAAACGATTAGGCTTTCAAAAGACATGACTGGTTTGGAAAGATTTAAAAAAAAAAAAAAAAAAGGAAAAACTCTGGAGAAAGTCATGACACTCTGATGTAGCTGGTGATTCCTAGGCCATAGTCACCCATGTTTTTATTGATTTTGCTTTTGCTAACCCATTATTTTGTTCGTCTCTGGTTTAGATTAAAAAGTTGTTCTGTGAGAACAAAAATAGTGATGCTTGGCTTCCTATGTATTTGTATCTAATGTGCCCACATGCTCTTCTGCAGTGGTAACAGCTACCCACATGTCCCTATTCTTCTCTTCATTGTCCACTGCTATATTTTCAGCAGTCTACTATAAGTCAAAGGTGTCCCCTGTACCTCTGTTAAATCCTCCACATATCCCCATGTATGCAAAAGTTGCTGGGAGAATGATGAACAGGCAGATGGAGAAGACCCATCAGCAGACATTTTGCAGTTTTGTATTGGTCATGATGGATCTTGCTTCAAAACAACACCAAGGTACGGTAAAAAAAAATGACCAAGAAAATAAGATATTGGGGGCAGTATTTCATAATCATGAAATCTGCTCTCCTGTTCACAGGATATTATTATATATAAAAACAAAAACAAACAAACAAACAAAACCCCAAACATTTAAAAGATCAATGATTTTTAAAAAGGCTTTAGGTATTTGTCCTAACAAACTGTTAGCAGTTATAAATAAGGAATGTGCTAAAGCTCTTGCCAATTATCCCAACCAATGTGAAACTGTGCATGAGCCTGGAGAGGCAAGAATTTCTCTAGCTGAGGCATTTTAAAAGAACTTAGTTTAACAAGGGTGTAGAAGAAAGCATGGAAAAGGAGCCAGAAAACTTATGAGTAAATGAAATACTTCAATGTTCAGAGCCTAAGTTGGTGTTTTTAGGAGCTGTCAGAAGATTTATTAAGTCTTTTAACTTTACTACATGCAACAGAGAAATTTAAAAAGTATAGACCAAATCAGAGGCCGTAGGGGACTCAGGAGAACCAACAGGCTGCAGAAATAACATGGCGCTGATCAGTCCTCAGATGATCAAGGATTTCTTTGGGATAGCTGTGGGACTTCTCCAAGCGGCAGTAATAAGCTCATATAAAAGCTGAGTTGTAGAAATATGGGCCCCATCCACCCTTACCTGTTGAGGCTGTCACAGCTTCAGCAAACAGGATGGGTCAGATCCTCGGGGCGGGGATGGGTGGCTCGGAGGGCTGGCACCAAGCAACTGTGTTTGAGAGAGGCTGGAGCTAAGCACACCAAAATCCTCCAGGGAGGAACCCAGGTGAAGGCTGACCACTGACTACAGATTCAGCCTGCCCTGATTATTGTCAGCTACTGTGCAATCAATGGCTGTTTTACCCTTTCATGCCTAAATGTTGGCACCTAGTCAGAGTTAGCCACTCAGTCCTCTCCACAGTGAGGGGCCAGCTGTCTCAGAGACTTGCTTGTAGGAAGGGTGAACACCCTCTGGGCATGCTTGTTTCTTCATCTAAATGGTGCACGTATCTTCACCATTAAAGCAGAGATAAACCCAACAACTTGTTCATATGGGAGTTTCTGAATATAAAGAAAAAAAAAACACATTTGGATGGGAAGTAATAGTCTATGACCTTGTTAAGATATCTCTGTGGCCTGGCTTAACATTTCCAGTAACTGAGGAGCTATCCTGCTGGAAAAAATGACTTCTCATATAAGTGGGGTACAAAACACGTGTGACTCCCACGTCCCATCTTAGCAGGATGTCATATACACGAGAAATTAAAGATGTTTTCCATTTTGAGAAACATTAGGAGGGTTTGAAAGGCCACCAAAACCACCAGAAAAGACAAAAGGTATAAACAGTAGGAGACTCAGAAACAAGAAGGACAAGGACAAAATGAAATGAAATGATAAAGCAATTTAGCAGAAAAAAAAATTTATTTAGGATAATTTACCAGTGATTCAAAAGGACCATGAAAGCCCATTGGGCTAATAATGACGTCAATAACAGGGACAAAAATAGAAAAGGAATAAGCATAGTCTTATAGGAAATTTAAAAGAGAAGGGAGGAATTCTGATGGAAAACTTCAGAACGAGGGACATATTCTCATGAATCAATAGCCCAGGGGAAAAAAAATACAGTCTCTTGGCTTTGCCAGTAAAATCAAATTGAAGGTGGCAGCTATCCTGAATGGTGCAAGACACTTCCCACAAATCCACATTGAAGTAGGAGTGGCAGAAAGAAGGAAATAAAGGGAAAGCTCAAAGATAAGTACTGCTTGGAACAGAAAATGAAAGCCATCAAAATTAAACATATCGACCTCTCACAGAGTGAAAACTCAATGGACTTGGGAAGAAAATGATGCAGACGGCCAATCATTGAACATGGAGCTGGCCAAGAAAAGGTTATGCTATCCTTTTGATCAAATTTATAATAAATGTTAAAAGCTGATAAGTCTTTGTTCCACTATAGATGGATAGTCTCATTTGCCTACATAACTGATGAAAGAGGGAATATTTTCAACAAAATAACATTGAAATATTTGCTGGCTGTGGCTGAATGTCTGTTATTTCTTCAGCAAGAGCCTGCTGTGGTGTTTGGCTGTGAGGCAGGAGGTCTGTGCTGTGGCAGCGTGCAGGCCTGCGGGGTGAAAGGACAGGGCATCTCTGGACACACAGAAATACTGGCCTAATGCTTTGAGGAGGGATAGGGACAGTGCCATCCTGTGGGACACATCCTAACACACTGGGGTAATGCCAGGTAACATCCAAATGCCTTGGTGCTGCCACAGGAGAGGCTGAAACCTCCCAGCACTCTCAGCAGGATGCACAAATACCACTACAGATGTGCATGAGAGCCAAGATGGTGCAGATGGTTGCAAGCAAGCCTCGAGGACCTCAAGGCCTCTCCTGTAGGCCAGGACCCACTTGCTGTGCAGCAGCCCAGCCCGTGAGGCTGCTAGGCCAGATTTTTTGGTGAAAATAATAATTATACCCCTAGTAATCTATCAGACTTAATCCTTTCATTATAAGCAAAGTTAAATACCACAGGAAGCAGCTGGCATTCAGTCTATTCTGTGGGTTGCAGCAATTTTGTAAAAATGTGAAGTAGGAGCTTTACTGAGTTTATCTCCTCTACCACTATTTCCAAGCATGCCAAAGGCAGAAAGAGGCTTAAAAGAGAGACCTCATTGATTTTGGAGAGAAGCTACATTATGTTGATTGTCTTACCTCAGCATGACTAAAACCGTACTGCTCCTCCTGCCTTCCAGGCCTTCCTGCCACTCAAAATGGTAGCTCTACACTACTTTCTACACCACCTGCTTTCACAGTAGTATCTGATAGTAAACTTGACAGTACATTTAATGGACTAATGTGACAAGCAGGCACCATCCAATTGTGTTCACCTTACAGCTAGATCAACATCCTGCTTGGGAGTATAGGATTTCCTTAATGTGCTATGGAGTATTTTTCATAGACAATGTGCCATAAAATGAACTGCCGCGGAGTATGTTTTATCGTGACATTTCAGGATATAGATCTCACTTTCTCAAAATGCTCTTTTGGGAAAAGCTGCGTAGAAAAATCTTGTATAATCATGAGAGTGCATAAAGTAAGAGAGTAAAAACAAACATTTTGCTTGTGAGGCTATGGAACAACACTTGCTGCAAAACTCCATTTTACAGAAGACTTTGCATGTCTGCCTGAGTGATAAAATGGAGTTCAAGCTACAGAAAATACTTGATGACAGTTCTAACATGACGGTGGAGGCAACTTACAACTTTCTTCAAAAGAGAGATTTATGCTCTTCCAATACTTGACCCTTCATGGCCAGCAATACTGGTAAATAACATTACTGCTTCTCTTCCTGGTCTTTGTTTGCCTTCAAAAACCAAACTACTTTTTGTGTTTCTTTATGTGGATCTGCTACCCATCTGTCAACATTAAACTCCTTGCTGCTCACCCACTCTTGAAGCTGTCTAAAAATCCTGTGCACCAAAGAACCACTGCAATGTACACTGTGGCGGCACGTCCAGACTGTCCAAAAAAAGCCTGTATCATACCTGGAAAGTAAAACCACACACTATCTCCAAGGTCTTCCACATATTGGAAGAGGGCTAACAGGCTGGTATCTTGAAGTACAAGAAGAAAATACTTCTTCCTTCATGCTATGGTAAGTGAACATTAACCAGCTCTTGCTTTTCTTAAAGTCCACGGTACAACTGGTCATGAAAAATGACATATTCTTGAAATTGACTGATATGCTTCTATTGCTGCATTATTTGTTTAGACTCATCTGTTCATTGCTGCTGGGACAAATTTTTGCATTATTTTGCATTTACGTGCAATGAAGGGATTTAGTGGGCCTATTTACAAATTTTTGACTAGAAATTCTGTTTTTTGGTACCAGATGATTACAGTACATTTAACAAAATCTGAGAAATACAAGTGCTATGGCGTAAAAGCCATTTCACAGGCAGGAGAGTGCAGTTACCATCCTTAAAAATATCTGAAAGATGCAGTAGACATCTTTTTGTATAGTATGTATGAAACAAAATTGTGACAATATATGCCCTGAAATACTCATGTAATATTTTTGACTTTTCAACGGAATATTGTGGATGCAGAAAGGAAAATGTTGGAAACACACCTATGTTTAAAAGCACAACCAACAACACACAAAATAGTACAGCTAACTCTCCATTAACAGGAGTGATAGGGGACCAGATAACCTGATAGTACTGGAAAGAGTTGTTCAGAGACATCCGTGTGGTGCCAGTTTGAGCTTGAGACGGTCACCTTGCATGGACAGAAGACGTTTTTGCAAGGTGTGTCAGGTGTCTGCCTGCTGCATCCCCAGCACTCCACAGCCAGTAACTATTTACCAGCTGTGAGCTCCGCCTGGCTGAACATGACTCCATGTACGTGATAAGTCTGCATCTCCTGTTAGCCTGCCTGATTTCAGTCCTCCTTCAAATTTTGTTTTACCCACCAGGAAACAGCCCTGCACTGAACAGAGCTCACAGAAGACGTTACTCGTAAGTTGCTCCCCTTTCTCCAACTGTTGCAGCTGTTGGAGAAGTTACTGTTGAGGTAGACACCATCCTGCTGCTGCTTGCCCTTTGTTTGACATAAAAACACACACCATGCTGATAAGATCATATTGGGCTGCTGGAAAATAAGGTAAATAAGGTGCCCTTGCACATCAGAGAGTGGATTCAACTAAAAAAATTAAAGCAATTTTAATTCTGTTTTCCACACAGTGATTAAAACACCTTAATTAATCTGCATTATACTTAAGCTTTTAGTTAGTTAAAAAAAAATTATCCCATATTCTCTTGTAAATTCTAATGTCACATAAAAGAGCTAGAGAAAATTCAACGAAAGCCAGTCAAAATGTGGAAGAAACATCAACTGGGCATTGTATGTCAGAATTACTGATGTCATAGCATTAATGAGGTATTATAAATTATTATTTTACTGGTTTTGTGATAAGGTTTAGAGGTCTCAGTCAGAACTAGCACACTATTGTGCATAAAAAATACATAATTGCATGTATGCACGTATATCATTCACACAAATACAGAAAAGCATGAAGTCTATTCTGAAAAGACGAAAAATAGTCAAAGTTCTTAGCTTTTCCACTCAGCTTTATACAAACGTATTTTAATGAAAATCATAGCAAAGTCTTTGAGGGAGACAGAGGACATGGCAGAGTCTTTGAGGGAGACAGAGGACAGGAAAAAGAGAAAGAAATCAGTAACCATCACTTACAGATCACAGAGCCTGGAGAAATAAGCATGAAAAATTACCAGATCAACTCTTGGGGTACTTTAAACCAACAAATACTGAACCTTTTAGAGCAATTTAACTACCCAGATCATTATTTAGTAAAAAATATAGCCAAAGCGTGCATAATCAAAGAGTTCTCTAAATTGCATGGAGACAGCTTTATGGTATTTGGCTTATACATCAGAGCACTGGCCTGTCGCCTATAGATGCATTTGAGACATTTGGCAAAATAAATAACAAATAATAAATACTCAAGCATTTGATGTAGGGTTTTATAAAACTTTGCTTCAAAATTAGTTCAGAATTGCCTGGGATAGGAAAGACAGCTTTCAAAATATTCATGAAAGAATTCAAAAATATTTACAGTTCTTTGCTTTAAAACAACATCATCTGGAAAGGGAGAAACCTGGAAAGTGTTAATACTACAGAGGGCTGGATGCGGCCATGCCGAGGGTAAGGACTGTGCACAGGAACATGGCTGGCCCCCAGGCCCCTGGCACGAGAACTGTGCTAGGTAGCATTGAAGGAGAAGCTCAGAAGGAGCCGGGGATGGCTGCTGTAGCTCCTTCTGTACAGACACACCAGCTGAAAAAACTTGAGAATGAACTAATTAAAAAGGCACTTCCAGCAAAGTCAGGCAGCAAAGTCAGCTCTTGGAAAGCTGGCCTCCTGTTTTGTAGACAGAGAGTTGTCGTGATCTCCTTGGAGCTGCATCCTGGCTTGGTATGTGCATTTCTAGGTCTCCCTTGAAACAAGCGTGCTGCATCAGAGGAGAGCAACAAAAGACGCTGAGGTAAGATTGGGATATGTCGGTAGTTTTCGCCTGAGTTATGGGATTGGATGAGGTGGTCTGGAAGATGTGACGATGTAATAATTAGGGTACACCAAGGACTGCAGGTAAGGCAAGGGCTCAAAACTTGACTGGGAAATACAAGGTCAAAAATAAGGACAGTTTCCCAAGTATGAAGTCTATAAGCATATGAGGCAATCTCAGAAAAAAAGTGAGGTATTTAGGGGAGTGCTTGAACAAGAGAGGACAACGAGCAAAGTAATTTGCTGGAGACACGGTATTGCGGGGGTGTCCCAGCAGATCTCTGCTGTTCGTATTCTGTGCGCTAGAAACAGAAACCACAGTATTTAGGCAACTGCTTGGAGAGCAGAATATTTGTCTCTTCCTTCAAATGCTGATGTAGATGACAGCTCATGCACGTTCAGGTTCAACATTTTGATAACGCTGGCATGCATCTGGAAAAGGGGCAAAGAAGGTGTTGCACATCACAAGGCTGGCACATCCATTTGATACTGGTGAGGGCATGCGTGTATGTGCATGGGGAGGCGGGGAAGGCGGATGTTCTGGCTTGTGTAAAATTGGCTGCATGCCTCACGCTCACACATGCAGATCATCACAGCCTGATGCATAAATCCTCCTCCAGCTTATTTATAAATGTTTCCACTTAAGAAAATTCAAAAAAAAAAATTACAATCATTCACTATCTTTTCCAGCTTCATCCTTTCTCTCTCTCTCTCTCTTTTTTTTTTTTTTTTTTTTTTTGAGGGGAGGGAGAAGTGCAGGCCTTTTGGCTGAAAACAAAAATGGGAGAAGACAGAGAAAACAGCAAAGATGTAGCATATCTAAGGCTTAGTGGGTCTGTGAGCACACACACATTTCCTCCTGGACGGCAGGCTCCAGAGGCAAGACAGTGCTTATTTGAAGGATGTTTTATCTGCTGCTCTTTCCCATACCTGTGCTTAAGGCTTGACTCTAAAAGAGGGATCTAAAAGAGGACCTCCCTCTGCCCCTCACATAT
Source organism: Anser brachyrhynchus (assembly GCF_964034855.1). NCBI lineage: Eukaryota > Metazoa > Chordata > Aves > Anseriformes > Anatidae > Anser > Anser brachyrhynchus. The sequence continues at coordinate 88,508,554 of NC_137696.1, read as the reverse complement.
GGGGAGCTCCCTGGCCAAACTAACCATCTCCACTCTTTCATGTCTACTTGGGGAAGTATTGGGCTTGGCTATGCCCAAAGGCAGATCGGGGGCCTCGGCGTTTTGCCTCTCCAGCCCTGTTTCAGCCCTTGAGTAAGGAATGCAGCAGTGGTTTCTGCTCAGAGCCCTGACGCAGAGAGCCAAGGCTCGTAGCCTGCCCTGTGCCGAAAATCACGGGACTATGCATTATGTGCAGGTTATTAAAGATTCTGCTTACTTTACAATGGTCTGTTAACAGCTCTAATGTCTTTAACATGTGCAGTCCATTGACTTTTAAGTAACGTTTTATTGAAGTAACTGCCGTGGTTATTAGGCAGTAAGATTTACGCTTCATTTTCAGTCCTGAATCTGGAAATCTGGAAAAGAAAAATAGGAGGAAGCAAAACAGAGGGATGACATCTACCAAGAGACAGGGAAGGTGCTGCCTGGGGCACTGTTCAGGGTGCAGTCACAAGGCACCATCCCCAGGTTGACCAGGAGCTGCACGAAGGGCTGACAGGATTGATGCACAGAGCAACCTCCTCCTTAGTGGAAATCCAGCACAAGCTACTTTCTTTGCCCCCCTTAAGTATGAAATAATATTTGCAGATGTGAACTGAGGGAGAGGTTTGTGGCACGTTTACATTGCAATGCGGTTTGCATTAAGGAGCTGGCACTTGACTTTTGCTCATTGAAGAATTAACATAAATCTTAAACCTTCATAATCCACTGGCACTGGCGGCAAACGGGGTGTTTGAATGCGATGCTGCATGTTTCTACTGGCTCGGTGTTTTAAAGGCTCACATCTTGCATAAATTTCTTTTTAATGCAGAATGAAACTTTAAAAATACCTTGTTAAGCAATGGCAGTCAGTGATTTTTTTTTTTCCTATCTGCAGTTTTATGGAGTGCATTTTTTGATTCCCTAAATCGCTTCTCTTAGCCTTGTCCTTTCTCCGAGCCACCACTTAGGGCCAGCTGGTGCGCCCTAGAGTTGCAACCGCTTTCACGGTGCTTTCTAAAACCAGAGATAAGACATTTTTGTACATTTATGGTAAAACAGAGATTGCAGCCCATTGGCTGGTCTTGGCCTGCCTTAGTTCCTTTGTTTTCAGAGATGTAATCTCTTCTTTTTCATCCCATCACCCATGTCTGAACTGATGGAAGATGATTGTCTGTCATACTCCAGGCTTAAGTTACTAGCCTTTCAGCTGCACAGAGGCCTTGAGAAATGCACTAATACATTCACAACAGGAGGAAACTGCCAACAGAAACAGATCCTGAACTGGTTCCCAAACAGGATGACAAAAAAAGTCCACTCAGACCACACACAATCCCTCTGCTTTGCATGTGGGTCCTGTCGCACACGCTTGCCTTGCCTTTGCTGTATAAACAGCAGACAACTGAACTCTTTACGTCGGTGCACAAGAACGTATCCATTTTAGTGAAATACTGCATTTAACTCAGCACCTCCAAGTTCACCCCTGTAGGAGTCTCTGGTTCTTGTGAAGATGTTCTGCACCATTTTGTAAACACCACTCTGGCCTTCTTTCAAGAAAGTCCCCAAATTCCAGAGGCACCTGCGCACACGTTACATTTCCTACAGCTCATAGGAAATCTTTGATCTCAGGCTACTCTTATTTATATTACTGTGGCTAAAACAAAGCAAAAACAAAACAACAACTCTGTATTGAAGCTATAGAATAAACCCAAATTGTTCTCTTTAAAGCCACGATTAATCAGGCTGTTTATGAAAACACGGCTTTGATGATGCCACGCATTTAAGGCAGGCATGCAGTTATTTGGAAGGAGAATTTTCCAGCATTGAGTGGTTTCTTCAGCAGGCAAAATAAAAATCCTGGGAAAGAAAAGTCAAGTCTCTGTGAAAAAGGGCGATGAAATCTAAGTTGCAGAGGCACAAACTACAAGAGTCTAGAGCCTGACGTACCTGCAGAGCGTCACTCTGTTTCAGACTTATTGTGAAAGCGCTCCATCATGTACCCTGTGAAGAAAAGTTTATTATGGGCTGAAAATGCCTGGCCTTTCTAAATTCCCAGCCTAATATAAAACCTCTATAGGGGACTTTTCCAACACTGGATAATAGCCTAGCCCAACACCTTTAATAAAATCAAGGTGACAGACCATGAAAACATTTGCTTCAGCACTATAAGCAAATCTGATACTGTTGCTGAAAGATGCCTCAAGGCATCTGTACAAGTCTTCAAGAGAAGTGACGGTGGTGCTAGTATGTGGGGGGGCTTCAGATCAGCAAACCCAGAGCTCCTTTTGGACAATGGCTGAACTTTGATATTTTAAACTGCCTAGAAACACAAAGAGCCGAGCCCAAACCTCATGCGAAGATTATGGGGCAGAAATTGTCATTTAAAGAGAAAAAATATTTTCCCATTAAAATTTGAGTGTTTTTTAACACTCCATCACATGAGAGATGTGGTTTCATAAATTAACACTGGTAGAACATGAAGGAATCCAAGAAACAAGCATGAAATTATTTTGCACAGCAGTTCATGGCTCACACTTCATCAAACCTGGCACCGAAAGGGTAAGATATGTAACTTCACAACTAAGTGTGCATGTGGGGGGAAGATGGCTACTACAGCTCACTTTTGTTACTTTCAAATGCTGTTTACCCTTTAAACAACTAGAGCTACTTTTGTAAATCCCTGGACAGGAAGCTGGCAGTAATAAACCTTAAGCTGAATTCAGGGTTCTTTTGGGACAGGAGAGTTCTGTTTAGTTAAGCCTTTTGTGTTAAAATCTAGGCCAGATTTATTTCAAATAGCTTCTTCATTTTTCTGCTTTGTTTTTTAAATCTATGCACCCAACTTCAGAGCTCAGATAGCTTTTCGATTTTACTAAGATCTTTCAGAAAGATCCTTCCTGATTATTTTCTTTTTATGTCATTTCAGTGCATGTCTGCCATCAGATAATATCATAGCTAGATCTGTGTTATGTAGTAGAGGCGAGACTGACATGGCAAAGTGCACAATGAAGCATAGGAAATACAACATAAAAAAATCTAAAGTCTATTTTAATTTCAAGCCAGTTAACAGTCAAAAATACACTGATTTGCAAATAGGAGCTGGGCACAATTTTTCCTAATTTGTGCGGTATGGTTTAAAGAAAAAGGCTCAAGGGAAACGAGGGAAGGGAGGATGAAGAACTGTTCAAATGGGTCTAGAATTGTAGTTTTGCATAATCAAACCAATCTTATATGCCTCCTTTTTTTTTTTTTTTCCAATGAGACAAACAATTAAAAACTGTATAGTTCTTTAGAAGAAAAAGAGCAAAATAGTAATCTGATGTGCTAAGAGCTAGATATGTAATGTACTATGCAGCGAGGGGTGTGCAAAATGCTAGCACAGGATGGCCTTTTGCATTTCATTATTCCAAGATTTGTTGTTGAAGAAAGGGTGGAAAACAGAATTATTTAAAAAGATGTAAAACACAGCTGAACTTTCTGTCTTGAGACCACTATGAACTTAAAATTCAGCCATGTGTAACAAAGCCCCACAAGACCTATAAACTCCTTAACTCCCTCTTAATCAGTTTTTTGGGAAGTTTTAAGAACTGCTTAAGTCTTGGGCTGCTCCTCCGTGCAGAGATAATGTGTCCCAGACAGAAGGTAAATTGCAGTAGGTACACTTCCTAACCGGGAGAGAAATTCATCATGTGACATACCAGTACTTCCCATCTATTTCCAGTTTCTGGAAATCTCCTTTTTGTTCTTTGAGGACTCAAAGCAGTATAACGAAGTCACAAAGGGTTGGCTGTGTTACAGTAAGGAACCGTGGCAGTAACTAATCATCTCAGTTTTGGTTTGAATAGCCTGGGATCACCTTCTTGCAGAAAACAATTTAAGGAGCACACAGTCTGCCCGTAGCCCTTCGTGCCCGGTGTCCTGAGGCAGGGTGAGGTGGGATGGGACTTCTGGCATTTTAGGCATTGACAGACCATCCCAGACCGCTTGCCTCCTCCACTTATACCTTCTTGAAGTGTGACCATGGTGTCAGAAACTTTGCTACTGGGTTTTCCTGCCGTTGCCATGAAATCATAGATGTGGAAGGGGTTAAGGCACCTTTCCTGCTGCCTAAAGCACGACAAACATTTATAGCTGGAATTTATTTACAGTATTTATGTATGATGGGCACTGCTGCACTGTATGCTGGTGCTCAGAGACTTTGATGCTTCAGGTACTTCAAGGCACTGCTGGAGTCGGGTGAGCAGTTGCCAAGCCCTATCCCTCCTGGTACTTGTTAGGGATAGGCTTAAATTCTATAGCTGTAAATTCTCCCACCTCTGAACCAGGAAGCAGGATACGGCCCTTGATATCTAAGATGATACAGATTTTGTTCTGCATTTTTAATTTAAAACATCATCCAAATCTTCTGTTCAGGCACCATGTGTATTAGAAGTGGATGTGTCTCTTTTTACCCTAAGAGCTCCAGTTACTTCTAATCTTGCTCAATTTTCTGAAAATGAGAAGATGAAAAGAAATGCTACCTTTTTATATGATGGCAAAGCATTTCAAGTGTTTGAGCAGCCATGCCTCTTCACTCACCTGGAGGAGGCGTTTTATTTTTCCCTTCCACTTCTTTGTGGTATCAGCCAGCACAGGGCCCTGCTCTGCACCTTGAACTGAACACTGCAAGATCCAGGGGCAGGGAGCCATTGTGATTTTCATTATTTTAATTCCTTATTAAAATTTTATTCTGGATTGAAAGGAGACTAGAAAGTTCTTGGGTCTGGTTTCATGTCTCCATTCCCTCGTTTGTTATTTTACTTAGCTTTGAAAATACAATATTGAAACTGAGGTACAGCAGGGTTGCTATCTCTTTACTTATTTATTTTTAACTTTCATTAGCTCCTTCTCAGTGCTGTGATGTTTAATGGCAAACAGTTCAGGCCAGCTTGTAACGCAGATTAGGGGAAAAGAACAAAATAAGAATGACAGCTTTTTAATGTTTAGAAACACCTCAAATCAAACATGCTCTTTCTGGTATTTTTTCCATCAAAGCTGCCCGTGGTTTTTAACAAGTGACAAGCTCAGTGCTGGGAACAGCTGAAAAGTCTGGAGACATACATGCCTCGGTGTAGTCCCTGGTGCTACGCATTGCAACAGCTCCTTGAACGTCAGGTCAGAGCTGGCTTTTAAAGCTCCCTCATACGTATTTATACATACGACGTCCTGTTAAAATGCAGAATGAGATTTCACAGTCTATGGGAAAAATATGTGTTGGGAATCCTACTGAAATGACTGCTTATAGGTACAGGCACATGAGCTAGAGAGGCAGTTTATAAAAATCTACATCACTTTCCGTAGTAACTTTATTTTGCAATGTGCTTGAGGAAAGAAAAGGAATAAAAGAGAGCGGAAATAGCCTTTCCAATTTGGACATTTCTATCTGATGTTTTATTGCTTTTGAAACTAATATTACCAATAAAAATATTGCTTTAAAACAATTATGTTGCAGTGGTGAAAGGTCTAGCATGAGATATTTTAAATGGTGAATACACTGAATGATTTACTCACTCTTTTCCTCAAAAACATATTATTTGTCCTTAAAACACAAGATGCAATCTCACTCATTCATTTTTAAAGAAAACAACCTTGCTACGTAAAGAGGATTTACTCCACAGTTACTGGTACAAATGAGCTGAAAAACAGTTTTTTAGACTTAGCAGAGATCAGGTATAACTTTAAGTCAAATACTGTTTTCCCTGTTATTGCTATAAAAAGCACGGTTCACGTTCTTGTATTTAAATAAATTGCTTGATGCAATGATAGTTCAATAAAAAATAAAAATTTAAAAAAATATATATAAAACAAACACCAAAAAAATGTTCCCCTGCTAGGGTTGGTCTTTGACTTGCCTGGAGCCAGAAGGAGATTTTCCTGCATTTCCACCCACAGAGCCGGGACAGGAGCTGCCGACGGAGGCACTGGGAGCTTGGGAAAACCAGACCATGGCATGAACTTGCTTTAAGATTACGTTTAAAATTAAGCCAAGCACCACAAGGCCATTGAATTTCATGAATCTTTTCAAACATCTCAAGTGTTTTAGAGAATGCATTAGGGGGGTGTTTACAGATTGGGGTTCAGCCATTCCATACCCCTAAAAATTCTCCCAGCACTTGGAACTAAGGGGGAAAAAGATCTTCACTTAATGTTTAAAGAGGTTTAAAGTTGTTTTTAATATTTTTAAAAAATATTTTTAAAAGATACAACAACTAGTGAGCTTTTTGTCACACCAATATTTATGTAGAAAATCTACATTAAAAAATGAGAAGTTAGCATCTTGAAGAGGTCTTCTTTTTGCCTGCACAGTATCAATATTTACAAAGGAAAAAATCATGATAATATGAAGATTACCCTTTATTTTCTAGGATGTTCATACAGTTCAAACATCATCTGGGACTTAGAGCAACAGATGAAAATCACAACACCAGGGCAGGGCAACCAAATGACTCTGCAAAATCATTGTATTAAGTAGTTTTTACCTTGGTTATTTTTACTAGCTTGATGTAAAAAAAATCTTACTACACACACACACAGAAACAAAGAAATGACATAAAAAATTTTGTGAAAGATGAACTTTTAGCTAATAAATCCAATGCAATATCTCAGGTATTTCTTCTCAAGTTAGGTTTAAAAAGATGCTACTTTTCAGTAAAATACCTGGGAACATCACAATGCCAGAGAAACTGCAGATAAACCAGAAACTCGCATTCATTCACTGGTCTCACCATGTGGTGGCAGCCTAAGGCATGTGTTCACCAGGCATTTCCATCTTTGTAACTGCAGACCGAAATAAATATTCTGCTCCTTCAAATGTCGCTCTACTGGCGCTTTCCCATTGCAGACAGCAAGGGACTTGCTTGTAAAACTACTCAGCAGTATACCCGGTCTCCATAAATGCTGACAACTCTCTTTAAAAGAAAGGTGAGACAAAAAGTGAGAGGCAAAAACAACATAGGCACAGCATCCAAAAGCTGAAACGAATCTACTTATATAATTTTTGAAACACCATCGATACAGTGCCTTCATTCTCTGTTGCGGTTTTGTTGAACATTGACCAAAATCTTTGTATAAATTGCATAAACCATTCCCCTTCTCTCTCCCCACCACACCCTCCCTTTTCATTTTTCTATTTCCATGTGTTTTGCTACTTTTTTCCCCCTCCAGAATATTCCAGCTCAGACGCAAGCTACTAGCAGGCTCGCAGCCTTTCGTGTGGAGAAGGCCTGCTTTATGCACTATGTCCTATTCCTGTGTAGTTTTGTGACTGCTTTCTGTGATAATTTTTTTATTGCTCTGTTAATTTCAGTTTTAGATTCCTTGTGAAAACAGTTCATGGAATGTAACAAAATAAATAAATAAATAAAATGTTCCTTCAGTTTTTAAACATCATGACGAATGAGTACCATCTTGCATTAGATCTCAGAGAGAGAAACTATTTATAATTGAATCTGCTCATTTAAGGACTTCAGCACATGGCATGCCTGCAATATCTTTTTCTTCAGATACACACTTTCCCCCTTTCTGATTCTTTAGCCTTCATTGGGCAAACTCACTGCCCCTGTTCATCTTTCTGTCTGTGTAACTTCTATATAACAGTCCCCATCTTAACTTCATGCTCTCAGATAACTTCTCCCTTCATCTAGCATTGTGATAATCTTAGTCTGTTAGGATTTATGCTAAACATTCCTTAACTAAATCATATGCACATATAATTCATATAACTCTTTGAATTCCATTTCTGTATTCTACTAATAGATCCTACTTTGATTCCTTGAATCCTCATCAGTGCTCACTGGGGCAAAGGAACAAAGGCAGTTACAACTCTCAATGTATGATCAGTTACTGGCCTGCTTACTTCACCTCCTTCTTTTTACCCATTAACAAAAAGGTTAAATAACCCTAATTTGCTCAGAACTACACTGAGCACTTCTTCTCTCTGCTCTAACTCGGTACAAGCTGATTTAAACCATCCTCTGATTTTTTTTTTGCTCATGGCGCATCACTCAGTTTCCATTCCACGTGACAATAATCATATCCAAACGAAAAAGAATTAAATAAACGTGACGTTTTGTGACATGCTGTATCAGATGCTTTCCTAAATTAAAGGAAACCACCCACAGCTTGGGAACCCCTGCTAGGCACATCACCCCCTTCTTCCTTTGAAGCCAGGAAGATGGACTTGGATCCGTGGTGGAAATGTCACGATTCCCGGCCTGTCCTTGGTTCCAGGGTGAGCATGTCATGTGTTGCCCCACACCTTCATTTGTAGGCAGCTAAGGCAACCCTTTGATGAGTGAATGTGTGTCTGGCTCCACTGTCTGCCTCAGTTGTGGAGGATCGGTGTTGGTACCTGCCCTTGGCCTGGTGTATGCCCATGCTCCTCCATGGTGTGCTGGAGCTGGTAGCAGTTGCCACCACCTCAGGTTCCCTCAATGAATGAAAAAGACACAAAAAGGGTCACCGCTGAGGTGTTCAAAGTGGGGGAACGAGCTCTTTCTGGTTACAAAGGGGCCAGGGAGGGAAAGAAGCCCCGGTCCCCACTTTGGTGACGCCAGGGTGCCCGCCGAAGGGAGCTCCGTGCTGTGCTCTGCCTCTCATGCGTGCAGCTCAGCCGGCTCTGTACTTCCAGTAATTCAATCAGGACAGTCACGTCGTAGCCATGTGGAGTCAGTTACCGAGTCACAGTGAATTACTGAGGAAAGGATTTCATAATTAAAAAGGACAATAAAACGAAGAGCTTTCCACAACAGTGGAGTCCAGAATTATAATGATGACATATGAGAAACAAGAAAACAATTACATTTGGGCTTGGTTTAAGGCCGGGCAGAACCTCTCCAGAGGAGAGCCTGGTCCTGCTCTCCCCCCAGCAGCCCAAAGAGGGCCAGGAGAAAGGGGTGAAAAAGAATGAAGTGAGAATGGGAAGTCAGAAGGAAGATGTCCCCTCTCCCCTAGGTGGTTAGATTGGGAAAGACAATGCTCTGCGGCCATCAGATGGAAAGTAAGGCCCAAGACTCAGTATCAGCTGAGGGCTTCAGAGAGGAGGAGAGACTTATTTAGGAGAAAACATGTCTGTGAGGAGACATGAGGAAAAGTAATGTTAGCAGTGAACACTGTTAACACAGCAAGTCTTCTCCTGGACTTATTGCCCTTCCCCATGGCACCCTATGGAAGATTATTTGAGGTATTGTCCAGCTTCTTGTGCGGTGCCTGTCTCTGTGCTATTCGAAAGCCTTTGTGCCAGCTGGCTTCAAAGCAGTGAACCGAATGACTTTCCTGGCAGGGTGAACAACAACAGCACAAAAATGTTAACAGGGTTGGACTCAAGCTGTCCTGCAATGATTTGCTTTCTGCCTTGTTCTCCAGACTGCCACATGGTCAGACTTTCCCTGAGGGCACCATGCCAGGACCTCACCAATTCCTCACAGACTGAATACTGTTCTACCTAGGCACATGTGGTTGCAGGCACTGTGAAACTTGTTTGTTCTAGGCCATGTCTTTTCTTCAGTGAAGGAAAAAAAAAATTAGATGATGTTAGCTGGTTGCTTTGCATGTAATAGCCCTTTGCTGATTGTCAGTACATTAGTAGAGTTCTTGTTTGAAATGAAAAGCCTTGGCTGTTTTAAGGTCCCTGTGTGTCCTACATGTAGTCATCTGCTGCCTGGGACAGAATAGCTGGGACAGCTATTCACCTTTGGAAGCTATCAAAACTTCCATATGCAGTAGAGGACAGGGTGTTACACATATCAGAAGATTTACCTGTTATCCCTGCCTTCTATAATGATGAAGGCAAGGCCTCTCAGTTCTGTCTTCTAAAATACACAGTAAAGTTGTTTTTTATAAAGTATTCTGAACTTCTACAAATGAAAAACATTAATGGATAGTTATTATTGTGATGCCCCTCAGAAGTCATGGGGTACACATACTTACACTTCAAGCCATAATAAAAATACTGGTTTTGTGTGGCAACATCTGCTTTCTCCTTTGTTTCCTGGACTAAATGAAAGCCCTCATTTGAAATCCAAATCTGGAATTAATCCTCACTTTTGAGATGAAAAAGAGGTGAGTTGTCTCCCTATCTGACTATTAGTCAACAGGGCAAAAGAGGTCATTCGCTTCTCTTGATTTGCCAGATGGATAATTCCTCACAGTATTTTTCATATTATTGGAGACCATCCTACCAAGTTGAAGAGCTTACCTAACAACCAAGAACATAAAGGAAAAAGTTACCTCTGTAAAGTGCTACCAAAAAGATAAATGCTAACTTTACACCTACCGGACTGAGACAGGAAGAAAAGGGAGCTCGGCACTGTGTTATTTTAAAGGGAGAAAGGCCACAAGTTTCAGAATTTAGTATGTCACACTGGAGGCTCTGAACTGAAGCATTTTCAGGTCTGGTACATCCAGATGGATACTATACTCTGCTTCAATGTTTGTTCCTTCGTAAAGTATCGCTAACATCATGAGTGAATAGTTAGCCTGATTACTAATTACTTTCTGAATTTCATAACAATATTGCTTTGTTGATGGTCTCTCAGTTACAGTCCTCAACCATTCTCAGTATTTTCCATGTAAAAGTGAGAAAAAGATTTCCCATGTCTACAGTTTTTGGTATAGAAACATATAATGAAGCGTATTTAAATCATTCAGTAAAAAATCAAAACACACGTAAACATGTTTTTTGCATATGTAAACATATCAATGTATTACCAAGGTGGTTTTCCTTAGACAAAAAAAAAAAAAAAGAGAGAGAGAGAGTAGATTTTGGATTTGAGTGCTAAGAGTCTTACACAATTGAATCTCTCACTGAATTGAGAGTTTAACTCCATGGTGGTTATTGCGACTTGTGCTGTTGGGTGCTACTGGGTATGATTCCTGCTGAAATCATAGCCTGAGTTTTTTTCCAGAAATTTTGGTGTATTGGCAATTGATTAAATAGAGCAAAATCTCCTTCTGCAGATCTTCCCAGGACATCTTATTGATGCCAATGGAAGTGGACTTTCACCCATGCACAGGAAACGCATTAGGCTTACAAAGATAATGCAAGATGTGTGAACTGTGCAGAAATGAGGGTTGATTGTGGTGAAGATAGGTTTTTCATCTAGTGTAGATCTGCAGTCACTGCACTTTCTTTTGTAGTGTCACAGGTAGGTGAATCCAAAGTGAAACACAATGAAAGGCTTGGGTCTGAACCAAGTCTCACTGAAACCATCAATCAGGCTTGGCACACACAAAAGAGACCCTGGCTTCAAGTATCTCAGTGAACCTTTTCAAACAGCAGCTGAAGTTCACATTTACAATAAAACACAAAACCAGGGGAATATTGCATAGCTCTAATGGTAAGTCCTGTTGTTGATGACTATCCACCTGTGGATGCCCGTCAGTTTGGTGAAATGAATGATACTACTTTGTCCTAAACCACTGGGACAATAGTTAGAGGTTTAATTGTATTAAAAGATATTATATTAATTTCCCTGCCCTCCTGATGCAAGAATTCAAGTTGATTCTTAAGTTTTGAGCTGTTGTCACACCTTAACAATTGATAGTAATTACCTGCTTTATAGTTCCTTTTCCAGATGCTCTGTGAAATGACACAGTACCTTTAAGTTTAGTTTTTAATATCCGGTAATTCTAACATCTAAGTGAGAAAAAGTGTATAGCAACATACAGTTTTCTCCTTGATCTCATGGACAAGCGTTGTCTGAAGACTCTGAAGCATTTGACAATGCATCCTTTTCTGGATCAAAGAAAACTCACATCTGCCTCTCAGCTTGGTAAGGTCATTTAAAACATCCCCTCCCTCCCCCGGCTCCAGAAAACAACTCTAACACAAAACCCATACACAAAATCTACTAGAATTTGTACAAATTAATTTTTGTTGGCATTTAAAGCAAATTCCATTGAACTGACCACAAATATTTGAAATCTCTCTCCTGGGTAATAGTAGCACAATGGGACTGGAAAAGGAGTAGTGCACACCTGGATATACAAACTCTCCAAATCAAAGGGTTAAAAACAAGGGATCATTTGTTCCGAACAGTTACAAAAAAACACATTTACCAAACAGCTGCTGTATGACTTGAAACAAAAGCTTGTTAAATGGCAGGTTTTAATGCAAAAATATGGGGGGGGGGGGGGGGGGCACAAAACATCTCTGATCTTCACGTCCCTTATAGCATTAATCCATCTTTTCCTCACACCACTAACAGCTCAAGAATTCAGATTGCCTCCTTTTGCCCGACAAGTTTGCATCGCTCTTTCAAATAACCGCAGCTGAGAAACACGGCCAGAATTGTATTATGTCAGCTTGCGCCTGCCGTTTCCCCATTGTTCATTAGAGATAGAAGGATATTAGTGCCTGGTTTGTGACCACTGTAGTTAAACACCTTAAAGCCTATAAGTAAACTTGCCTGTAAATCAAAAAGGCAGAGAGTTTTCTCATTTCATCAAGTGTAGTTTTACTGTCTGCTGTCACCACAGCTGTCAGCAGGATGCTTAACTGCTCTAATTGTCTAAGGGCTCATTCCCTCACCCTAACTAATTGTTTAGATCTGCTAATCTGCATCCGTCATCTGTGAAGGGGCTAAAGCTGTTCTCATCTCCCGGTTTATAGGAGTCAGCTATAGTGAGTCCGTAACAAGATCTACAGGGTTTACCTACTACCCTGTGGCGAGATTATTGCATGCAATTGGGTAAGTGATGCTGTCTTGTGGCTAGTGAGGATAAGGATAAAATCTTTAGGAGATGGTAAATCACAGCAGCTACTCAAACTGTGACTTAAGCAAAAATAATAGCACAGTAAATGGCTTCAGTCCTGCCACACAAACCCAACTAGGAATGGACAGAGGGACTGCATCACTGCATCAAAACTTTATATAACTGAGCTCTTAAGCAGATCTTGCTGTATTTGCCATGTGTATGTGCTTTTCTTTTAAAATTAGGTATGAAAAAATAATTATGTGAGTGTTGTGTTGCTTCTGTATATCAAATCCTTTTAAAAATGATTCATTTTATTTCAAAGGACTTTCATCTTAATTTATTTACACAAGTTTCATATAGTGTATAGCACTTTATTCAGTCAAATGTTGATCAGAAACCATTTATTTAAAGACCCCTTTGAGCATACACATATGGAATACCATTGTTTTGTGGGTTGTTCTTTTGTTGTTGCTTGTTTTGCTTTTGGTTTTATTTTAAGTACCCCCTGGAAGCAAGGTTTAAGATTCTCTAGGATTTTCTGGTCATTATATTAAAATTCCCCTTCAGTTTGCCAATTATTTGTTGTAAATAATATTGACTTGAAATTATCTAAATTCTGTAAGCAAGATTCTGGCTTAAGTGAGGACCAGCCCCCAGTCAGCAAATCCCAGGTTGCTTCTGTTACCAGTCACAAATTACTGGCTGCTTATCCTACCTTATGGTACTAGTGTAGATGAAAGGCTTGATCAAATAACGGAAAGTTTGTTGTTGTTGTTGTGACTGTAAGTTAGCATAATGACTTATTTACCTCTATGAAACCTGCCTGTGGATATTTCAGTCTGCCTGAATGTTAACCATAGTTCTCTGTGTGGGTCTATTACACAGCCTGGATCTCTATGTGAAATTCATAGCAAATATTTGATCTGGATAATTGTCAAGTAATATCCATTCTCTTGTTTTACCCTTTTGCTTTTCAGCCTTAACCTCTGATGTTGCTTGTCCTCATTCCCTTCTTTCCCCCCATCCAGGTGCCACAGCTGCCTTGCTGAGGACGCTAAGCCACGTTGGAGAAGCCACGTGTGGTCAAGCATCATCATAGATCTGCTGCTGGCCACAAAGGCACTAGCTACCAGCTGCAGGGATGGGAAGGCTCCTGCCAGGCTGAGGAAACACACAAGTGGTATTTAAGGTATGTAGCCGTTGATACCCTGTATTTCTCCTGATAAGTATGGGCAATTGGAAAGTTTGTCTCCAAGAAGCTTGCAACTTAGCATGTGTAGATACAGTGAGCTTTATATGAAGAGGATGCCAATAACTTATAAAATACAGCACGGATAGGTTTCTTTTGAAAGACTAAGGCTTAAATTGAAAAGATAGGCAGAGGACGGAAGGAGAGAAACAAGAAAATTCCTGTTTTACAAATGGATAGTATAACCTCTGAAACCCCATACTTATAACCCTTAAAAATTAAGGATAATTCTTTAAAGTTAGTCAGTTAAAAAATCCCTTTATAGACAACCAAAACAAGTAGGGTTTGCTACATTCAGATCTTAAGTGAAAAAGACAATGTAAGGCAAAGGGGATCCTAATCTCTGCACTTCAGCTAAGTTCTTGAAGTGTGATGGGATGACTTTTGCCCTAAGAGATTAACTGAATTGGTCTCACACAGGAAATCTATGGCAGAGCCAGGAAGCAAGTTTACTGCAGAGTGTTACTTCTAAGACAGGACCCCATAAAATCAGTAGCCATCCATAGCCAGGAGATGACCTGTCCTCTGCTGTGTTCACTGTTTCTCTATGGAGTTTTATTTTCAGAGGAAGTGATTACAGCCTACTCTGTAAGACCTCATTCCTCATTTTATAAATGTTCAAATCTTAATAAGAGTACAATTATGAGAAAGGAGGTTTTAAATGAACCAAGTCTGTGCCAAGTAGATGAAGGAATCTTTGAAGTGATCCCACCTTTGATTTATGTACTGACTAAACCTTGAGTTTCAATCTAGATTTCCTCAGCAAATCTCTTAAATCAAAAGTTTCATTGCGCTGCATTTCAGGAATTAATCTGACTGTGAGACTAAGGGGAAAAATATTGTACCGCAGAACAGTAAACTGCTGTAACTCTGAAGTTACACTCGAACTAAGAAAAAACATGCTTTGCATTATTAGCATGATAGGGCTTTAGCCAGCCCACAGCTTCCTGCCGACTCTTGGCCTGCACCCTTATTCTTGGGGAGGTTTCTGGTTTGGGCCACATGTTCACTGAAATGTGTTCTCTCTTCATGGCTGAGTCACCAACTCCAATCAGCCTAACAGGGATGACAGAGCAGTGTTTTAGATTGAACTTAGCCAAATATTATTGATATGTTGTGTTTCATAATTATTTTGGATCTTCCTTTTCATTGCAGGGGAGATGCGTTTTGCCTCTGCAGCCACACAGGGCTGACATCTCAGGTATAATGCTTCTTAGAGAGTCACAAGGTGGCCTTTGGTCTCTTTTCCTTCATGAACCCAATTTAGCAGAGAACTTAAACACAAAAAAGGGTCCCTTGTCAACAAACTACATTGGGCAAGCTGTGCTTGATCTCAGGGCAGTGGACCTGAGCAGTGAGCCCCGTGCTGAGGGCTGCAGACTAATGAGCTCTGTTTGAGCCGATTGCAGTGACTCAAAGTGAGAGTGTTGAGTTTGAGCTCCTTCTGGCAGAGGAAGGGCTGGGGGCCCAGTCTCTCTTTGCCTGGCAGAGTGCCCTGACCACTAGGGTAGCATGCAGAACATGATCAATGCTATTTGGATAATGGGTCAGAAAGAGCATCACAGGAGTGAATTACACTCCTAAATCCAGCCAAAAGTTTCAAACCTTAAATCTTAGGCATGTTCATCCAGGATATAGTGAAGATTTCAAATACAGTTACTCTTTTGGGGTCCTCAGTGTGTTGTGGTTGTCTCCAGCTCTTTTATGAAGCCATTTTTCCTATCCTTGCTCTGTGAAGTCTTCTTCCAGAGATGGGCTCTCCAGTGTCTGGCTGAATCTGATGCTCCACTACCTCAGGAACCCATGAGCAAAATGATGGTGATAACATTTACAAATTAGTCACTCACCGAGATGAAGAAAACCACACAGGAATCAAAGACTTGTATCATTCAGAAAGTAAACAAAGTTATTTTAAATTAACTATTAAAGCCTCTTCAATTAATATAGCTGGTCAATAAGTCTTGCAAAATACTTTAATAATTAGCTGTGCCAGTCTTGACACCTGTAGGAAATGGCAAGAAATGTTACGGTGTGTATGACTAGACCATTACTTGCCATTAATTCTAACCAACAGAAACTTTAAAATACATTTTATAAAATGAAACAGTCTATATTTAAGAATAAAATCAACTTGCTTCCGTCAGATCCAAGGTCAGCTGAGGGGAGACACAGGATTATTTCCAAGAGAGGCAAAAGAGTGGTATGTTCAGTGAACCAGATGTCCTCTGCTGGGGCTGGTGGAGGAGAGGGATGTCAGCAGAGGAGAGGCAGGCAGGTGCAGGAGGAAGGAAGGCTCTCTGTAGGAAGCCCTGACCAGCCAGGGCCAGCCTGACTGATGCATGTGTGTAAGACATCTAAAGAGAGACTGAGCAGTGAAAGGCGAGCTTTTTCCAGAAACTGTGCAGAAAGTGGACAAACAGGGTTGTGCTGCTGAGCTTGGCATGAATGGTATCTGTTTCTGCTTTCCCTGGAAGAGAGTAGTTTGAATGGGCGTGTAAAGAAATCACAAGGAAGGGAAGGAATCAATAGGGACAGGGGTCTTTTGACACACACAAAAAAAACCAAAAACAACAAAAAAATAAAATAAAAAAGACTGAATATTATAATTGAACAGACTTTGATCAGTGGTCAAACTGAAAAAAATGTTTTGTGCCATTCACTTATTGGAATAAATGCTGAAGATATCAAAGGAACATAGTAATCTCTCTGGACTATGCTATCGCACTATAGACATAAGTCAAGCTTCTCTCTGATTTATTAAATTCTGCTCTTCTGTGAGCAGAGCTTCTCTTAAGCATCCACTGCCCCTTGACACCCTTTTTCTTAGGAGTGTCTACATGCAATCAGATTTCTTTTCAAGCCTTCTCATCTACCACCTGCCGTCTTCCAAACTGGTCAGTGTCTTCAGTTATTATTACTGTGAGAGACACTATATAAGAAAATTGAAATGTATAAGAAAAAGAACAACAACAAAAAAAAGATAATGGCTAGAGCAGTTGTGATGTACCAAGTGCTTAAGGTTAACAGCAGCTTTATATTCACAACTCTGTTGTGCAGTGGCTTCTGTTACACTGCATACAGTTTGTATGCTATTAATGTTACATACATTGCCTAGATGAATGAATGTTGTTATACAGTGTTTATTCTCTCTCAACTTATAAGTCCCTGGATATAAGTTTCCATGACAAATGAGAACATGCTTGAGTGATGCAAAAACAGAGTTTTCTTTAAAATGTATTTGCACCCATTTCCTTATATTTTAGTAGCAGCAAGTATATGATTGATTAGAGGACTGTTTCAGATGTTTTATTTTCTCATGTGCAAATTCAGAGTTATTAATTATAATGTATTTAAGGGTCACAGAGGAGTAGGGGAGAACCTTGGCTGCATTAGCCAGTAATATCTGTTGAAGCTGCAGGCTCAAGCTGAGCTTGCAGCTCTGGTGTCTGTAACGGCTTCTGTTTGAGGAGTCAGGAATAACTGTCTCCAGTTTGAAAAATATGGGAAATTTTAAAGTGCTCTTGCCTCATTTATATAAATATATATATATATATGTATATATACATACATACTTAAATTTGAATCCATACCCTATACACCTACAGGAAGCACCTTGTATATGAAACTGCAACATGGAGGTAATTGCAGAGGACTTGAAAGCTCAGCTTTTGACAGAAAAGTTCTTTTGGTGTCTTTTTTGGCATCCGTGCCTATGGCAGGGGGGTTGGAACTAGATGATCTTTGAGGTACCTTCCAACCCAGGCCGTTCTATGACTCTTTTTCTCAGGAATCAGAAACATGGTGGTCCTAGAGAGCCATGGTGAGACTGCCCTGCCTTGGCAGATCTCGTTGTCTATGTGGGGGAACCAAAGGCCTAAAACACCAGCTATACTGCTCCATCTGCAGCTCTGGCTGCAGATACTGGCATGCTCCAGCTTATTTAGCTTAATGGATCTCTTCAGCTGAGGTGATCGATACCACTCTGCAGTCTTGTTTCACTGCTACTGCTCCTTGGCTTTTTCTCTTCTGCACTCAGCCTCAGCTTAAAACCAGCAGGGAGAGTGAAAGGTGTTGAGTGACCAGCATTTGTAGAGCAGATTGAGTCCTGCTGCACTTTAATGTGTGGAACAGGACCTTAAACAATCATCTGAAGATAAATACATCATCAATAGAGATGAGAGACTTGTACCAGCCTACTTTCTTATTTTTGCCTTCTTTGGTTTCTTTCTGAGCAGCAGAAAAGCACTAGTGAAAGCCAACAGGCCCCAGTTCAGCCAAGTGTGCTCTGGACTTGCTTAAGTCCCCCTGATTCACTGGTGTGTGGATGCTGGACGGAGGGAAGAGTCTGCCGTGGGCTGAGTCACTGTCCTCAGCAGACCTGGTCCTTTCTACGGGGACAATTGGCTTCATCACAGATCTGAGCACTGGGGTGTTCTTACATGATAGGTGTTCAGGTCTGCGTCTGTTCTAGCAGTTTATTTCTTATTACATTAATGGCATAGCTTTGTGTAAATAAACAAAGTCTTAGTTTCCTGGGAAAAATGATGCTTACATAGCACTTACAGTTCTCAAAGAACTTCTGTTCAATCTCCACACTAATGTGGTTTCACAAGAAGACTGAGATTATTTTATTGCCCCAGGATGCCAGGAAATTTTCATTTGACTTCCTCAGATCTCTAGGATAAAAGTGGGACAGTAAAGAAAAGAATTCCCTTTGCTGTCTTAGATTTCTGTTCTTCAGGAAAATATGTTATGTTTTCTAAGATCTGATATTCTGTAGTTTATTTTTAACTTAGTGACAGTATTATTTTACTTTTTTTTTTTTTTTTTTTTTTTTTCACAGAGGAATATCTTGCCCTCTGCTGCTTCCTGTTCCTGGCCTTTCTTTATAGGCTTCTCTTTCTGTGAAGAGCGTAGATAATTCTTTTCCACTTCACTAGTTTTATTCATTGTACGTTTGCTGGAGTCGTGTGCAAGGTTTGGTGTTGAAAATGTTATGCCATGGCTCACCGTTAGGTATCATGAGGTGATATCATGAGCACTTGATGAGGAACCACACATCTTCAAAACACAAAATCCCAAAACTCCCAAATAGCAAATCCAAGCCCAGCATTTTAACCCGATGTGAATTTCAAGAGCAACTCACTCCAAAAGTTTTTTTTCTTGTTTTTTTTTTTTTTTTTTTTTCTCCTTTTTAGCCAAACCAGGCTTAAATGGGACAGAGAGAGCCAGACACACCTGATTGCAGCCAGGTTTGCCTCAGCATCACAGGAGCATTTATGGCATTTGCTGTGGGAATAAAAGGCAGCAGGGAGCTATTTCTCATGCCTTTTACTGCTCTGCCAGCCGCAGAAGATGCTCTTTTCCACCTTGACACTAGGATCCACAAGGAGCAAGGGCAGCAAGTGTAGGAAGCAGCAGAAGTATTTATATCAGAAGGGTGATGGAGGCAGGATGCATCACTGCTCGCTGGCTCAGGCCATTTTAAGGTGGCGTTGTATTGCTGAGGGGATATAAAGTAGTCTTGGAGAAACTGGCTCCCAGGCTTACCAACGCTTGCTCTTTGTGTAGGTTCAGAAAAAAATAAACAAAAAACAACAACAACAAAAAACACTATTAAAGTAGGGCATGTGTTTCAGAGGTGGCTTGGGAGAAAAGATGAGATACTGAACTTAAAGAGTTTGAAGCTTGGTTGTGGGTTACTGTGAGCTGGGATATAACTTTTAGAAATTGTATGGGTCACCAACATGAAAATACCTCTTTTCTTTTGTTTTTTTTTCTTCAGCTAAACTGCATTAAAACAAAGGTTATATTGTTCTAAGTACTATCTCATGTCAGCAATTACTGGGGTAAGTGAGCGTTTGTTCCATTATTGCTTAATCTGGGCAAAAACTGTATTTAGCTAGAGAAATGTCTTCTTACTTGGCAAGCTTCTGGATCTCTGTGTACCCTTCTCCTAATTATCAGTTCTTTATTGAGATCTTCACAGACAAATCTCCTGTATTTTTGGAGGTGAACGCTGAGGACAGCTGGCTGCAGGGAGCAGTGTGTGGGCTGGGTGAGTGAGGTGATGGTTTCTGTTTGTTTGTTTGCTTTGTTTGCTGTTTTTGTTTTATTTTTGTTTTGGAGTGTGGTGTGGGTGAAATGCTGAGGAGCAAGAGTCTCTTCTGTGTCTGTTCCTATCCACTGAGAAATGCACAGAAGTAATTGGCATGAGGTTAACAGAAATAGTCATGGTTGTCCTTAATTCCCTTCCAAGGAAAATCAATTTGCCATTGTCCCCATCAGGCCCGGAGTTAGCTCAGTGAGGAGGGTTTCCGACAGTCCCACTCACGGGCTCCAGACGGAGGCTTTCAACTTAATACAGCCAAAAAGGCTTGCAGGTCAGTTTCTTTTACAAAAACACACTTTTTGTTGACTTAAACGTTCTCCTGCTGCTACGCTTTGCTCCTGTGTGGTCACTTACCTTGTGTCCCAGCCCCAACCAGAACAAATGATGTATGGCGAGCTCAGAAGAGAAACACTCTGTTCCCTATGACACGCCAGAGCCTTCCCCACGTGGCTCCTGCGACGGCATGGTGAGGCAGATGAAATCTCTGGGACACAAACCAGTCTTTCTCAGTGCTGGTTCTACGTCGTTAGGTTTCTTCCCATTTCAAACATCCATGTCTGTTAACATAGTAATACACTGACTTGACGTCTGGACTTTCGCAAAGGCATGCGAGACCAACATCTTGGGAAGGGAATAGGAAGGCATGTATGTGAGTCATGCACTTTTTTTTTTCTGATTTTTTTTCTTGGATTTTGTTTTTCCACCTTTTGTATAGTCTCTTTTCTTCATATATCTGGTGGATTATTTACAGATAAAACTAAACTGTAATACTAAAAACTCTCTCTCTGTTTTCACAAGCCTTTTGGTAGCTAAATTGCACATGAAATGGAAATCCCAACTTTTGCCCTTGTAATAACATATCTAAAATCCATGTCAGGCACTAACTCCTTCAGATTTTATTATTTTGCATACCCCTCATTTGTACACAGAAATGTCTGGATCATCTCCTGTCTCCATCCAGATTTAGTAGCAGAGTGCTGCAGTGGGACTTCTCACTGTAATACTGAGCCTTCCTGCACATATTCTGTTCTATTGATTTCACTGACATCTCATTAAAAGTTATTTTCATTCCTCTGTTTTTAAGAAATGTTAATAGTATATTAGGTTTGTACTGCTGAAGGGACTCTACACAAAAATCTTTGACAGTAAGATTGATAGACCTTAATATATTACTTACCAAACTCTTTAAAGATAATATTACTTTTCAAAGAACTAGACTTCTTCCAAGCAGCATCTTTTGCCCAGCCATCTTGTTATACAAACATGTCCGTGGCTTTGAAATGGAAATAATTTCTTCTAAATAGCTATATTTTGATTTCCCTGGGCCCCATAAGATATGTCCCTCAATTCTTATGAGGGGGCCGAGTTCAATATCTTGCATTTCTCATGTGCTGAGTTACAGTCTGATCTGGTTTTGCTTCTTTATTTTTTTAAACTTCAAAAACATGAATTGTTTCACTGTACAAACGAAAGAGGTGTCAAGCGGATACAGTACAAAGTAGAAAAAAAATCTTGTCAGAAAGCAATCAGTTACCTCCTTAATACTTAATATACATATATATACACATATATAAAAACCTCAAAATATTTTGACAATCAAATTTTGTGGTTTTAAGGTCACAGACAAAAGATCTTTCCTATTCCAGATGAACTTCCATCACAGAAGGCTAAAATCTTAGTCAGGTTATAGTATTAAGTATTACATTACTTTCTCATGTTAACGTTTGTTCAGACATATGTTCTTTTCTTTCAAATCTTGTCGGACTTCGTATGCCGTTTTTATAAGACAGCCTTGACTCTGCACTAAACCATGCCACTAACACGTTACTTAATCTAACTGGCACATTGTAAAATTTTACACATGCGCTCATCCAGATAATTACACAATTAATTTTCACTTAGTACAGCTGAAACGGGGATAATGAAATTTCCACTGGTGTACTGTTACGTCCGGGGGTTAGGGGTCAGCTTCCTGTTTGGATAAGGGTGAGTTTAAAGAGGATTTCTGACAGTCTCCTTACTTCAACTGAGTCTAAAAACATTGCAATGGAATTTCAATTTACAGCTAAGTTCAATGGAAGGAGCAGATGTTGGGAGTGTGCCACTACCATTCTGGGAGTGCTTTCTATGCAGGTGTAGACAAAAGTCAATGTCCTCCAACCCACTCTTTATATGAAGACAGTGCTAAGCTGACACTTGATATTAATTTCTGCACTGAACTGTAGCTGCTCAGTGCTATGCAGAACTATCCCCAGCCTGAACAGTCATGGAAAGTCTTCCAGTGTTGTATTTTTTTTTTTTTTTTGCATTTTCAAAGAAGTCTTCTAGACAAACCATGAAGGTGGGGCTCTTCCCTCCAGGTCTGTGTGTTAGGGAAGTCCACACAATAAAAAGGAACCAGAAAGAACTGAGATGAGCTCCCACATCTTTGACAAGACCCCAGCTTTGGCATCAAAACATACAGTGGTATATAAAACCAACAACATTTTTATATTAAAATGCAAACTTTGTGAATTGTAGTGTTTCTGATGGCTTCTTTCCTAAATTGGAATAAGAAGTCTAATGTATGACTTGAAATTTCTATGCATGCATACTTACTCATACCCCTTACTCTGTCTGTAGTTGTCCCCAGCAGACTTGCTCCTATCTGCAGAGTTTTACTTTTTTATCCTGGCCATTCCCAGATAGCTCACCTTAGCTGGGAGTTACAGAGGGCAGGTGCTGAAACTCCCAAACACCTGCTCCTCCATGCAAGCAATGACCCAGGAGTTATTTTTCTTTGCAGGGGCTTGTATGATACTGTTTTCGATTTGTGATGAAAGCAGTTGTGATAACACACTGATGTTGCAGAGCAGTGCTTGCACAGAGCCAAGGCCTTTCCTGCTCCTCGTGCTGCCCTGCCAGAGAGGAGGCTGGGGGTGCACCAGGAGCTGGGAGGGGACACAGCCAGGGCAGCTGGCCCAGGCTGGCCAAAGGGATGGCCCACATCATGTGGCGTTGTGCTCAGCAACAAAAGCGGGGGTAAAGAAGGAGGAAGGGGGGGACGTTCAGAGTGATGGTGTTTGTCTTCCCAAGGAGTTAGCGTGCATGATGAGCTCTGCTCTCCTGTCAGTGGCTGAACTGCTGCCTGCATATGGGAAGTAGCAAATGAATTCCTTGTTTTGCTTTGCTTGCACATGCAGTTTTTGCTTTAGTAAAATGTTCTTATTCCAACCCACAAATTCTCATACTTTTACTTTCTGATTCTCTGCCCCATCCCACCCGGGCAGAATGAGCGAGCAGCTGGGTGGTGCTGAGCTGCCTGCTGGGGCTAAACCACAACACACCAGCCAGCCTGGGGTAGCTCGCCCTGCCTCAGCACCAACCTGAAACCAGGTCTTCCTGACTTGGAGCCAGATGAAGGCAATGCCAACATTTCCATCGGTGGCATGGCTACAGGATTAGGTCCTAAGAGCTGAACACACTGTCAGCTGGTAATAAATAGATAATATGTCAGAGTACATCTCTTGTGAACAACCACTTCTTTTCATACATATTTCTGTGGTGCTACTGGGCCTTGATCACAGGCTGGGACTTCACCATCCCAGAATAATGTGGAACAAAAGGATAACTTACAGGAGAGACAGATGTTTGCATAGTCAATTATTTTGTGCATTTCTTCTTTCTCTTTCTGCTCAGCTTCTTCAGTGCTTTTTATATCATGCAGATCAGAAAGCATTAGCACTTGTTATAGTAGGCCTTGTTGTTTCTCCGTTCTCTCCTTTCATTCTCTTTTAACCTTTCTCAAGTTTTTTTAAACTCATTTAGAAGTCCTGCTTTATTCAAAACTTGAAGTTTCATGCTGTTTTCCTCTATTTCAGTCTCTTTGATGCCTTAAACATACTTCACATGTTTTTAAGGCATCAAAGTGTCTTAAATTATATGCTCTCCTTCCTCAAGTAGCTAAAGATGTAACTAATAAAATCCCTCCTCTGCAGACCACACCTTATGTTATCAGTGCCCAGAGACCAGCTCCAGCCACCTGGAGCTACAGATGGATGCACTATATAACCCTGACCATCAGACCTGTCTACACATTTATGAAGAAAGGTGGAAACCCTCCAACACAGATATTTCAAAAGAAGAATAACAATTCAGTTTTACTGATCCATTGGGAAAAAAACACACACGAATTGAGTTTACTAAAGATCCATAGACAGTCTTTGCATCTCCTTTCAACATCAAGGGTTATCCTGACAGCAAAGGGCATGTATATGCTCTGCAAAAGGAAGGGGATTATATACTGCACTATAAACATTACTGTTTGTTGGTAATTTTGTCTCAAAACTCAAAGCACCAAGTGACATTTGTATGTGTGACATTAGTTGCGTGACTATACATACACATATTGACCTTCAAACAAATAAAAGAAACACGTTAATTATTAGAAGTTTTGTGTTATTATTAAACTTGATCGTATTACTACCTCAAAGAGCAGAAATTGTATTTCTAGGCCAGTAGCTAAATGTAAAAAAAAATACAACACCATAGATAAAAATCGTGTGCATTAAGGAAAAGTACAGAAATACTTCTATTTAATTTTGAAATTTGACCAGCTGTAGCAGCATCACCACCTTTGTTCCAACAGTGAAACATTTTCAAGAAACTGAGTTGGTTTTTCTCCAGACATTAAAAATGGTAACTTTTTATTTCAGGAAATTTTGTAATATCAAAGTAAAATTATACAAGACTAAATCATTACTTTAATATACTTCCTATAATAAACATTTTCTTCCCTATTTAGCAGCATCTTTCCCACTCTCACTATGCATTTTTCAAAATACCACAGTGTCTGTGACCATATGTAACTAGAAAATTGCAGAGCTGACTGCAACGTTGAACGCTGGGTGTGAGTGAGCCCCCTGGGCTGCTGCTGCGCTGCGATGCACTGCAATCACCTCTCCGCGAGCAGGGATGCTCTCAGTGGAGAGGCAGCCAAAAGCACATGTTCTGTTTGAGTTCTCTGAGTAACCTGCATCCCTTCAGAAATTTTCATGTTAATAAACAACATTTTGGCTTACTCTCTACCGTTTCTTTTTGTATCATTGCTGTCTGTGAACTGATGACAGAGGGTTATTTCCCTGTCTCTGAACTGACGATAGAAGGTTATTTCCATTTTAATTTATTTTGTAATGTTTGCCCAGCCATCTTTTCTGCTTCCTAGGTTGCACGGAATGGGCAGCGTATAGCCACAACAATCTTCTGCAGCAAATGGTGTCTCAGTGCAGAGTCAGCGTGGGAGTCAGAAACTCACCATCTCATTTAAAACCAAATTAATGGGGAAAGATCCACTGGACAGAAAGGGAATTGTTCCCTCTTAGGACAAGTAGCTAAAATAAAGAAAGAATTGTCCTCTGGAGTCTACTGTTGATGAAAGGGAGAGCCCAAAACAGTTCTTCTTGCTGGTAGCTTAACCATAGATAGCTAACTTCCAGTGAGAAGTATTCCACTGTTACACGTCTATTGTTTTTGTTGTTGTTGTTTTGTTTTAAAATCTTATCTTCTGAGTTTCACTAGCTTCTCCCCACGGTCCAGGCCAGCAGGCTCCTTAAAAGCCTCTGCAGAGATTTTGTCTGCATTCTCACTTCAGCAAATGATCTTTTGTTTGAAGCTGCCACACCACACACATCATTTTAAAAGCCGAAATGGGCTGCTGCTTTTCTGCCATTTGTGCAGCAGGTATCCTGTCCTTCCAAGGGCTTTTTAACATTTCTTGCTTTCAGTACAGGGAGGTCCTATGCACAGCTGCAGGTTAATGGTATCTGTAACAAATTGCTATCTATTTTAACAGGTGCTCCTCCTGTTGCTCTGCTCCTCCAGAGCCCATTCCCTTCCTTTCTCAGGCATTTAGGAGATGCGCTGGTGAAGGTACAGTCTTTTGCTAGGCAAACTGTGCAGTGGAGACAAATTGTGCGATGATAATAAAAAGAGTAGTTATGCATTCACTGAGACTACTTCACTCACCACAAATTGCTTGTGTTTGTTTATGTCTCCCATTTTGGTTAAAAATACATCTTTTTTATTTTTTTCTCTCCGTTTGCCCAGATTTTTAAAGTCTGTTATTCCTGGCATTCTGATGTCTTATTATTTCTCCTCAACTTTAAATTTTTTATTTTTTTATTTTTTTTTAAGGAGGGGAGGTGCTTTTCTCCTCGTTTCTCCCCTTTAGCCTGGCAGTCCTGAAGCAGGTCTATGTGTGAAATTCTCCAAAATCTCATTGATGACATCAGTGTTGGCAACTTCATTTCCTTCCCAAAGCCTAGAATAAGCTTTGGCTTTCTCTTTGGTATTTTTAAGAAACCTATTAGGTAATAAAATTCACGTTTACTATCTACAGGCAGTTATGGTCTATATCGTGGCATTTAGCCAGTGTCTGTCCTGGGAGGGTAGAATAAAGCTTCTTCCCTGGTGGAGTTATCTTTGCAGGAGCACCCTGTGCTGTTCAGGCCCATGATATGCTGGTGGGGAGAATGGAGAAGTTGAGATGTAGCAGCAAGAAGTGGGAGAGGAAACGTCACTCTGGGGCTCCACAAAATCTCAGTCTCCAGTGCAGAATGGCAATTCTCCCTGTAACATCATGAATAATTGTGGGGGGATGATTGTTCCCAGTAGTGCACAACCCAGTCTAGTTAAATCCCTTCGTGCACAACCCACTATAGTTAAATTCTTAGTACTTCAGATACTTAAAATATACTGTGTAGGGCTTTTTTTTTTTTTTGTGCTTTCTGAGAAAAGAAAAGCACTAAAAATGCTCTGGTCTGAGGAATTACCACACCGTATTTTTGATGTTGTAGTGAGTTTCCTCCACTCTTTATTTAAACAAATTTTGATTAGGAGAAAAGGAACACTAGACCTTTCTGTTCTCCCTTACAAGCAAAACTTCCACTGTGCATGCCTCAATATCACTCACAATTTTGTTTGTATTGTGACAACTGGATGAAGATTTCTGTTTTCCAGGAGTTTTGTCTGAATGAAGCACTGACATCCCTGCTGCTCATCCTGGAGGAGGTGTACTGTCACCTGCAGAAGGTGTTTTCCCTGTTGCTGCAGGTAGCAAGCTGCTGGATTGCACAGCTACACTGCCTGGGTCTGCCAGTAGTTGGGACCTCTCAGAAGAGATCCTGAGCCCACACCGAACATCTTGAGGACACGTGGAGGGATCCTTGGCATCCCCACATTCCTAGCCCAGAGCCTGGTCTCTGGGGAGATCCGAGCTGCTGTGCCCCATGCTCAGGAAAACCAGGCGGGCTGGCTATAGATGTACACTGGCAAACAAGACTCCTTTTCTTGTAACAGGAGTCAAAAGTTTGGCACAGCTGCCCCTGCAACTAATGGGCATTGTCCCTAACCCAAGTGAGCTGCAAAACCCTAGAAATTACAGGAGTTTAGTGCTAACTGTTTCCATTGGTGCATGGGGAGCAGGCAAGCTCAAGGAAAAGAGCATCACCGGGTGGTAATAGGGACATGGAAATCGCCACTAGTTCACAGAGTCCAATGTGACTCCTCCATGTCACAACTGGAGGACGGTGACAGGACTGAGAGGACAAAGTCTCATACGTGCATGCTCTGTTCTCATGAGTCCTATATTCTTCCCTAGACTTTCCCTTTTGGGTAGCATTAGAGGCAGGCTGCTGGCTCAGATGGACCTTTGGTCTCGTGCAGTACGGCTGACTGATGTTCTCAAGAGAACGGCACAGATAATAGCCCCCTGTGGTGAGTGCTCTGCTTCTGAGAAGTATCGACACATTTTTATGCTGCTTTTGGGCATAAGCTGTCCATCTAAAACAGTAACAGATCCCAAAATGGGTTTACTCTGAACAGACATCTGCAAGTTTCCTCCTCCTGCAGAGATAGGGTTTTGAGGGGAAAAAATCACAAGATTTTCTGAACAATAATTCTGGAAAGATATATATATATATATATTTTTTTTCCTGACCCATAACTTCATTTTCATGTCCAAACTTGGTCAGTTGATATGTTTTTTTCATAAGAATGTGGAATGTTTTGAGTCTAAATTAACACCTTTAGCTTTACTTAGTGAGAAAGCCAGCTTATTACTCCCAAATAATTTACAAACAATATTATTATATGAACAAAAAGAATTTAATGTAATCTGGCATTTATGACTTCCACATAACATCAGCTGCTAAAGTAAGAAAACAACAAAAATACCCCTCATATTCAGAAAAAAAAAAACACCTTAAACTAATAAGCATGTTCCCAATATTAAAATCAAGTCAGAGATCCTATTCACTTTCATTACATATAATTTATGACACTTGGATGTAGTTTAATAAGGTCATAAAAATGCCAGTTGTGGTATCTCATAATACTTTTTATAAACTGGTTTTACAGTCTACCCTTTGTTCCAAAGTTCAAAGTGACAATTGAAATGCGCAGGTTGCCCAGGGGTTCAGACTTTTTGCTGGAAGTACTGACTGGTGAATACCTTAATTTCTAATATATCTATTTTTTTTTTCAGAATCTTGGTAATTGTGGGGAACATTCCATTCCTCCAGATGTGCCAAAGCTGATATTTTTCAATTTAAAGAAAAATATCAAGAATTCAGTAAAAGGAACACATTTTATTGCTGTATACTTTTTCTTTTTCTTTTTTTTTCTTTTTTTTTGGATGAAATGAAAACTGTGCAACACTTATTCCTAAGCAGGTCAAAGTCAAACAATACTTCTAAGTGCTGCTACAATAGTGGCATTATATTGTCCCTTGTCAGCTTTCAATTACTTCATCCACCTAGCTGATCACTGACTTATTTCCTGGCTTAGGTAAATAGGGCTTTTGGTGCACTTCCCTTAAGTCATTTCAGAGAAGATAAATTAAATAATGATTGCAATTTAATATTGTGATAGTGCTAAAATATTTCCTTCAAGCTTCAAGTTTGACCACAAGTTTCCAATAATATACTTTTTTTCACTTGCTAGCTCAAACCTGAGGTTTTATTAAATTCTACAGCTGCAGTCAGTATTTATGTTTTCATCTAGCAAATTGGACATTTTAAATAATAAAGACCATGAAGTTATATATAAAAACAGATAACACTTGCAATTCATTTAAGGTGGAAACTTTATTTAAAATTAATCAAAATCCTCACAATGTGGCACAGAGGTCCAAATTCTTCATTCATTATACTGGAGTAAATCTGGGGAAAATCCATTGACTTCACTGAGGTTACTCCAGGATCCCAGCCAAATATTCAGAACCTCAGCTGGGGACGTATTCCTAGGGGATGCAGTACGCCATATGCACTGGGCCCTCAAGTGTGCAGAGGTCGTCCCTCTAGGGAAGATGTCTCTCTGATTTCAGAGAGGCAGCTAAACTTGCCTGACGGATTGGGAATCAAGGTGCAGGTGGCCCACCGGCATCAGCAAAGGAGCCTTTGTAGTGAAGATCTCAGTCCTGCAGGTTTCATGGCTGGTCCCCTGCAAGAGAGACTGAGGACTGAACAAGAGGTAAAAGCCTGGACCACAGCTGCAGAGGTGGGTGCTGAAACAGTCCTCTTCCCTTCAGATAGGCACAGTCCTCGTTTCACTTTGACCTTGCACTTTGATGGTTCATCTGTACGTTCCCTTTAGGAGAGCAAACTAATAAGCATTAGAGTATATAGTGTGTACTGTCTGCAGACAAATGAGGTGTGGAATCCTCATTCTTCACTTTAAAATCACTGTTCCCATCCACCGCTATTTATACCTTTTCCTGCCATGTGTACAGTGAAGCATGTCACAGCTACTTTGGAGGAGCAGAATACTGCATATAGCAAGTCTCCACGTGAAGGAGCTGTTGGAGGGATGAGAATGGACCTGTGTTGACAAATTCCTCCTGCTTCTCTTCCACTGGCACCCCAACGTCTTGTCTTTGCTGTGATGATAGCTGTTTTTACCTGTTTTGACCTTGTGTCATAGTTTGTGTCAGCTTTGTCTCGCATGTCAGCAATAGTTTTCCAAGAGGGGAATACCCAAATAGAGCTTTCAAGATAGTGCCCGGAAAGAATACTTAAGCATAAACATGTTGGGTTAACTAGCTCAGATGGAGAGCAGACATTTGTTGTGGATGAAGTTAAAGACATTTCTAAGGAGACACATTACCATCAGTCATGTTCCTTTTAGCCACCCTAATGGATGGAAGCATCCTAATGTGGTGGCAGTGTGCACGCCCAGCAATAGGTTCTCCCTGCTATTAGAAGCCTGTAATGTTCGGGGACTAGTCAGAGGTGGGGGAGGAAAGGGTTATAGTAATGACAGAACAGCAGCAGCTTGTCGCTGGCAGGCTGAGCAAGTTAAGAGCACAACTTAGTTCTTTCCCTTTCAGACATTTTTTTTTTTTCCTATGAAAGCATCTGTGTTGTACCCAAGCTACTGAGCCCCAGGAAATTCAGCCTAAAGGTGGTCTTTGACAATTTAAATTGTGCTGTTTCTGAAAAACACAAGGTCTTCCAGTTTTGTTCATAGGTCTAGAGGCAATTTTAGAAGTGGAGAATAAATAAATAAATAAATGATGAAAAAAAAAAAAAAGGAAAGAAAAAGAGCTCATCCTGGGAAAATAACACCAACAACTTACAGCTGATCTGATCTCTCCCCTTCCCACTGTCCTGCAGGAAATTCTGACTTCATATTTATTTTCTTTTCTTTAAGATGCTAACTTGAAAAACAAGAAGAAAAAGAATCCCATTTGCAGCCAAGCTCAAGCCACACAGAAACAGCTCAACAAGGAATACATAATGCAAAGGATTCTATTGGATTTCAAGCAGGAGGCTAAAGTAAGACAGAAAGCAGCAGAAATATTCTGCTATTTACATGGATATGGACCTTCTAATCATGTTACTGTAGGAATGTGAACATAAACCAATATTTAAGTTGTTGGGCCAAGCTCACCCCTGGCATAAACATGTTGTAAGCATCAAATAATGGAGTAAATCTCAGAGCTATTTAATATGTTGATAAGGAAGTACCACGTATGAGGGAGGTCTTCACCAGTGTGACTGAGCCTTAGATTGATGGGGCAGTAGCAGAGGATAGGAGCTGGACGCTGGCTGTGTGAGCGCAGCCACCATCTCGGGGGTGGAAAGTTCAGGTCCCCCTCCCTGCACTCCCCTCTGGAGCTCTGGGAATCCTGCCTTATCCCTCCGCTCTGCACAGGGGTCAGGGATGCCTGCAGAGAAGCAGCAGCAGTAGCAGGGAACCAAAGACAGCAGACTTCCTCTCCCAAAGAAAATAAAATTATTTCTGTGGGTATGGGAGCTGGCTGTTGCTCCAAGGGAGGGTGTCTCCCTCATCTTGACATTGGAGAGCTGGGTCGTCTGCCTGGACGGCCAGACGGCATAGCCTAATCCCTTCCGTGGGGCATGGGCACCATTTTAGTCTGTTGTTGACGTTCACAGAGTTCATTCCTATGTGGAAAAAAACAAAAAACAAAAAACTAACTTTTTGTTTTTTAGAAAGACTGTGAGAGAAACAAGAAAGGCAGCTGAAGTCCAGGGCAGATTTTCGTCCATCGGACAAACTCCAAAGGGAGCTACGCATGCATAAAATCCTTCTCTGCTATCATTTCCAGGGAGTCCTCTGGGAAGATTCAGCGTTTTGCAGCCAAAGGCCTATGATCAGCAAAGCATCTGGGCTCCTAACTCCTCATTTCAAGTCTGAAATACAGCTGAAATCAGTGGGGAGTTTAAACAGGAGTTGGGAGATTCAATATTTTGCTGAGCGTTGGCCACCAATATCAGTGCGCTGCTTAACCCATAAACTATATTTACAATTATTGCTCGTATTCATCCACTGACACATTTCAGGTGCTTATAGATGCTTCTAATAGTATGCCATAAATCACCCTAAAGAACTGGGATACAATTTTTAGAGTTCAAATGGGAATACTCAGTAGATGTGAGTGTTTGTGGGATCAGGACCTATTTTCCAGAACAGGTGCTTAAATGAAATGATGAAGTCATTATAGTCGAGGAACTTAATACAGAGAAATAGCTCACATTATTCTAGTACCTATAGGGCTCTGGCACAAATGCCTAAATTAAAAATTTGAGAACTTATTAGGTAGGAGGATTAGATTTGACATTTCACTCAGAGAGCATTTTGTGGATGTGGGAAAAAAATTAACTTTTTTTTTTTTTTGTATATAGAGAGGTATTTTTTACCACCTGGAAAAGCTGCATGGTTTTGACATCACTTCCACTTTTTTCTGCTTTTGAATTTGCTTCCTTTCTATGCTGCAAGCCTCCTTAGTGCTATGAAAATCATGGTTTGCTCCTGAAACGTGCATGTGTTCAGGAAAGTACAAAATGTCTATCGGAAAGGCAATATAGTGCACTCTTTGTGGTCGAGAGTGTGGGAAACTCCATTTAGCACATTTTCATGACAGAAGCACTGAACCACATTAACACAGAAGGAAGACGTAGAAAACGTTTAATGGTACTGCAACGCTTTGTTTATTCTTAACTAAACCTACATGGCTTCCAAATGAGCCCACTATGCAATGTGACTACATAAGGTTAACTGCTGGGTACATTAAGTAAAATGCTCTCTCTTAGATGCTTGTTTAAGTCATCATTTCTGATCATTTATCAGACTTAATGTGCTACAACAGACTGCAGGTCACAATGTGTCATTTCCAAAAGAACTTTGACTTTTCCCTTTCCAGGGTCAGGAGCCGGTAATGTTTAACTGAAATCACTGCATTGCACTTCATAGCTTCCAGTGGATCCACCGAAGCTTTGGGAAGCTGCTCTTGCTCAACCAGGCTGCTGGCTCCAGGTATTTGGGTACTAAAATCTGAGGACACTGTTTAAGACAGGCAGTCAGCTGAGATTCAAGCTGGCTGCAGAAAAGCCCACTTCATTTTTGGGATCGTGAGAGATACAGGATAATTATTTTTCCAAACTGACAGTAGGATTTCTCTCTGAAGGAAAATACAATAAATAATAATAATAATAATAATAATAATAATAATAATAAAGACCAACACAAATAGCCCCACCCGATGAAGGTTATTTGCATGGAATTCAAGAAAAAATGGAAAAGTTTGGCATGCAATTTTTAACATGCCATGCGAGTGTTTCTTCTATTTTCTAATTCAAGGTAAAACAATGGGGCTATTTATCTGGTGAATTTTACAGCTAAGTGAATTATTTGCAGCAAAAACTTTGCTTGATGCCTTTACTTTCTTTTTTAATCTAGAAAATATGTGGATTTTTTTCAGATCTATGATTTTCTTACAGGCTGGGGTCACATTGGTGGGGATTAAACAAGGATAACATGGAGATGAACAGACATCTTCTGTTGTCTCCCACTTCCTCATTATATGCTGGGCTGTAGTCTGTTTTCAGCTGCATTTGTGGCTCCAAAATAGAAAGAGGAGTGGCTATATTAAAAACATAAATCATGGAACTAACCTGATATGCTCCAAGTATAGTGCCACACTTGTTCTTTTTTTTTTTTTTTTTTCCATGTATCAATCCCTTACTCACATCCTACATGCATGCATAAATACTACAGGTGAAGATGGCACTGCTGCATCTGTCATCTGACACTTCTCATTATAAGATCCTGCTTTCAGCTTCTAATAGTTTTACCAGATTTCAACCATTCAGGAATGATTCTTTGTGTGTGTGTGTGTACTTGGGTATCTCCTGGCTACTCATTGATCTTTGGAAAAGTTTCAGTTAAGAAGTTTGTGTGTTTCTAAGAGATTTGGAGAGAATATGTTGCTAAAAAAAGTTCTTCAGATAATTCATTGACAAGTGTTCTATTCATGCACTGGGGAAAAGGCTAGAGATTTGCACTAGGGATGTGTCTTTTGCCAATCCAGACAAAATCTGCCTAAATTGTAGGATGTTGGAGGTACCTCTTCGTTCATAGGATGACTGCTGAGTCTTCCAGAGACTCTGCCCACTTCCACACAGGCAGTCCGCACCATGCCCTTGTAGAAGGTGTCTGGGCATGTTCCCCTATCAGGCCACAGGGGCTGAGCAGGACCATCCTGGCTGCTTCATGAAGGTGGAGAAAGGCAGTTGTGAAACGGAGCTGGAGGCTGGGGACTGACTAGGAGCAGGGAACAGTGAGAACTTCATGTTGTAGGGTGTGGGGAAAAATAGGTTCGTCCTAGTTTCTCGATCATTGAGTTAATACAGTGAGAGACTAACATGAAGGGCCTAAGCAGAAAGGAATATTCTGATCCTTAAGCAAGATGGTGTGCATTAAATAAGTCCTACGAGACACTCTACAAAAATTAAAAGAAATTAAAAAATATTGACAGGCAATTCTGTCCCTAAGTGGGATAGAAGTCCTGTCAGAAAATAGTACACAAACACATACTTAAAGACCATTTCATAATATCATACTCTCAAGGGAGCAGGGCAAGTCAGTGTTGTATGAGGATCTTGGTTTCCTCATCTACTAAAAATTCCTTTGCTTTTTATCTTACTAATATTCTTCTAGTGCAACTTCTTGGGTTGTAGTAATTAAATGACAACCATTATGTAATTCTGCAGGTCCAAGAGAGTTTTCAGATTTATGTCGACCCTAATTTGAGAGGAATCTAAACCACCAGTTATCTGGGGAACTATAAAACAAAAAGGCTGTACGGATCATTTGCTTCCTTTTTAAATGTTCGTTAAGCTTAAATGGGTACATTTGAAAGGAAACTGAATGAGGAGATCCTCTGTGAAGAGGATTGTTATGAGAAGTTACCTGTTCTCACACAGGATGTTCAGAAAAAAAAAAAAAACACAACTATTTGGGAAGGAAAATCTTTAACAAACTTTAGCAACTTACAGTTAAATTTAAAAAAAAAAACTAAAAAACTGGGCTTCCTATTCATGAAAGAAAAAATAATTGAGGAAAGAAATAAAGGCATAAAGAAAAAGAAAGATCCAATTAATCCACAAAATGAAAACAGAACAAAAAGAAAAATCCCAACTAACCCCTACCAGTACTTCTTCCCTCCCCACAAGAATAGTAAACGTAGTAGAAGAGAGATTTAT
Source organism: Anser brachyrhynchus (assembly GCF_964034855.1). Classification (NCBI taxonomy): domain Eukaryota; kingdom Metazoa; phylum Chordata; class Aves; order Anseriformes; family Anatidae; genus Anser; species Anser brachyrhynchus. The sequence goes on along the minus strand of NC_137696.1, from coordinate 88,473,399 downwards.
TTTGTTTTGATTTTTTAATTAAATATTTTGCATTGATACAGAGGACTTACTCTTTCTCAAAAGAGAACTCAGTCATTGATTAGTTCTGACAATTTAATATTGCTTTAATGTCCAAAGTGCATGGGGCATCTCACAGAGCGAGTGCTTGTGAGATTGCTAAGTTACAAGAACCTACCTACCTTCAACAACCATCCAGCAGTCAGAGGCAGGATGACCGACAAGGAAAAACAGGAATGACACGAGTCAGTGAGGCTGTATTGAGTGCTCAGTTTCTTCCTTTAATTGACCTTCTCTTAGCAAAAGTTCTTTCTAGCTTAAAAAGATCTTCACGTTATTTTTAATACCAAGTACTTTCCATCAGGTAGGATGGAAAGGAAGGTGGGGAAGGAAGGGGAACATGAGGCATAGACTTACAAAGGCATGAAATAGTCCTTCAAGTTCAAAGTAGTCTGAGACATCTGCAAAAGTCAACAATGGTCACATATTTCTAGCCATACCACTTAGCACTTTTGTGCCACAAGGTGCTATCTGTACAGGCTAAGGAAGAGTCATGGCAGTCCTGCATGGTCAATATGGTTTGTTCATTACCAGCTTCCACAGCGAAACTCATGAGGAGCATTACTATGGCTGCCTATTCAGACTGGAGTTCTGGAATCTCTCTGTCCCACCAAGAGGAAAACATTTTTTAAGCAGGTATTTAAATGCACTCTATACAATTCTGTAACTGAGCAACTAAAGGTATAGGGGAAAAAAAGTATATTGCATTATTTCTGTTGCCTTATTAATAATTATCCTATATGTACCAGCTGATGGAACATAATTTAAGAGTTTAAAATGCCATGCAAAAATAAAATAAAATAGAAAATCCAGCATAAATCCAAATATCTCCAATCTGCATGTTTACATGAGTTTTTTTTTTTTTAATTTCTCTCTTCTCTCATTCAAAAAAAAAAAAGACACGTTTTTTTCCTCATACTTTCCCCAACTTCCCAAAACCCACAATTTGTCAGGAAACAGGACTGTAAAAGTTCAGCCTTATAGGTGAAAGTTTTGGAAAGTTATGAGCAAATGAAAACAGGGACTTAGAATAGAAATGCATAGGCATCCCTAATTACAGCTGCTGGTAGCTCTCCAGCTATATTGCAAGCGACATATGTTTTTTCTACTTTAAGTCCTAATCCTGTTAGTAGATGTGTCAGCGTGGAGCCCTGCAGCTGTGGAGCACTCCCCCAGCATCAGAGGGACGTCTCACGAGCAGAGGATCCACAGTGTTCCTGCCTGCACAGCCGACGTCAGCTGCAGATGGCTTCGAACACAGGGAATGAGTAAGAATAGAAATCTGTGACTGGTGCTAACGTCTGATGTGATGAGTGGGATTCCAGTGGTGTTAAAGCAGTCAAAACTGAACGTGGAAGCAGCTAATTAATTCCACAGGTTTAGGAACACAGCGTTGGCTAGGGTTTGGGGTCATATATAACATATACAGTGCATTAATAAAAGATGAAGATTGAATGATAAACCACCCAGGCTGCGCAGTAATCCCACTGGAAAGTATTATCTGAAGCATCTTACTGAAATAAGTCTTACTGAGGAAGATGGATTAAAGCCTGAACTATATGTTTACTGGCTATTGTTAAAATCAGTATGACATCACTGACAGCTAGAAACTTCCAGTTATGTTTATGGTCATGTAATTTCCAGGATACATGCAAGAGTCAGACTTCGAAATGATTGCAACATCATTATTGTGGGTCCAGAAGTCCAGAAAATTTGGGGGCTTTTGTGGGAAGAACATTGTAGCAAAGGCTGTTGGGCAACCACAGCAGATACGGCTGAACAAGATAATATTTTGGTCCGGATTTACTAGAAATATCTTCTGTCCTAAAGATTACTCAATCAGCATTTTAATACATTAAAAACAAATGTATGTTAGAAGATGTCTCTGAAGTAAAGCTATGGTCCCGGTGACTCAGCGGAGGAGAAGGCTGGAGCCTGGCTTTGAGAAGGAGGAGAAGGGAAGAGAAAAAAGGGTGGTGGCACACAAGGGCACAGTCCCCTGTGGGGTCTAGTGCCTGTTGGGGTGCCATTAGTAGGCTGATAGCAACCAGTGGCCATTTGACAAAATTGCTTCCTGTGCTGCTGAAAAGTTGTATGTACTCAAAGGCAGAAAGCGAAGGCTTTTTCCAACCCTCAGGACTTGATGTAAGCTACCAAAGCCAGCAAACAAGCACTTTCTCTCTCTTTTTTTTCTTTTTTTTTTTTTTTTTTGGTTTGATAGTACTGAGAAGTAATCTACAAGTTTGCGATTACCCACATTTTTGGCCAAAATCAATAGCAGGTGGCTTATTTCAAGCTGTGCCTCATTTTTGTGTTTGTACAACATCAACACCTTTAATCTTGTTAATAGTGACAGGGAAAATGTTCACTTCACTCATTGCAGCCTCTTTATAAGGCCAGTCTGGGCTGAACAAACATTAACTAGTTAATATTTGTGTAACACTTTAAAAACCTAATGCACTGGGTAAGTGCTAAAGATTATTATTTTTGAGACCCAAACAAGAATGTAGTGGGCAACACTGAAAAGAGTTGCTATAATAAAATTGCTAGAATTATGGTTTAAACAAATAATGTGAAGTGTAAATTAAATAGACTTTAAAAAAAAATCAAGCTGTCTGTTTGCATCCAGACTAACACTAAAACTATGTGAGCAACATTTCCAAATAAATTTACAGAGTATAAATTTTATTCCAATACTCGCTCTGCATTTTAAGAATGATTGCTTATGGTCTTAGAAACACTGTGAGAAGTGTGTATTTGGAAGAGGACTACTGTATAATTGCCAGTAAGTTGTGTATTCCAGCATGTGCTAATGATTTTTATTATTTTTTTTTAGTAAGAATATTCTGAGAACCCTATGAACTTTTATATATCATAGTAATGAAACAGAAACACATTTTCTGGTGCCAAGTTTCTATTAAATCATTCTTTGGGAAGGAAAAAAATTTCATCCCACTACAGTAAGCAGGATTTTAATGCAAAGCTTTACAATGGGTCTGGCAGAGGATGTTCTGAAATAATGAAAATGTACAGAACAAGCTTCAGCCTTAAACAACAGTGGTAGTTGATTAACAAACCAAAATAAATATTTTTAAGAGAGTTCTATCTCTTTAATAGTCTTCTAGGAAATATGTTTTATTGTAGCTGCTCATTGAAAGGCCACTCTTCTCAGTGGCTGTTATTCACTATTACTATGAAAAGGGTAGAGCCAAAGCATCCCTCACATCTTCCCTGCAATCTGTAAAATCAACAGCTAGCCTTGATCTTTCATATGACTTAGTCATATGTGGGTTAGATTTAGGAAAAAAAAAAAAAAGACTATCAAAAGAAAGATAAAACTGATTGAGACTGAGAACTCGATATGAGACGTTTAACATCTGAGAATCTTCACAGCTGAAAGTTGTACAATACTGTTTTTCTTCCTCCCACACTAGGAATTTACTATATGATCTGAGCTGTTTAGACCCCATTTCTCTAGTTTATCTCACTTTTGTTCTGGGCCCTTAGTCCTACTCATGTCCCCATGATAATTTCTCTATTTTAACCAGTGCTAATCACACAAAAATCCTGAGAGCAGAGACACGCACCAAAGACTTCCCTTCAAGGAGGCTTGGAATCATGGTCTGCTTTGTGTTTTCTTCGATGCCCAGTGTTGCAGCCTTTCCTTCACAGTGGCATACTCTGAGCCAAAGTGGAGGAAATGGCTGTTCGGGCATGTCTGGTATGAGCATGCTGTTGTTTTGGGCAATTTGGGGCTGCTGGCTCCTTTTTTGGTGGAACTCTAAAACAAGAAGATGACAGAAAAAATAATAATAATAAAAAAAAAGTGGACATTGTGGCAACCACCTCCTCCTCTTTACATCTCTGCCCTTTGTGTCCACACTAATGAGCTCTCAGACCCAGACAGGTGCAGAGGCTTTGGTCTGGCACAGCAATGGTGTTAGAGGCCATCGTGAAACAACTTCAGAGGGCAGCCAGCCCACATGGAGGACACGCAGAGCAGACCCCCAAATTCCCAGTGCACTTGATGTTCTTCCGAGGACCTGGACTAGATGGATTAAAACCTGTCTCTTCCAATAGGTAAGTACAGCTTTTGGACATCATGGCAAGAAGTTTCTGCTATCACTAAGGGAAAATAAGAAGAAAGTAAGAAGGTAAGAAGAAAGCAAGAAGCAAGAAAAGGTGTGAAGCCACCAAATTACTCTGAATTTCTTTAGTTCTTCTTGAAATTTCTGGCCACAATATGAAAAGAGGGTAACCCATAACAGGTTCCTAAAAGCCTAAATAAATGACAGCTTTTGCCATGAGATATGTAGCAAACTGTACTGGGAGGGCCAGACTGTGCTCCATTGCTGAGGATCCCACTAGAGTCTCAAGATCCCTGTGCCAGCTACTTCCAGGAAGAAGCACTGTGCCACTGCGGCACTTGACAGAGGTCCTGTTTGATGTTGCTCAGTAAAGTTTCTTGCAGTGATTGAACAGAACAAAGGAATTTTTTTCCTAGAGGAAGCTGCAAAAGTGCAGCAACTGCCAAGGAGGTGTGCAGCCAGTGTAGTAAAAGTGTTACATCCAGAGGTGCTAAGTACCTGAGCCCCTTCCTGACACCAGTAGAGCGGACTGCTGTGCATCTCTCTAAAAGCAGGTCACTTGTCTAGTACTTTGGCTAAGGACGGAAGCAACAGAAATGATCACCTGTGTTTGAAAACCATTAAATAATTAAAAGCAAATACAGAATTTGTTTAGACAAGAAATTATTCCAGACCTGCACTTCTGACTGTTTGATATGAAAAATATATAAAAGTGTAAATGCTTATGGAAAACTGTGGGTGAAAGCATACAATGGCTCTGTGTTCATATTAAAACCTAGCTAAAATTAGTGTTTTCTGGCAATTAAGGGACTGCCCTGACCTCTCAGTCCTTAGAAATGCTTAGTTCACATTTTAAAATGGTGATTTTAATACTCTGTGGTACCATTCTTACTTTTTTACTAATGCATAATTCTTTCTTTTTGTTGACCATTTTATTAGAGACATTGCACTGTGCAAAGGCATCTATGCAGTTATCAAGGTTTCTGTTTTAACATGCCTTGTTTTAGGAACATAAAATGCTTTGCTCTTCCATTTTCTGTCCTTTTTGCAGGCTACCAGCCCCCAAAACCTTAAAAGAGTTTTTATGTGGTGTGATTTGGGAAAAACTAATGTGGAGGAGGTTGAAGGCCACCGGGAAATATTAATAGTTCTCTTCAGTTGTGTTTTCTTTTAACTGTTAGAGCCTAATGAGAGCACTGCTGTGAAATTTTGGATACAGTCTTGGCAAGGCTGTACTGATCCATCAGTGAGGCCTCCTTACTGAAATGAACACCTCTAGTAAGCTTTTAATGGCCTTTGTAAACAAACAGAATAATTCCCACTAACTGCAGAAATGAGTTCCATATTTATTTATTTTACTTCACAACCCCTATTAAGTTGATTTAATAAAATTCAGCACATAATGTTTTTTTTTTTTTTTTTTTTTTTTAAACAAACCTTAAATAAACTGGAGCTGGGTACTAAAGTTTGCATGGAGCTGCCAATATTAATGGGTTCAAAAGAGGTCATAATGCTCTGACTGTCCCTTTGTGGTGTGACCAAGGCTGAAATTCCATAAGACGATAAAGAAGTTTTTTGGGATGCCTAATACCTAATACTACTGTGTGCAGTTCTGGGCACCACAGTACATAAAGCATGTGAAACTATTGGAGAGTGTCCAGAGAAGGGCTACAAAGATGGTGAAGGGCCTAGAGTGGAAGACGTACGAGGAGCGGCTGAGGTCATTTCGCCTGCTCAGCCTGGAAAAGAGGAGGCTGAGGGGAGGACATTAAGGACAGGAACCCCTCCCTTTTTATTTCAGCTGGCCAAGCACAAGCTCAGCCACTAATCAGATATGTCCTGCTGATAGGCACTGACTGACTGCATGGCATTGGATTCAACAAGCAGCCAAGGTGGCGTGAAGGCTCTACTGATCTCAGCAAAATATCTCCCAGCCCTGGATGAACTAAGTTGTTTACTGAGTGTTGCACAACAGAGAATGATGGGGAATATTGGTATTTACAAGCCAGGTAACAGAAATGCCAACAAAGCACCCATGATTTTACAAAGTGCTGAAGAAACCACCATTCATAGAATCACAGAATCACAGAATCACAGAATCATAGAATCATAGAATCATAGAATCACAGAATGGGTGGGTTGGAAAGCACCTTAAAGATCATCTCGTTCCAAGCCCCCTGCCTTGGGCAAGAACTTTCCACTAAATCAGGTTGCTCAAAGCCCCGTCCAACCTGGCCTTGAACACCTACAGGAATGGGGCATACACAACTTCTTTGGGCATCCTGTTCCAGTGCATCATTGCCCTCTAAGTAAAGAATTTCTTCCCAATATCTAATCTAAACCTGCCCTCTTTTAGTTTAAAACCATTACTCTTTGTCCTATCACTATAATCCCTGACAAAGAGTCCATCCACAGCTTTCCTGTAGGCCCCCTTTAATGACTGGAAGGCCACTGAAAGGTCTCACTGGAGCCTTCTCTTCCCTGGGCTGAACAACCCTAGCTCCCTCAGCCTGTCTTCATAGGAGAGGTGCTCCAGCCCTCTGGCCATCCTTGTGGCCCTCCTCTGTACTTGTTCTAATACGCCCATGTCCTTCTTGTGCTGGGGGCCCCAGAGCGGAACACAGCACTCCAGGTGGGGTCTCATGAAAGCAGAGTAGATGGGGAGAATCACCTCCCTTGACCTGCTGGCCACACTGCTTTTGATGCAGCCCAAGAAACAGTTGGCTTTTGAGCTGCAAGCACACATTGCCAGCTCACGTTCATATTGATGAAGAACCAAGCGAGGCTACAAGGGGGATGAAAGATGAAAGGACTTGCTCCTTCAAGCCCTAAATCAAGGAGGGAAGCCCACACAAGAAAAGCTTTCTTTCATCTCCTAGATACTCATCACCTCTGCAGGGCAAAAGCAGAATTTTGAATGACCTTGCTGGCTGATAGCAAAACTATTAGCTATAGAGCAAAGAAATTCACCAGACATCAGCTCTTAGATGACCATAGCAACTGTCTTTCCAACATGATCTTACTGGTTGTCTTCTTCACCAACCTTAGCACATATTTATGTGAATTTTAACATTCACTTCTCCCTTTCCATCCTTCTTCTCACTCTACGAAGCACAAATTTCTGAAGCCAGCACTTGTTTATCTGTTGTCTTTCTAATAGACAATGTCTAGCAAAGCATCCAGACACATTTGTATCTTCAGATCTACTGAAAGCTCGTTGCACTGTCTGTGCTGACCAGGTAATGATGCTGCCTGCACAGAGAAGGTGCATGTTTACACACTGACACTTTATAGGGATAGCACTTCGCTGTTGTACTTAATTAATTCAGAGATTTTAAGGTAATGAACATGGTCCCTTAGCTTCAGTGTCACAACATAAGCTATATTTTCACCTCAGAAAGAGCTTAGGAACTCAAAGGCACTGAGCTTAAGGCTTGCTGAGAAGGTGAAGACAAGGGTTTATTAATAGTTTCCACATGTAGCCTATATGCTAAGAGAAGAGGTTTTTAAAGGTGGGATCCGATTGATGCTGATACATTTGGATTGCTACACCAGATCAGAGGTGAAATATTCATGTCCCCCAGATGACACTGTGATGCTGGAAAACTCTCCTGGAATGGACAGAAAATAACTTTCGCTAGCTTAACTCAGCATGATCCGATTTATGGCCAAGAGGATGAGCCCGTCTGGCCCACTGCCTTTTCCCTGAAGCAATGAACAACTGTTTGGGCAGCAGGTTCAGCCTGCACAGCCGAATGCCTCTTGTTGTCTGTAAACAGCCAGTGCTAGCCAGAGCTGGAGCCACTGTGATCTTCTGCCTGAGATGCAGAGAGCAGGGAGGGAAGCATATCTCCCAGATGGGTCTACTCCAGCCACTGTGCATAAAACCTGGCCTGTCCAACTGGTAACATAGTGTCATCCTGCATCATGGCTGTGTGACTCGGTCAGTGACAGGAAAACCATGAGAACATGCTGTATTTCTCTCAGAGAGCCCTGCAAACTACAGAAAAGTGGCTCTATCATACTGGCACTTAGCTGGTAACATCTGAGTTACCCCTAAAGAGTGAACTGCATCTGGGAGATGGATGAGGTCTTTTTGGTTAACAGCAGAGGCAGAGGGATCTTGATGTTTTTCTCTCCTCTTCTGCTATGTTTTTCAGTCACCTTGAGGCAAATTCCTTCCTTTCTCTGTTCTTAAATTCTCTCTTCGTAAAACGAGATGAACAATGCCAGGCTGCCTCACAGGGATGCTCACAGGGAAAAAAATAAATAAAAGAAAAATCTTCTATTTCTAAGGAAACACCTTATAACAGGAGCTCTGGAAAACCACTCCTCCTCTTCAGAAAGATATTCAAGTCCTTCCTTAAAGTTGAGCAGGGCTCAAAGCACTTCCCTGAGCAGAGAGGCTCTTCAGCACTGGCTTAAGCAAATGCATGAATCAGGGCCAGGATGCCACGTTTCTCAAGGATGACGGTCACAAAGAGGCATTTCAGGGCTCACAGGCAAGATTTACGAGCCCAGTTCTGAGAAAGGAGCACAGGCAGTTCACTGCAGGCCTCACAAGGAGCCCGGCCCCACGCGTGTTTAAACTGGACTGCTCAAAATGGAGGCATTGTGCGCCCTGCCAGTAAACAAAGAGAGAGATATCTGGAAGTGATAAAGCTCGGATTGATAAAAACTTCCCTTCTTCGAGACAGAGGCCACACATACTCTAAATAAAATGTGCCACTTAGAAGATGATTTGTGTTGATAAACCTTGATCGCCTTGTTTTTCCAAATGTTCTCTCCCAATTGGGAATTTCACACTTGGGCCAGCTCCAGGCGCATCCTCGCAGAGTGCCAGCCTCCTTCCCTGACCTGACCTGGCCTTGTTTATACGGCTGTTTACACATTTCTTAACAACCTATGCAAACGGCCTCTAATTACTTTCACTCATGGCGGTGGTGCCTGGTGGAGGCGGGCCCTGAAGCGTTGCCAGTGTTGTGCTGTTTGTTTACACAGCGCTTCCCTGCGAGGGAGTGGGCTGGAGGGGGGGCTATGTGCTGGGGACACAGCCTGCACAACCAGGACTGCACCGTGAACAACCAAAGGAATATACAACCTGGGCAAGAATTGGCTTTTAGTATAGTCACTCCAGTCACGCCACTCACTGTAAGCGTGTCACTGGCCTGCTGTAGTGGTTGGATTTGGAGTGGTTTCTTTTAGCCACATGTGTGTATCTCCATGGAGTTGGGGTTGTTTTGAACATGACTTATCTTGGAAGTAACCTGGATGTGATGCTGCATCTCTATCCCCTTCAAGACCTCAGGAGAGTTTAACAGTATGACCCATTTTAAGCTACACCATTGATGTTATACCCTTCCAAAACATGTTAGTGGGAAGGATCTATATGGTCTTTACGCCACTGAGCCCCAAACATTTCTGACTTTCAAAGACAAACACATACAGCTGCTCTGAAAAGAAGGCACAAAGTCTGTAGATTGAGTATTGTTTCTGGTTTACTGAAGAATAAATTTTGTTTGAAACCAAATGGCTTAATTACTACCTTGGAAAACTATGTAAACCCAGTATAAATTATGAGGGTGTTGCCCTCTTTGACTTTATTCTGTTTGAAAACCTTGAAGGCCTCCAGCCTGCCTGGACTTAAAAATACTAGCATTTGTTTCCATTAAAGCCATATTTTAAAAGCTTGGACAGGGTGTGGGAGTGCTGATTTCCCTTGATTAGCCACAGATACCCCACAAGAAAAACAAAGTTTCCTGAAACTTTTTTTTTCCCCATCAGTTTCTCCTGAAAAAAACACCTCCTTTCTTCCTTCCTGTGCCATCTCCTGATGTCCACAGTAACAGTACTGCAAGGCAGCACCATGTATCTGACAGCCTGTGAGAGGATATGTATCCCAAAGGTTGGCCAAGGCACCAAGTGTTTGCATAGCTTGCAGCTAATTTTTCAGACCACGGGGGTCTGACCACTATAAGCTAAGTACTGAACTCCCCACATGAAATCTTTTCATGTCACTTTTACAGGTGATATTTGACCCATTGGTCTATGAAACTAACAGACCACACCAGAGACTGGATTTGTATTTATTTACCAATGTGCCCGAGACCACAGAAGCAAACTGAGAAGAACAGTTCACAAAATTATTTCTACATAAAAATGCATTGTTTAATGACAACAAATAAAAACTACATCGAGAAAGTTGACAGCTCCAGCAAAGCCTTAGGATTCTTGCACTGTTTCCATAATCATGGGAAGAAACACTATACATGGCCTGCTGTCTGTGCTAGACACTGACATACATGTATGAGAGCAATAACAAGTCTATTAGTCTGGGATAGCCAGCAGTATAGCCCATACATGGGGAGGGGGTCAGGAGGCCAGCCCAGACTACTCATTATCCCAGACCCTGAGCTAAGCTGTCTATCCTTGGACACGTTCACCATGGAATTAGATGATGTGTACAGCACATTTTAAAGAAAATACCAAATGTGAGCTCTTTATTAAGTAAGCCTTATGCAGAACAAGGGTGGTACGCTGACTGCTTCTGAAGTGGCGAAGATTAAAAAGCAGACATAAAATGATGAGGCAAATTTGGTAGCACCCATGCCATTTTGGCTGTGAAAGAGAAGAACAATGAGCTTAATTCTAATCTACTGGAAAGGAGTGGGGACGAATGCATTCTCCCTCTCCAAACGCCCTTGCCACCGCTAACGCAACATTTGTGGAGAAGGAGAATGGGCTTGGTCTTCAGATACCATGCAGAATCAGCACAGCTGACTGCTAGAAAAGTGGGGATTTTGGGTCTCATCTCCTTCAGAGCAGAACCCCTCTCCCTGAGAAGGAGCTGGAGCACAGGCATGAGAGTCCCATGCCAGCATTTTCAGTTCCCTCTCAAAGCTTTCTCACAACCTACCCGTGGCGATGCCTCCCACCTCTGCCTGACACACAGCCTTCGTGCACCAACTCAAATTCCTCATCCTGTCGTTGCCTCTCCCAGGCTTTGACATATTTCCCCTCCCCAGCACGCAGGCTCTCCTGCGGCAGCCGTCTGACCTCTCTTGCCGCGCTCCCTCCGTGTTATCACCCCGTGAGCAGTGGGCTCGCCGGGATATGGGCTCATCCCACCGACTCGAGGAGGCAGCGCTATCTTAACGCTTATCTCCTGGTTACAGCCTCCTCCCTCTCTGACAGCTTTTTCTAGGCCTGTATTTCATACTCATCACCAGCACCCGGGGTGAACCTTTCCACAGGCAGATAAGTGGCACCGAATTAAAGAGCATTAAATGAATGTCTTTCCATATTTAAAGAGCCAGTAGCAATTTGTACATCCCAGGCATGCCAGAGATGGTAAAAGCTAATCACTTTCCATGCCTTAAATGCTGTGTAAACATGAGGTAATTGTTCTTACATGTGAAAAATGATGTGCCTCATGTCAAGAATGTATCAAGTCCAAATTTTTAGCTTTGTGAAATATTATTGAGCCCAGCCCCTGCTCAGCAAATCTTTCCAGACTCAAATAAGTCACTAAAACAAATAAGGCTGTTCTTATTTATGAGACTGAGAGTTTATCTTGATTAGATATAAGGGATGTAAATAATGGGTCTCTTTTGGACAACTTCTAACATAAAAGAAATAAACTATATATCTATCTGTTTTCAGTATATCTAAAATACACTCATCAGCCACTGCAAAACACTTAATGCTTTTGATAAATGAAATGAAGGCAGTTAATCTCAGCAATTTTGCCCCTAAAAACTAAAAATCCATCTTTGCTGATTTTTTAGAAAGGAAATAGCAGCAAAATATACCATTAGTTGTGAAGTATGATCTCTTAACATCAAAGCTAATGGTTTACTGACTGGTTTTTCAAACCACTGTTTCAAGGTTTTACATGTCTGCAAGCATTTATTCAGCAATTATTAAGATAAAGCAATAGAGGAATAGAGTTTTAGTGTTTCATCAGTGTTAAAGGAATGATTAATAACACCAACCCTGGACCTCAGGCATGGTGTGGGCAAGGCTGGTGGGTTTTCCCACCTTAATGCTCAACTTTCAGAGACCAAATGTTTAGTCAAAGTTCTGAATAAAGCAGCAGTAAGGACAAAGGAGAAGAGCTTGGGAACAGAGTTCTTTCAGAGGGGTACATTTATTTCTGACTTGTTTCATCATGCAGCTTTATTGATGATAATTTCCAGAATACTGAGATAACATCAACACTGTGTCACATGGACAAGAATTAGCCCTCAAGATGGGCTGTGTTACAATCAGAAACAGCTGAAAGGAAAGCATAGCATTTACAGTCTTCAGTTTACCGTTGGCCATGTGGTCTTTATACCACTTCTCCAGGACAGTGAAGGCTCATGTCCCGACCAGTGAATGCAACAAGCCTCTCTGAGCTATAATCTTGCCTGTTCTTTCTAAGCACTTTCCTCTCTCCATGGCATCACTGAGGGATTCTCTGGCTGATTTACTGCTAAGTATCACCATCTGTAAAGAAAGTATTGTCTTAATTTTAGTGGACAGAAATTAAAAATAAATAAAATATTGTTGGGAATATTCTTTGAAAGGATACCAGTTTCTTCTTTCAATGAAGCAGATCCTTAACTTCAGTACCAGACTATCTGCAGCTTCTGGTTTCTAATAATCTATTACACAGTATTGCAGTTATCTACCTTGTACAATACAGACCACAGAATTGAATTTGATATTTCCTTTGGCAAGGCTTCTTTCAGCAAGTCCATATCTTCTGGCTGACCAAGATCATGATCTTTCACACAGACAGCTAACTTTTAAATCAGGGATATGCCAGATCCCAAATACATTGTGCCAGTGGTTAATGAACATCGCTGTGAAACACCACGACTTGTTACCAATGTGGCTTACTAGAGCTGCCAGCTGCAAGAATCTGGTAAGCTTTTGCCCAGTTCAAGATACTCTCTGCCATCATAAATCTCTCATGTAGAGGAAGAGGAGAAGTTAAGTCCCTTTGTTGCTTTCTTTGCTAAAATAAGGGCCATGAATTTATCTGAGCTTTCTCAGGGAGGTCTAGTTTTCCAGACTTTAAATCACTCTCCCTTCTGTTTTTTGAAGCCTGTATATTTGTCAATATCCTCTTATCAAACTGGAAATTACTGTCTGAGGTCACACACACAGGTTGACTAACAAACCAGACGTCACTTTGAGAAACAAATTGCAGGAGAGCACAGCACTGCCTATCACACATACAAACATGGGAGAATTAAACAAACTTCAGGAATTCAGTCTTTCAGTAACCAGATGTTACAGTCAGTGAATTTAAAAAATCATTTTTCTCTGGTGGCATTTCCAAGTTATAGTGCGGCCAGAAGGAACCTTCTTCCTTCCTTCTCTGCCTCTGCAGAAAAACTTTGCCTCTTCCACTGCATGGTTCTTCTGCAAACTGAGGGAAAATGTTTTGGGTTTTAAAACATGGTCTCAGATGCATAGCCTCCCCACAGGAGTCTCTGAGAGACCTCTCAGACTCTCTGCAAGATTGCTTGAGAACTTCAAGCTGTTGCAGTACTCCACCATCCAAAACCGTGCTTTGTGCTGTGAGTAAGCCATCCTACAACCAGAGCAGAGGGGAACAAGTCACAGGCGTTTCTGAGAAATTAGCACTTGTTCCTCCGGTTGTTTCCCAAGTGGCCTACCAGGTGTGAGTGCATGAAGGTGAGTTCCCTTCTGTTCCAGATGTTTTCTGCTTAGTCCCACTGAGTAAATGGATACCCAAAGCTTAAAGGGAGAGAACAGCTATACTTTGAATCTCTAGCATGATTTATGGCTGAGTAAAATTTTGCTTTCACTGCCAGGAAAATTTTAGGAAATAATAAAGATTAGAAGTTTTCAGTGACGGACATTAAGTCCACATTCCATGTGAATAGTGTAGAACTCTGAAATCACGTTTAGGCAACCCTGTTTTCAGAGGGTTCTTGGAGTCACAAGTTCCTCTCTCTTTCACAGGATGAAATACTCCTCAGTTCCGCAGAAGTCTTCCACCCAATTAGAGGTAAAGATTTTAAATGTCTCCGAGTACTTGGTACTGCAAATAGCTATTTAGTCAAATTTTAAGAAGCTGTTAGGTCAAGCAGACATCTAAGTAAAACCTCTTGATCCTGTGGCTTGGAAAATACAGCTAGCTAACTACCTCTGCCATTATCTATATACAAGTGTTTGCAGTTCTCATCCCATGTGCATAGGTATTTTCCCAGTCTTATAAATCCAAAATTCTCCTTGGTCTGTTTTTGAGCTTTAGGAGTCCCAAATCAAACAAGCATTTACTTTTTATCTGTACAGTAGATATACAATCAACTATTTAATGCTGTCTGAATTGTCCTTGGCATACTGGAAGCAACATGCTACCTTTGGCCTGAACTGTTTTCAAGAAGTGTGCAGTGTGAGTAGAGGAGCCAAAGGAATTATTTTTGCATGTACTGTTTAAGAAATATAAATGGGGTGGAGCTTAAATCCTTGAGCATTTGGAGATTATGCTCAGGAAACCATATTTTATGTGGTCGTAAATAAAGCAAGAAAAATATCAACTTAACCGTGGCATGTACCTTTATGTGGGTATATTATGGAATTCTAATTAAAATGAATGTGGTAATAAACCAATCCACCCTTAACAGCAAAGCTAAGCAAAGCAACATCTCTCTCCCAGCTTTCTACCACTTTAATGGTATTCTGAATCCCACAAATAAAACTGGTGAGAATACACATCCTGTTCTTACGCTATTAAAAATTCTAGTTGTGGATTATTGCAGTTTCTTATTGTTTCAGGACGCTTTCCAAGTTACAGTTTATCACACCGAATACCAGGCAGTACAGGACTGTTAGGACAGCAAAGAGCATTTGCAGCAAGTGATCAGTGTAGGTGAGGAAAAGGCATCTGTTGGCAGATCATAGCAATGCCAGATCTTCCCTGGCTCTTGAAGATGGTAAGGGCTAAACCCTGCACTCCTACATTGCAGGAGTGAGCATGTGGACAACTTCTGCCATGAGTCCTTGCTTCATAGCTCTGCTCGTATTAGGAAAATCACAGCTGTGTATGCACGTGCTGCACGTAGACTGCTCTGTATCCACATGCAGAACCAATGTTCTGTGCCAGCAGCAACACAGAAAATTATGATTTTCATCATCTGGTGGAGATGCTAGGACGCACTAGTGAAGCCTGATGAGTGCTCACCTTCTAAAAGTGGAAGAAATAACCAATATCATCAGCATCAAGATATAACAAAACAACATGTCTAAGACTGCCTGTCCAGCAGGTGCTAGTGTGGGATCACTTGTGCTAGTAGATACATTAGTGGTAACTCTAAAACCCTGAAATCTGAGTTCTTTATGCAAGATGTCTTACTACAACTTGCTTTCATGAGCTAGCATGAAAGCTTCTCAGAATTCCTGTCCTCTGGGAAAGTCTAAAATGTCAGTATTTATTGAGGCTTTGATTTTTTGAGGGGAGGAACAGTAAGAACCCAGGGCCTACCAACAATAAAAGAGTGGTATTTTCCAGCATTTGTCCTTTTTCCAACAGTAGGGTATAGAATAGCTATCTATGCATTCTGTTCAATGATTAACTGTAATATTTAAAACAAAATTTCTTTTTCCACTTCTTAATTACTCATGAAGTGTAAATCTTCTTAAATACTATGCTATTGAGCAGTAATTTATTTTCCAGCTGGATGTAGGCTTTCTAAAACTTGGGAGATTAATTAAGTTCAAAGGAGAACCATAAAACTATAGAATGGCATGCTTAATAGTACTGATATCATTTCTGACAGATCTTGGTCTAACAGATTCTTGAAGGCTTCCAGGCATAGAGAATATAACCTCCCAAGGCCACCTATTTCAAGGCTTTTAAACTCTTGGAAAGGTGTTCTTAATGTCTATTCTGATTCTTTCTTACTGCAATGCAAGCCCATTGCTTCTCATTTTTTAAAGCATGGATGTGGAGACCAGATTGTTCCCTTCCTCTTTATAACAGTCCTTTATATACTTGACACATCATTTGGTGTGATTTTATGGCACTGTATGTTCACCAGGGATTTATAGTTAAAATGATACTCATTTGAAGTCACTGGGGAAAAAAACAAACGAAGAACAAATGCACATTTGTTTGCAAACAAAGATAGTGAAGATAAAACTGAGAATCTACCATATGTTTTCACCAGCTGGAATCCATTCAACATTTTGTTAGCTCTTGTCTTGTTGTGAAGCTTACTTTTGAGGTCCTTCTCATAGGCTACATCACTGTCAAGAAGTTCTCAATCTATGGATGGTATGCTGCAAAGAGGTCTCCAGCAGTTCTCTTAGAGGGGAACGTCTAATGTGTTTCCCATTCCTTGCACTGAAGCCTCCAACAAAGTGTTTTGCTTCCTTGCTTGAAAGTATTCTCCTGTGAAGGACTGGGAGAGTCCCAGTGAGAGAACAGGGTTCTTGCAGCAATATTTGGAAGTACTTCTCTGCAAATGTCAGGTTTTTTTCAAGCACTGTAGAAATCTGAAGCTTTCTGAAAGGAGACTAATTAAGAGTTGTCAAACAGGATGTGGAGAATAGCATGAAAAAGCTTGAGAGGCTCTGGTGTAAGACTGTATGTATCTGCACTGTGTTACCCTGTGCAGTACAGACGTATTCCTGTAATTCTTTCCATCATTGGGAAAGACACAGCAAAGAAAGAAGCAGATAAAGTGGAGCCAGAACTTTTAATTGAGCAAATTGAGCAAAGTTTGTCTGTATAAATACAGTTAACACCAAACCCAAGTTGTTTACAGGAAATTGAGGTTTTGGTTTCTTAACTGGGGTTCTATGAAAGAGATAATTCTTGCTGTGAATCAATATAAATTCAGTGGCAGCTGCGACAATTATAGTGACTATATTGAGTATAACACAATATGACTACAAGGTTATTGATAATCAGAAATAGCAACATAACATGAACAAGTAATGTATACACGAGAGAAAGAGAATCCCTGTCTTGTCCAGACCAGATTTAAATATTCAGAACTCTTATAGCAAAGTAACACAATATTCAATAAGACAGGGGTGTTTAGAGTTTGCTGCCAAAAGATTGTTCAGAGGGACAGTTTTTGTTGTCTGTGCACTGCTCTGAATTAGAAGATGTGTCATATAACACTTATCTTAGATAGTGTGGGGGCAGTCAGTGAATGGTAACTGTATTCTCCTGAAACAACAAGGATGTCATGTAGCACTTCTGGAGAGATAAGTGAACGTTTGGACTGGGAAGGGTATGCAAAGGATACCAAAGTTCAGCAGCTAATTAGAGTGTTATCACTTGAAAAGTAACATAACCGAATGAATGAAGTCATGGTATCTAGGGAAAAGCTTGTAATTTGTTAAATTATATTGCAGTGTACACAAACCATACAATGGTGACATTTTCAGGAATGCAATGTAGAAGAACTGGGACAAACAGAGGTTTAGTTTCCTCCTTAATTTAGAGCATCTGTAAATGTACATAACATTATCACCTGGTCACATGCACACTGCCATGCTATCAGTAGGAAATTGAAGCTCCAACTAAAGTTCTTGTAGATGGAGCTTATAGTTCAGGAACAAAATGACATCATGGCACTCTATTCCCCCAGCAAATATTTGAACTCTTATTAAGAAATTTATTCAGTGAAAATATATTTTCTTCCTCAGAAGGAAAAATTAATATGGACTTATAGCTTGACATAGAATTTACCATTGAAAACTAGGTCACATCTTACCCTGTCCCAACCTGGTCCCTAATCTGGTAGTTTGAAAGATACGTGGGTGAGTTTGGTGGGCAACAGATTTATTTTTCATTGCAGTTAGTTCGAGTTAGCTTACTGCAACTGAAAAGCCTCATACAGAGGAAGGCAAAATCATCTGAAGTCCTGCTGGCTGTGTGTGGGAGGGAAGCCCACTGCGGCAGGATCTGGCTGCTCTCTGTAAAAGGCTAGGAGAGCAGAGACACTTAATTTCTCAAAAAATGTAGGATTACCCAGTAAATCACATAACCTTGAACTGTCCAAAAATGTAACATGAACGTGGTGATAGAATAATCATCACAGCCCATTGACGTAAACAGGACAACGTACAGGGACATACCAACACTCCAGAGTATGGGATGCAGAAAAACGATTCCAAGCAAGGAGAAAATGAATGGCTGGGGTTTTATCTAGCATGATAAGAAGCATTTACTTCTGAAGAAACTATTAAAGGACCAATTCTCTAGCATGCACTTAGGGAGTACTAATTTGGCAATTATTTGCAGTGAAGAATGTGGCCATTAACAGGCCAGTCTCAGTGCCATTAGAGAAACCTAATAATTGTTGGAAGGGAGAAGTGAAGGAAGACATGGAAAGATGCAGCAAGTCAGATGAGCTTATGGGAGAGATTTGCAAATCACATGGGAAGCCTGTGCAATACTCAAATGACCTGCCTGCTCCTGTTCTGAAAAAGTTGGTCTTCAAATGTGGCTGAGAAATCCCAAACAAGTTCCCTCAGCCCTAGGCATCTCCCTGAACCTCAATGCAAATTAAAACATTTTGTTTAGGACAGTTTTCCTTTCAAATGCAGAGATTTTCTATTGTTTGGCCTGCCTCTGGCTCTGCAAACAGGATTCAGTGGACAGATGGGTGAAACAACTCTTTCAACAACAACTGAGGCAGATGAAGCTGACACCTGCCCTCTGCACAGCCAGGACACCAAGGACACCTGGGCACAGCCCAGGAACAGTCCAGAAAGACTGACCTCAGCTTAGACTGATGAGACTGCAGGCATGCAACAGCAATAATCCTGCAGCACTGGGACAGAGGAAAAATTGGTTTATGTTTAATGCTAGTATAAGATATAGACTAATCATTTATGCGATTATGACTTTCAAAAAACAGCTTGTAAAAGAAAAGTGTGGCCTAAAATCCCCTGTTGTGCCTTCCCTCTTCCTGTCCTGTCCACCTGGGTAGGTGGTCCCCATTTCTCTGTGAAGTGCAATGCTCATTGCCTTTCTTGCTGCTTTACTGTTGCAGTCTGTGGGCTGAAAAATGTTACACCGCATCCACAGACAGTTGTGAAACAGATGATTAAACTAGCTGTTGGAAAACGCAAGCAAGAGTGGCATTTGTCAAGTTAAAGGCCACAGATATCCTCACCTGTAGCCCAGCTGTATGGCTACTGGACTCAAAGGAAGATGTCTGTAGCAATCAGTGGAGCTGCCTCAGACAACAATGAATTGCAAACAAATCTGTGCAAAGCACCAAGAGGCTGATCAGACAGGGTACTGAACAGCCGGGATGCTTCTAATAAATTGCTCACAACAAATGGCTGGGCCACCTTCAAGTAGTGCCATGGTGAAGTGGATATTTGCTGGGTGTAGAAGAGATATGAAGATAAAGACAAATGGTGAAATTCTAAATTAAAGAAACAGAAGAAAAAAGAAAGGAAGTAATTTGGAAGTGCTTTTCTGCACTTTACTTAGTTATCTATTCCTGCTTATATATATGAAGAAATAGGAAGTAGAAAGTAAGTTCTGCAGAATTCAGCAGGCAGCCTTTTAACTTAACATGCTACTTTGGGGTCTAAATTACAGTAAGAAAAACTACTGAGATAATAAAAACATGGAAAGCAAACTAAGGCAATAAACATGTAAAGATACAGTTTGTGGCTAAAACCGCTCCATGTTTTTAAAAATCCAACTCATCCAACAGTATATTTTCAAACTCTTTTGCTCAGTGATTTATTACATAGGCCATTGTAATCAATTACTTTTAATTAATAGAAGCTGGAAACATTAATTGGGCCTATTTAAATTTGATTGTATTAAATGATTCTACCAATGATCAAAAATGTATTTTTAAAGGGAGTTTAGGCTAATATATCAGCAAATGAGGCGCTATAAACATGATTAATATGCACATTAGACTTTCCTTATCACTTTTTGTTGGCAGTTTTTATCCGGTCACAGCTGAAATTCCATTGAGTTCTTTCTCCTTTTGTATAAAATACAGATTATGTGGAGACAGCCGTCTGAGCAACTGGAGTTTCATCTTGTATGGCCATTAATTATTATTGCTCCTTTAGTATTTCTTATCTATCACAGAGATGTAGGACTGTATTTTTATAGACATTTGCCAGTAGGGAAAACCAGCCTTTTGTGTGATGGCGCCTCAGCCTGTTTTTTTTTTTTTTCTTTTTTTTTTATTGGAGAATGGATAAACAACACATTTTGTACATCCATGAATGGGTGGAAAAAGATGTTTACAGCTGTCATCTTTGTGTAGGTGTGTATATTTGATAGTACACAAAGGAATTTACTGGAAGGCATAACCAGCCTTTGTTACACTGTTGTGATTTGGATTTTTTTTTACACATACCTAATTATTTTTCATTTACTTCAAGTGAACCACATAGAATACGAAAGTTTTCAAAGAATTGTCCCCACAGCTGGGGAAACTTAAGAATACATTGACTTTCTGACAGTTTGCTAATGTGCAAGTGCTACTCTGCACTCTGGTCACTTTTATTTACTTATTTTGGTTACTTCTCTGTATTTACAGAGGAAAAAACTTGCACTTGTTCCTGTTTCAAGAACAGAATTCTTAGGCCAGCCAGGCCAGAGAGCTATTGCTACCACAGCCATCTCAAATGCACCAAATGCACCTCTCATTGCTGTGAGAGAAGCAACTGTAGAACATGGAAGGTGAATTTTTGCTCCACTTTGCTCCAGTGTGGGCCTCATTTTTCCAACAGACCCAAACCTTCTTGCTTCCAGCCCAAAATTGCCCATCACCGGTGTATACCCTACATGTTCTAGGGCTTACATTAGACAAAAAAATGGTAATATCCATCTCAGCTTTTGCCAAAGCTCTTCAGTGCAGTGTAGACATCTTTAACCCAGCCTGGACTGCGAGTAGCAGCAGGTGCAAGATGTAAACATAAACCTGAACTCGTTTGTGTACTTATTTTTGTCTGAACTCACAGTCATCATATGTTAGCAGCTGTTTGAACTATTTACACAGCTCAAATTTTTGGCACAACCAAGTCGTGTTTGTGACTCATACTCATCTGGTGTCTTTCTAATACCTAGGCATCTTTCCTCCTCAGTTGTTCCCTGCTGAGGAATTCCCTGCGTATATTAGAAATTATTTATTAGTTTGCACATGACTTCTTTACTATTTCACTTCTCCCTGCTCCCAGGGCCACTCATTTTGTCTTACGTGATATTTTGATTCTCCTCTGTTGTAGTGGTTCCTCCTGTCTCTGTGTGCTCTACTCATCTTGTTGGCATATACTGACATTTTGTGCCAAGGTCACTGTAGAATACGTCAAGCAAGAAAAGCTCCAAAACTGATACATGAGGAAGCTTACCAGCAACTCCCTCTGGCTCCCTCCAGAGCCAGTTCCTCACACACCCTACAATTTGTATGCTGAGCTCTATCTCATCAGGGTTAACTGAGTATTTCTGGTGTTGGTCTAAAACAAATGCATAATGGGTAGTTATAGATGTATGACTGGGTAGTTATGGAGGGGTTACTGCGGATTTAAATCAGCATAGATGTCTCCTCTTTTCTCTGTAGAGACTATCATAGTAAGTTATGTTCATTCGTTTTTGTTAACCTTTACTCCATTGGAAAAAATTGAAAGATTTTGTTCTGGGTTTTGGCCAAGACAACATATTTCTTTCCAGTCTTTTCTATAGTAGATTTTATAGTATTGTTTCTTTTCTGTACTGAAGAGATAACATCATCTCCATCTGCTTTGGGGGAGTCTTTGGGTGAGACTGCAGATGGTGTGGGCATAAGATGGTGATGTCCACGGGGGAAGATCAGATTGCACCCCATGGACACGAGGGTCCACAGCTGAGTGTGTATGTATGTGGGGCTCCAGAGTCCCCCTATGGGCAGTGTTTGTGGAAGGGGACTGTGCACCTGAAAAGGGACCAGATGGTATGGGACTACCATCCCCAGCAGGTGGGCTCTATCCCAACACCAGCACATGGACCTCTGCCCCGACACTCAGCAGTTTGTTTAAATCCACCTCTCCCTGCATGGACACAGGCAATTACTTACTCATAGTACTGTTTTGGAATAGTTATTCCACCACAAATTTATTCTCTGTCTTTTTGTCTTTCTAAGGAAAAAAAAAAAAAAAAGAAAAAAAAAGCCCTTCATAGACAAGCCATAATGAGATATAGTTGGTTTGCTGTGTGTCCAGGGATTTGGTTTGCCGCAATGTAAAACAGACGCCCAAAATTAGTGAATACTTTTTCTTTTGGTCTTTGTGTGTCTCCATTTTCATTCTGTGGAATGGAGGTTTTTGGTGTTGCCGTCCTTTGGGGCTGGAGTGAAAATCAGATTATATTTGCAATGGGCTCAAATTTTCTGGCAAAATGTTTGAATTTGAACACTGAAGAGGAATAAATGGCCTAAGACTTCACACAGAAAAAATGGAATAAAAAAATCCAACCCCCAAAATGTTATTAATGAAGTGAGCCCTGTACAGTCATGTGGGCATTCAGAGGGAATAAATGTCTCCTGGTCTCAAGGTCCTTTTAACATCATCTGTTGGATGTTGTTCAAAGCACATTGCCTTGTTCTGTTTGAGACTTGCAGTGAACTACCAAGGGGATTTCAGTCAGGAGTTTAGGTCAGACATTTACCATTCAGGTTATTGCCTCAGAAGTTACAGGTGATAATAATTGAAGAACGGAATACTTGCTGAAATCATTTTCATGTTTTTGATCAAGCACTATGCCAAGGGATGCTACACATATAAATAAAGTGTGAACAAATTTGGCTTAAAAAAAAAAAGAAAAAAAAAGAAAAAAAGAATTAAAATCTCAGAGCAATCCAAACTAAGCTTTAAAGATATTCATTACAACATCCATTAAAACAGAGTTACTCTTTATTTCTGGGTTGCTAATATTAATTTCTCCTTATTTTTTTCTTGAAGTAAACTGCACCAAGAATTCAGGCACAGGCTTAGAAACACACACAGCCTATGTCCAGGCTAGTAAACTAAACGGGGTCAGGGCACAGGTCCAAGTTTTAGCACACAGTCACTGCTGTATGCCTAGAATCACTCCTCAGATGGTTTTTGACTTGTTTTTTGACTTGGACCCCGGTTGTCTCCCAGCCCAACCCTGGGTGCTGCTCAGGAGTAAGTGTGATCCAGACATTATTCCCCAATTTGAAAACATCTGCCCAATACTGAAGATAAAAGGTTAATAGTATGGGCATGGCCAAATTATGCCAGTTGGCCCAAGGGCCGGCCCTGGTGCTGGTTAGTTTACTAGTCTAGATGAGTTATAGTGTTCTTTGTTTGTAGACTTTATGCAATATCCATAGTGTGCTTTTGCCAGCAGCGCAAGTTTCAAAACAGTGCTGTTAATGAAATCACCTGCCATCCAACTGCCAACAGTCTTCTGGAGCAATTAATAATTGCAGCAAATATTGTGGAGAAAGTTTTTATTTTCTTAATTATGTTGGACTGGAGTCTGTCTCAGTATTCTGTGAGAAAAGGTTTGACGACAGCCTTTAGCCTAGAGTTTTTCACAACTTTTTTTGAAGCAGTCTCTATGACCAAAGCTTTTGCAGCTCTCAAGAGCAGCACTCACAAGAATGCTTGTAACAGAGATTTGGCTCAGGAAAAACAAAGGCCAAGAAACAAAAAAAACAGCTCTAGAGAAAGATCACTGAAAGAATTACACTAATACTAAATAATGAAGAAGAATGTAAACAGATTATGGATACAGCAAGTCTGAGATCAGCTAATGGCTGAAAAAATAGATGACAAAGATAAAAAATGATAAGACTTGTCAGAAAGAACAAAGCCTGTGTGTACATCATTCAGATTAAGGAATTAGGGTCAAAAGGTTAAGTGTGAGCAACAATGAATATGAAAAATGGGGAGAAAAAAAAAAGTAAAAGGCAAGTTTATTTCATAAATCAGTTCTAGTCTAACATTGCTGTAGGAAAAAAAAAAGTGTTGACGTCTGTTAAACCAGCAGATAGTTCAGGGTGGACATCAGCATAACATTAGGAAAGGTATTGGTATTTTCAGCTGCAGATAAAAGCGCCCTGATCTAAGTGCTGTAAATATTGGCCTCAGGTTGGCTATCATCACATGTTTTTGTGGTGGGAGAGAAATTGATATTCAGTCTTACAGCTCATGAGACTGAAGAATTTTTTAACATGCACTCCTGAGTTGGTGGGTCTAAAGATGTCTGTTACCTTATACAACCGGGATGAAGAAAAAGGATTCTAGAGAGCCTCTAGTACATGGATGCTGACCGTGAAATACACATTTACAATATAATACAATAATTATGCAGGGTGCGCCTGTAACATCTGTTCTCTTTACTGCAGGAAATGCTTTTGAGAGAAGCTCAAAGTGGGTAGTAGATATCTGAAAGCACTTCCAGTTTATTGGATAAATATGGAATCTTTCTGAATCTGCCATTTTTAGAATGAGCGAAAATATATTCTGGACAATTACCAGCAACAATAGCTAAATTTACAGTGCTTTCCTGTTCTAAGTTTAGAGACATTGTAGAAATCTGCTCCTGCTAGTGAAGACAAATGCAATCGGTTACAGTATACGTTACGGAGCAGGAGCTCTATATCTGCAATGTCTCCACTTCAGGAGCAAGAGTTGGGCACAGTTTGTAGAGCAAGTGGTTTGGTCCTGGTCTGTTCTTCAAATGAAACCATTTTCATCTCATCTGAAAGGACTAGCTATTCACATCCCCTTCATCATGTCAGTAGGGCATAAAGTAAAAAAGCTATTTATTCTAAAATGGAACTGAGCTCTGCTCATAAAATCTCCCTCAAGAGCTAGATGATGACTTGTGCACAGGGGCTATAAAGATGCCTTTTCTGTGACTAATACAGAAAAAAAAAATGCTATTCCCTTTCCAAACATTCATAATCCAGTGAGATGCACTTTTAATGCTAGAAGCAGTAAGTAAGAATGGTCATACCAATATTTGGACAGAGCTCCCTCTCTGAGCCTCCTATTGCCAGTGGTGGCGATGGTTAGATGCCCAAAACAGGGTGTATCAATGGGGTGAGCATATGTTTATGCTTTCACCAGCGTACCCACCAGCAAACGCTTCTACTTTCTGGCTTTATACGCATTAGAGGTTTCATGAGTTGGTGTTTTCGCATTTCATAATCCTTAATGGATCATTATCCTTAGTGGATCATTAGAAGACTGAGAGGGGATCTCATCAATGTGTATAAATACCTGAGGTGTGGGAGACAGAGGGATTTGCCAACCTCTTTTCAGTGGTTTGTGGGGATAGGACAAGGGGCAGTGGCCACAAGATGGAACACAGGAAGTTCCGCACCAACATGCGAAAGAACTTCTTCACGGTGAGGGTGACGGAGCACTGGAACAGGCTGCCCAGGGAGGTTGTGGAGTCTCCTTCTCTGGAGATATTCAAGGCCCGTCTGGACGCCTACCTGGGCAGCCTGCTCTAAGGAACCTGCTTTGGCAGGGGGGTTGGACCCGATGATCTCTGGAGGTCCCTTCCAACCCCTTCAATTCTGTGATTCTGTGATTCTGTGATCCTTTTAACATTAATGTCTAATTTCCTTTTTGAACACAACAAAACTTTGCTATCGTTATTATGCTGTGACAATAAGTTGTACAGTGTAGCCACACACAGTATAAAAAGCCACTCCCTCTGGTTGGACACGTGGCGTGTAACTCCAGGTAGAAGCTCAGGAAGGACATTCTTGCATGTCCCAAGTCCCTTTCTCCTTGCTGCTTCCCTCTTGTCCCCTTGCTCTGTCTCTAGTGGGGTGCTGTATTGTCCTTTTCTACTCTTGCAGTTATAATAATTATATTAATTAGATCTGTATTATGCATGTGGCTACACAATGTGATGTGCAATTTGTGCAAAATTAATGTATGCTTGGCATGGGATGCAGTATTACTCATTTCTTCATAGCTTTTTTTTTTTTTTCCCCCATGGCATTACTTTCCTTCATATCCTCATTAATGCAAAATAGTTTGCCTTTACAGTGTTTCCCTAAAATGAGTATTTATGGCCTAAAATTAGCATTTTAAATCACAGAAGTTGAGGTACAGAGCATATGACGCACATTTCCAAAACTTCTAGGTTGGGGTGGTTAGTTCTAGTCACGCAATGTTCAATTCTTCCAGAATTCTGTATTTGCTTGACTGAAGACCACGGCTGAGTAGAACCAACAGAGGTACACAGTGTGATTGCACAAATGTGGAGTACTGTGTCCAGTTCTGGGCTCCCCGGTACAAAAAAGACAGTGATCTCCTGGAAAGAGTCCAGCGGAGGGCAACAAAGATGATATGGGGCCTGGAGCACCTTTCCTATGAGGAAAGGCTGAGAAACCTGGGTCTCTCAGAGACCTGAGAAGACTGAGAGGGGATCTTATTAATGTTTACAAATACCTGTAGTGTGGGAGACAGAGGGATTTGGCCAACCTCTTTTCAGTGGTTTGTGGGGACAGGACAAGGGGCAATGGCCACAAAATGGATCACGGGAAGTTCCGCACCAGCATGTGAAAGAACTTCTTCACAGTGAGGGTGACGGAGCACTGGAACAGGCTGCCCAGGGAGGTTGTGGAGTCTCCTTCTCTGGAGATATTCAAGGCCCGTCTGGACGCCTACCTGGGCAGCCTGCTCTAAGGAACCTGCTTTGGCAGGGGGGTTGGACCCGATGATCTCTGGAGGTCCCTTCCAACCCCTACAATTCTGTGATTCTGTGATTCTGTGAAGCGTGACTGGCAGCTACCAATGAAATACAACTGCTTTTAGACAGCAACATGTCATGGATGTGGTCTCATTTCGGGAGAAAAAAATAAAAGATTCAAAAATCAAGAACACTAACCAAGCAAGTATGGTGCTTAGTTTTTAGGTGCCTGCTCAAAGTCACTCCTTCCAAGAGCACTTGGCACTTTTGTAAATTGGGCTTCATTTGTCTCAGACTTATAGGAGATAAAGGAGGGAGTGCACAGCTGGTTCCCACATATGAACAGCATGATTTCAGTGAAGCGTGGAGGGTTTCCACAGAAACCCTGTAGTAAGGACTGGTGAGGACTCCAATGAACTGCCTTCATCATGAAGCTCCTCTTTTTCTTCTCGCCTCCTTGCATTTTCTGCACTAGATGAACACAATGACCCTGGAAAACCCTGTTTCTCCCTGTGAATGCTACTAATGAATACCAAACGAAGTCATGTTTTGAGAAAAGAAAATATATGTCTAAGCATTGTACCACGCAAAACCATGCAAAAGGGAGGGACCACTGCATTGCTTGTACAACCTAAATTCTGGCATTTCCTAGCTTCTGAGTCTTGACCTCACAATTATTTGTGGTCTTTAAACATCCACTCTTGCTCTCTCTCCTCACTACTGAATGGGTTAGTTACACAGCTGACTTCAAGTGCAGACGAGGTGAAGCACGCTCAGTAGAGGCCATGTGTTTGGAAAGTTTCTACAGCAGATGTGAAAATAGGCTTTTTCAGAAATGTGCTTTTTTGTGATGTGTGGATGTGCTTTCAGAGGAATAATGCAGGATATGGCTTTAGCCACAAGGCAAGGTCTCTGTCAAATCTTATATCCTATCTTGATGTATGGCAGAGCTAAGTTTGCTAAACCAACTTGCTGTAAAATTTTCTTTCTCGACAGAGCTGCATTTCTTCCTACACTCATTTATAAATAGCATTATGTTTGCTGAATCCCTCACCAAAAGTTTAGTCCAAGGCAAAAACACCCAGCACAGAAATTTCCAGGCAAAAAAGTTAAAGTTCAGAAACATATAAGCAAGTGACAATGGGTTCTTATAAAGGAAAGGTTTGGGTAACCATAGTTGTTAGCTCTGTCTATGAAGGACAACAGTAACTGCAGTATCAACTACAAGTCATAATAAAAAAAGGTTATTTCTGGCATAGAAGATAGAAGATTCCATAGAAGATTCCAGCCTGCATAAAAGAAAAGTGGGTTTAGTTTCAAATGCTAAATGATATAAATTTCTGGTATTTCTATAATGCATGCACATTTGGAGACAATATTTCAAAAAAGAAAGGAAGTGGGTGGTGTGGTTTATCTAATTCTAGAGGGAAAAGGGAGAAGCAGCATTGGTATCCATGCTATGGGAATCTTTGCTGGTTTTGGAAGCTAATTTTGAGTGTTTCCTGAAGCCCTGGGCAGCCTTGCAGGCCTGGAGGTTGGCAGGGGATTGGAAGGCAACTGGTGTGCCTGAACAAGTGGCTATTCATGTATTGTTGAGATCTAGCAGTATGAAGTGTCAACAAGTTGCTGGGCTGCAAACCAGAGTCAAGATTCACCAAGGGATTAATCAGTCATTATAATTAAAAGACATTTTATGAGTCGGCATCAATTTGACAGAGGCCACAGTCATAAAAACAGGCAGAGTCGTGCTCTTCACTGCAACACCACTGAAATCTGGCCAGGTTTTGGAGCAGTGGCACACCCTTTGCCAGCTACTACAGACAGGACAAACACACTCCAAAAATGGCAGAGGAAGCAGTTTTCCTTTGCTCTGCTTTGGGCAGTTTTGTCATAACTGACTGGCATGAGTTCAAGTGATCCTTAAAGCCAGCCCAGGACTGATGTACAACAGAAGTCACACACATTCAAAGACATCCCTTACGATACATCACTCATTTGGAGACCGAGCAGGAACACTCTCAGGGATATTGTTAATATTTGTGAGAAATAATTAAGAAAGTATAAGCAACATTTTCATGTAGTGTTTAAATGTTTTATTTTCTACCAATCCAGGCACATGAAATGAACTGCTTCTCTATTTTGTTATGCTCCAATCTGCAGGTATTATGTTACCCTTACTATGTGGAATGAAACAAAGTGGATGCGACTAATTCTTTCCGCTGTGTACACTTTGAATGTTTCATCACCTTCTTCCCACACAAACTGGGGAGAATTTGTGGTAAGCAAATTACCACAGCAGAACTAACAGAAAGGGAAAAACTGGTCCACATGACTGAAGCAGGCAGATTAGAGCTCATTTTTAAGCACTACAGCTGCTTCTACATACAGAAACATATGCACATGCAAACACAGGTATGTATTTATATCACACCTTTAATTTTTTGACAGATTTTATCAAAGAGTAGTTTTACTAATGACTTTATATCATGAGGTGGGGTCAAATTTTCATCAGGCCCTTCAGCTCAAAGTACGAGCAATAAAAAATGAATAGCTTCTTACTTAGAAATGAGGTTCTGACATAATCATCCTGAAGAGGAGTAAGTGTTAGCACCATTAATGACTATTATTTGACTCATTATTTGATACTACCTGGGTATCTGTGGGCTCAAGCCTTCAGTAACTTTGGATGAGTTGCAATCTCCAGTCTCTGCCTCTGCTGACAGGCTGAAAGATCATAGTTGCCTGGCATGGGAATTAGGAAGAAAGCAAAGGGAGTGACCAGAGGTCTCGAAAAAACATGACCCCTAAAGAAAGATGAATGAATGGAGTTGTTTAGTCTTGAGAAGAAAGGACATGCTAATGATTTTCAAATATGTAAAGCACTGCTGCAAAGAGGAAGAAGGTTCTGATTTTTCATGTCCATGTCCATGGTAGGCAGGACATTAAATAAGAGGGTTAACTACCAGCAGGGAAGATGGAGTTTAAATATTTAAAAAACAAACAAACAAACAAGAAAAAAAAAAAAAGAACAACAAATAAAACTTCTTACCTGCAAGGATAGGAAAAGACTGGAACAGAGTATCTTTAAACAAATATTTACATGGCGATGACCTAGGTAGGAAAAAAAGAATGATTTAGATGATCTCTTAAATTCCTTTCCTTATTTACTTGCCTATGAAACTCTTATTCCCATTATTTTTGCTGTAGGTGATGCACACACGAATTGGTTATCCCAGCAAATAGCCCTTTTGAATACAGGGAAATAATGGACTGCTACTTCTTCTAACAACAATGAATCTACTGTCCCCGTCTTCCCTCCTATGCCAATTTGCAGTAATTTCTTTATAGGGACAGCTGTTGTCTCAGCAGATTTTGCTTGCATGCCATTGCCCTGGGCTGCGCACAGGCTGTATCTGTGCAGCCTGAGCATCCTGGAGTGCCTATTGGGCCGGGATCACCTACAGCTTCACTGCAACTACTGAATGCAACTTGTGCATAGCAACACATTCTGAAGAACTGCCGCTTTTTAAAATCTTTATTGTTACATCAGGTAGCTGTTCTTTTTTTTTTTTTTTTGGTGAGGAGAGGAAATCCCCAACATGAGAAAAGGCAGAGAGATAAGCAGATGTGGTGAAGCATATCCATTGTTTCAGAGGAAGGCAGATATTGCGCTGATCTGAAACATCCAGGATTTTGCAATTTTTTTTTCTATTTTTTTTTTTTTGCATTTTTTTTTCTGGAAGCTTCAATTTTTCTGGAGCAGCATTCCCATAAACAGCAATCCACAATTTACCACTCAAGAAATGCTAAACTGAGGCCCCAGTAAAGCCAGCAGTGCTAACCCCTCTTTTATTTATGTGACACGCAAGTTGAGGAAATGAATTCCTTCAAGCCAGTACAGTGTATGAATACTATGACCAAAAGGGGTTGTGCAGGCCATGAGAGAGCTGTTCTGGGCCTCCAGGCAAACAAAACACACAACTGCGGCATACAGATCCCTGCCAACTCCCTGCAGTCTTTCTGAGTTAGTAGAAAGTATGGAGGTAAGCAGCCAGTGGCATCAGTAAAAATGATACTAGTAGTCTTGAGACCAGTGCCAGAGGTGGGATTTCTCAGAACCTCTTTGCAAAACTTTTGAAGATTCTATCTAAAATCAGAGCCGTTGGCAGGTGTGCATGAAACTGTCTAATCCTACTGCCCAAATCCCACTGCTTCTGTGCTTATTTTCAAGCTGATAATTCCTTTTAGAGGAAATGATCCAAAACTTCAGCAGTCAGCCTTGAAGTAATGTGCATAACCAGGCATTCTCAAAGCACAGCTTCCACATTCCAGCAGGAATGAAAGTTTAGGACAGTGGACTTCATTTATTCCAGTCAGCTGGACCTGCCAAAGAAAGAAGAAAGCTTATAAGGAAAGAAGGAAAACAGAAAGAAAGAATAAAGCATATAAGATAAGAGGAAAAATGAAGGAAGAAAGTAAGAAAAGGAGGGAGAAAGGGAAAGAGGGAGGGAGAAAGACAAGGACAAAGAAAAACAGAGAGAAAGGGAGAAAGAGTGACAAGAAGGAAGGGAGAGAGAAAGTGAGAAGGAAGTACAAAAGAACAGGAAAGAGTGGAAGGGAGAGAAACAGAAAAGAAGAGAGAAAAAGAGAAGAAAAAGAAAAAGATAAAAGGGAAAAGAAAAAAGGGGAAGAAAGAGAAAAAAAGAAAATAGAAAAAGAAATGAAAAAAAAAGGAAGAGAAAGAAAAAAAGAAAAAGAAAAAGAAAAAGAAAAAGAAAAAGAAAAAGAAAAAGAAAAAGAAAAAGAAAAAGAAAAAGAAAAAGAAAAAGAAAAAGAAAAAGAAAAAGAAAAAGAAAAAGAAAAAGAAAAAGAAAAGGAAAAGGAAAAGGAAAAGGAAAAGGAAAAGGAAAAGGAAAAGGAAAAGGAAAAGGAAAAGGAAAAGGAAAAGAAAAAGAAAAAGAAAAAGAAAAAGAAAAAGAAAAAGAAAAAGAAAAAGAAAAAGAAAAAGAAAAAGAAAAAGAAAAAGAAAAAGAAAAAGAAAAAGAAAAAAGTCAAGTAGGAAAGGAAAGAAAGGAAAGAAATAAAAAAGGAAGAAAAGGAAAAAAAGGAAGAAAAGAAAGCATCCTGTTGCATGCAAAAAGCAGATCCAGCAGTGGCAAGAGCTGGGCAGAGTGGAGCCTTTCCTGATAATATCAGTTTACTTTTTAATTAGATGCTGAGCTTTTAAAGACAATGGAGTAGACATGATAAAGAGCAGGCTATTAAGTGTCCCAATTACAGAGCACCAAGAATCCAATAATTTATGTGCTGATAATCTCCTGGTAATCCTCTGGGTGCTGCCGGAGCATAAGCGTCCTGATTACTCCTCTGCTCTTACACGGATTTGTTCTCCTACCATTGCCGAGTTTCCCCGTTATGTTTGGCACAGCTCATTTAAAACAACCACAGTTACCTCACAGCCAAACCGCTGGCCTAAGTTTAGCTAAGATGAATAGGCAGCAGTTCATCTGCGACAGAGCCTTTGGTGTAAGTGTGGCCAATTAGTCACACGTTTGGTGTTCTAATTAGGCAACGCTGGGCCTTGCAGAAAATGTGCTGTTGATTTAGGTACTTCCTCAAACAATGCTAAATTGTGTTATGTGAAATTCAATTAGTTCTTTTCTAAATGTTTCCACATCTGTTATTCTTTAAGCATAAAGTGATGAGGAGAGAAGGAGAAGTGAAAAGCCAGAGTCTCCACTGGTGAAATATGTTAGGCCTCTGGGACCAGCCCTTTTTCCAGCTTTTGACCCTGAACAGTGATATACAGGAAGGAACAAAGTTGGAGAGCTATCATGGTGAAGCCCTTTAAAATAAATCATTATAGAAGAAATACTGCAACTGTAAGGGAACGTAATCTCTTATGATAGCCATAAACTAAGCTTTGTTTGGAAACGGATGGCATGGGGAAAGCACCATTAAGCAAATGATTATAAATTCCATTTTAAGAACTGCACTTTTCTTTACGATAATAGTGATATGTTCAAATCCCAAGATTAACCAAAAATACGCAGAAAAGAAGTTTACTGTTTTGTGGAGCAGCTTTGCGCAGTTTTATTTTTTTTTTCAAATTTTCCCTCTAAGGGCTAAAAAGATGTCAAGGCCTCCTTCAGGGCGGGGGGCAGGAGGACATTTATTCCTTTCTGCTGTGGCGTTTTGCAATTTTTCCCCTTGTTTGAAACAACAAAGTGCCAGGAGCCTTTTGATCCCTTGAACAAAGCGTAGGGCTTTCACTGGCGTTTCTCTGTGCTCTTAGCGACGCACCAGGTTTGAATTTGCAGGAGGTTTCTCCCAAAACGAGGGCTACCTACGGCCCTTGTCACAAACGCTCCTCGGCTTGGGTCGGTCACAAGCAGCACGTGGGCACGTCTGCTAAGGCAGAGCAGCCATTTCTTGAATATAGCGGCTCAGCCAAAAACCACAGCTGTCTAAAGGTGAAGTTGTACATGTATTTGATCCTTGTTACTGTTATCACCTTTTCACTGACCAACATTTCAAGCCTTATCTGTGGCTGGCAGGCCATGTTTCAGGTTTGTCAGAGCCCGGATATAGCCCATGCGGTTTTCTGATGATATATCTTGATAAGATTTGTGGAATGCGAGAGATGAAGTTGTCAGCGCCGCTTTATGGCACCTCTGTACATGTCAGAAAATGAAAATATTTTCAGAAGTGATAGCGTTATTTTGACTGGTGACACAAACTTTTAAGACAATGCATATCCTTGGAAAAAAAAGGAAAAAAAAAAAAGCCCACAACACAATGTTCAATTTTTATAATAAAAGACAAAAAGAATGGTCTGTCCTGGAAAGGCATTAGGTGGAATCACTTCAATAAAAAAAGAGAGTACTATGATTATAAAATGAAGCCTTTCTGGAGCTAGTCTGAAAAATTACATTTTTCAACTGTCATTACTGACACTGTGTAGACATAGCAGCTTTGTAAACTGGGACCTTTAGGTCTTCCTTTTAAAAAACAAGTTGCAAGAAACTAAAAATAAAATGTAAACAAGCAAACGCACACAACCCTCTCTTTGGTGCCTATGTTTGCCTTCAGACTCATCCACCGGAGTATCTACAAGCCATCCCAACTATATGTCATGATCTTCTCTAGAGAGCAGCTTCTTTCCCCAGATGATGCTGTACTAAAAGAAGTGCAACCCTTAGCAGAATCCAAGAAAGGAAAAGTAAAGGCCCAGTTACATGTTTCTTCACATGCTCTTCTTCAGGGCTGGCGAAGGTGCTCAGCTTGGGCTGGAGCACACTGCCAATTTCAGTGATGGCACTAATCCCTATCTGCCTTACTTTGGGCAGGATGATCTTACAAATAATACACTATTCAAATATTATTGCTTAAAAACAAACAGCAGGAGGAGGCCAGCTGTGAACTCATTCTGCATTCAGAAACTTTTGAAAGCTTTTTGTTCAGAGATGAAGGAGAAGTAGAGGCAAATAAATGTTCCTAATAGTTGTTGGAATATTTCAGATATTTTTATTGAAAAATGCTGTTGCATCAAAGCCAAAATATTAGTAGCAATGCATATGTTTTTGGAAAAAATATCTGGCCTCTTTCAGAGAAATAATAAAAAAGAGCTAGCTATCCAAGTCAATCCTTGAGCCTGTTGATACAAAAATGGAAGTTTTGGCAGAATCTCTTTCCTCCAAAATAGAAAAGCTTAGTTTTTCTTTCAAACTGCAGAAATTGTTAGAAAATGAGATTTTTCTCCTGAGAGAAGAACAAAAGTTTTCCTTTTCAATTCAAGCTAAAGATATTGGAGCTGAAGAACATTTTCAAAGTTTGATAGAAAGCATTGCAATAACTTTTTTTTTCTAAAAAAATCAGTTTTGAACATCTCTAAAAGTTATGAATTGTTGACAGAAAAACGTTCCATCTACCTCTCATGATGTCTTTGGATTTTATTTCTAAATCAGACCAAATGCATTAAAAGTTTCTTAATCTATCTTCTTCCAGAGATATTATGCAACTAAAAATAACAAATAAACTATTTCTCTAAACAATAAGGCTTTTAAAGTCCACTCTGACAAAGATTAGGTTTAAATTGCTCTCTAAAACAAACAAGTGACCTACATTTGAAGGAGACCTTCTGTTATCTGTAATCTCTGAAGCTGTTTATAATAATAGTGCTTTTGCTGTTCTGGAGGACATGGCATGAAGTCTTGCTGAAACTTTCCATGCTCAACATGCATCTTTGGAGTTCCCACATGGCAGGCATATCCTGAACATCTTAAAGACATCCAATGCTAGGCCAGATCCACCACCTCATTTATTAGGTGATGACCATAGCAGAGGCAAAATCGGTCCAGAGAGATCACCTGGTTGTATGGTGAGGCAAGTTGCTAAAATGGTTCATTTTCAGTGACCACGGGACTTGCCTATAGTTTTATTTGTGTTTCTATTAGTCATGAATGAAACGATAACCCCTGGCACTGTTTGCACATCATCAAACATCCTCTTCTTGTACCTTCACTGTTGGCTCATTTCAAGAAATTGGAGCTCCTGATTATAATTCAATACATTTAGCACTTTTCCAGAACAGGAAAGTACGTGTTTTCAAGCAGAGAAGAACACATCTGAGAGTAAAAGAAATGATTAGCTAGGGAAGACTTCATGAAGCCAGCAAATTGGCTGGGAGAGCTGTGAAGGAGAAACCCCATCTGCAATGCCCTGCAGCATAAAATCATGGTAAAGGTAGAACTCTACCTGTGGCCCCCTGCCACCCAAGCATTGACTGAGTGACCAACTTGGCCAGAGAAAATGCCCTTCTCTTAAACTCTACATCTGTTGCCAGAAACACATCAGTCTTCATGTTCTGAGTTCATGGTTGTGTTCCTAACCCAGGCATGTTGAGCGCTAGCCCTCCCAGTGTGGGGGAGTGTTGGGGTTTCCTGGAACTTGCTTTTAATGGAGAATATATTGGCCAGACGAGATTCTGGTTTTCATCTTTTACATTAATACAGGCCTCCACATTCTAAAGAGTTTGGGTTTGGCTTTTAGCTGCTTTTATCACAATTTGTGGCTGTATTTTAAGCTACAGAGTTGTCTATGGTTTATTTTTAAAACACAGGAAAGGAGCTTCTTCCTTCTTTTACTCCCTATAGTTGTCATGGAGTGGATGCAAGTTTCTTTCACTCCCAAGAGCCACAGACCTTAGGCTGCAAGGCTGGGCAGATACATTTCTTTGTTAAATCCTTTTACCTTGAAACACCATAACTGCTGCTGCACTAGACCTCTCTGGTGCTTGCAGGGCACTTTCACACACGTACGTCCCTTCTCTTCCTTTTCCCCACTTCACCATGTCTGTACCTCTACGTTTTTCTCATTTTGGTTGTCCTGGGGTGTTCTCTTGGCTCTCGTCAGCCTTCTGACTCTCACCTGCATGATCAAAACCACTATTCAACACACTCTGGGTGGCCCAAGAACCTTCTGTCTCACTACTGATTCATTTTCCTATCTCCTCTCATGTCACTGTGTCATATCTCTAACTTCAGTCCATGGTCTCCAGCAGTGGGTTTGACATCCCGGGTGTGAGACTTGGCTATTTCTTGGCTGCTGTGCCAGTGGTAATCAGATGGGTACAGCAGTGATGTAAGGCCATTTCTGCTCCACTGCACCCATGTCCAGGAAGAGCAGCTGGGATAAGTTGCCCATATGTAACTGTGTATTTTAAAAAATAGATTTTCTTCACTTGTTCTGTCTTGATAGCCTCTGTGACTGTTCTTTCCACACATGGATTGTACCCTTTATGAAGAAAAGCTGTTGTCATTTCTTTTCTTTTTTGTTTTTTCCTTTTCCTCTTTTTTTTTTTTTGAGAGTGAGACTGCATAAAAAAATAAAGGTTATGCAAGCAATGAAGAGCATTACAGGAATTATTGGAAATAGGCACTTATGTCATCCTGCTAAGTTAAAATAACGATGTTGTAGTCAGAACCCACAGACTGACAACTCCTTTCGTGCAAGCCTTCTACCAACCAAAATGAGGAGTTCCCCTTACATTATGTGGTTTTGTAAGACTTTTGCCAGGTGCTGTCAGCAGCAATAAGCCTGGCATCCTTAGCAGGATGGAAAAAATATCTTCACCCAGCATTTCTAGGCTCACTAAATATCTGCTCTTACATTTTCTTTTCCTAAATACTTCTACCACTGAATACCTTAATAAGTGATATTCCCTGTTTGCAACAGTTAAACAAACAAACAAACAAACAAACAAAAACTCTCCTATCCTCGCTGGTGGGCAGGAGCTTGCCCTCCCTGTGCTCTGCCCAAAAGCTGTGTCACCAGGTTAGCCTGGACCTGAGCCCAAGCTAACACAGGCAGCTTCTAGCAGGGCTTGTGAACCACAGCATGTTGCTGTGCTCAGCAGGGCTGTGCCATGGCTGGATCAGGGCATCACGCTGCAGGCAGGACGTTTGTCCTTGCCCATGGCAGGCAGTGCATACAAGACTCATATCTGTGAGGGGAACAGCAAAAATTTTAGACAAGGTGAAAGGGAACCCAGCAGAAAACAGACCAAGAAACTATCTACGGCTTATTACCAGATACTGCAGCTCTGTACAGGCTTCTGATGTTCACATTATAAAAAAGGATATTGAAAAACTGGAGAAGGTGCAGAAGAGAGCCGTAAAAATGATTCAGAGACTGAAGAGAACGCCCTACACTGAAACACTTGAAGAATTCAATCTGTTTTAGTTATCAAGAAGAAGGCCGAGGAGCCTCTTAATTGCAGTGGGTAATACCTTCAACAGGAGGAACTCATGGTCTGCTCAGGCCACTGCTCTAACAAAGCAAAGAAAGACACGGCCACAGCAAATTGCTGGCAGCTTGAAAGACAAGCAAACACAAACTGGAAAAAACAGTTGTTTTTTCACAATTATTCTTCAGAAAGGATTTACCAAGTAAGGTGGGGGATGGCCCTTCTTTTGATATCTTTAAATTTGGACTAGATGCTTTCCTGAAAGTTGGACCAGTTTCTGGGCTCAGGAGAGAGCTAACTCCATAAATGACCAAACAGCAGTTAGTGCTTCCCCATCATCACCCCCTCCTTACCCAGTAAGACCTACTGTGGTTACTCTCAGTGGGTAGTGAAGGCCAAAATCCTGATGTGGGCTCTGACAGACATAATCCCCATGCCTAGCAAACACTTCCTAGGTTAGCCTGAGACTAATCCAGTCATAATGACTTTACCTCTATTTGGTAGCTAATTAGGAGAAAAATATCTGACAGACTAATATTTTGGGAGCATGATATTTATTGAAAATAATGGAAATATGAGGAGTATTATAGACACCTAGAATATGCAAAGACAAATGAATCAACTGTCCAGCTGTAATGAATAGCCCTGTGGCTAGCTAGAGATTGCATTCCTCCCCCAGCAGGCAAATTCCCCCCAGAAATAAAAATTTCTGGAGTGAGGGGAGGTGGGAGAGGGAAAGAGGAATGCAAATCCCACAGTCACCAACCCTCGAGAAGGAGGTGAGAACTGCTCTCACCCCTCGGGGCAACCCTGGGCTACAGGAACACAGACCAACACCCGAGCCAAAACTGGCAATTCCCAAGCTCCGGTTTGAAGAAAACCATGAGGAGAGCAGGGAGGCTTGTTGAAGAGGAACACCATGGCAGGAGAGCACTGTGTTCATACCCAGAGGGGCCATTGCCTGACACATCGGGGAATCATGCTGGGTGCATAGGTTGCTTTGAGGAGGCACAACAGTAGCACAGCAACTCTCTGGAGGTCTTTCTTTAAACTCTTATCATTAAAAACATGTATCTATTTATTTATTTATTTATTTCCTCTTCCATTCACTAATGGACCAAGCCATTGTTTCTACAGGGGTATGAGAAAACTCCCAAAAGCACAGGAGGGATCCTGGACAGGGATGCATGTAGGCACAGGTCTCCATGTTGCCAATTTGCCCTCGTCTTACCATAGCTGGAAGCGGAAATCTTTTTGCGCTGTGGAACATCTCTGTGGCTGGGGCCTGGGCACATCTCTACTGATGAGAACGTTCAGAGTACTTTCTTTCCCCTCTTCACCAACAGATGGTGGCAGAGGGAGCCCCTTTCCTGCCCAAAGCCTTTGGGCCACAGTGGTTGTATTTCCTTTTAATTACCTCTATATGAAAGACTACTGTATTCTGCAACATTTGTTCTTCCTGAGGCAGCTTGCAGCAGTGCACTGTAGAGCACTGGGAAAGCGTGTGCAGCTACAGCATGAAAGTGCAACTTAGGGTAAAGATTTCAGTGTACTCATTTTCCACATTGTGCAGGAGTTATGTTCAGTGAAAATTATATAAATGTCGTGTACCAGCTCATATGTCATTTCCACAGAATGTTACAACTATTCTGTTATGTAATAGTGAGCTAATAAAGTCAAACCAAAACTCACTATATCACTTTCTACATGAACTCACCTCATTTATCCTTTTACCTTTTAATTTAAATCTCATCTCTATTTCTACATTTACCTTCCTAAGTATTTCTAGCATAGCATATTCCCAACACCCTTCTTATTTTATTGTGTGATCTAAACAATGCAGAATAACAGGACCTGAAAATTTGGACTGGAAATATCATGAGAACAGGCTCTGTCAAGAGCTTTCCAGTATTTCCTGCTTCTGGTTGAGCTGGAAACACTCAAAGGGTGAAATCCTGGCCCAGCTGAAGTCAATGGGAATTTTGCCATTAACTTCAATGGGGCTAGAATTTCACTCTTGGTATTTACTCCATGTATCCAGTCTCAACTAGATCTGGTGTGGTGTGAAAAGGAAAACTTTTCTTCTTTTCTTCTTTTTTTTTTTCCTTCCTCTTATAAGATTTAATGCTTTAAAAGCCCTCACATATTCAGATTAGACAGAGATGTTGAGTAATGCCAGGTAAGTTCCCGTGTTACCCAAATGATACATTTCTTCTGTCCAAGTAGTTGCACATCAGAAACTGTGGTATTCCAAATCTAAAATGATATAAAGATTAAGGAATGGAAAATGCTGGCCTTAAATTGTTAAGAAGATATACTGTATCTCTTTTGACAAAGCATATATTTTAGGTAGCAGCTTCCATTTCAGGACCTCCATGCCAAAATCTTTTGCAGCCAGCAGTGCAGCGGTTGTTGTATTCACAAAATGTTTGTATTTTTGCTTTTAACCAGAATTCTCCTGGCAGAGGTCTTCATCATTAGTGAAAGAGTTTTTGCACTTATTTAAATCTGGTACCTTTTGATCTCTGCTTAAGATGGCATAAAACTTTCAATACAACTTTGAGGAGCAGGTAAACTTTACTCTGTTTTATTTATGTCTGCTACTGTCTTCCTAAAGGTGGTTTGTAATTCCTTGCCCACAAGAGACAATCTATTACAGAAAGCCTTTTCAACAGATAAGGTCAATTTTGTTTCTGATAGAACAAACAAACCCCCTATTCATTACTGTCTTCACGTTTTACATTGAAGAAGCATTTTTAGTTGTACACTACTTAATAACATCAGTTTAAAAAGCAAACTGACCAGTCTGAGATTTTGTATTATACTGTCAAGGATTCATTGACAAGGGATATTTCTGAAAATCTCTGTACATTTTTTGTATTACCCCAGAAGACCTAGTGAATGTTTGATCAATGAAAATGTATGCAGAAGCATCATCCTCAGTCCTTTCCTAGAAACAAGAAGTTTTCTTTGAGAAAAACAATAGTAGAAGTGCCCAATTAATCTGCAGCTATTCATTTTTTCTTCAGTGACAATTAACAGGCCTCCTAACGCACTGCTGCCTCACTTCTGCAGCAGAAGTGGTCGTGCCAAGTGGACTTGGGCTGACACAGTCATTCTTCAGCATGTATTTCCTGGTGCAAATAGTTTCTAACTCCTTTCCAAGAGCCAACTCCAAGGGAAAAAAAATAAAGAAATAAAAAGGGCTTTGTTCTAGATGAAAAAAAGCCACAGCTGCGGTCAGGAGCCCCGAGCACTAAAGCCAGGCAACGAGGAAGGAAGGGAAACGTGGTCCACAGCATCCCACCACGGGGGCTCCCAGCCCATTATGGATGAGGTACTCACACCTCTGGCCACCCACGTCCTTCATCCTCCCCAGCATGACCCTCGTGTGGGCTGAAGCAGTGGGTGCAGGATTCAAAGCCTATTTTCTTCAAGGTAAACCAGGAGGAAGAATGCAGCAAGAGAAAAGGTAGGACAGCAGACCCAATACACAGTTGAGCTTTGCAGGACTGAAATGCCACGTGGTCAGACCCTCTGGGGTTTGGGAAGACTCTCCCAGGATTGCTGTGTATGAAATATAATTGTAGAAGCTTTTCTAGCTGAAGAAGAACAAAGTGGGCTTTGGCATCTCTTTCTCACCAGCTTGCTTACAAGTGTGTCTGGAGTTCATGCACATGAAGGCCTGACTGCTCAGGGAGTCAAGGTCCCAGGAATGCTTTTCTTTCTTGGTCAATTCTTGGAGTACATGGATTTAAACAGTCTTTTGTAGGACAGGTAAAGCACAGGCTGGGAAATATGGTGTGAAACATCCATTTTACAAATGGAGATGGAAGCATTCAATAATGCCAAGTTTATCTTTCCTTCCTCTTTGCTGGTGTGCCCAGCAGCTGTGAGGTTGGGTCTGCAAGATGTCTCTGGGGAGGATGGCCAATTATATGTCCACTTTATGTTGCTTCTGCATGTTGAATTTTGACCTACTTTCTTAAAAGTAAACTGGTGAATTAGCTGTGTCACACATTCCCCATCTTACCAAGAGAAAACTGCTGGAAATAAGCCCTCCAGTGCCATAATCTCCCTTTGACTGATTGTCCTGCCACTTTTGCTCAGTTTCTTAGACACAATATCCCCTGGAGGGAAGTGTTAATGCCACCCTTGGAGCAACCAGTTCCTTTCCTGCTAGTGCCCTGCATTATTACTCAGAAGTCATTTTGATGATTTCAGCTGTAAATATTTTCTCCCATTTGCTGTTTGCATCTGGTTACATTTGAAGCCAGCCTTTTCCCACCATCTTCCTAGGGTTCTTATTTTACCCAGCAGACTTTACTGCAACAGGGCCTTGTTTACCCCCTACGGTTTAAAACACAGGTTGGTGCACAACAACTAGCAGGGTATTGACACACCTCATTTTTAATTGGTCTTCAAGAAACTTCCCACACATGCCAAATCAAGTGTTTTTCCATGTAGTAGAGTCAGGAAGGATTTCCCCCCCTCTCCCCCCCCACCCCCCGCCCCACTTCAGCTCCTGAGCTGCTGGTTTCCTCCGCACTCAGTTTCCACTGGATTATCCCCATTCACTGAGCGAAGGGTCGTAGGCCACAATGACAGGTGGCCTGTGGAGCCTCCACCGCCACTGGTGTGCCTTGCCCACAAGCCCAGGGGCACACTAATGTCCACTTTTGGGCTGAGGAAGAGTTTCTTCTTCCAGACCAGACTTGCTTGGTCTTGGGGGTTTTCAACCTGTCTCTGTGGCCTGTGGCTTGATTTACCTGGCAAGGGTGCCTGAGCTTGTCAAAACAACCTGGAATCACCCACACACAAGGGACTCATGTCCAGGAAGCACCAGGCCCTGTCCTTCTTCTGTTTCTGACACTTTTGAAGGCTGAGATGTTTTCCTTAACTGACAGCTTTGGGCTTGATAGAAGGTATTCGCATGCCTCCTCACAGCCTCTGGTATTTAGGAGGGCAGGGTATATGATCCACTAGCCCCTTCTGTCTTTAATTTCTAGGAAGCTATTATAACGTCTTCCAAAAAGGCTCACGTCTGCCTGCCAGCACATTAGCATGACTACCGCTTTGAAACACAATAACTGCAGCCGCTCAGTATCTGTAATGCATCCCCCGGTGTACTGTGTAGCTTTGCACACGCCTATGTGCCATTAATGAATCATCATGTGGGAAGTCTTTTCGTTATCCCTCGCCTTTCCAGTGCTGGCATTTCTTGGCGTATGTGCAGCCCAGGCCACAGCAGCTGTCTGTCTCACTCTCCTTCATTTAGATTAAAAACTTTTTTGTTGTTGTTGTTGTTTTGAAGTGTCCATTGAAGTGACAGAACGGAGAAGGATGGCTGGGTCCAAGTCCGAATATCTTTATTTCAAGACTATGCTAATAGCCTCTAAGAATTTTTCTCTGCTGCACTTCAGATAAGAGCAGTGAGCCTATAAATTCATTAGCGAGTAATGGAGCAACCTCACTTTATCTATGTCTTTTCACAGGACTAGGGTTTCATTCTGTGCCAGGAGTCATACATCACACTCAACATGTACGTCTCCAGAGCCAACCGAGAGAAAGTGCAGAAAAACTACTGTTAACAAGGGAGTAATTACATTCAGCATAAATTAATTATTGGTCACTCAGGACTGGTGGGAAAGGGCCACACAGACTGTGTCTGACTGAGTTCCCACCTCTGAGGCAAGAAATATTTAAATATGAATCATAAGACAATGCGAGGTGGGCCCTTTCTGGTCTACTGGTCTTTAACTGCACATATTTGCTACTATGACATGTGGCTTATTTGCTTTAACACTATAGGTACATTGTATTTTTTTAGGGCAAACATGAATGATAGTTGTTCGGGACAAGGGTCATTTCATAGCAGCCAGCGTCAGACCTAACCGAGTGAAGCCAGGAGGGACTTTAAAATGTAATTCAGCCAGAAGAACAGGACACGGATCAGCAAGCGAGTGATGGAAGGTGTTCATGAGGAATTTAGATTACCAGACACTGCAAATAAACCCTGAGAAGCTAGAGCAGTCAGGGAGCAAGGAAACCTGGCCTGTAGGCAGAGAGGAGCCCTCCTGGGGGGAAAGAGGGTGCAGGGTACACCCTGATCTCTGTGTTAGTGCTAGCTTAGGAAAGTTTA
Organism: Anser brachyrhynchus; assembly: GCF_964034855.1. Taxonomy (NCBI): domain Eukaryota; kingdom Metazoa; phylum Chordata; class Aves; order Anseriformes; family Anatidae; genus Anser; species Anser brachyrhynchus. The sequence continues at coordinate 88,429,687 of NC_137696.1, read as the reverse complement.
GCTGTGATTGAACCCTGAAATGACCAACTTGGAAAGGTGTAGAGGTGCATAAAATAGCGTTGGGCTGGTCTCCAGTAACCAACCAAGTGATTAAAACTGGTCATTACATGTGTGACATTAAAACTGCTCCACATTCTGAAAAAAATCAGGAAATTCAAAGTTAAAGTGAATCCTCATAAATGGAAATTCTTGCCATCGTGGGAAATAAAAAGCATATCAAGATGCAAGTGACAGATGTACTGTCAACTGGGAACCCCAGCTTGGAATTTCCTGGCTTTTTCTTTTCATTTAATTTGCTGCTCCTACCACAATACATAGCTGGACCAGGATTTATTCCTCTTGTTCTCTCACTTATTAACAGATACTCATATACACTGATAAACACTTATATACACTCAGTGTTCAAATTAAGCATATACATATTTTTAATTTTATAAATGTTTTTGAAGCTGTTCATTAGAGAACTGGGTAGGAAATTTTTGTCATTTGGGAAGCCCCATGTTTATTGAATTTTACTGAATGAAAAACTTGGACTTACAGGTTAGACTTTCATATAAAAGAGAAGCCAACATCTGTCTTACAATAGCCTGGTATTTGGAAATTCGCCTATAGTATGAAAAATGCATTTTCCAGGCCCATCTCCATCCAGCTCACACTGAGTGCCCTGATCAGCAAGTTATTTGGGGATATTTTGTCTTGGTTTGCCCAGAATTTTCATTTCAGGGCTCAGAAATCTTTGGTTTTACAAAAACACCAAGGACAATGAACTGGCATTTTATAATGAAATAATGTTTTGATGAAAAATTTCCAACCAGTGCTAATTGCCCACACTAGAAAAGACAGTGGAAAGCTTCGTGCAGGCTGTGGAACTGGTCCATGGGCCCCTGCCAGTTGCACATGACAGGGAATTTCAAAAGCACTTCTCTGACCTTTGAGGCTTGTTTCAGTTTAAAAATATACCTGGAAAACTTTCCAGTCACTCCAGTGGCTGCATTGTCAACATTTTATTCATCATGCTTCTGACTCTACCTCCAAACCCTTTCACTCGCCGTGCAAAAACCCAAAGCGGAATTTCACAAGCCCGTACTCTGGCCATGTGGCAGCCAACTCAAATCAGATGGTGGGAGCCTAATTTCTTTCTTTTGCTCCTTCCACAGATAGGAGCCATCATTATTTCCAGCCGAAAACTGGCACTGTGACTTATCCCAGGCTGCTCCATGACAGGGAGCATGCCAGCCTGAAGCTCAGCTGTTTCTTGCTCAGCAAGGCCGTGTCGCAAAATTATAATGCGGCATTAACCATGGCAGAGTCTTTTCTCACAGCCAAGCTTTTCATGTCCCAGAATTATTATTATTATATTATTTTTTTTGGGGGGGTGGGGGGGAGGCTGCTTTAAGATGAAGTTAGATTTCAAACAAGTTTAAAAAGAGCATCATGGGAGAGCTCGAATAAAGCGAGCCTGCTGGCTTTCCCGAGCGACTGGCACGAGAGGAGATGACTCTGGAAGAAAGTCGTTCTCACAGCCTCGTGGCTGCAGCTCCTTAAGCCAAAACGCTGGGAGAGATCCCACAGTTATTAAAGCCAATAAATCACGGCTTGAGAGATTCTGCGCATGGAATTGGACAGCGTTTGCATTTTTCTCCCTCAGATCTTGAAGGAAGTTTTTTTTTTCCCCCTTTACCTCATCCACCTTGGGTATCTTAAAAACAGGAAAGGCACTCCTGGGACTCAGAGAATTCTATTAGATGTAATTACGGTACCTTACTTTTAAAGGTTTAAAAGTGCATCTTTATGGGCTTACACAGTCACGGTAACAGTAACAGTGTTATATGTGTTTGATTGACACAAAACATGCCTCAACATTAAACGTTTCCTCGAAGCCCGGGAACTCTGCACCCCGCTCACAGTCTCTGCCTCTCTAGAGGTGTTGCTGAAACAAGGAGAACGGGATCAGCCCAAAGCTTCTCCCCTGACTTCTGTCCTCAGGAGCTGCAACGTCATCAGGACAAATGCCAGCATCCGGGGTTTTTAGCAGACTGTAAGTCCTCTCACACGTCTAAAGGAGAACAGGGTGCTTTGCTTCTGTGAGCCACTAAAGATAAGAAAACAGGAGATAATTTGTCATTGAGCAATTTGTAATAATTCAGGGAAAAAAAAATTGTCTGCATCTGTAATGAAGCACAAACCTCTTTTTTAAAATGAGCACAGGTTTTGATTAGGCCTATGTTGCACTTTTAGTCTTTTCTTAGATGAAAGCGAACTTTGTGGAGTATAGAAAGCCAATATCTAAATTAAATATGTGGGTACGCCCACCACAAATACAAAACTTCAGAACCTCCCTCAGCCCATAAGGTCACAAAAAAACAACACAAGCATCCAGCTGAAAGGTCCAATTTCAAATCTTTATGATCAGAATTTCATAACAAAAAGATGGTGGGGAGAAAAAAGTGTAGATCAAAAATTACCAGTGGAAATTGGAAACAAACTGCAAATAATAAATCAGATTAGGAAAAAAAAAATGTCAATCTGTCTGCAGATGATTCACAAGTGAAAAAAGTTCATTACAAATGACTTGCCCTGCTGCAAATTTTTAGTAGCACGTGTGTACAGTACTTCATAAAACTTCTGCCCTTGACATATTTTAAAAGAATGCCATTACTGACTGGGACTTCAGTTGGCAGCTGGGAAATTGCCAGGAAACAGACCCTGAGTCTGTGTCAGATGGAGGGATTTCAGAAATTTCAGGAGGCAGGGAGGGCTCAGAACCCCTTTCCCCCAGAACAAAGGTGCTCTACCAAAACAGCACCTATATATCCTACCAATAAATAAATAAATAAATAAATGAATAGTACCTAGATTGGACAAAATTCTTCTGTTTTAAATCTAAAACCACAATCCAGGAGAACACATAAATAAAAGACTTAGTAATTAGAAATGGGAAAAAATATCAAAACCTTTATTTTAATGATAGTTTTTTTCCATACTGCAAAATGAACATTCTCAATAAATTATCTATGCTGCCTATTATTTCCCATGATTTTTAACATCAGAGAATTTAGATTTTTGTCAGTTCTGCTTCAACACTTTTCATCAGAAAGATGCAAGTTTTTATGTCATGGGTGGAGAGGGAATACTGGGAAATTTCAGAACAAAATGCCAAAATTGGAAATATTCTTCACAAATCAAAGCAGAGAATTGCAAAAGAAATACAGTCCTTATATCACCAAACTGTCTTGTGATTTTGCTATCTGAGAAAAAGCAAGGGAGTAATTGCTCTGGTTCTATACGGCTTTGATTTCCTTTATTTCTCCCCTCCTCTGTTTGCTTTTATTGTGTTTTGGGGTTTGTTTGTTTTTAGAGTATCATCTAAACATATTGGTCTACATACTGGCATGAAAGATAGTTTTATCATCAGTCTCTTTCTGTGTTTCTTTGCATGTAATGTAGAAGAACAATATTTTTATAACTCTAGAAATTTATTCTCATTTCATTTTTCTTTCCAGGCATCTAGATTGACTGACACTTATTCCAGGAGTATTTTTGTTCTCTCCTCTAATGCCAATATGAAGGCCTCTGAGCAACTTTTCCTCTCCGGACTCACTTGGTCTCTTCCTTGTGTTTCTCCCCGCTGCTGTAGCAGGCCGATGAGAAGGGATGAAAGCCGTCTGGGCAATATCTTTTAAGCAGCCGAGAAACGTCTATCCTAACTGCTCTCCATTTACCGCAACCATGTGTGCATGTGCACAGTTTACAGTTGTGGTTTTTCCGAGGGGATTGTGGTATGATTTTATAGGCTGCTCAAGATGTCCATTTGGGTGTAAGTGTATCTATCTATACAGAAATGTACATACTCGCATTCTAGAAAATGCTTGTGTATTTTTTATTTACTGTAACATCCTGGAATTAAGCTTCCTTAAGAAAAGCACACCAGTTTACGACTCCCTCGTGTTCCCTCCCCCCTTCTGTTTCTTCTCTCAAGTGATTCTTTTATTCTGCTGTTCCTTTCACCCTTCAGCTTTGAGACACTGAGTGTTGTTTTGTTTCTTTCCTCCTTTCCACTCTCTTCTTACCTTGCATTCTCCTTTGTTCGTTTCCCATAAACATATTCTCTCCTGTCTCATTTACTATTATTTCTTTTCATCTCTGCCTTTTCCCTAGCCCTATACTTTTTCCTTTGCCCCTTTTAATGCTCAGCCTTCTGACTTTCAGTTCCCTATGTGTTAAGTATATACATACTGTAACAGTTTGAGCTATGAGAGGTAGTAACAAATTGTTAGGGAAAAAATGAACGCTATATGTTTCTGTTATGCTTATTTGCTCATTGTCTTCTGCTCTGAAAATTGTAGCATGGTAGACTTCGCTATTTGGAAATGATCATAGGAGATCCATGGAACCATTTATCTTTGAAATACTATATTGATCCGAAGTGAAGACAGAAGCATACAGGCTTTGATAACGCTGTTGATATGCTATTTTAAATAATTGTTTATGAAATCTGATTTTTCAAGCTGAAAACTAGTATTTTGACACATTTCATTTTTACAAAGCTGTATGAAGATTTTGTTTGTATTCCAGAATAGGTGCAGATTTTTCAGTAAATATTTACTGGGAAAAAGAAAAACAACTCAGTCTAGTAGCAAAACTAATTAAACGTGCATGCTACTTGCACGGGTCCTTGGCTGTACCAAAACATAGGTGCTAGATTTTGGGCCAAAATTCAGGGTGCCATTTGTAGGAAGGTTATTGGAGGTTTAAGTAAATCACCTACAGTGTTCTCCACTGAGAAGTGGCTCTGCAATGAGAACACAAACTGTGTGGTGCTGGCTCACTGCAGTGCAAGCACATGAAGCTCTTCCACCCCAGAAGAAATCTGAATGCCTCCAAGATGCTGGTGGCTGCAGAGAGAGCCATGCAACTATTCAGAACAAGAATTTAGCTCCAAGCAGCTGATTCTGCAAACACTTTAGCATATGTCCTGCTTTCCTTTACGAGAAACCTCAAAGAGCCCGCTGGTGTTGCTTCATGCAAGTCAAGTCAGTCATATGGCGAAGTGTTTACAGGATTTGTATCTAAATTTTGAAACCATTTCAGGACCCTTATAAGTAGGTGTTAGATAATCTTAAATCCTCATGTTTTTCCATCAGGAAAAAAGTAAAATAAAATAAAAAAATCCATACAACATATACACAGCAATGTTGTGCTGCAACTGAATCCGCTGCCCAGATGTACAGAGCAGTTTGGATTCTCCTCCTGTGTCTGATTCTGGGCAGTGCCCTTTGGCCCTGGGGTGCAGGAGATCTGTGGCTCATGAAAGGCATGGGAGGAGGCGTTGTTCCTTCTCCCAGAAGCTTGTTTTCAACCCCAGAAGTTCATCACAGATAAAGTTGCTCTGGATTACACCTAAGACAAGTTGGGAGATGGAGAGCTTGGTTTATGAGTAGAGATGGGAAGAGCTCAAATTGTTTGGCCCAGCAAAAATTGAAGGTTACAAGAAGATGGAGCTGACATGTTAATCAGCAAAGGGAAATAAAGAATGGCAAAATAAGCTAAAGCTGAGCTTGATGGACGTCAAGAGATCTTTTTAGCGAAAACTCCAAGACTCTAGAAATCATTCCAGGAAGAGAGAGCCTGGTCACCAGAATCTTGAAGGGACTTCAAAGCCAGAGCAAGGACTTCCCTCTGTCCTTGTTCCCCGCAAAAGAGCACATGAAATGTAAAGGGGAGGACGAGAGAGCCTGACCTAACCAAGTCTACAAAGCACATATGAAAAAAAAATTAAGGGTGGATCTTCTCCAGTATTGCTGTGATGGAGGCCGCCTAAACCCCAAACCTGTTTTATACACTTGGTTAGAAAGTCTATCCTGTCCTTATTTCTACACTTCTGTGCAGTCTGGTACCAGTGAGCAGCATCTTTGTGAAATTAGAAGAGAGAGGATGGCCACGGGGATAGTAAGGGCTGCCACACCAGCCTGGCATGATGTCAGGGAGAGAGCAGAAAGGCAGGAAGCAACTGTTTTATTTCATTTTCAGTAATTGCAAAGGGACTAATAAATTTTCCTACATGCATATATCCTGCGTAAGGCTCTCCCTAGATGGTTGTGAAGGTGAAAGCAAACTTAAGGGCAAATAGGCTTTCTCCAATTTATTTTACCATATCAAACTCAACAAGCTTTTGATGCTTTTGGTCATTGAGATGCCTGAAGGAAGCCAGCCGAGACAGGCAGGTGGGCTTTCAGGTGCCTTACCCCAGAAGCCGTACTTGGCTCTGTTTGCTTTAGGACACAGTGACTTTTTAAAACTCTCCCGAGACAATTTACTTCTGCCTTGACTTTATGTGCATGTCGTTTCATCATCTGAGGCCTCGTTTCATACATACGTTTATAATATGGGTTTCATTTCAATAAGCTGGGAAAGCAATAAATTTAAAGCTGACTAACAGTTGTTTTATGTGGCTGCCAACCTGCCAAGTAGCATTCTTAATTATTGCCAGGAAACTAAGTGTTTTGCAGCCATGTGTTTTACATTTGAGTGTAGTATGTCTTGTCAGCCCTCTCTGCTGGACGGATGGACAGGCCAGTAATTTCTGTGCAAGGAGAGGCCTCCGCCGGTGGGTGGTTTCTTTGTAATCAGGTAGGGATATCAACAACATAGTGATGGACGGGACTATCCCAAGCAGTAGCCCTTTCCCAAAGGCATACTGTTGTGGAAAAGCTGGAGAGAAGGGGTTAAATCTGAGCCCTGAGCCATAGTGTTTTTCTGTTTAAGACTGTAGGGCAACTACTTATTAAAGTTGTCAGCAAAGAAAAAGCATAAACATATTATAAATTATATATGTTGGAGTAAGATGGATGACTGTTTTGTTCCTTCTGTGCACGATAGATTGAGACGCTGCTACAAGCAGACTCTCCTTTTCCTTTACCCAGACAAAACTCATTATTATTGCACCAAAACAAGCAACGGTTGCATGGCTTGATTTCTGCAGTCTGTGTTTAGGCTCTGAGATGTTGTCCCACACTTTGAAAATTAGCCAGTAAAAGGAGGACAAAAAATGAATACTAAAAAAGGAAGCACTGACCCAAACAGTTTTGTTGCATGTATTCTGCTCTCCAGAATGCTTTGAAGTCTAAAGAGAAACTTGACTGAGCAAGTTATGTTTGCCTCCAGGCCCTTAATTTGCGCAACCAGCACTCATTTTCCTGATTGTCATCATTGACCCTAGAAGAATTACAAAGGTTGCATTTTCTTGCAGATAATGTAAGTCTTGAGCAATTTTGAAAAATGGGATAAACATAAACACATTGTTAAAAAGCAAATTTTTGTGTCCAGTTTATTTATTTATTTATTTATTTAATATATTACATGCACAAGTCAAATCCCAGTTAAAGAAAGATACTCTCATCAATATCTTGGGCAGTGCTGTAGGATATTGTTCCCCCTGTACACACACACCTAGTTTTAGAACAGTTCCCATTTTTCTCTGGTATTGCAGAAAAGTCTAAGTGTTTACCTTTTTTCCTTTTTTTTTTTTTTTTTTCTTTCTTCTGTTAAGGAGGGATTAATTAGTGAATCATTATTCCCATTTTGGCATGTGAAAATCTGGAGTATGCTTTTATCCATCTCCCAAGAGTGTGCATTGGCACCATAGCAGAGGATGTGGAAGAAGTGTTTTTCAAAGAAGCAGATGTAGCTGCTTCGGGAGCATCTGTATTGGTGCGTTTTGCTGAGGGTTCCTACTAACCATTTCCCGTTTAACCAAGCAGTCCCTTTGTGCCTCTCACAGGTGAGACCTGTCTTTGCAAAGCAAGACTCTCCAGAGAAAATTATAATTAAGAGCTCTGTGACTTTTCTATTAATTAATGCAATTTCTAACCTCTTCTCTGTTTCTTCCCAAATAAATCAAATACTCCTGAAGTTTCACTTGCCAGTTAATATCTCAGGGTGATTTCTTTCTGTGGAGGCTGTGGGTGTGTGCAGATGCTGAACATTAATAGCATAAAATTCACTTCCCACAACAGTCAACAGCAAATTCCCACTGACTTCAGTGAGGTCAAAGCCAGTTTTCCCTGGCGTTCCTTAAAATGTTTGAGCTCCATATTTGTGAAGTCCATCAGATCTCCAAGTGCATGTCTTGGCCTCCTCACCCCAGGCTTGTTGAGGGACTTTGTAGGGACATCCTCTACAGGAGTGCAGGCACCAGAGGATGGGGGGAGGCAGCAAAAAGGGGTCCAGAGGCAGGAGGTCACTGGTGAGGCTATTAGAGGCCAGAGACGCCTGCACACAGGACCCAGATAGCATGACATTTGGAAAGGGAAGAGCGAAACCTTGTTTCTGATCAGCAAGGTGAGGTCTGAGTTACTTTTTCACCCTGTGCTGGCCTAACTCTTCTTCTATTTATGTTGCTAGCCAAACCTGAGACTGTGTGAAAGTGCCTCCTTAACCTTTTAAACCTGGCTCTAGGGCTTTTATATCACTATTTGCATTCCCCTCCAGGGTCACTTAGGAGGAAATGCAGTCTGTGGCCACTGCAGAGCTGGTCACCGTGAGTGAGCTGCTGCCAGGCTGTGACGTTAGTACCTGACTTCACCTACCAAGCCAACAGGCAAACAAACAACTGGTACAATTTGTCAATAAACAAGAGGATGCTGGTCACGCTTTGAAGGTATGGCCAAATTTTGAGTCTGGAAACTGCAACAGGTCAGCTCTGGGTTACCCAAAGCCACTTAAAGGTACTTTGAGTGACCAAGTCACCAGAGACACTTCTGGCATGGGACTACCTCCCCTCTTCTTTTTGGAGAGAAACATTTAAACAGCTTGTGGTACATGCAGGCATCTCAGGGAGGAAGAGTGAAGACAGCCCTTCGGCTGCTGCCTTCTTCCTGAAAGCAAACCAGTTGCTCCAGAGGCCACCACAGGGCACAGCTCTGCCTGCAGGGAGCAGAGGGATCAACTTCTTTCTTGAGCACCAGGTATCTTGGTATCTCAGAGTTAAACCAGATTATAACAAAGCAAACAAAAAAGCCATATCCACTTGTATAAAAAAAAAAAAAAAAAAAGCATATCTAAAATTATTCCCATGTGTGAGGTGCTGCTGCATGACACTAAGTGCAGCAGCCAAACCAGTAACAGTTAAATCCTCCGGATCCCCATAAAAATGCACAGTACACAAATACACACTAAATGAAATGACTGAATTAGAAGCAGAGATAAGTGAGGGACAGCACTGTGGCTCTCTGTGTTCCACATCATTGCCAAAGTGCTGAGGCTTTTTGCCACTTTCAGATAAAGGGCATTTTTACACATTTAGTCTTTTTTAAGTTTTCCCTAGTAAAATTTTTGGCAACTGCTGACTACCTTCTGTCTTCCTGCATCACTGACAGCTCAGGCTCTTCACTTCAATTGTTTGTCCCCTGGCTAACTTCCCAATGAAATGTAGACATTCATTTGTTTTTGAAGTTTAATTTTTACTACTACCGCTAATAGAAAAATCCTTCTGGTCTGAGTGATGTGTAGGTGAAATTCACTGGCAGCGAAATCTCTTGTTGACATGCTCATTGAACTAGACTTTGTAATGCAATAGGGCAGAATGTTCTCTCAGGAAGCCTGAGTTCCAGCACTCTGTCCCATAAAGGACAGTAGAAAAGGTAAAACAAAATATGATAAAATGCCTTTTTATACTCCAAGTCATTCGAGATTGGGTAATCAAAATTTGTCATCAAAAAAAGTTAATGGATTTTATTTATTTATTTATTTAAAACAAAACAAAACAAAAACTCTGGGCAAAAAAATAACCTGTTGGTGTTTAAAACAAAGTTTCTAGGATTTTTTATTCCCTCATCAGTAACTCTTCTTTCAGGACCAGAGTGTGTGGTTTCCTCTAGGATGGACAGAGGCATCTAGATTACATGTTACTGCCCAAAAGAGCATGAGCCAGTGAGGATATGGGCACTGAGAACATGTGATTGCCCCTGAGCATCACCAGGACTCACCGAACCAGTTACCCCATGGGGGATATGACACACCATACAGTGAAAGCAAATGTGAATGTACTAGAGAAGTGCACCTATAAGGAACCAGGATGTCCCTTCAACAAAGTGACTTCTTTCTCAAGATGCACTCAAAACATTTATTTCATGATGGTTGTTGTGTGATTGAGTTTTGGGTGCGAGTTCTCATGAGTGTAAATAAAGACTAATTCCAAAATAATGGCTCCACCTGGCACCAACTTCTCCCTTCCCTTCCCCTGCCTTGGATTTCCATGTCCCATTGCACATTCACCAGGGACTGTAACAATGGACCTCACCGACTTGTAACCTTATCTTTCCTCCAACCCTTTGAAAATAGCAACAGAAGTGGAGAAAGCCTTCAAAAACAACACACACACACACACACACACAAAAAAAAAAAAAAAAAAAAAAAAACAGGCAAGAGAGGATATTTGAAGGAAGAACTCTCCCCTGTGGAGAGGGGGAACTGACATGCCTGTGATGTGGCTTTCAACATGTCAGTGCCACAAAAGCACTAGACAGATCTCTGCCGTGTTGCAGCCCTATTGGAGAGAAGGCAAGCTTGTTTTTAATAGACAACATATTGGGAATATAGCCCTGATTAAATCTCTCTGTTCTCTTTCCTTTTTCCTTCCCCTGTGGCTACCTTGCGATCAGTTTGGCAAATCTTAAGGATTACAGATGTACCACTAGCATAAACAAAAATATGTCACATTAGCTGTGCGGGCCACTTTGAAGATAAAGACCGACTTCAAATTCCACAATCCTGAGGGCTCTTGTCGCCTCGAAATCTGATTTCAAAGCTCAACACCACTGAAATGTCTTGTTGAGAGTGATGACAGCAGGCAGTGAAGTGTACACTGTATTGTCACCACCTGTGATTGGTGGCAAAGTGCATACTTTGGCTACCACATACTGACTCCCTAGCTGTGGGCTGCCTGTAATAATGCAAACAATAACTGCTGGCTAATTTCAGTTCTGTAAGTGCAGTGATGAAGTATTACATAAACTCAGAAACCATGGGAGTTAAGTGGATGGAGTCCATTTTCACAGTTTTCAAGGGGCATGGAGAATCTTTGTTGTGTCAAAGTCCATGGGAGAGAGAAAGAGGTGAATACCTTCCTCTTAATTTAGAAAAGAATAAAAGCCAACAATTAATAAAAGAACAAGACACAGGCATGGACCAGAATGAGGCTGTGAATAGTGTGTGCCCAAGGAGGAGTTGTATTCATGAAACTGTCTCCAAGAAGGACCCTGCCTTTGGGCTGTGCTGTGCCATTCAGGATGCTGAACACAGACAGAAGGCGTCACACAGCAGAAGCATGCTCACCAAGGCCCCAGCTGCATGACCTGGCTCCCTGTGCAGAAGATATGTCCCCTGCCCCACAAAACATCTTGCCTTAGATGGCAAATAGAATAGGGTGGACAGAATGAAGACCATGCCAAGCCCAATTTCAAAAGATGGGCAACTCTTGGTTTTTGGAGATTAATGTCTGTAGACTTGTAGCCCTCAGGAGCCTGGGAGCTTGCTAAGGAGGGCAACATGAATGTCTTCCTATGACAACCACAAAGTCGGGAACATGGGAAAAACAGAAGAGACTCTTGGCGTCATCCCATATTTGGTTATGTCAGTGTGTGATGGATGACCTGAGGCTTAGAGGAGAGGGGCAAAGAAGAGGCTGGGGAGAAGGGAGGGAAAGGAGGAGGTGGTTTTGGTAGCTGCAGTTCTCCAGGTCATGGTAGCAGTAGTGTAATCACATTCATGCATGGCACGCAGGAAGTCTAGTTTTGCTGGGACATGGTGCCACAGAGATGCTCAAGGCCCATTTTGGTGCTGCATCTCCACTGCCCAGCTTTTGCACAGAAGTGGGGACAGCCATGGAAAGGCAGATCTCACTGGCGCTTGGCAGCACTGACTCTATGCAGAGGCTCTACATTGTTGTTTTCTCTGTGCCATGCTCCCCATCATATCCTGGGTACCAGGAGATGGAGCATTCATATGGTTAGCAACCGTGAACTGACAGTCTAACTATCTCCAGCAGGACATGTGAAACTATTGACTTTTCAAAGTCAAGGGCATTTTCCAGTGATTTCTATAGAAAGAGAATTTTACCAATTCATTTGCCTCTCTGGAAATGAATATTGATTGTACAGAGCTTTGGGTGATCTTTAGCTGATGAATTCCTCAGAATTTTCCTGAAGGGAGACTCCCAGAAAGAAAGGACAAGTGTCCTCAGACTCAGTTTTAGGGGAAAACCCCAAAATAATGCAGAATAGGAAAGAATTGTTGTTGGAAAAGCAGGCAGACAACCACTCCACGCTATCACTATTGCCAAGACTGGGAGAACATGAGGTTTAGTGTGACAAGTGGAGACTAATGGATATCAGCCCATTGCATACAGATCTTTGAATACATACTCATCAACAAGATTATCTGGGCCTAAATGAGACAACACTGACAATGTAGTTACTGTTATAACTACTTTTCTTCCAAGATTAGGAGAGTTATTGCTTCTGACTCATTAGCTCTAATGGAAGGTGTCAATGGAAACGCAGCACTTCTTCCCTGCTTATTCTACTCCTAGATATGAAAGCCACAATACCAAAATACATATTCCCTAGTTTTTAGTGAAATGTGTAGGATGTTTGAAAGAGTGTATTTTTGCTTTATCAAAATATCCAGAAAGTTATTTAGCACTCCTTTTGATTACAGATGCAATGGTATGATATTTTTTTCCATACTGATGCAAATGCAGTAGACAAAACTCCAGCACGACAGAGTTTGCAGTTTAAACAGGTAAGAGTAAGATGAGGGAAGTAATGTTGAATATGAAGAAGGGCTGATGGACAGTGATTTCCAGTGTCCTTGCTCTTGCTCACTAGTATTCAATACTGCAGAAGGTTAGAAGGGGCTGATGGAGTCCTGATGTGACTGGAGATCCTACAGCCTGAGTACGAACCGGGCTCTGAACAAGGAGGAGCATACAATGGATACTCCACCTTCTCTCAAGTGGCAAACCACTGTGTAGGTTCATGTAATGGGCAAGAACAGAATAGGGGCAGGGAATTTGGGGTAAAGAGGCAAAATATTCTAAAACTCCTCTCCACTGTAAATCTGTTACTGGCAGCTAGAAACCTTATGAATTGTATATTGTGAGGTAAAACAATCCTGAAGGTTAAAGCATGACAGAACTGATTAAACAAACAAGCTAAGCCAGGAGCCATGTGAGAAAAAAAGAATCAAGTCAGTTAAAAGGTCAGCCGAAAGTTCTTACCATGTTGGGAATGCCTGTCCAGGCAAACACTAACCGATCCCTACAGCATGACTCAGGGGAGCACGCCTCATCTCAAGTGAGTGAAGGTGGCCAGGTGCTCCGTTTTTATGGTGTTATTATTTGATGGCCAACAGTAAATACTAACGATACTAGATACTTTCCTTTTTAACAAGCAAAGCCAAACAGCAACGGCTTCTCTTTGCTACCAGTTTCAAGGAAAAAAATGCTCAACTCTGAAAGTAAAAGGCTCTGCTTTCTTAATTTGCGATGCAGGTTGTGAAGCTCTGCCAACAGGAATCTTGTACTTCTGCAGCACTTCTGCGTGCTGGTAAAGGGTTGGCCTCTGCAGACACAAATGCCCACTTAACTTTTCACACACAGAAGGACTGCTATTGACTTCCATGGTACTTGCATACGTGTATATGTCTTCCTCACTTTACCTTTATATTTATTTATTAACTTGGTGGAGGAAACAAGCAGACGACAAAAATCATTAGTCTTCCCTAAAGATAAAACTTAAAAAAAAAAAGTGAATTTCGTCTCTTAAGAATAATCATAACAGAAATGGCTTAAAAATCAACAAGTTAAAATGGTTGGGAAAAGTTTTGAAGCTTATTAACTAATTTCTTCATTTTAACAAAAATGATTATTTAATTCTACAGTAGTCATTCTGCCTGAGAACCTTTGGTTTTGAATAAAATTTTAAAGGGTTGTGACAGTGGCCAACTCTATGCAACAAAATTCTCTAGGGTCAATCAGAAAGCCTCTGCCAGAGCAGGAAATAGTACACCAGTTTCCCTAGTGCTCAGGTTGTATTTTATGTCCCAAACTATTTTTCCTGTGAGAAGAAGCTGACATCTTCTCTAAGGAATCTGTTCATTTTTACTCTTTCTTGCAACCTGAGATTTCATTATGTTTACTTTGCTTCATATTTTCTTATCTTCCTCTAGTAACTAGTGCAAATCTGGAAGGGAAAACAATTTTCCAGTCTCAAGGGTTGGGAACTGCAAAGTAGTTTTCTTAAATCCTAATCTGTCTGGTAATTATGGACATTTCAAGGTTCCCTAGGAGAATTACTGTCTTCTGAAATATTTTAAATAGCTTGTTGTCCACAGCTTTTCCTTTCCTCAAAAAATGGATATATTATCATTTTAATGTCTACTGCTGCTGCTACTGGGAGCAATAAACCTCAGTCATGTTCTCCCACGGCATATGAATCAATAAGAAATAACTAATGCTAAAATACGCCCTGAAATTCTTTTACATGACAATCTAAAACTAAAGGCAGCTAACAAACACTGAAACCCCAGACAGGCTCAACAGCAAAGGAGGGATTCGCCTCACCTCATCTTAGTCATTTTAGTCAGGGAAGTGGTCAGGAGCAGTCACCTAGGCTTGCCATGGAGAAAAAGAGAGAAATGCATCTCCAGAGGGCAATATATCTCTTTAGCTTAAGGTATGCCAGAACACCCTCCAAAACAGTCCTGTCTCTGTAGAGGGACTCCTATGTACGCATTTCCTCTTTACTACATTAGACTGCCTCACAGAGCTTTGCTTTTGCATGCATTTCTTTCTAAGGAGAAGGAAGTCTCAGCAGCACATCAGGGTGTTCAGGGGACAGCATCATTTTGCCACATTACGGCTCAGTTGCACGTTTGGTGCTTGGCCTGCTGTGAGTCAGGGCACCTCCACCGTTCCTCACTACCACAGGCTGCTCCGGGAGAGGTGAGGGCAGACCTGTGTCCACACACTCCCTTCTGCCGCCTGCTATTCCACTGCTTGCAGACGCAATATGAAAACCAAGGAAAGTACTGGAGAGGCTGGCAGATTTGTCGGCCTCCTTCTACGACACTCCAGTCCTTCTAGCAGTACTCTATTGCCCCTTGTGTTTGACTCATAATAAATTTGTCAATAGCTGGGGAGTTTAAAACTCAGTAGGAACACAGTGACTCAGGAATGCACAATCACAAACACTTGTTGACTCCAGTGCTGTCACAGTGAAGGCAGTGGGCTTGCCCTGCTGCTGTGAGGCTTTGCAGGATCAGACTCTTAAAATGCAACAGTGTAATGATAGTCTGGACAGTTGTCTTTTTATAAGGAATCAGCTGGGGGAAGATTAGGCCTCCTGCCTCAATCATATATTGAATTGCTTTTACTGCTGGAGAGGTCTGAAAGGGAGAGGGGTTATGTCAACTGTACTCAACAGAATGACTAAGTTGTGAGAGTTTCAAAAAGTGTTTTTCTTCAGAGGGCCTTTGTCTTCACAGTCAGTGGAAGCAGTGACTCAGAAAGGCATTTCCACCTCTCCAGTTAGAAGACCTTAATGCCATACCACTAATACATATTTCTGAATTGAAAGTGTTCTGGAATTCCTGCAAAATAACAGAACAATTATTCCCCACACCATGCACACACCTTTACCAGGTAACAGAATAACACTGAGCTACCTCTGGCCATGTAATCTCTGTGGAAAGGGTGTGCTGTCCCAGCTTAGGTCAATTTACATCAAAAGCAGTTCAGATCTCTAATTTATCATCACAGCTATCACTTAAAAATACAGTATGCACAACTCCTTGCTGCCTTGGTGAGCCTTCCGGGCTGTGAGAGAGAAGCTGTGGGAAAGAGGCACCACAGTCAATGGTGGTGCAAGCAACAGGCAGGTTTGGTGTAATCTGTATGAAGATGGCAAGTGGAATAAATAGCAAGGGAAATCAAAAAGGATCTGGGATATGTCTCTTGTGCAACAAATGACTCTTTTTTTTTTTCTATTGAAATTCTCTTTTGGTTGGAAATGTTCCTGTTTAAAATTGTGTTGGTATACTTAAATACTACTAAGTACTGTAGATTAAATATATGTTTTTGTATACAAAAGATTTATTTTAGAACAATCACAGTATTTTATGTTTTAGAAGAAGGATTTACTACAGTGACCTAATTAACACATTTCTTTATTTACAGATTTAAAGTAATATTATTGTTTGACTAACACAGATAGGAGATACTACATTTAGCAGTGGAAAATATTAATCTCTTGTAGGTTTGTCCTTAGATGTGTTAAACGCCACCAGAAGAAAAAAAAAAAAAAAAAAAGCGCAAGCTTGATTTTGGTCAAGGGCTCTAGGACTCAAATATTTGCATTTTGGTTTTACTGTAGCAATTGTTTTCTGAAAGAATAGTCATTTCCATACTTATCTGTCTTTTAGGTCAACATTTTGACTCTCTGTAGCTTGGTATTTAGTTCAATAATAAAATGCTTGCAATATACCCAAACTGTAAAGTTAATGTGCCAGTAAATTTGCTTATGAGTATAAACACACTGATGTTTTTTAGAAATATAACCTCTGTGACCTTGCTTTAGATGTGAGGCTCCAAATATATAAAGCAAAAAAAGCTCAGTGCATTAAATTTTTCACAGTCCATATTGTCATAGACTGCTGTTATTTTCACCTACAGGTCAGTAAGGAGGAGCAGGAAGGCTCACAGCAAAATCATTAGTGCGTTAAGGTTTTGCTCTTTGTCTGAAAGCATTGTTGAGTCTGCCAGGGGATAAGCTTTGCATTACTCAGAAAGTGATAAATGCTCGCCAATGAATGTGCAGATATTTTTTGAAGGTGCTCTTCTGTCATTAAGGTTTTTATAACTCTGATAAACTCATATTTTTTAGGCATTTGAAGAAAGTTTCATAATCTGAAGAAGCATTATCACTGGTTACTAAAAATTCCATTGGTCATACATTTGTCTGGTTCTGTGAATCTTTCCAGCTGTAACTACAACAACAACAACATCTGCATAGATGTACACGTGGTTATATAAATATTATATATACAGATATATTAATCTATGTAAAACTTTACCTAGATGTATGTGTGTTTACATACTGTAATACATCATTCTTCAAATCATTTTCACACTCTTAAGCTAAAGACCTACTGTGCTGTGAGGTAAGTATGGTAAAGCATTTTTACATTAGATAGAATTGGCTTATTTCTGGATATATTCATCCAAAATAAATATTTTTCCTTCATTATAGTGTGCACTGTCATTGTCCAATAATGCTTAGTAAAAAAAATTGGTTTAAACAGGTCATCTTCTCTTCCTCCTCCTCCTCCTCCTCCTTCTCCTCCTCCTCCTCCTCCTCCTTCTCCTTCCCCTTCTCCTCCTTCTCCTCCTTCTCCTCCTTCTCCTCCTTCTCCTTCTTCTCCTTCTTCTCCTTCTTCTCCTTCTTCTTCTTCTTCTCCTTCTTCTTCTTCTTCTTCTTCTTCTTCTTCTTCTTCTTCAACTGTTTATTACTAGAGGGACCATTAAGTGAATGTAGTCAGTGGGGAATTACATCCTTTGCTTTTCTAAGGCTTAAGTATTTCACTTTCCCTATCATCTTATATTTTAATGTTGATTTGATTAGTCTCATCCCAAAGAAAAGGTTCAAGTACTGGTCCTAAATTTAGGTGAATGGGGTGACCTTCTGTAGGATTTCAAAAGCACTTAATTCTGTCAACCATGGGCTCTAGGAAGAGTACTGAAACACTTAAAATGTAGACAGAAATTGGAGGACTGGCCTAGACAGAATGGATCGCATCCCAGGGAAGGATACTGAAAAGATAGACAAAGCACAGCATCTTCTAGTGTCTACTTAATAAAGTCAGACACTCACATATTCTGCAATAAAGTAATACTCTGTTTATGTGATCTTAAAGGTAACTAAACAAAATACAAATATTTATTTTAGGGGAATTCTACTTATGGTATGGAAGTACATTTATTTGTTTAATTTGTCAAGGAATGGGCAGGGACAGCATTAAATAGTTAAAAGCTGAAACACCTATCAATGTCATACACATTAAATAAACACACATTTATTACATATTTTGGTATTAGACCTATATGGCTATAAAAGCAAGCTGGAAGACCTTTCCAGGACTGTTTTGGAATAAATAAATGGTGTTAAAAATGAGCACATAACTTCCTATGTAACTGACCCAAGTGTTTTCAGATAAATTATGCTATTACTATCATCTTTTACATTTATTTCCATTTCTAGGACACTAGAACTGGGTCTAGCAAGGTGTGGAGGCACGGAGCTGGCTCTGCAACCAAAAGCCATCCCAGCCTGCTGACATTAACCTCAGCAGACCTTCAGGACTTGGGATACTGCAGCCTTGCAGCCAGACCTGTAGCAGAGCATCCTTATTGGAGCTTTGCTCCAACCTTTCACAGTCTATGTGTGACTCTGAGGCCATAAGATGAAGTGCCCAGGGTAAAACATTAAAAACCTTGTTTACTATTGGAATAAATTGCATTTTGTCAGACAAGGGAATTGAAAATATTTGAGGGAAAATATATCTCAAAAGCAAAACATTACGTACTTATCTGTTTGCATGAATGGATAGATGTGAATAATTTTATTATTTATTTGTTCTCGTATATTTTTAGTACAATCTAAAACAACTACTGGTACCTGTATATTTCTCCTAAAATAATGCTGAGGGTTTGGCTAATAATGATTGAACAGAAACTTCAGTTCCCAGCAGGAAAATCCTCTTCTTTATATTCAGTACATGTGAGGGAGAAAGAGCAGTAAGAATATCTAGATGGCATTAACTTCATATAGCAATGTATAACGTATGTTGGAGTCTGTTTTTAACTATGACAAGAGCTTAAGTCTTATTTTCATAAATTACATTAAAAATAACTAATTTATGTGCTTTAGTAATTTTATAGAAAATCTTTATAACACGTTTCCTCCTGTCCTTTGCCATGCTTACCTTCAGTTTCACACGTAGCAAGGTGGATGAAATTTGCTTGTCCTGAAATGGATGTTTAGACCTGCATTGTGTTCACTGTCCTGCTTCATAAACCGGTGCCTTGTTTGGCTATCATATGGGTTGCCACTCATAGGAAAAAAAAGGAAAAAAAAAAAAAAAGAAGAAGAAAGAAAAGAAAAGAAACTGTAGTTGTTCTGATGTTTATTTTTGTGGAATGTCTTTTCTAACTCGGCACCACCAGAAAGATTGCTGTTATCAGTGCTCAAATACCAGTCACTCCCTTATGAAGCAAGAAAAGATACACCGAGCGGTCCCAGGGACTAAGGAAACTTTGGCATTTCATCAGTTTCAGGGCTAGAATTTCACTGTCAAGCTCACTATCTGCTGGGCCCTCATAGATAAACAGTAGATAGGAGCTCACAACACATTCCTTTCATGTTCACTAATTTCAGAAAGAGACTCTGCAGTCTAACACCAGCACATCCCTTGAAGTCCTATCTCTCAGCTTGTATCTTTGGCAGCCATGTAGTAATTAGTAAAACAGAGCAAAGATATTTTACACCACTCTGTCCACTCAGCTGTACTGTTATGAACAAATGCTGCAAGTTTTGGCTGGGAATGGCATCTCACACTCTGTGCTTGGATTATAAATCCCTATTTACATCTGAAATTCTTTTAAATTAGTTTAGATGTAAACTATAACTTCAAATGATAACGGATTCTTGCTATGGTAATTTATAGCTTTAGGAACTAAGTAAGTTTATCTCCTTGGGATTTAATGGAAGTTTAAGACAACATATTAAAAGTGAAATTAAGATAAATAGAATTGTGTTATCACTGCCTCCTCTTACTGCAATTAAATAACATACTGTGAGAAAGTACAGTTTCTTCATAGCTAACGTGGGGGGAGGTTCTATACATAATACTTAGCCATATTTTCTTGGTAATCTTAAAGCACTCTGTCCTTCTGGAGTAGATTTTGTCAGCCTCATTCAAAATAGTAGACACGTCACAAATGGTCTTGCTGCTTGCAGTTGGTCTGGCTAAAGTATCGCTCACATATGCACGACTTACATAGGCATTGTAATATAGCTCTTTTATTGTACTTAAGAGATGCTTAGGCCTTTAAAGGTATGGCTTTGCTTCATTGACTGATCATTTGCATATTACTAGTCTGAAAAACTTCCTGCTTTATAAATCAGTCAGACAAATACTGTTGAAACTTTGCAGTTCTTGAGCATCTGCACAAGCTGGAAGATACTAAGGATCCAGCCTGAGCCTTAAATAAATAGCTTCCAACTTCTCTGAGGATTTTGGCCAGAATTATGAATGAGCCAATGGCAGTGCTCATGTTAAAGTCATAAATGATTATAATTGGAAAAATAGGGTAACTTCCACCAAATAGTTCATCTGCAAATGTGCTGAATATATCATCCCAAAATTTCTAGGCAAATCTGCTCATGCTGCAGAGGTAAAAAGAACAAACCAGAAGAGGAATGTGAAAAAAAAAATCTCCAAAGTTATCAAAATGAGAACCTGAAGAAGGGCATTAGAGGAGACTGAAACACAGCTAAAATTTACTTTTGTGCAATGAACACATCCAAATTCAGTACAGGTAGAAGGAGATACCATCTGCTGGAGGAAAGCTGCATTTAGCTTAGACTACATTGACTTTGATTAGCATAAAGTATTAGAGAAGCTAAAATCCCACAGATACTGAAAGCCAAGTCAATACGAGTTACTTGCTACTGCCACTTATACCACCCCACGAGTTGCAGAGCTACTTTGTCACCCTCTAATTTGGCCCTTTTATTTCCGAAGTGAGTGAGATAAGAGTGCTGTGTAGCCTTTCCTTCTAGGTCATGGGGAAGAGCACTCCCCTGGCTAGACGCCAGTTCCAAGGTCTTGTCACACCTCTGACTTCTCTGTGTAAATAACGCAGGAATCTGCCTGCTTCCCTTTTACTTGGGAGACAGGAGGGCAATGGTATTTGCTGGTGCAAACGAGGAGATGGATGAAGCATGGTGGCAGCCTGAGTCACTCAGATTCCACTGTCCAGTGTTCATCTAAAAATGCTTAACAATCTTGTACCAAACACCCTGCATTAAATAATTATGATAATAATATTAATTAAAAAAAAAATACTCAACCAGCAGATAATTCTTTCAGCTCATTCCAATGACTAGTCTAGAACGGATTATGGTTTTTAAACTATAACACATCAAGTCACTGATATTTTTTTTTCTTCTATGATCCAGTCTATCTGAGGTGGGGATTGTACATTCAGACCTGTGGGAAAACCTTCTAAATTGAAAGCAGAAAGTAATATTCGACTTCATATGTCACCTTGTCCCTCACTACAGTTAGGTAGAATGTAAGGATACATCATCTACTGTGAAGGAAATTGCTATGATTTTCCTGTCTTTTTTTTTCACTGTCCATTTTAAAGGTTGGATTACAACTGTACAATAATAAGGCACATCTGAGCACTTTGTGTGTTTGCTTTATTTTTCTTTTCTTTTTTCCTTCTCTGTTGAAGCTTAGCAACACTGTTCCCAGTGTGATTTTAGTCATTAGAAGTCTTTAACTGTCCTACTTCCACAGGCAAGTTTGGAGATGTTGCTTGGGAAGGCATCAAGCATTTTCTTCTGTTTGCTCTGAACATAACACTGCTGGTGGTCTGGTTGGATGAATGCAGAACATTTTTCATATTAAGTCACTGGCTGTGAGGGGCTGATCAAGCTGCTTGTGACATGTAAAGGGTTGCCTCTTGAGTCAGTTGATGTATTACAGCCTCTCCAAAAACTTGCTCATCTGAAGAAAAATCATCAAAGCCTTTTACAGTAGATAGTGAATAAATGTTCTATTCATGCTGTTACTACAAGCAGGTCAACTTCATTATCCAGATGAGGAGATGAATGAGGAGGAGTGGTTTCCAAGAAAAAAACCTCTCAGCTAAACCCATAATATAATAATATTTCACAGTTGACAAAAATACAAGAGTGTCTGATGGATCCCAAGGGAACTTAATTAAACCATCACCCTCCACTGTCCATCAGTCAATATCCATCACCAGCAATGTTACTTAACCCTTCTGGCTAAAAGAATGTACCTGCCAGTGGAACTTCTTGCTTATAGGTTTACAGATTTTGGTCTTCCAGCTTTCATTAATATATATCACCATTCTGAAGAAAGGAATATGGTAGACATGCAAACTAAAAATAGGAAGTGTTTTAGAGGGTGTTTATCACTTAAACAAACAAAAATAGTTAACAAAGGAAGTAGTCACTTCTTATTTACCAGTGATACATATTATGGAAAAAATATTGACACATTTTGTATTTATAAATTATAATATAATATTATATTATAAATACCAAATACCAGATACGGGTGTATCTGTGTATGTGTGTGTGCGTACCATGATGAATACCAATGTAGTATTTGCTGTTCTCTAAGAGGTTTCAGTTCCAAACCAGGATGGAAATGTGTTGGATTTGCAGCTTGTTACAACACCATTCTTCAGCATCCAGGGTGTTAGGTCAGCCCAAAAGCATTACACAAAAATGAATCTTTTAGTGTACCATCATCTGCAACACAGCAGCTACCTCATTGTTTGGAAGGTTTTTTCCACAGGCATTTGCAGGGTGGAGTAGAGCTTGGTAACACAGTTGTTCTAAATCAGTTGCAGCACTAACACATGGCATTAGTGTGTGTTGAGGCACATTTCAAATTGTGAGTGAGAATAAATTATGGGCAGACACAGGCCATATCCTTTAAATAGAAGAGCCTTAGGTCATATGTTTCATAAAGACATAGATGAATGACTTCTATTCTCAAATTCACTTGTCTGGGGGAGGACCAAAAAGTACAAGGAGATCAATAGAGACAAGCCTTACAGTCAGCTACAACCTCTTTCTTTAACACTAGAGAGACCCAAGGTGAGGCTTTACTGCAAAGAGAGGGACATTTCTGCTGCATTTGACTTCATATTAATCAACCCATTTAAGGCTAAGCCCCAACAGGCAGAAGGGGAAGTCGTTTACTGCATCAGGCGTGATATGTGAGGTGGCATAAGAGAAGGAATCTTTTCTTTCCTGTTTGCAAGACGAAAATAATCCGATTGCATCTGCTTTAAGAGGAAAGTGGGACATTTTTACATCTGGAAATTGAGCTTATTAACACTGCACTGTGCTCCTTTATTTCCAGTGTGTTGAGTGAGAATCGTTCCACTTTGGAAAGTTTATCACTTAAACTGCCTTAGCACTATTTAAGTAAATCTTTGAGAATTCACAACTTCCATTCTGCTTCAGTAATGAGGGACAAGCCTGGGAAGCCTGGGGCTGAGTTCTGCACTCTGTCAGTATCTGGCACTCGTCTCTTAATGAGGAACCTCACAGACTCTGCTATTACAGCAGAAGGAAGGAAGTGCTAAAATTGCCAGCAATAATAAGGCATCTCAAACTCTTTGGCTGATGGAAAGGGTCTAAACAGCTACAGCTTGGTAACATTAAAATATTTTTATTAGTAAGAGAAATTGTTGGGAGATGGGTTGAGTTGAGCTGCAGCCTAGAAGTAGAGCTTTTTCTATTTCACTAGCTGAAAACTCCTTGGTTTTGCAATATTTAACTATCCCACACATTTCTTTTTGTCCCCCAGGGAAACATAACTGGCTTTAAAGCAACACTGAAGTATAATTCTGCCTGCAAAGGTGACTTTATAAAAGTGGCACCTTCTTACTCTTTTTTTTTTCTTTCCTCCCCCCCCCCCCCCCCAGCATGTTTTTTACTGCTTTTTGTTCCTTTCAGTACTGTACCGCTAGCAAAATGTAGAGAGCAATATCATGCATCAAATTGATGCAATTCAAGTAAAATGGTCCTGCAAATATCACTGACAACATGATTTGGTCAACAGTGTATTTGTTCCTGGGAGAAACAACCTTTCTGTCTTCTACTTACAGAGCAGAATTTACAAAGCGTTTTGCTGGATATGTGTTTGTGGAGAGGGAATGAAAGGGAAGAAAATAGTAGGGAAGAAAAGGGAAGAAAAGAGGGTGAAGGACAAGTATTTTCTATCCTGTGGCCCATCTTTAAGAAAAGATAGCCATCAAAATGCTGCTATGTTACCTCCTACAGAGTAAATATTCATCTTCCTTTTGGGTAGAGAAATCAAGTTGTCATAAATGAAGAACTAGCAAAAATTAAAACTTAAATTTCAATTAAAAAAATAAATATATATATAAATTTATTTGAGCCATTGTCCAAAACATCCAAAGAAAAACTTCCCACCTTTATGAAGCTACTTCATTCTGCTTTGGTATCAGGAGTCTGCCTGAAATGATTACGTTTCTATTAATTCTAAGACAGAAAAATATCAAGTCTGAAGCTACCCAAATTTCACTGAACATTCCTGGGGTGCTTGCGAAACATCACTGCACCTAGCTAGTGCCCGCTCAAGAACAACATCTCTTCTGTTCCAGCCATTGTAGCCCAAGAGAGAAGAC
Organism: Anser brachyrhynchus; assembly: GCF_964034855.1. Classification (NCBI taxonomy): domain Eukaryota; kingdom Metazoa; phylum Chordata; class Aves; order Anseriformes; family Anatidae; genus Anser; species Anser brachyrhynchus. The sequence goes on along the minus strand of NC_137696.1, from coordinate 88,405,143 downwards.
AACTTTGGACACTGTGGGATCTGGCATGTGGTGTAGGATCCCCAGTGTTGATCTGGGCACCTACAACTTCTTTCTAATGAATGCAGGAGAATTAGGTCCTTGAGTGAAATGCATCACCTTTGGAAAGCGAAGGGTCAGGACATTTAAAATATTGTTTTTCCTGTAAAAATGTTAGGCAGGGGGACTGAACGTTGTCTCTTGAACCCTGGTACTGTCCCTAAGTTCTTTTCCATTTGGTAATTAAATCTTTCCTAAATTATGCCAAGAAATAAAGTGTTTGTTAAAAATATTAAAATACAGACTGTTGTAAATTTGCCTAAAGTCAAAGACAGGCTCTGAGAAGTCAGATCAATTCTGCTGATAGCTGTCATTAGCTGCATTGGGCAGGTTCTCCCAGCAGCAGCCAGGTTCCAGAAAGCTTCAGTCCAAACACAAAGGGCAGGTTGGTCCCAAAAGTTTCTTTGCTCATGAGAAAGTTCACAGTTGTGGCCTCTAACTGAGAAAGCCCTTTCACCAGTTGCATAGTGTTTCACCTCAGGAACTGACAGTGAGCGCTACATCGCTGATCTTGGCTAATATGCCGGGGTAGAGGTTGAGAGGCGGCCTTTGAGATAACAGCTTGCTATCATTGGCGCATTAAAGCAGAGCACAGGATCCCCCTTCTAGTGCTGCTCCTCATGGTCAGCTAACAGGAGGGCACAAGATAAAAGAGGAGCATCTGCTTTTTTACTTTGTTGCATGGCAAAGCCTTACACTAATTTCTTTAAGCAGAACTGGGGAAGAACCAAAGTTTTAGTCTTTAAGCAGTCTATAAATGGTCTCACAACAGTCTTTGAGCAGTATGTGAAAATACAGAATATTTTTAATACTTTGGCTAACACTTCAGCATAAATACATGAACACTTCTAGCTTTACACTAGCTACTGTATTCTACATATATATATATTGGACAAATTTGTTTTAAAATGTGAAACCAATGACAAATAAATATTCACCTGGAAAACCTTTTTATGAAATACCAGAAATCTCCAGGGTTAAGACAGCTTCATAATTTAAAAACTTATTTTTACACCTTTTCACTGCTGATAAATGTAACAAAATGCTTAAAAATTGTTAGGGAAACAATACGTCCTGTATTTAAAATGAAACAAACCTTTTGCACTGGAACCCTTTCTTAAATATGTTTACTTTATAATAAAAAGAAAAATAGAGTATTAAGAGTAAATGGAAATAAGAATGTAAATGAATTAATAATAAATGTAAAAGAAAGTAATTGCTTGCTCCAACATTTAAAAACTCTTTAAAAACTTCTTTCTCTCCAAGAGAGAGAAAAAAGGAGGAAAATTAAGTAGAAAGACAGACAAGACCTTCAGAAATTATGCATATTTCAAAACCAAAATTAGAGAATAATTTAAAAGCAAGCATTCTTAATTTTTTTTATTTCCAAAGCCAAGAAAAGAAGCTTTTAATGAAACAGATGGGATTAATTTTCTTTAAAATAAATGTACATGGGAAAAATATTAGGCTATCCTGACATGGTTCAGAAACCTGAGAATCTCTGTTTTCTGCACATTGCACCTTATTGTTCCCAGTAATTTTGCCCATTTGCAACAAACAATTTGGCTTTGCTTCAGAATGACCGCAGCTTGCTGCCGAGATAGGCAGGTTGCTCTCTGCCTGCCAAAGTCCCAAGGTGTAGCTAAAGCAGGTTCTTCCCCAAAACAAATGCTGCTTCAGTTCTTTTACTTCCTGCTGTGACAGGAAGATTATTTGTATCATGGTTTATCCACAAGAAATTGCCTTCTGTCATAGTTTTTTTTGGTTGAAGGTAGAAGCACATATTGCTTGGGGTAACCAAGACTTTGAGAGAAAAACCTCTGTTGCATTTTAGGTTTAATTTTCCACAGTGCCAAGAAAGTCTACCTTTGAACTCCATAAAAGCGGATGAAATTTTGGCAATGTGAGTGGAACTGTAAAACAAACAACATGTTCAGAATAAGTTAGTATGTGTCCTAGTTAAACAAAATGGAAAATGGGAATGATAAATGGAATGTTAGACAAATAATCTCTCCTGCCATTGTATAAGCAAGGACAAAAGAGTTTGAAATATAATGTTCAGAGATAAGATTAATATCCATGCTAGTAGCATTTTGTTTATGATAATGACCAGAGAAGAATATTTGCCTGTCACTCTCGGTAAAGTGAATGCAATGTGCATACCTGCACCATACAAGCTAAAATGGAGCACAAGTATTTAGTGCAGTTGCTTTTAAAATTAAATTCCACAAGAAAATCCCACCAAAAAAAAATAATAATCTTTTAGCTTTCTTGGTCAAGGCTGTTAGTCTGTAAGAACTTAACAGGATGGTGAATTTGGGATAGAGCTTCACCACCCTTGTCCACAAGGTCATTTTTGATCTGTAGTTCAAGAGACCTGTACTCTAAATGGGTCGTGATGACACAGAATTTGTGGCCCATGGGCCAGGTACTGAGCATACTTAGAAAGGGCATCCCATTTTACTCTTCACTATTCTTCTAAGATAAAAGAAGAAACATAAAGTTCTGATTTTCTCACCCCTCTTCTTGTATAGTTTGCTCTTATGTTTCTGTGCTTCTTCTTCATAGTGCTGAATTCTGCTAAGAAAACTTAAAAAATTAGTTGCCTGTTCTAAGGTTATTTCTCAACTTTATCTACTGAATATGCTAAAATCTGTTTGGGTGGGAATAGCTGTTCTGCAAGTATTCGTGTTCTGATGTGTTTTATAATGGGCCTATTTTGAGCTGAAATGATGGCACACCCAGGACTTAGGCACAAATAATAAATGGAAAGATAGCTCATATTAAAGAACCCTTAAAGTATCTAGCAACAGTTTGCTGAAGAAATGCAATTTCTAATAGCAGAGACAAAAAGAATGACTAGCAATCCCAAAGTTGTATGACACATGCAGAGACTACCTGAATAAAAAACATAAAAGCCATCAGAAACACCCTGTGGAAATTGAAAAGTAAATTCTCCATTGTTGCCTTCCCTGGCAGCCTTAGTGACTCCTGACATGTAGGCCAAATAGTCTGTGAGTTGGAGATGCCAGTCTTGCAGGAATAATTGCCTAAGGATGGAGCTGATCATTTCATCCTGTGTGAAGTGAATTAGCTGACTAGTAAGAGCAGATGAGCTCATAAATAGAAAAAAAAAAAAAAAAGTAGGAAAGTCTTAGTTCATTGTTTTCCATTCTGTGCTGTCAGAGACGTCAGTGTGTAAGCCAGCCTCCTTACAAGAAGAGGTAGCACACTGAAAACACTCAAAGCTGTCAGAGAAAGCAAACCCTGCCATCTCCCAACTTGGGATCTGGACTCTACCCAACGATTTTGTTCTGAATCAGAAGCAAACTCCCACATCTGGTGCAATAGCAAGCTTACGAGATCTTCTGCCTCATAAAAACGTGTGACCCCAAGAAAGCCAGGAAAAAAATCTCCCTATATTTCATTGCAAGATATTTTTTCTCATTAATTTGAAGATACAGGAGTTTTATTTCACTTTGTATTCCTGAAAAGTGAGAAAGCAGAAGGGAAATATATTGCAGAAACATTATCACTTCTAAGCCGTGTGCTCTCTGCTATTAACAGATTTTTTCAAATGTTATCTGGCATAAAGCAATACATTTCATTAATGTTTTCACAAACCTTCTGAGGCAGTCCAGAAATCTCTTTGCACTTGCCTACATTTGTTAACACACTCCTATGTATGCACTGCACTCAAAAAATAGGAAGTTTTTTGTCCATGGCTGTTATGTAGCTCCCCATCAGCAGTCCTCTAAGAAGTCACTGCAGGTAACATGCAAATACGTGGTCTTACCTCCTTCATTTGCTTATGCCAGGTCTGACTATTAGAGAATTTTGCCTTACCTGAATCTTCTCTTCATTATTACAGCCTTGGTAAGTTGTCAGATCTAGCAAACTATGTCAGAGCAACGGACTTTATCTAAAAATCTCTGAATCATTTTCCCTTTGTTCTTTTTATTTTCAACACTCCTTTTTGCAGTTCAGAAAACAAAACAAAACAAAACAAAACCAAACCAAAAACAAACAAACAAAAACAATCTTATTCACTGCATTCAGGTTGCAGATTGTTTCCAGGTCATCTGAAGATACTAACTTCCTTTCATGGAACACCTTGAAAAGCTCCAAGAACTTGTGATAAGTTTATTTAGTAGTATCTTCAGTAGTATCAAAATTGTTGCCCTGAGTCCAGGAGATGAGACTTGGAACTTCCTGACTCAATGAAAACTGATGTTTGCTCTTGCATGCCTCATCCATAGAGACCGTTGGGACTCCAGCCCAGCTGATCATTTGCATGCTCATAAGTCATCTTCTTTTGTTCCTCCCTTCCTATATCTTCAGACATAATTCCCATGCGGGTTACTTTTTTTTTTTCTTTTTTTTCCTTCTTCTTTCCTAGTTTCAGTTGTGATTTCCTTTGATCCTGGGTTCTTGTTTTTATTTTGTTGTAACAGTTCTGTACCATCCAAAAATGTACAATGTTCTTTGGAACATTTCCATATATCATGAGCTTGGAAGAGGGGCTTGCACTATTCAGTTGACTTGCTTTTTTATTAATTCCTGCTTACTCAGGGACTCAAGGACTGGGGTCATATTTCAGACTTCTGACAGCATGCTCTGAAGAAAAGACACTTTCTTAAATATACTAGATTAACTGCCACAATGATCATGTCTTCCAAATACAATAAATTTTTACTGCAGTCAGACTGGTACCTTGCCGTCAATCTGAAATTTGCCCACAGATGGGAATAAGTTATCACCACAAAAAAAATTTCACACAGTATCTCCATCCCAGCTGCACTTCATGCATCCCTATCTCCTTAAAATACCATCCTTTTGAAGGGATCTTCGTACAGTTGATTTCTGTCAGCCCTTAGGGCTTCTGCCTTTCAGCTCCTGTGAACAGAGCTTTTACAGCATGTACCAGGTATAAGGGATGAGAATAATAGTTGCTATCTCATGTCTTGATTTTAAGCCACTGACTGAAGGGGACCCGAGAGACCTCAGTGACTCTGAATGAATTCTGTATGGACTCCTCAAAATTCATGCTGTTGAAGTCAGAGGGAGGTTTACAGTTCTATTTATAAACAAGTAGGTAGCCCATCCCATTTACCTGTGTAAATGCAAAGTGGTAATGTTGTAATAATAAACATATGTACCCAAAATACTATTTATATTTGGTTCTGTAGATCAACAGGTTAGACTTAGCCAGATTTTATGATATCTAGTAGCTTTCTCAACTCAAGAACATGGTCCTTCCACATAGGTAAAGCAAACAAACTGAGATCAGGAAAGCTCCATGGGTTTTGCTGATGAACAAATTATCAAAACTTCTAGCCTCTCCCAGATCAACCCACTCCTTACACACTGCTTCATTCTGTTGTAAATAAAGTCCATGATGCAAACTACCCCAAGAAGGTTTTGTATGATCTAATCATTTCGGGCAGCAGATCTGCCTCAGTTCTCACTCAGTAAGAGGTGCTAGCAACCTGCATTCCCTCTGCATCAGAATAGTTGACTCCGCATGGAGCCAGAAACAAAACATTTGTGAAAAGTAAAGCCTTAGCTAAGGTATACTGCCGATGCATTTTGTTTGTTGCATAGACTAGAGGCTCTCAAACATTAATAAACACCCAACTGTGAAGAACTTACCAGGTTCATTTTTGATCATAAATTTCCTGGCCAGACCAGGTCTGTCAGAAGATTTACTTGTATTTGAAACTTTTCAAGCAAAGTCATCAAGCATAATTATATATATATAACCAAAGAAACAAGTAGGTTTGAGTAAATATAACATAAGGCAATATCAAAGTTTGCTATGCCAATGAAACCTTTTCCTTTCAGCTAAAAGCAAAAACTGGTACAAACTGGTGCAAAATTAAGCCAAATGACATATTTAAACAATACTTCATGGTAAAAACACTAAGTTCTACACTATCTAGACCATATATCAGCATGCATGTTCACTTTGGTAAGAACAACAGAAAGTGTCTTGATTAAACGAAGCTGATCTCACTGTTTTAGATTTGTTTGTCATTTAAACCAGCGTTTGTCTGATTTATTACTGCAAAAGAAGATGGTTTCACTTTGGGAGAAGTCTTTACATAGTTCAGTGTTTCTTGGAAGAGTCATATAACAGTGATGTAAACTTCTACATCAGAGTTTAACAAAAGTCAAATAACAAATGCATTAAAACAAAGCAACACAAAAGAAAATCCTTCACAAGGGAAACTTAAAACACACCTCAGTGAAACTTTGCAAGTATGGTAAAATAGTTTAAAGCAGCTAAGAAAAATGAAAGCACTGAAATTAGCTATTAGGACTGAGATAAACCCTGGTCACTTCCCTTTGGCATTGTTAAGATCATGAATCTATCCGTGGTACAGAGGATGTTTGGTTTTGAAATATATCTTGTTTTTCTGTGTGTACTCCATGCTTTTAGTATGAAAAGTATGCATTGTCATTTTTTGTGTGGTAACAATGGAAACACAAATCAGAGGGAGGTAAAATGGCAAATGAGAGTTATGGGAGGTTGGCTTTTTTTCTTTTTTTTTTTTAAAAAACTTACTGCTTGTTTTTCTACCAAGTCTCACTGACTTGTTAACTGCTTGGGTTGCCTCCAGGGTGTCATCAATTAATTGAACTCTGGCCTTCAGGAATTTGATTGATAGGCAGGTGATTGAAACACAGACTGTCTCACCATTAATGACCCTTCCTAGAAGACTGGCTATTACTCAGCACCCCAGAAGAACTGCAGTGGTGATAGAAGGGTGGGTTTGATGTCTGGAGGTGTCGGTGTCATGCTCACACAATGCTCTGAAAGCTTTATATTGGAGAATATAGGAAAAAGCAGTAAGTGCACTCAGAAGGTTCCCCTCTTAGAAGACAGCCTGTCTTTCCCTGCCCAGACAGCAACTGCATAGCTCATGAGACCCTGGGTTGCTTATGATTCCTGTCAGGACTTTAATATTCCCAGCTAATTCTTTTCAACGCTTAAGGCTCCTTCAAAAGTTTGGTTAAATAATAAAAATAAATTAGGCACGTGAATAATCCCAGTAGGTGGCCTTACCATCTTATCCTTACTACTGCGTCAAAGCAAAGCACAAAAAAAAGATACAAATCTTGTCCAACTGTTAGAAGAAAACTCTGTAGTCAGACAGGAATATTATGTTCATATTGTAACAACCCCAAAGAGGCCACAGCATCACTGAGTGAGAGACTGAAAAGCATGGATTCTTCAGAACCCAACTTTCTATTCTGTAACTGAACTGCAACTTCAAATTGTATTGTTAAATGTTGTGTCACCTCTATAAACAGACAAAAATAACTTAAGTCAAACAAAAAAGTTTCACAGATAACAGCTGCACACAAAATTATTTTTTTAGCATCCCAGATATGTTTTAACAGCTTTGCAAGTCATGAAAAAATGTTGGCTAGCTAAGTAGAAGGATAGGAAGGATGTTCTTTCTTTAGTTAGATGTTTTTTCTTTGGAAATTTAGTATCTATGTCTTTAAGAAAGCCATCTCCAGTAAATATTTGTACTTTGTATTACTTCATGTCACCTACAAATGCCAAGTGGCCTGCAGTGGAAGGTCAAACTCTACACAGCCCTGTAAGCCCTGGGGATCCTGAGCAAGAAAACACTGTTCCACCCACTTTCAGCTGTGACTATTCCTGTTGCTTTCCATATACTGATTGATCGCTTGTCTTACCTGTCCTACACCTCAAGAAGATTATGAAGATGCATATAAAAGAGGCACCTTTTCTTCTGTGTGCACAATGCAATGTCTAAATATATCCTCATAAATTAAATATTGCTGTATTAATTATTAAAATAAATTCAATAAATTCAGTAGTCTAAATTTTAAGTCATTAGTATGGTCCAAGCCGCAGTTAAAACCTGTGCTCTGTAGCAATGGGAGTTAGCATAAACCAGAGATCGCTCCCAGCAGGATGTTAATAATATGTCTGTGGGGGTGCTCTGTGCCAGCTGGCCTTACAGACCGGGAATGGTCCCAGGCACATTCAAATTGCTAGAATGGACATAGCCAGTGAAGGCAGTCTCAACACATGACCCACGACAAATGAAAAGGGGTGGAGTGGAATGTATTGCTGTAAAAAACACATATTTTTCTAACCAAGAAAACCAGGAAGATGCCTACACACAGCCCTTTCTAAATAAGCCCTTTCCATCTATATATGCTGCCATGTATTAGCAAGCTCTACTGCTCCTGTGCTTCCAGTTCTAATCCTGGACAAACAGCAGATATGCAGAAGTCCGTGAAAATGGCAATATCGTGACACAAAGTACTTCTTTAAAAAGCAAATATTTCCTTCACTTCTTATGCAATTATGGGACTAAGAATATTATGAGGTAGCATCCTTTCTTAATCTCTCCTCGTTAGTCATATTATTCTTCAAATGCATTCAAGAACCTGCCATCCTGATTCATGTTGATACAGTGGGTCTATTGGGCTATTACCAAGTTGCTGTTCTTAAATCAGGACTGGATGACGGTGAAGACACTGAGAAAGCACTCTTCTATATTCTGGTTTGTTTATTTTTGTGTGTGTGTGTGTGTGTGTGTGTGTGTTCTGTGCTCCAAGAAGTAAAGCATCACGTACTCTAAAACAGCAACAGCAAAAAATGTTATACGTAATCATTAGACCTGTGGTTTTAATCATTTAAGTAACTAGTCATGAGCCACAAGCAACCAGGAGGAATGTTTTTCCCTTACAAGAAAGCATTTTTATAACAGATAAACACTGCCTTGAGCTCAAATTTTCACACACTGAGCAGTAAATTGAATTATATAGTGCTGGAGAGCTGACTGGATTTCTTAATTATTTCCAGACTTGTTAACTTGGGGAAAAACGGGAGAAAGAGAAGAGTGTGTTGGGAAGGAGTGGGGCAGGTCATTCCTAGGGAGTAGTAGAAGGGGCCCACACATACACATAACCTTGTTGAATTTCCCAGAGAAAGGTAACATTACTTTTTTCTACTGCTACTGGAGCCATGGAGTAAATGTATAAGGAATGAAGGACCTTGACTTCTCAGTTACTGGGCTACAGCAAGTCCCACAGCCTGTCCCCTTGAAAGGCAGAGAGCAGATAGACTCTTTTCTTACATATGTAGGACAACTTGAAAAGGAATTCTATTTTCTTCTTCTCTTTCTCCTTCCCTAGGTTTTGCAGTGAGGACTATTAACAATAACATCAAGTCCCAAATCCCACACTTAAAAGGGTTTTTAACAGTCAATCTGTAAGACAGGAACACTGTGTTTCTCATCACAGAGTTACCATGTAGGGAAACTTGTGGCTTACAAAAATTACTGATACCAACCTTTGATTTTATGATTGATCATTCTTGATGTGAGTGAGAGGTCAGCAGTCTTCTCCCCCTCATTGTTTTTTCTGTATACAAGGACTTTCTGAAGGTTTATGATGTCACCTTTAACCCAAGTTATAAATACACAACAATGGGATCATAGGACACAATAATTTCTTGCTCTGTCACTAAACATTCAAAAAAATCTCTCTGAGATATAAACATACAAACCCAATTCATCCCAAATTTAAATCCACTTTCTTTTAAGTTTGTCCTAGCATGTTAACAAATACAAGACATTTATTATCACACAGCAAAATGAAAAGGAAATGTTCATGTAAAATTCTCTTAATATCCATATGGTTGCTCACAACAAAATTGGCTCTAAATTCTCAATATACATTGTAACACACATGTAAAGGCTGCATATGGCAAATACTTCGCTTTTTTTGTAGGTTGGAATAGCCCCACTGCATTCAAATAATATGTCTGTATATGCAAAATTAGGCACAAGAATTGGGTAAAAAAAGACTTTAACGGAACCCCAGAACATGTGGTTTTGGTCATCCAAAGTCTATTAGCAAGTTTGGGTGGAGAATGTTGAATAGTTTTGTCTGTGAAAATATTTTCCCTGGCTTGATTTATGTAGAAAAGAAAGAGAGAATAACTATTCTGACTTTCACACCATTTGTTTCCTATAGTTTACTTGCATGTACCTGAGATGAAACATTTCATTTGGGTTAAATTAAATGTTTTATTCAATTATTTTTTTTCAGCTTCCTTTTGAAATAAAATTATGAAATAATAGCAAAGCTATAATTTTCCATTTATTTACACAGCCCTAATCATTACATCCTAAGTGCTTGCCAGACTTGAGCCCACCTAAGTGAATGAAATGATCCAAGTGTCATTAGGTCTTGAGTTCTCACTTCCCACTGAGGGTGCCCAGCAGGTCTGAGAGTCTCTTGATTGTTCATATGCTCTGAGAATGAGGGAGAGTAGTGTTGGTCCAAATTTTACACTAATGATGGTTTTCTGAACACAATTAGGAAGCTTTGTACTTTCCGAAAACCAGCCCCAGAAATTATTTGCTTTAAGGATACCCATATCTGCTCCAGATGCAAAGTTTAAGACATTCTGTTTTCTTTTCCCACTCTCAGATTCTTCCTTGTTAGAAAATAACTCTGCAATATATGAAAGATACACAGTCACTGCTAAATCCTTAATTTGTTTTTTAACTTTCCTTTTTTTACTCTTTTCTTCTTTCTGTCTTGAGAAATGTCGTTCATTCAATCCTTGCCCGCTTTTCTAGTCTGTGCACATTTTTCTCATCTTGAGAGATTATTGAAACAGATTTAAAACACAAAATAGCAATGGACTTTGATTTTTGTTAAGTGTTGGCTTCTTAGCCTGTCAGCAGACTCCTCTGACATAATAGCTTCACTTTGCATCAGTAACCATTTCATGCTGGTGATGAACATCTTGTAGTGGCCACAGAGAGCTTGTAAGATACCGGGGGAGCAGATTGTCAGATATATTTAAAGGTAAGAAGTCATGTAAAGCAGTCCTAAGTTTAGTCTTCTGTTTTGGAGATAACGTCTTACATTAGATTGATTACATACAGCCTGAAAAGTGTGTCTCATGCATCCACTCTTGCTGTGTGCTGAAAGATAAAAATCCCATTTGCTGTATTTTATATTGGTGGTCTTTGACACTGGTAATGCAGATCTGTATGTTCCTTGTAAATCACAGATATAATGACTGCCAGATAACAACTCACTTAACTGCTGAATGAAGTGTTGCTTAGCTGGAAACTGAACTGTGCCATGTTCGTGATCTAGTGACTTATAAAGCAGAGCACTGGGTGAGTCACTCATTTGTATCCCCATTAAAACATACACATGCAGAACTGTGTAGTACGATGCTGTAGTCATGATTCAGCACGACTTGTTTTTCAGTTAGCCAAGTCTCTGTCCTGTATTTTAGCTGAATTTTTTTGTTTGTTTGTTTGTTCCTCTGTCATCATCCTCAGAATGGTATCCAAACACTCTGTGTACACCCAAGATAAGTTATAGTACCTGCATGGAAGTCAGAGAAGAGCACAAGGCAACTTTCTTCTCAGAGTTTACAGTTCAGTAGGTAGGACTGCTATCAAAACAAATGTGTCTACAGTCATTTCCAAGTCCAAGGTTGTTAGTACTCACTGTTCAAGTCGTTATCCTAGAGCAGTAAAAGGGCTGTCAGGGCTTCTCTGAAAGTTCCTCTCCTTCCAGTTTCCCTCTTGCTTCTCTCTGCCCTCCTTTGTAAACTATTTTGGTGTCTAAAGACTTGGTAAGGCCTAGGTACTATCTTGAGGTACATCATTAGCACTAACATACACCTAACACAATACTTTAAATTCCATTTTTCTTTCTGAGGTCTGATTTATTATTCATATTAATCAAGAGATATTCTACCTTGTTGCACCTTTAGTGCATGCAACTAGGCTCCTGTCTCTGCTGAAGGACTCACAACTCCTGCTAGCCAGGTAGCTGGTAGTCCCTGGCAGACAGCTGTCATTATGCAGGCTGCTGCAACAGGCTTTCCAGCTGAACAAGGGTCAGGCAACTCCTGGAGTGATACTCATTTTCTGTTCTTCCCCAGATAGCAGCAAGTCCATTTCTGAATAGAAGAGTTACCCTTGAGAAAATCCCATTACTACACTGCCACCCTCTCTTCTTTCGAGTTGCTCTGAGAAGCCATTCCCTAGCCAACCAGTCCCTTGGCTATGAATGTCTTTGCAGCATCCTTCATAAATGAGGCAACCCCAGTGTGAGGCCTACATGTGGCCATCTCCTCAGTGAAGTCTCTGTGTGGCCATCTCATTGAAGTTTACATGTTGCTTTCTCCTCAGTGAGGCCTCCATATTGCCATCTCCTCAGTGAGGCCTCCATGCACCCATCTCCTCAGTGAGATCTATGTGTGGCCTTCTCCCCAGTAAGGCCCACACATGGCCATCTTCCCAGCAAGGCCAAGGGTGCCTCTGCAGCATCCTGCATCATGCCGGGCGCAGCTTGGCACTGCATGTAGAGGCACTGCTCAGGGTAGGGCAGAGCAACCATCTGGCAAAATTTACAACCAGATCCAAATCTGCAAGCATGCACATTTCATGGACTTATTTGAAACTTTGCTTAAAGCGTCACACATGGAACTGCGCAGAACTTGGCAGCAGCAGGTTATGTAATATATAGTCATCCATCTGCCGCTTCTGTGAAAAGCGCTTACTCAGATGTCTGCTGGGCGGCCGGTGGAGGCTGCACTACCCAGAGGCTGGCTATTAAAAACAGAGCTATTACTTATTGACAGTGACAACAAACCAGTAAAATCTCTCTGAGACTCTTTTTTTTCTGTCTGCCAAGCCTATCGTGACTGGGGGGTGGAGGGTACACCAGACGATTGGAGTAATAAAGCCTGTCTAAAAGGGTTTCTTTGTATGTCTTCATCTGCTGCCAGTATTGCTTGAAATGAAAGCATGGGCCTGAACATGTTAGACCTATCCATAACCTCTCACAAAGGGATTCCCAGACAGGAGCTCTCGTTGTGCTGTCTGAAGCTCTCGGGAGCCGCTTTCCCAAATCATGCGTACATGCCAAGAGAGGCCTCACTGATCTGGGGGTTGTTCTCAATGTCCTTCAGGGCTTGTATCTGCTCCCAGCTCTGGCCCAACCCCTGACACAAAATGGACAAATATTTATTTGCCTTAGATCCTATGCCGGGAGTGTTTAGGTCCAAAAGGTGACAGACATGCAAGTTTGTTTTTTGAAACACCAAGACGTTTACAGAACAAATACAACTCCTCATCTTAAACCGAATATTTTTAAACAAGGTTGTCATAATGTCACATTTGCCAGTGCTTTACTGTAGAAGCTACATTGGGGAAAAATGCCTATAATACTGTCCCAATAATGGGAACAGCTTAAAGTAAACAGAGTTTTTCGTCAGTGCTACACCAAGAACTGGAATAATAAATAGAGATAGGAGGTAGCCTCACACTTCAAATAATTTGTGGAAACCTACTTCCACAAACTCAGCCCATTTCATATTTGTGCAGTTGCTGACCATAAGGGCGGCCATAACCCTTGCTGTGTCTTGGACAAGTGCCGTGCTAATCACTCCTCACATCATCTCCAGCCTCAATAAGTGAAATCACTTGACATTGTACAAGTGTCCAAACTATAACAAATTTCCACAGCTTTAAGGACAGTCCATTCAGTTTGATTGGCAGGTTATCATAAGGACTACCTGGGTGGCAAAGAGGAACTTATTTCTGTACCTTCTGGAAATACCAATAACCAGGATGAAAGAAGATTGTTTCAGATTTTTATGTAAAGATAAAATGTGAGAAAATACACCAAGCTGGGGGTCTGTTCAGCAGCATTTAAGGGTAAGCTTTATTAGTTGAACATATCTAAAGATATATGATCTAAATATAATATAAAGACATATGATCATATCTGATCTAAAGAACAGAAAGACCAAAGTTCTTCAAAAAAAGTAGCTTTTGCTACTAAAATTACTACTATTTTCTCTGAAAATGTTCGATTACTCTTTTATTTTCTGAACTTCACAATAGGAGTCACCTTTCACTCTGAAATCGCAAGTATGACTGTGTTTCTGTTTCTGTGATATTTAAAAAATAAATAAAGAATAAAACCCACAACTAATAGTGTTTGCTGTAGAAACCACCATCATTTTTGGTAGGTTTTCTCTACCTTTATTTCTTTATGTTTTCCACCTCAGGTATTGTTTCACAAGGACGTAGGCGAATTTCCTCTCCACATAACTGCCATTCTCAAAAATACCATAAACCCAATTAATTCCTGGTGAAATTTGGCTTGCTTTGACTGCAGCCAAGAAAAGCTGTTTCAGTAGCTTTGGAATCAGCTACTGAATAACTAAAAGTTATGTTGCAAAACCAACAGGAAAGATTTTTCCAAGTCTCGCTGGAAGATTTCCTTGTTAGGTTTTCTCATCTTTGACAAAGGTAATACATTTATTCCCTGTTTTTGCCTTGCAGAAAAATAAGCTCAAGTAGGGCAGGTTTCAAGGATTTCTTGTAATGTGTGTCTATATACATGGATGTCATGTGTGGATCTACAACAACCGCACATCCCCATATTCACTCCTAGTTCCTGGCAATGTCATTCACATTACCAACAATACCTACTCTCAGAGCTTCCTGTAGTTTCACAGTGAATCTAAGCAGTAAAGCCCAGATCCATTATTAGAAGCAACTGTATGTTTACAAAGCAAAAAGACATGGTGAATGTTCTCCAAGGTGTGTATTTACCCCTGACTCCACACGTAGCCTGCCTACTTCTTTCTATAATGTGCTAGTGACGTATTTAAACAGTGGCACTACATAGCAATATCTAATAGAAACAACAGCGAGAAACAAGATTTTGGCACATCCCAGAGACAGCTCCCAAAGGTCTGGAGAACGCATACCCATTTGAGCCACCAGCCCAGGCACAGAAAATCTTGGCATGTAATATTATCTTGCCATGTGTCACTTAGGAACTAAAAACGAATATCCCAAAGCGTTTGATTCCTGGCACTTAGGGGATGGTAAATATTATTATTATTTTTAAACCAATGTTATTATTGGAAAGACATTAATAATTTGAAAATAAGATTAGTGTTGAAAAGACTTCTTTGGTTTTGGCTTTTTGTAACCTTTAAATCTGGGTAGACTATTCCTGGACAAGTATTTCAGCTGGAATTTTATTTTCATTTTTCCTCTATTTACACTGTGATCTATTCCAGTATACACAGTGCAGAGCTGACTTTGCCTTGGGATATCATCTACATTTTTTTACATTTAAAAGGTTTCTGAAGAAAGGAAGTTAAACAGATCCTATCACAGAAATACACCAGGCTCGCACACCATTGTTTGAGAAGATCTTACATATTTCAGTGGCTATGACCATCATATTCAACAGAAATGCGGAGCAGGTGTAGCAAATACACAGATAATACTATCAACTACTCTGTATTTCTTGGAAGTTTTAAAAATCTAAATTTACTTTTGTTCTAATTTAAGACAGTAAGTATTTTTTTCTAATTTAAGATTACTTAAATTTAATTTACTCATTTAAATTTAACTAATTTAAGATTACTTAATCTAATTTAAGTAAATATTTCAACACTTCATAGAAATATCACTATGTAGCTTTATAATCAATTCTTAGTCCCTAGGATATGACTAATTCTTCATGAACTACACCTGAGTTTTACTTAATATAACTACAGACTACAGAAAAATCACATTACAGAACTAATCCTAGTGCCTTTCACTGGCTTTCCTCTTCACACAATAATCTTTGAGCTGTAAGGTATCCCAGATCTACACAGTAAAAGTAGATCAGACACCTGCAATTGATACAGAGAAAATGTAGTAAGAAACAAAACAAAACAAAACAAAACAAAAACAAGCAAAACAGAATGTGATATATGCATACAGACTTACATGTTTTAAAACGTTAGTGTAAGAGATATTAAAAGAGATTAAAATACCAATGAACTTAGTCCAGTGCATTTGAATCACCCACACTAATAACTCATCCAAATGAAGCATATCTTATGAAGTAAGAGAAACGCATGAAATAAAGACAAAGACAAACATAACTTCAGAGAAGTGTCTGTCTAACATAGAATCTGTTTATAGATATAATTTAGTATTATTTGATGGATTTTTTGTCCTATGGTTTCTGAACGGAACTTACAATATGAAAGAAAATTGGAAGTACATTACTATGTCTTACAGACTTCAGAAAGTAATGTCCCTGAGAAGCACACATGACAATTCTATTTTTCTCTCGTATTCTAGAGAGACTGCTAACTGGAAAGCCTCCAGCTGTGTAAATCTATTCTGGCAAAAAACATGTAGATCAGAAATCAAAAGTGCATGAACATATCTATTCTTTTTCTTGCTTCTTCTTTAAAATGTCTCTGGTATGCTTTCTGCAATTTATCTAAACACAGAATGGAGAACATGGTTTGTTTGATATGGTGGCAAGGGAGACCTGGAAAAGATCATTATTAAACTCCTGAGTCTTGAACACTCGGAGTTACTTCTCAGAAGATTTTGGGTATGGAGAATGACATAAATTATATTAATACCTATGTTGATAGATAGAATTGATAAAATCTTAGTGAAAAGAACTTGCTTAAAATAAATAAACCTATTTACCTAGTTGTGAGAGGGTTACATTAGTCTAACATGAGTTTGCTAAAGAAAGGAAATCTTTTGGATCACTGTTAAGGACATTCAGAAGGAATAGAATTTGTGAAGAAATTTTTGAAGCAACTTCTCTGAACAAATGTCACTGACCAGAAGAAGCTGGATCCACACAAAGAGCACACAATTAACTGTCATTGCCAGGACATTGAGAAGAAAGAAGAAATACTAAGAAGAATCCAGTGATCGCTTTTGTTCCAGCCTCAAGGAGATAGGAGTGGATAAGCACTTTGATGAAGTTTCACAGGCATGAAGTCATGTAAAAAGTATCTTCGGCAGAGTGGCCGCTGTCGGTTTCTGAAAGGTGGGAAGAGGCATTTGGGTGGGAGGAGGTGAATCAGCTCTGTCACATCGAGCAGTCCCCACAGCCTGCTTGGCAACCTCAGAAGAGCATTGCTCTTAACAACAACCTGTTTCCAATACTGACTTATAATAATATATTTGGCTTGCATCAGGCCTATAATGTGCTGGGTACATTCTAAAAATAGGAAGATGTGGGCCCTTCCCCAAGCAGCTCGATATCTAAGATGTTAACCACCAGATTAAGGGAGGGAAAGAGGGATAAAACCTTTTAAAAAATAGTATCAGCTACTTTGGTGTGTTATCTTACCACTATTATCTGGGAATTTCTTGCTCAGAGGCATGTTCAGCATGAGAGAGAGCCAAGCTCCAAGCACCCAGAGGGCAGCACAATCATAGTTTGAACAGCTGCACAATCTACTGTGAGTGGCAATTCGTTCTGACATCTCACAGGGACAGAAGTAATTTTGTGGGAGGACGCTGAAGAGCTGCATCATCTTTCCTGCTCCAGTTTGACCCCAGATACTCAAACACATCACCATGTGGCCAGAGATGTGTGTAGGCTTCTGCTGAAGAGAGGACCTTGGGTTCATTTCTCTCCCTCTCCCTCAATGATATATGAATCGTGGCCAGAGTCAAGCAGATTAAGGTCCAAAACCTCCATTCCTCTCACTCAGAAGCTGTTCACATTTGTAAGGCACCTCCCTATTTGTGATTAGGATGCTTTCTTGGGATATGGAAATTTGAGCTTGTGAAGACTGAGAAGGGCACTGAACATCCCACTCAATTTTCTACCTTCTGGAGAAGGGCTGTGATACTGGAAAATTATCAGAAAACAGGCAGGGCTCACAGATGCTGCCTGTTTTTTAGCAACTGGATCTGGGGGACCCTCTGTGTGAGAGGATGCCAAGTATGCATGTGGGAATAGGTGACTTCTTGCAGTCCCCAGCCAGGCCCCTAATTTCTTAGGGGAAAGAACTGTAACCACTGAGCACTGCACACCTCTCCCTCCACTGTACTGTACACATAATTTCTGTACCTGACTATGGGGACTGGATGCCTCCCTAAAGTCCAGTACTTAGCTTATAAGCACCTAAAGAGTTTATCATATCTAGCTCTTAAATAGGAGCTTTTCAGGTCTGACTGAAAAAATCGGAAACTGCATGCACATGTTGTAAGAAAAATGTTGGCCCCGTTCATCCCTTGAATATATTATGGACATCCTTTCCTTCTATGCTACTTTCAGAAAGTTTTACCTTTAACAAGCTATACCTTCTAAACTACATCTCTCAGATGTTATTCTAGCAGTCTCTCACAGTGGAAGTATACCCGTAAGAAGTGGTCAGTGCTGACTCCTGCTGTGTAATACTCACTCAGGTTAGGTACCTGGGACTCCAAAATAAAATCCATGCTCCTGCCAGTGTGCTGAAGCATCTGCCATGTGACCATGACATTCATAGGCATAGGTGACTTTGTTCAAAAGTAGAAAACTTCTGAGTCACCTGCAGGAAGTAGCTGATTCTTCATTCTGAATATATCCTTCTAACTTCAGCTTTTCTTTAAATCTGTCTTGATGGGAAAATCTCAAATGTCATTCTAACAAGCAAATTTTATTCTACTATGATATGCAGCGTTTCAGGCCAAAGTGTGTGGGGAACAAAGGAGCACAGTCAAAACCTCTTTTGGCCAAGACTACATGTAAATGATCTGAGGATATCAAGGAGTGTTTTTATTGTTAGTATTATTAATACTGAATATCTGAGCAAATAAAAAAGAAAATAAAACAAAGCTGTGATTAATATATTGTGGTGGATTCTGGAGAGGGCTATAATATATATCTATATTGCAGGCTTTCACATTTCTGGAATCGTTTTGTCTTCAGAAATAGCA
Organism: Anser brachyrhynchus; assembly: GCF_964034855.1. NCBI lineage: Eukaryota > Metazoa > Chordata > Aves > Anseriformes > Anatidae > Anser > Anser brachyrhynchus. The sequence goes on along the minus strand of NC_137696.1, from coordinate 88,386,289 downwards.
AATGAACACCAAGCATAAAACTTCAGAGTTTTCACAAGGAGGAATAATAAAACTAAAAGGTGCTGCTTCATAAACATGCCATTAGAATAATGATGGCTATCTCAGAGTATGTTTTTTCTTTTGCTTGGACAGTATCATGAATGGCAATGAAATGTATTGTGAATTTATGATCTATAGGTTTAGGGTATAGACAAGCCTGACTGTGTCAATTTTTCTTATCCTTTCCTGAGTTTCTATTCTCATGGGCATAGCTGTTAAATGCTTCAAATGTTATAAAATTTTGCACAGGCTGGTAGTTAATGAGTTTTAGAAGTTGTGAAGCTCAACAGTGTTGTACTCCTAGGTTCTCTGAAAAGCCTCATCTTACCTCCTACAGTCAGCGATGTTGTGGTAGGGACTCGAAGGGAAACAATATGAGTTTTGATGTGTGCTACTTAAAAAGAGCATACCCAAACTAGCATATTAACATGCAAATTATATGTGTGGGCCTGCCAAAAAATATAAGCCTTCCATCCAAAATACATAAATACAGTCTACTTCTCTGAAGAGGCATCATTTTAATCAAACGTACGTTTGGAGAACTGCTCACTTAGAATTTATACTCTTCTTCTCAGTGTTTATATTAATATGAAACAGATTGCCAAGTTTTAATAAAGAGGCAGTTATCTTCTGCTGCTAATGGATTAAACACAAGACTTTTGAATTGCAGTGCTGCATCCAGGAGCAAAGGTGGCCCAAGTACTTTTGTCCTATTTCAATGCCTAGTTATAATATCATATAGACAGAAACATATGTACATAAAACAGCCGGCATTCACAAAGGGAACTGGGAAGACATAAGGAGCTTGTCAACTTCTGTTGACATTACAATGCAGCACCTCTCCAGAGTACCTCTAAAGAAAGATGTCTACCTCTCAGAAAGGATAGTTCCTCTTGACTTCAAAGAAGTCTTAGGGTTTCACAGTAAAAGGCAAAACATAATGATGATTTTGTTTATCAAATTTGTATTTTGATATGTACAAAACCCAGAATAAGTTTATATGTAAATGTCCTTGCTTTGCAAACTGTAATTCATAGAAGAGGTAACTTGAGTCAGTAGTTTTATGCTTTTAGCATCCTAATTTATCCATGCAGTTTGCTTTCCTGACTAAAACAACCACACAGCCCCCTGCAAGGTGGAAGACTGACATGTGGAAAACGCCTGGGATGAACATGGTGAGTGAGGTTTGCCATTGTTTTCATGTTGGGGTTTGTGTAGATTTAAGAGTCCTCACAAAACCTGCTGTAAGAGCTTCAAGAGAGGGCTGCTATTGTGCTATTCATACTTACTCTTTTTTATTTAGCCTAGAAAAAACAGTGAGACTTCATTAGACACAGAAAATAAAAAAAAAGGGGGGGGAGGGGAAGAGAAAATAGAAAAAGAAAAAAGTAGGCATCAAAGAGCAGCCTGGCTTCTACTGCATTGTGAACTTGCTAGTTACACACAATCCTCTGCATCTCCTACCTTGTCTTTTATTGATGTTCTAACAGTCTAGGTGACAGTGCAATGCCTTGCCATTTCTGGATCTACATCTACTCAATTAAAGGGCAATAACCAAAGACTTTCTTCATAGGAACCAAGAAGCTTGCTTCCTTCCTCCCAGTTTTTCTAAGCCTAGTACAAACTGCTACATGACCCTCCTTAAAGGTGCTGGACCTGCCAGCTGAGCTGACACAAATGCACCACCATCCATCACAGAGTGCTAGTGGGGAAAGCTTAGCTCCCTGCTGATGCACAAGAAAGCCCATATTGTTTAACGGTTTAAATAGCTGCTTAATACATTCAGGCTTGTTTTTGCTGTTGTTGTTGGGATTTATTTGTTCTTTACAAGAAAGCATAGGGCTAAATTCAGACCTGGTGTAAATGGATACAACTTTATTTACTCGAGAAGAACTGCAGTCAAACCCAGTCAAACCGACTGTTTGGTCCATGTTTAGAAGCATGTTCAAGCAGTTTTCCTTGTCTGTGGGACCGTGCTGTACTCTGAAAACAATTCTTCGCATGCATGTGAAAGCATATTTATGTGTATCAAAGGGTTTTATGACACAGGGCAAACTGAATCACTAGAAATGGGAACCTGATGGCAATTCCTGCCTGTATTTCTTCTTGAAAAGCTGAAAAATTGGCAAATGAACTAAAACCACACTTAGGCATTAATGAGGGAACTACAGCAAATAACTACATGTGAAAATGATCCCCCGGTCATTGACTCTGTACACACAATGAAAGCCGGGATTTATGTATATACATAACCATTATATGACAACATTGTAAGTGCTGTGGAAACACAACGTTAGTTCTTAAATTATTTTAATTTCTGGTAGAAAAAGACATATAGTCCTCCTCTATGGTATAACATCTTAGGATAAGACATGATGATCTAAAGAAGATAAAAATTAAATAGCATAGAGAACACAACATTATATCCACAAAGCTAGCTGTAAATAGTATATTTTTATGGTCTGACCTTTGAGTTTAATTCTTACTAAGTAAAACTGATTCTTAGAATAGATCCATACCCAGAAGCACTTTTAGCATATGAAGCCACAAAAAAGAAAATAAGTTTGGTCTGTTTTAGTTGTTTCCCTTTGTTCACCAGCAGATGCTCACAAGAGGCTCCCAGCCCTATCCATCCACTGATACGTGGTGCACTCAGGCCAGTCTGAGCTGCTTTTCTCCCTCTTCATCAATAGATGTCAATAGCAAGCTTCCTACTCCCAAAGACTTCAGCCATTTCAGGGCTCGCACCAGAAAAGTAAGGAGGAAATAGTGACTCCCTTCCAAGCAAGAATTCATCTTGTGTACTTTCAGTTTGTCCTTAGAAGCTTGTTGCTAATATGACTAGGCATACTTCTGTATTTCATGTTCTGAGACTCTGAAACTGAGCAAACATTTGTGAACTTCAGTCACCTCATGATACATATAGAACACCCAAACACAGCCCACATTCAGTGAATTCAACAGTATTTTGCAGATTCACAGGGATGTGACTCAAAGTCTCCTCTTCATCTTGATGAATGCCAAAGACAACACAAGTGATGAGGCTAGGGATGGCATGTAGGCATGCATCATATCTTTTTCTGTTGTTTTTTGTTTGTTTGTTTGTGTGTGTGTTTTTTGTTTTTGTTTGGTTGTTTTTTTGTTTGATTAATGACTACCTTCTCCAGACATGCGTACTGACTGAATGAAATGGAAATGCACTTTGCTTATACATTAATTGTACAGAAAATGAGAACCTGCATCTGAAGAGTCATATTTAGTGATGTTTCTTCTAGTTTCCTCCCTCTTTCCTTCTTCCTTCCTTCCTTCCTGCCTCCTTTCCTTTCTTGTGTTGTGATATAGCAATTTGCAAGTAGTATTGAGCTCGACAAGCCCCAAGAGATAGTTTGGTAGCAAACTATAAGTGAACCAGCTGGGTAACCTGCTGTGTCACTTTCCTCTCAGGTCCAACTAAAAATAAATAACTAAGAAGGCATCAGACGCCAAGAGAGCAGAAATAGTGATACACTGTCTCTCTTATATCAGCCAGGGATTCGGATTGCAAGGACAGGCATCTACCAGCTAAGTGCAGAGCCTGCATTTGCCTGCCATTCACCTGCCCAAAGCGCAGATCACAAATCATGCCAGTTGTTCATGGAAGCATCAGTAAATGTCAGCATGCTTTACATGCAGAAGCATGCAACCCTGCTGAAGCTAGCACATAGCTGTGATGGTACAAAGCCAGCATCATAACCTTCTTCTGAGCAGATTTTTTATTACTTATTTTTTGGATGGGAAGTGGAAGCGTGAGCTGATCCTTAGAGTTATGGAGGATTCAACTGCTGATAAGTGCTGAAGTAAAAAGAATTATGGCTGGGAATCCAAGGAGCTCACATTGGAAGAGCTCAGTTGCATCTCCCAGTGTCCTCTTCTTTAATTGTTCCATCTTTAGTTGCTCTAAATGTTTTGTTCTTCAAGGCAAGCATTTTGCAATATATATAATATATATTTTAAAGAAGAAGAGATGAAGAAAAGATAAAAGGCAAAGGAATATCTAAAACCACTTGTAGCAGTTTATTTAATCAGGGGTTATTCTGGACCAGAACAGATTTTTTTTTTTCGTATTTCAGAAAATTTACCTTGCAGAGATCACCGAACCAAACAGACACGATTTGGGAGCATATATAAATTATTATTGTCCCACATTTGGTCTTGCAATATGGAATTTGGTATCATTATAATTGCACAGCAATTAAATTTCTTCACGATAGTGTGTGGCAAAGCAGAGTTCTTCCAGAAGCCAAAGTAGGTTCTTGCAAATAGTAAGTCAGAGGCTGCAGGGGAAAAAGAAAAAAAAAAAAAAAAAGTACCTGGCCAAATCCATCATTTCAGACAGGACTTTGTCATTTCTGTGCTAGGTAAGGAACTGACTAAGAGCATTGATGGGATTTAAGCATAGACGCTTCAGGGTATGCTATTAACAAAATAAGGAGAAGCCCTCAAGGAGAACAGTCTCAGTCTTCTTACAAATCCCCCCTTATCTTCTGGTTGTCTCATGGACACCCTGCTTTCTGCAAGAAAGAGCATCTGGGCTCCAATTTCCTATGACTTCAGGAAGTTCTTCATTTCAGTTTGATCAAGACAATATCTGAGTGTGCACAGAAGGTTGCCTTGTGATGTCTGAAAAGAGGAGATCAGGTATTGCCATGGTGGGGCTGCTCTTTGAAACAGAAAGGGATTGGCACCGAGCTGGACTTCCTTGTTTGGAACAGGGCCTCTGACCTGAGGAGTATCTGCACTGTTTGAGACCCCTGAGCACTGGCTCAAGGTGGCCCCTTCCCAAAAAGCCCATTTGACAGCTGATTCTGCCAGGCTGGGTGCCAATCCTGTCACAAATGTGACTCACTTCAGGGCTCTGCCTTCCCCTGGCTGTAAAAGGATCATATTGCTTTTCAGGCCCTTGACGATACAGGACTTTCCTGACTGAATTCTTGCTTCAAGATCAAGAGCTTGCATTGAATCAAATGTGTGTTTGAGGGAAATACCCACACTTGAAAATTTCCTGGAAGAAAAACTTTATCGCATTGGTTATCTCATTGGTCAGTTACCATGTTTCTCTCTTTCTGATTGTTTTGAGTTTCCCATCAGTGAAGCACACTGTACCATTGTATCTTTATCTTACCAGAGCTATTTTCGCCGTGGACCGTAATCAAGTGACTCTGTAATTTCTTTCTGATGAGCTAAAGAGACAACGCTCTAGGGGAATCTCACAGTTAACACGTTTTCTAGATTTTAAATAATTCTTGTTAGAATTGGGAAGGAAGTTGATGCTGGTGACAGATTTTTTTTCCCCTTTCTTTTTCTTCTCTCTCTCTCTTTCTTTCTTACATTGAAAAATGTTGAGATCTTCAAATTATTGTCTCATTTTAACGCAGAAGGGAAAAAGCTAAATATCATATTTTTTCTTCAATCAACAACCCAAAGAAAATGGTATTGGATTGTGTTCAGCTTCAATAAAAGGCATTTGCAGCTGAAAAAATACTAAGTGCAAATGTCTCCCATTGACGACAGTGAAATTAGAACCAGTGGAGTGGAGCTTCAACACCCAGGATTTCTTAGCAAATTTTGGGGAGTTTTTTTTCTGTGATTGACAGCAGTTAGCATAAATACGAAACATCAGAAATGCTAGAAACACATTTTGCTGCAGCAGGCATGTTTGGCTAGGAAAAGTTTGAGTACGACTTCACAGTGGCACAAGGTTATGTTACTTTTCAAAATTTGCGTCTCTCATTGTGGTTTCTGCCACATGATTTCTATCTTTCACTCTCATTTCGCATAACACTATTGCTTTGCATCCACTTTGGCTCAAAGGCATCCCCTGATTTAAAGATGTTCTGCAGGGATGCATTTTGTCTGCCTGCCAGCTGAGAACTCCTTATCATCACAGCCTGTCAAAAATCCCCTTGTGTTTAGCAACAGTTGCTCTTGCTGCTCTTCCTTCTGGTTGGTAGCACTGCTATCTCTTCTGCAAGAACAGTGTTCATGTCTGTCATTTCAACGACTCTGAATTTCTTATTTTTGTCAGGATTGATGGCAGTGCTGCCTGTTTGTTGTACACTATCCAGGACTGAGTCATCCCTGTGTGCTCTGTGATTGCCAGGTCAAGTTCCTTTCATACAGGGGAGAGGCTTGTAGAAAGATTGGATAAGGAATATTGCCTAACTAATGCCTTGCTGTAGCTTTCTATGATGTGACTAAACAGTGTGTCTCAAACCAGTTTGACATATAAGACATTTTTATTTCAGTAAAAAAAAAAAAAAAAAGGCCAAGAGAGAGAAATAAAAGTTTTTATAGTGACCCATGGAAATATTCCTGGGTCTTTTCCCAGAGCAGGATTAAAGATACTGGCATGATTTGATTCAGAACAGAAATACTAAGGTGAGTTTATTGAGCATGGAAGGATTCACACTAGCTGTCTTTGTTTTTCCACGTGAAATCCAATTGCATTTGGGACCATCAAACTATTTTCTGATTGTAAATCACTATTCAGCTAATCTTATACTAGAATTATACCAGAAATACACCTTTCCTTCCTTCCTTCCTTCCTTCCTTCCTTCCTTCCTTCCTTCCTTCCTTCCTTCCTTCCTTCCTTCCTTCCTTCCTTCCTTCCTTCCTTCCTTCCTTCCTTCCTTCCTTCCTTCCTTCCTTCCTTCCTTCCTTCCTTCCCTCCTCCCTCCCTCCCTCCCTCCCTCCCTCCCTCCCTTTTTCACTCTTTTTTGGTGGCAGGGACACACAATATTTTTTTCTTTGCTTACTTAAGTGTTCACTTGTCAATGGAGATGTAACCAAATTAACACAGATCACGAGCAGTGAATACAAGAACATAAGTGTAATTCTAGTGAGCCACACTGGAGAGCCATCTAGCTGAGCATCCCATCTCCAAGATTTTCAGCAGCAGATGTCTAAGGAAGGCAGTAAGAACAGGACAAGACGGCAGTAGTATTTCCCTAAAATACAATCCCAGGCCTCGGCTATTTGTAGTCTGGGGAGTATTCTATTACGAAAACTGCTTCTTTTTGAGTGTTTACACACCTTCAATAGGGTTTGTTTAATTTCTTTGTCCAGTAGTAACTTTAACATCCAAATTACCCATTCCCAAGGTTTTCTATAGTTTACCAATGAATTATGGAGGAAATATTGCCTTTGTTTCTTTGACACTTGTCACCCATTAGTTTCATATGAGGTCTCGTTGTTCTGTTTTGACTAACTTTACCTTGGAAAAGACAGTGGGTATCTATTTCTTACTTGCCATCTGTAGGACAAGCATAAATGTACAGAGCAGTACTGTACTTCATCAGTTGTCTCCTGCTCTACTCAGTCACTCTCACAGAAGCTGTACCCTACTCTGACAGTTCTTTCTGCTTGTCACTAGACCTTTTTCCAGCTCTGTTACATCCTTGTGGAGACAGAGGCCAGAACCTCATACACTGCTCAGGACTGACTGGGACACCACAGGCTGTAGGGTGGTGTAATGACATGGGCTTCTTGCCCACCAGTTTCTCACCAGTGCCTAACATCTGGTTTGTTTTCTTCACTGTTAATGTGCACTGAGGTGGTGTCTCCGTGGAAGTGTGTTTTGTAACACCAGAATCTCATTCAAAAAAGACAGTGATGACAGACCTTTGTGCCCAACACTGAATAGGTAGAAATAAATATATTTTTTTCTTTTATGCATGATTTTACATTTACCTATCTCAAATATCTTTCATTTACTCAGTTATTTCATCTTGTTATTTACTCAGTTACTTAATCTGGTCAGGTCTTTCTTTGACCATGAAGAGGCCCTTGTCCTTACCACCCTAAATAACTTACTATCATCAGGGTGCCTTGTCACCTCATTATTCATTCCTTGTTCCATATCACTTATGAACATGTTGAACGGCACAGGCCAGAACACAGATCCTGCAGGATTTCACTCGTGACTTCCCTCCACCTTTTGTTCCTAACCTTTTCTCTCCTACCATTTAATCAGTTATTTAGCCATCAGAGTTTTGGTTCTCATCCCATGTCAGCTTACTTTCTACAGCAGACACTGATGAGGAAACCTTGCTGAAAGCTTTCTGGATTTTCAAGAAGGAAGAAACAGCTCAATCATATCCCTCATCTGTGGGCTTCCAAGAACTAATATGAAGGCTTGTATTTGTAATCAATGGATATATTAAACAAAACACAGAGAGATATTTTTTTCATAAAAATTGAGACCAGTTCATACCTAATTCTCTTTCCAGAGATCAGTTCTTCTGTGTCTGCTTGACTGACAGAAGATAGTAATACGTATTTGGTCTTGGCAACACCCTTTCTGCTAATCCAAATGGTATCACAGGCTTGACCATTGTTTTAGGCCATGACATTTTTGCTCCAGAGTTTGATTTTTTATAAGGCAATTGATAGCACAATTGACCTCTGGCCAAGAAGTGTGTGGGTTTTTTTGTTTGTTTGAATGATACCTCCTGGCAAATAATCATCTTTTCTGCTTGTTATTTTGGCCATAAAACACACCCTGTATAAAAATCCTCATTGAAGTCGGCTTTGAAAAAACACATATCACTTTATAAACATATACAAGGCTAAAATGTTTCTGACATGTATACCCACTCAGAAAGTTATTAAGAAAGATTCAGCTTGATATTATTTGAAATGAGGGAAACATTGAAGTATGAATATCAGGAGTTTTAATCAAAAATCCATTGGGACTTCAATTTGGGATTCAAGCTATACAAAATATTTGCATCTGAAGCAAAATCCACAAATATTTGGATTTTCATCAGTTCTGCTTGGATGCAAAACTGTCAGACACTGCAGTTTTGGCAGTCAGAAATTGCTTTTCCTAAATGTTAACTGCGTTTCCCACCCATTGGAAAAATTGCAGAAGACCCAGGGGGGCTTCTAACTCGTATAAAGCTGAGTGCCAAAGAAAAGAACTTCTCCAGGGGTTCCTTGTTTCTCCTCACGGGGAGCCTGTCACCTCCAAACCTATGCTTCATTTTCTCAGAGGAATAATTCCTTATGGCAGCTTTCCACGATTCTGCCTTTGGAACAGGGATGTAAACTGCAATTCCCAGCAGCCACGGATGCTGCACTCATAACTTTGTTTAAACATCTGCTTAGATTAAGAAAATATTAGCACAATACTGGGCACAACGGTCTTTCCATAAAAGGGCTTTAAAATGTCTCTGCTCACAAAGCATTGTTTTCCATGCACAGAGGGGAGGGAACTGGTGGCAGGTGTAAAGTTTCAATGTGTGTATTTATTTTTCCAAAACCTTTATGGGGAACATGTCACAGATTGGTCCATGCTGTGTAACAGCTTCAGAGATGCAAGAACCTAATTCCTGATGATGAATGTTTTGAAGCTTTATTGCATAACAGAGATACTGGCTCATTCTCCCTTCTCAACTTTTCTCACGTATAACATCTATCAGCAAAGTCATCAACTTTTATGTAGTTTTATTAGCTCAAGATATATATATTTTTTTAAATAAAAATGAATTATTTAGTGAAGAGTGTTGAGCAATCAACAGGGGGAAAACTGCCTTCTTTTCCTCTTTCTGTTTTTCATCTTTCTAAGACCCTACTTTGTTTATATCTACTTGATGCTTCTCGATACCAAGAAAGTAGGTTTTCTACTTTACAAACAAAGCTTAGAAATAAAGTTGTTACTTGGAGCTGATTGTGCAAATGTACCTTGGTTGTGAGTTAACTGTGCTCTGTGACTACTGCAGTTACAAGAACCTTTTTCTCTTCATTCCCACTCCGTGTGGCTGACTGAAACAGGAAGCCTTCCTGCCTCCTGCCGGAGGAGGTGACTCCTGAAACTGCAGTGCTGGTGCCAAGACGATTGTTCAGGAACCGCGTGTAACTGTGTGTGTATTAACACCCCCTCCCTGCAAAGCCTTCTTATTGGCACGAGACCACACACACAAGAAAGAAAAGAGGATGCAGAATCTATCCACACTGACCTCTAAAGAAATATTCCTGGCTCCTGCATGTAGGAGCTATTTCACACCCACTTCTCCCATGCAATGCCAGTAATAAATAAATAAACAAACAAACAAATAAATAAATAAATAAATTGCACTGCATTTAGCAAGGTTAAATTATTGCCAATTAGCAGACTTTATTCTTTTATTCATTTTTCTTTCTGAGGAGTTACTCTGTAGCAATGAATATCAAACCTTACTCTTGCTTGTATTTTAACAAGACCATCCTTCCTGCTAAAAATAAATTGAGCCTGGCCTGAGCAAAGTATTGGACTGAATCTTGTGTTAGCAATGAAATCTTATAGCCAGTAAAGTCTTAAGTTTCACTGTGAACCTCTCACTCTGTTCTAACTTCATAATTCTTTGAAAGCCTAATGCTGAAATATTTTTCCTTATCAGTTGGTCTGCGTATGTATGTGTAAATACGCATATGTACTCATATAAAATAATAACAAGTTACATATGTAAACATAATATAATATCAAGGCAAGATTATGCAGATATTGGTATGAAATAGAAATGACTACATTACTCATGACTGATAAAACCATGAATGCTTTTCTCAAATGAGTGCAAATACAATGTTTCAGCCAAGCAAAGTTTGTATGAGATTAAGAACATTAAAATTAGATATAAAAGTGGGAGTTATAACTGGAAGTTTCTCTTCAGTCTCGGCTATAACAACCCCAACTGCTGTAGTGTGTTTATTTCAGCACAGATAAGTAAATATACAGGGCTGTTTTACTGCTAGTGAGTTACATCAAGTGAAATTACAGCTTTCCACTTTGTGTAAACTGCCATGATGTTGATAACAACACAACTTGTAACTACAGATGGGTACACATCTCTTTAAAATCAAAAAAAAAAAAAAAAGAGCAAGAAAGAGAGGGAGGGACCGACCCACACCTAATTCTCGGTTATGCTAAGGATCTTTGAGATCTTCAACAAAGGAAAGGGAATTTAACTTTGCTAAAATTATTGTCCTTCTCAGCTCTCAAGGCCAATTTTTATGAAAAGAGGCTGCCACGCTGTGTTGTCTTTATTATTTTCCAGTGAAGAATTGGCCCTCAGCTGATATTCAAAACGCTCAATTTTACCTTTCTGAACAGACAATTGTGCACCTCCAGGATCGAGACCAAAACATTTCAGAGTCACTTCAGGAAGAAACAGAAAAGGCTCATGTTCAGCCCAGCCAAGCACAGGGGATATAGCTCCAGGCACCGGTATCAGCGTCGCCCTGCCGCCTGGGTAACACCTTGCAAAGTGTGTGACAGAGATGCATTTCCCTTTATGAAGAAACCACAAGGCGGGAAGGAGCAAAAGTAGGAAAAATGATAAGCAGTTACAATGAGCAAGTGCTGCCATGTGTTGCACATGACACTTGCCCATGTGCAAGGAGGTCTGTAGGAAATCAGAGTCATTAGCAAGGTGATTTCTAAGTAAGATTCATTCCACCTAATTACAGACGTCTGCATGCTACATCTGAGCTAGACACCTAGGTTTCCTTTGTAATTCTGGGAGAGTTAAGGGTGCTTGTAAAATGTAATCCATCTGACCTGGTTTACGTGCCTTCTCTGAGGGAAAAAGGGGAATGAAAACCTAGAAGTTCCAATTTTTTGCTACAGGCTATAAAGGAGTAACTGGACAACCAGCTCGTATATTGTGGATTTCTGTGAAGAATATATAAAAAAGCCTATGCATGCGCACAGAGCCCAATCTTCAACAAACAGTGGCTGCTCAGTTCATGTTTCCCTTCCTGGTAGAGCTTCCATTGTACCCAGTGACATGACCCAGACATGGAATATGCATGCATGTATGATATATTCTCATTTCATTCAATGTCTACGTTGTTCCATCCTCATTCCTGCCTGTCCCATCTGGATTCTGCACTCAAAGCTCTTTTAGAAGGTACAGGAAAGATAACAACACTGCTGCAGCTGAGCCTTAACTCTGGTTGTTCAGGGGATCGCTTTTTTGTGTCACTTTGATCTCCAGTCCAGGCACCCTAATAACTAAAAAGGGCAGGAGCAAGAGCAAAGGTGGTTTCTGCTCATGAGTTTTACATGAGAAGAGGTCCCTTTCTACCTCTAACTACTTTTCCGTTCATGCTTGCCTCTTGTATTGATTCTTAATTAAATGTGGGATCCTGGATAAATGTTTTGTAATCTTAAATCTGAACTTCTTGCAAGTATCGTGACAGGCAATCACATCCTTCTGAAAAATGCAACTGGTTCCAATTAATTTTTACAAACATCTATATCTCAAGGCTTCAAAATATTTTTCTTTAACAAAGTTAATCATCAATATAATAATAATAATAAATCTGCGTTCACTGAAGCCTAATTGTTTGCAAAGATTGTAAATCACCACCAGTTAGAAATCCGTCTTTTAGCAGTTTTTAAAAAGTCCTTTGTTTCTTTTTTTTCCTTTTTTTTTTTCTTTTTTTTTGCCACTTTTATTTGTGGGAGAAGGTATATGGAAGTAATGAACAGCATGTTAAAAAAAAAAAAAAGAACAAGGCTGACAGTTTTTGGGCAAGTTTCAACTCAATGAGATTTCAAGTGGCAAAGATTTAGAAACCCTCCCAAATTATGACTGACAGGGGAGAGACAAAGCAGTATATGCTGAAACGCGTGCACTTTCCCAAGACCTAGATGCTTCCCATTGCAAAAGATTGCAAAGTGCAGCACTACACAAAAATTTTCTGTTTCACCTAACTGGGATAAGACAGCGCCACTGCCAGCTAGTTTGATTTTAATAATATACCACATCAAATATACTTTTTTAATATGGAACTCCTTTAACATAACTGCGTCTTAACACCTGGTGCATAGAAACAGCAAACCCGAGAACAACAAGATCTTAGGAACATGTGGACAAAATCTGCTCATGTGCTGGCATTTTAATTATGTTTGCCCTGACCCTTTTCCCATGTTCTATAAAACAGACCAACAGTATAGAGGGAAAAAAAAAAAAAAAAAACACCTCAGTAGCACCACCTCAGCTAAACCAGATGAGTGCCGTGCTCAGGATATTATTACGAAATAAAAACAAAATAAAACAAAAAAAAATATATACTGGAAATGAATAAGGAAGCTGAAGCTGATACTTAAAATAATAGTGAAAAGAGCTGTCACATAGTTCCTCTTAATAGCTTCAAGGACACCTTCCTCTGGCTTTTAAGCAGGGTCACAGGCAGTGTTATGTGCTTTTATGGAGTGGGACCGTTTCTCATCCCATCCTCCCTGCGAAAGGCAAGCGGGGTGAAATGGATTACAGGGATTACAGATGCTTGTGATCGAACACACCACCAAACTGGGGGAAGCAGCCCTCCGAGGTGATGAATTCCAGCCCCCAAATTCAAACCTGAAAACAAGCTGGGTAGAATTATTCCATGCAGAGCCTGAATGAAAGAGCGAACATTCGGCATAGCCCGAGCCCTGCAGACGGCCAGGGCTCCTCTCCAGGCATGAGCACTATGCGAAGAACCCCGCGAGCAACATGCCGAGGAGGGGCTGGCACTGTTTTTTTAACGCGTGCAAAGCGATACCATGCTGCGAATTCTCTGGACAACCAGCTGGAGTTGCCAAAGTGAAGGCACCTAGTGCTTTTCCTTGGTGTTTGAGTACTTTAATAGTCAAAGCTTAAACTTATGGTACCACTCTTGTCTTTGGCTGGCAATAGTCACTTTCAAGAACTAATTAAACAAGCTGGTAGCAAGCCCACCTGGGACACGCTTTTCACTCTGCGTCCTGTCCTTCAACATCTGAATGAGATTATGCAGATTGCATCTAGGAATATGAAAACCAATAACCGAGGAAACAGCACAGGGAAAGCTTGCTTTCTTTGATGGTAACACCTGAACTAGTCACGACGAACAGGACATGGGTTCATTGCTCTGGGCCTCTGAACAGCAAGAAAAAAGGGCCACTAGCTGCACGCCTGTGTGGGACCCCAGTGACCCCGGACCCAATTGTCCATAGCACCTTGTTCAGAGCAGTAAAGAGGAAGGGGTAAATGCCTGAGCAGTGCTGGGAGGTGGTTTGGGGTCCCTGTAGACTCCTCAGGAATGACCTGAGGCTCTTCCACAGGGACAGGCTATTGCAAAGTGTTGTAATGACAACTTGCTTCCAGATGGATGTTGCTGCGATATCCCTGCTCTCTCTGCTCCCTACCCTGTGCTGGCAGAAGCAAGGCAGCACCTCTGAGCCTGATCCTTAGCATTTACCTGCCCTCACCACTGGACGTCACTCAGAGTGTGAATCCACAGCTGGTCCAGTATTAGTGTAAAATCACAAGCCTGGGTGGAGGGAGGAAGCCAAAGTGGCAGGGACCATGACAGATGTTACAAAATGCCGACTTATTTATAACAGAAAGTCAGGCAAATCTTTTGAAAGGTTTTTTTTTCCCTCTTTTCTCCCCTCCTCCCAAACCCTTTTTTTTTTTTTTTTTTTTTTTTTAATGTGCAAACTTCAAAGCAATGACTTGTGGCATCTGTAACAGCTACCAAACCGTGCCAGCTGAAGCCAGTGGAGCACAGTCTACAGTGATAGAATGCAAGTCATGCAATTATTCGAGTTTGCAGTCCTGGTTTTTGAAACAACATATGGTCTGCAGCAAGGAAGCCAGGATATTTTAAAAGAGCTCCTACAGGGTTTCAAACTTTGATTTTACAGAGGTGTGGGAAAAGAAGCAGACTCCATTCAGGCTCTGATATTTAAATACATGTGTTGTCGTTTTGCTTATTGAAGAGAGCTGTGCTGCACTTTTACATATGTAGAGTGTATTTTGGGGTTTTAAGGAACAGACGATAACATATAGGTATTTCACACAGTTGTTTTTGTTGACATTTAGGGAAGCAGGGTGCAGTGCTGGACTCTTACTGAAAGGCAAGTGGCCTGAACAGTTTAAAAAAAAAGAGTCTGACTTAATCAAGGTGAGGAAATTGCTGTTAATTGTTGCAATTAAACTGTCCATCAGCATATTTTCAGTTACTGACTATTTTACATTGAAACACTGTTGTTAACGCAAACTGAGGATCTATGAGATACCATCAGGACCTATGGGCATAGACCTCTGTGACAAAATGGTGTGAAACACTATGGTTGAAACATCTGCTTGTCAGGTCACAATGGGCGACAAAGGTCAGCGCTAAGTCCTTACCTGTTCACTCCGCACTGAGGGCTGCCAGACCTAGATGACAGGCAAGCCTAGCACAGCTGTTATACCACGAGCTCCGATTTGCATGTATGGGTGACTTACATGTGCAGATATCCCTTCAATCTACTCTTTCTCTCTTGACCACAAAGACCTCCTTCTTAGTCCAAACTCCACCCTTTAAGAGACATGGATCTTCAAATCAGGCTTATGTGTCAGTGCCTGTCCCCAGGATGCAGTCCATCTCAGGTTTGGCAGCTATGTTTGCTTTAATGAAAAGAAATCTACTAGCTGCTCTGTCCCCTTATCTTATGGCTGGCTACCCACATCCCTTCAAAAGCCCCTATCACCACTGGATGTTGAAAAGCTAATCCTGAACATAAAGCAAGTCTTCCAGAAAGCATAAAAAAATCAACACTAGGTACAACTGCAGCCATGGCATAGGATGTTTCTGTTTATTAGATGAATTATAACTCAGTTTCCAATGTCACTTTTTTATTGTCTGCCTTTTAAGTCTATTTTCTTCAGTATATACTGCCCAGGGCTAAGCTCCCAGGAAGTGTGGGACACCTTCCCTAGCTTTCAACACCAGAAAGTATCCCTGTCACATCTGGTTTGAACCTGCACCTGACACAAATCAGAGCTCTGACTAGTAACTCCTGCAACAAGTACAGATTATTTGGCTGAGCTGCAGCTGCAGCAAAGCCCTTTGACCTCAAATACAACAAAAGATATTAAACCAATTCTGAAAAGTTGACTGGGTTAGCTTCAGAGCGTGAGATCCTTAGTATATATTCTTCATGAAGAGGAAAGAAACGTCAGTCAGCTCAGAAAACTGCTTTTATTCCCATCAGCAACCAGGTGTTGATGCTTTATGGGACTACCCAAACTCTTTACCCTGAGGTTGTGTAGGTTTTCTCCAAGCCTCCCTACTTGATACTCTCTGAAATCTCTGCCTATCTACATCTTACCACTCCCTGAATTCTCACCAATTTGGCAGAAGTCATCTTCTATGAAGCTTCAGCAATCTTCTACTCCATTTCCATTCTTTAAATAACACAGAAAGAGTCATGCACGGTCTCAATCAATGGTAAATAAGACAGAGCATGTCATTAGTAACATAGAGATGAGTTCAGTCTGGTTTTGCTTAGGTCTCTAGGAATCTCTAGGGCACACACGATTTTTACAGAATTGACAGGTATTTGCAAGGTCACTTTCCTGTTCACTCTCCTCTCCAGTGAATCTCTACTTTTTAAATTGTGCCCCCATCTAACAACTTCATACCACTTTCTGAAACGTGAGCTTTAACTCACACTGCTTTGTAAGAAGCCCAGTTATCTAAGGTAGTGTTACATTTGGTGTATTTGATAAATCTCATTCTCTGCAAACTGCTACAGAAAAGGAACGGACAAGTCTGCACTCAGAAATGGTTTAAGTTACAGTAAGTTTTAAACCATTTTGACAACTGTTTAAATTCTTAAATCTGTTCTTAAGGCTGCTCTACTACTGTTTATAGAACAGAAGCTGAAGCTTTCCATTTTGTAGCCTCTGAAAGGACCTGTAAAGGATTCGTTTATATTTGATTTGGTTTCTTGCAGCTGACAGTGATAAGAACAGAACCTGCTTCAGCAGTCATTATGTGCTTAGGAAATATTTTGATCTCCTGGGAGGATGATGCCACTTGGAGTAGGTAGTTCAATGAATCAATTTCTCTAAAAGAATGTATGCAATGCGTATTGTATGGGTATTTTTGCTCAATAGAAATAAGCTGTTTGCTCATACGTGCAGACAATTTACATGTAGCAGACCTTGTGCTTATACAAACTGTCAAGTAGAAAAAAAAAAAAGCAAAGAAAAACAAAACACCACCACCAACAACAACAAACAAAAGTAACAACAACAAAACAACTACAGCAACAACAAGAACAAAACAACTAAAACAGTCCCTCCAGATGCAAATTTGGTGTGCAGAAGCACACATGTATTAGTGGAAATCAACCCCTCATGACTCCTTTCAACTTTCTTTGAAGTCAATAGCAAAATTCCCATTGAGTTCAATAAGAACAAGAGGAGGCCCTTGATCTAGTAAAAAGTCCTTAGGAGGTTTTATAAACTTTTTACACAAAACTTTATCCCAGTTGTATATGGAATACATTTTGACCCTGTATCCACCCACAAAACTTTGTAGCTGGTTGAGAATAATGTGACACCTCCACTCTGCCCAGCAAATTACTGTCACTCAGAGCCCTGGTTATGCATTTGTAGGAGAGATTTCAGGATACCTGAACAAGTTTTGCACATTGCTTTCCAGAGAAGAGCACTAGAGAGACGATGACAGCTCAAGTAACTTGCATCCAGCCATTCAGGAGCAGATCAGGTCAAGGCCATTTCTGGCCACTGATCCAACCTCCCTCATGACAATGGATACATGCCAAATGTCCCTGCTAATTCTGCTCAGTCTTGTGGTAGCCTTGGACACAGCTGGTCACAAGGGATTAATACCAAGACTGGAGAACCTGGCACAAGGAGATGGAATTGCACTAGAGCAATTCTGTTTCACTCCTATCTGATCAAGTCCAGAGAGCGGTGATGGGCATCTACTCCCTCTGCTTGAGGGCGCTTGACTGTGAATTCCCTACGGCATCGCTCATGTTGCTTCAGCTGTTCTACATTTACATCAAGTCTCTGGAAATTTGTGGGACAATTTGGGAAAACTATTACACTTACTACTTTGTCTCCTTTCCAACTGACTCAGACACCATGGTCACTGGGGTTAACCAGCAGTGAAAGGAGTTGTGTTTTAGGCAGAAGCCAGTTGGCTGAAAATCCACTCTGATAATACAGAAAAGGTGGTGATTGGCAAATAGAAACAGTGCTGGACACGGCAGCAGCAGCAACCTCAAGACAGTGATTTACACATCTGTTATCTCTCAGTTTTATGACACCTAGATCACATTTTGGGTCAATTAGGAGAAACTCCAGAGCTCCCAGGCATCTCCTTAAAACCACTGCTCACAGCCTGGACAGCCTATACTTGAGGAAGGAACCCTCTTCTGCACAGATGCCAGGGGCATGAAGGTGCAATGCACAAGCAAGTCAACTCAGTCTGGACTATGCAGCTCTGCATCTCAGCCCCAGAAAAATCACTGCTCAGACTCTGACCCACAGTTCATATTCTGGGTTTGAAAACAAGAGTCTTATCCTCCTGACTGGAATTTCATCACAGAGTATAGAGCAGGACAGAGACAGGCAAGCAATGTCTGGTTTAGAGTTGATCCACCTACAAAAAGATTGGATGTTTGTTTCATGGTTTTAAATATTTATATGAAGATAAATTTTCTTGGATCTTTGAAAATGTTTCCATTAAATTGTACACAAATATTGAACAACCTACTATTAGGCAACAGACACTATCATGTTAGACATTGAAATCCTTTGACTGTCTGGAACAAAGGCAAACTTTTTCTGGAAAAGTACACATTTAGTAGGCTTGATTCATTAAATGCTAGTAATTTTAGGTCAGGTTAAAACATCTGAGCCCTTAACGGGTTCAAGGGCACAGTATTAATCAACAAAGAAAGTTTCTAATCAAATTTGGCCTTGGGAAATTCTCTTATATATTCTTCCTGGATGATGATATTTTTTTTAGGGAGCTTATCTACTATCTTTCTGGGAACAACTATCCACTTTAATAAAGTGTCTAAAATATTGTAATAAACATACAGCTTATAACAATAGCATCATATTTCCCCACATAGTATTTGTGTGTGGTTTAATTAGATGGAAGGATTACAGGAAAAGTTTGTGTCATAATGATTCTTTAAAGTGAAACCATAGATCAAAGTTCATAGCTGCCAAATATACAACTTTCAAAACAAGCTCAAGTGCTGCTATTAATCATGGCTGCTGGGGGATTTGATGACAAAGATTAAACTGCTGTAAAGGATACTGCTGTGCATCAGATTCTTGCAACTGTCATCAAATACTCTACCAACTATTAACAGGTCAGAAGAGTTGTCCAGTACTTACCATGGGTGGCTCTGTCACTGCTGTTGGTGAGGCAGTCTACGCTATGGTGACAACCAGTGACACCCTCCCAGCTAGACGTTTGTGGCTTGCTGTTTTTTTTAGTGTGGCTGAAGTCTTAAGGTCTGCCTGTAGAGCAAACAAGAGAGGGAAATTGGAAGACCTCAGCCTCACAGCACTGTATCCTCACAGGAATGTCGCTTGTGTGGTGCAGCTTACTTGTATTTCTAACATGGAGTACTTCCCCCTTGCTGCCTGCAGGTTAAGAGTGCCCACCTGTGGAGCTGACGTATTGTAAATTCACTTCCTAGTTTATTTCTCAGCAACCACTCGGCATGGATAAGCCCTCAGAGAGCGCCTCAAGGACCAGCCTTCATCCCATTTGCAATTACACCAACCCTCTCTCCTTCCATACAGGATCATGTGATTTTCCTGTGGGAAGCTACAGCGTTCACTTACACGGAAACATAATATGAAGGAAGTATGTAAAGCATACTTTGTAGGACGGGAGCCAACAACCTGTGACCCACCAGCCAGCACTCTGTGGTAGGTCACAGATAGTCCTCAGGTGGCAGGTAGAGGGCTGTTAACCTACAGACCTGCAATATACTGCTGTTGCTGCTCGTCTGTAGCAGTGTGCTTGAGAAGTGGCTTTTCGGATGTTCAGCTTCGCAGAGTCTGAAAGTAGTATTGGAGTTTCATTCTGAGCTCATGGTGGAACAGATGTGAACGGCAGTCTGATGCAACAAGCAACTGGAGATTCAAATCCAAACCCACAGATTTGACTACAGTCTTCAAAGTTTAGGGGAGTTACAGATCTGAATCCAAACTTCACAGCTGTGGCCAGCTATAAAACAAACTTATCTATATAATGGGTTGAATCCAAACTATATCTGAATATCCTTCATCTCTGGGAAAGTTTGGAGATACATCTGGCTGGAAATTTTTAAGCATCATCTCATCTTTGCTAATAGCATCTTTCAAAATAAATAAAGAAAGAACAGAATGTTAAAGACTTAAAATGGCAGACGTTCAATACTAGATATTTTAAGTAGTTCAGTCTTTAACTTACCAAACTAAGGCCCTCAAGCTACCCAACACTTTGTAAGTTAAAGGTACCTCCATGGATTGTTTCACTCCTTGATGTAACAATTCTCTCTGAGGAACACAAGGACATGACACCAGACAGACCATTTTTAGGCATCTACGGAGGTATATTGTGATGTCTAGAGCTTGCTTGCTCCCACACCAGCCTTCATCTGCCTTCTCTTGATTTAAACTTTGTTTTCCAAGGCTCCCCTCTTTCCACAAAATAAACAATAAATTAAAAATTAGATAAATAAAAATCCTATGGGGCTGAACCATTTCATACTGGAGTACCCAGTACCTAGGCATTCAGTCCCTTTCCCCTCCCAAAATGTTGAGGAAATTAATGTATCCTCTTCAGTTATAGCAAAGCAAAATAAATGCCTGCTTAGCTTGTTCTTATATTCATTGTAAGATGCTATTTAATTACCACCACGAGGACGACTGGATTACATGGGCTTGGCACGTAACTAGGTCTCCCTGAGAACTGATCTCTTGACATAGCTTTGAGGTCTGTTTAACACTTGTGAAGCAACACTTCTCTGTAGGATTATCAGAACCACATAAACAGCATTTGCTCACACATCTTTGTGTGGCACTAACAGTAAGTACAGAACAGGTAATTTGTAGTGTATGCGGTTTTAGCAAGGCATGTATCGTATGCACACACATACAAACCTACCAAGCTGATATCTTCTTGGTGTTGTATCAAAGGATCTTTGCGGATGCCTCTGGAAGCATTAGCATCCATATTGCACTTCAAAGAAGACAAAGATATCCAGGAACATTTCCCTGAACTGGGACCATTTTCCTGGTTCTCTGGTTTCTGCCATCTTATATTTAAAAATGGCATCTGGTTTTCTTCTTACCGAGAACAATATACAGAGCATAGCAACCAGGAAAGGGTGAGGAGGTGTTCTCCTTTGGGTTAGTGAAAAATATTGCCTGAGGAATGGAAACACTGCTTTGATTGTGATACGGCCTCTATTTTTATTACCTTTCTCTGTAAAATACAATAAAAACATTGTGGGAAATATATGGTCAATTATCTGCAGTGGAAGTGAATACACTGACAATGCTTTGGGGGAGGGAGAACCGACTTCCAGGCTTGTCTTATCTTTCCGTGTGGGACAGACTGTGGCTTGAAAACTGCAGGGGCACAGATTTAAAAAACAAAATATGAGCATGTGAAATTGATAACAACTATCCACCTGAAAAACACCTTGAAGAGCCAGAAGAATGTGCCTCAAAATTGTATGACTACAGCTGCTGCATGGATGACGCACTTACCAACGGAAGGCAGGATGGCTTGGGGTCTGAAAATGTGGTATCCATAAAGGATAGTGGGCAAAATCTCTCTCAAGTCAATGGCAACGTTACCACCGGCCACAGTGGAGTGCAGGTTTCTTCCAATATGCTCTGAATTTGCTCTTGGCCCCCTATTATAACATCAAAATAAAACCCAGCGGTGTGCAAATGAACACTGGGGCAAGGCATAGTCAAAATGTCTGCAGTGCTGACATGAGTAAGTCTGTGCTGTAAGTCTCTTAGCACCCACTGTGATAGCCCAGCTTTCAGGTAGCACAAGTATTTTCATATCCTGCTTTATCCTTCTTGACTAGCCTTGGCTGTCAGTCCTGTGAGAGGTGCATTGAGATATATTTGGATAGAGCTGCAAGTTGTGGGTGCCATCACAGTACGCGCAGGACTTATATTTAAAAGAATACATTTGAAAAATGTGTGGTAGGATTGTGGGGTTCATTTCCTGCTGCAGGACCGGAGAAGGGAAAGGCACGAAGTGGCAGGCATGGCAGGGGATACTTCACTGTGGGTAATGAGTCCTTCCTGTGGAAGTGTACTTTGAAGTAAAAGCCCCTTCCTCTGCAAACCTTATCTGGTGCTTTTGCAAGCAGAGAGGCAAGCAACTGAAATGGTGGCAATACGTGAAGAAGGGACAGGCTTTCAACCAGCCTACAGCAAGCTGTGTTTGGCAAGGAACAGATTTAGAAAATTTCTGTACAAAGCTGTAGTTTTAACCATTTCAGATGAAGAGGATGCAGGTTTGATATCAACAATGAATAGAAACTATCACTAATTTAGGTCCCTATCTTTCTCCAAGTATGTCTAGAAGACTCAGCTTCTCATTTGCTGGAACTGCTCTCTCTGTCCGGAGTGTAGGATACCAAAGTATCTAAGTTAGTTTTATGGAAAATTTGATACTGTTATGCAAAAGTAATTGGAGACTGCATAGGACTTCTTCTCTTTTTTGTTAACAAGCACTTTTTATGTCCATGAACACAACAACACTGATAAAAACATTTAAGGCAAGTTCAATTCTCTAGAAATGTTATTTCCTGGGCATGTCATCACCTATTGAAAGTGTGTGCCATCTTGGCCTGTCAGTGTTTTGAATTAACTGGTAAATGAGGAATACTGTGGAAAATGAGGCAGAACATGAATTTAACTGTAGTTTTGCATATATTAAACTGACTGTAACACCTTTGTGCTAAATACAAGAAATATTGTATCTGAGGATCCCATTAAGTTGAAGAGCTCAGCTGACAAGTCAATATATTTTCTTCAGCTGAAGTGAAAAGGCAGCCCATAAAGACTATTACTCCTTTATGATAATTGCAGTAGTTGACATTAAAACTTGAATTTCAGAGTAAACATAAATAATAATGCTATGAGATTTTGACAGCATATTCAGAAGAGTGCAATAGCAATTTCATATGTGAAGTTGGTACATAAATCTCTCCTAGAGGTATCTACTTTTCAGCCTTTATACACACTTCTATACAGACTAATTAGATCTATTACCCTTACATGAAAAATACACCCACAGAACCTGTGAGCTATCCCCTATGCTGAACTGCTCACAGTACAGATTTGCTAACATTACTGCCAACACTGTCATTTTGTCCTGTTGTCCTCTGCTCAAGCAGAAACGAGATTTCTCTGTGTCTGATTGTACCACTCCAAAAAAGGCTCCTCTTATTACAAACAGAAGTTTTCATTCTCTCCAGAGGCGTGATATTTATGATCAAGCATTTTCATGCCTACTTCTCTTGCCCTAATTCTGGTCATTTGTAACAATGCTGGTGTTAAGTGACTACGAAACCCTAGTATTCTAAAGCAATCATATTTTCAGGCTCTGTGCCCTATGTCACATGGAATCATTTATTGCAGTACAATGGGAAATAAGGCCACTACGGTTAAGGGTATTTCTGTGGGGAGAAATGTTGCTCATTGCTGAATAGAGGCACAGCATACCCAGCTGATTATAGGTCGTAAACTCTGCCTTAGTACAAGCACAGAGAGAAGATTTGAAGGGCATTGAGCTCTCAAGCGAGCACCTGGTCACGTGGAAGAGTTAACTTCCCAGACCTGGCTAATAAGGGGCTGCTGAACTTGTCTTGGCAGCTGGGATGAGATCGGTTATGAAAAATTACCACGGCTAGCTACTCACTCCCTTCTTCCAAAACCTCACAGCTCTGCTGTCAGCCTCAGCATCTCCTCTTGCCCACCATCTATCACAACCTCTGCATACAAATGACAGAGAGGTTCAGTGGCACACAGTTGAACTGAAACATACAATTGTAGACTTGTTGGATACTTGTAGCTTGTTGAATAGTCTTTCAGTTTCAGAGCTTACCTCATTTTTGCTGAAGTTGTAGAGAAAAAAAAGGCCCAAGCCCCTCAATCTTGCAAATATAGTAAAAAGTGTTTAGATACACACTTTAATATATTTTCTGTGGCATTTTTGTAAAATACAGATATATAATTATAGATATAATGCATATGTAGCATTTACTATGTTGATTAAAAGCTAGTCTTTTCACAATGACACATCAGTAAGTATTTACAATATGATTCAGATTTTAAGGAACAAACGTTTCAAACAATATTGTGTGGTTATATGATAGCAATCATTTGAGGAAAACTAAGAGACCAGTTCTAAAAAAATCTCAGGAGACAAAGTACATACTCTTGCCAGGAGCACCTCCATGTACATGCATGCACAACCTATTTTTTCCCCTTGCAGGAACATGCACAACTTAGCTCTTCCACGTTTCTACCCAGTCACGGCCCTTCAGATGACATGGATAATTATCTTGCTTATCCTTTTTCATGTACAGATTAATTGTACCATTCCTCCCATTTAACACTTTGTCGAACTGCAACATTTCAAAGTTTTGGCTGGAACACAAATTACAATACACAACTGCCTCGTTAATTTAAACCAATAGAGCTATGACAATGTACATAATTGAAAATTTTCCCATCATCTACACATCTTAGAACCATTTCACAAATTATTACTGGGAGTTTTTTGAACAGTTTTTTTTTAGCTTTGCAAGTCTTTGCTGTCAAGTCTGACTCAAAGAAAACTGCAATGCCAAAACTAGCAGCAGACCCGAAGTACATGAAAGCTCTTTGTTATCCTCACACATGAACACTACCTAGCCATTCGTCCTGAATGTATGGCACACAGTACATCAGACGTAAAGAACATCTTCATGTTCAATGTACTGCCAGCATTTCCTATGAGGCAAAGAAGTGCTATTAGCACAATTTACAGAAGAAAAAAATTAGACACAGAAAGGCTGAGTGAATTGCCCAAGGTCACTTGGGAAGTTTACAACAGCAAAGAAGCAAACCCACGTCTCTTTAATTGCAGCCTCACCCTCTTGTCATTCCAACTCTAATGAGAACATTCTAAGTGTCTTCTTTAACATAAACATATATATAACTAATAGAAATAAAGCCTTCTCCAGCCACAAGCTTTAAGGCTTTTGTGGTCTCCCTTCTATTCCCAAATAATAATAAGAGATAGAGAGAGGGATGCTTCTGTATATATTATCTCTAATCCACTGAATAAACATTAGCTGCATTGAGTATTTCTTGAAGTGGTAGTGGATAAACCCAGTTTGCCAGGAAAGACATTGGAACTCTTGCAAAATTTAACAATACACTTTCACTGAAAAATCTAACAGAGAAATATGTTAAGTCTGAGGGCCTTATTCTCCTTCAATGCCGATAAGGAAAGCATTTTCAATTACATTTGTACCCATTTAAAACGCCTTTACATCAACTGCACAGTATAGAGGAGGTTTAGGGCAACGTTGAACCCATCCTCCTAAGCATTAAAATCTCTTCCATACCCTCCTTGTTTCAGCTCCAACAGGCAGGCATCTGGAAGGCAGCTCTCGCAGCAGAACCGGCACACACCAGGGCAGTACAGGTGCAGATGAGGACAGAAGTTTCCCTAGGACAAATATCTCCTTGTGTCCTTGTCACTCTACAGAGGCTTGGTCAGGAGCAGGTTTTGATCTGTGTTCTTGCAAACACCAGTTAAAACCAGATATTGGAAGGAAATAAACAAATTCCCCAGCAAAGACTGTTTAAGAAACAGAATGGTAGTAGCCTCATGACAGAAAGCAACAAGAAAGGAAGACAGATGGCTCCCTGGAGGGAGGGAAATAGGCTGTAGGTGTCATGCGGTAGCATTCAAAGTAAACTATTAAAGGAATTTTGCCTATTGTAATCCTGGTCCCAATTTGACCATGTTACAGGGAGGCAACTATGACAAAGTGCTGCTTCCAGCAACATTTGTGGGCAAACTGGGTTGTTTGTCTAATGGCTACAGGCAATTTATTTATGAGACACTGAGGATGGAAGACTTTTTGCTCTTATTAAAAAAAAAATCACAACACACACAAAAGGGTAAAACCAATAATGGAATTTCTCATCCTGTGCACTTTTTTTTTTCTAAATCAAACCTGCATTTGCCTTTAAAAAAGTAAAAATACAAAAAGAAAGATACATTAGAATATCCTACTGTCCAGTAAATGTCTTATAGGCAATACTTATGGAGGAAAAAAAAAAGCATCAAGCCCTTCCTTTGACAAAAACGTAGCACCCCAAAGTTCATTCTATACCAAGGAATGCCACTTCTTCTGCTGTTGGTTTAAATCACTCATATCGCCACAATTTGAATATGCGTTATTTGTCTCCAAATACCTAATCATAAATCTAGACTAATGCTGAAAAAAAATCCTAGTAAGAATGCCGTGCTGTTGATAAGCTAAAAACAGTGTATCATGAGAAGGCAAACTAATCTTTCCGTTTACTTTGTAAATAATCCATTAGCTAAACTTCTATTTTAGGCTGGATGCTTGATGCTTAACACTTGAAAGTCCAAATACCCTTCATATCCCTTATAACAGAGAAGAAGCTTGTAAAATGTCTTTGGTGCATCAGCTTACCATTGTATGAATGTTTTAAAGAAACTCACTAGTACTATAGGAAATGTAAGTGGGCTTGTTTGTGTTGTTTAATACACTAAGTGTCATTTCATTCTTTAAAGGGGTTAGAAAAGAGGAGGGGGAAAAGGGGAGGAAGTCTTACTTAATTTGTTGCATATGTCCCAACGTGTTATACAACTAAGTGTATTATACCAGAAAACTAAAGCAGTCTGCGCCGCAACAAACTCCGTGTAACTCAAAATAGGAGAATAATCTGGCCGCAAACAAGTCAAAAATTCAGTGAAACTTCCTCTCATATTATATATACACACACTTTACAAGCTACATTGAGTGTCCTTTCATATTCCAAAAGAAATACATTGTAGACACCAAACATACTGTACTTTTACTTAAAGGCTTCATCAAACCATATGTGCAGACACTTGAGAAGACGAGAGTGTTAAGCTTCCTAGGGTCCTAGAGTCAAAGAAATTCTGCTGCCCCCCACTGCTAAGTAAGTGCACTCCTTCCACAGGGGGCAACATCTGCCGATCCGTCATGGTTCCACTTGGCGAGGACCCCAAGAAACTTCCTTGGGAAGAAACAATTTTCTCAGGACTGGCAGCCAGTTTAGGGGATGTGGAAAAGTTATATCCGTACAGCGCACATGGACTGTGCAGTCTAAATGTGTTGTAGGAGCCTTGGTGGGTTTGATTAGTGGTAAAGGCATTGCTGGATGGGGATGGCATGATGTACTGGAGCTGTGGAGACATCCCTGAAATCTGCATAGATAAGCCAGTTTGTGGGCAGCTGAACGCATCCCCATCATTGCCACTCATTGACATATTCACAGTTGTGCTACTTGACACACCGACATAGGAGGGAGTCCTTGGGGGAGCAAACGTGTCACTGGTTTGGTTTGTGAGCCTGTTGTAGGTTTCAGCCAAAGAAGTGCTGTATCTGTTCAGGGTCAAGCCTGAGCGGGCACAAGCTGTGTAGTCAGCTGGAGCAAGGCTACAGAGCTGGCTAGTGTTGGGACTGAGATGGAAGGCTGGAGATGAGCAAGGGGAACCCGGCAAAAGGTGAGGGTGGGTAGATGGCACTCCACTGCCAGATCCCTGGAGTAAAGTAGAGGAACCTGCATTTCCTGGAAGAGAATATGACAGCGTAAGAAACATGTTGGGAAAGGTTCATTTTCTAGATGACAGATCAAGACCTTTGTCTTTTAAAAATAACCCTTGATGTGAAACACTTGGCACAAATTAATTCAAAAATATTGTTACATACATGTGAAGGTGTGTGTGGATGGCACATGCATATTTTTAAAGAAATGACCTGTCCAAGAACTGAACCTATGCTTTTGTGACTGTCACTCCATACATCCAACCTTACAGCTCCTGTTCGAAAGGTTAACTACTCTTTGTTTGTCACTGGAAGAAAACTCTGGCAGCCAAGGTGTAGCCATCCAAGTACCACACCACAGGAAGCCTTCTTCAAAGTTATGAATTGTTGTCTCTGTTGTTGCTATACTCTGAAGTGGGTTTCAGCCCTTGCTCTGTGTGACATATGCTTCGCTCTGTGCCCAACTGTCACTGCCAGAGCGCCAGCTAAGGAACCAGCACCTCATCTCAAATGATAGAGGCTCCCATAGATAAAACTTCAGGAAAGGTGTAGGCTGAGTACTGTGCATGGAGCTGTTTCATTTCTTGAATGTGAAGGTGGAGGTTTAGGTTTGCAGCAAACTGTGGATGAACTGTTCATTTACTGGTATCAGAACTTTTTACCTCACAAATACCAGTGCTGAGTGTTCCTAAAAATGAACTGCTAACAACAGGTGAAGCCTTTTCTGAGGACTGAATGTTTCCCAGCTGCAAGAAAAGCTTCTTTTTCTTAGAAATTATGTCTCCTGGGAAAATGAGCTTAGAAAAATGGATTTGGGCCTTTCACTGCCTTCTAGGCCAAAGTCACTTAGCAAGGAAGTCTCTCCTGTTTGTGAATCACGTTAACAATTAAACTGCTTGATGATGCAGAGATACACACTGTCAGTAAGCTCGCAGGTTTTCATGACAGGTGAGCTAGTAAAAAGAAAAATAAGTTATCAGTGAACTCTGCCTCCTGCTTGTTGTTCTACTAACAAATAACAGGTACAAAGCACTACGTGATACATCAAAATTCCAGAAATCCTAGGATTTCTATGTAAATGCCTCTCCTGTCTGAGATGGCCACTTTCAAAAATCAGGACAGATTTCTAATGGGGTCTTTCACCAAGTCTTTTTGCCTAAGCTCTAAATCACCCTTACTGGCCAAGGCACATGAGATTAAAGATTTTGCACAGATCCGAGCTCCCACTCTGCAAACATCAGCAGTAACTTCAACAAGCTCCTTAACCTCAGGCAACAGCAATTCCCCTGCTCTCAAACAGTCCTGCTATGTACAAACAGGGCGATATAGCTGGTCTGTCTCCTAGACAGGTTAACTCCACAGTTAGTTGCCTGCCAGTCTTATGCAGTCTGACAAAGGCTGGTGCTACCACCTCATTCTAGGTGTTTTTAAAAGGACCAGCCCCCAGCCCCACTCTCTGCTCAAAAGTTTGCCAATGCTTATCCTAAATACCTGTGACTTGGCACAAAACCTCCTTTTTAACTGCCCACATCAAACCCTTATGCTCAAGATTTTCAAAGGAGTGGGCTAAGGAGAAGTTAAAACAGTGATTTTTGTGTGTTTCTCTATTTTCTGAGTTTTTGCTCTGAAGATGCCAAATGGCTATGGAATATATTACCAAGAAAGCAGATAGGATGTCTGTAAATTTGATAGCAGGAAATGTTAAGACCCAAGAGCAAGAAGTCTGATTTAGCTGTGAAAAGTCTGAGAAGTATTCTATACGCACAGGGATGCTCTGGAAATAAAGGAACTCAGAAAAGAGTACAGAAAGTCCCCTCTTTCTACAGACAGGCCATTTAAATACCCCCCTCTCCCACAGCACTACCTCTATGATGGGGAAAATGAAAGCCAAGAGGTTATGGACTGGGGAGCAGGAAAAAGAATGGAGAGGAGATCCATTTTTTCAAGCTCTAGGATACATATAAAGTTTGTAGGGACTTTCACTGAACAATTTATTGGTCTTCAAGAATCAAGAAAGCTTTCCAAGGAGGAAGCAAACTTAACCTTGCAACTATTTATTCAATACATTGATGACACCGTTTCTTTCATTCCTCTTTTTTTTTTTTTCTTAAACGCAATGTATTTCCAACTTTTGAGTTTGGATGTGTAGAACAGAATTCACTAATAATAACTCTGCCTTGTGTAGCTAGCCAGAGCGTAACACTAAATAAAAGGTTATTCTGTCCTTAAATGTCATCTTCCTCCACATGTGATCTGATCTATCTTTATGACCTAATATTTTTGCTGCCACAGTCCTTAAGTTAGCACTTGTTTTCTAGCTTAGACTAATGCTGATGAGAGGTGATGGCCTGCAGTGGGGTTGGCTGGTCGCATTTTCTGCAGGTGAGCCACTTACCTAGATTTTTGTAAGGAATGATGGGCATAAAACTTTACCTTCATGCATTTTTGTTTTGAAAAACCACAAAGAAGACCGTTACCTTGTTTGGGTATCCCAGGTATATCTTCAAATGTAAGTGTCCTTAGTGAAGGTCTCCAGAAGGCATAAGACTCTACCAAAGCTTCCAGTCCCATCCTATTTAGAACAAAAACATCATTGCATTATTATAGAAAGCTATATTTTGTCACATTTCTCTGAATACCTCAGAAACATATAAAAATATTAACATTTCAGGATTATTTTGAAGTTCATTCTGTTTTTTTAGAATAATCTTACATGCTAACCCATGATATTCTGTGATGTGCAGTCACTTGGCTGATAGCATGCAAAGAGTTTCTTGTTTCTACAAGTCCGCTTTTCTATTTCAGTATTATTTTGGGGGGATGTTGTTTTTTTGGGGGGTGAGGCTGTTAAGTGTTATGATGTTAAATAATTTCCTAGTATGACATTTCCTTAAGAGCAACTGCTCTAATTGCCAGGAAGATGATCTCCTATTTCTGACTAGAACAAAGGTGATCAACTGACAACTGTTATTGAAACTGGACTTCCAGTCTTTGTTGATGAGTTGGAAAATCAAGCTCACAACATGAGCAAGGCATGAGTGTACAGCTCTTTTGCTACTAAAATGTAAAAAAAAAAAAAAAAGTAATGTTGTATCTCTGTCATTATGTGCTCGGCAACATGCCTTTAGAAACTAAAAATCTTCAATCATTTTCTTTCTACAATGTCATGACAAAACAGAAATATCTGGCTAAACAATTTTGACAGATAATATCTAAAAGAATCTCTATTTCCGGAAGGTAAAGGCTCATTTGCTTTCTGACAGTATTTTATAAATAATGCAGCTCAGAGGTATAATTTTGCTGTTATTTTTGGCTGCTGAGCCCCAAAGGCCTGTTAAGTGTCAACATCAGGCACAAACCAAATACAAGTGCTTGCCTTTGCGCAGCAACACTATGTAAACTGGAATTATGCAAATAGACCAATTTGAAGCTACCAACATGTTCTTCTGATACTGCTTCTTCCACATTGCGTTTCCAGGAGGATCACAAATGTACTTCAGGAAACGGTTATAAAGTATTTATTAGCTGAACCTGGACTAAAAAGATAGCCTTCATTCTCTGCAGTAATGGTGAATTTTCATTTCTAGTTAAAGTAGAGATAAAAGCCACCTCCTGGAGGAGTGTAGCCAAGGTGATAATTTATACAAGATGCCTTCGAACAATTTCCACATTTTATCACCACCCTAATTTATGCTATCAAATGGCCAAGTTTATTTAACAAAACAGTTATGTTTTTTCCTGAAGTATTTAAAGAGAGAAATTCTGGTCCTTTCCTGAGTAAAAGTTTTTATAGGGTCAAACTTAAGGCCTAGCTGAAGAATGAAACTATTCTCAGCACATAAATTCTGTTGCACTTTGCAAATGTACAGGGAATGCTTTTAAAAGGTGAAGCTACTGATTTCTGTAAAATAGCCTGTGGGGCTGAAAGGGAATGACCTGAAAGGGAATATTTTAATTAAACAGAATTATTGCATGCAGCAGTGCAGAATAAGGTAGCTGCAATAATTAAAGCAACATTGAAAAGTTCGACGGAATGGTGCACAGCATTTTTCACACTTTTGCAGACTAAAATGCCTAGGCAATGAGTGTAACAGTCAGAGCAATGAAGATAACAGAATCTTAATACTTAATATCAATGTTCAGCAACAGAGTAAATTAATAATCAACTGAGTAAACTACTGTTTTCCTCAACAATTATAAATCTAAGCTGCATTCCCAAGCCTACTTATTTGGTGCCACAGATCCTATGGAAGAAAACAGCAATACAGAGTTCAGTAAACAAATGTCTATTTGCAACAGGCAAGAGTCACTTGTGTAATGAGTGCATATATGACAGTAAAAGCTTTTGGACCTTATCTAAAGCCAATTCTGAAACTTTTATACAGAGGCACTTTCTACAAGACTGGCCTCATAATCCATTTCTGTAAACTGTAACTGTTTTCAATTCAAATATCATGCGGCTTTTTTTTTTTTTTAATGCCTGAACCAAACTGATTCCTAGCAGCCAAACCAAAAAACCTCCCTGGACAGCCCCAGTAACTATAACAAGACTTGCACAGTTGCAGATGCAGCACACTCACAGCACCTACATCATATTCAGACAGTATCGGGAGTGTCTGGCCACGTATATCCAGTTCAGGACTGCTTTCAGAATGAGCCTTTCCTCTCTATTTTCAAGGGTATTTTCTCTTGTTTCATAGAGCATCATGTATGAAATTCTGACCTCACTTAGTCAGAAGCTTCAGAGGAGTCAGGGTTGCACACTTTTTAGATGGCTCCTTAGCATTTATTTTATAGCTCTGCAAGAAGCATGCATGGCAGAGACACTGCCTATGGAGAGCTGTCAAATGGGGCATGTGCAGCCTTTTTTTTCTTGCTCAAGTACAAATGGTTTGTTTTGCTTCTTCAGGCACTGTATTTATCTGGAAGTTACTGTTCATTTATTTGCAGTATAGAATGCTACAAAAGAGGACAAAAGTCTATTTATGCCAGTGCATGGGACATCCCTTCCAGGCTTCAGGACAGAGTAATGCCAGTTGGTTTTTGCTAGAAGACAAAAACCTTAGAAAGCAGCAAATACAGAGTGTAAACCAAAACGACACTTGCAGTGTGCTCCTGTAAATTTTTATAACCCCACCCCACGTTCATCTTCTAAAAAATACTCTTTTTGTTTGCTGTTCTGTCTCAACCTTTAGTTAACTCAGGTGGAAGCACAAAATGTTTTTTAATGTTGTAGCCTGTGCTAAAAGAAAAGCTCACTAAGGCAGCTAACAAAAGATACTCTCTGAACATTCCTCCTGGTACACAATCTGCTCCCTTCTCTGGAAGGCGAGGTCATAAATATAGCAGCTGTAGACAGCAAACGCAAAGTGGTCACTGGAACTGATGTATACTATGCACCACAATTAAATGCTTCTTTTTTTAGCTGAAATGGTTTAACATGAAATTCATAACAGGCTTAAGTATTTTGCATTGAACAGTCTTTGGATAAGATACTTCATCTGTGCTGGCAACAGGGACCAGACCCAAGTCTCCACTTCACACTACTCAGATTCCCTATTGCTATTTTGAAAGAATCGTGGATCAAGAAAGAACAAGCAATTAATCAGTCCAACTGCAACAGAAGAGGTGGAAACCAGGCCTGTTTCAAGGTCATCTATAGCCCAGTACGAAAAGCATTCACTTAGAAAGTGGATTTAAAACTCTTTAAGCGAAAGAGACACTTGAACACAGGTCTCCCACCTACACAAATTTAATAACCATAAGGTTACTGCATGAGGAGAATTAGTTTCTCCCCCTTTAAGAGAAAACAATGAGCCACTCATCCACACTAAATGCCACTAAATGCAGGAGAGTCTGAGCTTATAGTTCGATACTGGTATCTGCAAATTTGTTTCTCTAGCCAGGAGGAATAGGAGACTTCAGGAGTGGCCGCTCCTGTTGGCCAGCTGTGCTCCCTCCCAAACTTGCCTTCTGGCTTTTGAAAACTCCCATGCCCGGGTCAGTATCGTTACCTACACACCCACTGCAATGCCCGAGAACACTGCTCCCAGCACAGTGGTGACACAGCCTCCTTGGCTGCAAGTTCTTCCCTGCTCCCCAGTCCTGGAGCACACCCTGCTCATACCCTCAAAAATCTCAGACCTCAGGATGCACTGACTCCATTTTCAGCCTTCACAGTATGCTGCAGTTTCCAAAGGAAACTTGAGTACATGAGTCAAGCCACGTGCCAACCAGTTCTTGATCTCCGAGGGTCAGAGGAGTAGGAACAGGAAGCCACCACTGAGAATGCTACTGGGAAGCCTAAGTGCTCCCTCAGGGAGTCTGAGTCCTCAGACTAATTTGTCTGTAAATACAGCTATTCCCATCTGTATGAAGAATACCCACTACTAGCCTTCACAGACTGATTCTGTCAGCAGCAGGAAGCCCATCTCCTTCCCAGCACCTACCTGTTGCGTCCTGAATCTCTAAACCCTTTGGCAAATGGATTCCTGTCAATCTTCAGACGAGTTATCTGTAAAGATGATTAAAAAAATTAGTATCTACAAATTTATCTAAGAAATACAAAAAATGACTCTCCTGACAGAATTAAGCTGACAGTTGAATGTTCTAGCTCCATTCATTTTAAGTAGAAATGTCTTACTATTTGCATGGTTTAAGAAAGCTCTCTTGAAACACTGCAAAATAAGGCCCAGCCTTCTGACCATTATTTTTGCAAATCCCCTGAGAAGCTAATAGGTATTTAATGCTACTAACTGGCAGGTTGGAATTCTTGAGGAAAATCTTCTGGAAAATGTCATTCTTCACCTAAGAGAGTATATTGCCTAATCGCAATAAAACTTAAATTAAATTTTATTTCTGTATGGGCCAAGAAGGAAATGTGAAAAGAGAGATTATCGCTGGGCTATTATCCTCTCAAAAACAAAAACAAAAACAAAAAAAAACATAAGATACTTGTAATTCATTTAAATAAACATGGTAGGCACCAAGTAATTGTATCTCATTATTTAGTTGGGTCTCTTGCCATTACTGACATGGTTCTCTCTGTAAAGATAACAAGGCATTTATAATTTCCCAAAATATAGCTATTATATGGAATTCATAAAATGTTACAACACTAAATATGGTGTCACTCTGTATATGAATATTTAAACAAGTTGTGATAAGAGGCAAACGTTGAGTCTGTGCGGATAAATTTCAGTTAATAATATATGCTGAATCCAATTAATAAAAATTACAGCTACTTTCTTCAGACCTTAGCTTCTCTTTTAAAGTATTGGGGCAAATTTTTCAGACAGAGTTTTGAAATTACTGGAGTCAGGCCCAAAAGTGCTTTAAAAATTCTATCTGATCTACATGTACAGGTACAAAAACACCTTTAAAAAACAAATTCCTCTTTGCCTTCTTCTTCAATGCTGCATTTATGATTAAGACACTATTAACTATGTTGTCAACTTAGACAGCGAGATCTTCATTACAAAAACGACTTTTTACAGGCAGCACCTAGCCCACATGGCCTGAAGTCTCAGCTACAGCCTCTGGGCGCTGCTGCAATACTACTAGTGAAAGCTACTTGTAATATTAAAGGGGTTTAGGCAATGCTGCCTGATGGTATAACCAACATATATTCTTTTTTCCTGTCTCACACTTCTCTGGTCTACTCTGAAAAACCAGAAAAGTGCTAAGCAGAAAGCCTGAGTTACCTGTTGATTTTGGTATGCCGTGACAGTAGTGAAAACTGTCTCTGGAAAGGAGAACGCTTTGACCCCTTCTCCTGAAGGGATAGGCTTGACGGGGGACAGATCATCTCCACAGTCTTTTCGGATGACGTGGACACGAGGCTGGTATTTATGCATAGAGTGAAGGATAATCTATGCAATCAAAAGAAAGGAAAAAGATAACTTTTATTAGAAAGGACACCCTGTTGTTCCAGGACTAATAGCTTTTTGGAACCACAGCTTATGGCTTGTGTTTACCATGCCACTTACTGGAAATCAAATGTTTGTTTTAACCTCTGGAGGTTGTTATTACAGTAGTCTGTGCATTTATGTTATTGCCAACCCTAAGCATTTAGAAATTATGACTCAGGAGCTCCACAATCAGGGGATGAGCTCAGAAAAAAAAAAAAAAAAAAAGGAGTGAAGTTCTGGTCCCACTGGAATTAGGAAAGTTTTGTCACCCTTTTCTTTTTTGTTTTTTTTCCACTTGAGCCTGGATTTGATCTAACACAATTAACAACAGCAGCATTTGCCTTTTTTTTTTGGAGCCTTCAGGATATGCTTGAAGCATTTTTCTTCTTGATATCCAGAAGGCTGGAAATGTATTTTGTTTTGAACATGATCTGAGACTCTTATAGTCTGAACCAGTAGAAAATAGGAGTAAAATAACACCAAAAGCCAAAAGCTTAAAATGTTACTAAGCCTAGGTTTGTAATACGTTTACAGACAATGAGTATCAATACACAAATCCCTCCCAGCACACAACGCTCAATTCATAATAAAGGATAAACAAGAACAATATGAACTCATAGTGCATAAAGTTAAACGTAATTCTTGGTATTGCTCCCAAATTTTAGAGGAAATTTAACATACGAAATTTTTCCTTTATTTTACTCTACGCCACTTCAGCTAACCACTACGAAAATAGAAGATTTCAAGAAAAAAGAATAATTGGAAGCTCAACTATTATTTTTGGAAAGCCTAAGAAATTAGTAACTTGATAAATAAATAGCCCTATGGCTATTGGCCTGTGGAACCCCTAATCAAAATTCAGGGGAAGTTTTTTAATTTCCTGCTCCTTGAGTAGCCTCAGAACGTGTATGTGTGCAGGCACTTGACAGAGCCCTTATGCCTGAATGCCAGATACCATGGAAGTTCATTCATCCAAATGACACAGAAGACATTACATTCATCTGGCTAAACTAGCGTTTGGCTAGTTTATTACACTTGGTCCTAGTCAGATGACACGACACCATTTTGGATAAGCCAAGTTTCTGGATAATCAGGGTTTTTATTAGCCTGTAAGTAAGGTTTTGACAATGACATCACAGGCTCCAATTAATTTGCTCAGGGAGTGCCCTACGGATGTTCTCATATGAGGCCTTTTCCCAGTTTTCAGAGTCTTGCATAAGCAAGATTTTTATCATACAAATGTGTATTCTCCTTTATAACAATCCTTTCAGTCCTCTGTTGGCAAAGATCTACAAAATGAAAATATAGAGAGGACAGCACATTCCTGACCCTGTTTTCCTGTGAACACCCAGTGATACTAGGGGAGGTACTGATGCAACAGGAAAAAAAAATCATCAAGGAAAGCCCTGTT
The DNA here is from genome assembly GCF_964034855.1 of Anser brachyrhynchus. Lineage (NCBI taxonomy): Eukaryota > Metazoa > Chordata > Aves > Anseriformes > Anatidae > Anser > Anser brachyrhynchus. The sequence goes on along the minus strand of NC_137696.1, from coordinate 88,349,271 downwards.
CCCCCGTTCAAGCCCATCGTTATTCTATGCCTTGTCATCTGCCTGTGTACAACTGAGCACGCCACGCTCTGCTCCCATTCTGCTTACTGTAACCCATCAGCTTTGTGCTGTATATGACTGCTTGCACACACAGCAGACTTGCCCGTGTATGCAACGATAACCCAGGCAGCTGTGAACAACCTTGTTCACGTACCAGAACAAGTAAAGTCCCAGCAGCACTTTCCACTCCTTATCTGGGTTGGTATTATGGCTAAACTGATCCTTGTCATCTCGTAAAAGCAACCTGGCTTGGCTCTGTGCTGTACTGAAATTTCCTGTGCTGATACACTGTTAGCCCATTAATGACCCACAGCAGGAAAAAAAAAAAAAATGTTCTTCATTTTGTACCATGCCTTGTACGATGGGAATCTTTGTTAGTTATAGGGATTTTGAATTTTAAATAAATTATACCTAACTGCCAAGTCCTAGTGAATTAGAGAGCAACACCATGTAGAAAGGGAGTAAAAGGAGAAGCAGATGCGACGCCCGCTCCGAAAGCCTGGAACAGTGCTGGGGCCTCGGGCAGGGCAGGGAGGAGAGCGGCTTCCCAGATCCGCGCTGTGAGCCTCCCTCTGCCACCCTGCCCAGCTGTGCGGAAGGACCCCGGGCACAGTTTCATCCCTCCCGGGACGAGCACAAGGAGAGCAGGGGAGCCCTGCTCACAGCAAAGTCCCAGGCTCTTTTGTCCCTGCGCTGGGTTAGACAGTTTTCCTAAACGAGTGAGCTGTCTTCAGACGTGCCCTAATATTTTCCTAGCAAAATCACCAACCTCAGACATTAGCTTCGCTACCATAGGCTTACAAAACAGCCAGTCTTTCTCTGGTGTATCGAGGCACCATATTCGAGCCCTCCACCACATGTGGACAAACGGCACAGTGGCTCCGACGAGAGCCGAGAGGGATGGCGCCTACCAGCACTGCACCGTCACTTCCCGGGGGAATACATCTCTCTAAATGTAAAGTTCTCAGAGTTGTGACTCTGTCACCGCAGCAGCTCCCACGATATGATCTACCTGGGCAGGGAGGACGAGGCAACAGCCCTGCAGCATGAAGGCAGGAGTAGGCTGGGGCGAGATGAAGGCAGCATAGAGTCACGGCCACCGCACCTACAAATGCACGAAGCATTTTCTGGCCAGAATTACCTCCTCAACAGGTGTTTTGAAAGATGCTGCCATGATGAGACCTTAGGTACTGCCATGGTACTGTCAGTGCCAGCACCGGTGAGCCCAGTTCTGCTGTGGCGTGGTGGTATTGTCCTCACCTCACTGCTGTTGTCTCCAAAAATCTTTCTGTATCAAGCAAAGCCCACACAGTCAGGCTTTCTGCAGTCAGGGTAATGTGTGGAGCCAAGGAGCACGAATTCTCTTTTCACAAAGGCAGAAACTGCAAGTGCAAATGCTGATGTTTTCCAGCTTTTCATTGTGACAAGAAGATGTTACTACCCACTGACTGTAAGCAGAGCTTACTGCTTGGAGCCAAGACTGGGCAGAGCAAGCGCCCGCCTCTGCCTCCAGCCTCACCCCACTTTCAAATCGGGGAAGGGAAAAAAAAAAACAAACTACCATGGAACAATTAACATACTAACGGCCTCATTTTCACTAAAAGTTAGATGTTCTTCTGCATCAAATAAATACTTAGTTGAAAAGCACAGAGAACAGCATCAAAAATACTGACTTTTGCCCTCTGTCAAAATGCAGATATAAAACCGCAACAAAATAGAAAAATCAACCAATTCTAACCAGAGTGAGAGAGAGACTGATTTTACAACACAGCAATTATTCCAAAGACTGGAGGTGAGCGGCATTGACACATGAGACAAAGAGCACCCAAACCACACACTTCTCAGTGTCAATTGCAAAACACAGATTCACTTTTCTGTACCATAACTCAGATGTATGACAAAAAATGCCACAGTAAAGATTTTAATGGTGTTGTCGAGCCTTAATAACCGTATGGGCACACAATCTTTCCAAAGCAGGGAATTCATTCTATGACTCCCTTCTGAGATCAAAAATACAGAAGGAAAACATATCCTTACAAATTTTGCTTGATCTCCTCAGCCTGCACGGGAACCCAAGTATCAGAGAGTGTCCTACGTGCAGATGTACTTCAAAACCCCTCCACAGAACAGCACTATAAAATTACGTCGTCACAAACTCCCACCCAAAATGCTGATGAAAATAGCAGCAGGCAGCAAGAAGTCCAGAAGCGTTAGAGCAGCAAAACAAGTTGTCTCAGAGATGGCCGATCCCTTGAACAAGAAGCTAATCCCGGGCCGGCGCTGCCATTTACCACAGGGCCAGCACAACGCAAGAGGAGCTGGCTGCCATTAGTTACTACCACAATATAAATACTACACAGAAATACTACCTTAGCGTCTGTTTGCAAATAGAGTGCCCGTTCCCGTGAACGTAAGTCACTTCTGTCAGTGACTCTGAGAGTTAATACTCTGGTAAAAGGGCTCTGGGTTGATCTCATGCGAACTCTCTACCTCAATGGAAATTTGCGTCCGCAAGATCAAAATCGAGACCTAGAATTTTAATGCAAACACTCTGCAATCGCTGACACCTCTGAGGAGGACGGTAAGAATAAAGGAATGATCTCAACAAGGAATAAAGCCCCAGAACCAGGCAGCACAGAAAGTGTACCCAAAGAACAGCTAAATCCCGGTGCTGCTTGAATCACTGGAAGAAGGAAGGCAGAATGCAGAGACCCCACAGAGGATTCTCTGAGCCATTCTGCCTAAGCAGAGGATGAAAAAGAGGATGAAAAAAATGCTTTCTAATAGCCTAAAACACATCCCTTCTCCCACTACAGGGGTGGGAGAGTCAGAACACTTGATGTAAAAACAAATATTCCAGGGACAGTATGACCTTGACCTCTGGCTCTTCTAATCCACCATCCCTCCCCTGGTACCCTCTTGAGAAAAATGGTTCCTTCCTGCTTATGAGAAACAATTGTTTTTTATATTCATCACAAAATATGATTATTCGTTTTCCATTATTGCTGGAGGCATTCAGAGGCTACATAGCTTTTTCAATACAGCATTCCACACTACCATAGCTTTAAAAGAAAAAATGTACCCATTGGAAAAGACACTTTTCTGCTTTCTGCTTTTGCCTTTTCTGGTAATTATGAATGACATGTTTGCAATTTCCCAGATTTGAGAAATATGAAATTATTTTACAGTCATCCTTCTTTTGTCCTTTTATTTTAATACTTAAATTTCCATTTTGGGGAGGAGGGGCACTGCCGTAGCTCTGAATCAGTTCAATGTGTCTCAGATCGCTGTACTAGAGCTTTGCTTCACGTGTTTCCAAATCAAAACACTTAACTAAAGACCAGAAAAATTTATATCCCCCCACATTATGAATAATGGCGTGCTGCGTACACTACACAGGTTTTGGTTCTGAATAAAAACAAAGCTAAGATCTGGGAAGGAAAAACACAGTAATACAATTCTCTACGTATCAGAGATTTTATCACAGGGCAGTTTGTGACTGCGAGTGCATGGGTGGACCACTGCATCCACACATTGCCCCTCACAAACCACCAAGTACAGAAAGCAACCAGCCTGCTCTCCATCAGAAAAGTGACGTTCTACCCATTCGCATCTGCTTCACTTTGTAAACCATTACAATATACTCTGGGCTTAGAGAAATCAGTCCCATTCAAAGAGAGTCTCAAATAGGCAGATACTGGGGAAACTAAGGGACTACCTGTGCCAGTACTCAGTCAAACAAACAATGCCAAATGAGACCCCATAAATGCAATTCTGGAAATAAACAACACACCATGCCTTTTTTACAATCCTAAACAAAAGCACTGCTGACTCAAAAGATGTAAATACCCACATGAGCTTTTTAAGGAAGAGCATAGCAAAATTATGAATAGTATTATAAGAAAGGGAGATTTTTCATCCTTGCGACTGCATTATTTGCTTGCTCAGCCCAGCCCATCTCCTGTATTCCTGCGTCTGTACTGTAAAAGTTTTAACTCCTGTGCAATTTGACCACAATCTCAAGTTAATCTGCTTTGCAAACACAAATAGGGAAAAAAAAGAGTCATACTTATACTTGGAACACGTGTTCAGAAAATACCTGGCTTAATGTCACAGAGCTACAACTATTTTGAAAGATGCGTGTAGTATCTTTGTACTTTGTGCCAGGTACGTTTTCTTTCAATCCTGTCCATGAAGGAGAAAGTATCCCGCTTAATAAACTGGGCTATGCTAAGGACAATGGAATCCACATCCTGTCTCAAAACTTGCCTCTTACATCTTAAAACTCTACCACTTGGAATTCAATGCTCTTTTTGAAAGTAAGCCAACATTTGCCATTTATTACTGGATTTTTCAAAATTAAAGACTCCACTCAGACTAAAAAACAATTCTCATTTTTTAATTTTTTCCTAAGGTGTCAGCTAAAACTATTTTAAGGATTGCTAGAAAGATACTGGCTTACATCTGTCATGTTTCAACAGTTTTGAAGAGAAAAGGAAATATTAACATAACACATTTTGTCACATTAGATAATGTCATAACTAAACAATTTAGAACTTGCAAACAGAACACTCATACTGCATACGTCTTCGCCAGTTTTTTCAGAAGTAATGAGCCTCAGCTGTGAAAGGGTCTTGCTTCATAAGGTATGCAATAAATCATTATCGGAGCGAACCCAGCTCCCATGTTGTTCGTTTTTGACTGCAATTATTAACACCTCATGGGATTTCACACAAATGTTTAGGTTAAACAAATAGTTAAGTGTATTTTTATTCACATGAAGCTATTACACACTATTAATGTTTCTCCTAGCCACTTGTGAATTTAAACGTACTTTTTGATCAGAGCAGAAGTTGCGAGTAACACGCTTGGTGGGAAAACATGAGAGCAATTCTGCCCCTTCATATTAGGCAATTTAGCCTTGTAAAGTCTTACTTTGCAGAAGGAGTTCTATTTTTGAGGGGGGAGTAAAACAGCAGGCTCTAATAAGCAGTTAATTATCAGAGCAGAAAGTAAGCAGATTTTAGATCTGGACGGTAAAGTTCCAAAACAGCTTTCAAAAGTCAAGCCTATTTCTGGCACCCTGAAGCTGTATGTCAGAGTCTTTCAGGGCTGAGCAATGTGCCTACATATAATACCGTAGAAGAGCGAGTACTCACATGCCCTTGATCGTCAAGCTCATTATTAGTGAGCTTCAGTTTGTCGAAGCTGATCACTTGTCTCATCCACGTTTCCCCAGAGGCAGGTGAATCGGGGTGAATATAAACACGAGGTGGTACCGGGGAGTCAGCATTACCAGCCACCATCCATTTGGAGCTATGATAAACATACCTATAAGAAGAAAACAAATATCTGTAGCCACAAAATCTGAAATAATTTATCAGACCTGTTCAGGATTAACCTACTAGGGACCATGTATATAACACGAACCCATCAGTTGACCAGCATGAAAGGACAATAAATGTTATCATTTAAGTTTCAAAACACAGTTCTGGTTTGCACAAAGGTAAGTTTAAAAACCATGCTTTCAACCAAACCTAGTCTTCCTAAAATCAGTAACAGTCTGTACGTTAACCTCCGCGCTGAACTTTAAGCTGGTGTCAGTTCATTGACTGCTACAGCTCCACTCTGAAAAAGCATCAGCAAACAGAGCAGAATCTGGTCCCTCATTTATCAAATCAAGTAGTAATTCCATATATGGAAGATTTAACATGTTGACTCTAATATAAGAGTCTATAAATAAAGCTACTGAAGGGAAAGAACGTTATGATTGTGAAAAATAATGAAGCTATGTGAAACTAAGTTCTAGCTATTTCTGCAAGACTATCATTTTTTCTGAAAAGTATCGCAGAAACGCTTAAAAATGAAAAAACACAGCTTATATTTCATTTGATAGGCCAACGCTGAAAAAATCATTTTCTTATAAAAGTAGTGCCTTCTTCGGTAGAAAACTTATTTTAAAGGCAGATACTTCACAGAGCAGTTTAAAAAGGACTAATTAAAAATGTCAAGGTATTTTTTCCCGAGTACAGTAAAATTCCTGTAAATGAGCTGTATTTTCTAATAAAAACAGGAAAGAATACCAAATCATGTGTTTGTACAATTCAGTTCCTTAGCAAAAAAAAGACAAACAATATAATAAATTAAAACAAAGTGATCCAATACACAAATCCCTTCATACAATTCATATCAAGCTGGAAAACTAAGATCTAGAACAGTGGCAATACCCTCTCCTGAATCCTCTCTGGAGAGAAGTTCTCAACCCTAATCCACACAGTCAACCATTCTAACATTTTTCATTTATTTTATATTTGTTGTTTTATACTCAATACATGTTTTTCCTACAAAAGTAAATAATGCCATAAAAATAAAATATTTTGAACCACACTTTAAGCTTCCTAATATTTACAGTGGGATCCAGATTTGCTAGAAATCTAGATCTACATGCAATTTTCTTCATTTCTGTTTAGTTTTGCTGTCTGCTATGACAGCTAGTGACTAGGCTCAGTGTATGACTGCTATTGCACCTTTCAAACATAAAGATCAGCAAGGCAATCAGTTTGCAAAGCCACATGAACAGTAGGAGTTAAAGTAAGTCAGCAATAAATTTATGTGGAGATTGCATAGCAAACGATGAAAAGGGGAATCAAGTAAAACATGAATGTCTAGCAGGATGATTAAAGGTGTGGTACTAAAATATGATTACAGAAATTTAAGTTTGCCAATTACGAAAACACTGCCCGTCATACAACTTTTGTTAAGTGCTTATCTGGAGACCATGCATCTCATTGGGCAGACGGTGCGGATCAGCATGAAAATATTTATTTTAAATACAGTGCATTTTAAACAACTCATGCTTGCTGTCACTGTTTTTAATATTAACATTTCTGTTCAATCTGGAATATTTACCTTGCTCTTCTTGTGAATTAAGAAACTGCTCAGACCTTCTAGGAATTATATGCTTAGATTGCTAAGTAAAAGTACACTTGCAACACAAAGACAAAAAAAAAAAAAAAAAAAAGACTTTCATTTCAGCTGCACTTCTCTGTTCAAAAAAAAAATGAAAAAAGAGCCTTTTTCCCCCTATGGTACAATCAGAAAAGCCTCCCCTAGGTATACATACTGGACATGCTCAGCATTTCTACAGACACCTTGTTGAAAAATTCAAAATCAAAAATGTTCATAAGAAACTGCTTACATACCGCATGAGAAAAGGACAAAATTACAGTCAATGAGGTAAGGACATGCAAAAAAACATAGTGCAGTGTTTGTTCAGGAAATAAGGAAGGATTCCTGAAGAACCAACCTTTTAGTCTTAGTCTGAAATATTCCTACTTCCACAATTAAATCTGCAGCGGTTTTCCGTAAATTATACTAAGTATAGGGTTGAAACAATCAAAACAGCAACGGGTAAGGACCCATTCCTGCCTCCACTGAATTACTTGGCAAGGCTGCTCCTGGCTACTACAGAGAACAGGATCACGTTTGTAAAGCAAGACATACAAAACTTCTAGAACTCATAGGAATAACTGCTGTGGGCCCAATGTTGCTATCATTTCTAAAGGACCAGTGGTTTCAATGAAGTGGAACTAGCTCACTAGAAATAAAACTACCCTTGCAATAGTAAGAGTTTAAGCACAAAATTCCTACTCTCAAATGTTGGAAGAACAAGTACTTTTGTTCCTCACATTATTCCTCGGACAATAATGCCATTGATTGTTTAAAAAACAGTAATTAGAAACATTACCCTTTGTGAATCTAAGCAACCAAGTATCTCAGTGATAAACAACTATTGAAGTAAATGAAAGAATCAATTTGAAGGACGACCAAGAAAGCTTATGTGCATTACATTCTAATGCCATTAAATCAGATATTAATGATATGAGGTTATTTGTTAATGTTAAAGTTATGCAACCCTAGAAAAAATGTTTATTTACATATTTATTTGTTAACAGGAACTAATTGCCACTGACGTGATGAGGAATAATATATGATAATGTTTCTCTGACTGTACTCGAACTGCAGTCTGTGAAAGCAAAAGACCTGGTGGTTGCCCACAGCACACATACAACATAAGCCAAAGGTATAAAGAGCTTCGACAACACTGCAGTTATTTTTGCATACTTGGCACCTTGGCACAGTGTTTTCTGTTGTTGTTGGTTTATTTGTTTTTTTTTTTTTTTTTTAACGTACCAGGATGAAAATAGGAATCAGTAGGAGGGTTAAACACTGCCTTCTGCTAATTCACATGCTGTTAATATTTTCTTCCAATAGCCAAGATCCCTACAGCTTGCACGATGTGTTTTTTGCCATAAAGCCACCGTACCTGTATCTTTTGTTATCCACTGGCACAATATCCATAGCAATGTAATACTGCTGATGTGGGTCTAAACCTGAGATCTTCACCCTCATTGCGGGAAACATCCGCCTGAACATGGAAAGAGAGAGGTCATTTTTAATACGAAACAGACTTGGGAATGGTTGTTTAGGAAAAGTAACCAGTTCGTGGGATTTTTCTCGTTCTTCCTTTTAGCCTACAGAGTCCTTTTTGACGATTACAGTTACATAGCCATGAAATGGTCCATTCGATATGTCAAAACAGATTTTTAAAGTGCATTTACTTGAACAATGCTTCGTATGTTTTGGGATACGCTTTGGGAGTGCAACTATTACCACATCATTTCAGCTTTCTTGTTAGACAGTGAATCATTTTGTTTTGAGACTCTACTTCAGCAGTACGCGTGTTTAGAGTCCGTTAGAAATATTAACTAGAAATTTATTTCTGGAGATGTGCAAAACCCATCTCCGTCCAGGAACAGCAACGCTTACAGAAATGTAAATTGCCAGTTGCTTTAACTGACAGTGGCAAATGGTGTATCATTTGTATATCAGCAAATTACAAAGTTGAATCCATGGTGATACAATTATAACACTGCAAGGATGCAGTTATAAAACCCAATGTGCCATGCTATAACCAAACAATATGGTCTTTATTGAGACGGACTTCCTGTCTGCAACTTACTAAAGGTGAAGTGCAAGAGTTACTCTGTCTTTGAAAGGTATAGTAAAACTTCTTTATTGAAAGCAGAAACGAACGTACAGGGTAATTTCTAAAAAATACATTCACAATTTAGATCCTTCTGTGGAGAAAATGGATTAATTAACTGATGCAGCGGTTTTTACATAAAAAAATGCATTTATTTCACCGTATGCTTGGCATGGCTTTTAATCAAGAAAGTTCATTCTCGATGCCAAAAAAAGAAACGTCGCAACGTCGAGCTGACTGCGAGCTAATGAAAGGTACTTTTCTGTGCTTTATAAACCTGAAAGCCGTTCCACTTTATCCAGTATTTGCAGCTCTTCAAAAAAAAAAATCAATTAAAAGTCGTTACTGGAAAGAAAAATCCTCTCTCTCTTTATTTCTGGAAAAAAAGAAAAAAAAAAAAAGAAAAAAACAACACAGGAGGGTAAACCTGACTGTGGTTAACCAGTTTGCACTGTTATTTCAGTGCACCTGTAAGATAAAAAAGAAAATCCCTGACTGGACCCTGCTAAGACAAATGTTGCTTTGTGCTGTTTAAGACTGCGTTTCAATCATTAATAAAACCTCTCTGAAAACGCAGAAGGTAGCATATGGATTCAATAAAATATGTTTTTGTAATTTCTAATAAGTTCAGATACTTTTATACTATCCAGGTTTTTACCATCTGTATCCACTGGCAAAGGGGGAAAAGTTTCCCCTCAGAAGGACGCGGCGCTCGCAGGCTTCACCCTAACGAACAGGAAACCCCACGCGGCCACATGCCCATCTGAAACTCTCGCCATCTCCCCGGCGTGTAAATATTTCTCTCTCTCTCTCTTTTTTTTTTTTTTTTTGACATTTTCTCGCCCGTTTTCACGCGGCGGCCGGTGCCCGCCGCCTCCAGCGGCCGTCGCGGTGCTGGGGGAGGCCGCGGGGTGCCGGGCCGGCCCCGCAGCGCCCCGGGGTGCCCGTTACCTTCCGGCCTTGGTGATGATCATCTCGGTGCCGATCTCGTGGAAGCGCTTCCAGAGCTCGGCGCCCTGCAGGTCCACCCGCGGCGCCTGCGGGGCGGGCAGCGGCGAGCCGGGCCTCGAGCCCTTCGGGGAACCGCCGGGCGAGGCGGCCGGGGACCCCGCCGGGAAGCCGTCCTCGCCTCCGCTGCCTGCGGAGAGATCAGAGACGGGGAGGAAGCCCCATGGGCCGGGGGAACGAGCGGCGGGGCCCGCCCGGCACCGACACCGGGCCTGGGCCGCGGCCTTCCGCGCCGGGCCGCGTACCCACGGCGGGGCTGCGGCGGGCGGGCGCGTCCCGGGGCGCGGATCCTCCGCACGGAGCCGCGGGCACCGGCACGAGTTCGTGGCGAACGGCCCCCACGGCGGCGGCTCCACCGCCTGGCGGCACCCGACGGGCTCCCGCGGGGATCGGGGCCGGGGCCGGGGGTCGGGCCGGGGGTCGGGGCCGGGGGTGGTCACTCACCGGCGGGCCCGCGGGCGGCGCAGCCCAGCTCCATGTCGCCGCAGGTCCTGCCGCCGGCGGCGGGGGAGCTCTTGGCGCAGCAGCCGCTGCCCCCTTCGTCGTCCGCCGCCTCGTCCTCGCCGCCCAGCTTCCGCCGCTTGGGCTGCCGCTGCTGCTGCTGCTGCTGCTGCTGCTGCTGCTGCTGCTTCTCGGCGCCGATGAGAGCCTCCACGGAGAAGGCGTGAGCCTTCAGGCTCATGGTGGTGCCGGGCGAGGACCGCCGCTTGTCGGCCATGCCCCCCCCCCTACAGCCCCAGCATCCAGGCCCGCCGGCACCGGCACCGGCACCCGCGCCCGGCCGCCCTCCCGTCCTCCCGACCGCGCAGGCAAGGGGCTGGGGCTTTTCCTCGCCTTTCTTTTTAAATCCAAGTTATCAGCCAAGTTTTTTTTTTTTCCTTTTTTTTTTTTTTTAAGAGGGGGGAAGAAAAAAAAAATCTATTCCTTTTTGCAGATGCGCTCTTTTTCTCCCCCTCCTCCTCCTCCTTCTCCTCCTCCTCCTCCTCCTCCTCCACGTTCTGCCCCGTCTGATGGGCCGAACGGGACTGACATGGGTAACAAACGCTCTGCGGACACAAATTAGGGCTTGTAATTGAAATTTGTTGCCTTGATCTGTCAGCACTTCCAGGCAGGAGACCGGTGGGAAGAACTCGCTCATTAGTGTCACTGCGGCGGCGGGGGCCGGGCGGAGCCGCGGGGCGGGGGCTCCGCCGGCCCGGCCGCCCGCAGCCCAATCAGCGCCGCCCGACCGGGGGGGCCCCCGCAGCCCCGACACGACCGGGGGGACCCCACCGCCCCGTCCCGGACGGGGGGGGGGGCACCGCCGGCCCGACCGAAATAGCCCCGCTACCCCCCCGTCCCGGCTGATGCAGCCCGTTGGAGGTTCATGAGCCCCCCCCGACTCCCCGAAACGGCGAGGGAAAAGTGTGTGTGTGTGTGTGGGGGGATCTCCCAGGGCGCTGCCCGCGGGATTTCGTTTTGCCCGGGGGCTACAATGGGGGAAAACGACGCTGTGCCCGTTGGTGCTGTTAAGGGTCGGTCATTATCAGCGGTATTCGGCTGCCGGGGATGCATCGCCCGGCTGCGACGGCCGCAGCCCCCTCCCCCCCCCACCCCCCGAACCCCGACCCGCTGGAGCTGCGCTAAAAAGGGAATCAAAGCGAGCCTTGTACAACATGGGGGCATCCAGCCGAGGCAGCTTCACTAATAATCGTATTCAGGTGCATAGAATAGTCACCGGGAAAATCCTTTCGAATCTTTCCAGCGAGCAAAACTTATTAAAAGGTGCAGATTTGGAGCCAGATACTCTTTGCTTTGCGTTCTCAGGGAAGGGAAAAAGCTATCGAGATTTTTGGTGGTTTTTTTTTTTTTTTTAATTATTATTATTTTTCGTTTCTCTGCTGGAGATCTGCATTTTGGGGGCTTTTATTTGTTTGTTTGTTTGTTTGCGCAGGGCCGAATGGGGTGGCACGCTCCGGTGAAGGAGCAGAAATCCTCGTGTAAAAAATCCCGGGGCAAATCTCACGGTTTCGTGGGATGGGATCTGGGCTTCTCTTCCCTGCATCGGGCAGCAGAGAGAGGAATTCCTAGCTTTGCTCGCCTGTGGTACCATCTCGGAGGTCCTGTCCGGACCTTCGAGTGGCTCTGCTGAGAGAACTGGAAGATTTCTGATTGTAGCCCGATAAGGAAATAGCTGCCACATGGAAGACGTAACCGCTTTCGCTCGAGTATTTTACCTATCCCCGAAATGCAAATTTCTCCCTAATTTCAATAGTGAGTGGGCTGCTTCGTCAGAGAGGCCAAGGAAGGGCTGACTAATAAATATACCCCAGAGATAAATTATCCCCTCGAATGAGGTTATCAGCACTTAAATTGTAGGAGCACTTTCGAGACGTGAAAATATAGGTATGTGACAGATAGATAATTGATTAAAGCAGAAAAAACAACAACACACACCACGAAACCGACGCAGAAGTGTTATCCGTAGGTTACCACAGAAGCGCTAACTATCTCCACGTTGGAAGAGATGGCAATTTGTCTTAGAAAAATTCAACACTACGAAAAAAAAAAAAAATTCCCCTGCAGTTGCTGTCGCTCGGAATCGATAGGATAGCAGAAAATGCCTGATGCCTGTCACCGACGAACAGTGCTGCGGAGTTAGTTTATCTTTACATTAAATCTGGGACATATTAACTGTTCCGTGGTCTAAAGCCTGTCTGCTCTGCCTATTCCAGCCGCGACTGAATCTGAAGGAAATCAGATGTGCGAGAGTGGTCGCAACGTGCTAAGCTAGAGGAGCTCGCCGGAGTTTAAACGCCGTCGCGATGGGGATGAGCTCGGGAGGGCGAGGAAGGAAGGAAACGGAGCCGAGCTGTCCGAGGGCGCTCCGGCAGCCTCCCCGCACCGACGGCACCTCCCGCGGCCCCGCGGCGCGCTCCCGCCGCCCTCCCCGGCCCACCCGCGGCACGGCCACGGCCACCGGTGCCCCAGCCCCGGCGGGGCCGGCGGGAGCAGGTACCGACCCCCGCCGCTGCCCGCCCGGGGGCCCGGGGGGGCGCGGAGCCGCGCGGAAGCCGGGGGGAGGCGGGCGCGGGGGCGCGGGGCGCGGAGCCGCCGAACTCAGCAGCGGAGCCGAGCCGAGCCGCGGGGGGGCCGGGGGGGCCGCAGGGGGCTCCGGCCACGGGATGGCCGGTCCTGCCCCGGGGGGGTTCGAGACAACCCCCCCCGGCCTCAGACCACCGCGCTGCCCCGCGGAGCAGACCCCGACCCCCGCCCCGCTCCGCATCCTGCCCGCGCTGCGGCGGAAGGGACAAATCCCCCCCTCTCCCCCCCCCCTTTTTCTTTTCTTTCTTTTTTTTTTTTTTTTCTTTCCCGGGAGGGTGGGCGCTTGTTGTTGTTGTGGATTTTTTTTTCTTGCCAGATTTCTGTAGGTTACGTGTGGCATGTTGTTTTCATTTCTTTTCTTTTTTTCTTTCTTTCTTTTTTTTTTTTTAAAGATGGATTTAAATTTATCGAACAACCTGTGATCCATATGTCTGTCCGATTAATTTTTTTATGGGATGATGAAAGAGAGAAGAATCTCTATATATAGTGATCTGCTAATGGAATAATATATATATTCAAAACACCTTTCTGGGTTTTCTTTTATTTCCGGACTTTAAAATGCAGGCTGCCTTTGCAGGCACTTGGGTGAGGCGCTGCTTATTTGAAGTAGGAGAATCGCGTACGTAGACTTTCCGAAAAAGATGTCTAAACTGTTTTCCACCAGAAGGATATTTCCCTGCTCTCTCTTCGAGAATGTCGAATGACATTTAGGAGATTCTTACGGCCGCGTATTGCCGTATCGCAGCGTGATTTCTGCAAAGCTTTTCAAGCATTAGAGCCGGGTGCCATCAGAAAGGAAAGGAATATCCACAGAGTACACTTCTCTGTAAATCACGATTTGCTGTAACTTCCCAGCAGGGGACCGTAGGAGCGATCACTAAGGAAAACATATTTATATCATTATCCATTTTTTCCCCCAGTGAGCCTAATCGTTTCACTGACAGCAGGTAGCTGACGGGGGCTAGACAGCCAAACAAGACCATCTAGTGAGAAAACACAGACGACAGCGAGAAATTCGTGCGTAAACCCTGTTTCCAGAGAGCACCTTCGCCCCGCTTCTCTCCCTTGCCCTCCGCACTTGCGGATGAGCAGGAGGCCTGGGTGGGTTGGAGAGAGAATTAGCACCTCCGTTTTTGCCATTAACGGGGCGCACGGCAAACCTGGAGCTGCTCTCCCAGAGATGCAGGTCGCCGTCAAAACGAGTTTGAGATAAGGTTAAGCGTGGCGTGAATTTCAGAGAGGCAGGGAAGCCCCTGCAGCCCCCCTGGCCACGGCGGGGTATTACAGCTTACCGGGGGCTCTCCCCCGGAGCCGGCCCTCCGGCCAGGCTGCTCCTCGGCTTCCAGGAGGGCTTCAGCCCGGCGGAGGAGAGGCCAGGAGGGAGCCAGCAGGAGCAGCCGGCCGGAGCGGCGGCGGGGCCCCGCTCAGCTTGCCGACGGGAGCGGCCCGGCTCCTTGCTCCCGTGGGTCGCCTTCCGCGGGCGCGCACCGGCTTCACCCCGCACCGCGGCGGCCTCAGGCCGGCGGAGCCCCCGGTCCTCGTCCCGGGGCCTGGCTCGGTTTCACCGCACCGTGAGACCGCAGCCAGGCCGGGGAACGGGGGAGCGGAGCCCCTGCACCTGAGAGCACCCGGGTTCGGCCCCAGCTGGGAGCTCTCATAGCAGCGGGAGGGAGAAAACGAGCCGGCCCCAGCCTGCGGGACAGGGGTGCAAGCAGCATCCCGCTCGGTGCTCCTAGCCTGGGTGCCGAAAATTGGCGACCGGGCCCGGGAGGCGAGAGGAACCCCACCGCCCTCACCGCTCACAGCTCCCGGTGTCGCCTGCTGGGACCCCGGCTTAACGCGGGCTGCGGGCGTCGCCGGTCGCCCCCAAGACAAGCCCAACCTGCCGGGAGCGGCCCTCAAACAGGCGCCGTGCGTGGGGTTAGACGAGGGCTTGTACTCTCGGTTAGCGCGTTTTGTCCCCGCTTCACCACTGCGGAGCGCTGCTCCGGGGCGGCAGCGAGCCGAGGGGACGAACGGGTCGGAGCCGGCCCGGAGTGCCCGCCGACGGGGCGCCCGGCCCGGCGGTAGCTTCGCGTCGCCCCCCGCGCGGCGGCCGCCGGCCTTTTCCCGCCCTCTTCGTCGAGCCCCTCGTCCGGGCCGTCTTTGCCGGCCGGTGCCCCCGCAGCCTCAGGTCTCGTTTTAAAACTGCGGAAAGAAATATTCGCTCCCCTGCTGCTGCTGAGCATAAATAAGATCAGCGTACGGAAATAAACGCGCAGCCAACCGGTCGGCTTTCCAGACGGGTGAAAACAGTGAGGAATCGCATTAAAGAATTGAAAACACTGTTTAAAGGCACCCGTGTTAAAATTATAAATATTCTGGCGATTGCGCTTTATAGCGCTTAAATTACTACCGTTATTCAGAATTACGCAGCCACGAGTATGAATCATTTCTAAGGAAATCTCCAGTCTTTAATATGACGCTCCCACTTACATTTATTGTTCGTTTCAGACAAACGATTTTTAAAAATAGCCTTTTCATGACTGCAGTCACAAAATAAACGTTTGCAAACGCTAAATGAGGGTTGAAGAAACCTCTGGCTTTACTTTTTTATTGCTTTCCTATAAATTTAACTCATATTTTCACTATTGTCTCAGGAAAAAATATGAAAACATGTATGGAATTAAATTAAATTAGGTAGCCTTAAATCACCGTAGTTTAGAGTAGAGTCACTAATTGGAAATATTTATGTTTGGTAGGCTGGGATTTCGGCAGTAAAAAGATACAGTATATCCCCGTTTTATCATAACCTGAGTCTACGGGAACATTTATATCATACCATTGTAAGAAATGATGTGTAGTTAAACAACATTTTTTAAGCAAGGCTTGTGTCTTTTTATGGTAACCCTCGGTCTTTAGTCAGGACCACTTCTCATATTACATGAAATGTACTTTAAGAAGTACTACCTGCTCCAGCTGTCCAGGAAAAACTGAATTATGGAACTAGGAAACATATGGCAGTTGCATATTGCACGAGTAAGGTACATATGAAAGTTATAAATTTCTTTTTTAAGTAACCATTGTAAACGCATTTTTATAGGTTTCACAGTATGTATTACATCTGTAATTTTAATTTTTGCAATATACCTTTTTAAAGATACCTATGTTTTCTGTACCCCAGGGAAGGAAACGCAAAGAGACGTTTATGCGTAAAAAAAATTGCTGCGAGCAAAACAAACAAGCAAGGTAAATAAACGGGGAACCGGAGCTTCCGCACAATGGAAAGGACACTATGCCATCTATTGGCAAAGTAGTTATTTACAAAGCCAAGGGTACCCAAGCGAGTATTTTCCATTCTTTGAATACTGTGCGGCAAAGTGTCACAGTCATAGTTTTGGTGTATTACAAACAAATGAATAAAGACATTTCCATGGAGGTCCAGGAAAATAAAATAAAATAAAAGAACCAAGAAAGAGGGAAAAAAAAAAAGAAGAAGAAGAAAGCAAAGACAGTTAGTGAATTTATACCTCACAAATTAGGTCATTAACTCACAGGGGGATTTTTGCAGCTAATTGCAAACTCCCTTCTTGGAGCGTTGGGATGGGAGAGGTTTAGCGTTTTCGATTGTTTTATTACTGAACCATGTCAAAGAAGGCTTCCTTTCTTTCTTCTTTTTTCTTCTTTTTTTTTTTTTCCTTTATTATATTTTTTTAAAAAAATGCAAGGTTACTTAAGGACTTTATGGCCACAAAACTACGCAGTAGGCTGCTTTAGAAGCTGGCCTTAGGCTCCGCGTTCAGTGAGAATTCCTCTGAACTGTACGCGAATCTCACTGCAGAATCGGGCCTCCTTTTCCCTCGTACATGTCCCCCGCCTCGAAGAGCTCCCAACAGTGCTCTGAAACGCGGGGGGAAGGACGGGCTCTGCCGGGATGACAGCGGCGAGAGCGGAGCGGGGACCGGGGGGCATCGCCAAGTGCGCTTGTTGCAAGCGGCGAGAACGCTTCTCCTCCAGGAGAAAGCTACCAGCGCTTTTCCCGTTTCCAGGGAGGAGAGGAAAAGACGATGTTTCCACACCAGCTATAAATAAACCGAAATAATCGTACAGATGCGAAGGGAAAAGTTTTTTTTTTTTTTTCCCCCCTGCTCCAAGCGCAGATCAATTTCTGAACGAAAGCCCCTGCCTCTCCGTCTTGAACTGGCTTTCTTCCTGCTTCTCTCACTTGCGAAGGACTTGGCTTTTCCCCTGCCTTAACTAGCCCTGTACTGCTCAGTGGGAAATACGAGAGCCCTTTGTTTTAGCTTTCAACGTCGTAATCTCCCTTTTCGCTGTCCCGCAGAACGCGGCTCTGCGGTTCTTGTCTAGATATGTGCGTTGAGGGGGAAATTCCAGGGAGCACCTGTATTTCTCGGCTTGAAAGGTTAATCTTTCCCCACACAGAAAAGAAAAAAAAATCCCTAAAATAACCCCCCCCCGAGTTCCCTCCGTCTAAAACCAGACCCCAGAGGACAGGAAAACATAAAATCCAGACCCTACACTCATACCCTTTTACTGCTCTTCTCGGTGTGAACGTGTGAGTCGATGGTGTTTTACAAAGTTGTCTGAATTTCTTGAAAGGCCGTTCCTGTGTTTATATGCGAGGGGAATTGAAACGCCCCGCTGCCTGAAGCGCACCTTCCCTGCCTGCCGTTGAACCCGGCAGCCGAAGCGGGGCTGGGAGCCCGAGGGCTTCTCCCCGGAGCCTCTCTCTCGGATTTGAGGCTCAGCCCTGCTCAGCTCGCCTTTCTGTCTTTCCCGCAGGCATCCCCGAAGCCCAGGCGAGCCCCGGGGTGCTGCGAGGGGGCTCCCCAGGCAGGCTCCGCGGCCCCCCGAAGCCGCAGCTCGGCCCCGGGCCGAGGAGATGGGCGCACAGCGGCTGCCGAAGGGAAACCGCAGCTGCTCTACCTCGGCCCCGTCTGCCCCGTTTTGGGGGGACCCGGCGTGGGAACGGGGCCACCGTGCCCCGACGCCCTCCCGGGGCCACCCCGGCGGCGGGCGAGGGCGACTGGGGCGAGCCGTCGGAGCAAGGGGCAAGCGGGTAGGATCTCGGGTGGAAACCCGTTGGTGGAGGAGAAAGCCGAGCCCCAGCTGGGCAGCACCCTTCCAAGGAGCTACCAAAGAGCCTTCTCTGCTGCGCAGCGGCTCCCCGCGTCGTCCCATGCCGGCGGAGCCCGTGAGCGCGGTCGGAGCCCCCGTGTCACCTGAAAAGAAGGGATTTGGCTCGCCGAAATTACATTCCTCTGCAATCAGCCAGCCCCAAATACTTCCAGAGTAACATCCAGGAGATCATTTCCCCGGAGCTCCCTATCAAGTGTTGCATACATAATATATCTTTTAAATATATTGCTTTTTCGATGTGCTGAAAGGGAGACAGTTATTAAAAACTGTGCGAGCATTCTGCTTGTAATTACCCGGGGAGCGGGGCGAGGGCGAGGCGCTTGTGGAGGCTCCAGCTACGTGTCGCAAACCAGGGCTTGAAAGCCCCTCTCCTTTAAGGTTTGCGTGTGTAAAGCCCCTTGGCGCCTTTTTAAAAATAAACCAGTGCGTGTGTGCATATGCATACACATATACATGAGAATATACATCCATATATTATGTATAGATGTATATATGTGTGTATATGGAAACTTACATACACACACGCCCATGCATATTTATCGATTAAAGTCTTCCCCATTAAATATAGGCATGCCTTGTGGTCGGGATTCTTTCAGCCGTTGATTTCCGTAGATAAATGCAATATTTTTCCTTTGTTGTTTCTCTTTATTTTTTTTTTTCCCTCCTTATTTCTCTTTCTCTCCTTTTCCTCAGTGGAAAGTGCACAGTAAGTGTGAAGTATACATCATCGCCCGAGGAATTTGTCTTGAAAAGTCCTCTCAGCCCCCTGGTGTTCAAAGCCTGAAGGATGGTTATTGATTATTGCACCAGATCAGAGCCCGCGTTAAACGCCGGGGAAACAAACCAGGGCCCGGCTGCTGCCCGCGGCACGGCGCTGCGGGTCCTGCAGGGCGCTGCGCACCCGCGGATCTCGCCCCCCCGGACCCTTTCCCATCCTTTGCTTTCGTGCCCGTCCAGCGGCAAAGCAGCACCTGCGGGCAGTGCTGGAGCTGGGGACACCCCGAGGGGACGGGCTGCCAGAGCAGAGCTTGTGTGTATGTGTGTGAAGGGATATTTTGGATATATACGGGCATAGGCACGCATATAGGGCCTCAGCTGGGTGGAGGGGGCGAGCGCTGAGGTGTGCCCATGTGTTTGGACTGATGAGCTCTTGGGTACGCTTGTCAGTTCTCGCCATGCTCAATCAACCCTAAATCCACCACTGGATCAGTGGGAGGCCTCCCCAAAGGGGCACTGGGGATGGAAAGGAGCTGAGAACCCCCCTGGCAGTAGGGCAAAGCAGGAAGGTCAGTGCCAGGGTGTGCAGCAGGATAGGGTGAAGGCCTTGTTCAGACTCTGCCCTAAGCACCTCACACTAGGGGATTTAAAAGGATGTTGGGAATCCCTGCCTCCCTGCCTGACCATAATTTCCTGGGTGGTTGTGGGTCTCCATGGGGTGCTCAACCTCCCAGCCTTCACAACCACAGTCAGTGATATTACATGGGCACAAGCTTCCCCGCATGCCTTGGGAAGTGTGGTGTGTTAGCAGGCAATTGCCAGCTCCCTGGATCCATTGCTTCTTTGGCCAGCCCTGAAATAAAGACAACATCTTTTACTCTTACAAACTACCAGCAATAAGGGAAGATAATACCGAACTTCTGCTGGTGAAAGATGGTGTTGTCTGGGGGGGAGGAAACAGAAGAGGGATCTTGGAAGGCTCTGTGACCTCAGGCTTTAATTCGCAACAATTTTTATCTTGTACATAAAAGGAAGATAAAGTAAATTATAGATAAATTCAAAATGCATTTTAAATTTTATTATTTTCCTTTTTGAGCTGCTTCCAGTTGAATTCATGACAACTGAGGTGTTTTGCTTTATGAATAAGAGCATCAACTACCCTATTGTGTCCTGTCAGAGTATCCTGGTATTTCTACATCCTCTCTAAGGTCCACTTTCAGACTTGGAGGAATTTGATCTGGGAATTAGGTTTTGGACCACTTTGTTTCCATTTTGCAAATGTGTGGATGCTGCAGTGAAATACACAGTGGTTTCTATTTCTTCCTCTCCATAGGGATGTTTAACTCCCATTGACACTGAAGTGAGTTATGCATATGTCTAAAGAGGAGAAGGGAGTCTTAGATCTTTTTCTCATCGTTTACATGAGATCAAAGGAAATCAAATAGAGTTAATGAAGGCCCAGATGGTGCTTTATTTGTGCTCTGGAAGACGGCGCAAGAGAATGGGAAGGAATATCTGTAGTTTAACCTGGCAAAGAGGAGGAAAACTTACTATCTTGTTTAATGGGCACTGGAGCAAATATGCTATATCTTCAGAAGTGGGAAAGGTTTGCTTGTTTTCTCTCTCTCAGTAGGTTTTGGATGCAAGGCTAGGGTTTCTTTTGGAAGGCACCGATTGAACAGATTCCAGACTCTGAAATCATTCATATTTTGTCTTTTTTGGAAACACAAATTTCTTTGGGCCCAGTCAATTCTTCAGATTTTGCTTTTAAGTTGTAGGACATGGGTGCTCTTCTAGTTCATGGAAAATATGTAATCTAAGCTGCTGCAAGGAGGCAGGGCTGTAGTGGCAGGAGAGCCTTTGATTTAGATCCTCACTGTGAATGAGATTTTGGCAGGAGAGATACAGGATGCAGTAAGCTGTGCATACAGAGCAAGTCATATCCCAGAGGATGCAAACAGGGTAAGGACCATCCTGTTCTATGCCTCTATGCCAGCTCTGGCCCCTCTCCCTGCTGATTGCTTGGCTCTGTCAGCTCCAGCTGTCCCCAGGACCTCCAGAGAGGAGATTACAGTCTTGGGCATAGCTAATGACAAGTTACTTCTACTCTCACCACTGGCAGGATTGTTTGAAAAGACATGAAAAGTTTGTTCCTCTCTAGACCTTATGCCAATCCTGCCAGGCTCTTTCTGATGTACTGTACCAAAAAGTATCCTACTTGGGAATTTGTAGGGGAAAATGGTGACATTTTTGTGAAGGATTACGCCCACTCATGCTGATCTTGCAGGGATGAGTCTGTGGGGGCAGTACAGGCCATCTTATTACTTGCTTTGTGTACATCCCATCATTGTTTTAATGCATGACACACTTATTCAAGGACAATTTCTCACCAGGCCAGATTTCCCAATAGCTTGATGTCGTGTTTTGGCCTTGCATGATATTGTAATGCCAGTTGACAAAAAAGTTACTTCAGTGATGTTCCCCAAGGCTCCCTTTGTTGACAAAGTAGCTTACTGGATTTGTAAAGCTTTGCAGTTGAGCTGAAGGCCTGGAGGCTTTCCTGTTTTAAAAGCAATGGGAAGAGATGTAGCTAACATCTGTACGTTTGTTTAAGGACACCAGAAATTCTTTGTATTTACGGTTTATTTTCAGAAAATTGTACTGAGAATACCCTAATGGCAGTATAGCCCCATCTACTCTTTGCACTGGTACAAACCTAACATTACATCTCCAGCTGACATTATTTCCACCTGCTTTAAATGTGTTCATGTGCCTCTAATCCTGTGTGCAGCTTCACATTTGTACCCATTTCCTGTATTTTATAGGCACATGTGGTATGTCGAGGTTTGCAAATGTAAGCCCTCATTTTGTTCTGCTTGGTTTTTAACATTCATTTTCCCTGGCTGTGCTCCTTGTTTAAAAAGAAAGAAAAGAAAGATAGAAGCAGAAGAAAGAGAGAAAGAGAGAAAGAAAGAGAGAGAGGAAGAGAGGGAGGGAGTGGGGGAGAAAGAGAGAGAGAGAAAGAGAGAAACACAATTCCTTTTTCCTGGTTAGGTTTAAGAAAAACCTTGAGAACTTCCTTGCTCTTTTATATATCTAGCACTTTTATTGAGTGAGTGTGCAGTAATTTGGTGGGTTTACTAAGTAACTTGACAGTTAATGGGATACATCTGCAATAGATTCAAAAATAACTGGCTGCTTATAAATATGGAAAAGGCTAACATTCTCACTACTTTCAGTTCTTTTGAGAAGTTCATATCTGCTTTAGCTCCACAGAAGTCGAGATTCTGTTAAAGAACCAGATACTCTGAAAGTCACTACCAAGTATAATAAAATCATCAGAGCTGACCCTTCCAAAACTGCAATTAAAAAAAAAATGAAACAAAACAAAAAAAGTATGGATTTTAATCTAAAGGATCTAAGAAGCTACATTGAAAAGCACACAAAAATATACACGTACCCGGAGATACACAGTGGCTTTATGAGGTTTGAGAGCATAAAAGAAACCTCAGCCATGTAAGAAAGAGTCCAGACCTCATTTTCTGCAGACAAATTGTCTGCTTCACGTCAGTTACCCACACTCATATGCTTACTCATGCCTATGAAAAGAAGAATAACAGCATCAACATCCTTCACCTGGTGCACAATGACCCAGGGCTAGGAACCCTTTGGTGTTAGGGGATGGAGACCTGCTCAACTGCAGATGGAAATCTCTAAGAGGAAAAAAAAAGAAAAAGAAAAGAAAAAAGAGCAATCCCGTATCCCTTAGAAAATTTATGTGTTTCTTAGACTGACTTCTTCATGGCACAACAGTCAAGAGCTATTCAGCCCATTGAATAATTTTGAGGGCTAGCATTCACTAAAGGGAAGCTCATGGTGGTGCAAACTCATAGGAATGAACAGAAGAGAGGAGGAAAAAAGACATTCATGCGGTTCCTCAGTGGGTATATCTAGTGTCCTGTGGTTCCTGAGGCAGGGGGTGAGGGGGTGGGGAATGGAAGAAGATGAAAGAAATAGCATAGACCTTTCCTGTGCCTGAGTAACTTCCCATATGAGGAGCCAGTTCATCTAACATCTTTACTGCAGTACAATTAATTTTCATCTGCAAAATTTTAGAAGGCTTCAGACTGGTACTTCATGGTAGTGGAGACATATGTTTTTGGTAAGCAGCTGATATGCCCTCTGTGGTACTGATGTATCTAGTCTTGTGATCCATGGGTCACTTTTCACTTGGTAGGGTCAAAAAGCTGGTAGTGGGAAGACCTCCCTAAGATTCCTCCTGCAGATTGTGAAAAAATTCCCTATACCTCCTTGCCAAATGTCATTTAAAGCCCTGACATGTATCTGTTTATTCATCAGTATGAACAGAAGTGTAGAAACATAGTGCTAATGTTTATGTTCTAATTAAGGAATTCATTTATGTTGCCTCCTTTAAAAATATTCTCCTCGGAGAAAATATGATCCCAAAGCTGATTTATCAGGTTTAAATTTAAGAAAACTATATTGTCAGAACAACCACACATTCCTTTTTGCACCACTTTTCAAATCTGTTTCCTATTACCATCTCTGCATCAGACAAATACAACGAAGTTATTTACAGGCTGTGAAAGATACTAAATCTTTTCAGAGTAATATTACATTGGATCACAAATTCTCACTTTTAATAATAATTGACAACAAACTAAAGCTAAGGATACTCACAATTAGTAACAACAACACATAATGCTCTCCCAGTGCCTTGTATCTTCAAGACCCTATGCATTCATAAGCTGCCGAAGCCTTATTAACTTTTACTTTGGAAGGATGTTAAATATTGTTATCTCCATTTTACAGATGGTGAAAGAGGCTCAGTAGGATTGTGACTTGCCTAAATGCCTTGGAAAAGTTTAATTGCAGAAGCAAGACCAGAGCTGGCGAGCTCTTGGTTCCCAGTTGTGTGAGAGAGCAAAACACGCATTTAAAAGCATCTTGTGCCGTAGGAATCCCAATTCCAGTGAACATCAGGGCTTGAAGAGCACTGGGGCAGTGTGGCTCTTCAGGGGCCTTTTGGGCTCCCAGCTCCCATTAACTTTGAGTGATTTTGGAGCTCTTGAAAACTCCTTTCAGTCCTTTGAGAGAAATGCACAACACCTGTGATTCATAGATGAAATGGAGAGGCAGAGCAAAGGCTCAGAGCTATGGCCAGGCCCATGTGCAGCTCCGCTGCCATTCAGAAGCTATCAGGCTGAGAGCTGAGCAAGTCCTCCCAGGCTGAAGAGCCGGGGAGAGGCGGTGGTGCTGCCAGCTCTCCTCACTGACATGATTTCCTCGGGAGCAGAGCCAGGAAAGATCTGAAGGCAGAGCTCCACCCCTCTTGTAAAATTCAGCTCTTGCCATCAGGAGGAAAACCTCTTCGCCTGGCCCCCTGTGCCTTGCCCTCCACCTCCAGGAGAAGGCAACATCTCAGGTGGCTGAGCCTCCTCAGGCTCTCCACACCCCTCTTCCCTGCCAGCCCCTGCTGGGAAGGGGGGAACTGAGAGCTGGGTTTGTGTGCTAGCATATGTGATAGGAGTACAAGAGTGAAGAACTGGTGTGCAGCTGGGAAGCAGCCCCTTGGGACTTAGCCAGGCAGGGCAGCAGGGACCAGGGTGGGTGGGAAGGGTCAGGTGGCAGCATAAACTGCTGGCATGTGTAGGTAGGGGTGCATGGCATGAGGCACACAGGTCCTCAAATGAAGGGGAAGTCAGGAGGAGCTGTGAACACCCTAATGACCAAAAAGCTACAACATTTCCAGGTGTCGGGGCCTTGGCAAGTCTCCCTCACCCACATGTGGTCTTGCACCACTGTGTCCACCACAGCCTTTGGAGATGAGGAAGGGAAAGTAGTTAAAACTCAAAGGAGGGGCCAAAGATATCCCTCATGCATGGATGTGTCTAGTGGTGTCTGTCTTACTTTTGCCCAAATAATTATATTTTTCTTTGATGATAACAGCGTGCAAATTGTCTTGCCAGCAGGAGAGAAACTAGAAATTGCATGGAGGAAGACCAGCTACCAAAAAACACTGGTGAAAAGGGAAAGAAATACTTGGATGGGAGAGAGGACACCAAAAGCATGGACAGAGTCGGGTGAGAAAAAATGCTGGAGAAGGAAAGACATCCTTGCAGCCTTAGCTGCTGCTGCAGCCATCCTTCAAGGACCAGATGCTCCAAGCTTTTCATGTCAAAGTTTTAAACTCCATTCCTTGGCTATGACTTTTGGCCTTAGACAATGCTCAAAGGGATGCAGAAACCATTTACAGCACGGTCATGAATATTTGTGGTCTATGTTTAGAAATGTTTTGGTGGCTTCATCAGATTAAAACATTTTGGGGATGTGTATGGCTAAGCGAGTGCTTACTACTAGGAAGATCTCAAGGTAATTCTGAATAATGAAGAATGAAAAAAGTCTCTGTTGTGTGGGAGAAACTACTAGGGCAGAGGACCAGCCTTCTAGGCCAAAACCTATTAAATTCAAGGGAAAAACAACTTTAAGATGGCCTTGTGCCTACACTTAGAAATTTAATTGAATTTGGAGTAGGCTTTATAGACTGAGAGACTCACAGCGTGAGACTAATTATTCACTGCAACGATGGCAAACACAAGCAGTAAACTGGCCAGTTGGTCCTATCCAGAATATAAAAAGAATCTAATGGGGGTGGTCAGGATAAATCAGGTAAAATCTCTAGATGGTAGAATGTCACCTGTCCAGGGGCCAGGATGGGGAAAGGTTAAGGTCTCTGGCAAAAAAAAAATTTGCTTTTTAATGTTCTTTTTGCTTGAACATGTTAATGTCCCATAGACCTGTTCTTTACATAATTCTGTTTGCACAAGATGAAGGGGGTACCAGAGCTTTGCCAGCTTCATGTAATTCATTGCAAAATCCTTGAAAATACTGTTTAAAAATATTTATGCAGGAAAAAAAAGTTATTTCACACATTTCTAGTCAGCAGCCAGCTTTTTAAAATAAACCAATCTGTCCTCAGAAATAAAAGAGAAGAAGAAATAAAGATCCAAATTCGCAGTTGGTGTAAATTACCAGACTTCCACTGAAGTCAATGTAGAGTTGCCAATCTAAACTAACAGAGAATCCAGTCCAGAAACTGTGAACG